>NC_082709.1:148135038-149457227 GCF_030144855.1 Hypanus sabinus | reverse complement strand
GGAGATCCAGCAACAATACCATCCACAAACCCGTCCCATACAGGAGGAAACAGCAACAGTACAATTCCGAAATACATCCCCTACAGGAGAAAACAGCAACAATACAATCCGCAAACCCGTCTCCTGCAGGAGAAAACAGCAAAAATACAATCCCCGAACCTGTCCCCTACAGGAGAAAACAGCAACAATACAATGCCCGAACCCGTCCCCTACAGGAGAAAACAGCAACAATACAATCCGCAAACCCGTCTCCTGCAGGAGAAAACTGCAACAATACCATCCCCAAACCTGTCCCCTACAGGAGAAAACAGTAACAATACAATCCCCGAACCCGTCCCCTACAGGAGAGCCAGCAACAATACAATCCCCGAACCCGTCCCCTACTGGAGAAAACAGCAACAATACCATCCACAAACCCGTCCCATACAGAAGAAAACAGCAACAGTACAATTCCGAAACACATCCCCTACAGGAGAAAACAGCAACAATACAATGCCCGATCCCGTCCCATCCAGGAGAAAACAGGAACAGTACAATCCCCAAACACATCCCCTACAGGAGATAGCAGCAACAATACAATCCGCAAACCTGTCCCCTCCAGGAGAAAAGAGCAACAGAACAATCCCCAAACAGATCTCCTTCAGGAGAAAACAGCAACAATTCAATCCCCAAACCTGTCCGCTACAGGAGAAAACAGCAACAATACCATCCACAAACCCGTCCTATACAGAGGAAAACAGCAACAGTACAATTCCGAAACACATCCCCTACAGGAGAAAACAGCAACAATACATTCCCGAAACACATCCCCTATAGGAGAAAACAGCAACAATTCAATCCCCAAACCTGTCCGCTACAGGAGAAAACAGCAACAATACAATCCCCAAACCAGTCCCCTACAGGAGAAAACAGCAACAATACAATCCCCGAACCCGTCCTCTACAGGAGAAAACAGCAACAATACAATCCCCGAACCCGTCCCCTACAGGAGAAAGCAGGAACAATACAATCCCCAAACCCGTCAACTACTGGAGAAAACAGCAACAATACAATCCCAGAACTTATCCCCTACAGGAGAAAACAGCAACAATACAATCCCCGAACCCGTCCCCTACAGGAGAAAACAGCAACAATACAATACCCGAACCCGTCCCCTACAGGAGAAAACAGCAACAATACAATCCCCAAACCCGTCCCCTGCAGGAGAAAACAGCAACAATACCATTCCCAAACCAGTCCCCTACAGGAGAACCAGCAACAATACAATCCCCAAACCCGTTCCCTACAGGAGAAAACAGCAACAATACAATCCCCAAACCAGTCCCCTACAGGAGAAAACAGCAACAATACAATCCCCGAACCCGTCCTCTACAGGAGAAAACAGCAACAATACAATCCCCGAACCCGTCCCCTACAGGAGAAAGCAGGAACAATACAATCCCCAAACCCGTCCACTACTGGAGAAAACAGCAACAATACAATCCCAGAACTTATCCCCTACAGGAGAAAACAGCAACAATACAATCTGCAAACCAGTCCCCTACAAGGGAAAACAGCAACAATATAATCCCCAAACCCGTCCCCTACAGGAGAAAACAGCAACAGAACAATCCCCAAACCCATCCCCTACAGGAGAAAACAGCAACAATACCATCCACAAACCCGTCCCATACAGAAGAAAACAGCAACAGTACAATTCCGAAACACATCCCCTACAGGAGAAAACAGCAACAATACAATCCTCAAACACATCCCCTACAGGAGAAAACAGCAACAATACATTGCCCGATCCCGTCCCATCCAGGAGAAAACAGGAACAGTACAATCCCCAAACACATCCCCTACAGGATATAACAGCAACAATACAATCCGCAAACCTGTCCCCTCCAGGAGAAAACAGCAACTTAACAATCCCCAAACAGATCTCCTTCAGGAGAAAACAGCAACAATTCAATCCCCAAACCTGTCCGCTACAGGAGAAAACAGCAACAATACAATCCACAAACCAGTCCCCTACAGGAGAAAACAGCAACAATACAATCCCCAAACCCGTCCCCTACAGGAGAAAACAGCAACAATACCATCCCCAAACCTGTCCCCTACAGGAGAAAACAGCAACAATACAATCCCCGAACCCGTCCCCTACAGGAGAGCCAGCAACATTACCATCCACAAACCCGTCCCATAGAGGAGAAAACAGCAACAGTACAATTCCGAAACACATCCCCTACAGGAGAAAACAGCAACAATACAATCCCCAAACACATATCCTACAGGAGAAAACAGCAACAATTCAATCCCCAAACCTGTACGCTACAGGAGAAAACAGCAACAATACAATCCCCAAACCGGTCCCCTACCGGAGAAGCCAGCAACAATACAATCCCCAAATCCATCCCCTACAGGAGAAAACAGTAACAATACAATCCCCAAACCCGTCCCCTACAGGAGAAAACAGCAACAATACAATGCCCAAACCCGTCCCCTACAGGAGAAAACAGCAACAATACCATCCCCAAACCCGTCCCCTACAGGAGAAAACAGCAACAATACAATCCCCGAACCTGTCCCCTAGAGGAGAAAACAGTAACAATACAATCCCCAAACCCGTCCCCTACAGGAGAAAACAGCAACAATACAATCCCCGAACCCGTCCCCTACAGGAGAAAACAGCAACAATACCATCCCCAAACCTGTCCCCTACAGCAGAAAACAGCAACAATACAATCCCCGAACCCGTCCCCTACAGGAGAGCCAGCAACAATACCATCCACAAACCCGTCCCATACAGGAGGAAACAGCAACAGTACAATTCCGAAATACATCCCCTACAGGAGAAAACAGCAACAATACAATCCGCAAACCCGTCTCCTGCAGGAGAAAACAGCAAAAATACAATCCCCAAACCTGTCTCCTACAGGAGAAAACAGCAACAATACCATCCCCAAACCTGCCCCTACAGGAGAAAACAGCAACAATACAATGCCCGATCCCGTCCCCTCCAGGAGAAAACAGCAACAGTAAAATCGCCAAACACATCCCCTACAGGGGATAACAGCAACAATACAATCCGCAAAACTGTCCCCTCCAGGAGAAAACAGCAACAGAACAATCCCCAAACACATCTCCTTCAGGAGAAAACAGCAACAATTCAATCCCCAAACCTGTCCGCTACAGGAGAAAACAGCAACAATACAATCCCCGAACCCGTCCCCTACAGGAGAAAACAGCAACAATACCATCCCCAAACCTGTCCCCTACAGCAGAAAACAGCAACAATACAATCCCCGAACCCGTCCCCTACAGGAGAGCCAGCAACATTACCATCCACAAACCCGTCCCATAGAGGAGAAAACAGCAACAGTACAATTCCGAAACACATCCCCTACAGGAGAAAACAGCAACAATACAATCCCCAAACACATATCCTACAGGAGAAAACAGCAACAATTCAATCCCCAAACCTGTACGCTACAGGAGAAAGCAGGAACAATACAATCCCCAAACCCGTCCACTACTGGAGAAAACAGCAACAATACAATCCCAGAACTTATCCCCTACAGGAGAAAACAGCAACAATACAATCTGCAAACCAGTCCCCTACAAGGGAAAACAGCAACAATATAATCCCCAAACCCGTCCCCTACAGGAGAAAACAGCAACAGAACAATCCCCAAACCCATCCCCTACAGGAGAAAACAGCAACAATACCATCCACAAACCCGTCCCATACAGAAGAAAACAGCAACAGTACAATTCCGAAACACATCCCCTACAGGAGAAAACAGCAACAATACAATCCTCAAACACATCCCCTACAGGAGAAAACAGCAACAATACATTGCCCGATCCCGTCCCATCCAGGAGAAAACAGGAACAGTACAATCCCCAAACACATCCCCTACAGGATATAACAGCAACAATACAATCCGCAAACCTGTCCCCTCCAGGAGAAAACAGCAACTTAACAATCCCCAAACAGATCTCCTTCAGGAGAAAACAGCAACAATTCAATCCCCAAACCTGTCCGCTACAGGAGAAAACAGCAACAATACAATCCACAAACCAGTCCCCTACAGGAGAAAACAGCAACAATACAATCCCCAAACCCGTCCCCTACAGGAGAAAACAGCAACAATACCATCCCCAAACCTGTCCCCTACAGGAGAAAACAGCAACAATACAATCCCCGAACCCGTCCCCTACAGGAGAGCCAGCAACATTACCATCCACAAACCCGTCCCATAGAGGAGAAAACAGCAACAGTACAATTCCGAAACACATCCCCTACAGGAGAAAACAGCAACAATACAATCCCCAAACACATATCCTACAGGAGAAAACAGCAACAATTCAATCCCCAAACCTGTACGCTACAGGAGAAAACAGCAACAATACAATCCCCAAACCGGTCCCCTACCGGAGAAGCCAGCAACAATACAATCCCCAAATCCATCCCCTACAGGAGAAAACAGTAACAATACAATCCCCAAACCCGTCCCCTACAGGAGAAAACAGCAACAATACAATGCCCAAACCCGTCCCCTACAGGAGAAAACAGCAACAATACCATCCCCAAACCCGTCCCCTACAGGAGAAAACAGCAACAATACAATCCCCGAACCTGTCCCCTAGAGGAGAAAACAGTAACAATACAATCCCCAAACCCGTCCCCTACAGGAGAAAACAGCAACAATACAATCCCCGAACCCGTCCCCTACAGGAGAAAACAGCAACAATACCATCCCCAAACCTGTCCCCTACAGCAGAAAACAGCAACAATACAATCCCCGAACCCGTCCCCTACAGGAGAGCCAGCAACAATACCATCCACAAACCCGTCCCATACAGGAGGAAACAGCAACAGTACAATTCCGAAATACATCCCCTACAGGAGAAAACAGCAACAATACAATCCGCAAACCCGTCTCCTGCAGGAGAAAACAGCAAAAATACAATCCCCAAACCTGTCTCCTACAGGAGAAAACAGCAACAATACCATCCCCAAACCTGCCCCTACAGGAGAAAACAGCAACAATACAATGCCCGATCCCGTCCCCTCCAGGAGAAAACAGCAACAGTAAAATCGCCAAACACATCCCCTACAGGGGATAACAGCAACAATACCATCCGCAAAACTGTCCCCTCCAGGAGAAAACAGCAACAGAACAATCCCCAAACACATCTCCTTCAGGAGAAAACAGCAACAATTCAATCCCCAAACCTGTCCGCTACAGGAGAAAACAGCAACAATACAATCCCCAAACACGTCCCCTACAGGAGAAATCAGCAACAATAAAATCCCCGAACCCGTCCACAACAGGAGAAAACTGCAACAATACCATCCCCAAACCTGTCCCCTACAGGAGAAAACAGTAACAATACAATCCCCGAACCCGTCCCCTACAGGAGAGCCAGCAACAATACAATCCCCGAACCCGTCCCCTACAGGAGAAAACAGCAACAATACCATCCACAAACCCGTCCCATACAGAAGAAAACAGCAACAGTACAATTCCGAAACACATCCCCTACAGGAGAAAACAGCAACAATACAATCCCCAAACCAGTCCCCTACCGGAGAAACCAGCAACAATACAATCCCCAAATCCATCCCCTACAGGAGAAAACAGCAACAATGCAATGCCCGAACCCGTCCCCTACAGGAGAAAACAGCAACAATATCATCCCCAAACCTGTCCCCTACAGGAGAAAACAGCAAAGATAAAATCCCCGAAACCGTCCCCTACAGGAGAGCCAGCAACATTACCATCCACAAACCCGTCCCATACAGGAAAAAACAGCAACAGTACAATTCCGAAACACATCCCCTACAGGAGAAAACAGCAACAATACAATCCCCAAACACATCCCCTACAGGAGAAAACAGCAACAATACCATCCCCAAACCTGTCCCCTACAGGAGAAAACAGCAACAATACAATCCCCGAACCCGTCCCCTACAGGAGAAAACAGTAACAATACAATCCCCAAACCCGTCCCCTACAGGAGAAAACAGCAACAATACCATTCCCAAACCTGTCCCCTACAGGAGAAAACAGCAACAATACAATCCCCGAACCCGTCCCCTACAGGAGAAAACAGTAACAATACAATCCCCAAACCCGTCCCCTACAGGAGAAAACAGCAACAATGCAATCCCCGAACCCGTCCCCTACAGGAGAAAACAGCAACAATACAATCCCCGAACCCGGCCCCTACAGGAGACCCAGCAACAATACCATCCACAAACCCGTCCCACACAGGAGAAAACAGCAACAGTACAATTCCGAAATACATCCCCTACAGGAGAAAACAGCAACAATACAATCCCCAAATCCATCCCCTACAGGAGAAAACAGTAACAATACAATCCCCGAACCTGTCCCCTACAGGAGAAAACAGCAACAATACAATGCCCGAACCCGTCCCCTACAGGAGAAAACAGCAACAATACAATCCGCAAACCCGTCTCCTGCAGGAGAAAACTGCAACAATACCATCCCCAAACCTGTCCCCTACAGGAGAAAACAGTAACAATACAATCCCCGAACCCGTCCCCTACAGGAGAGCCAGCAACAATACAATCCCCGAACCCGTCCCCTACTGGAGAAAACAGCAACAATACCATCCACAAACCCGTCCCATACAGAAGAAAACAGCAACAGTACAATTCCGAAACACATCCCCTACAGGAGAAAACAGCAACAATACAATCCTCAAACACATCCCCTACAGGAGAAAACAGCAACAATACAATGCCCGATCCCGTCCCATCCAGGAGAAAACAGGAACAGTACAATCCCCAAACACATCCCCTACAGGAGATAGCAGCAACAATACAATCCGCAAACCTGTCCCCTCCAGGAGAAAAGAGCAACAGAACAATCCCCAAACAGATCTCCTTCAGGAGAAAACAGCAACAATTCAATCCCCAAACCTGTCCGCTACAGGAGAAAACAGCAACAATACCATCCACAAACCCGTCCTATACAGAGGAAAACAGCAACAGTACAATTCCGAAACACATCCCCTACAGGAGAAAACAGCAACAATACATTCCCGAAACACATCCCCTATAGGAGAAAACAGCAACAATTCAATCCCCAAACCTGTCCGCTACAGGAGAAAACAGCAACAATACAATCCCCAAACCAGTCCCCTACAGGAGAAAACAGCAACAATACAATCCCCGAACCCGTCCTCTACAGGAGAAAACAGCAACAATACAATCCCCGAACCCGTCCCCTACAGGAGAAAGCAGGAACAATACAATCCCCAAACCCGTCCACTACTGGAGAAAACAGCAACAATACAATCCCAGAACTTATCCCCTACAGGAGAAAACAGCAACAATACAATCCCCGAACCCGTCCCCTACAGGAGAAAACAGCAACAATACAATACCCGAACCCGTCCCCTACAGGAGAAAACAGCAACAATACAATCCCCAAACCCGTCCCCTGCAGGAGAAAACAGCAACAATACCATTCCCAAACCAGTCCCCTACAGGAGAACCAGCAACAATACAATCCCCAAACCCGTTCCCTACAGGAGAAAACAGCAACAATACAATCCCCAAACCAGTCCCCTACAGGAGAAAACAGCAACAATACAATCCCCGAACCCGTCCTCTACAGGAGAAAACAGCAACAATACAATCCCCGAACCCGTCCCCTACAGGAGAAAGCAGGAACAATACAATCCCCAAACCCGTCCACTACTGGAGAAAACAGCAACAATACAATCCCAGAACTTATCCCCTACAGGAGAAAACAGCAACAATACAATCTGCAAACCAGTCCCCTACAAGGGAAAACAGCAACAATATAATCCCCAAACCCGTCCCCTACAGGAGAAAACAGCAACAGAACAATCCCCAAACCCATCCCCTACAGGAGAAAACAGCAACAATACCATCCACAAACCCGTCCCATACAGAAGAAAACAGCAACAGTACAATTCCGAAACACATCCCCTACAGGAGAAAACAGCAACAATACAATCCTCAAACACATCCCCTACAGGAGAAAACAGCAACAATACATTGCCCGATCCCGTCCCATCCAGGAGAAAACAGGAACAGTACAATCCCCAAACACATCCCCTACAGGATATAACAGCAACAATACAATCCGCAAACCTGTCCCCTCCAGGAGAAAACAGCAACTTAACAATCCCCAAACAGATCTCCTTCAGGAGAAAACAGCAACAATTCAATCCCCAAACCTGTCCGCTACAGGAGAAAACAGCAACAATACAATCCACAAACCAGTCCCCTACAGGAGAAAACAGCAACAATACAATCCCCAAACCCGTCCCCTACAGGAGAAAACAGCAACAATACCATCCCCAAACCTGTCCCCTACAGGAGAAAACAGCAAAAATACAATCCCCGAACCCGTCCCCTACAGGAGAGCCAGCAACATTACCATCCACAAACCCGTCCCATAGAGGAGAAAACAGCAACAGTACAATTCCGAAACACATCCCCTACAGGAGAAAACAGCAACAATACAATCCCCAAACACATATCCTACAGGAGAAAACAGCAACAATTCAATCCCCAAACCTGTACGCTACAGGAGAAAACAGCAACAATACAATCCCCAAACCGGTCCCCTACCGGAGAAGCCAGCAACAATACAATCCCCAAATCCTTCCCCTACAGGAGAAAACAGTAACAATACAATCCCCAAACCCGTCCCCTACAGGAGAAAACAGCAACAATACAATGCCCAAACCCGTCCCCTACAGGAGAAAACAGCAACAATACCATCCCCAAACCCGTCCCCTACAGGAGAAAACAGCAACAATACAATCCCCGAACCTGTCCCCTAGAGGAGAAAACAGTAACAATACAATCCCCAAACCCGTCCCCTACAGGAGAAAACAGCAACAATACCATCCCCAAACCTGTCCCCTACAGCAGAAAACAGCAACAATACAATCCCCGAACCCGTCCCCTACAGGAGAGCCAGCAACAATACCATCCACAAACCCGTCCCATACAGGAGGAAACAGCAACAGTACAATTCCGAAATACATCCCCTACAGGAGAAAACAGCAACAATACAATCCGCAAACCCGTCTCCTGCAGGAGAAAACAGCAAAAATACAATCCCCGAACCTGTCCCCTACAGGAGAAAACAGCAACAATACAATGCCCGAACCCGTCCCCTACAGGAGAAAACAGCAACAATACAATCCGCAAACCCGTCTCCTGCAGGAGAAAACTGCAACAATACCATCCCCAAACCTGTCCCCTACAGGAGAAAACAGTAACAATACAATCCCCGAACCCGTCCCCTACAGGAGAGCCAGCAACAATACAATCCCCGAACCCGTCCCCTACTGGAGAAAACAGCAACAATACCATCCACAAACCCGTCCCATACAGAAGAAAACAGCAACAGTACAATTCCGAAACACATCCCCTACAGGAGAAAACAGCAACAATACAATCCTCAAACACATCCCCTACAGGAGAAAACAGCAACAATACAATGCCCGATCCCGTCCCATCCAGGAGAAAACAGGAACAGTACAATCCCCAAACACATCCCCTACAGGAGATAGCAGCAACAATACAATCCGCAAACCTGTCCCCTCCAGGAGAAAAGAGCAACAGAACAATCCCCAAACAGATCTCCTTCAGGAGAAAACAGCAACAATTCAATCCCCAAACCTGTCCGCTACAGGAGAAAACAGCAACAATACCATCCACAAACCCGTCCTATACAGAGGAAAACAGCAACAGTACAATTCCGAAACACATCCCCTACAGGAGAAAACAGCACCAATACATTCCCGAAACACATCCCCTATAGGAGAAAACAGCAACAATTCAATCCCCAAACCTGTCCGCTACAGGAGAAAACAGCAACAATACAATCCCCAAACCAGTCCCCTACAGGAGAAAACAGCAACAATACAATCCCCGAACCCGTCCTCTACAGGAGAAAACAGCAACAATACAATCCCCGAACCCGTCCCCTACAGGAGAAAGCAGGAACAATACAATCCCCAAACCCGTCCACTACTGGAGAAAACAGCAACAATACAATCCCAGAACTTATCCCCTACAGGAGAAAACAGCAACAATACAATCCCCGAACCCGTCCCCTACAGGAGAAAACAGCAACAATACAATACCCGAACCCGTCCCCTACAGGAGAAAACAGCAACAATACAATCCCCAAACCCGTCCCCTGCAGGAGAAAACAGCAACAATACCATTCCCAAACCAGTCCCCTACAGGAGAACCAGCAACAATACAATCCCCAAACCCGTTCCCTACAGGAGAAAACAGCAACAATACAATCCCCAAACCAGTCCCCTACAGGAGAAAACAGCAACAATACAATCCCCGAACCCGTCCTCTACAGGAGAAAACAGCAACAATACAATCCCCGAACCCGTCCCCTACAGGAGAAAGCAGGAACAATACAATCCCCAAACCCGTCCACTACTGGAGAAAACAGCAACAATACAATCCCAGAACTTATCCCCTACAGGAGAAAACAGCAACAATACAATCTGCAAACCAGTCCCCTACAAGGGAAAACAGCAACAATATAATCCCCAAACCCGTCCCCTACAGGAGAAAACAGCAACAGAACAATCCCCAAACCCATCCCCTACAGGAGAAAACAGCAACAATACCATCCACAAACCCGTCCCATACAGAAGAAAACAGCAACAGTACAATTCCGAAACACATCCCCTACAGGAGAAAACAGCAACAATACAATCCTCAAACACATCCCCTACAGGAGAAAACAGCAACAATACATTGCCCGATCCCGTCCCATCCAGGAGAAAACAGGAACAGTACAATCCCCAAACACATCCCCTACAGGATATAACAGCAACAATACAATCCGCAAACCTGTCCCCTCCAGGAGAAAACAGCAACTTAACAATCCCCAAACAGATCTCCTTCAGGAGAAAACAGCAACAATTCAATCCCCAAACCTGTCCGCTACAGGAGAAAACAGCAACAATACAATCCACAAACCAGTCCCCTACAGGAGAAAACAGCAACAATACAATCCCCAAACCCGTCCCCTACAGGAGAAAACAGCAACAATACCATCCCCAAACCTGTCCCCTACAGGAGAAAACAGCAACAATACAATCCCCGAACCCGTCCCCTACAGGAGAGCCAGCAACATTACCATCCACAAACCCGTCCCATAGAGGAGAAAACAGCAACAGTACAATTCCGAAACACATCCCCTACAGGAGAAAACAGCAACAATACAATCCCCAAACACATATCCTACAGGAGAAAACAGCAACAATTCAATCCCCAAACCTGTACGCTACAGGAGAAAACAGCAACAATACAATGCCCGATCCCGTCCCCTCCAGGAGAAAACAGCAACAGTAAAATCGCCAAACACATCCCCTACAGGGGATAACAGCAACAATACAATCCGCAAAACTGTCCCCTCCAGGAGAAAACAGCAACAGAACAATCCCCAAACACATCTCCTTCAGGAGAAAACAGCAACAATTCAATCCCCAAACCTGTCCGCTACAGGAGAAAACAGCAACAATACAATCCCCAAACCCGTCCCCTACAGGAGAAATCAGCAACAATAAAATCCCCGAACCCGTCCACAACAGGAGAAAACTGCAACAATACCATCCCCAAACCTGTCCCCTACAGGAGAAAACAGTAACAATACAATCCCCGAACCCGTCCCCTACAGGAGAGCCAGCAACAATACAATCCCCGAACCCGTCCCCTACAGGAGAAAACAGCAACAATACCATCCACAAACCCGTCCTATACAGAGGAAAACAGCAACAGTACAATTCCGAAACACATCCCCTACAGGAGAAAACAGCAACAATACAATCCCCAAACACATCCCCGACAGGAGAAAACAGCAACAATACAATCCGCAAACCTGTCCCCTCCAGGAGAAAACAGCAACAGAACAATCCCCAAACACATCTCCTACAGGAGAAAACAGCAACAATTCAATCCCCAAACCTATCCGCTACAGGAGAAAACAGCAACAATACAATCCCCAAACCAGTCCCCTACCGGAGAAACCAGCAACAATACAATCCCCAAATCCATCCCCTACAGGAGAAAACAGCAACAATGCAATGCCCGAACCCGTCCCCTACAGGAGAAAACAGCAACAATATCATCCCCAAACCTGTCCCCTACAGGAGAAAACAGCAAAGATAAAATCCCCGAAACCGTCCCCTACAGGAGAGCCAGCAACATTACCATCCACAAACCCGTCCCATACAGGAGAAAACAGCAACAGTACAATTCCGAAACACATCCCCTACAGGAGAAAACAGCAACAATACAATCCCCAAACACATCCCCTACAGGAGAAAACAGCAACAATACCATCCCCAAACCTGTCCCCTACAGGAGAAAACAGCAACAATACAATCCCCGAACCCGTCCCCTACAGGAGAAAACAGTAACAATACAATCCCCAAACCCGTCCCCTACAGGAGAAAACAGCAACAATACCATTCCCAAACCTGTCCCCTACAGGAGAAAACAGCAACAATACAATCCCCGAACCCGTCCCCTACAGGAGAAAACAGTAACAATACAATCCCCAAACCCGTCCCCTACAGGAGAAAACAGCAACAATGCAATCCCCGAACCCGTCCCCTACAGGAGAAAACAGCAACAATACAATCCCCGAACCCGGCCCCTACAGGAGACCCAGCAACAATACCATCCACAAACCCGTCCCACACAGGAGAAAACAGCAACAGTACAATTCCGAAATACATCCCCTACAGGAGAAAACAGCAACAATACAATCCCCAAATCCATCCCCTACAGGAGAAAACAGTAACAATACAATCCCCGAACCTGTCCCCTACAGGAGAAAACAGCAACAATACAATGCCCGAACCCGTCCCCTACAGGAGAAAACAGCAACAATACAATCCGCAAACCCGTCTCCTGCAGGAGAAAACTGCAACAATACCATCCCCAAACCTGTCCCCTACAGGAGAAAACAGTAACAATACAATCCCCGAACCCGTCCCCTACAGGAGAGCCAGCAACAATACAATCCCCGAACCCGTCCCCTACTGGAGAAAACAGCAACAATACCATCCACAAACCCGTCCCATACAGAAGAAAACAGCAACAGTACAATTCCGAAACACATCCCCTACAGGAGAAAACAGCAACAATACAATCCTCAAACACATCCCCTACAGGAGAAAACAGCAACGATACAATGCCCGATCCCGTCCCATCCAGGAGAAAACAGGAACAGTACAATCCCCAAACACATCCCCTACAGGAGATAGCAGCAACAATACAATCCGCAAACCTGTCCCCTCCAGGAGAAAAGAGCAACAGAACAATCCCCAAACAGATCTCCTTCAGGAGAAAACAGCAACAATTCAATCCCCAAACCTGTCCGCTACAGGAGAAAACAGCAACAATACCATCCACAAACCCGTCATATACAGAGGAAAACAGCAACAGTACAATTCCGAAACACATCCCCTACAGGAGAAAACAGCAACAATACATTCCCGAAACACATCCCCTATAGGAGAAAACAGCAACAATTCAATCCCCAAACCTGTCCGCTACAGGAGAAAACAGCAACAATACAATCCCCAAACCAGTCCCCTACAGGAGAAAACAGCAACAATACAATCCCCGAACCCGTCCTCTACAGGAGAAAACAGCAACAATACAATCCCCGAACCCGTCCCCTACAGGAGAAAGCAGGAACAATACAATCCCCAAACCCGTCCGCTACTGGAGAAAACAGCAACAATACAATCCCAGAACTTATCCCCTACAGGAGAAAACAGCAACAATACAATCCCCGAACCCGTCCCCTACAGGAGAAAACAGCAACAATACAATACCCGAACCCGTCCCCTACAGGAGAAAACAGCAACAATACAATCCCCAAACCCGTCCCCTGCAGGAGAAAACAGCAACAATACCATTCCCAAACCAGTCCCCTACAGGAGAACCAGCAACAATACAATCCCCAAACCCGTTCCCTACAGGAGAAAACAGCAACAATACAATCCCCAAACCAGTCCCCTACAGGAGAAAACAGCAACAATACAATCCCCGAACCCGTCCTCTACAGGAGAAAACAGCAACAATACAATCCCCGATCCCGTCCCCTACAGGAGAAAGCAGGAACAATACAATCCCCAAACCCGTCCACTACTGGAGAAAACAGCAACAATACAATCCCAGAACTTATCCCCTACAGGAGAAAACAGCAACAATACAATCTGCAAACCAGTCCCCTACAAGGGAAAACAGCAACAATATAATCCCCAAACCCGTCCCCTACAGGAGAAAACAGCAACAGAAAAATCCCCAAACCCATCCCCTACAGGAGAAAACAGCAACAATACCATCCACAAACCCGTCCCATACAGAAGAAAACAGCAACAGTACAATTCCGAAACACATCCCCTACAGGAGAAAACAGCAACAATACAATCCTCAAACACATCCCCTACAGGAGAGAACAGCAACAATACATTGCCCGATCCCGTCCCATCCAGGAGAAAACAGGAACAGTACAATCCCCAAACACATCCCCTACAGGATATAACAGCAACAATACAATCCGCAAACCTGTCCCCTCCAGGAGAAAACAGCAACTCAACAATCCCCAAACAGATCTCCTTCAGGAGAAAACAGCAACAATTCAATCCCCAAACCTGTCCGCTACAGGAGAAAACAGCAACAATACAATCCACAAACCAGTCCCCTACAGGAGAAAACTGCAACAATACAATCCCCAAACCCGTCCCCTACAGGAGAAAACAGCAACAATACCATCCCCAAACCTGTCCCCTACAGGAGAAAACAGCAACAATACAATCCCCGAACCCGTCCCCTACAGGAGAGCCAGCAACATTACCATCCACAAACCCGTCCCATAGAGGAGAAAACAGCAACAGTACAATTCCGAAACACATCCCCTACAGGAGAAAACAGCAACAATACAATCCCGAAACACATCCCCTACAGGAGAAAACAGCAACAATACAATCCCCGATCCAGTCCCCTCCAGGAGAAAACAGCAACAGTACAATCCCCAAACCCGTCCCCTACAGGAGAAAACAGTAACAATACAATCCCCAAACCCGTCCCCTACAGGAGCAATCGGCAACAATACAATCCCCGAACCCGTCCCCAACAGGAGAAAACTGCAACAATACCATCCCCAAACCTGTCACCTACAGGAGAAAACTGCAACAATACAATCCCCGAACCCGTCCCCTACAGGAGAGCCAGCAACAATACAATCTCCGAACCCGTCCCCTACAGGAGAAAACAGCAACAATACCATCCACAAACCCGTCCTATACAGAGGAAAACAGCAACAGTACAATTCCGAAACACATACCCTACAGGAGAAAACAGCAACAATACATTCCCGAAACACATCCCCTACAGGAGAAAACAGCAACAATACAATCCGCAAACCTGTCCCCTCCAGGAGAAAACAGCAACAGAACAATCCCCAAACACATCTCCGACAGGAGAAAACAGCAACAATTCAATCCCCAAACCTGTCCGCTACAGGAGAAAACAGCAACAATACAATCCCCAAACCAGTCCCCTACCGGAGAAAACAGCAACAATACAATCCCCAAATCCATCCCCTACAGGAGAAAACAGTAACAATACAATCCCCAAACCCGTCCCCTACAGGAGAAAACAGCAACAATACAATGCCCGTACCCGTCCCCTACAGGAGAAAACAGCAACAATACCATCCCCAAACCTGTCCCCTACAGGAGAAAACAGCAACAATACAATCCCCGAAACCGTCCCCTACAGGAGAAAACAGTAACAATACAATCCCCAAACCCGTCCCCTACAGCAGAAAACAGCAACAATACAATCCCCGAACCCGTCCCCTACAGGAGAAAACAGCAACAATACCATCCCCAAACATGTCCCCTACAGGAGAAAACAGCAACAATACAATCCCCAAACCCGTCCGCTACAGGAGTAAACAGTAACAATACAATCCCCAAACCCTTCCCCTACAGGAGAAAACAGCAACAATGCAATCCCCGAACCCGTCCCCTACAGGAGAAAACAGCAACAATACAATCCCCGAACCCGTCCCCTACAGGAGAAAACAGCAACAATACAATCCCCAAACCCGTCCCCTGCAGGAGAAAACAGCAACAATACCATTCCGAAACCAGTCCCCTACAGGAGAACCAGCAACAATACAATCCCCAAACCCGTTCCCTACAGGAGAAAACAGCAACAATACAATCCCCAAACCAGTCCCCTACAGGAGAAAACAGCAACAATACAATCCCCGAACCCGTCCTCTACAGGAGAAAACAGCAACAATACAATCCCCGAACCCGTCCCCTACAGGAGAAAGCAGGAACAATACAATCCCCAAACCCGTCCACTACTGGAGAAACCAGCAACAATACAATCCCAGAACTTATCCCCTACAGGAGAAAACAGCAACAATACAATCTGCAAACCTGTCCCCTACAAGGGAAAACAGCAACAATATAATCCCCAAACCCGTCCCCTACAGGAGAAAACAGCAACAGAACAATCCCCAAACCCATCCCCTACAGGAGAAAACAGCAACAATACAATCCGCAAACCTGTCCCCTCCAGGAGAAAACAGCAACAGAACAATCCCCAAACACATCTCCTACAGGAGAAAACAGCAACAATTCAATCCCCAAACCTGTACGCTACAGGAGAAAACAGCAACAATACAATCCTCAAACCAGTACCCTACCGGAGAAACCAGCAACAATACAATCCCCAAATCCATCCCCTACAGGAGAAAACAGTAACAATACAATCCCCAAACCCGTCCCCTGCAGGAGAAAACAGCAACAATACAATGCCCGAACCCGTCCCCTACAGGAGAAAACAGCAACAATACCATCCCCAAACATGTCCCCTACAGGAGAATACAGCAACAATACAATCCCCGAACCCGTCCCCTACAGGAGTAAACAGTAACAATACAATCCCCAAACCCTTCCCCTACAGGAGAAAACAGCAACAATGCAATCCCCGAACCCGTCCCCTACAGGAGAAAACAGCAACAATACAATCCCCGAACCCGTCCTCTACAGGAGAAAACAGCAACAATACAATCCCCGAACCCGTCCACTCCAGGAGAAAACAGCAACAGTACAATCCCCAAACCCGTCCCCTACAGGAGAAAACAGCAACAGAACAATCCCCAAACCCATCCCCTACAGGAGAAAACAGCAACAATACAATCCGCAAACCTGTCCCCTCCAGGAGAAAACAGCAACAGAACAATCCCCAAACACATCTCCTACAGGAGAAAACAGCAACAATTCAATCCCCAAACCTGTCCGCTACAGGAGAAAACAGCAACAATACAATCCTCAAACCAGTACCCTACCGGAGAAACCAGCAACAATACAATCCCCAAATCCTTCCCCTACAGGAGAAAACAGTAACAATACAATCCCCAAACCCGTCCCCTACAGGAGAAAACAGCAACAATTCAATCCACAAACCTGTCCGCTACAGGAGAAAACAGCAACAATACAATCCTCAAACCAGTACCCTACCGGAGAAACCAGCAACAATACAATCCCCAAATCCATCCCCTACAGGAGTAAACAGTAACAATACAATCCCCAAACCCGTCCCCTGCAGGAGAAAACAGCAACAATACAATGCCCGAACCCGTCCCCTACAGGAGAAAACAGCAACAATACCATCCCCAAACATGTCCCCTACAGGAGAAAACAGCAACAATACAATCCCCGAACCCGTCCCCTACAGGAGTAAACAGTAACAATACAATCCCCAAAACCTTCCCCTACAGGAGAAAACAGCAACAATGCAATCCCCGAACCCGTCCCCTACAGGAGAAAACAGCAACAATACAATCCCCGAACCCGTCCCCTACAGGAGAAAACAGCAACAATACAATCCCCAAACCCGTCCCCTGCAGGAGAAAACAGCAACAATACCATTCCCAAACCAGTCCCCTACAGGAGAACCAGCAACAATACAATCCCCAAACCCATTCCCTACAGGAGAAAACAGCAACAATACAATCCCCAAACCAGTCCCCTACAGGAGAAAACAGCAACAATACAATCCCCGAACCCGTCCTCTACAGGAGAAAACAGCAACAATACAATCCCCGAACCCGTCCCCTACAGGAGAAAGCAGGAACAATACAATCCCCAAACCCGTCCACTACTGGAGAAAACAGCAACAATACAATCCCAGAACTTATCCACTACAGGAGAAAACAGCAACAATACAATCTGCAAACCAGTCCCCTACAAGGGAAAACAGCAACAATATAATCCCCAAACCCGTCCCCTACAGGAGAAAACAGCAACAGAACAATCCCCAAACCCATCCCCTACAGGAGAAAACAGCAACAATACAATCCCCAAACCCGTCCCCTACAGGGGAAAACAGCAACAATAACATTCCCAAACCAGTCCCCTACAGGAGAACCAGCAACAATACAATCCCCGAACCCGTCCCCTACAGGAGAAAACAGCAACAATACAATCCCCAAACCAGTCCCCTACAGGAGAAAACAGCAACAATACAATCCCCAAACCCGTCCCCTACAGGAGAAAACAGCAACAATACAATCCCCAAACCCGTCACCTACAGGAGAAAACAGCAACAATACAATCCCCAAACCCGTCCCCTACAGGAGAAAACAGCAAAAATGCAATCCCCGAACCCGTCCCCTACAGGAGAAAACAGCCACAATACAATCCCCAAACCCGTCCCCTACCGGAGAAAACAGCAACAGTACAATCCCCAAATCCATCCCCTACAGGAGAAAACAGTAACAATACAATCCCCAAACCTGGACCCTACAGGAGAAAACAGCAACAATTCAATCCCCAAACCAGTCCCTTACAGGAGAAAACAGCAACAATACCATCCCCAAACATGTCCCCTACAGGAGAAAACAGCAACAATACAATCCCCAAACCCGTCCCCTGCAGGAGAAAACAGCAACAATACCATTCCCAAACCAGTCCCCTACAGGAGAACCAGCAACAATACAATCCCCAAACCCGTTCCCTACAGGAGAAAACAGCAACAATACAATCCCCAAACCAGTCCCCTACAGGAGAAAACAGCAACAATACAATCCCCGAACCCGTCCTCTACAGGAGAAAACAGCAACAATACAATCCCCGATCCCGTCCCCTACAGGAGAAAGCAGGAACAATACAATCCCCAAACCCGTCCACTACTGGAGAAAACAGCAACAATACAATCCCAGAACTTATCCCCTACAGGAGAAAACAGCAACAATACAATCTGCAAACCAGTCCCCTACAAGGGAAAACAGCAACAATATAATCCCCAAACCCGTCCCCTACAGGAGAAAACAGCAACAGAAAAATCCCCAAACCCATCCCCTACAGGAGAAAACAGCAACAATACCATCCACAAACCCGTCCCATACAGAAGAAAACAGCAACAGTACAATTCCGAAACACATCCGCTACAGGAGAAAACAGCAACAATACAATCCTCAAACACATCCCCTACAGGAGAGAACAGCAACAATACATTGCCCGATCCCGTCCCATCCAGGAGAAAACAGGAACAGTACAATCCCCAAACACATCCCCTACAGGATATAACAGCAACAATACAATCCGCAAACCTGTCCCCTCCAGGAGAAAACAGCAACTTAACAATCCCCAAACAGATCTCCTTCAGGAGAAAACAGCAACAATTCAATCCCCAAACCTGTCCGCTACAGGAGAAAACAGCAACAATACAATCCACAAACCAGTCCCCTACAGGAGAAAACTGCAACAATACAATCCCCAAACCCGTCCCCTACAGGAGAAAACAGCAACAATACCATCCCCAAACCTGTCCCCTACAGGAGAAAACAGCAACAATACAATCCCCGAACCCGTCCCCTACAGGAGAGCCAGCAACATTACCATCCACAAACCCGTCCCATAGAGGAGAAAACAGCAACAGTACAATTCCGAAACACATCCCCTACAGGAGAAAACAGCAACAATACAATCCCGAAACACATCCCCTACAGGAGAAAACAGCAACAATACAATCCCCGATCCAGTCCCCTCCAGGAGAAAACAGCAACAGTACAATCCCCAAACCCGTCCCCTACAGGAGAAAACAGTAACAATACAATCCCCAAACCCGTCCCCTACAGGAGCAATCGGCAACAATACAATCCCCGAACCCGTCCCCAACAGGAGAAAACTGCAACAATACCATCCCCAAACCTGTCACCTACAGGAGAAAACTGCAACAATACAATCCCCGAACCCGTCCCCTACAGGAGAGCCAGCAACAATACAATCTCCGAACCCGTCCCCTACAGGAGAAAACAGCAACAATACCATCCACAAACCCGTCCTATACAGAGGAAAACAGCAACAGTACAATTCCGAAACACATACCCTACAGGAGAAAACAGCAACAATACATTCCCGAAACACATCCCCTACAGGAGAAAACAGCAACAATACAATCCGCAAACCTGTCCCCTCCAGGAGAAAACAGCAACAGAACAATCCCCAAACACATCTCCGACAGGAGAAAACAGCAACAATTCAATCCCCAAACCTGTCCGCTACAGGAGAAAACAGCAACAATACAATCCCCAAACCAGTCCCCTACCGGAGAAAACAGCAACAATACAATCCCCAAATCCATCCCCTACAGGAGAAAACAGTAACAATACAATCCCCAAACCCGTCCCCTACAGGAGAAAACAGCAACAATACAATGCCCGTACCCGTCCCCTACAGGAGAAAACAGCAACAATACCATCCCCAAACCTGTCCCCTACAGGAGAAAACAGCAACAATACAATCCCCGAAACCGTCCCCTACAGGAGAAAACAGTAACAATACAATCCCCAAACCCGTCCCCTACAGCAGAAAACAGCAACAATACAATCCCCGAACCCGTCCCCTACAGGAGAAAACAGCAACAATACCATCCCCAAACATGTCCCCTACAGGAGAAAACAGCAACAATACAATCCCCAAACCCGTCCGCTACAGGAGTAAACAGTAACAATACAATCCCCAAACCCTTCCCCTACAGGAGAAAACAGCAACAATGCAATCCCCGAACCCGTCCCCTACAGGAGAAAACAGCAACAATACAATCCCCGAACCCGTCCCCTACAGGAGAAAACAGCAACAATACAATCCCCAAACCCGTCCCCTGCAGGAGAAAACAGCAACAATACCATTCCGAAACCAGTCCCCTACAGGAGAACCAGCAACAATACAATCCCCAAACCCGTTCCCTACAGGAGAAAACAGCAACAATACAATCCCCAAACCAGTCCCCTACAGGAGAAAACAGCAACAATACAATCCCCGAACCCGTCCTCTACAGGAGAAAACAGCAACAATACAATCCCCGATCCCGTCCCCTACAGGAGAAAGCAGGAACAATACAATCCCCAAACCCGTCCACTACTGGAGAAACCAGCAACAATACAATCCCAGAACTTATCCCCTACAGGAGAAAACAGCAACAATACAATCTGCAAACCTGTCCCCTACAAGGGAAAACAGCAACAATATAATCCCCAAACCCGTCCCCTACAGGAGAAAACAGCAACAGAACAATCCCCAAACCCATCCCCTACAGGAGAAAACAGCAACAATACAATCCGCAAACCTGTCCCCTCCAGGAGAAAACAGCAACAGAACAATCCCCAAACACATCTCCTACAGGAGAAAACAGCAACAATTCAATCCCCAAACCTGTCTGCTACAGGAGAAAACAGCAACAATACAATCCTCAAACCAGTACCCTACCGGAGAAACCAGCAACAATACAATCCCCAAATCCTTCCCCTACAGGAGAAAACAGTAACAATACAATCCCCAAACCCGTCCCCTACAGGAGAAAACAGCAACAATTCAATCCACAAACCTGTCCGCTACAGGAGAAAACAGCAACAATACAATCCTCAAACCAGTACCCTACCGGAGAAACCAGCAACAATACAATCCCCAAATCCATCCCCTACAGGAGAAAACAGTAACAATACAATCCCCAAACCCGTCCCCTGCAGGAGAAAACAGCAACAATACAATGCCCGAACCCGTCCCCTACAGGAGAAAACAGCAACAATACCATCCCCAAACATGTCCCCTACAGGAGAATACAGCAACAATACAATCCCCGAACCCGTCCCCTACAGGAGTAAACAGTAACAATACAATCCCCAAACCCTTCCCCTACAGGAGAAAACAGCAACAATGCAATCCCCGAACCCGTCCCCTACAGGAGAAAACAGCAACAATACAATCCCCGAACCCGTCCTCTACAGGAGAAAACAGCAACAATACAATCCCCGAACCCGTCCACTCCAGGAGAAAACAGCAACAGTACAATCCCCAAACCCGTCCCCTACAGGAGAAAACAGCAACAGAACAATCCCCAAACCCATCCCCTACAGGAGAAAACAGCAACAATACAATCCGCAAACCTGTCCCCTCCAGGAGAAAACAGCAACAGAACAATCCCCAAACACATCTCCTACAGGAGAAAACAGCAACAATTCAATCCCCAAACCTGTCCGCTACAGGAGAAAACAGCAACAATACAATCCTCAAACCAGTACCCTACCGGAGAAACCAGCAACAATACAATCCCCAAATCCTTCCCCTACAGGAGAAAACAGTAACAATACAATCCCCAAACCCGTCCCCTACAGGAGAAAACAGCAACAATTCAATCCACAAACCTGTCCGCTACAGGAGAAAACAGCAACAATACAATCCTCAAACCAGTACCCTACCGGAGAAACCAGCAACAATACAATCCCCAAATCCATCCCCTACAGGAGTAAACAGTAACAATACAATCCCCAAACCCGTCCCCTGCAGGAGAAAACAGCAACAATACAATGCCCGAACCCGTCCCCTACAGGAGAAAACAGCAACAATACCATCCCCAAACATGTCCCCTACAGGAGAAAACAGCAACAATACAATCCCCGAACCCGTCCCCTACAGGAGTAAACAGTAACAATACAATCCCCAAAACCTTCCACTACAGGAGAAAACAGCAACAATGCAATCCCCGAACCCGTCCCCTACAGGAGAAAACAGCAACAATACAATCCCCGAACCCGTCCCCTACAGGAGAAAACAGCAACAATACAATCCCCAAACCCGTCCCCTGCAGGAGAAAACAGCAACAATACCATTCCCAAACCAGTCCCCTACAGGAGAACCAGCAACAATACAATCCCCAAACCCATTCCCTACAGGAGAAAACAGCAACAATACAATCCCCAAACCAGTCCCCTACAGGAGAAAACAGCAACAATACAATCCCCGAACCCGTCCTCTACAGGAGAAAACAGCAACAATACAATCCCCGAACCCGTCCCCTACAGGAGAAAGCAGGAACAATACAATCCCCAAACCCGTCCACTACTGGAGAAAACAGCAACAATACAATCCCAGAACTTATCCACTACAGGAGAAAACAGCAACAATACAATCTGCAAACCAGTCCCCTACAAGGGAAAACAGCAACAATATAATCCCCAAACCCGTCCCCTACAGGAGAAAACAGCAACAGAACAATCCCCAAACCCATCCCCTACAGGAGAAAACAGCAACAATACAATCCCCAAACCCGTCCCCTACAGGGGAAAACAGCAACAATAACATTCCCAAACCAGTCCCCTACAGGAGAACCAGCAACAATACAATCCCCGAACCAGTCCCCTACAGGAGAAAACAGCAACAATACAATCCCCAAACCCGTCCCCTACAGGAGAAAACAGCAACAATACAATCCCCAAACCCGTCACCTACAGGAGAAAACAGCAACAATACAATCCCCAAACCCGTCCCCTACAGGAGAAAACAGCAAAAATGCAATCCCCGAACCCGTCCCCTACAGGAGAAAACAGCAACAATACAATCCCCAAACCCGTCCCCTACCGGAGAAAACAGCAACAGTACAATCCCCAAATCCATCCCCTACAGGAGAAAACAGTAACAATACAATCCCCAAACCTGGACCCTACAGGAGAAAACAGCAACAATTCAATCCCCAAACCAGTCCCTTACAGGAGAAAACAGCAACAATACCATCCCCAAACCCCTCCCCTACAGGAGAAAAGAGCAACAATACAATCCCCGAACCCGTCCCCTACAGGAGAAAACAGCAACAATACCATTCCCAAACCAATCCCCTACAGGAGAACCAGCAACAATACCATCCACAAACCCGTCCCATACAGGAGAAAACAGCAACAGTACAATCCCGAAACACATCCCCTACAGGAGAAAACAGCAACAATACAATCCCCGAACCCGTCCCCTACAGGAGAAAACAGCAACAATACAATCCCCAAACCCGTCGCCTACAGGAGAAAACAGCAACAATACAATCCCCAAACGCGTCCCCTACAGGAGAAAACAGCAACAATACAATCCCCGAACCCGTCCCCTACAGGAGAAAACAGCAACAATACAATCCCCAAACCCGTCCCCTACCGGAGAAAACAGCAACAGAACAATCCCCAAATCCATCCCCTACAGGAGAAAACAGTAACAATACAATCCCCAAACCTGGACCCTACAGGAGAAAACAGCAACAATTCAATCCCCAAACCAGTCCCTTACAGGAGAAAACAGCAACAATACCATCCCCAAACCCCTCCCCTACAGGAGAAAAGAGCAACAATACAATCCCCGAACCCGTCCCCTACAGGAGAAAACAGCAACAATACCATTCCCAATCCAATCCCCTACAGGA
Organism: Hypanus sabinus; assembly: GCF_030144855.1. Lineage (NCBI taxonomy): Eukaryota > Metazoa > Chordata > Chondrichthyes > Myliobatiformes > Dasyatidae > Hypanus > Hypanus sabinus. Next base: position 149,432,407 of record NC_082709.1, on the reverse strand, counting down.
GAAGCAGCAACAATACCATCCACAAACAGGTCCCATACAGGAGAAAACAGCAACAGTACAATCCCGAAACACATCCCCTACAGGAGAAAACAGCAACAATACAATCCCCAAACCAGTCCCCGACAGGAGAACCAGCAAGAATACAATCCCCGAACCCGTCCCCTACAGGAGAAAACAGCAACAATACAATCCCCAAACCTGTACCCTACAGGAGAAAACAGCAACAATACCATTCCCAAACCAATCCCCTACAGGAGAACCAGCAACAATACCATCCACAAACCCGTCCCATACAGGAGAAAACAGCAACAATACAATCCCCAAACCCGTCCCATACAGGAGAAAACAGCAACAGTACAATCCCGAAACACATCCCCTACAGGAGAAAACAGCAACAATACAATCCCCGAACCCGTCCCCTACAGGAGAAAAGACCAACAAGACAATCCCCAAACCCATCCCCTACAGGTATAAAATAGCAACAGTACAATCCCCAAACCCGTCCCCTACAGGAGAAAACATGAACAATACAATCCCCGATCCCGTCCCCTACAGGAGAAAACAGCAACAGTACAATCCCAAAACACATCCCCTACAGGAGAAAACAGCAACAATACAATCCCCGAACCCGTCCCCTACAGGAGAAAACAGCAACAATACCATCCACAAACCAGTCCCCGACAGGAGAACCAGCAAAAATACAATCCCCGAACCCGTCCCCTACAGGAGAAAACAGCAACAATACAATCCCCAAACCAGTCCCCGACAGGAGAACCAGCAAAAATACAATCCCCAAACCCGTCCCCTACAGGAGAAAACAGCAACAATACCATTCCCAAACCTGTACCCTACAGGAGAAAACAGCAACAATACCATTCCCAAACCAATCCCCTACAGGAGAACCAGCAACAATACCATCCACAAACCCGTCCCATACAGGAGAAAACAGCAACAATACAAACCCCAAACCCGTCCCATACAGGAGACAACAGCAACAGTACAATCCCGAAACACATCCCCTACAGGAGAAAACAGCAACAATACAATCCCCGAACCCGTCCCCTACAGGAGAAAACAGCAACAATACAATCCCCAAACCTGTACCCTACAGGAGAAAACAGCAACAATACCATTCCCAAACCAATCCCCTACAGGAGAACCAGCAACAATACCATCCACAAACCCGTCCCATACAGGAGAAAACAGCAACAATACAATCCCCAAACCCGTCCCATACAGGAGAAAACAGCAACAGTACAATCCCGAAACACATCCCCTACAGGAGAAAACAGCAACAATACAATCCCCGAACCCGTCCCCTACAGGAGAAAACAGCAACAATACAATCCCCAAACCCGTCCCCTACAGGAGAAAACAGCAACAATACAATCCCCAAACCCGTCCCCTACAGGAGAAAACAGCAACAATACAATCCGCAAACCCGTCTCCTGCAGGAGAAAACTGCAACAATACCATCCCCAAACCTGTCCCCTACAGGAGAAAACAGTAACAATACAATCCCCGAACCCGTCCCCTACAGGAGAGCCAGCAACAATACAATCCCCGAACCCGTCCCCTACTGGAGAAAACAGCAACAATACCATCCACAAACCCGTCCCATACAGAAGAAAACAGCAACAGTACAATTCCGAAACACATCCCCTACAGGAGAAAACAGCAACAATACAATCCTCAAACACATCCCCTACAGGAGAAAACAGCAACAATACAATGCCCGATCCCGTCCCATCCAGGATAAAACAGGAACAGTACAATCCCCAAACACATCCCCTACAGGAGATAGCAGCAACAATACAATCCGCAAACCTGTCCCCTCCAGGAGAAAAGAGCAACAGAACACTCCCCAAACAGATCTCCTTCAGGAGAAAACAGCAACAATTCAATCCCCAAACCTGTCCGCTACAGGAGAAAACAGCAACAATACCATCCACAAACCCGTCCTATACAGAGGAAAACAGCAACAGTACAATTCCGAAACACATCCCCTACAGGAGAAAACAGCAACAATACATTCCCGAAACACATCCCCTATAGGAGAAAACAGCAACAATTCAATCCCCAAACCTGTCCGCTACAGGAGAAAACAGCAACAATACAATCCCCAAACCAGTCCCCTACAGGAGAAAACAGCAACAATACAATCCCCGAACCCGTCCTCTACAGGAGAAAACAGCAACAATACAATCCCCGAACCCGTCCCCTACAGGAGAAAGCAGGAACAATACAATCCCCAAACCCGTCCGCTACTGGAGAAAACAGCAACAATACAATCCCAGAACTTATCCCCTACAGGAGAAAACAGCAACAATACAATCCCCGAACCCGTCCCCTACAGGAGAAAACAGCAACAATACAATACCCGAACCCGTCCCCTACAGGAGAAAACAGCAACAATACAATCCCCAAACCCGTCCCCTGCAGGAGAAAACAGCAACAATACCATTCCCAAACCAGTCCCCTACAGGAGTACCAGCAACAATACAATCCCCAAACCCGTTCCCTACAGGAGAAAACAGCAACAATACAATCCCCAAACCAGTCCCCTACAGGAGAAAACAGCAACAATACAATCCCCGAACCTGTCCTCTACAGGAGAAAACAGCAACAATACAATCCCCGAACCCGTCCCCTACAGGAGAAAGCAGGAACAATACAATCCCCAAACCCGTCCACTACTGGAGAAAACAGCAACAATACAATCCCAGAACTTATCCCCTACAGGAGAAAACAGCAACAATACAATCTGCAAACCAGTCCCCTACAAGGGAAAACAGCAACAATATAATCCCCAAACCCGTCCCCTACAGGAGAAAACAGCAACAGAACAATCCCCAAACCCATCCCCTACAGGAGAAAACAGCAACAATACCATCCACAAACCCGTCCCATACAGAAGAAAACAGCAACAGTACAATTCCGAAACACATCCCCTACAGGAGAAAACAGCAACAATACAATCCTCAAACACATCCCCTACAGGAGAGAACAGCAACAATACATTGCCCGATCCCGTCCCATCCAGGAGAAAACAGGAACAGTACAATCCCCAAACACATCCCCTACAGGATATAACAGCAACAATACAATCCGCAAACCTGTCCCCTCCAGGAGAAAACAGCAACTTAACAATCCCCAAACAGATCTCCTTCAGGAGAAAACAGCAACAATTCAATCCCCAAACCTGTCCGCTACAGGAGAAAACAGCAACAATACAATCCACAAACCAGTCCCCTACAGGAGAAAACTGCAACAATACAATCCCCAAACCCGTCCCCTACAGGAGAAAACAGCAACAATACCATCCCCAAACCTGTCCCCTACAGGAGAAAACAGCAACAATACAATCCCCGAACCCGTCCCCTACAGGAGAGCCAGCAACATTACCATCCACAAACCCGTCCCATAGAGGAGAAAACAGCAACAGTACAATTCCGAAACACATCCCCTACAGGAGAAAACAGCAACAATACAATCCCGAAACACATCCCCTACAGGAGAAAACAGCAACAATACAATCCCCGATCCAGTCCCCTCCAGGAGAAAACAGCAACAGTACAATCCCCAAACCCGTCCCCTACAGGAGAAAACAGTAACAATACAATCCCCAAACCCGTCCCCTACAGGAGCAATCGGCAACAATACAATCCCCGAACCCGTCCCCAACAGGAGAAAACTGCAACAATACCATCCCCAAACCTGTCACCTACAGGAGAAAACTGCAACAATACAATCCCCGAACCCGTCCCCTACAGGAGAGCCAGCAACAATACAATCTCCGAACCCGTCCCCTACAGGAGAAAACAGCAACAATACCATCCACAAACCCGTCCTATACAGAGGAAAACAGCAACAGTACAATTCCGAAACACATCCCCTACAGGAGAAAACAGCAACAATACATTCCCGAAACACATCCCCTACAGGAGAAAACAGCAACAATACAATCCGCAAACCTGTCCCCTCCAGGAGAAAACAGCAACAGAACAATCCCCAAACACATCTCCGACAGGAGAAAACAGCAACAATTCAATCCCCAAACCTGTCCGCTACAGGAGAAAACAGCAACAATACAATCCCCAAACCAGTCCCCTACCGGAGAAAACAGCAACAATACAATCCCCAAATCCATCCCCTACAGGAGAAAACAGTAACAATACAATCCCCAAACCCGTCCCCTACAGGAGAAAACAGCAACAATACAATGCCCGTACCCGGCCCCTACAGGAGAAAACAGCAACAATACCATCCCCAAACCTGTCCCCTACAGGAGAAAACAGCAACAATACAATCCCCGAAACCGTCCCCTACAGGAGAAAACAGTAACAATACAATCCCCAAACCCGTCCCCTACAGCAGAAAACAGCAACAATACAATCCCCGAACCCGTCCCCTACAGGAGAAAACAGCAACAATACCATCCCCAAACATGTCCCCTACAGGAGAAAACAGCAACAATACAATCCCCAAACCCGTCCGCTACAGGAGTAAACAGTAACAATACAATCCCCAAACCCTTCCCCTACAGGAGAAAACAGCAACAATGCAATCCCCGAAACCGTCCCCTACAGGAGAAAACAGCAACAATACAATCCCCGAACCCGTCCCCTACAGGAGAAAACAGCAACAATACAATCCCCAAACCCGTCCCCTGCAGGAGAAAACAGCAACAATACCATTCCCAAACCAGTCCCCTACAGGAGAACCAGCAACAATACAATCCCCAAACCCGTACCCTACAGGAGAAAACAGCAACAATACAATCCCCAAACCAGTCCCCTACAGGAGAAAACAGCAACAATACAATCCCCGAACCCGTCCTCTACAGGAGAAAACAGCAACAATACAATCCCCGAACCCGTCCCCTACAGGAGAAAGCAGGAACAATACAATCCCCAAACCCGTCCACTACTGGAGAAACCAGCAACAATACAATCCCAGAACTTATCCCCTACAGGAGAAAACAGCAACAATACAATCTGCAAACCTGTCCCCTACAAGGGAAAACAGCAACAATATAATCCCCAAACCCGTCCCCTACAGGAGAAAACAGCAACAGAACAATCCCCAAACCCATCCCCTACAGGAGAAAACAGCAACAATACAATCCGCAAACCTGTCCCCTCCAGGAGAAAACAGCAACAGAACAATCCCCAAACACATCTCCTACAGGAGAAAACAGCAACAATTCAATCCCCAAACCTGTACGCTACAGGAGAAAACAGCAACAATACAATCCTCAAACCAGTACCCTACCGGAGAAACCAGCAACAATACAATCCCCAAATCCTTCCCCTACAGGAGAAAACAGTAACAATACAATCCCCAAACCCGTCCCCTACAGGAGAAAACAGCAACAATTCAATCCACAAACCTGTCCGCTACAGGAGAAAACAGCAACAATACAATCCTCAAACCAGTACCCTACCGGAGAAACCAGCAACAATACAATCCCCAAATCCATCCCCTACAGGAGAAAACAGTAACAATACAATCCCCAAACCCGTCCCCTGCAGGAGAAAACAGCAACAATACAATGCCCGAACCCGTCCCCTACAGGAGAAAACAGCAACAATACCATCCCCAAACATGTCCCCTACAGGAGAATACAGCAACAATACAATCCCCGAACCCGTCCCCTACAGGAGTAAACAGTAACAATACAATCCCCAAACCCTTCCCCTACAGGAGAAAACAGCAACAATGCAATCCCCGAACCCGTCCCCTACAGGAGAAAACAGCAACAATACAATCCCCGAACCCGTCCTCTACAGGAGAAAACAGCAACAATACAATCCCCGAACCCGTCCACTCCAGGAGAAAACAGCAACAGTACAATCCCCAAACCCGTCCCCTACAGGAGAAAACAGCAACAGAACAATCCCCAAACCCATCCCCTACAGGAGAAAACAGCAACAATACAATCCGCAAACCTGTCCCCTCCAGGAGAAAACAGCAACAGAACAATCCCCAAACACATCTCCTACAGGAGAAAACAGCAACAATTCAATCCCCAAACCTGTCCGCTACAGGAGAAAACAGCAACAATACAATCCTCAAACCAGTACCCTACCGGAGAAACCAGCAACAATACAATCCCCAAATCCTTCCCCTACAGGAGAAAACAGTAACAATACAATCCCCAAACCCGTCCCCTACAGGAGAAAACAGCAACAATTCAATCCACAAACCTGTCCGCTACAGGAGAAAACAGCAACAATACAATCCTCAAACCAGTACCCTACCGGAGAAACCAGCAACAATACAATCCCCAAATCCATCCCCTACAGGAGAAAACAGTAACAATACAATCCCCAAACCCGTCCCCTGCAGGAGAAAACAGCAACAATACAATGCCCGAACCCGTCCCCTACAGGAGAAAACAGCAACAATACCATCCCCAAACATGTCCCCTACAGGAGAAAACAGCAACAATACAATCCCCGAACCCGTCCCCTACAGGAGTAAACAGTAACAATACAATCCCCAAAACCTTCCCCTACAGGAGAAAACAGCAACAATGCAATCCCCGAACCCGTCCCCTACAGGAGAAAACAGCAACAATACAATCCCCGAACCCGTCCCCTACAGGAGAAAACAGCAACAATACAATCCCCAAACCCGTCCCCTGCAGGAGAAAACAGCAACAATACCATTCCCAAACCAGTCCCCTACAGGAGAACCAGCAACAATACAATCCCCAAACCCATTCCCTACAGGAGAAAACAGCAACAATACAATCCCCAAACCAGTCCCCTACAGGAGAAAACAGCAACAATACAATCCCCGAACCCGTCCTCTACAGGAGAAAACAGCAACAATACAATCCCCGAACCCGTCCCCTACAGGAGAAAGCAGGAACAATACAATCCCCAAACCCGTCCACTACTGGAGAAAACAGCAACAATACAATCCCAGAACTTATCCACTACAGGAGAAAACAGCAACAATACAATCTGCAAACCAGTCCACTACAAGGGAAAACAGCAACAATATAATCCCCAAACCCGTCCCCTACAGGAGAAAACAGCAACAGAACAATCCCCAAACCCATCCCCTACAGGAGAAAACAGCAACAATACAATCCCCAAACCCGTCCCCTACAGGGGAAAACAGCAACAATAACATTCCCAAACCAGTCCCCTACAGGAGAACCAGCAACAATACAATCCCCGATCCCGTCCCCTACAGGAGAAAACAGCAACAATACAATCCCCAAACCAGTCCCCTACAGGAGAAAACAGCAACAATACAATCCCCAAACCCGTCCCCTACAGGAGAAAACAGCAGCAATACAATCCCCAAACCCGTCACCTACAGGAGAAAACAGCAACAATACAATCCCCAAACCCGTCCCCTACAGGAGAAAACAGCAAAAATGCAATCCCCGAACCCGTCCCCTACAGGAGAAAACAGCAACAATACAATCCCCAAACCCGTCCCCTACCGGAGAAAACAGCAACAGTACAATCCCCAAATCCATCCCCTACAGGAGAAAACAGTAACAATACAATCCCCAAACCTGGACCCTACAGGAGAAAACAGCAACAATTCAATCCCCAAACCAGTCCCTTACAGGAGAAAACAGCAACAATACCATCCCCAAACCCCTCCCCTACAGGAGAAAAGAGCAACAATACAATCCCCGAACCCGTCCCCTACAGGAGAAAACAGCAACAATACCATTCCCAAACCAATCCCCTACAGGAGAACCAGCAACAATACCATCCACAAACCCGTCCCATACAGGAGAAAACAGCAACAGTACAATCCCGAAACACATCCCCTACAGGAGAAAACAGCAACAATACAATCCCCGAACCCGTCCCCTACAGGAGAAAACAGCAACAATACAATCCCCAAACCCGTCGCCTACAGGAGAAAACAGCAACAATACAATCCCCAAACGCGTCCCCTACAGGAGAAAACAGCAACAATACAATCCCCGAACCCGTCCCCTACAGGAGAAAACAGCAACAATACAATCCCCAAACCCGTCCCCTACCGGAGAAAACAGCAACAGTACAATCCCCAAATCCATCCCCTACAGGAGAATACAGTAACAATACAATCCCCAAACCTGGACCCTACAGGAGAAAACAGCAACAATTCAATCCCCAAACCAGTCCCTTACAGGAGAAAACAGCAACAATACCATCCCCAAACCCCTCCCCTACAGGAGAAAAGAGCAACAATACAATCCCCGAACCCGTCCCCTACAGGAGAAAACAGCAACAATACCATTCCCAATCCAATCCCCTACAGGAGAAGCAGCAACAATACCATCCACAAACAGGTCCCATACAGGAGAAAACAGCAACAGTACAATCCCGAAACACATCCCCTACAGGAGAAAACAGCAACAATACAATCCCCAAACCAGTCCCCGACAGGAGAACCAGCAAGAATACAATCCCCGAACCCGTCCCCTACAGGAGAAAACAGCAACAATACAATCCCCAAACCTGTACCCTACAGGAGAAAACAGCAACAATACCATTCCCAAACCAATCCCCTACAGGAGAACCAGCAACAATACGATCCACAAACCCGTCCCATACAGGAGAAAACAGCAACAATACAATCCCCAAACCCGTCCCATACAGGAGAAAACAGCAACAGTACAATCCCGAAACACATCCCCTACAGGAGAAAACAGCAACAATACAATCCCCGAACCAGTCCCCTACAGGAGAAAAGACCAACAAGACAATCCCCAAACCCATCCCCTACAGGTATAAAATAGCAACAGTACAATCCCCAAACCCGTCCCCTACAGGAGAAAACATGAACAATACAATCCCCGATCCCGTCCCCTACAGGAGAAAACAGCAACAGTACAATCCCAAAACACATCCCCTACAGGAGAAAACAGCAACAATACAATCCCCGAACCCGTCCCCTACAGGAGAAAACAGCAACAATACCATCCACAAACCAGTCCCCGACAGGAGAACCAGCAAAAATACAATCCCCGAACCCGTCCCCTACAGGAGAAAACAGCAACAATACAATCCCCAAACCAGTCCCCGACAGGAGAACCAGCAAAAATACAATCCCCGAACCCGTCCCCTACAGGAGAAAACAGCAACAATACAATTCCCAAACCCGTCCCCTACCGGAGAAAACAGCAACAGTACAATCCCCAAATCCATCCCCTACAGGAGAAAACAGTAACAATACAATCCCCAAACCTGGACCCTACAGGAGAAAACAGCAACAATTCAATCCCCAAACCAGTCCCTTACAGGAGAAAACAGCAACAATACCATCCCCAAACCCGTCCCCTACAGGAGAAAACAGCAACAATACCATTCCCAAACCTGTACCCTACAGGAGAAAACAGCAACAATACCATTCCCAAACCAATCCCCTACAGGAGAACCAGCAACAATACCATCCACAAACCCGTCCCATACAGGAGAAAACAGCAACAATACAAACCCCAAACCCGTCCCATACAGGAGACAACAGCAACAGTACAATCCCGAAACACATCCCCTACAGGAGAAAACAGCAACAATACAATCCCCGAACCCGTCCCCTACAGGAGAAAACAGCAACAATACAATCCCCAAACCTGTACCCTACAGGAGAAAACAGCAACAATACCATTCCCAAACCAATCCCCTACAGGAGAACCAGCAACAATACCATCCACAAACCCGTCCCATACAGGAGAAAACAGCAACAATACAATCCCCAAACCCGTCCCATACAGGAGAAAACAGCAACAGTACAATCCCGAAACACATCCCCTACAGGAGAAAACAGCAACAATACAATCCCCGAACCCGTCCCCTACAGGAGAAAACAGCAACAATACAATCCCCAAACCCGTCCCCTACTGGAGAAAACAGCAACAATACAATCCCCAAACCCGTCCCCTACAGGAGAAAACAGCAACAATACAATCCCCGAACCCGTCCCCTACAGGAGAAAACAGCAACAATACAATCCCCAAACCCGTCCCCTACCGGAGAAAACAGCAACAGTACAATCCCCAAATCCATCCCCTACAGGAGAAAACAGTAACAATACAATCCCCAAACCTGGACCCTACAGGAGAAAACAGCAACAATTCAATCCCCAAACCAGTCCCTTACAGGAGAAAACAGCAACAATACCATCCCCAAACCCCTCCCCTACAGGAGAAAAGAGCAACAATACAATCCCCGAACCCGTCCCCTACAGGAGAAAACAGCAACAATACCATTCCCAATCCAATCCCCTACAGGAGAACCAGCAACAATACCATCCACAAACAGGTCCCATACAGGAGAAAACAGCAACAGTACAATCCCGAAACACATCCCCTACAGGAGAAAACAGCAACAATACAATCCCCAAACCAGTCCCCGACAGGAGAACCAGCAAGAATACAATCACCGAACCCGTCCCCTACAGGAGAAAACAGCAACAATACAATCCCCAAACCTGTACCCTACAGGAGAAAACAGCAACAATACCATTCCCAAACCAATCCCCTACAGGAGAACCAGCAACAATACCATCCACAAACCCGTCCCATACAGGTGAAAACAGCAACAATACAATCCCCAAACCCGTCCCATACAGGAGAAAACAGCAACAGTACAATCCCGAAACACATCCACTACAGGAGAAAACAGCAACAATACAATCCCCGAACCCGTCCCCTACAGGAGAAAAGACCAACAAGACAATCCCCAAACCCATCCACTACAGGAGAAAATAGCAACAGTACAATCCCCAAACCCGTCCCCTACAGGAGAAAACAGGAACAATACAATCCCCGATCCCGTCCCCTACAGGAGAAAACAGCAACAGTACAATCCCAAAACACATCCCCTACAGGAGAAAACAGCAACAATACAATCCCCGAACCCGTCCCCTACAGGAGAAAACAGCAACAATACAATCCCCAAACCAGTCCCCGACAGGAGAACAAGCAAAAATACAATCCCCGAACCCGTCCCCTACAGGAGAAAACAGTAACAATACAATCCCCAAACCCATCCCCTACAGGAGAAAACAGTAACAATACAATCCCCAAACCCGGACCCTACAGGAGAAAACAGCAACAATTCAATCCACAAACCAGTCCCTTACAGGAGAAAACAGCAACAATACAATCCCCAAACCAGTCCCCGACAGGAGAACCAGCAAGAATACAATCCCCGAACCCGTCCCCTACAGGAGAAAACAGCAACAATACAATCCCCAAACACATCCCCTACAGGAGAAAACAGCAACAATACAATCCCCAAACCCGTCCCCTACCGGAGATAACATCAACAGTACAATCCCCAAATCCATCCCATACAGGAGAAAACAGTAACAATACAATCCCCAAACCCGTCCCCTACAGGAGAAAACAGCAACAATACAATCCCCAAACCCGTCCCCTGCAGGAGAAAACAGCAACAATACCATTCCCAAACCAGTCCCCTACAGGAGAACCAGCAACAATACAATCCCCAAACCCGTTCCCTACAGGAGAAAACAGCAACAATACAATCCCCAAACCAGTCCCCTACAGGAGAAAACAGCAACAATACAATCCCCGAACCAGTCCTCTACAGGAGAAAACAGCAACAATACAATCCCCGAACCCGTCCCCTACAGGAGAAAGCAGGAACAATACAATCCCCAAACCCGTCCACTACTGGAGAAAACAGCAACAATACAATCCCAGAACTTATCCACTACAGGAGAAAACAGCAACAATACAATCTGCAAACCAGTCCCCTACAAGGGAAAACAGCAACAATATAATCCCCAAACCCGTCCCCTACAGGAGAAAACAGCAACAGAACAATCCCCAAACCCATCCCCTACAGGAGAAAACAGCAACAATACAATCCCCAAACCCGTCCCCTACAGGAGAAAACAGCAACAATACAATCCCCAAACCAGTCCCCTACAGGAGAAAACAGCAACAATACAATCCCCAAACCCGTCCCCTACAGGAGAAAACAGCAACAATACAATCCCCAAACCCGTCACCTACAGGAGAAAACAGCAACAATACAATCCCCAAACCCGTCCCCTACAGGAGAAAACAGCAAAAATGCAATCCACGAACCCGTCCCCTACAGGAGAAAACAGCAACAATACAATCCCCAAACCCGTCCCCTACCGGAGAAAACAGCAACAGTACAATCCCCAAATCCATCCCCTACAGGAGAAAACAGTAACAATACAATCCCCAAACCTGGACCCTACAGGAGAAAACAGCAACAATTCAATCCCCAAACCAGTCCCTTACAGGAGAAAACAGCAACAATACCATCCCCAAACCCCTCCCCTACAGGAGAAAAGAGCAACAATACAATCCCCGAACCCGTCCCCTACAGGAGAAAACAGCAACAATACCATTCCCAAACCAATCCCCTACAGGAGAACCAGCAACAATACCATCCACAAACCCGTCCCATACAGGAGAAAACAGCAACAGTACAATCCCGAAACACATCCCCTACAGGAGAAAACAGCAACAATACAATCCCCGAACCCGTCCCCTACAGGAGAAAACAGCAACAATACAATCCCCAAACCCGTCGCCTACAGGAGAAAACAGCAACAATACAATCCCCAAACGCGTCCCCTACAGGAGAAAACAGCAACAATACAATCCCCGAACCCGTCCCCTACAGGAGAAAACAGCAACAATACAATCCCCAAACCCGTCCCCTACCGGAGAAAACAGCAACAGTACAATCCCCAAATCCATCCCCTACAGGAGAAAACAGTAACAATACAATCCCCAAACCTGGACCCTACAGGAGAAAACAGCAACAATTCAATCCCCAAACCAGTCCCTTACAGGAGAAAACAGCAACAATACCATCCCCAAACCCCTCCCCTACAGGAGAAAAGAGCAACAATACAATCCCCGAACCCGTCCCCTACAGGAGAAAACAGCAACAATACCATTCCCAATCCAATCCCCTACAGGAGAACCAGCAACAATACCATCCACAAACCCGTCCCATACAGGAGAAAACAGCAACAGGACAATTCCGAAACACATCCCCTACAGGAGAAAACAGCAACAATACAATCCCTACACCCGTCCCATACAGGAGAAAACAGCAACAGTACAATCCCGAAACACATCCCCTACAGGAGAAAACAGCAACAATACAATCCCCAAACCAGTCCCCGACAGGAGAACCAGCAAGAATACAATCCCCGAACCCGTCCCCTACAGGAGAAAACAGCAACAATACAATCCCCAAACCTGTACCCTACAGGAGAAAACAGCAACAATACCATTCCCAAACCAATCCCCTACAGGAGAACCAGCAACAATACCATCCACAAACCCGTCCCATACAGGAGAAAACAGCAACAATACAATCCCCAAACCCGTCCCATACAGGAGAAAACAGCAACAGTACAATCCCGAAACACATCCCCTACAGGAGAAAACAGCAACAATACAATCCCCGAACCCGTCCCCTACAGGAGAAAAGACCAACAAGACAATCCCCAAACCCATCCCCTACAGGTATAAAATAGCAACAGTACAATCCCCAAACCCGTCCCCTACAGGAGAAAACAGGAACAATACAATCCCCGATCCCGTCCCCTACAGAAGAAAACAGCAACAGTACAATCCCAAAACACATCCCCTACAGGAGAAAACAGCAACAATACAATCCCCGAACCCGTCCCCTACAGGAGAAAACAGCAACAATACCATCCACAAACCAGTCCCCGACAGGAGAACCAGCAAAAATACAATCCCCGAACCCGTCCCCTACAGGAGAAAACAGCAACAATACAATCCCCAAACCAGTCCCCGACAGGAGAACCAGCAAAAATACAATCCCCGAACCCGTCCCCTACAGGAGAAAACAGCAACAATACAATTCCCAAACCCGTCCCCTACCGGAGAAAACAGCAACAGTACAATCCCCAAATCCATCCCCTACAGGAGAAAACAGTAACAATACAATCCCCAAACCTGGACCCTACAGGAGAAAACAGCAACAATTCAATCCCCAAACCAGTCCCTTACAGGAGAAAACAGCAACAATACCATCCCCAAACCCGTCCCCTACAGGAGAAAACAGCAACAATACCATTCCCAAACCTGTACCCTACAGGAGAAAACAGCAACAATACCATTCCCAAACCAATCCCCTACAGGAGAACCAGCAACAATACCATCCACAAACCCGTCCCATACAGAAGAAAACAGCAACAATACAATCCCCAAACCCGTCCCATACAGGAGACAACAGCAACAGTACAGTCCCGAAACACATCCCCTACAGGAGAAAACAGCAACAATACAATCCCCGAACCCGTCCCCTACAGGAGAAAACAGCAACAATACAATCCCCAAACCTGTACCCTACAGGAGAAAACAGCAACAATACAATCCCCAAACGCGTCCCCTACAGGAGAAAACAGCAACAATACAATCCCCGAACCCGTCCCCTACAGGAGAAAACAGCAACAATACAATCCCCAAACCCGTCCCCTACCGGAGAAAACAGCAACAGTACAATCCCCAAATCCATCCCCTACAGGAGAAAACAGTAACAATACAATCCCCAAACCTGGACCCTACAGGAGAAAACAGCAACAATTCAATCCCCAAACCAGTCCCTTACAGGAGAAAACAGCAACAATACCATCCCCAAACCCCTCCCCTACAGGAGAAAAGAGCAACAATACAATCCCCGAACCCGTCCCCTACAGGAGAAAACAGCAACAATACCATTCCCAATCCAATCCCCTACAGGAGAACCAGCAACAATACCATCCACAAACCCGTCCCATACAGGAGAAAACAGCAACAGGACAATTCCGAAACACATCCCCTACAGGAGAAAACAGCAACAATACAATCCCTACACCCGTCCCATACAGGAGAAAACAGCAACAGTACAATCCCGAAACACATCCCCTACAGGAGAAAACAGCAACAATACAATCCCCAAACCAGTCCCCGACAGGAGAACCAGCAAGAATACAATCCCCGAACCCGTCCCCTACAGGAGAAAACAGCAACAATACAATCCCCAAACCTGTACCCTACAGGAGAAAACAGCAACAATACCATTCCCAAACCAATCCCCTACAGGAGAACCAGCAACAATACCATCCACAAACCCGTCCCATACAGGAGAAAACAGCAACAATACAATCCCCAAACCCGTCCCATACAGGAGAAAACAGCAACAGTACAATCCCGAAACACATCCCCTACAGGAGAAAACAGCAACAATACAATCCCCGAACCCGTCCCCTACAGGAGAAAAGACCAACAAGACAATCCCCAAACCCATCCCCTACAGGTATAAAATAGCAACAGTACAATCCCCAAACCCGTCCCCTACAGGAGAAAACAGGAACAATACAATCCCCGATCCCGTCCCCTACAGGAGAAAACAGCAACAGTACAATCCCAAAACACATCCCCTACAGGAGAAAACAGCAACAATACAATCCCCGAACCCGTCCCCTACAGGAGAAAACAGCAACAATACCATCCACAAACCAGTCCCCGACAGGAGAACCAGCAAAAATACAATCCCCGAACCCGTCCCCTACAGGAGAAAACAGCAACAATACAATCCCCAAACCAGTCCCCGACAGGAGAACCAGCAAAAATACAATCCCCGAACCCGTCCCCTACAGGAGAAAACAGCAACAATACAATTCCCAAACCCGTCCCCTACCGGAGAAAACAGCAACAGTACAATCCCCAAATCCATCCCCTACAGGAGAAAACAGTAACAATACAATCCCCAAACCTGGACCCTACAGGAGAAAACAGCAACAATTCAATCCCCAAACCAGTCCCTTACAGGAGAAAACAGCAACAATACCATCCCCAAACCCGTCCCCTACAGGAGAAAACAGCAACAATACCATTCCCAAACCTGTACCCTACAGGAGAAAACAGCAACAATACCATTCCCAAACCAATCCCCTACAGGAGAACCAGCAACAATACCATCCACAAACCCGTCCCATACAGAAGAAAACAGCAACAATACAATCCCCAAACCCGTCCCATACAGGAGACAACAGCAACAGTACAGTCCCGAAACACATCCCCTACAGGAGAAAACAGCAACAATACAATCCCCGAACCCGTCCCCTACAGGAGAAAACAGCAACAATACAATCCCCAAACCTGTACCCTACAGGAGAAAACAGCAACAATACCATTCCCAAACCAATCCCCTACAGGAGAACCAGCAACAATACCATCCACAAACCCGTCCCATACAGGAGAAAACAGCAACAATACAATCCCCAAACCCGTCCCATACAGGAGAAAACAGCAACAGTACAATCCCGAAACACATCCCCTACAGGAGAAAACAGCAACAATACAATCCCCGAACCCGTCCCCTACAGGAGAAAACAGCAACAATACAATCCTCAAACCCGTCCCCTACAGGAGAAAACAGCAACAATACAATCCCCAAACCCGTCCCCTACAGGAGAAAACAGCAACAATACAATCCCCGAACCCGTCCCCTACAGGAGAAAACAGCAACAATACAATCCCCAAACCCGTCCCCTACCGGAGAAAACAGCAACAGTACAATCCCCAAATCCATCCCCTACAGGAGAAAACAGTAACAATACAATCCCCAAACCTGGACCCTACAGGAGAAAACAGCAACAATTCAATCCCCAAACCAGTCCCTTACAGGAGAAAACAGCAACAATACCATCCCCAAACCCCTCCCCTACAGGAGAAAAGAGCAACAATACAATCCCCGAACCCGTCCCCTACAGGAGAAAACAGCAACAATACCATTCCCAATCCAATCCCCTACAGGAGAACCAGCAACAATACCATCCACAAACAGGTCCCATACAGGAGAAAACAGCAACAGTACAATCCCGAAACACATCCCCTACAGGAGAAAACAGCAACAATACAATCCCCGAACCCGTCCCCTACAGGAGAAAACAGCAACAATACAATCCCCAAACCTGTACCCTACAGGAGAAAACAGCAACAATACCATTCCCAAACCAATCCCCTACAGGAGAACCAGCAACAATACCATCCACAAACCCGTCCCATACAGGTGAAAACAGCAACAATACAATCCCCAAACCCGTCCCATACAGGAGAAAACAGCAACAGTACAATCCCGAAACACATCCCCTACAGGAGAAAACAGCAACAATACAATCCCCGAACCCGTCCCCTACAGGAGAAAAGACCAACAAGACAATCCCCAAACCCATCCCCTACAGGAGAAAATAGCAACAGTACAATCCCCAAACCCGTCCCCTTCAGGAGAAAACAGGAACAATACAATCCCCGATCCCGTCCCCTAGAGGAGAAAACAGCAACAGTACAATCCCAAAACACATCCCCTACAGGAGAAAACAGCAACAATACAATCCCCAAACCCGTCCCCTACAGGAGAAAACAGCAACAATACAATCCCCAAACCAGTCCCCGACAGGAGAACCAGCAAAAATACAATCCCCGAACCCGTCCCCTACAGGAGAAAACAGCAACAATACAATCCCCAAACCCGTCCCCTACCGGAGAAAACAGCAACAGTACAATCCCTAAATCCATCCCCTACAGGAGAAAACAGTAACAATACAATCCCCAAACCCGGACCCTACAGGAGAAAACAGCAACAATTCAATCCACAAACCAGTCCCTTACAGGAGAAAACAGCAACAATACAATCCCCAAACCAGTCCCCGACAGGAGAACCAGCAAGAATACAATCCCCGAACCCGTCCCCTACAGGAGAAAACAGCAACAATACAATCCCCAAACACATCCCCTACAGGAGAAAACAGCAACAATACAATCCCCAAACCCGTCCCCTACCGGAGATAACATCAACAGTACAATCCCCAAATCCATCCCATACAGGAGAAAACAGTAACAATACAATCCCCAAACCCTGACCCTACAGGAGAAAACAGCAACAATTCAATCCCAAAACCAGTCCCTTACAGGAGAAAACAGCAACAATACAATCCCCAAACCAGTCCCCGACAGGAGAACCAGCAAGAATACAATCCCCGAACCCGTCCCCTACAGGAGAAAACAGCAACAATACAATCCCCAAACCCGTCCCCTACAGGAGAAAACAGCAACAATACAATCCCCGAACCCGTCCCCTACAGGAGAAAATGGCAACAATACAATCCCCGAACCCGTCCCCTACAGGAGAAAACAGCAACAATACCATCCCCGAACCCGTCCCCTACAGGAGAACCAGCAACAATACAATCCCCGAACCCGTCCACTACAGGAGAACCAGCAACAATACAATCCCCGAACCGGTCCCCTACAGGAGACAACAGAAACAATACCATTCCCAAACCAATCCCCTACAGGAGAACCAGCAACAATACCATCCACAAACCCGTCCCATACAGGAGAAAACAGCAACAGTACAATCCCGAAACACATCCCCTACAGGAGAAAACAGCAACAATACAATCCCCAAACCTGTCCCTTCCAGGAGAAAACAGGAACAATACAATCCCCAAACACATCCCCTACAGGAGAAAACAGCAACAATACAATCCCCAAACCTGTCCCTTCCAGGAGAAAACAGCAACAATACAATCCCGAAACACATCCCCTACAGGAGAAAACAGCAACAATACAATCCCCGAACCCGTCCCCTACAGGAGAAAAGACCAACAAGACAATCCCCAAACCCATCCCCTACAGGAGAAAATAGCAACAGTACAATCCCCAAACCTGTCCCTTCCAGGAGAAAACAGCAACAATACAATCCCGAAACACATCCCCTACAGGAGAAAACAGCAACAATACAATCCCCGAACCCATCCCCTACAGGAGAAAACAGCAACAATAAAATCCCCGAACCCGTCCCCTACAGGAGAAAGCAGGAACAATACAATCCCCAAACCCGTCCACTACTGGAGAAAAGAGCAACAATACAATCCCCGAACCCGTCCCCTACAGGAGAAAACAGCAACAATACAATCCCCAAACCCGTCCACTACAGGAGAAAACAGCAAAAATGCAATCCCCGAACCCGTCCCCTACAGGAGAAAACAGCAACAATACAATCCCCAAACCCGTCCCCTACCGGAGAAAACAGCAACAGTACAATCCCCAAATCCATCCCCTACAGGAGAAAACAGTAACAATACAATCCCAGAACTTATCCCCTACAGGAGAAAACAGCAACAATGCAATCCCCAAACCCACCCGTACAGGAGAAAACAGCAACAATACAATCTGCAAACCAGTCCCCTACAAGGGAAAACAGCAACAATATAATCCCCAAACCCGTCCCCTACAGGAGAAAACAGCAACAGAACAATCCCCAAACCCATCCCCTACAGGAGAAAACAGCAACAATACAATCCCCAAACCCGTCCCCTACAGGGGAAAACAGCAACAATACCATTCCCAAACCAGTCCCCTACAGGAGAACCAGCAACAATACAATCCCCGAACCCGTCCCCTACAGGAGAAAACAGCAACAATACAATCCCCAAACCAGTCCCCTACAGGAGAAAACAGCAACAATACAATCCCCGAACCCGTCCCCTACAGGAGAAAACAGCAACAATACAATCCCCAAACCCGTCCCCTACAGGAGAAAACAGCAACAATACAATCCCCAAACCCGTCCCCTACAGGGGAAAACAGCAACAATACCATTCCCAAACCAGTCCCCTACAGGAGAACCAGCAACAATACAATCCCCGAACCCGTCCCCTACAGGAGAAAACAGCAACAATACAATCCCCAAACCAGTCCCCTACAGGAGAAAACAGCAACAATACAATCCCCGAACCCGTCCCCTACAGGTGAAAACAGCAACAATACAATCCCCAAACCCGTCCCCTACAGGAGAAAACAGCAACAATACAATCCCCAAACCCGTCCCCTACAGGAGAAAACAGCAACAATACAATCCCCGAACCCGTCCCCTACAGGAGAAAACAGCAACAATACAATCCCCAAACCCGTCCCCTACCGGAGAAAACAGCAACAGTACAATCCCCAAATCCATCCCCTACAGGAGAAAACAGTAACAATACAATCCCCAAACCTGGACCCTACAGGAGAAAACAGCAACAATTCAATCCCCAAACCAGTCCCTTACAGGAGAAAACAGCAACAATACCATCCCCAAACCCCTCCCCTACAGGAGAAAAGAGCAACAATTCAATCCCCGAACCCGTCCCCTACAGGAGGGCCAGCAACAATACCATCCACAAACCCGTCCCATACAGGAGAAAACAGCAACAGTACAATTCCGAAATACATCCCCTACAGGAGAAAACAGCAACAATACAATCCCAGAACTTATCCCCTACAGGAGAAAACAGCAACAATACAATCCCCAAACCTGTCCCTTCCAGGAGAAAACAGCAACAATACAATCCCGAAACACATCCCCTACAGGAGAAAACAGCAACAATACAATCCCCGAACCCGTCCCCTACAGGAGAAAAGACCAACAAGACAATCCCCAAACCCATCCCCTACAGGAGAAAATAGCAACAGTACAATCCCCAAACCCGTCCCCTACAGGAGAAAACAGGAACAATACAATCCCCGATCCCGTCCCCTACAGTAGAAAACAGCAACAGTACAATCCCCAAACACATCCCCTACAGGAGAAAACAGCAACAATACAATCCCCGAACCCATCCCCTACAGGAGAAAACAGCATCAATAAAATCCCCGAACCCGTCCCCTACAGGAGAAAGCAGGAACAATACAATCCCCAAACCCGTCCACTACTGGAGAAAAGAGCAACAATACAATCCCCGAACCCGTCCCCTACAGGAGAAAACAGCAACAATACAATCCCCAAACCCGTCCACTACAGGAGAAAACAGCAAAAATGCAATCCCCGAACCCGTCCCCTACAGGAGAAAACAGCAACAATACAATCCCCAAACCCGTCCCCTACCGGAGAAAACAGCAACAGTACAATCCCCAAATCCATCCCCTACAGGAGAAAACAGTAACAATACAATCTCAGAACTTATCCCCTACAGGAGAAAACAGCAACAATGCAATCCCCAAACCCACCCGTACAGGAGAAAACAGCAACAATACAATCTGCAAACCAGTCCCCTACAAGGGAAAACAGCAACAATATGATCCCCAAACCCGTCCCCTACAGGAGAAAACAGCAACAGAACAATCCCCAAACCCATCCCCTACAGGAGAAAACAGCAACAATACAATCCCCAAACCCGTCCCCTACAGGGGAAAACAGCAACAATAACATTCCCAAACCAGTCCCCTACAGGAGAACCAGCAACAATACAATCCCCGAACCCGTCCCCTACAGGAGAAAACAGCAACAATACAATCCCCAAACCAGTCCCCTACAGGAGAAAACAGCAACAATACAATCCCCGAACCCGTCCCCTACAGGAGAAAACAGCAACAATACAATCCCCAAACCCGTCCCCTACAGGAGAAAACAGCAACAATACAATCCCCAAACCCGTCCCCTACAGGAGAAAACAGCAACAATACAATCCCCGAACCCGTCCCCTACAGGAGAAAACAGCAACAATACAATCCCCAAACCCGTCCCCTACCGGAGAAAACAGCAACAGTACAATCCCCAAATCCATCCCCTACAGGAGAAAACAGTAACAATACAATCCCCAAACCTGGACCCTACAGGAGAAAACAGCAACAATTCAATCCCCAAACCAGTCCCTTACAGGAGAAAACAGCAACAATACCATCCCCAAACCCCTCCCCTACAGGAGAAAAGAGCAACAATACAATCCCCGAACCCGTCCCCTACAGGAGGGCCAGCAACAATACCATCCACAAACCCGTCCCATACAGGAGAAAACAGCAACAGTACAATTCCGAAATACATCCCCTACAGGAGAAAACAGCAACAATACAATCCCAGAACTTATCCCCTACAGGAGAAAACAGCAACAATACATTCCCCAAACCCCTCCCGTACAGGAGAAAACAGCAACAATACCATTCCCAAACCCCTCCCCTACAGGAGAAAACAGCAACAATTCAATCCCCAAACCTGTCCGCTACAGGAGAAAACAGCAACAATACAATCCCCAAACCAGTCCCCTACCGGAGAAACCAGCAACAATACAATCCCCAAATCCATCCCCTACAGGAGAAAGCAGGAACAATACAATCCCCAAACCCATCCACTACTGGAGAAAACAGCAACAATACAATCCCAGACCTTATCCCCTACAGCAGAAAACAGCAACAATACAATCCCCAAACCACACCCGTACAGGAGAAAACAGCAACAATACAATCTGCAAACCAGTCCCCTACAGGAGAAAACAGCAACAATATAATCCCCAAACACATCCTCTACTGGAGAAAACAGCAACAATACAATCCCAGAACTTATCCCCTACAGGAGAAAACAGCAACAGAACAATCCCCAAACCCATCCCCTACAGGAGAAAACAGCAACAATACAATCCCCAAACCCGTCCCCTAAAGGGGAAAACAGCAACAATACCATTCCCAAACCAGTCCCCTACAGGAGAACCAGCAACAATACAATCCCCGAACCCGTCCCCTACAGGAGAAAACAGCAACAATACAATCCCCAAACCAGTCCCCTACAGGAGAAAACAGCTACAATACAATCCCCAAACCGGTCCCCTACAGGAGAAAACAGCAACAATACAATCCCCAAACCCGTCCCCTACAGGAGAAAACAGCAACAATACAATCCCCAAACCCGTCCCCTACTGGAGAAAACAGCAACAATACAATCCCCGAACCCGTCCCCTACAGGAGAAAACAGCAACAATACAATCCCCAAACCAGTCCCCTACCGGAGAAAACAGCAACAGTACAATCCCCAAATCCATCCCCTACAGGAGAAAACAGTAACAATACAATCCCCAAACCTGGACCCTACAGGAGAAAACAGCAACAATTCAATCCCCAAACCAGTCCCTTACAGGAGAAAACAGCAACAATACCATCCCCAAACCCGTCCCCTACAGGAGAAAAGAGCAACAATACAATCCCCGAACCCGTCCCCTACAGGAGAAAACAGCAACAATACCATTCCCAAACCAATCCCCTACAGGAGAACCAGCAACAATACCATCCACAAACCCGTCCCATACAGGAGAAAACAGCAACAGTACAATCCCGAAACACATCCCCTACAGGAGAAAACAGCAACAATACAATCCCCGAACCCGTCCCCTACAGGAGAAAACAGGAACAATATAAGACCCCAAAACCCATCCCCTACAGGAGAAAATAGCAACAGTACAATCCCCAAACCCGTCCCATACAGGAGAAAACAGGAACAATACAATCCCCGATCCCGTCCCCTACAGGAGAAAACAGCAACAGTACAATCCCCGAACCAGTCCCCTACAGGAGAAAGCAGGAACAATACAATCCCCAAACCCGTCCAGTACTGGAGAAAACAGCAACAATACAATCCCAGAAATTATCCCCTACAGGAGAAAACAGCAACAATACAATCCCCAAACCCCTCCCGTACAGGAGAAAACAGCAACAATACAATCTGCAAACCTGTCCCCTACAGGAGAAAACAGCAACAATATAATCCCCAAACCTGTCCCCTACAGGAGAAAACAGCAACAGAACAATCCCCAAACCCATCCCCTACAGGAGAAAACAGCAACAATACAATCCCCAAACCCGTCCCCTACAGGGGAAAACAGCAACAATACAATCCCCAAACCCGTCCCCTGCAGGAGAAAACAGCAACAATACAATCCCCGAACCCGTCCCCGACAGGAGAAAACAGCAACAATACAATCCCCAAACCCGTCCCCTTCCGGAGAAAACAGCAACAGTACAATCCCCAAATCCATCCCCTACAGGAGAAAACAGTAACAATACAATCCCCAAACCTGGACCCTACAGGAGAAAACAGCAACAATTCAATCCCCAAACCAGTCCCTTACAGGAGAAAACTGCAACAATACCATCCCCAAACCCGTCCCCTACAGGAGAAAAGAGCAACAATACAATCCCCGAACCCGTCCCCTGCAGGAGAAAACAGCAACAATACCATTCCCAAACCAATCCCCTACAGGAGAACCAGCAACAATACCATCCACAAACCCGCCCCATACAGGAGAAAACAGCAACAGTACAATCCCGAAACACATCCCCTACAGGAGAAAACAGCAACAATACAATCCCCGAACCCGTCCCCTACAGGAGAAAACAGGAACAATATAATCCCCAAACCCATCCCCTACAGGAGAAAATAGCAACAGTACAATCCCCAAACCCGTCCCATACAGGAGAAAACAGGAACAATACAATCCCCGATCCCGTCCCCTACAGGAGAAAACAGCAACAGTACAATCCCCGAACCCGTCCCCTACAGGAGAAAGCAGGAACAATACAATTCCCAAATCCGTCCACTACTGGAGAAAACAGCAACAATACAATCCCAGAACTTATCCCCTACAGGAGAAAACAGCAACAATACAATCCCCAAACCCCTCCCCTACAGGAGAAAACAGCAACAATATAATCCCCAAACCCGTCCCCTACAGGGGAAAACAGCAACAGAACAATCCCCAAACCAATCCCCTACATATGAAAACAGCAACAATACCATCCACAAACCCGTCCTATACAGAGGAAAACAGCAAAAGTACAATTCCGAAACACATCCCCTACAGGAGAAAACAGCAACAGTTCAATCCACAAACCTGTCCCCTCCAGGAGAAAACAGCAACAGAAAAATCCCCAAACACATCTCCGACAGGAGAAAACAGCAACAATTCAATCCCCAAACCTGTCCGCTACAGGAGAAAACAGCAACAATACAATCCCCAAACCAGTCCCCTACCGGAGAAACCAGCAACAATACAATCCCCAAATCCATCCCCTACAGGAGAAAACAGTAACAATACAATCCCCAAACCCATCCCCTACAGGAGAAAACAGCAACAATACAATCCCCGAACCCGTCCCCTACAGGAGAAAACAGCAACAATACCATCCCCAAACCTGTACCCTACAGGAGAAAACAGCAACAATACAATCCCCGAACCCGTCCCCTACAGGAGGGCCAGCAACAATACCATCCACAAACCCGTCCCATACAGGAGAAAACAGCAACAGTACAATTCCGAAATACATCCCCTACAGGAGAAAACAGCAACAATACAATCCCAGAACATATCCCCTACAGGAGAAAACAGCAACAATACAATCCCCAAACCCCTCCCGTACAGGAGAAAACAGCAACAATACAATCTGCAAACCTGTCCCCTACAGGAGAAAACAGGAACAATATAATCCCCAAACCCGTCCCCTACAGGAGAAAACAGCAACAGAACAATCCCCAAACCCATCCCCTACAGGAGAAAACAGCAACAATACAATCCCCAAACCAGTCCCCGACAAGAGAACCAGCAACAATACAATCCCCAAACCTGTCCCCGACAAGAGAACCAGCAAGAATACAATCCCCAAACACATCCTCTACTGGAGAAAACAGCAACAATACAATCCCAGAACTTATCCCCTACAGGAGAAAACAGCAACAATACAATCCCTGAACCTATCCCCTACAGGAGAAAACAGCAACAATACAATCCCCGAACCCGTCCCCTACAGGACTAAACAGCAACAATACAATCCCCAAACCCGTCCCCTACAGGAGAAAACAGCAACAATACAATCCCCAAACACATCCTCTACTGGAGAAAACAGCAACAATACAATCCCCGATCCCGTCCCCTCCAGGAGAAAACAGCAACAGTACAATCCCCAAACACATCCCCTGCAGGAGAAAACAGCAACAATACAATCCCCGAACCCATCCCCTACGGGAGAATACAGCAACAATACAATCCACAAACCTGTCCCCTGCAGGAGAAAACAGGAACAATACAATCCCCGATCCCGTCCCCTCCGGGAAAGAACGGCAAGAGTACAATCCCCAAACACATCCCCTACAGGAGAAAACAGCAACAATACAATCCCCAAACCCCTCCCGTACAGGAGAAAACAGCAACAATACAATCTTCAAACCTGTCCCCTACAGGGGAAAACAGCAACAATATAATCCCCAAACCCGTCCCCTACAGGGGAAAACAGCAACAGAACAATCCCCAAACCAATCCCCTACATATGAAAACAGCAACAATACCATCCACAAACCCGTCCTATACAGAGGAAAACAGCAAAAGTACATTTCCGAAACACATCCCCTACAGGAGAAAACAGCAACAGTTCAATCCACAAACCTGTCCCCTCCAGGAGAAAACAGCAACAGAAAAATCCCCAAACACATCTCCGACAG
This sequence comes from Hypanus sabinus, assembly GCF_030144855.1. Classification (NCBI taxonomy): domain Eukaryota; kingdom Metazoa; phylum Chordata; class Chondrichthyes; order Myliobatiformes; family Dasyatidae; genus Hypanus; species Hypanus sabinus. The sequence goes on along the minus strand of NC_082709.1, from coordinate 149,406,107 downwards.
GAGAAAACAGCAACAATTCAATCCCCAAAGCTGTCCGCTACAGGAGAAAACAGCAACAATACAATCCCCAAACCAGTCCCCTACCGGAGAAACCAGCAACAATACAATCCCCAAATCCATCCCCTACAGGAGAAAACAGTAACAATACAATCCCCAAACCCATCCCCTACAGGAGAAAACAGCAACAATACAATCCCCGAACCCGTCCCCTACAGGAGAAAACAGCAACAATACCATCCCCAAACCTGTACCCTACAGGAGAAAACAGCAACAATACAATCCCCGAACCCGTCCCCTACAGGAGGGCCAGCAACAATACCATCCACAAACCCGTCCCATACAGGAGAAAACAGCAACAGTACAATTCCGAAATACATCCCCTACAGGAGAAAACAGCAACAATACAATCCCAGAACTTATCCCCTACAGGAGAAAACAGCAACAATACAATCCCCAAACCCCTCCCGTACAGGAGAAAACAGCAACAATACAATCTGCAAACCTGTCCCCTACAGGAGAAAACAGGAACAATATAATCCCCAAACACGTCCCCTACAGGAGAAAACAGCAACAGAACAATCCCCAAACCCATCCCCTACAGGAGAAAACAGCAACAATACAATTCCCAAACCAGTCCCCTACAGGAGAATCAGCAACAATACAATCCCCGAACCTGTCCCCTACAGGAGAAAACAGCAACAATACAAACCCCAAACCAGTCCCCGACAAGAGAACCAGCAACAATACAATCCCCAAACCTGTCCCCGACAAGAGAACCAGCAAGAATACAATCCCCAAACACATCCTCTACTGGAGAAAACAGCAACAATACAATCCCAGAACTTATCCCCTACAGGAGAAAACAGCAACAATACAATCCCTGAACCTATCCCCTACAGGAGAAAACAGCAACAATACAATCCCCGAACCCGTCCCCTACAGGACTAAACAGCAACAATACAATCCCCAAACCCGTCCCCTACAGGAGAAAACAGCAACAATACAATCCCCAAACACATCCTCTACTGGAGAAAACAGCAACAATACAATCCCCGATCCCGTCCCCTCCAGGAGAAAACAGCAACAGTACAATCCCCAAACACATCCCCTGCAGGAGAAAACAGCAACAATACAATCCCCGAACCCATCCCCTACAGGAGAATACAGCAACAATACAATCCACAAACCTGTCCCCTGCAGGAGAAAACAGGAACAATACAATCCCCGATCCCGTCCCCTCCGGGAAAAAACGGCAAGAGTACAATCCCCAAACACATCCCCTACAGGAGAAAACAGCAACAATACAATCCCCAAACCCCTCCCGTACAGGAGAAAACAGCAACAATACAATCTGCAAACCTGTCCCCTACAGGGGAAAACAGCAACAATACCATTCCCAAACCAGTCCCCTACAGGAGAACCAGCAACAATACCATCCCCAAACCCGTCCCCTACAGGAGAAAAGAGCAACAATACAATCCCCGAACCCGTCCCCTACAGGAGAAAACAGCAACAATACCATTCCCAAACCAATCCCCTACAGGAGAACCAGCAACAATACCATCCACAAACCCGTCCCATACAGGAGAAAACAGCAACAGTACAATCCCGAAACACATCCCCTACAGGAGAAAACAGCAACAATACAATCCCCGAACCCGTCCCCTACAGGAGAAAACAGGAACAATATAAGACCCCAAAACCCATCCCCTACAGGAGAAAATAGCAACAGTACAATCCCCAAACCCGTCCCATACAGGAGAAAACAGGAACAATACAATCCCCGATCCCGTCCCCTACAGGAGAAAACAGCAACAGTACAATCCCCGAACCAGTCCCCTACAGGAGAAAGCAGGAACAATACAATCCCCAAACCCGTCCAGTACTGGAGAAAACAGCAACAATACAATCCCAGAAATTATCCCCTACAGGAGAAAACAGCAACAATACAATCCCCAAACCCCTCCCGTACAGGAGAAAACAGCAACAATACAATCTGCAAACCTGTCCCCTACAGGAGAAAACAGCAACAATATAATCCCCAAACCTGTCCCCTACAGGAGAAAACAGCAACAGAACAATCCCCAAACCCATCCCCTACAGGAGAAAACAGCAACAATACAATCCCCAAACCCGTCCCCTACAGGGGAAAACAGCAACAATACAATCCCCAAACCCGTCCCCTGCAGGAGAAAACAGCAACAATACAATCCCCGAACCCGTCCCCGACAGGAGAAAACAGCAACAATACAATCCCCAAACCCGTCCCCTTCCGGAGAAAACAGCAACAGTACAATCCCCAAATCCATCCCCTACAGGAGAAAACAGTAACAATACAATCCCCAAACCTTGTCCCTACAGGAGAAAACAGCAACAATTCAATCCCCAAACCAGTCCCTTACAGGAGAAAACTGCAACAATACCATCCCCAAACCCGTCCCCTACAGGAGAAAAGAGCAACAATACAATCCCCGAACCCGTCCCCTGCAGGAGAAAACAGCAACAATACCATTCCCAAACCAATCCCCTACAGGAGAACCAGCAACAATACCATCCACAAACCCGCCCCATACAGGAGAAAACAGCAACAGTACAATCCCGAAACACATCCCCTACAGGAGAAAACAGCAACAATACAATCCCCGAACCCGTCCCCTACAGGAGAAAACAGGAACAATATAATCCCCAAACCCATCCCCTACAGGAGAAAATAGCAACAGTACAATCCCCAAACCCGTCCCATACAGGAGAAAACAGGAACAATACAATCCCCGATCCCGTCCCCTACAGGAGAAAACAGCAACAGTACAATCCCCGAACCCGTCCCCTACAGGAGAAAGCAGGAACAATACAATTCCCAAATCCGTCCACTACTGGAGAAAACAGCAACAATACAATCCCAGAACTTATCCCCTACAGGAGAAAACAGCAACAATACAATCCCCAAACCCCTCCCCTACAGGAGAAAACAGCAACAATATAATCCCCAAACCCGTCCCCTACAGGGGAAAACAGCAACAGAACAATCCCCAAACCAATCCCCTACATATGAAAACAGCAACAATACCATCCACAAACCCGTCCTATACAGAGGAAAACAGCAAAAGTACAATTCCGAAACACATCCCCTACAGGAGAAAACAGCAACAGTTCAATCCACAAACCTGTCCCCTCCAGGAGAAAACAGCAACAGAAAAATCCCCAAACACATCTCCGACAGGAGAAAACAGCAACAATTCAATCCCCAAACCTGTCCGCTACAGGAGAAAACAGCAACAATACAATCCCCAAACCAGTCCCCTACCGGAGAAACCAGCAACAATACAATCCCCAAATCCATCCCCTACAGGAGAAAACAGTAACAATACAATCCCCAAACCCATCCCCTACAGGAGAAAACAGCAACAATACAATCCCCGAACCCGTCCCCTACAGGAGAAAACAGCAACAATACCATCCCCAAACCTGTACCCTACAGGAGAAAACAGCAACAATACAATCCCCGAACCCGTCCCCTACAGGAGGGCCAGCAACAATACCATCCACAAACCCGTCCCATACAGGAGAAAACAGCAACAGTACAATTCCGAAATACATCCCCTACAGGAGAAAACAGCAACAATACAATCCCAGAACATATCCCCTACAGGAGAAAACAGCAACAATACAATCCCCAAACCCCTCCCGTACAGGAGAAAACAGCAACAATACAATCTGCAAACCTGTCCCCTACAGGAGAAAACAGGAACAATATAATCCCCAAACCCGTCCCCTACAGGAGAAAACAGCAACAGAACAATCCCCAAACCCATCCCCTACAGGAGAAAACAGCAACAATACAATCCCCAAACCAGTCCCCGACAAGAGAACCAGCAACAATACAATCCCCAAACCTGTCCCCGACAAGAGAACCAGCAAGAATACAATCCCCAAACACATCCTCTACTGGAGAAAACAGCAACAATACAATCCCAGAACTTATCCCCTACAGGAGAAAACAGCAACAATACAATCCCTGAACCTATCCCCTACAGGAGAAAACAGCAACAATACAATCCCCGAACCCGTCCCCTACAGGACTAAACAGCAACAATACAATCCCCAAACCCGTCCCCTACAGGAGAAAACAGCAACAATACAATCCCCAAACACATCCTCTACTGGAGAAAACAGCAACAATACAATCCCCGATCCCGTCCCCTCCAGGAGAAAACAGCAACAGTACAATCCCCAAACACATCCCCTGCAGGAGAAAACAGCAACAATACAATCCCCGAACCCATCCCCTACGGGAGAATACAGCAACAATACAATCCACAAACCTGTCCCCTGCAGGAGAAAACAGGAACAATACAATCCCCGATCCCGTCCCCTCCGGGAAAGAACGGCAAGAGTACAATCCCCAAACACATCCCCTACAGGAGAAAACAGCAACAATACAATCCCCAAACCCCTCCCGTACAGGAGAAAACAGCAACAATACAATCTTCAAACCTGTCCCCTACAGGGGAAAACAGCAACAATATAATCCCCAAACCCGTCCCCTACAGGGGAAAACAGCAACAGAACAATCCCCAAACCAATCCCCTACATATGAAAACAGCAACAATACCATCCACAAACCCGTCCTATACAGAGGAAAACAGCAAAAGTACATTTCCGAAACACATCCCCTACAGGAGAAAACAGCAACAGTTCAATCCACAAACCTGTCCCCTCCAGGAGAAAACAGCAACAGAAAAATCCCCAAACACATCTCCGACAGGAGAAAACAGCAACAATTCAATCCCCAAAGCTGTCCGCTACAGGAGAAAACAGCAACAATACAATCCCCAAACCAGTCCCCTACCGGAGAAACCAGCAACAATACAATCCCCAAATCCATCCCCTACAGGAGAAAACAGTAACAATACAATCCCCAAACCCATCCCCTACAGGAGAAAACAGCAACAATACAATCCCCGAACCCGTCCCCTACAGGAGAAAACAGCAACAATACCATCCCCAAACCTGTACCCTACAGGAGAAAACAGCAACAATACAATCCCCGAACCCGTCCCCTACAGGAGGGCCAGCAACAATACCATCCACAAACCCGTCCCATACAGGAGAAAACAGCAACAGTACAATTCCGAAATACATCCCCTACAGGAGAAAACAGCAACAATACAATCCCAGAACTTATCCCCTACAGGAGAAAACAGCAACAATACAATCCCCAAACCCCTCCCGTACAGGAGAAAACAGCAACAATACAATCTGCAAACCTGTCCCCTACAGGAGAAAACAGGAACAATATAATCCCCAAACACGTCCCCTACAGGAGAAAACAGCAACAGAACAATCCCCAAACCCATCCCCTACAGGAGAAAACAGCAACAATACAATTCCCAAACCAGTCCCCTACAGGAGAATCAGCAACAATACAATCCCCGAACCTGTCCCCTACAGGAGAAAACAGCAACAATACAAACCCCAAACCAGTCCCCGACAAGAGAACCAGCAACAATACAATCCCCAAACCTGTCCCCGACAAGAGAACCAGCAAGAATACAATCCCCAAACACATCCTCTACTGGAGAAAACAGCAACAATACAATCCCAGAACTTATCCCCTACAGGAGAAAACAGCAACAATACAATCCCTGAACCTATCCCCTACAGGAGAAAACAGCAACAATACAATCCCCGAACCCGTCCCCTACAGGACTAAACAGCAACAATACAATCCCCAAACCCGTCCCCTACAGGAGAAAACAGCAACAATACAATCCCCAAACACATCCTCTACTGGAGAAAACAGCAACAATACAATCCCCGATCCCGTCCCCTCCAGGAGAAAACAGCAACAGTACAATCCCCAAACACATCCCCTGCAGGAGAAAACAGCAACAATACAATCCCCGAACCCATCCCCTACAGGAGAATACAGCAACAATACAATCCACAAACCTGTCCCCTGCAGGAGAAAACAGGAACAATACAATCCCCGATCCCGTCCCCTCCGGGAAAAAACGGCAAGAGTACAATCCTCAAACACATCCCCTACAGGAGAAAACAGCAACAATACAATCCCCAAACCCCTCCCGTACAGGAGAAAACAGCAACAATACAATCTGCAAACCTGTCCCCTACAGGGGAAAACAGCAACAATACCATTCCCAAACCAGTCCCCTACAGGAGAACCAGCAACAATACAATCCCCGAACCTGTCCCCTACAGGAGAAAACAGCAACAATACAATCCCCAAACCAGTCCCCGACAAGAGAACCAGCAACAATACAATCCCCAAACCAGTCCCCGACAAGAGAACCAGCAAGAATACAATCCCCGAACCCGTCCCCTACAGGAGAAAACAGCAACAATACAATCCCCAAACCCGTCCCCTACCAGAGAAAACAGCAACAGTACAATCCCCAAATCCATCCCCTACAGGAGAAAACAGTAACAATGCAATCCCCAAACCCGTCCCCTACAGGAGAAAACAGCAACAATACAATCCCCGAACCCGTCCCCTACAGGAGAAACTGGAACAATACCATCCCCAAACCCGTCCCCTACAGGAGAAAACTGCAACAATACCATCCCCAAACCCGTCCCCTACAGGAGAAAACAGCAACAATACCATTCCCAAACCAATCCCCTACAGGAGAACCAGCAACAATACCATCCACAAACCCGTCCCATACAGGAGAAAACAGCAACAATACAATCCCCAAACCCGTCCCCTACAGGAGAAAACAGCTACAATACAATCCCCAAACCCGTCCCCTACAGGAGAAAACAGCAACAATACAATCCCCAAACCCGTCCCCTACAGGAGAAAACAGCAACAATACAATCCCCAAACCCGTCCCCTACAGGAGAAAACAGCAACAATACAATCCCCAAACCCGTCCCCTACCAGAGAAAACAGCAACAGTACAATCCCCAAATCCATCCCCTACAGGAGAAAACAGTAACAATGCAATCCCCAAACCCGTCCCCTACAGGAGAATACAGCAACAATACAATCCCCGAACCCGTCCCCTACAGGAGAAAACTGGAACAATACCATCCCCAAACCCGTCCCCTACAGGAGAAAACTGCAACAATACCATCCCCAAACCCGTCCCCTACAGGAGAAAACAGCATCAATACAATCCCCGAACCCGTCCCCTACAGGAGAAAACAGCAACAATACCATTACCAAACCAATCCCCTACAGGAGAAAACAGTAACAATACAATCCCAGAACTTATCCCCTACAGGAGAAAACAGCAACAATACAATCCCCAAACCCCTCCCCTACAGGAGAAAACAGCAACAATATAATCCCCAAACCCGTCCCCTACAGGGGAAAACAGCAACAGAACAATCCCCAAACCAATCCCCTACATATGAAAACAGCAACAATACCATCCACAAACCCGTCCTATACAGAGGAAAACAGCAAAAGTACAATTCCGAAACACATCCCCTACAGGAGAAAACAGCAACAGTTCAATCCACAAACCTGTCCCCTCCAGGAGAAAACAGCAACAGAAAAATCCCCAAACACATCTCTGACAGTAGAAAACAGCAACAATTCAATCGTCAAAACTGTCCGCTACAGGAGAAAACAGCAACAATACAATCCCCAAACCAGTCCCCTACCGGAGAAACCAGCAACAATACAATCCCCAAATCCATCCCCTACAGGAGAAAACAGTAACAATACAATCCCCAAACCCATCCCCTACAGGAGAAAACAGCAACAATACAATCCCCGAACCCGTCCCCTACAGGAGAAAACAGCAACAATACCATCCCCAAACCTGTACCCTACAGGAGAAAACAGCAACAATACAATCCCCGAACCCGTCCCCTACAGGAGGGCCAGCAACAATACCATCCACAAACCCGTCCCATACAGGAGAAAACAGCAACAGTACAATTCCGAAATACATCCCCTACAGGAGAAAACAGCAACAATACAATCCCAGAACTTATCCCCTACAGGAGAAAACAGCAACAATACAATCCCCAAACCCCTCCCGTACAGGAGAAAACAGCAACAATACAATCTGCAAACCTGTCCCCTACAGGAGAAAACAGCAACAATACAATCCCCAAACCCCTCCCGTACAGGAGAAAACAGCAACAATACAATCTGCAAACCTGTCCCCTACAGGGGAAAACAGCAACAATACCATTCCCAAACCAGTCCCCTACAGGAGAACCAGCAACAATTCAATCCCCAAACCTGTCCGCTACAGTAGAAAACAGCAACAATTCAATCCCCAAACCTGTCCGCTACAGGAGAAAACAGCAACAATACAATCCCAGAACTTATCCCCTACAGGAGAAAACAGCAACAATACAATCCCTGAACCTATCCCCTACAGGAGAAAACAGCAACAATACAATCCCCGAACCCGTCCCCTACAGGACTAAACAGCAACAATACAATCCCCAAACCCGTCCCCTACAGGAGAAAACAGCAACAATACAATCCCCAAACACATCCTCTACTGGAGAAAACAGCAACAATACAATCCCCGATCCCGTCCCCTCGAGGAGAAAACAGCAACAGTACAATCCCCAAACACATCCCCTGCAGGAGAAAACAGCAACAATACAATCCCCGAACCCATCCCCTACAGGAGAATACAGCAACAATACAATCCACAAACCTGTCCCCTGCAGGAGAAAACAGGAACAATACAATCCCCGATCCCGTCCCCTCCGGGAAAAAACGGCAAGAGTACAATCCCCAAACACATCCCCTACAGGAGAAAACAGCAACAATACAATCCCCAAACCCGTCCCCTACCAGAGAAAACAGCAACAGTACAATCCCCAAATCCATCCCCTACAGGAGAAAACAGTAACAATAACATCCACAAACCCGTCCAATACAGGAGAAAACAGCAACAATACAATCCCCAAACCTGTCCCCTACAGGAGAAAACAGCAACAATACAATCCCCGAACCAGTACCCTACAGGTGAAAACAGCAACAATACCATCCCCAAACCTGTACCCTACCGGAGAAAACAGCAACAATACAATCCCCGAACCCGTCCCCTACAGGAGGGCCAGCAACAATACCATCCACAAACCCGTCCCATACAGGAGAAAACAGCAACAGTACAATTCCGAAATACATCCCCTACAGGAGAAAACAGCAACAATACAATCCCAGAACTTATCCCCTACAGGAGAAAACAGCAACAATACAATCCCCAAACCCCTCCCGTACAGGAGACAACAGCATCAATACAATCTGCAAACCTGTCCCCTACAGGGGAAAACAGCAACAATACCATTCCCAAACCAGTCCCCTACAGGAGAACCAGCAACAATACAATCCCCGAACCTGTCCCCTACAGGAGAAAACAGCAACAATACAATCCCCAAACCAGTCCCCGACAAGAGAACCAGCAACAATACAATCCCCAAACCAGTCCCCGACAAGAGAACCAGCAAGAATACAATCCCCGAACCCGTCCCCTACAGGAGAAAACAGCAACAATACAATCCCCAAACCCGTCCCCTACCAGAGAAAACAGCAACAGTACAATCCCCAAATCCATCCCCTACAGGAGAAAACAGTAACAATGCAATCCCCAAACCCGTCCCCTACAGGAGAAAACAGCAACAATACAATCCCCGAACCCGTCCCCTACAGGAGAAAACTGGAACAATACCATCCCCAAACCCGTCCCCTACAGGAGAAAACTGCAACAATACCATCCCCAAACCCGTCCCCTACAGGAGAAAACAGCAACAATACCATTCCCAAACCAATCCCCTACAGGAGAACCAGCAACAATACCATCCACAAACCGTCCCATACAGGAGAAAACAGCAACAATACAATCCCCAAACCCGTCCCCTACAGGAGTAAACAGCAACAATACAATCCCCAAACCCGTCCCCTACCGGAGAAAACAGCAACAGTACAATCCCCAAATCCATCCCCTACAGGAGAAAACAGTAACAATAACATCCACAAACCCGTCCAATACAGGAGAAAACAGCAACAATACAATCCCCAAACCTGTCCCCTACAGGAGAAAACAGCAACAATACAATCCCCGAACCAGTACCCTACAGGTGAAAACAGCAACAATACCATCCCCAAACCTGTACCCTACAGGAGAAAACAGCAACAATACAATCCCCGAACCCGTCCCCTACAGGAGGGCCAGCAACAATACCATCCACAAACCCGTCCCATACAGGAGAAAACAGCAACAGTACAATTCCGAAATACATCCCCTACAGGAGAAAACAGCAACAATACAATCCCAGAACTTATCCCCTACAGGAGAAAACAGCAACAATACAATCCCCAAACCCCTCCCGTACAGGAGACAACAGCATCAATACAATCTGCAAACCTGTCCCCTACAGGGGAAAACAGCAACAATACCATTCCCAAACCAGTCCCCTACAGGAGAACCAGCAACAATACAATCCCCAAACCTGTCCCCTACAGGAGAAAACAGCAACAATACAATCCCCAAACCAGTCCCCGACAAGAGAACCAGCAACAATACAATCCCCAAACCAGTCCCCGACAAGAGAACCAGCAAGAATACAATCCCCGAACCCGTCCCCTACAGGAGAAAACAGCAACAATACAATCCCCAAACCCGTCCCCTACCAGAGAAAACAGCAACAGTACAATCCCCAAATCCATCCCCTACAGGAGAAAACAGTAACAATGCAATCCCCAAACCCGTCCCCTACAGGAGAAAACAGCAACAATACAATCCCCGAACCCGTCCCCTACAGGAGAAAACTGGAACAATACCATCCCCAAACCCGTCCCCTACAGGAGAAAACTGCAACAATACCATCCCCAAACCCGTCCCCTACAGGAGAAAACAGCAACAATACCATTCCCAAACCAATCCCCTACAGGAGAACCAGCAACAATACCATCCACAAACCGTCCCATACAGGAGAAAACAGCAACAATACAATCCCCAAACCCGTCCCCTACAGGAGTAAACAGCAACAATACAATCCCCAAACCCGTCCCCTACCGGAGAAAACAGCAACAGTACAATCCCCAAATCCATCCCCTACAGGAGAAAACAGTAACAATACAATCCCCAAACCTGGACCCTACAGGAGAAAACAGCAACAATTCAATCCCCAAACCAGTCCCTTACAGGAGAAAACAGCAACAATACCATCCCCAAACCCGTCCCCTACAGGAGAAAAGAGCAAAAATACAATCCCCGAACCCGTCCCCTACAGAAGAAAACAGCAACAATACCATTCCCAAACCAATCCCCTACAGGAGAACCAGCAACAATACCATCCACAAACCCGTCTCATACAGGAGAAAACAGCAACAGAACAATCCCGAAACACATCGCCTACAGGAGAAAACAGCAACAATACAATCCCCAAACCCGTCCCCTACCGGAGAAAACAGCAACAGTACAATCCCCAAATCCATCCCCTACAGGAGAAAACAGTAACAATACAATCCCCAAACCCATCCCCTACAGGAGAAAACAGCAACAATACAATCCCCGAACCCGTCCCCTACAGGAGAAAGCAGGAACAATACAATCCCCAAACCCCTCCCGTACAGGAGAAAACAGCAACAATACAATCTGCAAACCTGTCCCCTACAGGAGAAAACAGCAACAATATAATCCCCAAACCCGTCCCCTACAGGAGAAAACAGCAACAGAACAATCCCCAAACCCGTCCCCTACAGGGGAAAACAGCAACAATACCATTCCCAAACCAGTCCCCTACAGGAGAACCAGCAACAATACAATCCCAGAACCCGTCCCCTACAGGAGAAAACAGCAACAATACAATCCCCAAACCAGTCCCCTACAGGAGAAAACAGCAACAATACAATCCCCAAACCCGTCCCCTACAGGAGAAAACAGCAACAATACAATCCCCAAACCCGTCCCCTACAGGAGAAAACAGCAACAATACAATCCCCGATCCCGTCCCCTACAGGAGAAAACAGCAACAATACAATCCCCAAACCCGTCCCCTACAGGAGAAAACAGCAACAATACAATCCCCAAACCCGTCCCCTACAGGAGAAAACAGCAACAATACAATCCCCAAACCCGTCCCCTACCGGAGAAAACAGCAACAGTACAATCCCCAAATCCATCCCCTACAGGAGAAAACAGTAACAATACAATCCCCAAACCTGGACCCTACAGGAGAAAACAGCAACAATTCAATCCCCAAACCAGTCCCTTAAAGGAGAAAACAGCAACAATACCATCCCCAAACCCGTCCCCTACAGGAGTAAAGAGCAACAATACAATCCCCGAACCCGTTCCCTACAGGAGAAAACAGCAACAATACCATTCCCAAACCAATCCCCTACAGGAGAACCAGCAACAATACCATCCACAAACCCGTCCCATACAGGAGAAAACAGCAACAGTACAATCCCGAAACACATCCCCTACAGGAGAAAACAGCAACAATACAATCCCCGAACCCGTCCCCTACAGGAGAAAACAGGGACAATACAATCCCCAAACCCATCCCCTACAGGAGAAAATAGCAACAGTACAATCCCCAAGCCCGTCCCCTACTGGAGAAAACAGGAACAATACAATCCCCGATCCCGTCCCCTACAGGAGAAAACAGCAACAGTACAATCCCCGAACCCGTCCCCTACAGGAGAAAGCAGGAACAATACCATCCCCAAAACCGTCCACTACTGGTGAAAACAGCAACAATACAATCCCAGAACTTATCCCCTACAGGAGAAAACAGCAACAATACAATCCCCAAACCCCTCCCGTACAGGAGAAAACAGCAACAATACAATCTGCAAACCTGTCCCCTACAGGAGAAAACAGCAACAATATAATCCCCAAACCCGTCCCCTACAGGAGAAAACAGCAACAGAACAATCCCCAAACCCATCCCCTACAGGAGAAAACAGCAACAATACAATCCCCAAACCCGTCCCCTACAGGGGAAAACAGCAACAATACCATTCCCAAACCAGTCCCCTACAGGAGAAAACAGGAACAATACAATCCCCGATCCCGTCCCCTCCGGGAGAAAACAGCAAGAGTACAATCCCCAAACACATCCTCTACAGGAGAAAACAGCAACAATACAATCCCCGAACCCGTCCCATACAGGAGAAAACAGCAACAATACCATTCCCAAACCAGTCCCCTACAGGAGAACCAGCAACAATACCATCCACAAACCCGTCCCATACAGGAGAAAACAGCAACAGTACAATCCCGAAACACATCCCCTACAGGAGAAAACAGCAACAATACAATCCCCGAACCCGTCCCCTACAGGAGAAAACAGCAACAATACAATCCCCGAACCCGTCCCCTGCAGGAGAAAACAGCAACAATACCATCCACCAGCCCGTCCCCTACAGGAGAAAGCAGGAACAATACAATCCCCAAACCCGTCCGCGACTGGAGAAAACAGCAACAATACAATCCCAGAACTTATCCACTACAGGAGAAAACAGCAACAATACAATCCCCAAACCCGTCCCCTACAGGATAAAACAGCAACAGTACAATCCCGAAACCCATCCACTACCGGAGAAAACAGCAACAATACAATCCCCAAACCCGTGCCCTACAGGAGAAAACAGCAACAATACAATCCCCGATCCCTTCCCCTACAGGAGAAAACAGCAACAATACAGTCCCCAAACCCATGCCCTACAGTAGAAAACAGCAACAATACAATCCCTAAACCCGTCCCCTACTGGAGAAAACAGCAACAATACAATCCCAGAACTTATCCCCTACAGGAGAAAACAGCAACAATACAATCCCCAAGCCCTTCCCCTACAGGAGAAAACAGCAACAATACAATCCCCAAACCCGTCCCCTACAGGAGAAAACAGGAACAATACAATCCCCGAACCCGTCCCCTACAGGAGAAAGCAGCAAGAGTACAATCCCCAAACACATCCCCTACAGGAGAAAACAGCAACAATACAATCCCCGAACCCGTCCCCTACAGGAGAAAACAGTAACAATACAATCCCCAAACCGTCTGCTACAGGAGAAATCAGTAACAATACAATCCCCAAACCCGTCCCCTACCGGAGAAAACAGCACCAATACAATCCCCAAACCCGTGCCCTACAGGAGAAAACAGCAACAATACAATCCCCGATCCCTTCCCCTACAGGAGAAAACAGCAACAATACAATCCCCAAACCCATGCCCTACAGTAGAAAACAGCAACAATACAATCCCCAATCCCATCCCCTACGGGAGAAAACTGTAACAATACAATCCCCAAACCCGTCCCCTACAGGAGAAAACAGCAACAATACAATCCCCGAACCCGTCCCCTACAGGAGAAAACAGTAACAATACAATCCCCAAACCGTCTGCTACAGGAGAAATCAGTAACAATACAATCCCCAAACCCGTCCCCTACCGGAGAAAACAGCACCAATACAATCCCCAAACCCGTGCCCTACAGGAGAAAACAGCAACAATACAATCCCCGATCCCTTCCCCTACAGGAGAAAACAGCAACAATACAATCCCCAAACCCATGCCCTACAGTAGAAAACAGCATCAATACAATCCCGAATCCCATCCCCTACGGGAGAAAACTGTAACAATACAATCCCCAAACCCGTCCCCTACAGGAGAAAACAGCAACAATACAATCCCCGATCCCATCCCCTACAGGAGAAAAAAGCAACAATACAATCCCAGCACCCCTCACTCGCAGAAAAAATACACAGTGACAACAGCAACATATCTCCAATTCCTCCCGCACAGAAAAAAAAGCAAACAACCCCCTCACTCGCAAAAAAGAACAGCAACAGTAGCATCATAAAATCCTGGTCACAGACGCAAAAACACTTAAAATCTCCCACTTGCTTCTTTGCTCAAGTCTCAATATCTCTCTATAACCATAGTTCCCTAAGCACACTATCCTTGCCTTTTATTGTGGCAGACACATACAACGTTTGTTCTCTCAACATTTCACTTTTGAAGGACTCCCATTTACCAATTACACTTTTTCCAGAAAAGAGCGTGTCCCAATCCACACGTCAGATCCTTACTGATACCATCAAAGTTGGCCTTTTTCCAATTTAGAATCTCAACTGGAGGACCAGTCCTATCCTTTTCCATAATTACCTGGAACCCAATGACATTTCCATCACTACATGCAACGAGTTCCCCTGCACAAACTTCTGTCACCTGGCCTGTCTCATTCCCTACTAGGAGATCACATGTTGCACACCCTCTCATTGGGACTTCTATATGCTGATTAAGGAAGCTTCCCTGAGCATGTCCAACAAACTCTGTCCCATCTAATCCTTTTATAGTATGCGTGTCCCCATCAATATGTGGAAAGTTAAAATCACCTACTATTACAACCTTATGTTTCTTGCAACCATCTGTAATCTCTCTACAAATTTATTCCTCTATATCATTTTGTATTTTTCACACTTTTATTTATAAGCCTTGCAATAGTAGAAGTTGAATTTAAAAAAGGTTATTTGATGGATGACTTGAGATGGGAAGTCATGTGATAGGACTCTGGAAATATATACAATCATAGCTGACAGCTCTGCCTTGGACAGAGGCTTTCAAGTTAAATGTGTGAAGCAGGTGAGTGAATTAATAAAAACTGCAGCAGTCAGAAGATCATTAATCAAAACTGACATTAAACATTTGAAGGAAAATAATGTTAGAAACCTGTAGGCAAATTTCATTTAGGCAATCGCATTTAAAATGCAGTGTCGATCAGGAGATATCAGGAGATCAGGTGAATGAATCGGCCTTACCTATTTTACACTACTGGCTTTAATGACTGCTAAAGAAAGCTTTTTAGTTCAATGTCATCAATGCTGGCTATGCAACACTGAATAAATTTACAGTGACTTTGATTTTAATTGCAAATTGAAAAGACACATAAACTAATATTGTAGAAAAGACTGAGCTTATACAGTATGCCAATATTCTACCGAATTAGAAAATCCTAGGGATTCTTAGGAATTACCTACATCTGTGTCTGAGGCAGGCAGACACGGCAAGTGCAATAATCCTGTCCTTCTTGCCCCCAACATTCTGTACATCAGCATGAAGCATATGCACAATATTATAATGAGACAGATTCTTGAATACTTTTTTTCCCAGAAGTTGCCAGGTGACTACTAGTGAAGTGGCCTGTTGTTATGTAACTCATTATGGGTTGTATGTAAGAGTACTTGAATGGCATAAACCGTTAAGCTCCCACTCCAGTTTCAGCAGGTCTTTGACGAGGTGCCACACATGAGCTGCGTAACAAGCTACGAGCCTGTGGTAATACAAGAAAGATTCTAGCATGGATAAAGGAGTGACTGCTTGGCAGGAGGCAAAGTGGAAATAAAGGGAGCCCTTTCTGGTTGGCTGCTGGTGGCTAGTGGTGTTCCACAGGGCTCTGTGTTGAGACCAACTCTTTTTACATTATATGTCAACAATTCAGATGATGGAATTGTTAGCTTTGTTGCAAAGTTTGCAGACAATATGAAGATAGGTGGAGGGGCAGGTCGTCTTGAGGAAGTAGAGAGGCTATGGAATGACTTAGAGAGATTAGGAGTGTGGATGAAAAAGTGACAAATGGAACACAGTGTCTGGAAGTGTTATGGCCATGCACTTTGGTAGAAGAAATGAAAGGGTTGACTATTTTCTGAATGGAGAGAAAATACAAAAAAACTGAGGTGCAAGGGGGATTGGGGGTTCTTGTGCAGGATTCCCTAAAGGTTGAGTCTGTGGTGAGAAAAGCAACTTCAATGTTAGCATTCATTTCAAGAGGACTAGAATATAAAGGCAAGGATGTAGTATTGAGACTTTATAAAGTACTGGTGAGGCCTCACTTGCAGTATTGTGAGCAGTTTTAGGCTCCTTATCTTAGAAAGGATGTGGTGAAACTGGAGAGGGTTCAAAGGAGGTTCACAAAAACGACTCCAGGTTTGAACAGCATGTCGTGTGGGGAGCATTTGAAGGGTCTGTATTCACTGGAATTCAGTCGAATGAGGGGTGACCTCATTGAAACATCAAATGGCGAAAGGCCTTGATCGAGTGGATGTGGAGAGGATGTTTTCTATGGTGGGAGAGTCCAGAGGACGCAGCCTCAAAATAGAGGGACATCCTTTTAAAATGGAGACAAGGAGGTATTTCTTTACCCAGAGAGTGATGATTCTGTGGAATTCTTTGCCACAGGCAGCTGTGGAGGTTAAGTCTTTATGTATATTTAAGGCAGAGGTTGATAGATTCTTGATTAGTCAGGACATGAGGGGATACAGAAGACTGGGGCTAAGAGGAAAATTGTATCAAATGATGAAATGGCAGAGTAGACTCGATGGACCTAATGGCCTAATTCTACTCCTATCTGTTATGATCCAAGTTGTTCTGCTCCTATATTTCTTCTAGAAATATAAGATCTATTCGGCTCCTGTATTTCTTATGGAAATATGAGAGCAAACTAACTAGTAATATAAAGCAGGATACTAAAAAAATTTTTTCAATTATATAAAAAGTAAAAGGGAGGTGAGAGTTGATTTTGGCCCACTGGAAAATGGTGCTGGTCAGGTAATAATGGGGGACAAAAAAATGGCAGATGAACTTAATTAGTACTTTGAATCTATCTTCACTGTAGAAGACACTAGCTGTATGCCAGAGGTCTGTGAGTGTCAGGGAGCAGAAGTGAGTGCCATTGCTGTTACAAAGCAAAAAGGGCAAGGCAAACTCAAAGAACCGGAAGTGGAAAAGTCAGCTGCACCAGATAGACTACATCCAAAAGTCCTGAGAGTTGTTGTTGAAGAGATTACGGATGCATTGGTTATGATCTTTCAAGAGTCATTTGATGCTGTCGTGATCGCAGAGGACTGGAAAATTACAAATGTCACTCCACTCTTTGAGAAGAGAGGAAGGCAAAAGAAAGGAAGTTACAGGCTAGTTAGCCTAACCTCAATGGTCAGGCAAGTTTTGGAGTCTATTATTAAGGATGAGGTTCTGAGGTACTTGGAGACTAATGATAAAATAATTCAAAGTCAGCATGGTTTCTGTAAAGGGAAATCTTGCCTGACAAATCTGTTAGAGTTCTTTGAGGAAGTCACAAGCAGGGTGGACAAAGGAAAGGCTGTGGATGTCATTTACTTGGATTTTCAGAAGGCATTTGTTAATATGCCACACATGAGACTGCTTAACAGGATAAAATCCTATGGCATTACAGGAGAGATACTGGCATGGATAGAGGAATGGCTGACAGTCAGGCAGCGAGCGAGAGTAAACGGGGCCTTTTCTGGTTGTCTGCCAGTGACTAATGGTGTTCCTCAGAGGTTAGTATTGGGACCGCTACTTTTCACATTGTTTGTTAATGATTTCGATAATGGAATTGATGGCTTTGTGGCAAAGTTTCTGGATGATATGAAGATAGGTGGAGGGGTAGGTAGTGCTGATGAAGCAATGCAATTGCAGCAGAACTTAGACAAATTGCAAGAATGGGCAAAAAAGTGGCAGATGGAATACAATGTTGGGAATACAGAATAGTGAATTTATAGTATGCTCCACCACAGACTACGGTGGAGGTCAGGACCATGGGTATGTTTAAAGTAGAAGTTGATAGTCTCCTGATTTGCAGGTCATCAAAGGATATGGCAAGAAGGCAGGAGTATGGATTGAGTGGAATCTGGGATCAGTTTTGATTGAATGGCCAAACAGATTCAATGGGCTGAATGGCCTAATTCTGCTCCTTTGTCTTATGGTCTTATAAGTGCATGCCTCACTAAAGTTCATCCGTGGTCCTATATTTTTTTCATAACAGGATTGACGAGGTAGTTTTAAAATCAACTGAAGACAACGACCTACCTGTTAAAGTGCAGCATATTTTTCTTTGAAAGAGTAAAAGAGACGTTCCAGGTTTAAAAAAGCACAACTCATTTGTTTCTTTAGAAGGGGAGACAGATGGTCAAGTTAAAAAAAGGCAGAAAATGGACAAAATTCACAGTTCCATAAACAGTGAATACTTGCTAATAATAATAAAATTTTAATAATAATATTAATAAACTTTAAAAAACTGAAATGATGGGCTATATCAGAAAGATAGATGTGTTCAATTGTCCCTCAGATACCTGGATATTGTATACTGAATGGATTGAACAGTATTTTTAACTAAGTCAAATAGCCAATGAGAAACTAGTTTTACTGAATGCAATTCATGGAAAAGCATACAGTTTTCTAAAAAGTTTGACTGTTCCAACCAAGCCAGCTGAATTGAGCTTTGCTGATATCATGAAACTAATGCAGGAACATTTAGAACCAAAATCATTGTTGATTGCCAAACGCTTTAGGTTTCATAAGCAGAATCAAAAGGAAGAGGAGTCCATTTCAGCATACCTGGCTGAATTGAAGAGATTATCTGAGCATTGTCAGTGAAGTAATGGGCTTAATGATGCACTGAGAGATCACTTAGTATGTGGAATCTTACAATAAAACATTCAAAAATGGCTCCTAACACTTGCAGAACTCTCATTTAAAAGGCCATTTGAAAATCGCGAATGCCCTTAATGGAAGTTGTCTTATTAGGAGAAGGAGAGTTGTACCATCCAAGCTGAAAGCTAAGGTGTTGGAGGAACCATGGTCAAAATGAAGCATTGGCTCAAATTTTGTCTGGTGGCCTGGGATAGATCAGCTTACTGAGCACTTTGCCATGCATACTTTCGGATGTCAAGAGCAGTGCCTCTCCGTCCCTGGGAACGGCCTGCATTAGCCTATCAGAGTCAATTGTTAGAGAAGAAAGGTTTCCAGAGCTGTCAGAACCACTTCCTGCAGTCCCTGGATCAACTCCTAAGGCCACTAGATCCCCAGAGAAGGCCCCAGAACTGGAGATTATTTCACAGCCACAAGTCTCACCTGCCAAGCACAGTGATCCCCCTTATCAGGAAAGATATTATCCCACAAGAGTAAGAAATTCTTGAGAGCTATTAAATCTTTAGGCCTGAATGGGATAATTTAAAATTTACTATGCTGTAGATGCCTATATATAATAAGTGTGTGTATATAAGTTGATTTGCATTCTATATTGAGTTGGAGTTTACAGCTAAACAGGGAGGAGTGTTGTGTATTGAATATTTCAGTCGCATTTAATATATTTTTTGATTAAGCATTCTTTGTTGTTACATAATTCATCAGGGATTATATGTAAAAGTACATGAATGGCATTCATCATTACACCACCATATCATAAGTGCGTGCCTCACTAAGGAAAAGACAAAGTTGACATGTTTATCCCCACATTTACAGTATCTTTTCATTATTTTTCTGCATTACAAATCATAACACTCACCTTTTGCCTGTGGTTCAGTGCAGAACTATCTGCAAGATCCTCTTCGTTTTTCAATTCTTGTCTGATCTCTGCACCTGCTCAAAGCAACCCATGAGAAATTGCACACATCAGCAAACTGGACTGGGCACATCTGTGCATAATTCACCTTAGCACTTCAGACTTTTCCCTCCAAGTTGTGCATCTGATGATGTTAGAGGTCACGTATCATATGTTTCCTCCATTGCCAGCTTAAATTGAATCTTCTGGGTATAGCTTATAGACTGCTTGAATAGTCTCTAAAATAAAACTGCGAACAATTTTACACACAGATCGAGAAAAGACTCTTTGATGAAAGAGTCTGCACTGGGACATTGATGAGTTGCATGTATCCACCGCCAGCCTCAGCTTTCAGTGCTCAGATTAGGAAAGCCAATCTCTGGTTGTCCATATTCGTCAGGGATCAGTGCACCTAAATATTTGCCAGATGGGGCTTCATCATGCAGAACCACATGTTTTAAGGTTTTGATGGGCTCATAACTCATGTTCACTACCAGAAGAAAGATAAAATACAGTGTCTGAGTATTGAAACTTTTATTAATTACTGCAACTTAAATGCACTTTTAAGTAAATTTATTTTTCTTTCTTCATTTTTTTCTAATTGAAATTACCTTAGTTCTTTGGAACTATTTACAAATGCCTCTGATCGTCAGAGTCTCTGCCAGCAGCAAGTTCTCAATATGACAGCAGTGTGAGGACAGAGTTACAGGACCATCCCCAGCCTCAAAAACTAATTGCTGGTTGTGGACTGCTCTGCTTTGTGAAGAGGCTGCAACCAGCAGGGCCTGGGCTTTATTGCTGCTGGGGGTTCAAAAACTAAGGGCTGCTGAGCGAGTAACAAAGGAAGGTGGGTGAAATGTAAAGTGACTAGGATCAGAAGTGGCCTATTCCTTATTTAATCTGTTGAGCCTTCTGGCACTGCTCTCTAGTGACTTGCCAACATTGCAAATTCTAACCCTTTAATAAAAGAAAAAATACATATAAGTACCAGGTTTGGAGTGAGAAACAGAGAGCTTGAAAACGTTAGAGATAAATAAAATGTACAAAATGAGAAATGGGGAAGTGTGTCTGATAGGGCTGCATAATTTTACCCCCCTCCACAGATGTCCCATGACCCATTAAGGTCCTCTGTTAGCTTGTTTTATGCTCCAGTTTCTAATATTTGTGTCTCTTTTGCCCCAGTGTGTGAGGGAGTTGGCTTGGAAAAGAATGATGATGTTGCCTCTGTAAAAGACGTCAGCAAATTTTGTAGAGGATATAGGTGCTTCTAAGCTCTTCTCCAGTGTCTGCATGTGCCTACTCTAAGTTGAATCTCAAACACAGATGAAGCCAATGATTATTGTGGCTAAATAGAGCATTTCTAGATTAGAAAACCCTATCTTCAATTGAAGGCTTCCTTGGTGCTTTGGTTTGTTGATTTTATCATCAATGTCTGCCTTCCCTGATAGGAGTCTCACATAATATAGGAAATTATCCATATTACCACAAGTGTCATTGTTGACCTTGATAGTAGCAAAGCAGCTAACCAACTTTTGATATTCAGCTATTGCACGAAAAGCTCTTGAGAGGGTGAAGTTACACTTTAAAATGACCCCATCCCCCTCAATTTAATATTTCTAAAGCCATGCTCAAATCCTTCATCATTATTCTTCAATATTACCATAAATATTTGTTTCTGATTTCTTCTGGTGAGGATGAAACACACGCATCACATCAAAATTCTTTGCTGAAAACCTTTGGCTCCTTCAAATGAGTTTCCTGATTGCTGCCTCATAGCTGTTGCTATAATGTATAAATGATTTGCCTAAATACAAGAAATGATGCATAGGTAACAATGTCATCTGCATAAGATTTCAAATCTTGGATAAATGGATGGGTTTAAATGGCACTTAAACCTGTTTAATTACATCAAAATATTTAAAAGCTACTGCCATCTTTTTTCTTTGAGTAATTTGGTTTACTTTACCTGTGTAAACTGGTATTGCAATGTATGCCAGATATTGTTCTTCTCATTTCTTCCTCACCTCTATCTCCAGTCAGCACGTGCCGTATATTCGTATTGGGAGGTCAACTGCTAGGCATTGGTTGTTTACATATTTTACTCGAGCAAAAGAAATCAGACAGTTACTGATCAAATTACTGATACAGAGCGGACTCAAAGTGCCAAAAGGCCTGATTCTGTTCCTATGTCTCCTGGGATATGGGATCAATCCAAAGCAGCACCTAATAGCAGTTCCAAGTTGTGATAAATAAAATGTTTTGAACATGGGACTATCAGAATTGTATGTTTAATTCAGATGGCGCATGGTTATATAGTACATAGTTGTTGAATAGAAAATTAGCATCGTACAGCATTGTGTTCGCCTACCCAAACTAGTCTAATTTGCCGGAATTTGGCCCATTTCTCTCTAAATATTAACCCTACCATGGAGGGTCTCATGCCCGGCTGTGGGAGGAGGAGCTTTGGACATGGAGCCAGCAACCCTATCTCATAAAAGCCCAGAGATACAGAAACGCCATCTAAAGCTCCAAAGACCTTGCCCTGTGAGAGGAAGGACCTTTGCTTAGAGAACATGTGAAGTTGTGTGGTGAAAGCCGCAAGTGCATGGAACCTTCTATCTTCAAGAGCACCATCACTGGAACATTGAATGTAAAAACCATGTCTGAAAGTGGAAATTCAGTGGAAGTAGCAGCTGAAATCAAGGATAACATCCTGAGCCTGCTCGGCATCAGTGAGACAAGATGGACACAATCTGGGCAGAGGTGGCTGAGGACAGGGGTGCTACTACATTAGTCAGGACACGAAGAGATGATGCCCCACACACACAAGGACTGACATTCATCCCTCACTGATAGGATGCAAAGCACATGGACCCACTTGAGTCTCTGGTTTAAGACAGCTCTACTGAAGGTGGGCAACAGCTTACTGGTGGTTTTCAAGGCCAGGAATTCAACTAGTTACTCTATTAATAACACTTCTTATATGGAAAATTGTGGCAAACCATCACCGCAATCAATGAAGAGGTGAGTGAAGGTCAGGCTGAACCGAGGGTCGAGACATGCAGGTGTGAGGCAGAGTTGGAATGAGGTTGAAGAATGTTCCAGGAGAAGTTGGAGACAGTGGAGATGTTGGAGCTCCTGAGGTGAAGCTGGGTTGAGCAGAGCGGAGAAAAGCTGAAGATAAGTTGTTTTGGAGCCCATCCACCTAAACACCATCCTTACACATCTGGAGAAGGACGTTTATGTGAGAATGCTGTTCTTGGACTACAGTTCAGCATTCAACACCATAATTCCCTCCAAGTTCAACAAGAAGCTCAGAAACCTCGACCTTGTGCAGCTGGATCCTGGACCTCCTGTCAAATTGCTGGCAGGTGGTAAGAGTAGGCTCCCTCACCTCTGCCCCTCTGACCCTCAACATAGGTGCCCCTCAGGGCTGTGTCCTAAGCACCCTCCTTTACTCTCTGTATGGCCATGACTGTATCACCACCCACAGTTCCAATCTGCTAATTGAGTTTGCTGACAACACTACACTGATTGGCCTAATCTCAAATAATAATGAGGCAGCCTACAGAGAGGAAGTCATCACCCTGACACAGTGGTGTCAGGAAAACAACCTCTTTCTCAACGTCGCAGAAACAAAGGAACTGGTTGTGGATTACAGGAGGAATGGTGATGGGCTAATCCCTATTGACATCAATGGATCTGGGGTTGAGAGGGGGAACAGCTTTAAGTTCCTTTGCATGCACATCACTGAGGATCTCTCGTGGTTTGTACACATCGGCTGTGTGGTGAAGAAAGCATAACAGTGCCTCCTTCACCTCAGACAGTTGAAGTTTAGTATGGCCCCCAAACTCTAAGAACTTTCTATAGGGGTACGATGGGGAGCATCCTGAATGGCTGCATCACTGCCTGGGATGAGAGCTGTACTTCCCTCATTCGCAGGATCCCGTAGAGAGTGGTGCGGACAGCCCGCACATTTGTCGATGTGAATTTCCCTCTATTTAGGACATTTACAGAGACAGGTGTGCAAAAAGGGCCTGAAGGATCATTTGGGACCCATGTCAACCCAACCACAAACTGTTCTCGCTGTTACCATCCAGAAAACGATACCACAGCATAAAAGCCAGGACCAACGGGCTTCTTCCACCAGGCCACCAGACTGATTAATTCACGCTGATACAATTGTATTTCTATACCGTCCTGTTGTACATACTATTTATTACAAATTGCTATAAATTGCACATTGCACGTTTAGATGGAGACGTGACGTAAAGATTTTTACTCCTCATGTATGTGAAGGATGCAAGAAATAAAGTCAATTCAATTCAAAAACTAGGAGTGAGGTATGATCCATCTCAGCATTGCGCTGATTTGGAGATTTCGAGTAAAGGCCATAAGCGGCCCGGAGTGTGTTGGTGGGGCGGGAGCTAGCTGGGGAGGGCCCGGTGCTTGAACAGTTTGAACCCCAGGCCAAATGGACTGAAAAGGTAGGGTGTCGAGACCAAAGACAAGGGTCGAGCCAGCTCTGTTCCGTGACATTTCACCCTGATCTCCTTGGCACTGAGTTTGAGGCCGTGAGACTGCTCCGGCTGTGGTGTTCTTCGAGTCTGCGAGCTTCCCAGTGATTTGCATCCATGGATTAAGTTTGTTTCAGAATGCTGTTGCTTGTTGTTATTGTTTCCATGATTTGTGTTTTTATTTCCTTCTGCTCTGCACATTGGGTATTGGTCCTTTTTTAAAATTGGGTTCTTTCGTGTTTCCTGCTTTGTAGCTGCCTGTAAGCAGATGAATCTCAAGGTTGTATAATTTATACATTCTTTGACAATAAATGTGCTTGGAATCATTTGAATTATCTTGGCATCTTTTACAACAAAGAAGAAAAAGATCAAGATGAGCATCATACAGTGTCATACACCAACTAACAACAGTGATGAAGAAACCAAGAACAAGAGAAAATCTGCAAATGCTGGAGGGTTCCGGCCCAAAATGTCAACTGTACTATTTTTGTAGATACTGCCTGGCCTGCTGAGTTCCTCCAGCATTTTGTGTGTGTTGCTAAGAAATCAAGTACACTTTCTCTAACAGACTTTAGACATTCTACAAACATATCCTGAGAGAGATATTAACATTTTTCTGGAAGACTACAATGCAAAGGTAGGATCAGATAACATAGGCTATGAAGACGTGGTGAGGACACACCAACTGGCAATGATGAGTGCGAATGGAGAACGCTTTGCCAATAGGTGCATATGGTCATCAGAGGCAGCATCTTGCTCCACAAAAATATTCAGGTGTCACCTGACCTCATACCAGAGAACCAAATAACCACATCCGTATATCCAAGAAATTCAGGGGATCATTTCAAGATGTCAGAGCGAGGAGAGGAGCAGATGTCACATCTGACCATCACCACTTGGTTGCGAAGTTAAAACTCAAACTGAAGAAGAATTCATCAGAATCAGCATTAGTGAGGCAGAGATTCATTGTTAACCTTTTGAGAGATCCAAGAAACATTCAAATTGGCCCTCATCAACAGGTTCAAGGAGCTACAATTACAGCACAGACAAGAAGATCTATGCAAGAAGTAGCAGAAAGTTAAGGAGACACTAATCTCGACAAACCTTATTGAATTTTTTGAAGAGGTTACGAGGAAAGTTGACGAGGGTAAAGCAATGGGTGTTGTCTATATGGACTTCAGTAAGGCCTTTGACAAGTTTCCACATGGAAGGTTAGTTAGGAAGGTTCAATCGTTAGGTATTAATATTGAAGTAGTAAAATGGATTCAACAGTGGCTAGATGGGAGATGCCAGAGAGCAGTGGTGGATAACTGTTTGTCAGGTTGGAGGCCGGTGACTATTGGTGAGCCTCAGGGATCTGTATTGGGTCCAGTGTTGTTTGTCATATACATTAATGATCTAGATAGATTTAGGCCAGTTAGACGAGTGGGCTGAAAGATGGCAGATGGAGTTTAATGCTGATAAGTGTGAAGTGCTACATTTTGGTAGGAATAATCCAAATAGGACCATACATGGTAAAAGTTAGGGCATTGAAGAATGCAGTAGAACAGAGTGATCTAGGAATAATGGTACATAGTTCCTTGAAGGTGGAATCTCATGTGGATAGGGTGGTGAAGAAAGCTTTTGGTATGCTGGCCTTTATAAATCAGAGCATTGAGTATAGGAGTTGGAATGTGTGGTGAACTACGTGTGCCTGTCTGGACACGCCCCCTGCTGACTGCTCCTGTGGCTCCTCCCACATACCCCTGTATAAAGGCGATTGAGGTCTGAGCCCGGCCTCTCTGTCTCCAGGATGTAGTATGGTGGTCACTCACTGCTTGTTCCTTCTTCCAGTCGATAAAAGCCGATATCTGGCCTTCACGTCTCAGAGAGAGTTATTGATGGTGCATCAGGATGTAATGTTAAAATTGTACAAGGCATTGGTAAGGCCAAATTTGGAGTATTGTGCACAGTTCTGGTCACCGAATTATAGGAAAGATATCAACAAAAGAGAAAAAGTACAGAGGAGATTTACTAAAACGTTACCTGGGTTTCAGCACCTAAGTCACAGAGAAAGGTTGAACAAGTTAGGTCTTTATTCTTTGGAGCGTAGAAGGTTGAGGGGGGACTTGATAGAGGTATTTAAAATTATGAGGTAGGGGAGATTCAAACAAGAGGACATGATTTGAGAGTTAGGGGGCAAAAGTTTAAGGGCAAAATGAGTGGGAATTTCTTTACTCAGGGAGTGGTAGCTGTATGGAATGTGCTTCCATTAGAAGTAGTAGAGGCAGGTTCGGTATTGTCATTTAAAGTAAAATTGGATAAGTATATGGACAGAAAAGGAATGGAGGGTACGGGCTGAGTGTGGGCCAGTGGGACTAGCTGAGTGTAAGCGTCGGCATGGACTAGAAGGGCCGAGATGGCCTGTTTCCATGCTGTAATTGTTATATGGTTATATGTTGAGGTACGAGGTGTCAAAAGGAACCAGCAGGAAGAACGGATCTCAGCTGAAATGTTACGAAAGATTGAGGTGAGGAAGCAAAAGAAAGCAGTCATGAATAACGGCAGGACTAGAATAGAAAAGGTGAAAGCATGGGAAGGGCATGTGAAGGGTCACAGGGCAGGGAAGAAAAGCATTAAAGCTGACAAAAGCAGTTATATAGATGGCCTGGCAGGGGAAGCAGAAGCAGCAGCAGGGTTTGGCAACGTGAGGAAAGCTGCACACCATCCAAGAAAGGGTCCTGCAAGTACAGTAAGCCTGAGAAGCCAGTCCAGGGCAGGGATGGGAAGGCCATAGTGGGAACAGAGCAGCAGTTGAAAAGGGGGGGCTGAACACTCTGAGGATCTGATGAACAGGCCCATAACTTTGCACCCAGCTCTCTTCCCTCCAAACAATACTGACCTGCCTATTAACCAGGAGAAGCTTGCCAGAGAGGAGATCGGGAAAGCAATAAAGCTACTAAAGAATGATAAAGCAACTGGCCCAGACAACATTCCCGGAGAAGCCTCCAAGGCAGACCTGGACGCTACAGTAGAAATGCTGTACCCTCTCAGATTCAGATTTAGATTCAGTTTATTGTCATTTATAACCACAAATACAATGCAGTTAAAAATGAGACAACGTTCTCCGGAATGATAACACAAAAAAAAACACAAAACAGACCACACAAGAAAAACCACATAACGTTTGGTAATCCCCAATTCAGAGTCTGGAGAGGCTGCTGCGTTCCCGGAAAGGAACTACAAACACATCAGACAAAACTAAAGCTACAAGACCTACACAAAGCCATATAGTTACATACAGTTATAGGTAACATCGAGATAAAGATCTCCTTCAGAAGATCTGGAAGAAGACCAACGGACTGGAAAGATTCCAAAGAAGGGAGACCTTATCAACTGTTTCAATTACAGAGGCATAACACTCTGGTCAACTAGTTCCAGGAAAAGTCTTCTAAAGGATAGTCAGCAAGCCAGGCAGCATCAATGAAAAACAGTACAGGCAACATCGACTGTACTCTTTTCTATAGATGCTGCCTGGCCTGCTGAGTTCTTCCAGCATTTTGCGTGTGTTACTTGGATTTCCAGCATTTGCAGATTTTCTCTGGTTTGCTGCAGGATAATACTAGAGAGAATGAAGGATGCTATCGACACTAAACTAAGATGAACAAGCAGTCTTCCACAAGAACAGGACATGTACTGACCAAATGGCCACACCATACATCATAGTCGAGCAGTCATTTGAATGGAATATATCTCTGTACATGAACCTCATTAGTTATGAAAAAGCCTTCAGCAGTGTAAACAGAAATACCCTGTGGAAAATTCTGGAGCATTATGGAGTATCAGGCAAGGTGATCAGACTGATCAGGAATCTGTATGAGTGAAGGACTTGTTGAGGTAACCATGGCGGACAGCTCACCAACACTTTTCAGGTGAAGGCAGGAGTCAGATAAAGATGCTTGATGTCCCCTTTCCTCTTTTTTCTGGTCATAGACTTGATCATGAAAATAGCTGCAGCACAGAAAAGGAATGGGATCCAGTGGACGCTATGGAAACAACTGGTTGACCTAGATGTCACTGATGATATAGTTCTCCTGTCCCACACCCACAAGCAAATGCAGGAAAAAACAGTAGACCTGGCAAACACATCAGCACAAATGTGCCTTAATTTCCACAAAGGGAAAACTAAAGTTCTCAAGATCACTCAACCTGCATCGACCCAGTCACTCTTAAGGGAAGTCCACTTGAGGAGGTAAAAGCCTTCACCTACCTAGGCAGTGTCATCAACAGGCAGGGCAGCACCCATGAGGATGTCAGAAGAAGGATCAGTAAAGCTCAGTCAGCCTTCATCCAGCTCAAGAACATCTGGTGCTCCGAGAAGCTGTGATGGCGCACTAAGATCAGGCTGTTCAACTCCAATGTGAAGTCAGCTCTTCTGTCCAGGGAAGAGGCTTGGAGGACATCATTCAGAAAGTGAAGACCGTTATTAATAGCTGTCTGAGAAAAGTCCTCCAGGGCCGCTGACGAGAAGCCATCAGCTACAACGACCTATGGCGGAGAACTCCCCAACAAGCAGCGTGAGCCAAGCACCACCATCAGCAGACAGGTACTAATGTGGCATCCTCAGGGAAAGGGGAAGAAAAGCCAGCTAAAGAACTTCCAGTGATGTGTCCTTGAAGCTGACACCAAGAAGATAGGCTACACCTGGGGACAACTTGAAAGACTGGCCCAGGACAGAGGACTCTGGCGACCTATGTCCTATTGAGGGTGATAGGCTTAACTAATTAACTAACCTTTTCCTCCATGGACCTGTCCAAATGTCTTTTAAACATCGTAATTGTACCCACTTCTACCATTTCCTCTGACAGCTCGTTCCACATACCCACCATCCTCAGCATGAAAAAAATTGCTACTCAGCTCTCCTTTATATCTTTTCCCTATCGCCTTCAACCTGTGCCCTCTACTTTTGGGCTACCCTACACTGGGAAAAAGAGTTTGACCATTTACTTACTTGTGCCTATTGTAATTTTAAATATCTCTATAAGGCCATCCTTCAATATCCTATGCTCTAGAGTCTTCTTTACGCCATGGACCCCTACCGTTAACCAAGGGGTCCATGGACCCCAGGTTGGGAACCTTTGAGGTAGGGAAAACAGTCAAAACTAATGTTTCTCATTAAAATTTAAGCCCCACAATCCCAATAACATCATTTTTAATCCTATCTCCCAGTACTTTGCCCAACTCCTTCTAGGTCCAGGCAATTCAACTGCTCATCTAGGCACTTTTCAAAAGCTATCAGAGACACACCTTCAACCAGCCTCTCAAGCAGTGCACTCAAGGTACTCACCTCCCTCTGGATGAAGACAGTCTTCCTCACATCCCCTCTAATCTCTGCCCCCTTGTCCTCAATCTGTGTCCTCTAGTTTTATCTGCTTCAGATAAAGGGAAAATTTCCTGCCATTTACCCTATCTTTACCCCTCATAATTATATGTGCCTCAATCATGTCCCCCCTTAAGCTCCACCATACCAGGGAGAACAAATCCAACTCCTCCATTCTCTCCTTGTAACTGATCTATTTCATCACAGGCAACATCCTGGTGAATCTGCTCTACACCGTCTCCAGCACTATCTCATCCTGATCTCAAAAACGATGCAAAATCTTTGACATCAAAAAACAGTTAAAGCGCTGCAGACACTCAAAATCTGAAATAAACTGATCCTTTTGGAAATGTTCAGCAGACCTAGCAGTCTGTAGAAAGACAGAGAGTGTCAACATTTCACTTCAGTGACTTCCCACTAGAACAATACAATTTCCATGTTGAGGCTGTTTCTCTTTCCATAGATGCTGACTGAATTACTGAGTACGTCCAGTATTTTCTATTTCTATATCATTTACAAACTTCTCCTATCCAAGCAACCATTCAGAACACGGGCACAACAGTAAATCTCTAATCTGAACAAAACACTATTGTCTCCATGCAAAAGTCTAGATGCTTTTTGTATCTCTCAATGTAACAAGAACATCACTAAGCTAGTATCAGCTTTAATCTTCATTTGGTGTTCAGAGTGAGATGTACTGAAAGCTTGATGTTTAAATTCTGACAACATGCTTTCTTTAGTTGATAGTTTCCTGGTTTGCATTCTAATGTCGAGCAAACATAAGATGGAGATGAATTTCTGTAGCTGCTTAATATGAGGAAGATGTTCTACTATCTATCCCAAATGAGGAATCAGAGACTTTACTGGGGTAAAGGAAGGGCTGTACAGTGGCTGATGTAATTCCTTGCACTATTTTTTTGGAACTGTTGTACATTGAGGATTATTTTTACTGTGTCTGTGGATGGACGGAGTACATACTCTGTGATCTTGGAGCAGCTCCTCAATCATTGGAAAGAGGGTGTTGAGGACAATTCTGTCACAGCCAATCATGAAACGTTTCTTGAAGATGGGCATGATTATGGTATCTCTGAAGTTGTCCTGTTCATATGCCTCTTCCCCGGCATGGCCGATGAGGCCATGGATGTCTGACTGGAGCCTTCACATCTACATTTTAGATCCTGCTCCCAGGCTTCGTTATCATTGAACTGGGATGTGCCTTCTCAAGTTCTTGCTGGATAGATGTGAAAGCAGGGCTAAACAGAATCAGTTGCTGTGGGATGGAATCAAGGGCAATAATGGCAAGGTGGAGTCATTGTTGAAACATTCCATCCACAGCCACTGTTTCTTCCCTGTCCTTGATAATCATGTTACCAATGAATGGGCCCACTACAGGACCTTCCTCACAAAGCTGTATAATTACCACAATGCTATCTTCATGGAGCTGTCCAATTTCACTGGGAAGATAAGCATCCAGCACTGAGAACCTAGTTACAATCAACCAGCTATCATGGTTAACTTGACAGTGTTAGTGAAATTAAATTACTCATTAGTGTGTTGGCCGAGCTGCTGTGTGCATGCCAGGCACCAGACTCTCAAACAGGCACTCTGTCTTGAGGTCTGTCATGGGAGGAGATAGCCAAGCAGGGAGAGAAAAGGATTCCTGGATTACTTAAAGTTTCCTTGATGAAATGTAACAATCCCATTGACTTCTGGGAATCTTTGCCCCCTGATAACTCAAAGTTGCAAAAGAGCGTTCGGAATAGTATTGCAAACGTTGATTTTCCCTCTTGGACAGATCTGTTGGAACGATGATGACTGGATTCCACTTTGGTTATGTTTGTCCTGAATTGGTTAATGAGGCTATTCTAGGGACTGTAGGTGGCCATGCAGCAGGAGCAGACAAAAAAGCTGCATAAAGGGCAGAAGGACTGCACTCTGCCTCATAAACTTCCCCTCTATCCACCCTGTTGTGGCAACTCCAGCACATCTTCCCACGCTGGTCTCGTTAACCATCTCACAACAGACAGAATCAGAGTGGAAGCAAGAAGAAGATAAATTCCAGTAAGAAACAGGCATCCTTTGAAGGATGAGCTATTTTCGCCTAATGTATTCATGGTAGCACTGATCTACTGCTGCAAGAACAGATCATGATCATATCAGTGCTGAATAATATAGCGAAAAGCGCTTTTGATGTAGCAATGCAATGTAGCACCTTGTGAATTGTCAATTAGATGGTTAAGCACATACATAAGGAATGACTGTTTATAATAAGTAGTGGGTTTCTTAATGACTTATTAAATTAATATGCTGAGTTTAGAACAATTTTAAATTTAAGTTATTAACCATGAGATGTGCTTGTTTTTAATCACACTTAATTGTTTACTGCAAAATTATTCTGCTTGATTTTGATACTTCAATAACTTAATTTTTGATGATAAAATTAGAACTATCCTTCTGAAAAGAAATTCTGCTTGTTTCTTTTGTGTAATGATTTCTATCATGATTAACTTGCCAGTGTTAGTGAAGCGAGATTACTCTTTAGCATCCATCAGATTGGTGGCTGGGGCAGATCCTACAAGTGTCCTTCACCAGGCAATTACTTTGCTTGAATGGGAAACAGCGCTCATTTCTAAAAGCAAGGTGTATAATAGAATAAAGGAATGCAGAAAATATAGGTTCAGCCATTTTAATTGGAGCATAGAGACTCCAATTATTTTAAACAAACATTCAGTTTAAAACAAAGTGTCAGGAATTTCTTCAGGGTAAGTAAAATAGTAGATGATTTAAAGCAACAGTAGTTTAAATATATACTTCCTGTTAATTGATTTAATAAGTGGACGTGTGACAGGGTAGAGCAGAACACACAATATACATAACGTCCAGTTCTATATGGGAAGCTCAGGATGCTTTCCATACCCCGCACCACACAGATTACTGTGTGGGATAGTCATTCTCCAGGTTTGGCAGCTGCCTCCTAGCTCGAGCAACCCAGGTTTGATCCTGATCGTCTGGAGTTGTCAAGGAGAATATGAGGAGCTTGCACATTCTCCCCATGATGATGTGGGTTTCCCAGGGCACTTCCATTTCTGAGGGGAATTTTATTAAGTGTTGACAGGTTAATGGGCAAAAAAATTAACCCTACTGGTGGCTGGTTAGAAACATCAGGTGGATGGGTGTTAATGTGTGTGTGAGAGAGAGAATAGATTACAGGGGGATAAGTGAGGGAATGGGTTTGAAGGTACTTCTCAGAGAACAGGCATGTATTTAGTATGCTCTATGTCCTCGTCATCTATAATAAGAAAATACAACAGCTGATGTCCAGGAGGCTGGTGATGCTCCATCAATAACTCTCGGAGACGTGAGTTGAGATCGGCTTTTATTAGCTGGAAGAAAGCACTGTCAGCAGCAAGAGACCATCACACAACATCCTGGAGACTGAGGGAGGAGCAGTGCCTCAATCGCCTTTATACAGGGGTCTGTGGGAGGAGCCACAGGAGCAGTCAGCAGAGGGGCATGTCCAGACAGGTATATGTAGTTCACCACAACTGGGTACTTTGTGCCACCCATACTTTGTGTAGGTACTTTGTGTCACACTTAAGCCACCCATAGCTCAGGAAAGTGCAGGTAGAGAGGGAATGGGTGAACACCAGACAAACTAACAGTGCACTTGAGTAAACCATGTGACCTCCGAGGGCATCTTGCTCTCTACAATGTATTCAGTTCTGATTTCTGAGGGGGAGTCTCCCATGGGGAGCGAAGCTACAGACATAGCAAGACTCAACACAGAGGAAGAGAGGAGAAAGATCAAGACAACAGTAGTTCTCGGGGTTATTGTTAGGGGAACAGCCACACAATTGCATGGTTACAGAAGTGATTCCAGGATATTCTGCTGCCTTCAGCAGTGCCATGGTCAAGGAGGAACAGGACTGTGAAATAGGAAACAAGAACCTCTTGGATAGAACCAAATTTAAAAGTGGTGAACCTATGTAAACACAAGTGTAGTAAACTATGCTGGAGACTGCAGGGGCTGTTAACCACATATGATTATAATAGATCTGGCAAAAATAAAGGACAGAATACATATTTCTAGATAAGAATGCCCAGGAAAGATGAGAAGGGAAGAAAGAAAGAGTGCTGGCACAATTGATTGAGGAGAATGCTGCAGTGCTGGAGAGATGAAATGTTCTGGAATGCTCATAGAGAGACAGAGTGCAGAAACTCACCTTTCATCCCACTACTGCACAACATTCAACCACCCATTTACACTGATCACACAGTAGTCTCATTTGTTGTTCCCCCCCACACACACATTCTCAACACTTCCCCAGTCTCAAACACACACCTGCATATTGAAGGAAAGTTAAAATGGCCAGTCAACCTACCAAACCATGTCTATTTTTGGGAGGAGAGAGGAAAATTGGTGCACCCAGAGGGAACCCATGCAGTGAGAGGGAGAACGTGCAAACTCCACGTAGACAGCATCTAAGGTCAATATTGAACCCTGGCCTCAGTCACCAGGGGCCAGTAGTTCTACCAACTACAACATTTCTTACAGGACTGAGCTTTGGGGTTATCCACAGCTGGAAATCTCTTGTCCTAGAGCCTCACTCCCAGGTTGCCTCTCACCATTACCCATCTCACAGCCCTCCTACACTCTCCTCTTCCTACAAGCACTGAATTGCTGATGTCAGTACTCTGTTGCAGTACAGAAAGATTAAGCCTGGGGTTATTAAGCATCTGGTAAGGTGGTGTTCATAATATGCAAGCCTTCAGTGAGACCCTGTACATAAATGTGTCATTATCCCTTTTGATAATCCATAAAGTACTACAGTCAACGATATAATTGCATGCATTTATGATTAAAATGGACTCCTCCAGTATCTGATTATGATCTAGGACAGCAGACTGCTGCTCGAGAAGTTCTCCACTTTCTGAAGCATCTCGTGGCACGGAAGAAGCTGAGGTGAACATGAACAGCATGTGCCCTCTGGGCCAGACTTATTTGAACATATGAACGAGGTACAGAAGGCCACTCAGACATTTAATAGTCATGACTGAACTGGTTTGAACCACAAGTCTTCATTCCTGTCTTCCGACAATAAACTTTCACTCTCTTCATCTTCTGAGCTGCTGCCAATCTTTATACAGTTTCAAGTACTGTATTTGCTTTTCTTTTAAAGGTTGGTACTGCTTTTAACATTTTTTTTTAGTCAAGCACAGATGATGGAGTCTCCTCCTGGAATGTATCTTTCCTCTTGTGTTGTACCTATTGTGTGTGTTCTGGATGCATGTGTTAAATATTTGCCACTGCATCTCAGGAGACCAATTTCTTAACCTAATTTGCCAGTTCACCTTAGCTAGCTCCTCTTTCATGGTCTCATCATTGACATTGGTTATTTTAAAAATATTAGTCTTTAACTAAAGGTAACATTCAATCAAAAGATCACCTCTAACTAGGGGTGCCTTAACAGCAAGATCATTATTTAAGAGACACGAGTTTATGGAGATGCTGGAAATCTTGAGCAACACAATCAAAATACTGGAGTAGTTCAGCAGGTCAGCAGCATCTATGAAAGGAAATTCCAAAATGCTGACTCTTTATTTCCTTTCATGGTTTATCATTTAATCCTGACTCATTTTACAATATTAGGTGCAGTATAATCTGCTTTTCATTGGCTCCAGTATGTGCTGTTCTGAGGAACTCTTTAAAAGCTCCCTATGAACCCTTCAACTATACTACCATTGATGACCTGATTCTTCATGATTATTGCGGTATATCTCCGTTGGCTCCACTGTTCATAGAAACATAGAAAACCTACAGCACAATACAGGCCCTTCAGCCCACAAAATTGTGCCCAAACCTCCCTACCTTAGGAATTACTAGGCTTACCTGTGGCCCTGTATTTTACTAAGCACCATGTACCTATCCAAAAGCCTCTTAAAAGACCCTATCGTATTGCTGGCAGCCCATTCCACGCATTCACCACTCTCTGTGTAAAAAACACTCCTGACATCTCCTCTGTACGTACTCCCCAGCACCTTAAACCTGCATCCTCCTGTGGCAACCATTTCAGCCCTGGGAAAAAGCCTCTGACTATCCACACAATCAATGCCTCACATCATCTTATACACCTCTATCAGATCACCTCTCATCCTCCTTTGCTCCAAGGAGAATAGGTCAAGTTCACACAACCTATTCTCATAAGACATGCTCGCCAATTCAGGCAACATCCTTGTAAATCTCCTCTGCACCCTTTCTATGGCTTCCACATCCTTCCTGTAGTGAGGCGACCAGAACTGAGCACAGTACTCTAAGTGGGGTCTGACCAGGGTCCTATACAGCTGCAACATTACCTCTCAGCTCCTAACTTCAATTCCACGATTGATGAAGGCCAATACAACATACGCCTTCTTAACCACAGAGTCAACCTGCGCAGCTGCTTGGAGTGTCCTATGGACTCAGACCCCAAGATCCCTCTGATCCTCCATACTGCCAAGAGTCTTACCATTAATACTATATTCTGCCATCATATTTGATGTACCAAAATGAACCACTTCACACTTATCTGTGTTGAACTCCATCTGCCACTTCTCAGCCCAGTTTTGCATCCTATCAATGCCCCACTGTAACCACTGACAGCCCTCCACACTATCCACAACACCCCCAACCTTTGTGTCATCAGCAAATTTACTAACCCATCCCTCCACTTCCTCATCCAGGTCATTTATAAAAATCACATAGAGTAAGGGTCCCAGAACAGATCCCTGAGGCACACCACTGGTGACTGACCTCCGTGCAGAATATGACCCATCTCCAACACACTTTGCCTTCTGTGGATAAGCCAGTTCTGGATCCACAAACCAAAGTCCTCTTGGATCCCATGCTAACTTACTTTCTCAATAAGGCTTGCATGGAGTACCTTATCAAATGCCTTGCTGAAACCCATATACACTACATCTACTGCTCTTCCTTCATCAATGTGTTTAGTCACATCCTCAAAAAATTCAATCAGGCTCGTAAGACATGACCTGCCCTTGACAAAGCCATGCTGAATATTCCTAATCATATATACCTCACCAAATGTTCATAAATCCTGCCTCTCAGGATCTTCTCCATCAGTTTAACAACCACTGAGGTAAGACTCACTGGTCTATAATTTCTTGGGCTATCTCTACTCCCTTTCTTGAATAATGGAACAACATCTGCAACTCCCCAATCCTCCAGAACCTGTCCCATCCCCATTGCTGATGCAAAGATCATCGCCAGAGGCTCAGCAATCTTCTCCCTCACCTCCCACAGTAGCCTGGGGTACATTTTGTTCGGTCCTGGTGACTTATCCAACTTGATTCTTTCCAAATCTCCAGCACATCCCCTTTCTTAATATCTACATGCTCAAGCTTTTCAGTCTGCTGCAAGTCAGCACTACAATCACTAAGATCCTTTTCTATAGTGAATACTGAAGTAAAGTTTTCATTAAGTACCTCTGCTATTTCCTCCGGTTCCATACACACTTTCCCACTTTCCCGGTTCCAAGATTCAAGATTGCTTAATGTCATTTCCTGTACACGAACGTAAAGGAGGACAAACTGGTTATTACTCTGAATCCAATACAGCACAAAAAAACCCACAAAAGATAAAGAACACAATCATAATTAAAAACACCATAAATATAAATTCCTAGTTTCCTGATTGAATTCCTCACTATTGCATTAAGACCATTATAGATAAACAGAATCACTCTTCTATCTTTTCTTGCCCTTCCAACATGTCATGTACTTTTCAGGTCCAAATCTATCTTATCCTAGAGCTTCTGCATGTCTCTATGAAGGTTATCCAATTATTTACTTCTATCTGTACTCTCTGTTCCTATGTTAGCTTTCAAATATAACATGGATTCAGATAAAAGGCCTTCATTTTACTGTACTGGGCAAATCCGTTGATTACTCTGGGATCTGTTCTCACTATCTCTTCCTCTCTCAATCTGTTTATCATTTTCCATATTAATATCTTTCCCTCTCGTCTTGTCTCCCATTTTGGTTTTACCACTGTTCAGTTGAAATAGCTCACTGCTCCCCTTCCTAGAATACTGCTCCTTCAAGGTTCAGGTATGGCCTGCAATACTGCTGTCCCATGAATGGAAACTTACTTCCACCACACCAGCCTTTGCATCATACATTTATTTATCAAATCTCACTTGCCGTAAACCCACTTTAAACATGACTCAGTTAACAATGCAGAAATGCTGCTTTTAATGGGGAGTCTTGTGTAGCGACTATTTGAAAACAAACCAGAGGTCGCTGAGAGGCTAAGCAAGGGATTATCGCACTGTATGTCACACTTACAACTGAATTCCAAGTCAAAAAAGTATGTTTAATTCTTTAATACAAACCAACAATAAAATCATTTGACTCTTCCGTAATCCAAGTAAAACAAAACAATTGGGTCAAATTGAAACAAAGACGAATGGTCAACAATAAACAAGTGCTCCCTACTCACCCCCTCTTTATGCCCCCACGCAGGTGAACAGGTGACTATATTCATTATTTCTACTGCCAGTCAAACCCACTGGACAAATTACCTTGACCCAGAGTGAGGACACGCAACACAATTACAACATTGACAGACAATAACTGGATATGTAACCCCTACACCTGGTTTCTCCTGCTCAAAATTTAGACCTCTTCCTTTGTCCTGCCCGGTGCTGTCTCCTTCTCAATTGTCATGTGTGCAGCTGAAAACCAAACTCCTGTCCTAAATGGCAAACCGATTGTGAGTAGCTGAGCGAGTGCAAGGCTCTTGCAGTGACTGACATCCTCCGGGGGAGATAATTCGTTGTCACCCTGTCAGATGATTAAGCTAGAAGATTAAAAACTATCAAGCCAAAAGTGTTTAAACCTACCCACCAGTTTCAGCATGCGTGGGAAGCCATTCCTGTTGCGTTAGAAAATTGCACACAGCATTCCCAGGTCACAAGGGAGTTTCACTTTGGTAATCACTTTCAATAACCATACCGATAGATGTATGGCCGTGTGAAGCAAAATCTACCAGAGGACAGGAAACATTTCAACTACCTTCACGGGCAGTGAGAGTAAGTGTGGTATTCCCAGATTTATTCTGCTCTGGGGCTGGTTGCGAGCTCAACATTTGATGACACAAGCATCAAGTCTGCTGGAATTTATTTTATATCATTTCATCCATGAATGGTGCTAGATGTATTTGTGACAGCTGTGGGACCATATGGGACTGTCAGTTAATGGCCAGGAAACCCAGAAATGCAGGAACAGAGAAATCTTAATGTATTTACTGAAATCACCTCGTTAGAAGTTAGTTTTTGTTTTATTCCCTGTCCAGATTGAAAACTGGATGCAGGCCAGGGTATGCAGCAGCTGGTGGAAGCTTGAGCTGCTGCTTAGCAACCCAGAAGATAAGGTGGCTTTGTGATGAACTCACGTACCATGAGGACAAGTAGACAGTGGAAGGAGAACATTTGTGAAGAGATAACAGGGGATATAGCTGTAGTAGGAAACAGACCAGACAATAAAATATGGTGCGATATGGCATGGAAGTAGGATATGATACAAAACTCATTAGGCAATTTCATTTGTTCTGCCTAAACAATGCAGTGATGCATTCTACTAAAGAAGTATTCATTTTCACTCTCCATTGCTAATCTTTTGCCTTGCTTCCCTCTCACCCCTTCCTATATAATCATTGTTATCCAAAAATAGAGGCGAGTATATAAAGTACAAAATACATTGAGATACAATTTTCTATGCCTCTTATCCACAGATCACCATATGCTAAGTCTAAATATCTACAGTAAGGTAGAATCTGAACTACACTGCAGGATGAACACCCCCCCCCCCCCCCCCCAGGAAGAAATTTGCTTAATCTGGTGAGTTACCTGAAGGGTTTTTATCTTGGTGATATAGATTCAAATTTGCATCCAAATGTGTCTGAACAAAGCAAAGGTACATTGCAAGTGGGACGCCCATAAATGGCAAATTCGACAGCTCAGAAGCAAGTGGGTTACATAACTGGTAACACTAATCCTGTGCAACACTGGTCTGATGTCAGACCTGATGGACTGGACTACAACCACCCAATTAATGTGTTACTCATATAGGCTCACAGCAGGAGAAGTCCCTGTGTCTCGAACCTATTCATCACTCAAAGGAGGTCTCAGTTCTCATTGAGTAAATACTGTTGCAGTGGTTTTGATTACTTACAATATTCCTGAAGATTCTTTTCTGAATTTCTGTAAAAGCAATAAAAACAAGCCCATGAGAACTTCCCTCTAAGTTTTATGTAGTTACATTATTTTGCTTAAGATTTAAGTTACCAACAAGTCACAAAGCATTTATTATTAAAGAGAGATCAAGCAATCACTAATGAAGATATAGAACATAGGGATGTAGTTGCAGGTTTAGGGCTGAAGAGAGATTTAGTTTACATGCTGGGCTGTAATTCTGTCTATGAGAGCAGCTAATGCTTAGTTACTCAGCACAGGCAAGATTGACACCAATTGCTATTGGACATCAGGGATAGGAAGGAATATGATGATCAAGGAGAGAAGGAAACCAAAAGCACTTGATGAACTATAACATTACTGAATGGAAGAAGAAACTTAAGGACACATACCTGCTCCTACTTCTACTTATTATGTTTTGTAAAGCTTACAAAGCCATACATAGTTATTGTGATGACCAGCTCTTGTCTTTGACAGTGAGGAAACATCCATAAAGTGTAAAACCGATGTGTGATTCTCTACTGTTCTAGAGGAGTGCTGCTTAAATTAGACTCGAGAAGCCACAAATAACCCGTCAAAGTCGTCCATTGATTGGCAGTCCATCTAGGACAATGGTTCACAAAGTGGCTGGTATTGTTCCCCTGGGGGTGGCAGGAGTTTCTAAAGGGGATGGTGTTTGATCATAAGGGGGCATCTGAGGGATTCCAGGATTAATTTAAGAAATGGATTACTTATTATTAGCACTTGACCATCAATGCCTTGTAATTGATTACAATGATCATATAATCACCTAATCTCTTGCTGACATTCATGTTGACTTTCCTTGAACTGTGCTCTAGTTGTTGGAAAGCAATGTGACCCTTCTGTATTTGGCATATCATGAGAAATCTGTACTGAAGAAATGGTGTTACATCCAGGACAGGACCATGCATTATTGCAATTCACTACTGTATAACTATTACAATTTCCATGCTCTCTAATCAGGCAGTGACACAGTTCCTGTGAACTAGTGTAAGGAGTTCATTGGGGTATATTTCAGAATCTTCCCTTTCAAATGGTCTTGACTGCATTTTTCTAGCCCACATCCCAACTGAGATGTCAGTTCCCTACTTACATGCATTCAGGCAGAGAGTCAGGTTTTGTCTGAGCTATGATGACATCATAACTTTCCCATTTATTGATCTCAGCATTTGAGTTTGGACTTAAACAAAAGGCAATTGACCGTGTTTGTTAATGCGCAGAAAAGATGGCAGCTGCAGACCAAACAAAAGAATAAGTGGAGTCAATTTAGTGTGGAGAATCTGAAATATGGATGTATACCAGCACCGAGCAGCCAAAAGCTGCCAATGTGTCTGTGGTGTGAAAGAGTTTTCTTCAAATGAGGCAATGAAACCATCCAGGGTCCTTAAACATTTGAAGCGAACACACACTAATAAAGCAAACAAGAACCTAGCTTATTTTCAGACACCTCATAAAAACTTTCAGAAATAGAAAACACATCAAAACATGTAAGGAAGGTCAAGCCAGTGACTTGGTGCAACTGCAGACAGAGCAAAGAGTCTATTTATACCACAGAGGCAAAATTCATAAGGGTGAAGAATGCAGGACTGAAGATTTAAATGTATTAATGTATTTAAATGTACATAGCATTTGGAATAAGATGGACAAGCTAGAACTGCTGGGGCGTGGGAACCAAACTGAAGAAATGGTGGAAGGGGTGGTTGGCTCACATATCAAGAAAGGTTGTAGACAGTGTGAGAGGGAGGATAGGCAGATGATAGAGAAGGGACGCACTCAGACTGATGGTTTGAGATGTGTATTTTAATGCAAGGAGTATCATGAACAAAGCGGATGAGCTTAGAGCATGAATCAGTACTTGGAGCTATGATGTTGTGGCCATTACAGAGACTTGGATGGCTCAGGGGCAGGAATGGCTACTTAGAATGCCAGGCTTTAGATGTTTCAGAAAGGACAGGGAGGGAGGCAAACGAGGTGAGGGATGGCACTGTTGATCAGAGATAGTGTCACGGCTGCATAAAAGGAGGAAGTCATGGAGGGATTGTCTACTGAGTCTCTGTGTGTGAAAGTTAGGAACACGAAGCGGTCAATAACTCTACTGGGTGTTTTTTTTATCAAGGAACAGATAGGGAGACAGATTCTGGAACGGTGCAATAATAACAGGGTTGTCGTAGTGGGAGATTTTAATTTCCCAAATATTGATTGGCATCTCCCTAGAGCGAGGGGTTTAGATGGGGTGAAGTTTGTTAGGTGTGCTCAGAAAGGTTTCCTGACACAATATGTGGTTAAGCCTACAAGAGGAGAGGCTGTACTTGATCTGGTATTGGGAAATGAACCTGGTCAGGTGTCAGGTCTCTCAGTGGGAGAGCATTTTGGAGATAGTGATCACAATTCTATCTCCTTTACCATAGCACTGGAGAGGGATAGGAACAGACAAGTTAGGAAAGCGTTTAATAGGAGTAGGGAGAAACAGATGTTCTCAGGGATATGT
Organism: Hypanus sabinus; assembly: GCF_030144855.1. Classification (NCBI taxonomy): domain Eukaryota; kingdom Metazoa; phylum Chordata; class Chondrichthyes; order Myliobatiformes; family Dasyatidae; genus Hypanus; species Hypanus sabinus. The sequence goes on along the minus strand of NC_082709.1, from coordinate 149,363,117 downwards.
GGCAAATGTTCAGGGGATACTTGCATGGCATCCTGCATAGGTATGCTCCAATGAGACAGGGAAAAGTTGGTAGGGTATAGGAACCATAGTGTACAAAGGCTGTAGAAAATCTAGTCAAGAAGAAAAGAAAAGCTTATGGAAGGTTCAAAAAAAATAGGTAATGATAGAAATCTAGAAGATTATAAGGCTAGCAGGAAGGAGTTTAGGAATGAAATTAGGAGAGCCAGAAAGGGCCATGAGAAGGACTTCGTGAGCAGGATTAAGGAAAACCCCAAGGCATTCTACAAGTATGTGAAGAGCAAGAGGATAAGAAGTGAGAGAATAGGACCAATCAAGTGTAACAGTGTAAAAGTGTGTATGGAACCAGAGGAGATAGCGGAGGTACTTAATTAATACTTTGCTTCAGTATTCACTATGGAAAAGGACCTTGGTGATTGTAGGGATGACTTACAGCAGACTGAAAAGCTTGAGCATGTAGATATTAAGAAAAAGGATGTGTTGGAGCTCTTAGAAAGCATCAAGTTGGATATCATCAGGACCAGATGAGATATACTCCAGGCTACTGTGGGGGGCAAGGGAGGAGATTGCTGAGCCTCTGGCGATGATCTTTGAATCATCAGTGGGGATGGAAGAGGTTCCAGAGGATTGGAGGGTTGCAGATGTTGTTCCCTTATTCAAGAAAGGGAGTGGAGATAGTCCAGGAAATTATAGACCGGTGAGTCTTACTTCAGTGGTTGGTAAGTTGATGGAAAAGATGGTGAGAGGCAGGATTAATGAACATTTGGAGAGACATAATATGACTAGAAATAGTCAGCTTGGGTGTGTCAAAGGCAGGTCGTGCCTTATGAGCCTGTTTGAATTTTTTGAGGATGTGACTAAACACATTGATGAAGGAAGAGCAGTAGATGGAGTGTATATGGATTTCAGCAAGGCATTTGATAAGGTACCCCATGCAAAACTTATTGAGAAAGTAAGGAGGCATGGGATCCAAGGGGATATTGCTTTGTGTATCCAGAATTGGCTTGCCCACAGAAGGCAAAGAGTGGTTGTAGACAGGTCATATTCTTCATGGAGGCTGGTGACCAGTGGAGTGCCTCAGGGATCTGTCCTGGGACTCCTTCTCTTCATGATTTTTAGAAATGACCTGGATGAGGAAGTGGAGGGATGGGTTAGTAGATTTGCTGATGACACAAGGTTGGGTGTGTTGTGGATAGTGTGGAGGGCTGTCGGAGGTTACAGCAGGACATTGATAGAATGCAAAACCGGGCTGAGAAGTGGCAGATGGAGTTCAACCAAGTTAAGTGTGAGGAGGTTCATTTTGATAAGTCGAATATGATGACAGAATATAGTATTAATGGTAAGACTCTTGGCAGTGTGGAGGATCAGAGGGATCATGGGGTCCAAGTCCATAGGACACTCAAAGCTGCTGCGCAGGTTGACCGTGTGGTTAAGAAGGCATACGGTGCATTGGTCTTCATCTTGATTAAGTTCAAAAGCCAAGAGGTAATGTCAAGGCCATATATGACCTGGTCAGACCCCACTTGGAGTACTGTGCTCAGTTCTGGTCACCTCACTACAGGAAGGATGTGGAAACCATAGAAAGGGTGCAGAGGAGATTTACAATGATGTTGCCTGGATTGGGGAGCATGCCTTATAAGAATAGGCTGAGTGAACTCGGCCTTTTCTCCTTAGAGCGGTGGAGGATGAGAGGTAACCTGATAGAGGTGTGTAAGATGATGAGAGGCATTGATAGTGTGGATAGTCAGAGGCTTTTTCCCAGGGCTGAAATAGCTAACATGAGAGGGCACTGTTTTAAGGTGCTTGGAGTAGGTTCAGAGGAGATGTCAGGGGTAAGTTTTTTTTGCGCAGGGAGTGGTGAATGTGTGGAATGGGCTGCCAGTGACAGTGGTACGGGCGGATATGATAAGGTCTTTTAAGAGACTCCTGGAAGGTAAATGAAGCTTAGAAAAAGAGAGGGCTATGGGTAACCCTAGATAATTTCTCAAGTAAGTATATGTTCGGCACAGCATTGTGGGCCCAAAAGCCTGTATTGTGCTGTAGGTTTTCTATGTTTTTCTATTGTTTCTATGTTTAACTCATGGTGCAATTAGAGACTGGTTGATATGATGTTGTGAGCACCACTGGGTTGTGGCTGAAAGAAGGCCATAACTGGGAGCTTAATATCAGAGGATATACTTTGTATCGAAAGGACAGGAAGGAAGGCATAGGTGATGGTGTCCCTTGGTAAGGGACAGAACTACATCTTTAGAAAGAGGTGACCCAGAGTCAGAGAACGTCAAATCTTTATGGGTGGAGTTATGAAACTGCAAGGGTTAAAAATACCATAGTAGGAATCATATATAGGCCTCCAAATAATAGCCAAGACGTGGTGTTGAGATTGCAAAGGGAGCTGGAAAGGGTGTGTAATAAGGGTAATGTCACAAGGAGATTGCGAAAACCAGGTTGGTGTCAGATTGCAAGAGAGGATACTTGTTGAATGTCTAAGAGATGGTTTTTAGAGCAGCTTGTGTTCAAGCCTATAAGGGGGAGGCTATCTTAGATTGGGTGTTGTGTAATATAGAAACATAGAAAATAGGTGCAGGAGTAGGCCATTTGGCCCTTCGAGACTGCACCGCCATTCAGTATGATCGTGGCTGATCATCCAACTCAGAACCCTGTACCTGCTTTCTCTCCATACCCCACGATCCCTTTAGCCACAAGGGTAATAACCTCAATTTTATTAGTCAGCTTAATGTTAAGGAACCCTTGGGAGGCAGTGATAATAATATGATTGAACTCATACTGCAATTTGAGAGGGAAAAGTGTAAGTCACATGTATCTGCATCGCAATGGAATAAAAGGAATTACAGAGACATGAGCAAGGAGCTTGCCCAGGTGGTTTGGAAAATGATACTGGTGAGGATGATGGCAGGACAGAGGTGGCTGAAGTTTCTGGCAATAGTTCACCAGGCACAGGGTAGATTTGCCCCACGGAAGAAGTTGTTCTCAAAAGGCAGGGCCAGACAACCATGGCTGAAAAGGGAAGTTAAAGATGGCATAAAATGTTGCAAAAGTGAGTAGGAAGTTGCATGATTGGGAAGCTTTTAAAATCCAACAAAAGGCAACTAAAAAAGCTATAAGAAGGAAAAAGATGAAATAAGAAAGCAAACTAATCGATAATATAAAGCAGGATGCTAAATTATTTTTCAGCTGTATCAAGAATAAAAGGGAGCTGAGAGTTGATATTGGACCAGTGGAAAATGATGCTGTTGAGGTAGTAATGAAGGACAAAGATATGGCAGATGAACTTAATAAGTACTTTGCTTCAGTCTTCAGAAGACACTAGCTGTATGCCACAGGTCTGCGAGTGTCAGGGAGCAGGAGTGAGTGCCTTTGCTACTACAAGGGAAAAAGTGCTAGGCAAACTCAAAGGTCTGAAGGTGGTTAAGTCACCTGGACCAGACGGACTACATCCCAGAGTCCTGAAAGAGGTTGCTGAAGAGATAACGGATGCAATGGTCATGATCTTTCAAGAATCATTTGATTCTGGCAAAAGAAAGGAAATTATAGGCCAGTTAGCCTAATCTCAGTGGCTGGGTAAGTGTTGGAGTCTATTTTTAAGGATGAGGTTTTGGGGTACCTGGAGACTGCTGATAAAGTAAGTGCAAGTCAGCATGGTTTCTGTAAGGGGCAATCTTACCTGGCAAATCTGTTAGAATTCCTCGAGGAAGTAACAAGCAGGGTGGAAAAAGGAGAGGCAGTGGATGTCATTTATTTAGATTTTCAGGAAGGCATTTGATAAGATACCTCACACGAGGCTGCTTAAGAAGCCAAAATCCTATGGTGTTGTGGAAATATACTGGCATGGATAGAGGAATGGCTGATAGGCCAGAGGCAGCGAGTGGGAATAAAGGGGGCCTTTTCTGGTTGGCTGCCAGTGTCTAGTGATGTTCCTCAGGGGTCAGTATTAGGACCACTATTTTACATATTGTTTGTCAATGATTAGATAATGGAATTGATAGCTTTGTGGCAAAGCTTGCGGATGATATGAAGATAGGTGGAGGGGTAGGTAGTGCTGGGGAAGCAATGCGAATGCAGCAGGACTTAGACAAATTGGAAGAATGGGTAAAAATTGGCAAATGGAATACAGTGTTGGGAAATGTATGATCATGCATTTTGGTAAAAGGAACAGTTGTGTGGACTGTTATCTACAAACATTTGTAAATGGGGAGAAAATTCCAACTTCAGAGGTGCAAAGGGTCTTAAGAGTCCTCCTATATGATTCCCAGAAGTTTAACTTACAGGTTGAGTTTGTGGTAAAGAAGGCAAATGCAATGTTGGCATTTATTTCAAAGGGAATAGAATATAAAAACAAGAAGATAATGCTGAAGCTTTATAAGACACTAGTCAGTCCATTTACAGTTTTGTCAACAGTTTTGAACCTCATCTCTGAAAGGATATGTTGTCACTGGAGAGAGTCCAGAGGAGGTTCACAAAGATGATTCTGGGAATGAAGAGGTTAACATATAAATAGTATTTGGCAGCTTTGGGCTTTACTCACTGGAATTTAGAAGAATTCAAGGGGATCTCATTGAAAGCTACCGAATTCTGAAAGGCCTAAATGGGGAAGATGTGAAGAGGAAGTTTCCTATGATGGGGGTATCCAGAGCTAGAGGGCACAGCCTCAAAACTGAGGGGCGACCCTTCAGGGCAGAAGTAAGGAGGAATTTTTTTAGCCAAAGAGGGGTGAGTCTATAGAGTGCTTTGCCAAGTCCATAGTTATATTCAAAGCTGAAGTGGATAGATTCCTGATTTGTCAGGGCATCAAGGGATATGGTGAGAGGGCAGGTGTATGAGGTTGAATGGGATCCAGGATCAGCCATGATAGAATGGACTCGATGGGCTGAATGGCCTAATTCTGCTCCTATGTCTTATGGTCTTACATTTGCCAGCATTTCACAACAAAACAGTAATAGCTTGCGTGTTTCACACAACATTTCATTGCCTATTGCTAGAGCCTCATATAATTGGAGAAGAACTGATTCTGCCACCAGTTAGGGAGGTCTTGAGCATAAGTCACCAGAGCAAATAATTAAACCAATTCCAGTCTGCGACAACACAGCTCAAAGATGAATAGATGAACTGTCCGAGAATGTGGAAGACATATTGTGCAACATACTTAGTACAACAAAATTTGCTCAACTTTGCCAGGCACTGAATCTTCGCTTCTTGATATGTTTGCTTCATAAAAAATTAATGCATGGCTCAAGAGTTGTTATTTGCAGGGAGACCAGAAACAGATATGAAAGGAGAGTCAATAATTCGGGCTGTTAAGCAGTTTTTCAAAGAGAAGAACGTTCTTGTTTGTGCAATATATGGGGCACCATAAATGACAGGATGTCACCAGGTATTATTACTCCTTTGATAAAAGCTGTACCTAGCATATTTGCCATTCACTGTGTAATTCACAGAGAACACGCTGTTGCAAACAACCGAAGTATTAGCTGCAGAGATCTTTAAGTACAGTTACCACAGTGGTAAATAAAATCAAGTCCCATGTTCTCAATTCTTGACTATTTTGAAAGGTTTGTATTGAGAATGATAAACAGATTGAACACTTGCCTCTGCACACGGAAACTGTCTGACATGTTTTTATGTGAGTTTTGAAACTGTGAAAAATTCTTTTAAGACTCAAATGCTGCATTCAGTAATCAACTCTATAATATTAGGCATTGCATTGCGTATTTGTCGAATTATTTGCCAAGTTTAATGAAATCATTCTTCAATTGCAAGGAAGTGATCTGAATCTTATCAAGGTCACATCAGTTGTCTCCATATTTCTGTCCATGTTAACCCCTATTTAGATGCAACTTTAGCCATTGTGACCTTTTCCAATTTCTGAGCCTCTCTGAGTTGGAAAAGGAAGAAAAGATGCCAGATGGGGATCTTCATGTATATTGTGCCCACCTGCATGAGCTGCATAAGTACCTATCAGAGAGATTACAGCATCTTCTTTTGACCCAAATTTCAGATTAGGTAATAAATTCAGTTCAGAACGCTTGTAATGAGGAATTAAGAGAAAGGATGGAGGAAGAACTGATCTCACAACAAAACAACCTTGAGCTGAAGCTGAGATTCAAAAAAATCACATCAAGACTTTTGGTTGCAGAAAGAAATCTGCACTGTGAAAAAAGGTCAAAATGTTCTATATTGCCTTTCCAATATCATATTCAGTGGAGCGTGGTTTCAGTGCAATCACCCAACTCCTTTCAAAGCAATGAAACAGGCTGCAAATTACTGAACGTGGGTGACCTCAGCCTGATGTTGAGAAGCTGATATCATTGCTCCAAGCCCGTTCATCTGGTGAAAGGGGAAAAAGCAATGAAGTAGTGAATAGATGGACTACTAATGTAGGTTCTAAAATTGGCAATAAAAATTGTTTATCAGCTAATTAAATAAAGAAATAATTTTAATTATAGAGTAGCTTTAAATAGATTTGAATATTTTTGCAATTATTTGTCACTGTTTTGAATTTGCAGTTCCTATTTTCTTTCACCATGCAGCGTAAATCAAAATTCTTTGTAGTTTTATTTAATCGCTGGAAATAGAGAGGGGTTGCTAGGGATGTGATCTGGGAGCCAAGGAGATAGTAACCCAAAAAAGTATGGAAACCACTGATCCAGAAGTTTAAGCATTCACACTCTCCACCAGCACTGCTCTGTTCAGCTTCACAATGCTGAGGTCTCTCTGACAGTGCCTTCAAAACCTGCAATCTATAGCCTCCGGATGGAGCAGGCAGCAATCACATCACTTTCTGCAGGTTGTCCTCCACATCACACATCATCCTGATCAGCATGTGCATCTTTGTCTCGTCCTTCTCACAGAACTCAGAATCTCCACCGCCCAAGCAAACAAAACTGCAGTGGGCTCGGAAGGAAGATCTACATCACTCTCTCAAGGACATTTGGAGAAGACATTATACATCAACCTGACTGAGCCATGCAGAGCTCATGAATAATTGAATAAAACACATAGCCTTCTGTCTAACCCAGTACTCAGCCTACTGTAGCCATGCATCTCTGTGTCTGCATGATCACGACTGATGAAAGCCAGACCCAAGTATCTCATCACTCCAAATCATATTTATTGATTTACTCAAAATCAGAATGACATGCTGCTTAATCTCTCTTGTACGTATGTTTCATCCCTGTCTTCCACTGTTTTTGCCTATTCTGCAGTTCCCTAGCACTGCACCCCTTGTAGCTGCAGCTAAAACAGTGGCACTGACGTGTAAAAATCAGATGTGGCCTTGAAGCTGGACTTTATCCAGCTTTGGGTCTCTGATCCAGCTAGCAAAAGCCACATTTGGTTTGACTGGCGTGTAACAGTAGGGTGTGTGTGTGTGTGTGTGTGTGTGTGTGTGTGTGTGTGTGTGTGTGTGTGTGTGTGTGTGTGTGTGTGTGTGTGTGTGTGTGTGTGTGTGTGTGTGGGGACGTGGGGGAGGGGGGTGGAGTGGTATCACAAATGTCTCATCCCAAGTGTGAGAACAGCCTTCTTCAGCAATCACCTCAACAAACGGCCGGAGGACAGATGGTTCTCAAGCACTGTGACATGACCAGGAACACTCGGGGACACTGACTATTGCACCAGTCAGAATTTCCATTGCACTGTTAACATGTTGGGAGGCTTCTGCTGGTGCTGTAGATAAAATGTCAATCACTCGAGACTTCATAATGCTCAGGTCTGTAACTGTGAAGCCAAGCAGGTCACTGCACAGAATCATCAGCGAGGAGTCACACAGCATGAGAAGCAAGCCCCCACTTCCACTCCGATGAGGGGTGCCCATCTGTCCAATGCTGCACTTGGTCCATAGGCCTCAATGCCTATGCAGTCCAAGTCTTCATCTGATTTTCCAGTGGGAGCTGGATGCTCCAGAGGTTTCTTGACACATCACAGGGATTTCCAGACTACCCGTCAAAATTCTCATTAGAATCCAAAAATAAAAAGTTGGGAATTTGATATTAAAAAGAGAAAATGTGGGCACACACTGCAGATTGGCCAGTAGCTATGGAGAGAAGAAATGTAACAGGTCATCTTTCCAGTATCAGAAGTATTTACCACACAGCACAATATGGCCCTTTGGCCCACAAAGCTGTGCTTAACATGTCCCTACCTTAGAACTACCTAGGCTTTACCCATAACCCTCTATTATTCTAAGCTTCATATACCCATCCAGGAGTCTCTTAAAAGACCCTGTCATTTCTGCCTCCACCACCGTCGCCAGCAGCCCATTCCACGCACTCGCCACTCCCTGTGTAAAAAACTTACCCCTGACATCTCCTCTGTATCTACTTACAAGCACCAAAAATTATGCCCTCTCAGCTAGCCATTTCAGCCCTGGGGAAAAGCCTCTCACTATCCACGCGATCAATGCCTCTCATTATCTTGTACACCTTTATCAAGTCACCTCTCATCCTCCATTGTTCCAAAGAGAAAAGGCCGAGTTCATTCAATCTATTCTCATAAGACATGTTCCCAAATCCAGGCCACATCCTTGTAAGTCTCCTCTGCACCCTTTCTATGGTTTCCACATCCTTCCTGTAGTGAGGTGACCAGAACTGAGCACAGTACTCCAAGCAACACACACAAAATGTTGGTGGAACGCAACAGGCCAGGCAGCATCTATAGGAAGAAGTACAGTCGACGTTTCGGGCCGAGACCCTTCGTCAGGACTAACTGAAAGAAGAGATAGTAAGAGATTTGAAAGTGGGAGGGGGAGATCCGAAATGATAGGAGAAGACATGAGGGGGAGGGATGAAGCTAAGAGCTGGAAAGATGATTGGTAAAAGGGATAGAGAAGGGAAAGGATCATGGGACAGGAGGCCTAGGGAGAAAGAAGGTGGGGGGGGGAAGCACCAGAGAGAGATGGAGAACAGGCAAGGAGTGATAGTGAGAGGACAGAGAGAGAGAAAAGAAAAAAGAAATAGATAGATAGATTGATTGATAGGTAGATAAGGGATGGGGTAAGAAGGGGAGGAGGGGCATTAACAGAAGTTAGAGAAATCAAAGTTCATGCCATCAGGTTGGAGGCTACCCAGACGGAATATAAGGTATTGTTCCTCCAACCTGAGTGTGGCTTCATCTTGACAGTGGAGCAGGCCGTGGATAGACATATCAGAATGGGAATGGGACGTGGAATTAAAATGTGCGGCCACTGGGAGATCCTGCTTTCTCTGGCGGGCAGAGCAGAGTTTCAGTGAAACGGTCACCCAGTCTGCGTCAGGTATCACCAATATATAGAAGGCCACACCGGACGCAGTATACCACACCAGCTGACTCACAGGTGAAGTGTCACCTCACCTAGAAGGACTGTCTGGGGCCCTGAATGGTGGTGAGGGAGGAAGTGTAAGGGCAGGTGTAGTACTTGTTCTACTTACAAGGATAAGTGCCGGGAGGGAGATCGGTGGGAAGGGATTGGGGGGGGGGGGGGACAAATGGACAAGGGAGTCACGTAGGGAGCGATCCCTGTGGAAAGCAGAAAGTGGGGGGAGGGAAAGATGTGCTTGGTAGTGGGATCCTGTTGGAGGTGGCAGAAGTTACAGAGAATTATACGTTGGACCCAGAGGCTGGTGGGGTGGTAGGTAAGGACAAGGGGAACCCTATTCCGAGTGGGGTGGCGGGAGATGGGGTGAGAGCAGATATGCGTGAAATGGGAGAGATGCATTTGAGAACAGAATTGATGGTGGAGGAAGGGAAGCCCCTTTCTTCAAAAATGGAAGACATCTTCTTCGTCCCGGAGTGAAAAGCCTCATCCTGAGAGCAGATGCGGCAGAGACAGAGGAATTATGAGAAGGGAATCGCATTTTTGAAAGAGACAGGGTGGGAAAAGGAATTGTCCAGGTAGCTATGAGAGTCACCAGCTTTAACTATCCCATGCACTTGGACCCCAAGATCCCACTGACCCTCCAACCTGCCAAGAGTCTTACCATTAATGCTATATTCTGCCATCATATTTGACCTACCAAAATGAACCACTTCACACTTATCTAGGTTGAACTCCATCTGCCACTTCTCAGCCCAGTTTTGCATCCTATCAATGTCCCGTTGAAACCTCTGACAGCCCTCCACACTATCCACAACACCCCCAACCTCTGTGTCATCAGCAGATTTATTAGCCCATTCCTCCCCTTCCTCATCCAGGTCATTTATAAAAATCATGAAGAGTAGGGGACCCAGAACAGATCCCTGAGGCACACCACTGGTCACCAAGCTCCATGCAGAATGTGACCCATCTACAATCGCTCTTTGCCTTCTGTGGGCAAGCCAGTTCTGGATCCACAAAGCAATGTCCCCTTGGATCCCATGCCTCCTTACTTTCTCAATAAGCCTTGCATGGGGTACCTTATCAAATGCCTTGCTGAAATCTATATACACTACATCTACTGCTCTTCCTTCATCAATGTGTTTAGTCACATCCTCAAAAAATTCAATCAGGCTCATAAGGCACGATCTTCCCTTGACAAAGCCATGCTGAATATTCCTAATCATATTATACCTCTCCGAATGTTCATAAACCCTGCCTCTCAGGATCTTCTCCATCAACTCACCGGTCTATAGTTTCCTGGGCTATCTCTACTCCCTTTCTTGAATAAGGGAACAACATCTGCAACCCTCCAATCCTCTGGAACCTCTCCCATCCCCATTGATGATTCAAAGATCATCGCCAGAGGGTCAGCAATCTCCTCCCTTGCCTCCCACAGTAGCCTGGGGTATATCTCATCCGGTCCCAGCAACTTAACCAACTTGATGCTTTCCAAAAGCTCCAGCACATCTTTTTTCTTAATATCTACACGCTCAAGCTTTTCAGTCCACTGCAAATCATCACTACAATCACCAAGATCCTTTTCCATAGTGAATACTGAAGTAAAGTATTCATTAAGTTTCTCTGCTATTTCCTCCGTTTCCATACACACTTTCCCACCATCACACTTGACAGGTCCTATTCTCTCACATCTTATCCTCTTGCTTTTCACATGCTTGTAGAATGCCTTGGGGTTTTCCTTAATCCTGCCCACCCAGGCCTTCTCAGAGCCCCTTCTGACTCTCCTAATTTCCTTCTTAAGCTCCTTCCTGTTAGCTTTATAATCTTCTAGATCTCTAGCATTACCAAACTCTCCGAACCTTTTGTAAGCTTTTCTTTTCTTCTTGACTAGACCTACTACAGCCTTTGTACACCATAATTCATAATTCCTGTACCATACCATAACTTCCCTGTCTTATTGGAATATACCTATGCAGAACTCCACACAAATACCCCCTGAACATTTGCCACATTTGTCCTTGAACATTTGTTTGCTACTTTGATAATCCATTACTTAACAATCATTTAGGAACTCATGACTGACCTTGCCTCACCTTGTGATGAGCTGGTGTTCTCAACAGCCATTGTCCCACCTGGTTTCTGAGGCTCAGGGGATACCATAGTTAAATGGTTAAGTTACTAGACTGGGACATTAATAGAACAACAAGAACTTTGATTCCAAAATTAGCATTGAAATCTCACCACCACAGTGGGAAATTTAATTATGCAAATCTGGGGAAAAAACAATTACTTCTAACAACCACAATGACAATAAGATGCACTGCAGTTACATGTTAACTGCATCTCCTATTCAAAGGGACAAGGATATTAGGTGAGTGAGGACTCCAAAACTTGCAGGCTCCCTCGTGTCACATACCAACTAGAACTCGAAATCTGCTGCCTTTCTTTGGCTAAATTCTCAAACACCTTACCCAAACAAGTACTATGTGAACTCCTTTACCAGAAGGTCTGAAGCTCATAACAGCTTCTCAAGGTTATTTAACGATGGGCAATAAACGCAGGTCCTGCTATCAATACCCAGGTCCTGAAAATGAGTGAGGCAAAAACCACCTGTCCGCTGTGAGGACCCGGTTGACTCAATAAGATACTTCTGCAGTAGAACAATAGCATAGTGGCTTGTGAAATGTTTTACAGTGCCTTTGATTAGGGTTCAATGGCACCACTGTCCGTAAAGAGCTTGCATGTTCTTCTTGTGACTGCATGGGTTATTCCTCACACATTCCAAAGACATGTGAGTTAGTAAGTTGTGAGCATGCTTTGTTGATGCCAGAAGCCTCAGCACATTGTCAGGCTGGGAGTTAACACAAATGATGCATTTCACTGTATGTTTCAAAGTACACGTAACAGATAAAGCTAATTTAATCTAATCTAATCGTCTCCCAGCCAGGCCAGCATGAGAATGCAAAACCACAGCAAATGGTTGACTGAGCTGCCGAGAAAACATTCAGTTCCGGTGACATCCATGTCCCATAAACGAAGGTAAAGTTCTTGGTAGGCAAGAAAATCCTACACAAGACAGATTATACCTGAATGGAATCGATGTGTAGAGACTCACTTTCCTCACCTCAGCTTCATGCTTCAGAAACTGGACTGCAAGCTTCCCAAATCTTTGGAATGACTTTCACCAGCAGTTGCAGACTATGAACACCTTTTAAGGGGCGCAAGCATGGCCTCAATGGTTGCTTACTGCTCACAAATGCAATATGCAATTATAAATAGGGTTTGCACTGGCAGGATGAAGCAGTCATGATGTTGAGGAAGGACCACAAGTGTTTGTGACCTTCACAAGGCCCAATGGGCAAAGGTTATGCTTGCTTGAGAATTTCCATGCTTTTCCAATTTCAGCCCCTAACGAGTTCCATATTCTCATTCCCATACCCTCCATAGACAGCAATGATAAAGAAAATAAGCCATTGCTCTGGAGATGGTGTATGAAAGCCGGAGTTTTTATTTCTTCTGTATTCAATTGTTGAAGGTTTTGGTCCCATGCTCCCTTTGATCTAGATTTTAACTGCAGTGACGGATCGCATCAGGAACTTGCTGGGAATCCACTTGATTGAAAGATATAAAAATATGGCATGATAGGGCATTTGTAGGCATACTGGGAGAATAATCTTCCTGTGCACACAGCATATGTTGCCAAGTTTATAATGCAATAATTATCTTGCACACACTGAATAAATAATAAGATCTATTTTTTATTGGCTATTTATTATCAGGGAACAGCTGTTTCTAATGATAAACTCTGTATGGAAGATGTATTGTTGTCTGACTTTCACTGACAAAGGTGACTTTTGAAATCATCTGCAAAATTTTAAATGAGAAAGATTCTTCGCAAGATAAACACCCCCAGTCATTAGCACTAAACTCACTATACAGTAATGGCTTTGCATTTGACTCTGCTTCTGAATTTCAGTTCCATTGATTTTGGAAGCAAAGTAATCCCAGGGTCCTGAAAATCCCTCATCAGGAGAAACAAGCACAGCCAAGGATTACATAATTAAAGTACCAAATTTCTTTATTTGTATCAGAAAAGAAGAGCAGCAGACAATGACGATGGTAATGGGAGGTTCAGAAAACATTAGTCTCTAATTTAGTCTCTTTTCTTTAGTCTCTAATTTAAACATGAAAAGGCTTTAGGAAAGGAAGGCAAGAGATTGTTTCTTGTTGTATAACTCTACAGTGTTATAGACTTGTAAAGAATTCAACAGATCCTTCAGCCCAACTTGTTCATGCCTATTAGGGCATATTCTGGAGTTAGGGTATATAGCAAATATTAACCTTCATCGACCAACCTTCAGGTTTGAATATGGATTGTAGATTAAATTTAAAATGCAGCTCTGGCAGGAAATGTAGCTTTTAACTGGAAACCCCCAACAGATATCTGCATAGGCATGAATGCAAACAACACCCCACTGCATGAATACAATTCAGAACTCACAGTAATTAGCATTTATTTTGGGTGTATTGGTGGGAAGATCCAGGCATTTGAAAAGGTACGTGTAACTCAAAAGAAGCATAATGAGGGCATTCAATAGTAAACTGCCCCCTTGGGTCCAGGTATAAGATTATGTCTGTATTCTTCAATCAACATCTAGAAATTCAATTATATTCATGCACATTTTAGGAGTTACGGAAAATCTGTCACAGACATGATCATCTTCCATGCACATCCTGTGCAATGCATAAAGAACCTGGTCATACAATACTTGGGGTGGCAGCTGCCACACAAGATGAAGAACGGTGAGCTGCAATGCAGAAAACAGTCTTTAAAAGAAGCAGGTAGCATTGTACATTATCTTTACTTCCATCTTTGTTTGGAAGTCTGTCTCATAAGGTAGAGATGGGTTCAACTTAGCCATAGTGAAGTATCAGATTCCCCATGAAGCTTATTCTGCTTTGAACGGAAATGGGGTCCTTAAGTACTGGAATTCTCGATAGGGACTCACCTCTGCACTGCAATCTCCTTTGAGGCCTCGAAGAAGCAGAGGTCTGTTTTCCATTGACTGTCACTTTTCTTTTCAAATTTTCACTCCAAACCATCCCACTGTTTCTGCTGGGATCTTGAGAGCTGTAGAGAATACAAGACACAGCACAGTTCGATTCAGGTTTTACATGTGACTCTCACACACAATACCATGCAGGCTGTACACACTCATTTGCAGCAGCAATGAAACACACTGGCAGAAGTGGCCTGAGCAGAACTCCAGTACACATGCTTCAATCTCTGGGCTATTTTCCAAGCAGTAACCCATTGCTCTTTGTGGGACCTTTTCCGGTATTATGACAAAGCTTACACTTCATAAGTAGGGACACCCTGAGTGATGTGTAAGCCTCCTTTTCCCCTGGTTATAGTATTAGACTCCACCAGGTACAACCAGTTGCCAAGTCAATTTGAGGCTCCAACATCTTCCATGTTTGTACAATGTGCCATAAGACCATTTGGCCTCCACCCTTCCATCGTGGCTGATCCCAGATCCCACTCATCACCACACACCTGCCTTCTCACCATATCTTTTCGTGACCAATCAGGGCACGATCCACTTCTGCCTCAAATAAACCCACAGACTTGGCCTCCACCCCAGTCTGTGGCAGAGCATTCCACAGATTTACTACTCTCTGGCTAAAATAATTCCTCCTTACCTCCGTTCTAAAGGATCGCCCCTCAGTTTTGAGGCAGTGCCCTCTAGTTCAGGATACCCCCACCATAGGAAACATCCTCTCCACATCCACCTCATCTAGTCCTTTCAACGTTCAGTAGGTTTCAGTGAGATCCCCCCGCATTCTTCTAAATTCCAGTGAGCACAGGCCCAAAGCTGCCAAACGCTCCTCTGCATTCCTGGAGTCATCCTCATGAACCTCCTCTAGACTCTGTCAAATGACAACACATTCTTTTTGAGATATTAGGTCCAAAACTGTTGACAATACTCCAAGTGTGGCCTGATTAGTGTCTTATAAAGGCTCAGCATTATCTCCTTGCTTTTATATTCTATTCCCATTAAAATAGTTGCCAACATTTACCACACACTCAACCTGTAAATTAATCTTCTGGGAGTCTTGCACGAGGACTCCTAAGTCCCTCTGCACCTCTGATGTTTGAACTTTCTCCCTATAGATCTCACCATTGTTCCTTTTACCAAAATGCATTTCATCTACCACTTTTTTGCCTATTCTTTCAATCTGTCTAAGTACTGCTGCAATCGCATTGCTTCCTAAGTGCTACCTACCACTCTACCTCTCTTCGTAACATCCACAAACTTTGCCTCAAAGCCATCAATTCTATTATCCAGATCAATGACAAACAATGTGAAAAGTAGCAGTCACAATACTGACCCCTGAGGAGCACCACGAGTCACTGGCAGCCAACCAGAAAAGACCCCTTTTACTCTCACTCGCTGCCCCCTGCCTGTCAGCCATTCCTCTACCCATGCCAGTATCTCTCCTGTAATAGACAATAGACAATAGACAATAGGTGTAGAAGTAGACCATTCGGCCCCTCGAGTCTGCACCGCCATTCTGAGATCATGGCTGATCATTCTCTATCAATACCCAGTCCCTGCCTTATCCCCATATCCCTTGATTCCCCTATCCATCAGATATCTATCCAGCTCCTTCTTGAAAGCATCCAGAGAATTGGCCTCCACCATCTTCCGAGGCAGTGCATTCCACACCTCCACAACTCTCTGGGAGAAGAAGCTCTTCCTCAACTCTGTTTTAAATAACTGACCTCTTATTCTCAATCCATGCCCTAGTAATGCCATAGGATTTTATCTTGTTTAGCAGCCTTATCAAATGCCTTTTAAAAATGCAAGTAAATGACATCCACTACCACTCCTTTGTCCACCCTACTTGTTACTTCCTCGAAGAACCCTAACAGATTTGGCAGGCAAGATTTCCCTTTAGAAAACACATGTTGACTTGGACTCATTTTATCATTAGTCCCCAAGTACCTCAAAACCTCGTCCTTAATAATACACTCCAACACTTTCCCAACCACTGAGGTTAGGTTAACTGGCCTATAATTTCCTTTCTTTTGCCTTCCACCCTTCTTGAAGCGTGGAGTGCCATTTGCAATCTTCCAGTCCTCCAGGACCATGCCAGTATTAAATGATTCTTGAATGATCATGACCAATGTATCTATTATCTCTTCAGCAACCTCTTTCAGGGCTCTGGGATGTAGTCCATCTGGTCCAGGTGGCTTATCCACCTGAAGACCTTTGAGCACTTTTTCCTTTGTAATAGCAATGGCACTCACTCCTGCTCCCAGATACTCACAGACCTCTGGCATACAGCTAGTGTCTTCCATAGTGAAGACAGATGCAAAGTACTCGTTAAGTTCATCCGCCATTTCTTTGTCCCCCAATACTACCATACCAGCACCATTTTCCAGTGGTCCAATATCAACTGTCACCTCCCTTTTACTCTTTATATAATTGAAAAAACTTTTGGTATCCTGCTTTATATTAATGGCTAGTTTTCCCTCATATTTCATCTTTTCCCTTTTAGTTGCCCTTTAATGGATTTTAAAATTTTCCCAATCATCCAACTTCCCACTCACTTTTGTTACCTTATATGCCCTTTCCTTGGCTTTTATGCAGTCCTTAACCTCCCTTGTCAGCCATAGTTGCCTACTCTTGCCATTTGAGAACAACTTCTTCTGTGGGACATATCCATCCTGTACTTGTGAGCTATTCCCGGAAACTTCAGCCACTCCTGCTCTGCTGTCATTCCCACCAGCATCCTCCTCCAATCCACCTGGGCAAGCTCCCCTCTCACGCCTCTGTATTTCCCTTTATTCCATTGCCCCTTAAAACTATTATCCATCCCCTCTAAAGCCAAAGGGTATCTCCATCTGATCCTCCTGAAGTCATCTCAGTACTCCCACTCCTGTAGCTTTTGACTTCCTTCTGAACAAAACACAACATGTTACCTATTTCTCATGAGGAGTACCCTGGATGAAGCAAAGTTTGCTGTAAGGAGCCCTCGAGTTCTCTGGTGTTTGAATTATCCCTCTACCTCCCTATCCATGAATTTTATATTCTTGCTTCTTTACTGAGAAAAACATAACAATAAGCTTTGGATTTCTAACTAATTCCTTTGGACATTATTTGGAGTCCACATGATTATATCTTCAGGTGCACAACTACAGAAGTCCTTTAATCTTGCATGCCTTTAGCAACTGTGCTCAAATCCATGGAGATTATAGCCAGTGGAAACACTGGACTCAAGTTATACTGTATGACCCACCTTCTTGTCATCCACACTCACAGAGCAAGAGATCAATGTACCCGGTAACAGTGTCATGGCAGAGAACCCAAGTGATGAACACCAGCCGGTTGCACCAGACCTGACCACAGCTGATGGAAGCAGACCCACAGCAAATGCAAAGGCAGAGGACACTGAGAGGGCACAACAGTAAGCCGTGAGTAGCAGGTTAAAGTGTAACGGTAACCGCACTCTGTAATGAAGGCTGGTTGCTGAAGGCAGATGATTAGTTGTATAGCTCAGTATAGAGAAGTATTTGGGAAAATAGATGGGAAGGATCCAAGTTACAACAGAGACATCAAGTTCCACAACTTCGATGGTGGTCAAATTTCTGGAACAACCCCTGGCTTAGAGACTTTTAGGTAGCCATTAGGGATGATAGCATAGATGTAGATGCACATAAACACATAGAGTAATTGGGGGAGGGGTTCTGAAGCTGGGGGCAATTTACTGCCCTATTTGATTAGATTCTCCTGAAGGTTTGGACTTTCCTGGTCCAGGAGTGCTGAGGGAAAGGACTGTTAGGGCATATTCTGGAATTAGGATATATAGCAAACATTCACTTTAGCAACTAACTACAAGTCAAGTCAAGTCATTTTTATTGTCATTTCAACCATAGCTGCTGGTACAGTTACCAGTAAAAATGAAACAATGTTCCTCCAGGACCATGGTGCCACATGAAGCAACACAAAACTACACTAGACTACGTGAAACAACACAAAACTACATTAGACTTCAGACCTACATGGGATGACATAAAGTGCACTAAACAGTGCAAGACAGTACAATAATTAATAAAGACAATAGGCACAGTAAATGACAAAATACAATATAATAAGAAATGATATAAATGTAAACAATGTAAACAATGTTTTAGCAGGAATTGAGAAAGAAATCAGCAACCAATCTACAGATCTGAAAGTAGATAGCAGACTAAGTTTAAAATGCAGACCTGTTTCCTGGAGCTGTGGATAGCAGTTAATTGAAAACCAGGCAATGCTGATTAACATTCATTTTTGGTACCTGATATGTGGGTGCAAAGGAGAAGGTGACGAAGTTTTATATAATTAAAGGGAAGCATTGTAGATGCATTGTAAATATAGAATTGTCCTTTGAACTTTAGTGTTTAAAATGTCATGTAATATAGGGTTGAACAAATCTCTTCCTCCAAAAGGGTCTCAATATGATGCTCACTGCTCGTTTTTGTTGAATAAAACACTTCTGCATCCATTAGCTTCAATGTCTCTCTGGCGACATTGTTCACATTACAACATTTGGGGCTTCATCCGGGATATCTTCTTGTGACCCATCACGCGGCCAGTGACCTCAGCAGTCTAAGTGGATTACCACTCCCACTTGGGCCAGTGGCTATGGGATCAAAAGGTATCACGAACACGGTGGAGAGCAGCCCCAGTAGATATCAAAGTAGTGTGGTGTGTGTGTGCGTGCATGTGTGTTTATGTAAGAGACTATACATTGGTTAATTTGGTAAGATAGGGCTATCAGGTACAAAGGGTGGTTACCATCATTTCTGGACACCAGAGTGGGCTGTGTATACTCATACTGTAAACTGTATTTTGGCAGATGTGTTTGCTAATGTGTGCCTGTTTTAACAATACGTCTGTAATCTTGGTGTAACAGTTAGATGCTAAGGAATACACAGACATAATGTGTTCAGACACACATAACTGGCAGATTACAGACTACATACTCTGCGGTTTTAAGTGTGTACTGTTTAATTTTTATCCATCATTGATATTTTGCATAGTATGGGAATTAATGCAGAGATATTTGAAGGAGAGGTTATACCCATATATATCTGCTGGGATGACATCCATTGAGGTCAAGCAACATCAGGTCAAGAACCCTGACGACCCGAGCCAGCCGTTGACCTTTATTATGACCATCCATAAGCCCCTCACCCCTGGGCAGAAGCAGAACAGAGCATTTTGTCAAAGCTGCCCTCACTTAAGGGTGCCTGCAGGAATGCAGAATTCTGGCACAAGCTCAAGGAAATGATTGAGATTTGCCAGATGCACCCCAAAGATATCCATGTGTTGGTGAAAATGAAGTGCTATTATGGCACTTCTTAAGGCTTTACTCAATTGATTCTGGCCAGCCACCTCTTCCACCCCCTCCCCAACCCCCATCAGTATCCTGATGCCTGGTGAATCTCCACCTTCTGTTTCACATATCTGTTCTGTGCAAATCTCATTTATTAATGGCTTAAAACAGATACTGACCTTTTCCTGCTCAAACTAAATATAAAAGTACTGTGTAAAATTTTAACATCGATAAACACACTATATGGCATCGATGCATGAACATACTGTATATGAAGGAAGATGAGATAATAGGCCAAGAAACTGGGGTGACCATAGGTAGTAACTCCTTCCTTGTAGGTACAATAATTGCCTTAGTACTCACAGCATGCAGTGCTGACTTATCTCTGTGCTTTAGTGGTGCTAATTTAATAAAATAAATAAAATTTAAAAAAATAATTTGACTAGACATCATTGCCAAAGCCTTTGCTAGCCTGTCAGACTGCAAAACATGTAGGAGCATTGCTGAACATCCTGCAGGTTAAAGATGTTCCACTAGCTGCCAGTTTCATTTCTGTCCACATCACTCCTGCAGCAGTCTGCAGGTTTGTTGCTCTTAACTCCAAAGGAACTAATTTTTGTTCCTATCTGCTGCCTAACGAGCTGCTCGTTGTCCACAACATTCAGTGTCTTCCTCTACTTCCCAATTTCTGTTGCTATCTTTTCTGCTGGTCACACTGACACTTCTTTAGTTGGCTTTGAATGACAGTTTTCTTTATTTCCTCTGTGCTGACAGTTTTCTGGTCTAGTTAAAGTACTTCACTCCTACAGTGAGAGAGGTTGTGCCCCACCAAATCAAACGCTGACTGGGCTTCTGACACTTAAATGCTGTGCATGACAGACACCTTCAATTCTACATCACTAAAGTTGTTTTTATTAAAGATGAAATTCTTCCTTTAAGAAGTTGAGGTATTCCTTTGTGTCTGTAATTAAAATATATTCTTCAAATTTCACAAAGAAAAAGTAGTTGGTTTGAATTCACATTTTATCTTTTGTAGCCTCCTTAGAAACATCAGCCTGCCATCTTTGTCCTTTCTAAGTACCTCCCAATCTCAAGACTCGCTGCTCAACATTAGTCCATGATCACTTTGCATCTGTAGCCTCCATCCTGCAACTCTGTCTGAGTCTCTCTAGCCAGGCTTTTATGCTGTTCAAGTTATGAATTGCATTAATCACATACAAATGTTGCACCTTCTATGACTGTAATTATGGTAAGCACACTAACAGTTCAATCCTCTTCCTGTGCATCTCCTTCATTGTGAATCTACCGTTGCTTGTGCATGCACTTTATCCAGTCTCAGTCAGTGAATTTCTCCTGTGGTTTTTTTTGTCTTTCCTATATGCATGGTTACCTCTGCATTTCTTCTAAGTACTAACCGGAGTGCCCTTCTAATTGCAATCCACATCTAAACACTTCTCCCCTGTGACATCATTTAACATGTGTGGGCAGATCTCCATTCTACCTCTCAAAGCTTCCATGATATCATACTACCTGTCTGTCACTCAGTGCCAGATCAACCTCCAATTAGTCATCAGCAAGGCCAAAGTCATTGGCCCAGAAATTCAAAAGGGTAATTTGTCAAAATCAGACTGAAATGTAATAATGCCTATTTCTGGGATGTGTCATATCAATCTGGACAAATGACATGGCAGTTTGGATCACAAGTCATCTTGAATTATGACTCAGCTTGTATATAAGAGATGTATTGGGTCCCCATATGCTGTTTCTTTGGTGACAACAGGGAGTTGTGACTACATAGCTTGAAAGTAGCAGTCGTTGCCTCAAAAGAAATTGGATGTGGGCTGAATCAAAGGTGGTGATGAATCAGCATATAGGAAGGAGATTGAAAATCTGGCTGAGTGGTGTCACAATAACAACCTCTCACTCAATGTCAGCAAAGCCAAGGAGCTGATTATTGACTGAAAGAGGAGGAAACCAGAGGTCAATGAGCAATCTGAGGTGGAGAAAGTCAACAACTTTAAATTCCTCAGTCTTATCATTTCAGATTATCTGGCCTGGCTCCCACATGAAACTATTACAAGGAAGGTGAGGCTTTCTGAGAAGTTTGTCCAAATTTTGCGTGTCATCTAAAAGTTTGGCAAACTTATGTAGAGGTGCGGTGGAGGGTATACAGACTGGTTGCATCACAGCCTGATATGGAAACACCAATGCCCTTGAGTGGAAAAAAAACTACAAAAATAATAGATACACCCCAGCTCATCACAGAAAAAGCCCTACTCACCATTGAGAACATTTACAAGGAGTGCTGTCGCAGGAAAACAGCAAACGTCATCAAGGAACCCCACCATCCAGGCCATGCTCTCTTCTTATTGCTACCATCATGAAAGAGGTACAAGAGCCCAAAGCCCTAAACTCAAATGAAAACATTCCACCTTGTTGGATATAAATAGCCACATGTACTCTCACTAAAAGGAGCTTATAATGTAGCTACTCAATTATAAAGACTAATTTATTTCCCTGTTTATTCTCCATGGTGAGTTTAACTGCCAATACCCACTATATGAGAGGTGGGACCCCTCCCTACCAAGGAGAACATACTTCCAGCTAACAAAGAGGTTTAAAACACAGTACATTCATTTAATGATACATGTTTAAATCTATATAACACTCATAAAACACGTTTAAAGCTCACAGAGAATATCTTACCTTGAACTATTGAATCTTAAAACATTATAAAATTACAAACCATTTCTGAAACATAAACCATAAAGCACAAAGTATTAAGGATTTCTTAAACTCCAAGGATTTTCCAAGCACAAGGGAATTCCTAGACACAGGTACAATTCCTATAAGCTAAAAAGACATACCAACAGCTTGTCCATCACAGAAAGCAAAATGGGAGGAATGAATTCTTGTTCACCCCTTGCTTCTTTCATGGCTTCTTAATATTCTTTACCCATTCCTAATAAGTCTTAACTGCTCCCTACATTTTATACACTTTACAACTACTTGGTTGACTTCACACACATATGATATTTCCTCAGATATCCTTTTAACACAGAGGGACTAAAAGCATTTTCAGATATAGACCTCAGCTTAATATTCACAGTTCATAATTCATTATGTAAAGCTAACCTCTCTGAGTACATAAAACTCTTCCAAATACACCCATCAGTTATTGAAATGCTAAATTCAATAATTCAATTGTTCTGCAAGCTTCCTTGAACTAAGTAACTTAATGGTCAGTGTGTCTGTTTGAAATAACCCAATTTAAACAATCCATTGTCTTATACTCTACTCTCAAGTAATAATAAAGCAGGTGCAATGACTAGCATCTGCTCCTACAGAGTCTTCAAACTACTGTGCTTGTTTGCAAAGCTATGTTTTAACTTCAAGCTGATTATTGCTTTCCATTTACATTTTAAGAACTGAAGATTGACTTCCATTTATGACCAGAAGTTAAAAAACTGTTAGTTAGAAGTTTATTTACATTTTTTTATCTTAGAAACAGCAGCTGCTATTTAGAAAGCAAGGTTAACAAATTGATAAAACAGGAACGAGGCCTACTGGCCTAGAAGAGAATGCTCATCACAATGGTGGCATAGATATACTTTGATAATAAATTTACTTTGAACTTTGAAATGGTAAGACTTCAGGTTGATATATAATAAAAGCATCATGTCAGTCCTTAATATTACATCCAACATACAGCTGATGGAGTGGCCTCCCTATTCATAAATAGCATTCTATTACCATAAGGAACCTACATAGACACATAGACATCATCCATGAAATTGATGTGATCAGACTTGGCTAGAAAGGAATGAAAATCCATTCCAAATGATACATTACTGTCCTGCAGGCATCAAAATCTCACTTCCATGACCTCTTTGCTGAAGTTAAATATAAGATATTATTTTCAATCTCTAAGCTGCTTTAGTATTGAGATCCCAAGTGCTCCAATCAAACCAGTAATTGTGAATAGTTCAATGCTTCATGTACCCAAGTAAAAGAAGGTGATTGCTCAGACGGAAGCAGAACTCTGGGATTTTATGCACCAAAGATGGAATTCTGCAAAACTTAACTTTATTTTAATGCATTATCTGAATATTTACATGAATCTTTTTTTCTGGCATAACATTTAATGGTAGTAAAATAAGAACTGGAAGCTAATTTTTATATTACAATAAATTTAACGATTAGATATTTTCATGACAGAAAGACTGCTTCCAAAAAAAGAGCTCTTGGTTCATTATCAAGCATCTCACATCTGAGAATGGAAGTACACCAAGGCTACATCCCTTGTGCAAAATCCCACAAAGGCCTCGGATAAAGAAAGCATTTTGAAAAAAATTAAATAAAATGCATTGTTTCTGAAATTCTCGACTTGAGCTTGCATTTGGGCTCAGCAGCCAAATGCCCTCTTTGGAATGGCACAATGTCAGTGGTTTAATTGTGTTCTCAAGGTGAGCCAGTTACTCTGCAGCAGACTGCAGAGATACCTCAGAGATCTCAACAGACCAAAGAGAGGATTAGACGAACTTTCAGTCATGGTCATTGCCCAGCAGCAAGCTGGAAAATACATGTGTCAATGACACTTGCCTTCCACAGAAAATAATCCACCAGCATTCACCAGAAGGTCAGAAAATCAAAAATGGCAATCCCAGTAAAGTCAAACGTGAAACAGCATCCTACAGTAAGGGAGGTAAATTTGATTTCAAAACAAAAGTCCTTAACTGAGATTGAACTCTAATGAAAATTTGAAATTCACAGATAAATATAAATGCAACTAATCATTGTTGATTCCAATGTATGTAGAAGACAACATGATTATCAGTATGTACAAAAGAACCAGAGAAAGAATTGTTAATTAAAAACATGGTGATTTAGAACTGAAAATGTTACCTGCTTGAAAATAAAAGGCCATGTTTAATATTTCTAAACAATGATAATCACTCATGTAAATTTCCTGGCTGAACCTCAACTTCACTCCTAATGATTGTGTCCACTCACCCAAGAACAAGGCTTCTACCCAGGAATGCTTTCTGGTTGTGGCACTCAAAGCCTTCGCACTAACCCTAAGGGTGAGAGGAGATGGTACAAATGCTGGCTGAAGTTCTCGTGCTCAAGAAAATATGGTCAAAGATCCAACCATCAAGCTGCCAGATCTCAGCCTGCAACACAGCAACTGGATCAATTAATAAAATATTGGTGTGTCTATTTATGAAACACATTGGGATAATGGATTTACTGAACTCTGTGTGCAGTAAAATGCAGTCAATGAACCACATTTATAAGCTACTGGTTCAACTGACATTTGTGAATGAACTGTGGCAGCCCACTTAGACAGTCTGAATGTCTTCCATTGTAGTCAAACATGCAACCCCTACCATTGCTACATTTGGACACATGGAAGAAGAAAAGCCACACTACATCTGCTCATGACTGGAAGACTTTATTGTTCATTGGTGATTTTCTATTCTGCCTGAATTTCTGGTACCATTGGGGTCAAACATGAGGTATTATCATCACCCTCCATCACTTCCTTTGCTGGCCTCCAGATGCTACATTGTACTGCTTTCCTGTAAAACACTCACTAGTCCCTCACAGGTTCCTACACAACAACATCTGGGAAATGTTGAACTGAATGTTGAACCATGCTGCTCATCTTTTCTGCTTTTGTTCCTTGTTTTTTGTCAGTAGACATACCCATATTTTTCTAAATTTCATTGTCTTGGTCTAAACTTTAACTCTTAAATTGTCCCAACCTTTTCCATGCAAAGCTGAAATCATGCATCAGAAGCTTACCTAACAGAAGCAAGCATACAGAAGCTTGCTACAATTACTTCACTATTACAATTCTAATCAATCTCTGAACCACATGTGAATACCATTACCATTTCTTTCTTCAAATGAGTCAATGCGTTTGTTTGCATGCAAAATCTACCACAGTGAAAGCACTCCTACTATGAGTCATGCAGGTTGTGGACTCAACCCCACTTCAGAAATTATTGATCATTGAAGTATTTATTTGCTTTTCTTCATGATTCTAGAAGGTTACTTTCCAAGATTATTTTCCTCTAATTTCTCATTTGCAAATCTTACTGACACACTTGAGCCAACGGGGAACATCTTGATTTCACACACACCATTAATTTTTTGATAGTATCAATGTGGTTTCACTCCTCAATGATAATGATGATAGCTGACTATTGATTACATAAATTTAAATCTAATGGATATCAAACTGTTAATAAATGAACGTAATAAAAACAAACAAAGGTATCACAAGTACACATACTCAAAACACAGAGGGCTTGGAATGCAAATTTAGACCTAATTAATAAATGTCTTCTTGGCTTTGGTGGATGCAGTGTTCTACTCCATGTGAAACTAAACATTTTGAAGCAATTTGCATCCATTTTCTCTCACCTTCTTTCTATCTGTAAGCAAGTTAAAGTGTTGATAATCATTTTGTAATCAGAAAGTGTGATCATATTCACCAGAATATTCAGCCAAGCCTTTGGTTTATGAACAGTGACTTACAGGCCCTCCCAGGTTATGGATGTCTGAATTATGTACAACACATACATAATCTAGACAATCAATAGAAGCGACTAGGAAGACTAATAGAATGTTGCGCTATATAATGTGCTCAGTTGAGTTCAAGTCTAGAGATGTTCTCCTTAAGCTTTATACCTTGAATACTGTGTACAGTTTCGGTCTCCATATTGTGTGAGGGATATGAAAGCACTGGAGAAAGTTCAAAGAAGGGCAACCAGACTTATTCCTGATCTGCAGGTTATGAGCCAAGACAGATTGTAATAATTCAATCTTTTTAGCCTAAGTAAACGTAGAATGACAGGAAACATAATGGGGTGTTCAAAATCATTAAGCGTATAAGTAAGGTGAATGCCAGCTGTTACTTCAAAATTAATCCAACATCAAGGACATGGGGCCATAGGTGGAGACTATTTAAAGGGTGATTCAGACTGAAATCAGGAAGCATTTCCTTACACAGCAAAATATGGATAAATGGAACAAACTATCTAGCTGAGTAGTTGAGAGTAGTACCTTAGAGTCATTCAAATCTAAACTTGATAGTTATTTCAACACACTATGTGAATAGGAATTTGGCAACCTTCATGTCCTGTTCTTGCTAAAAACTTTTTAATGCTCACATGAACAAGCACTTGGGAGATCCATCACTTGTTCACTCAGCTGCTTCCCTGTCTCTATGATCCTCTCCAATGCAGTGTTGTTCATTTCCAACGCATGCACAGTTTAGAACATGAAGAGTTCTCAGGAATGGAATTCTGTCTTAATCTGGGGGTTGCCAATTCTACATATATTACCTAAGAGTATAGCAGAACAAATCTCAATGATATTTTAGAATCACAGTCAAGTTTAATATCACCAACATGGCATGAAATTTGTTACCTGTGTGGCAGCAATACATTGCAAAACATGATAATAGAGACAAAAACAAAGCTGTGATTAGCATGTGACCAAGTGGTTAAAGCATTGGTCTAGTGATCTGAAGGTTGCTAGTTCAAGCCTCAGCTAAGGCAGCGTGTGTGTCCTTGAGCAAGGCACTTAACCACACATTGCTCTGCGACGACACCAGTGCCAAGCTGTATCAGCCCTTGCCCTTCCCTCGGACAACATTGGTAGTGTGAAGGGGAGGCTTGCAGCATGGGCAACTGATGGTCTTCCATGCCAGGACTGCACCCTGGAAGGTGTAAATCCACGGTCTCTCAAGACTAATGGATGCCTAATAAATATTTTTTATATATACACACACACACACAAACACATACATACATATTTACAAAATATTTAAATTAGTCATGCAAAAAATAGAAATGAAAACATATTGAGTTCAATGTTCATCGAATGGCAGAGGGGATGAAGCTGTTCCTGAATCATTGAGTGTATGCTTTTAAGCTTCTTTACCTCCTTCCTGATGGCAGAAATGAGAACAAGGCATGACCTGGGTGATGGTCTTTTTGATGCCTTAATGCCTTTTCGAGGCATCACACTTTGAAGATGTCCTGGATATAATTGAAGCTAGTGCTCCCGATGGAGCTAAATTTACTAAATTTACTCTGCAGCTTACTTCAATCCTGTGCAGTAGCCCCACCCCCTCCATACCAGATGGATGCAGCCAGTTAGAAAGCTGTCCATGGTACATCCGTAGAAATTTGCAAATGCCTTCTCAAGTCTCCTCAAGCTCCTAATGAAATATAGCTGCTGTCTTGCCTTCTTTATAGCTGCATCAATAATTGGACAAAATTTACTAATAAGTCTAATATGTAAAGATCTCCATCATTAAGTTTGAATTAATTGGAATTATTTTTGACTTTACAGTTCTCTTTCTATTATAGCAACTGCCTTGGTTGTGTTTTGTGTTTTGAGCCATAGCCTGGTGACTTGCAGATATCTTTGCATATTAATATCTGAATACTAAACAAAGTTATACAAAAAACTTATTTGGTTTAATAATATTTATTAAAGTAAGAACATGCTGTCTCTGTTTTAGTAAATTTAGTAAATAAATAACGGTGCCATGTTTAGTATGACTCATTACTTACATTTTCTGTCCCCTATCTTCCATTTGGTTCATTAAGACTGAGTACAATCTGCAAAATGAAAGTGAGAATGTCTGGCAGATCAAATGAACAATGTCTTCTTTTGCAATATCTGCCATTGTAATTTACTGAATAAGGAATGAACACTGGCAAATCAAAGATCCTAAACTGGAAAAGACAATACTGAAATAGTAGGAAGAGGACATCAAAATGAAGGATAAGTGCACAAAATGGAAGGTTTGATCTCTTTTGCTGCCCAATCAGTAAAATCTATGGTGTAATTCTCGCAGTGTGATACATCAACTTAACCAGAAAACAATACTATTCTAAAGTAATTAGAGTTTGAAACCTGTTCAGAAACAAATGAATCTCATTCTACCCAGCAATAATACAAATCATTAGGACTAGCAGAAATCACTCAATCAGCCTCCAGCTACATGGATTTTGCCCTATCCCCTCGAAGGAAACAATCTTATTCTCCTTGATTCATTAAGACTTTTTATTGTGGGATGAACATTATATATGACACTTCATCAGTAACATTGTTAGAGATCTCAGATGTTCTGAAAATTTGCTGGTTGATACAGTGGATTAAAAACATTCAAAATTTAAACTATTGTAATCATTTCTTTACAAGTAAAACATCACTGGAAACAATTATCCTCGTAAAATTACAGTATGAAAGAGCGTAACGCCATGCAATTTAAAAATAATTTCCAATCACAAAGTAGTTTTAATCAAAATAATTGCAAATAAAAAATTCTTGGCTGCTAATCTGGCCCAATATTAGTATTACACAAATCAAACGAGTCTAAGATTCAAATGATGAATCATTCTGAATGTGTTTTGTTTTTCTTTTTTCCCAGATGATTTGTTTTTTAGTTTAGTCATTATTATCATTTTAGAACATAGAACATGAACATAGAACAGCACTACAGACCTGCTCCAAGATCAATCTACAACACACACAAAATGCTGGTGGAACACAGCAGGCCAGACAGCATCTATAGGGAAAAGCGCTGTCGACGTTTCGGGCCGAGACCCTTCCTCAGGACTAACCGAAAGGAAAGATAGTAAGAGATTTGAAAGTAGTGGGGGGAGGGGGAAATGCGAAATGCCCCCCACTACTTTCAAATCTCTTACTATCTTTCCTTTCGGTTAGTCCTGAGGAAGGGTCTCGGCCCGAAACGTCGACAGCGCTTCTCCCTATAGATGCTGTCTGGCCTGCTGTGTTCCACCAGCATTTTGTGTGTGTTGTTTGAATTTCCAGCATCTGTAGATTTCCTTGTGTTTGCTCCAAGATCAATCTAACCTTTTACTCCCACAGAGGCTTCCGTCTTTCTTTCATCCATCTGCCAATATTCTAATTAATATATTTCTAACTATTGTTTTTTTTAAACCTGGAAAACATATACCAAACACATTTTTTTTAAATAGTAACAGTTCCTTCCTAAGACATTGGGTAATTCAGGTTTAAAGGACCTAGGATATCTAAATTCACCTGTTAACTAATGCAAGATATGAAAAAAACAAGCCAATACTGTTTAGTAAATCAAAATGACTGATGACATTATGATTCTCCTTTCAAGGAAAATCAAAGCACAAGAGGAAGAATAACAGTAGAACATGTGAATGTTATGAAGGAGAGCAAAATTATTTTAATAAGTAATTAAATTTTTGTAAAGGTAAAACTGATGTTATCAAATGGTGAAAAATGGTTAGAATGTTATTCATGCTTTAACCACCTGAGAAACCACTTTTTGTTGTGGTTGGTTGAAGAACATAATGAGGTGAAATGAATTAACTGCAGAGTGTTTTAACCCAATTTCTCATCAGATCCAGCAGAAGAATTTAATTTCAGATTTTGAATATAATAACAGTGGATTCCATTTAACTGGCATACAACAGAACCAGTACATTTTGGCCCAATTAAATGGCTGCCTCAATTAGCTGAAGTTTCATCGAAATGGTTACAAAGGTATTAAAAAGACAAACTATCATTTGACTGAGTTACAAATTACATAGTTAAATGAAATGCAGAATAAATTAGACATTACCAAAACTACTACAGTATGATAAAACTGTGTATTAGGTCCATATAGTTAGCTGGAATTCATTGACATATTCTTTTGATTGACTGTAAATGAACAAAATCAGTGGAGACATCTATTGCTGATAGTAGACGACCTTCAAACAGTACTTTCGATGATTACATTCTCCAAATCTTCATTATTATTGTAACATTCAAGGTGATTGTTGATACCATCAAATTATTCATAGTAGCTAACTTGTTGAAGAAGTGAAATCATTTCATTTTCACTCCTGGCCGTTTCTTGCATATCCAAGCCCAAATGTTTGAAACTGCGGTGAGTAAAACAGTTCTGCAATGTCTTACTGTTTATTACTCACCAACTATCAGTAACAAAAACCAAGGCATTTGATAAGGTTCCCCAAGCAAGGCTCCTTCAGAAAGTAAGGAGCCATGGGATCCAAGGAGACCTTGCTTTATGGATCCAGAATTGACTTGCACACAGAAGACAAAGGGTGGTTGTAGATGGTTCATATTCTGCATGGAGGACGTTGACCAGTGGTGTCTGCAGGGATCTGTTCTGGGACCCCTTCTCTTTGTGATCTTTATAAGTAACCTGGATGAAGAAGTAGAAGAGTGGGTTAGTAAGTTTGCTGATGACACAAAGGTTGGGGGTGTTATGGACAGTCTGGAGGGTTGTCAGAGGTTACAGTGGGACATTGATAGGATGCAGAACTGGGTTGAGAACTGGTAGATGGAGTTCAACCCAGATAAGTGTGAAGTTGTTCATTCTCGTCAGCCAAATTTGAAGACAGAATATAATATTAATGGTAAGATCCTTGGCAGGGTGGAGGATCAGAGAGATCCTGGAGTCCATATCCATCAGACACTCAAAGCTGCTGTGCATGTTGACAGTGTTATTGATGATGTGTGGGCATTCATCAACCATGAGATTGAGTTCAAGAGCTGTGAGGTTATGTTACAGCTATGTAAGACCTTGGTCAAACCCCACTTGGAGTACTATATTCAGTTCCAATCCCTTTGCTGCAGGAAGGATGTGGATACTATAGAGAGAGTGCAGAGGAGATCTACAAGGATGTTGCCTGGATTGGGGAGCATGCCTTATGAGAATAGGTTGAATGAACTTGGCCTTTCTTCCTTGGAGCAACAGAGGTGATATAAACAGAGGTGACCTGATAGCGGTGCATAAAATGATGAGGGGCATTGATCGTGTGGATAATCAGAGGCTTTCTCCCAGGACTGAAATGGTTAACATGAGGGGGCATACTTTTAAGGTGCTTGGAAGTAGATACGGAGGAGATGTCAGAGGTAAGTTTTTCACACAGAGTGGTGGGTGTGTGATATAGACTGCCGGTGGCAGTGGTGGAGGTGGATACAATAGGGTCTTTTAACATTGTGGGCTGAAGGGCCTGTAATGTGCTGTAAATTTCTATGTTCTATGTTTAACATAAACATACAAGTGGTGATATTTAAAAACTATTTGCTCTAAGCACGATTGTGTCTAACAGCCATGCAAGTACACACGACTGACGCTACTTAGGAAATGTTTGACAACTGTCTCCTGCCCCGATTAAGTGGGATAGCGTCCCAAATAAACAAAGGGAATGTACTCCAGTTTCCTCCTACAGTCCAAAGCTTAATTGACCATTGTGAATGTCCTGTGATTAGGCAAGGGTTAAAATCAGGGGATTGCTGGACGGTGTGGCTAGAAGGGCCAATAGGGTTTATTCCACACTGATGATGAGGCCTCCATCGCTCAGGGTCAACCATGGATGTTGTGTCCTAGCTGTCTAGATGTGCAGGCTATTGCAGTACAACATGGAGGGCAAGCTCACCCTCTCCACACATCTAATAAACGGCAGAGACCGATACAGTTTGGTGCCAGCAGCGTCGCAGGAGTTGCCTATCAGTGTTAAACTCAGCATCGGACTGCCTTAGGGAATCCAGCTACAGATCTTTTCCTCAGGGTTTACTCCTGAAGCCTTCCTTATGAGTGAATATAGCCACAAGGCAGTGGAGATTTGAGTTCAGAGTTTTCCTTCTTCGAGACGAGCTGCCAACCAAGCCCATCAGCCTGAAGTGACTGGTTTTAAACTGCCAGTAACCCACCTTTGCCCCTCATCCTGGCAGAAGAAATGGTTCTGCTGGACTTGGTAGCTAAACCACACCTGAAGACCAGGAGCTGGACTTGGTTGTCAGAGGCTATTTGAGGCACATGCCATTGGGAGTATTTAATAGATAGTGGGAGCTTATTCCCCCATTACCACCCCCAACTATAACAACTGCAAAGAATCTTATTCCACCCTGTATCTCAATAAATGAATAAATAGCCTGGACATTTTCTTGAGTTTTTTTGTTCTGTAAGAGTTGTCCCAAATGAGTGGCTGGCCCAATTAAACAGAATCCGCTGTAGTGTCAACTGTTTGGGCTTGAATACAGCTACTTCAGTAAACTCTTACACACATCCAGAAAAAGTTCCTGCAGTGCAAAAGACTGAGGCAAAATATCAGAAAAAAGAACTTGATAAAATTATCTAGAACAAGATTCAGCACTAAAGTTAAAGACTGTTAGGTCAGTATCCGGCAAAACAGATTATTACCCGCACAAAACAAAATGTAGCCATATAAAATACAGCAGACATGTACAAAATGATACGGACTCACAGACAGCAGTATAGTCATTCAGAACAGATATGTTCATATAATTCAAGTGTAATCTCCAAACCCATTTCATTTTCGAAAATTTCTACTGAAATACATGTGCAATTACTGAGCCAAGACCATGCATACGGGATGTGATCACATATTATGCAACCAGGTACAAGTATTGCTACAAGTATATGATGTAGGAAAGCTCTTGAAGATATTGGTAATCGAAGGCAAGTTACAGTACAGTCATGCACAATGAAGTGTCATGGGAATATAAATCATATTGATAGAGCATACTTAATGGATACTTGGAGATTATCCAAAGGGAAATGATGCTAATAGCTTCCACTATCTTAGCAATTTCCTTCAATCTTTCTGCCCTATCACTTACAATCAAGGAAACATTAATGTTTGCAGTCCAGGAAGGGGTCATTTGATCTATTATGTGCATTCCAGCAAAGAAGAACAACACAGCTTAATTTCACTTTTCAGTACTTCAAAGTTCAAAGTAAATTTATTATCAAGAGTACATGTACAGATACATTGTAATACACAAGTGTGGGATTCATTTTCTTGCAGATGTTCACAGTAGAACAAAGAAATACAATGGAGTCAATGAAAAATAAACAAAAGCAAAGACTGTAGGCAAGCCTGTAGGCAAAGACTGTAGGCAAAGACTGTAGGCAAAGACTGTAGGCAAAGACTGTAGGCAAAGACTGTAGGCAAAGACTGTAGGCAAAGACTGTAGGCAAGGTGCAAAAGAAGACAAACCATGCAAACAATAAATAGATAAATGACTCAATAAAAGGATAGATAAACAAATAACAAATACTAAGTACTTGAGTAGGAGAATCCTTGAAAGTGAGTCGATAGGTTGTGTTCAGTAACCAATTCAATGCTGAGTTGAGTGAAATTATCCACACCGGTCCAGGAGCTTGATGGTTTTTGGGTAATTCCTGTTTCTTGGGCTGGCAAGTGTAAAACTAAGTGTGCATCGTATTTGGAGAGGTTTTTCCTACCCTTTCTGCTTTAGGGGACAAAATCTCATCTTCTTACTAATCTTTCTTCCACGTATGTTAAACCTGTGCATTTGATTAGTGATAGGGAAATGCTTATCTCCTGCCCACCGTACCCAAGCCCCATATCAATTAAATCTCTCCTGGGCCTCCCAGGAAAGCAATCTCAGTCCATTCAACCTTTCTTCCTAGCTAAAATCCTGACAACATCCTTCAAGTTTCCTGTGAGGCTATCATATTGTTCCCGTAACTCATTGTCCACTTCTGCTCTGGCTTGACTCAGGTTTTACATCATTCCTTCATAATTCCTGATTTTATATTCTATTACCTTGACTAATGAAGAAAATAATTCCACATTCATTAATCGCCTTATTAACCTATGTCCTACTCCCTTGTGGGATCCAAGATCTTTTTGTTCCTCCCTATTTCATACTTTTCTGCCATTCACTATGCATTTGCACTGCCTTGTTAGTAACTCTGCACTCCTGCCCTCACCATTCCAAAACGCACTACCCTTGTTGCCTTTGACTGAATTTTGTTTACTACCTTGTCCATTACTTAACCTATCAGTGGATATTCTGCTGCAGTCTCCAGCTTTCTTTCTCAATAAAACAGAAATGTTTGTGCCACCTTTAAACTATAGTCATTGTAGGAACCATGTACTTATTTTCTGTCTATCTGTATTATATTTTGTGTTGCACGTTATTTATGAGTAATCTGTCACATGGGTTGGGGCGTGGTAGAAGCAAATGAGTATAGTTACGTATTCATGCTTTGACTTAGTTAATTTAGTCTAATTGTTAGTTAGAGGCAACCAGGGAATGATATTCTTCTGATGACCACTTAGTTATGTTTATTTATAATCTTTGCTTAATTACACTAATTACTTATTTTGCTGTATCTCTAGTTTTGTTAGTTTTTATCACTAAAAGACCATAAGATTTAGGAGCAGAGGTAGGCCATTTGGCCCATTGAGTCTCTCCACCATTCAATCATGGGCTGATCCCCTTCATCCAGTCATCCCCACTCCCCTGCTTTCACCCCACACCTTTTGATGCCCTGGCTTCAAGGATATATAAGGTAGTTTGATTTTACTGGTTTTGTAATAAAGGATCAAAAGTTGTTTTTTTTTTACCTGAACCTCAGTAATTTGGAAGTGCATCATATCGTGTCAAATCCCGTACTCGGTCTCTCAGCTGTTTTAGTCTGTTTTCAAGTAACTGCTATATTTTTGTCAACAAAAAATTACAGTTATACCAAATTAACACCAGTCTATGCCAAAGGACTGCCATGAAACTGGAGTAGCTTGTGGTTGAATTATCTGTGACCGTTTGTTGATTCATGTTGTGTATTCTTGTCCATTAGGGACCGTTACAAAAATTACATGGTGCTTGCCTAAGGGTTTGTTGCTTTATTTACTGAAATGCTGAAATATTCTTCCAGTTGCCAACATTAGAAATGAATACTGTCTGTTTGGTATGGTTTATGTGCTGTGGATGCTCAGACAGTCTGTTTGTTGCTGATATTTATTGAATGGAATATTGCCGGTGAGTTTTGTGAATGTGTGCAGGCGAACAAAGTGTTAATTGTGAGTTGCGCAATAAGCAGAAAGTAACATGAGTGAATCAAAGCATTGAATTGATGTCCCTGAATTTGGGGCTAGCAAAAGAGAAATTAAAGCTTTAACTGGTAGAATCGAAAGTCTTCAAAAGAAATATAAAACAAATGTTAACAAAATTAAAGGTTAACAATGGTTGATCCAAACATATTAGATTGAAGGTCATGCTGCTGCCACAAGTAAATATGTGATCTACTTCCCATCAGACATTGTTTCTCAAATTCCAAGTCATGTTTTGACTACGCACAAAGCATTTGACCCACAGGATAATATAATCCTGAATGGCAGTATAACAAATATCAGCACTCAAAGTTCTGCAGCAGAAAGAAAATCTTCTTTATCTACTATGTTCTGTGTACACATTAAACAGAGGCAGATTTAGCTGCAATAATGGCATGTTGAAGATTATTGAAGGACAAAATGTGCCGGAGGAGCAAGAAGAACAATTAGTTGCTATGGAGAAGAGGCAGCTTAAGTTGGAGGAAGAAATTGCTGCACGTATAGCTGAAGTTAATGTGTCAAGAGTTACAAGTGTGGCAAGTACTAAAAATGCTCCAGCAGGATAGTCTTATGGTGTGAGCTTCTATATTGAAAAGGCATAAAGAAAAACAAAAACACTCAATGTCACTGTTGATTCGTTTGTTCTTTAAGTGTCTCTGAAACATGAAGAAGACTGCCCAAGAGGTAGTTCGGGGTGTTTACTCTCAGCCTGTGCTAATGAGTCATTCTGAACACATTTCATATCCAACAGCTCAAAGGGCTCATGGGGACATTCATTTATAGCATGAAAGCATTCTTGTTTCAAAGGATAGAGGTCCAATCAGCATTACTGCTATTATGAGGAAGCAAAATGAAATAACAACCTTATTGGCACAACAAGAACTCATTTTATTTTTGCCTAAAAGAGAGATTCAAACCTTCAATGGCAACCCATTGCAGTATCACGTATTCATGAAGGTTTTTTGAAAACAGCGTTGAAGACAAGACTGACAGCCATAGTGACTGCTTCTATTTCCTAGAACAGTACACTAGGGGTTGCCCTAGAGAACTTGACAGAAAGGATATGCAAGGCTAAGGCTTTACTCCAGGAACATTTTGGTTATGAACAGAAAATTGCAACCACTTATATGCAAAAGGCTTTTTCTTGGTACCTATCAAATCTGAAGACATGAAACCTTTCAAGACTACAGTCTTTTGCTTAGAGGCTGTTGCAGTGCTATGGAAGAAGTGCAGTACATGCGTGAGCTGGACATGCCTGCTAATATTTGATTGTTATAATGAAATTGCTTAGGGAGAAATGGAGAATGGTGGCCAGTGAACTGCAAAAATGGCACAACCACTAAACTACTTTTGCTGATATTGTTGATTTTATTGAAGGGCAAGTAAAGATTTCTACAGTGTTTGGGAATACACAGGATGCTCCATCACCTGCAGTAAGCAAAAGTATAAACAAAACTAAGTTACAACTTCATTCTCAGGCTAAAGGAAGCAGCTTTGCCATGACTGTGGCCATCATGAGAAATAAAGCTTGAACTGAAGCAGGAACCAATAGAGGGACAATGATCCTGATAAAGAGTCTTGTCCCAAAACGTCAACTGCCTGACCTGATGAGTTCCTCCAGCATTTTGTGTGAGGTTGCATAGATTTCCAGCATCTGCTGATTTTCTGTTGTTAAAGAAAATGGTGTCTGCTTTGTGTACAGGGCACACCAGCAAGGATTGTAGGAAGCGTCCTTCATGCAAGGTATGTGGTGGCAAGCATTCCAGCTACTTCACATATATTCTAACAAAAAGGGTGCAGAGTCAAAAAAAATCATGAAAGAATCAGGCACAGCAGTGAGTAGTGCCCTGGTATCTAATGGCCTGATCATGGTTGTAAACTTCCTAAAGTTCCTGTACAAGTCTAAGAAGGGTAACCAGACAGTGGTTACTCATGCTTTCCTAGATCAAGGGAGAGCAGCAGTAATCTGCACAGTGGGCCTCATGAACAAGCTCAACCCGATAGGAAAAAGGACACACGTACTCTTATGCACCATGGGTCAAGAGAAGGTTGTGAGTAGCTACATTATTTCAGGATTGGAAGTGGCTGGCTTTGATGGTGAAAACTAGTGTGAACTGTCTAACATCTAAACACAGGAAAGTATGCTTGTCTACGGAGGGAACATTGCATGTCAGAGGGATCTCCAGGGATGAACCTCACCTGAAAAATGTCCATTTGCTAGAGAATGATCCGGAAACTGAACTGCTGATAGAGACAAATATACTTAAAGCCATTGCAAGTGATTTGCAGTGTTAATGATGGCTCCTATGCAATTAGAACAATGTTGGCTTGGACAGTGAATGGACCAGAGAAAGGAGACAATGATGGTAAAAGAGATTGTGTAGAGCCTGAGCTGACAGGTAACAGAATCTCCGTTTTGAACTTGGATAAGCTTTAGCAGTGGCTGTTCAGGCAAACTTCGCTGAATGCAGTCAAGATGACCAACCTGGTTTGTCAGAAGAAGACCACAAATTCATGGAGCTGGTTATGAATTCTGCAAAACTGACCAAAGGCCACAACCAGATTAGTTTACTTTTGAGAAAGAAGGAGGTTAACATGCCATGTAACAGGAAGATTGCAGGTCAGCATGCTCTAAATCTAAGGAAGAGTTTTAAGAATGATTTGTAATTTCACACTAACTACACAGCTTTTATGAAGGATGTCATCTGCAAAGGTTATGCCAAAATAGTGCCGGCAGATTATCTGGAACAGTGATGGGAAGGTCTGGCATATTCCACATCATTGTGCATACCACCCCAGAAAAGAGAAACTGTGTTGTGCTTGATGGTGGAGCAACGTTTCAGGGATAATCACTTAATGCTTAGTTTTTACAAGGACTAGTTTTCACTAGCTCACTGATCGCAGTCATAATCAGATTCACAAAAGAACCGGTGGTGATCATGGCAGATATTGAATCAATGTTTCATCAGGTTAAATTACCAATGGAAGTTGCCGATCTGCTGAGGTTTCTCTGGTAGCCTAATGGTGACCTCAGTCAAGATATGGTGGACTTTAGAATGACAGTACATCTCTGGAGCAACTTCCTCACCCACCTGTGCCAACTTTTCCCTCAGGAAGTACGCAGAAGACCATGAAGAACGGTTCATTTGTGAGATGGTAAATAAGGCTTTGCATTGCTTCTATGTTGATGACTGCCTTGTGCTAGTGCCCTCTGAGAAAGAAGTATCACTCTTTCATGATCTTGTATCCATTTGCGCAGAAGGGGCTTTCAACTCACAAAGTGGATCAGCAATAAACACAGCGTTCTGGTTGTGATACCAGAAGAGCAAAGAACAGAAGATAAAAAGAATTTGGATACAAATATACCTTTGGTAGAGAGAGTATTAAGTGTGCAAAGGTGCATTCAGTCTGATACTTTCAAATTTAAGATCACAATCCAAAGTAGACCACTCATCAAAAGGGCGACCTTCTCCATAGTTAGTTCCATCCATGATCCTTCAGGAATCTTGAGTCCAGTGGTGTTATCTGCTAAGATACTACAAGATCTATGTAAGAAAGAGCTTGGCTGTGATAAAGAGTGGACAAGTTGGCTGGAAGAAATCTGCCTTATGGAAGACTCCAAGTTGCTAGATGTTTGATCCTCTTGGATTTTGGAGAAGATACTGCTGCACAATTACACCACTCTACAGACACAAACGAAGATGGCTATGAAGAAATGACCTATTTATTATTGCTCAACGTATGCTCTTGGGTGCACAATGCTTTAATCATGGGAAAATCTAGAGTAGCTCCATTGAAGTCAGTTTTCATTCCTCATATGGAGCTCATTGCTGCTACAATAGCAAGCCCTATGGACACATTGTGGAGAAAGGAGGTGCATATGCAGCTTCATAGAACATAGAAATCTACAGCACATTACAGGCCCTTCGGCCCATAATCTACTCTAGAAACAACCTAGAATTACCCTACCATATAACCCTTTATTTTTCTAAGTTCCATCTACCTGTCTAAGAGTCTCTTAAAAGACCCTATTGTTTCGCCTCCACCACCGTCACTGGTAGTACATTCCACACACCCACCAGTGTGAAAAACTTACCCCTGACATCCCCTCTGTACCAACTTACAAGCATCTTAAAACGTTGCCCCCTTGTGTTAGCCATTTCAGCTCTGGAAAAAAAGCCTCTGGCTCTCCACATGATCAATGCTCTCATCATCTTATACACCTCGATCAGGTCACCCCTCATCCTCCATCACTCCAAGGAGAAAAGGCCACTCAACCTATTCTCATAAGGTACGCTCCCCAATCCAGGCAACATCCTTGTAGATCTCCTCTGCACTCTCTCTATAGTGTCCACATCCTTCCTGCAGTGAGGTGACCAGAACTGAACAGAGTACTCCAAGTGGGGTCTAACCAAGGATTTATATAGCTGTAACATTACCTCTCGGCTCTTAAACTTAATCCCACAATTGATGTATGCCAGCACTCCATACACTTCTTAACAACACCGTCAACCTGCACAGTGGACACAGACCCCAGGTTCTCTCTGATCCTCCACACTGCGAAGAATCTTGCTGTTAATATTAAATTCTGTCTTCAAATTTGCCCGACCAAAATGAACCACCTCACACTTATCTGGGTTGAAGTCCATCTGCCACTTCTCAGCCCAGTTCTGCATCCTATCAATGTCCCTCTGTAACCTCTGACAACCCTCCAGACTATCCACAACACCCCCAAACTTTGTGTCATCAGCAAACTTACTGACCCACCCTTCTACTTTTTCATCCCTGACTCAAGTTTTTTTTAAAAAACTGATAATACTTCTGTGCTGAAATGTATCAAGAATGAAACTTCCAGCCTCTGAAACTTTGTTACTAAGAGTTTCAGAAATGCTTAAGAGCTTACAAGCATCTCAATGGAGGTATGTAACCACTTCGAGCAACCAGGCAGAGATGGCCTCTAGAGGGACAAGAATGAAAGTGTTCCTGAATCACAATTCCTGAATCAGGGCGTGTGAATCACAATTGTTCTGGAGAACTCCTGGTAGATGATCCATAAGTAAAGAGGAGTGTTACAATGAATACCATGCAGATAAATAGGAGGCGGATGCAGTAATACTTATAATCCATCGCTTCTTTTCTTGGACCTGTTTGAGGAAGGCAGTGGCCTGGATTCTTAGATTTAAGAACTTGCTCTTGTTTCTTTTTTGGAAGGGGAAGCAATTGAGTATCGCTCTTGCATACTCTGATTTGGATGAAGAGCAACAAGAGTGCTATTTAGAGAAAGGGACTGAGAATGCCAAAGGTCAGATCTGCTGAGGTTGTCTCGCAGTGGGAGAGCTCAGACAGGCTGACATGGAGATCACTGAGTTTTGCCAAAGAAGGAGGTTTCCAGATGAACCTCTGTTTACATGTGTAGGACTGGTCCACTTTGGACCTTTTGAGGTGAGGAGCAGAAGGAGTACAGGGAAGAGGCATGGTGTCTTGTTTTCCTGCCTAGCTATGCAAGCTGGTCAGATTTAAGTGGTATCTTCTTCAGATACAGATTCCGTTGTCAATACACTTCAACACTTTACAGAAAGATGAGGACAGGTTCATGAACTGTGCTTGGATAATGCGACAATTGTTGTTGGAACTAAGTA
This sequence comes from Hypanus sabinus, assembly GCF_030144855.1. NCBI lineage: Eukaryota > Metazoa > Chordata > Chondrichthyes > Myliobatiformes > Dasyatidae > Hypanus > Hypanus sabinus. The sequence continues at coordinate 149,321,844 of NC_082709.1, read as the reverse complement.
TGTGTTGAGAGCCATAGAGAAGTGACATCATTCATGGATCAGTGACATCCTTCTTCAGAAAGGAACTAAGTGGATTTTAACACCCCCCACCAAAGTCTGGTTCACCCCATGAAGGAACGTGGGAGAGGTTGATCCAGTCTGTCCAAAAGGTCCTCAATTCCACCATGAAGGTACAGAATCTTGATGAAGAGGGCTCCCATACAGTCTTTTGTGAAGAAGCTCTTATCAATGGTTGTCCAATTACTAAGGTATCCTCCAATCCCAATGATTTGGAAGCACTAACACCAACCATCTGTTGCTTCTGAAGACCTCACCCGAGTTCCAAAAGGACCTCACAGATGGAAGCAGGTCCAATATTTATGAAAATCTTGTTTTGGAAATGGTGGGTCAAGAAGTACTTTCCACAGTTACAGGAATGTCAAATGGTCAGGTATAAAGGCAATTTCCTCCCAGGAGACATTGTGCTTATAATTGATGACACAGTGTCTTGAAACTCATGATCGCAGGAAGAGTCACCCAAGTCGTTCCAGACAGTAGAGGATTTATGTGGCAGGTGTGCATCAAGAACAAGACCAACTGGCTGGACGGGCCTATATCTAAGATCTGTCTTCTACAGGAGGCAGAGGTTTGAGGAGCTACAGCTCTAGCAGCTTCATAACTTTGACTTGACTTGCTGACTTGATGGAGAGTGGTGGTAAAGATCACTTGCAGCTCCTAGTCTGGATGGCTGTTACATGATGACACGAAGAAAGAGGACAGAGGATATTCTATAAACATTAAGATGTTTATCCTTGAAGATCTCATGTGTCCCATTTTAGTAGTATGATGTTTTAATGATTATATTATAACAATTAGGTGCTATGATGTGGGTGCCATATATCTATTTTCTGTCTGTTTGTGGTTGTATTTTGTGTTATGCATTTATTATGGGTTATCTGTCAGATGGATTGGAGCGTGGTAAAAGCAAAAGAGTATAGTTACATATTCATGCTTTGTCTTAGTTAATTAGTCTAGTTATTAGTTAGAGGCAACTGGAGAATGATATTTTTTGTTGATGGATTAATTATGCTTATTTATGATCTTTGCTTAATTATGCTTGTGTATGCTAATTACTCTTGCTTCACTATATCAATAATTTAGTTTCTTTAGTATTTTTCATGTAAAATTGTTCATTTTTGCTGGTTTCAGAATAAAGGAATGAACATACATGTTTTTTGACTTGGAACTCTTATTTGGGAGCACAGACTCAACTCCCATACTCCGTCTCTCAGTGGCTTAGGTTTGTTTTCAAGTAACTGCTACAATCACGCCCCCTCCATTTAAGTTTCAATCACTGATGACAGTAAAACATAAAGGACAGAAGTATGAGCCCTGAAACAGCCTTCCAGCCACAGAACAGCACCACATAAATATGCTGAAACATCTCCTGGGCCTGTTCCCAGGATCATGCCTGCTCTGTGACATTATTTTTTTCTTTGAAGCTTTGAATATCAAAACTCCAATCATCTCAGATTTAAAATTAAGAAATTATTTAGCATCAGTATATGTTGCAAAAGAGAATTCCAAAATTCTACCGTCTGCAGGCAGAAATGTTCTGACTTCACTCAAAATTTTCCTCCAATACTTATACCACACTTGTCCAAAGCTGTCCAACTGGGAGAAATACTTGTCTATCCTCTCCATAATACCTTTAAAACTCTGTTCAAATCTCCTTAATCTTCTATAATCCTATTATTTAGAACCCCAGCCTGTTCATATCTCATATCACAACCAAGGAATAATTCTGATCAATCTACACAAGGACAGTATATCCAAACAAAAGTGGTGCCCTGGGCCACTTATGGTATTTAGATCACACTGTGGTGTAATGATGGTATTGTACACTTGTAGCATAACATTTAGAATCCAAGGGGCTGGAAGTGCAGAATTCCACTAGCCTTTAAGACCTGGTGTTAGAAGTCGGGATTTACCTGTATCGTAACACCAGTCACTTGATCCAAGCTTGATTAGAAACAACTCAAAGTCTTCACTCACTGTGAGCACTTGGCGAGTTGGATCTTCAATATTGTTTTCCAATAGCCCACTAGAGGGCGCTACTGCAAATGCAATAGCTTATTCGGTATCGGTGAACACCAAATGCAGATTATCTTTCTCTCACTGCCGGTTAATTTATTAACACTCAAAACAAAGTCAAACAGCACATTAACAACTAAACAGCAACTGTAGATCCTGGTCAGTTATTCATCATTAACAGATTATTTTTCCCTCCATAATAAAAGCAAACTACGCATTTAACTTATCTGGTAGCATTCATACACAGAAACCTTACCCACGAAGTGCCGGAACGTTACCAGGGGATAATGGCTTCAAATGGGTGTACTAGATGGTAAGAAAGTGGTTTCAGCACAAACGGATCCTGTTGAGCTGGCAGTGAAGAGCAAAGACTCAGGTAATCCTGCATCAGTATGCATCTGGCATCGGAACAGACCAGGAAAGACACTGTACGTCATTGACACTGTACAGTATTCTGACAGGCTGCATCACTCTCTGGTATGGGGTGGGGTGGGGGGAGGCTACTGCACTGGACCGAAAGATGCTACAGAAAGTTGTAAAATTAGTCAGCTCCATCTTGGGTGCTAGCCTCTGTGGTACCCACGACATCTTCAAGGAGTGAGGCATCAGAAAAATGGGGTCCATTATTAAGGACCCCCATCACCCATGACATACCCTCTGCTCATTGTTACTGTCAGAAAGGAGGTACAGAAGCCTAAATGCACACACTGTGCAATTCAGGAACAGCTTAGTCCCCTCTGCAATACTATTCCTAAATGGACATTGAACCCATGAACATTACCTGACCTTTTTGATACTGTACTGTATTTCTGTTACATAAGCATGGCAGTGGGCAAACCCAAGTGCAGAACACAGGCACAGAGGCAGAGTCAGGAGGCATTGTTGACATAGCAAGTGTGGAATCTGTATCCAGGAACAATGCTAGACTTAGACGTGGCAGTCCCAAGAACCATGAAACAGGGTTACTCACACCAGAGTTAGCCAACAAACTGGCAGCTCCCTGTTGTGATCACAGGGTCTTTATCCTGCATTTTCTGTTGGAAATCAGGTGTTTGCAGTTAGTGGAACCTGGGAATGATTGGAAACTAAATGAGGGGATTGAGGGCCAATTCCTGAGGTAAATAGTCAGGTGGGGGATTGCCAGAAGGGACCATGACAATTTCAGCTTTGCACTATTTTTAATGCAGCTTTTAATATAGATACATATACTTACTGCAATTGATTTACTTGTTTTTTTTCTATATTATGTATTGCATAGAACTACTGATGCTAAGTTAACAAATTTCACGGTATATGCTGGTGATAATAAACCTGATTCTGATTCTGACAACTGTATGACACTGTAGAAATATAGAATCATCTACAATCACAAGATCCAGTGTCAAATTCTTCCTTCTGCTTCACCTGTTTTAAATACACTGTGAAACTAAGCTCTGGCTTCACCAAACCACATACCCGTCTGCCATCAGCAGGAGAGTGAGATCAGGAAGTGTGGAATTTTTGGACTTGGTTTCATCTTCAGTGGTATTTTGCAGGCCACCTTCATAGGTCTTCAGTGACTTGATCTTCCATTGGAACTTCAAATGAAAACTCTTTTTCACCTCCAGCCGGAAGGAAGCTGGATGTTGAGGTGGACATGGATGGAAAAGAACACTGGAGCAGTTGTGGGCAGAGTCATCTTCTGTTGCAACATGGAAGCAGGATCTTCACCCCACTGGCGATGCTGACCAAAGCAATCTCCCCGATAGTCCCTTCTGCATGCAATTCCTCCAAACTCTCCAGACCCCTCACCTCTATGTACCTACTCCAATGCAATTCCCCCAAACTCTCCAGACCCCTCACCTCTATGTACCTATACCAACGCAATTCCCCTAAACTCTCCAGACCCCTCACCTCTATGTACCTATTCCAATGCAATTTCCCCAAACTCTCCAGACCCCTCACCTCTATGTACCTATACCAATGCAATTCCCCCAAACTCTCCAGACCCCTCACCTCTATGTACCTATACCAACGCAATTCCCCCAAACTCTCCAGACCCCTCACCTCTATGTACCTATTCCAACGCAATTCCCCCAAACTCTCCAGACCCCTCACCTCTATGTACCTATTCCATTGCAATTCCCCCAAACTCTCCAGACCCTCACCTCTATGTACCTATTCCAATGCAATTCCCCCAAACTCTCCAGACCCCTCACCTCTATGTACCTATTCCAACGCAATTCCCCCAAACTCTCCAGACCCCTCACCTCTATGTACCTATACCAACGCAATTCCCCCAAACTCTCCAGACCCCTCATCTCTATGTACCCATTCCAACGCAATTCCCCCAAACTCTCCAGACCCCTCACCTCTATGTACCTACTCCAATGCAATTCCCCCACTCTCCAGACCTCTCACCTCTATGTACCTATTCCAACGCAATTCCCCCAAACTCTCCAGAACCCTCACCTCTATGTACCTATTCCATTGCAATTCCCCCAAACTCTCCAGACCTCTCACGTCTATGTACCTATTCCATTGCAATTCCCCCAAACTCTCCAGACCCTCACCTCTATGTACCTATTCCAATGCAATTTCCCCAAACTCTCCAGACCCCTCACCTCTATGTACCTATTCCAATGCAATTCCCCCAAACTCTCCAGAACCCTCACCTCTATGTACCTATTCCAATGCAATTTCCCCAAACTCTCCAGACCCCTCACCTCTATGTACCTATTCCAACGCAATTCCCCTAAACTCTCCAGACCCTCACCTCTATGTACCTATTCCAATGCTTCTCAGAAAATTTGTATTTGCTTCAACCACTTACTCTGACACTTCATTCCAAGTACTGACTACTTTTTGTGCAAAGAAGTTGCCTTTCATGTCTCTTTATTCTTTCCCCTCTTATCTTGTATCTGTGCTCTCTAGTTTTGTGGTCCTCTGTCCAGGGGAAAAGACTATAGCCATCCATGTTATCCATACCCCTTATGATACCTTTTGAGAATAGATGAAGTGAACCTGGCTTTTTCTCCTTGGAGCAACGGAAGATGAGAGGTGACATGATAGAGGTGTATAAGATGATGAGGGGATTTGATTGTGTGGATAGCCAAAGACAGACTTGGACTTTTGATTGTGTGGATAGCCAAAGACAGACTTGGACTTGACTTGGAACTCGGACTTGAAGCCTTGACTTGGACACGGGACTCGGAACGACCAAACAATGACAGTCCACTTGAGTAGCGGCAAACGGCCTGCCTACTGAGCTGGATACGAGACGACGAAATAACAACCGAATCCAGAAAGCACCCCGGGCACCGAAGCTGCTTAGAGTCCACAGGGGACCTGAATCAGGCACAACTGCACTTGCTCAGGTGACGGTCCAGCACCGAGTAGCTGTAAACTGGAGCCTTTATGCAGCCTAACTTTCCAGATCAGCCTGACACACAGGACCTCATCAAAAAGCCTTACTAAAGTCCATATACACAACATGTACTGCCCTACCTTTATCTATCCCGTTAATTGCGCCTGTGAAAATGTTCCAGGAGATTCATTAGGCAAATGAAGGATCTGTGAGGAACTGGTTTATGCAGCAGTCAGCAGAAGCTGTACAGGTAGTACCAAGCCTTCCACACTGCCCTAGCTACTTTAATCCAGTTTGCCAGCATTTGGTCTGTAGCCTTCAATGCCTTGACAGTTCATGTGCTTGTTTTTATATACAGTAGCTGGCCCTTCAGTTCCAACAAGCCCACGCCACCCAAGTGAACCTGTGTGGCCAGTTAAACCACTTACCCGTATGACTTTGGAATGTGGGAGGAAACCCGCGGGATCATGGGGAGAAAACTCCTCATAGATAGCAGCGGAGTTGAACCCTGGTCACTGATGCTGTAATAATGTTACGCTGCTGCGTTGCCCCCTACTTCAATGTTATTAGCGTACCGACTCCCACCAGCCTGGCAGGTACTCAGACACCCACTGGGTAAAAAGGTTCTTTCTCAGATCCCTCCTAAACCTTTTACCCCTTATCCTAAACCTATAGGTCGCCCTGCGATGGAAAAATATGTCCCACCATCAAACGTATCTGTGCCTCTAGTTTGTACCCCTCCATCAGATTCCTGCTTCAGCCTTCTCCACCCCACAGAAAACAAACTCAGCCCATCATAACTGACACATTCCATCTCAGACAACATCCTACTGAAGCTCATATGTCCCCTCCCCAGTACAATGACAACTACCTATAGTGTGCACTCTACACAGTACACCAGCTGTGATCTGACGAGATTTTATAAAGTTGCACCTTAACTTATATTCAGCCCCAGCTAATGAAGGCAAGGTCCCGATGTGCCTCATTTCCTACCTATTGACTTGTGCTGCCAGCCCAGGAAGTCGCAGACCTGCACATAGGGCAGCGAGGAGACGGCTCTCTGAGAGAGGCAGTAAGGAGATTGTGAGGGACTTAGAAAAACTATAGAAATTCTGGCTTTAAACCTAACTAAAAATATCAGTTTGCAGTTTTGCAGTATATAGATATCTTAAAATGTTCATGGTTAGCAGATGCTGGAAAAGTTTAGATTGTGGATCTGACCCCTGCCACAGAAATGGGCTGCACTACCACAGGATGATAATGTGGCAAACTGGATCAGTAAATTTGAAGATAACACCAAGACTGGGGGTGTAGCGGATAGCGAGGAAGACTATCAAAGCTCGCAATGAGATATGGGCCAGCTGGAAAAAGATTGAGCTGAAAAATGACAAGTGGAATTTAATGCAAACAGTTGTGAGGTGTTACAAGTTGGGTGGACAAACCAGGACAGGACTAATGTGGTGAGTAGTACAACACTGAGGATTGCAGTGGGACAGAGGGATCGGGGAAAACAAATCCATAGTTCCTTGAAAGAGGTGTCACAGGTAGGTGAGTTGTAAGCAGAACTTTTGGCATATTGGCCTTCATAAATCAAAGTACTGAGTACAGGAGTTGGAATGCTGTGTTGAATTTGTACAAAACATTGGTGAAGCCTAATTTGGAGCACTGTGTCCAGTTTTGGTCACCTACATGCAGGACAGATATCAATTAGATTGAAAGAGTGCAGAGAAAATTTACAAGAATGTTGTTGGGTCATGAGGATCTGAGCTATGGGAAAAGGCTGAATAGGTTAACTGGCCCAGGTGCAAGATTGGTTCACTCTGGGCACCAAGCTATTTTGAACAGCATTAGGGCGGCTTCCATCTCGGTGATGGTATCTGAGCTCGGAGCGAGTTGCTGGGTGGTGTGGTCCAGGCACAGAATTTTTCACTACAGCTGGGTCCTAGTGCAAGGTAAAGTATGCTACTTATACAATTTCACACTCTCCGCAACCTTCACTCCTCTCTCCAGGGAGTGTAGCCCTTCCGTGTTCCATTGTTGGGTCAATTTGTTGGGCCAGCCTAGACTGAAAAGACAGGTTGTCAGTCAGGATGTGTGCAGATTTCACTCGTTCTCCACAATGGTCATCTCCATGGCACTGAGGCTACGATGACTGCCATGGCTACTGGGCTCTGTGCCCACTAATATGATGAAATGGTAAGTAAGGCTTTGGGCCTACTCCAGGTTACTCCTGGTTTCGGACCTAAAGACTCAAAGTTTGGTTCAGAATGTTGTTCCTTTCAAATAGTTTGTAGGATTTTTTTTCTTTCTCTTGTTCACTGAGTGTTGGTCTTTTACTTTTGTTTTATTCATTTTTTCTTTAATTGTGTTATCTTGGGTTTCTTGCTTTGTGGCTACCGGTGAGCAAACAAATCTCATGTTTGTATAATTTACACGTTCTGTGATAATAAATGTATTTGAATCTTGAATTTATTCCCTGGAGCATAGGGGAATTGGAAGAGATTTGATAGAGGTATAGAAAATTATGAGAGGTATAGATAGGCTTTTTTCCACTAAGGCTGGAACTATAACAAGAGACCTATGACTTTATGACTCTAGGTCATGTGTTAATGTTAAAAGGGAACATGAGGGGAACTTGTTCACTCTGAGGGTGGTGAGGGTGGAATGAGTTGCCAGCAGAAGTGGTGGGTATGGGTTTGATTTCAACATTTAAGAGAAATTTGGACAGGTATATGGATGGGGGTGGCATGGAGGGCTATGTCTGGGTGCAGATTGTTGGACTAGGCAGAATAATAATTGGCACTGACTACATTGGATGAAAGGCCTTCTTTGTGCTATAGTTTTCTATGACTGTAACCAAGCCAGTAAGGGAATATAATGCCAAAGATACTTTGATGATAAAATTATTGTTGACTGCAACATGAACAGAAGAAGTGTCTGCATGTGGGAACCAAAGTGTGGAGACTGAAGTAGAAAGTTAGTTCTACCATGAAATCACCAATGAATATTATCACATCTGATCTTATGATCATGTCCTTCAGATTCAATCAGCTTTGCTAAATATTACTTTCCCCTTTCCAGATCACCAAGGAAATGAAAATTTGCATGGTGTTCAATCACCCTGAATGCAGCCATCCAAGTGGATAGGGTGGTGGAGAAGTTGTTTGGAAATCTGGCCCTCATCAGTCAAGGCATCGAGTTTAGGAGTAGAGAGTAGCAGTTCGGTAGGTCATTGGTGAGACCACATTTGGAGTATTGTGCACAGTTAAATTACTGGGCTTGGGGTGGCAGTGCTGGCAGAGGCCTAGTGGCTCACAGATCATGTTGCTCCTGGGGTGCTCTGTTGTGAGTTTGCTGATCACACAGCTCTGCACTCAAATACCTTAAACCCTTAAACCCTATCGGATACAGATGGCTAGGGGTACCCACACTAAAGGGAGGTAATAGCCACCTACTTTTCAAAGGGCAGATCACTTCCTGTTTATCCTCCACGGCCAATACCCACCTTGTGGGTAGTGGATTCACCCCCCTCCCACCAAGGAGGAGATACTTCCAACTAGCAAAGAAGTTTAAATACACTTCATTTATTTTTAATAGTACACTTTTATTAGGTAGCACTCTTAAAACACATTTAAGACACACAGAGCATTTATGTCTTATAATAGTTTTCCAAATTGCAAACAATTTTTAAAACACGAAAGTTTTCCAAAATACTGGTACAATTCCTATAAGCTAAAAATACATATCCACAAGATGCAGATGAATGACATGTCTATTGCAGAAACCGAAGGCAGGGGAATGGATTCTAGTCACCTTTCTGTCAATACTCTTATCATTCCCTGACCATTCCTAAAAAGCCTGACTTCTTTCTAACATTTATACTGTTGTTTTTACTTGGTGAATTCACATGCATGTAATATTTTTCAGATACCTTTGCTGGGAAATTCACACAGATGTTCTAAAAACTTCTGGGAACTCTGTTCCAACACCTAACATTAATTACATGGGGAGCTGACTCTTTGAGTACACAATATCTCCCAATTATTGATAGATCAGCTATTTAATGTGTTAAGTGATGGTATCAGTCTTGTCTGCAATTTTTCTTGAACTAAATAACTTAGCCTGTGTTGTTTGATTTCATACAGGCCCAATTAACATAAACCCATTATCTTACATCTCTTAAGCATCGCTTAAGCAGTCAGCCCTGTGCTGTGGGCCAGCAGTCTGTGCTTTATAGACAATGTTGTTTGTTTGTAAAACTGTTCTTTTAACTTCAGACTGATTATTGCTTGCAAGTTACATTAAAAACTGAAAACTGGTTTTCGTTTACAACAAGAAGCTGAAACAAGTTAGTCCTGACAAAAGGTCTCAGCCCGAAACATCAACTGCACTTCTTCCTCTAGATGCTGCTGGCCTGCTGCGTTCCACCAGCATTTTGTGTGTGTCACTGAAACAAGAAATACTGGTTGGGAGATTAACTTACCCAAACACAACTCTTTGATTCCTGAAAGAATCAGCTGCTGTATTAGAAAGTGAGTTTGGTAAAAATGCACCTCAGGCCATGGGCAGTGAATTTCCATCAAACCCCTTGTTATGATGTCGGTTTCCCTGGTGTTCGATTTTCCATCCATGTAACCTAGACTTACAGGTGGATTAATTGGCTACTAGAAATTACCTTGGATGGCAGGAGAATGATGGTATTAGGTTTCCTGTCCACTGAGCTCTAAACTCAAAAGAAGATTTTGTCCTGTCCAATATACAGAAGATACCTACACTTGCTCTCACTATTGGGAGGATATGTCGCATCTAGCAACTCTGCAAGGACTAGTTTACTTCCTGTCCTGTCTAGTCTCTGCAGCAAGGTGTAACTACCAATACCCACTGGTAGAGTGGTAGGTCTCCCCTTTCTACAATAGAGGAGATACTTCCAGCTCATGAAATAGTTTTATTTTTGTGTAATGATACATTTTTAGATTTTGTTACAAATGCAGCAGCAATGAATATGAAACTGAGACAGGGTTTAAAACAAATCTCAAGATTTATTAACCTCTGCTCAGAACTTAGAAAAGTAAACAAACAATTAACTTAACCAGAAGCTAACAGTTAGGAGGCAATATCTAACAAACAGTCAAACTTAGAAACTGTACTTAACGAGTTCTCATCCAAGCACATTCAAGGTGATAAATTCAAAAGTCCATGTGATTTATACAGTCATTAAGGAGAAACTTCCCCCAAAACAACGATGTTGTTTTGAAGTAACGATGAATCTGCCAATCCCACAGCCGGGAGATGCCTTGTTCGAAGAAATCACAAGGAAGTAAAAGGAACTGACCTTTTGACTGGAGTGTGGTCACTGCACAAACCTTCCCCACCTTGCAAGGGTTTAACTCAAATGTGCATGCCACAATTCCTGAATGAAGTCACAAAGGTCTATCATTCCCCAAAATGTGGAATGACATTAACTTTATCCAATCCTTTGAACTCGGATAACTCCAGTAATACCTTCACTCTCTGATACTGGACTGTAAGGGAAAAATAAACGTGTAACAAACAAAACCGGTGGAGCCTCCACACCTCCAACCAGCAACAACAACGTTGCACAAAAATTAAAATGAGAACTGTGTCACAACTGCGGCTTGGTTTAAATACCGTTTGGAATATGCCATTATATGACATAACATTACCCCATGGTCATGAGACAATTACGTCATCCCACTCACAAGACCATTACATCATCCCACTGTCCCGTGATCAAACTGTGAGCATGTAACAATTTAAATAACTAGTTCTTAACACACATTTAACACACGTTTAACATACACTGAGGATTTCTGATTTGTAAAAGATTTCTGAATTACAAAAGATTTATAAACTACAAAAAAGTTCCAAACACAGGTACAATTCATACAAAACTAGAAAAACAAGTTGTAAACAAGTGAGTCATCCATCACAGAAACTGGTTGTACAAAGTATTTTAGTTCTTCTTTCGTTGTACAAAGTATTTTAGTTCTTCTTTCTGTCAGCCTGTGTTTCTATAATTCCCCTGTCATTCCTAACTGCTCCAATGTCGTATGGTCTAATAAGTCTGATATTTATACTATTTTTTACAAGCTGACGTCCTCTGCAAGTGATGTTTTACAGAAAACTTTGTTGGGACGAAGTAACTCATGCAGATGGGCTTAAAAGTTTCTGGTGGCAGAGATTCCACACATCCACAATCAATGCTGTGAGGGGTTGCTGTTGTTCGTCCTTCAGTGACTTTCTGAGTAAACACACATCCCAACTTGTGATCATGTTTGATGCGCTAACAGAGAAAACCTCATTGACCTGTGTTTAGCCGATGCAGACCTTACGTTTACCGCATGATATGCTGGAAGTCTTGCCAAAGGGTCTTGGCCCGAAAAGTCGACTGTACTTTTTTCCTTAGATGCTGCCTGGCCTGTTAAGTTCCTCCGTTAGTTTGTGTGTTTCGCTTGGATTTCCAGCATCTGCAGATTTTCTCTTGTTCCTGGTGTTTCCTGGTCACTTCTCTTTGCAAATTAGACCTCGTAGTAACCAGCCACCTCCAGTGGGAAAACAGCCTGTACTTTTAACTTCAGACTGATATCTGCTTGCAATTTACATCAAGAACTGTAGACTGTTTCTTGTTTACAACAAAAGAACATTTGTTAAAAGTTTAACTTTATCACAGCAATTCCGACCCTTTGGAAAGGTCATGCAGCTGTGCAAGAAATCTGAGGCTGCCAGTAAGTCCCCCAGGACCCTGGAAAGTGACAGGAGAATCAAGGGAAATTGATAGGCATGTAGGAGCTTAGGTTACTGGGAAATGGAGGATGTCAGGGTAATGGGATTTATGGGATTGCTCTGAGGGCCAGGATAGATCTAAAAGTGGCCTCCATCTGCACCAGAAAGACAATTGCAAAATAGGTAACTCAGAGTATGGACTGATAACCAATTTCTATTCTGGTTTTAGCTATGATGACCAGTAAATTATCACATAGTCTGGCCCATATGTCACACTTGATCTACACTAACATGGCTTACTCTTTAATTCCCCGAAATAATCTAACAAACCAACAATGAGAGATGGGCAATGACACCCACATGCTCCATAAAAGCAAAGCAATATCAGAGCTAAGGGACATTATGCTGATGGCTTGGTATCCCCTCTTGTCACAGTTTGAGTATTTGGTGGGTGTACATACCACTGTAGCAGTTTTTCCACCAGCACGGACTTAATATGTGTGCAGTGGTATTTATCATTGTAGTCACCATGACGCTGATTGTCACAGCAGCAAGTCCGTTCTACTTAATCAATGCTGAGAGATTTTCCTTTAAAGGGGTTAAAGTTTAAATCACAGACATGCTGAACTTCTTAAAACAGGAGGCCGGTTAGTGGATGTTAGCACATACTGTATAGCATATAACTTCAGCCACAAGTCTTCAGATGCAAAACTGAACTGTGTATTAAATCTAAGTAGCACCTCTGAACAATGGGTCCTTAACAACTGTGAACCACAGTTAATTGGAAGACCAGACAATGCTGATTTCAATTTGTTATCTGGGTGTCTGTAGTGTGGGTGTGAAGAAGGAGATGCTTGTCTCTGTTTCATAGAACCATAGAACATTACATCACAGAAACAAGGCCTTTTGGCCCTTCTTGGCTGTACCGAACCATCTTCTGCCTAGTCCCACTGACCCGCACTTGGCCCATATCCCTCCGTGCACCTCCCATTAATGTACCTGTCCAAGATTTTCTTACATGTTAAAAGTGAGCCCACATTTACAACTTCATCTGGCAGCTCATTCCACACTCCCATCACTCTCTGTGTGAAGAACCCCCCCCCCCCATGTTCCCTTTAAACTTTTTCCCTTTCACCCTTAACCCATGACCTCTGGTTTTTTTCTCCCCTGGCTTCAGTGGAAAAAGCCTGCTCACATTCACTCTATCTACACCCATCATAATTTTATACACCTCTGTCAAGTCTCCCCTCATTCTTCTACGCTCCAGGGAATAAAGTCCTAACCTATTCAACCTTTCTCTGTAATTCAGTTTCTCAAGTCCCGGCATCATCCTTGTAAACCTTCTCTGCACTCTTTCAACCTTATTAATATCTTCCTGTATTTCGGTCTGTCTCTCTCTCTCTCTCTCTCTCTGTATCACTCTATATCTCTGTCTCTCTCTCTCTGTTTCTCTCTGTCTCTCTCTCTGAATGTGTGTATCAAGTAAAAAGACTGTTTTTCACATCTACCAACTGTGTCTCTCCAGTGACTTTGTTTACATGACAACAATGCCAAGGATTTTGAGTTTATTGTGCAAAAGTAGTAAATTCTGGCATAAAGATATTAAGGATGTTCAGATGACACTTTATTTGATAGGTTGGACTTACTCCAGCAAAAATCTTCCTGCAAGTATCAGGATAATGTTCACAAACATCAGGTGTTTCATGTTATAATGGCTTCACGAAGCAAGAAATGTCCACACGACATCAAAATATTTTAAGCATACTGTCTGATCTTGTGGCACTTCTGAAACAGGTGCAGCTGTCATTGCTGCCATTTACATGCATTGTGCCAGGTCCTTTTTTTTGGTACGTTGGTGTATTTATTAGAAACAGTTGCTCCAAAGTGCACAAGCCTGGATTAAGCATGGTCCAAAACTGGATTCAGCAATACACCATGTATTGCGATCCTTTTACACAACTGGTCAAAAAAGAAAGTAAAACAAATCTTCCATCAACCCACATGATTCAAATTATCCAAATGCATAAGAGACTTCCTAGCATCCATTCTTGGCACCAAAAAGTCGCTCCTTTATCATGTTTTCTAGCTTAATAGCATCAGCCGAAAACTTGAGGATCCCATCAGACAATTTTTCTACGGCCATCTGGTCCTCATTGTGAGACCAACGGAATTTCTGTTCATTCATTTCAACTTTTTGTATGTTAAGTGCTTCCGCTTTTTTAACACTCAAACTGGGTGTTAGTTGCTCAAAGTCTTTACTGAGGCTTTCCAGCAATTTTGGAGATATTGTTAGATAATCACAGCCTGCCAATGCTTTTATTTCACCAGTATTACGGAAAGATGCACCCATGACAATAGTCTTCTACCCAAACGTTTTGTAATAGTTGTAGAACTTTGTTACACTCTGCACACCTGGATCTTCATTTGGTTCAAAACTTTTCTTATCTGTGTTGGCCACGTGCCAGTCCAGAATACGACCTACAAGTGGCGAAATGAGTGTTGCTCCAGCCTCTGCACAGGCAACTGCTTGAGCAAATGAGAAAAGCAGAGTCACGTTGCAATGGATGCCACACTGTTCTACAAGGATTTTGCCAGCCTGAATCCCTTCCCATGTAGAAGAAAGTTTGATGAGAATACGGTCCTTGTTGATCCCTGCACCCTTGTACATCTGAATTAGGCGTTTGGCTTTTGCGACCATGCTGTCTTTGTCAAACGACAATCTTGCATCAACTTCAGTGGACACCCGGCCTGGAATTTTTTTCAAAATCTCCACTCCAAAATTGATGTACAATTTGTCTATGATATTGGTCAGCTGCTCCTCCTCAGATCCGCCTTGGCTTTTTCCATATTCAATCGCATCAGCCATCAGTTTGTCATTGGCTGGCATCTGTGCAGCGGCAAGAATGAGGGAAGGATTGGTTGTGGCATCCTGTGGTTTGTATGCATCGATAGTGTTAAAGTCGCCGGTGTCGGCCACCACCACTGTGAACTCCTTCAGCTGATCCAAGGCTGATGCCATCTTCTGTCTCTTGGCCAACGAGTCCCCTTTTTTTATATAACATTGAAGTTTCTCATTTGTACACATTCCTTTGGGAGTGTTCCCGGTGATGCACCATCAATAACTCTCGGAGACATGAGTTAACGTAGGCTCTTATTGGCTGGAAGAAAGCACAAGCAGCAAGCGACCACCGCACAACATCCTGGAGACTGAGGGAGGAGCCGTGCCTTTATACCGGGGTCTGTGGGAGGAGCCACAGGAGCAGTCAGCGGGGGGAGCGTGTCCAGACAGGTATATGTAGTTCACCACAGCCGGTCTATCAACTTTGTTAAGGATTCTTCTCTGACTGAACAAAATAATCCTCATGATTCATCTTCATGATAATATTAGCTGTTTATGTTTTTTAATATGAGATTAGTAAAGCAATATGTCATTGGTAGCCATTTTGCCAGAGCTCCTCAGTGCATACAGTTTAACAGAGTTCCTAGAAGTAAACCTGAGCGAAGTGACAACATCTTTGGAGTTAATGGGTTCCCAGCGTCGCCCCAGATGGTGTTCCATCTCCAACTGTAAACTAACATGCTAATATAAACTACAAAAGTTTCTTTTCACTTGAAGTGTATTTTATATGGTAACATGCAAACAGCTGTCAAGAGTCTTTTATACTCCAGCATTTCAGCAAGGAAGAACACTCCAATGCCATGTTGTGCTGCGGACAAGCACTTTAACAAAGCACAATTTAAGGTAGGGTTAGAAGCTGACCAACTTACAGCTGAAGAAAGATTCAAGCTCCTGGGGATGTGCAGGGGGAATGTTTGGAACCTTGTCATTTTATGAGTTAGTAATTGGCAATGAAGACCTCACAAGAACATTTCCTGTACTTCTGACCCTTCAGTATAACACTTGCACAGCCTGATGGCCCTTCTCATTTTGCAGTGGGTGTTGCAGCTATCTGAGGTTGGAGGTGAAAGAGTCGAAATGTGCACGCATCAGGATTTGCCAATCAGGAGGGAACTGTTGGACGATTCCAGTCTCAGAGATTCTAACAAACTGATGATAATGAAGTTCAAAAACTTAAGGCACACCCCCTTAGAGCAGGAAGCTGATTTAGAGCTTAACACTGCCAGTTGGTTAAGAAATAGAATTGGTTGTTGCAGACAAAAACAGCATAATTTGAATGTAATCCTGCTTCCAGGTCCTGTGGAGAAGACTCGATGAGCCAAATGGCCTAATTCTGCTCCTATATGCTATGGTCAGATATAGGCTATCCCAGCTAAATCCATTGTTGACTATTGTGTTCTTTTCTTATAGTTCAAATTCTCTTCCCTGTTATCGGACAAAAGATTCAAACATCCTATCACCCGATGACTAATGACATTGTAATATTTCCCATCTGGACGTAACCCAATCCCAGCATTCGTCAGCTCTCTCTCTCTATTCTCACTCATACACTGAGTGAGAACTTTATTAGGTACACATGCATGCCTGGTCATTAATGCAAAAAGGCCAGTTAAAGCTTTACTGGCAGCAAACAAATCTAACTACTCTATTGATCACACTTATTCTTGACAAGGATCACTGCAATCAATAGCCTGTCACTTCCCTTTCGGAGCAGTGCTTGTGATTCACCTGTATGGCCTGGTATATTTGCGGTGATCTGGGGATTTGGTGAGCTGGAGTCTCAGAGGTGCACTGCAGCGATGTGGTGGGCACGGGCCAAACCAAGGCAGTGGGACCCAGGCCCGAGAGCAAGGAATGAGCCAATATTTAGCCATTGCTGGGGCAGACTTGGAGTCGAATGTAAGCCTGGGCCCGAGAGCAAGGAACGAGCTCATGTCTGGCCATTTTAAATGCAGGGTCAAATACAAAAGGTTGCACATTGGATGTCTGATGGTCTTTTTTAATTCGCTTGTTTAACCTCATACTCCGCACCCTCCTCTTCCTCATAAACAGACATCAAGAAGTGAGATATAACAGTTATATGAGCACCAACAGGCAAATATCAACTTGAGCACCACAGGGCTCGGTTATCTCACCAGTCTTGTTCACATTGTACGCAGATGACTGCAGAAGCTCACACAGGCATGCAGTACATCAAGTACTCAGATGACACAGTCATCATCGACACTACCAACTCTGATGACTGCATCAATGAGGTTAACTTGCAGGTTGAGTAGGTGGTGAGGAAGGAAGGCAAATGCCATGTTAGTATTCATTTCAAGAGGTCCAGAATTCAAGAGCAAGAATGTGATGGTAAGGCTTTATAAGGCACTGGTGAGGACTCACCTTGAGTATTGTGAACAGTTTTGTGCCCCTCATCTTAGAAAAGATGTCCTGGTATTGGAGAGGGTCCAGAAGAGGTTCACGAGGATGATTACAGAAGTGAAAAGGTTATCAAATGAGGAATGTTTGATGGCTCTGGGTCTGTAATCTCATTACAGACCCAGATCTCATTGAAACCTTTTGAATATTGGAAGTCCTAGACAGAATAGATATGGAAAGAATGTTTCCCATGGTGGGAGAGTCTAGAACAAGAGGGCACAGCCTCGGGATAGAGAGGTGACCTCTCAAAACAGAGATGTGGAAAAACTTATTGTTGCAACGGACAAGGCGAACCCAAGCACAGGACATAGGCACAGAGGTTGCGTTAGGATGCAGACGCAAGTGTGAGGGTTGAACAGCAAACAGGAGAGAGTGCAGGAAGGCAGTAGACAGGCAGAACTGATCTTGACATGGAGAGACTGAGTTTCATGGGTAAATCTCGGAACTTGAGGAGAACTTAGAAAACTTATCTTGACACGAATAGACTGAGTTTCACAGGTAATTCTCGGTACTGAAGCAAAACTTAGAATGCACAGTCCTAAGCAGCCGGGAAATGTTAATTACGACACAGGCAAAACCAATGATCTAGCAACTAGTGAGTGTAAAGCCAGGGTTCTTATGCTGCAGGTCTTGATGAAACCTAGGTGTGTTGTCATCAAAGGGAATTAGAAGAAAATGGGGAATTAATGGTAGGGACTGTGACATTTGTTGAATTTGTGTTATTTGTTGCCACTTGCAGCTGTGGAAGTCAGGTCGTTGGGTGTATTTAAGGCAGAGATTGATAGGTTCTTGATCTGACATGGCATCAAAGGTCACTGGGAGAAGGCTGGGAACTGGGGTTGAAGAGGAGAAAAATAAGGATCAGCCATGATTGAATGGCACAGCAGACTCAATGGGCCAGATGGCCTAATTTGGCTTCTTATGGTCTTATGGAAATCAATTAACTTGTTGGATGGTGCACAAACAGCTATCTGGATCGGAACTCCAGTAAAACTAAGGAAATAGTAATAGACTTTAGAAAGCAACCCTGGAAATAGGTGGCCAGTCAATAGAGCGTGTTGGAGAATACTAGTACCTCAGCATAACTATAGATAACAATGGTAAGTTGATACTCTCCAACTGCCAACAATGGCTATTTTTCCTTAGGAAGATGAGGAAACTTCACGCCCAGCCACTGATTCTCCAGACATTTTATAAATGCTTTATTGAATCAATATGAAGCTACAACATCACGGTATGGTTCAGAGCAATGAGCAGTATCAACCTCAGCCCACTCAACAGAATTGTCAGAATAAGTAGTAAAATCATTGGCCAGGAGCAAGAATCACTCAGCAGCATCCATACAAGATGGACAATAAAGAAAGCTCAACAAATAGTAGAGGACATTACACATACATTACACATACACTTCACAGATACTACACTCCCATGCCATCTGGTGCTCTTCTTCAGCATCAGAACAGCCTTATCCGGTTTTGTGCCTTCCTCCATTTGCCTTCTCAACACCCAGTTTTGAATATATAGTATGCATACCACCTTCGACAGTAAAAACAGTCAGTTTTAATACGTGCATATGTATTTTAAATCACATGCATCAATTCCTAGTAGTTATAACCTATTGCGAGTATTTTATATTGTGTTTAATTATATGTAGTGTGGTGTTGTGTGTCTTAAACTCTGTGATGTTGTCCTTACCACAGCACAAATGAAGTTCCTCATGGAAAATAAAATGAATTGAATTTGATCGGTTCTTTGATTTTGTGGCTGTTGTAAGAAGGTTGTACATAGTATAATTTGATAAAAGTTTTTTGAACTTTGAAATACCTTATCAGCAACTCAATGCATAACAACATGGAACATGGGTCAAGAGGTTCAGTTGTTGTTTAGACAAGCACCAGAATGCGGATGAAATGTAGTCTAAGTGAGTTTGACCGTCAAATGATCGTTGGTGCCAGACAGAGTGGTTTGACTATCTCAGAAACTGCTCATCTCCTGGGATTTTCATGCACAGCAGTCTCTGGAGTTTACAGAGAAATGTGTGAAAAACAAAAAACATCCAGTTTGTGGCAGGTCTGCAAAAGTGCTTTGTTAATTAGCAAGGTCAGAGGAGGATAGCCAGACTGGTTCAAGCTGACAGGAGGGCGACAGTAACTCAATGTGTTACAACGGTGGTGTGAAGAGTATCTCCCAATTCACAACATGTCGAATCTTGAAGTGGATGAGCTTTAGCAGCAGAAAGATCACAGCCATACCCTCAGTGACCAATTTATTAAGTACAAGACAGACCTAGTAAAGAGACACATTGTATAGCTAAGACTCAAAAGGGCTCCATGAGTATGACTTTCACCACCCATGTGCCTTTCTGTCACAATGTTCAGAGCAATGGAATATTTTTCAAACAATTATATTAAGTGACACCTGAGCCACAATGGCACACTGAGTGCTGTGTCAAACCTTTTCTCGTCGAGACAGCTTATGAGGTCTTCTTTCTTCACTTACCACCTTGTAAAACATTTTACAAATCACCTTTTATAGACCAGGTTTCGAACACCAAGTCGAGTTTTCCAAGTACCCTAAGCTTCCTGCAGAATTGCTCAATTCTTTCAAGCAACTGTATGCTTTCAGTTTCAGCCTCAGTTAGCCGTTACTCTCACCACAAGTATTGAGCTGTTGCTGTTTGGTCCTCAAAAGTGTTTTAATGGTGGATCAAAAGTACAGCAAGTGCTTTTTCTGTGGTCAATCTTGCCAATGACTAATTTATTCCATATTACTCACCATGCTTTCACCCCTTCTGTAGTTTCTTAGTCATAACCTGAATGGAATGACTACCATCTTTGAAGTTAGTCTCAACTCTGCTAAGATGTACCATAGCACCGATCCACAAGAAATAAGCTTGGAGGTCGTACAAGTTCTTCTTCTTCTACAAATTCAATAGATTGGAAATCCTTACATTCTGGGATCAGGTCCAAGGATATGAAGAGTGAAGTCAGGGGAGGGGCCAGAGTTTGGGTTTAAGTAACAAATTTCTCCTTTCTTTTACCTCAGCTTAAACACCCACTGCAACTCCATACATATCCCTGGTCATTTTTAATGCACCCATAACTGCCCTACTTTCCAATGCAACGGAGAACCGCATACAATATTGAGAAGAGGAAGGAGACCAGTAAAGAAACATTCCTTGACAAAACTGCCAGAACTGGGATAGTAATGGGCTCTGAGATCCTAAACAGTTTAGACATAAGGCAAAATTCTGTCAAAGGGTTCTGGACTTCTCTTCTTTGAAGTGCAGTAGAAGCGGAGTCTTCAGGCAGGAGGTACAGAAAACTTACATCCCACACCACTATATTTAGGAACAGTTATTACCCTTCAGTCATCAGGCTCCTGAACCAGTGAGGATAACTTCACTCACCTTAACACTGCACTGTTCCTAACCGGATATGGGCACTGAAACCGCATGAAAGATTGAGTCAGAGATTGCGACACACAGTGAGCCCACAGACTCAGTGACAGGCACCTATGGGATGGGATCCTTGCAATCAAACCTGCTTGTATCAAGTTTTTGAAAAGGCATCACAGCAATGCAGAAGTACAGCTATCCATTCTAAGCATGAAAACCATCTTGTCTACATACCGTGAACACTCAATTCCCTTTCAGGTCTATCTTAAAATATGGTGTTCATAATGGTAAATTTAAAAAAAAGAAAGATTAGCTTTATTTGTCAAGTGTACTGTACATCAAAACATACACTGGACACCGGGTTATTTGGTTTACATCAATGACCAACACATTCCAAGGGCCACAGTCCAACATAATCCAGTCCTGTCGAAGGGCCTCAACCCAAAACGTTGACTGTTTGTTCATTTCCATAGATACTGCCTGACCGGCTGAGTTCCTACAGCACTTTGTGTATGTTGTCGAGGATCGTGGTAGGGCAGCAGCAAATGTCACTAAGCTTCTGACGCCAACACAGCATGCCCACAACTTACTACACTACACACCTTTCAAATGTGAGAGCAAAGGAGGTCACCGGGAGGAAGCCCACAAGGAGAACATACACACTCCTTACAGTGACAGGAATTGAACCCTGATTGTTACTGCTGCTAACTACTATGCTACCATGCCACTCTCACCAGCCAATGTACTATAGCTTTGATAGTGGTCCAAATTGTCAAAGCCTGATTGGGTGATATCACTTGCTTCCTTGACTTTACTGTCCTGTGGATCAGGGAATTGATAACCCACAAGTCCAGTGCCCTAATTTACATTCATGGTGGCATTACATCAGTCCTCGCCACGGTACAATCCTCGCCAGTTAGGCCAGAGTGACCAAGTAGCAGTTGAGGAACTTCTGTCTGCGTCCAAGCCACAATTGTTTCCAGCAACCCCACATCAACAGCAGCCTTTCATCTGCTGCCCTGAAGCCACTGAGGAAGCACTTAGTTTGAAGAGAAGAGCTTGCAGACCAATCTCATGTGGATAAGACATAAATAAATATTGATTTCTATCTACCAGTAATTTGGGATACACATCATATGGTGAATCTAAATAAGAGCATCGTTTCAGCCATGCAAGGAGCTCAAGCTGCAGAAATTCACCGGGATTTTGTCTGATATTTGAAGACATAAAAATGCAGAAGGCTCTGAACCACTGGGATGCTTTTGTTTAAAAAGGATGTTTGATAGGCAGTTTAAGGGTAAAAGCACTGATCAATCTATGATAAAAGTTGAATGCTAGAACATAAGACACGGAAAACATCTTTACCCTGATGTTCGTGAGGCTGTGAAATTCATGACCAGATTTAATTATTGAGGCAGAGTCACTTTGCCATTCAATGGCTGTTAAAGGTAATTGAGGAAAGTGGAGTAAGAAATATGGATGCAACGTGGGACTTGGGATTAATACCATATAGGTGTCCCAGAGATTTTTATTTATTTATAGATACAGTGTAAAGCAAGCCCTTCTGGCACAATAAACTGCACCGCCCAGAAATCTACCTGTTTAACACTAGCGTAATCATAGGACAATTTATAATGACCTATTAACCTACTATCTAGTACATCTTTGGACTGTGGGAGGAAACTAGAGCACCTGGAGGAAACCAAACTGCTATGGGGAACCAAACTCCTCACAGACAGCACTGATGCTGAAATTGAACTCTGAACTCCAGAATGTACCAAGATGTAACAGCGTGGCACTGACCGCTACACTACCATGGGGTCCTATAGATTAGTCGTTCTGAAGAGCCTGTTTTCATAATGTAAGTTCAACAAGTGCTCCATTCTCAAACACTAGCAGTAACTCTTGCTGTAGTTGATGAATGTTGGGAGAGCGGTTTCAGGTACAGATAGATCTTGACTTCCTGCAAGGGGTGGTCTTTATATAGATTGGTGTCCATTAGTTCCTAACATCAGTTTGAGCTAGAGAAGGAGAATAAACACATTAACGTATACACGGTGAATTAATCACAATCTCTTCACATCCAACTCGGATCTGGGCCGTACCTCCCAAATATCTGGACCTGTCTCTCAGTTCTTTTTGGACTACCTTACTTTCTGTTTTCTATTTTTTTGTTTATGATTTATAATTTTATTTTTTATTATATTTAATATCAATTTGTACTCCAGGGAGCGCGAAGCGCAGAATCCAATATCACTGTGATGATTGTATGCTCTAATATCAATTGTTTGGCAACAATAAAGTAGAAAGTTTTCTAAATGTCCTTATCTACCCGTATCATCTTACAATGTAATGTTCTGCACTATTTATCAGTTCTCGGGTTTGAGGAAACAGCATCAAATCCTTCAGAATTGCATTTAAAGTTGGTACACAGGAGGAGGATGTGGTGGTAGTCATAGAGATTGCGAAATATCATTTGGCTTCTGTGTAAATTTACTGAAGTGGCCATCACCTGCTTCAAAGTAATGATCTAAACATTAGAGCTAATCTGACCTCAGATCTGATCAACAATAGATATAATTGTAAACAGTACTAAATTTTTTCCATGCACTTTGGTTTGAGTTTTCAATGCAAAAATAAAGTGAAAACCTCACTCCACAGTCTGACAGGAAATCTCAATTAAGAAAAGGAAACAGCTGTCATTTTTTATTATACATAACCTATGAAAATACACTATCATCCTAACAACAGTGAATCCTTGAAATTCACTGGCCAAGAGGGTGCAGATGCTCTGTCTCTAAGTGCATCCAAGAAGATGGTGCTGAGGTAAACAGTCATCCATGATCTTGAGCCACAAGGATCAAGGACAGATTCGGTCCTGCTGTTATAAGATCAGTGAACAGTTCCCTATGATAAGATCGTCCCTTGACCTCACTATCTACCTTGCACTATGTACCTTACCTGCACTGCAATTTCTCTGTAACACTCCATTCTTCATTCTGTTACTGTTTTATCTTGTACAGCCTCAATGCACTGTTGTAATGAACATGCAAGATAAAGTTTTCGCTGCACCACACTATATGTGGCAATAATAAATGAATTTCCCTATTTTGTCAAATGGTGGAGCAGGCACAAAGGAGTAATGCCACTAATATTTCCTATTCTTTGTTCCTTCTTATCAAAAATTAACTATAACAAATATGATTAAATCTAAAATGTATTGTATTTATTAATAAGATTAATTTTAAATGCATATGAAAATATAATGGATTAATTTAGCATTGTGTTGTGTCTTAAGCATTTAAAGTATTAATCAGTTGGACTTCCCATTGAATGAACAATGATTGACTGTTTTGAAATATTGGAGCCATGAAGTGAGATACAGAATAAGCAAACCACTGTCTGACTGGAAAGTTGGCATGAGTGACTGCCTCGGGAAGCAGTAGGAGGTTCAAATCTATTAATGGCTTTAGGTGAAGAGCTGAGTTATAGCACCCTTGATCCAAGTGGGTAGCTGAGCTTTGAAGAAGAAACAAAGGACCTGCAAATAGTTGTGGGCAGGTCAAACAAGTTGGCAGGAAAGTGGCAGATGGAGTATAATCTTGAAAATATTTGGTCTGAAGGATAAAGAAACAGGTTTTCCTAAGAAATGCTCTTCCGTCTATAGTTGTCAGCATGTTACAGGCTCCAGTGCCAATGCAGAAGTCCAAAACATCCTCGTTGCTAATTAATTCCCTGTTGCTCCCTGACAATGGACTCCTTGTGATACAGCACCAATTTCTTGCAGGTTCCTAAAAATACTATTGGAATATTTGTTCACTGCACTACCAGATTCTGCAGCTCAATTCTCTCTGTTGACAATAATGGCTCTGATAGAGAGAGGCTGCTTTCAGCTCATTTTTCAACTTCTTGAATTAATTGGGGGTCCTTATTTTTAATTGAATTAAAAGTTTGTTGGTGGTTCAAAAGTTTGAAAACAGCTGATTAATATCACACTTGGATGGTTGTCAAAGCAGTTCTATAGTCAGAGCAAATTTAAGCCTGGCCCCATGACACCTGTATTTGCTGAAGACTATGTTCTATAGGTCTTCACCGAGCACTAGGCCAACATGATGGATGACGTTGCTACCTGAAGGTCCATGCTGGTGTGGATGGTGATAGAAAGGGAAGGGTGGTGATGAGGACTGCCATAATTTCATTGCTCACAAGAAATTCTCAGTCCTTTTATTAAGTGAGAATGTAAAATTATTGGTGTGTTAAGTCTTAAAGTATTAGTTCCTGAGATGTAAAAAAGAAACATGCAAGTATAGCAAGCAAATAGGAAAGTAGAAACGAAATGGGTGTTCATTGCAAAGAATTTGGAATTCAAATTCAAGCTAGTTTTCTGATATTATGAAACCATGTTTGGAGCACATGCCTCCTTATTAAAGAAAGCATGAATCCATCTTGGATTCAGTCAAGCATAGATTCCCTAGACCGATTCTTGAGATGAAAGAGTGGTCCTGTGAAGAGAAAGTGAGCAGATCTCTTTATGAAACATAAGATTCAAAAAGGAACTGACGGGAGACTGTTCGCTTTTACAAAATAATCCACCACTAGCTTCAGTCATCCAAAATTGTGATGGAAAGAAAAATATTGACCAAGTTTGGAGTTCTCTGGCTCAACAGGCACACACAATGCTCATTTATTGAGATCAATAGGATTATGAGCCCCAGGGAATCGGGAACCGGTCACAGATGTGCTATTGGTCAAGAGTTCATTGAAAGAAGACATCAATTTCAGGAGCTGTGCCACCTTCATTAGTTTCTGTTTCCTATGTTCTACGTAAATTGTTGTAGAGAAAAGCTTGTGGTTGTGCGGTAATTAGCAGTCTGGGCTGTATTTGACGTGGGACAAACGCTGACTGTGAAATTACATACAGGTTCCTCATAGAAAAGATTATTTTTATCTTTGACCTTTAAAACAGCATATTCTGATTCATGGGCCTGTGCTGGACTTCTCACTTCTTGCCTTTGCTTCTCTTTGGGAGGATTGCTGAAATAAACAGATGCATATTGCAGAGTTTCATCTCTTAAAGAAACGTTAACCTGCAACACAAAAATGAAAAAAAGTATCATTAGATTTTATTCCCCATTCTGTTTTTAAATGAACCTACTTTGCCATAAATGCTGTACACAGCAAAACCATGTGGAAGTGTTAGTATTAAACTTGAGCATTGTTACGTCCGTAGCCCCCTCCTTTGTGAGAATCGCCAGATCGCTGTTGGGTTGGGTCAAGGGGCCCAGGAAAGGGGAAAAGATACATGCAGGCTGGCTCGTTTCCCCGGCGATGTAAAGCTATGGGACATGGCCATTGTCTCCGGAAGACCAAGTTGGGTATTGAGTACTGTACTATTCATTGAAGCCCCTCAGGAGACGACCAGAGTGAGCTGGTTGAGGGATTGCATCATCCCAACCTGATTGACATCGGAGACCCCGTGAGGAAGTATAAAAGAGGGTCTGGGGAACAACCCCTTCAGACGCACCAGAAGAAACATTAAGCGACCATGTAACAACAGGAAGTCATCTGAAGGAAGCCACGTGTGTTCGATTCCATGGCTGGAATTGGTGGCTGGAACAACAGAAAACAGCTTTTAGCTAACAACGGGGAAGCCCGCTCCCCTGACTCAATGGATTGGCATCATAAAAGATATGGGGCAAGTTAAACCACATCGTTTTTAAACCCAACAACGCTGCAGCTTGAGCGAACTGATAGTGACTGTTATCTTTCCATTGGACAATACATTATCCCCTAGACAACAATAGAGCGATTTCTTATTGGTTATTATTATACCCGCGCGCTAGATTTAGTATTGACGACGTATATTATCTGTATGTTTGCATTAATCTTATTTTTGTGCCCTTTATCAATAAGTACTTTTAAAAATAGTACCATCAGACTTCAACGGACCTCTCTATCTTTGCTGGTAAGTGATCCAGTTACGGGAATTCGTAACAGCATCAAATACCAATGGGCTGTGGATTTGTGTGTTCATGATCACGAGTGTTGCACTGTTGGCTGATTTTCATTTCAGTAAAATCATGACTAATAAGTCAACAACATCCTCTTTTTTAATCAGTTTCATTTCCAAGCCTGTGTTGGAGATTCTTGAACTCCTGGCCAATGTCACATTACCTTAGTTGTAGACAGATCACAAAAGGTCATTGGGAAAAGAAAGAGAATCTTTGAGCAAGAATCTTTATCTTTAAGCAATAGCCAGCTATTGCATTCAGTCCTTTCAAGTCCAAGTCTTTTGTCATTCAATCATGTACCACCAAACTAAGCAACGCTCTCCCAAACCAAGGAGCATAACACGTACACATAACTCACACACAACACATAAAGAAATATTACCACACATAATAAAATATATTCCAGAAGTTTGACATTTAGCATAAGGTGCATTTACGGCACTAGTTAAAAGCTAAACAATATAACACTACTGGCATTTCATAAGTGATGAGACCTGGGTGGTGGCAGGAAGTTCAGTTGTCTCACAGCCTGGAAGAAGCTGTTTCCAGTCCAAACACTACTTGTTCTAAAGCTGTGACACCTCCTGCCTGATGCTAGGGGGTCAAAGAGATTGTGGGACAAATGGGAGGGAACTTTGACAATGCTACGGGCCTTGCAAATGCAACGCGCTAGATAAATACATCAGATGGGTGGAAGGGAGACCTTCATGAAAAACCGGCAAGCTTATTGGAATCAGAGAGCTTAGTGCCGGCAATTCACATTTCACAGTTCATCCAACTGTTAAACCAGTCAGATCCCTTGGAGCTCACCCCATTCACTTTCTGCTGCTACATATTCAGCAACGGACCAAGTAAGTAATAAGCCAGAATTTATTAATCCATGCAAATTCCAGGTTTTCTTCCTTGACCTACATCAAGCAGCAGCTGAGACAATACCATTTATTTGAGATCTTCGATTCTACAAGTAGAAGCATGTTTGTACTTCTGAATGTTTCCCAAAGACTTGAAAAACATTGCAACACAAAGCGTGAATCTAAGAAACAGCCTTTGCACTGTAAACATTTCTGCTTGTTTTGGGTGTCTGTCTAACCATCAAAAATGAATGTTTCTCACCAGCAGACCTCAGGGAGGATGGCAGGGCACCTCCCTAATGATCTTTAACACTGGTGCACCTCAAGGCTGCATGCATAGCCCCCTGCTCTAGTCTTTATACACAGCTGACTGTGTGCCTAAGCACAGCTCCGATGCCATTGTCAAATTCGCCAGTGAGACTGCTGTTTCTGGATGACTGCCATTACTGTTATTGGACAAATCACAGCTTACCAGAGTGAGATAGGTCAGCTGGTTGAGTGGTGCTGCAAAAACACCCTTACACTCAATATCGGTAAAACTAAGGAGCTGATTGTTGATGTCGGGAAAGGAGGGCACACATACACCTGTCTACATTGGGGCATCAATGATGAAGAGACTCAGCAGCTTTAAATTCCTGGGTGTTAACATATCAGATAATCTGTCCTGGGCACAGCACAAAGATCCAATCATAAGGAAAACAAAAGAGTAACAACTTCAGAACCTTCAGGCTCTGGGACAAATGAATACTCTGTCACCACCAAATATGTGTCACCAGGACAGTGAGCTGTTACTGTGCTGTGCATTATGTGAACTTTAAGTTATATTTTAATAACCTACTTGTAGTTATATTTTATGTGCTGTTTTGTGGGTGCACCGTGGTCTAGAGGAACGTTGTTTCATTTGGTTGTAAATGTGTACAGCCAGATGACGATAAACTTGAACTTTCTTAGGAGGTTGAGGAACTTCAGCTTGCCACTGAACACCAACAAACTTTTACAGATGTAGTGCTGAAAGTATCCTGAATGGTTAGACCGTGGCCATCTGAATGTGCAGGAACATAAGCAGCTAAAGAGAGTAGTGGACTCTACCCAATACATCATAACCATATCCATCCCTGTTGCAGCAAGAGAACGAGTGAACCCAAACACAGGACACACAGCGTTATCAGAAGAGTGTTTATTAATGGTTGCAGGGATAGGCAGAGGAATGCTGAGGAGTGAGCGAGGCTGGACCAGGGTTCAAACCCAGGTCACCATGGTGAGAACGCGGCATTTAACCACTGACCCAGCGGAGAGTGTAGACGGACGGCGGGATGAGGTGGAGCAGGGAGGCAGACAAGGGGATGAGCCTGGCTAGGGGAGAACGGCGGGCAGCATGCCATACTCCTGTTAATATGGAGAGAGAAAGTTAACACAGGCAAGCAGTGTGGAAACAAAACTTAGAATACACAGTTCTAAGCGAACGAGAGACTGGGTTAACACAGGCAAACAGCGTGGAAACAGAATTTAGAATACACAGTTCTAAGCGAACGAGAGACTGGGTTAACACAGGCAAACAGCGTGGAAACAGAATTTAGAATACACAGTTCTAAGCGGACGAGAGACTGGGTTAACACAGGCAAACAGCGTGGAAACAGAATTTAGAATACACAGTTCTAAGCGAACGAGAGACTGGGTTAACACAGGCAAACAGCGTGGAAACAGAATTTAGAATACACAGTTCTAAGTGGATGACAGACTGGGTTAACACAGGCAAACAGTGTGGAAACAGAATTTAGAATACACAGTTCTAAGTGGATGAGAGACTGGGTTAACACAGGCAAACAGCGTGGAAGCAGAATTTAGAATACACAGTTCTAAGTGGATGGGAGACTGGGTTAACACAGGCAAACAGCGTGGAAGCAGAATTTAGAATACACAGTTCTAAGTGGATGAGAGACTGGGTTAACACAGGCAAACAGCGTGGAAACAGAATTTAGAATACACAGTTCTAAGTGGATGAGAGACTGGGTTAACACAGGCAAACAGCGTGGAAACAGAATTTAGAATACACAGTTCTAAGTGGATGACAGACTGGGTTAACACAGGCAAACAGTGTGGAAACAGAATTTAGAATACACAGTTCTAAGTGGATGGGAGACTGGGTTAACACAGGCAAACAGCGTGGAAACAGAATTTAGAATACACAGTTCTAAGTGGATGGGAGACTGGGTTAACACAGGCAAACAGCGTGGAAACAGAATTTAGAATACACAGTTCTAAGTGGATGGGAGACTGGGTTAACACAGGCAAACAGCGTGGAAACAGAATTTAGAATACACAGTTCTAAGTGGATGACAGACTGGGTTAACACAGGCAAACAGCGTGGAAACAGAATTTAGAATACACAGTTCTAAGTGGATGACAGACTGGGTTAACACAGGCAAACAGCGTGGAAGCAGAATTTAGAATACACAGTTCTAAGTGGATGGGAGACTGGGTTAACACAGGCAAACAGCGTGGAAGCAGAATTTAGAATACACAGTTCTAAGTGGATGGGAGACTGGGTTAACACAGGCAAACAGTGTGGGTAAACGGAGGGGCAGGAGGCAGGCAACACTTATCTTGACATGGAGCGTTAAATGGAACGACAAATGACAGGCAATACGGAGAGACAGAGTTACACAGGTAAACCTCGGTACTGAAGTAAGACTTAGAATACTCCATTCTAAGCTGTCGGGAATGTGAATTACCGCTCTGGCTGAAGTAACGGTCTGGCAATGAGTGGATGCAAAGCCAGGGTTTTATGCTGCAAGTTTAGAAGAGAATCAGGTGCCGCAATCAAGTAGCCCAGGAGAACATGGGGGAAAAAGGGAGTTAGGATAATAAGAGGAATTAACAGTCGGGACCGAGACAATCCCTACTATTGGCAGGAGGCACTGGCTGGAGAAGACAACATCCATCATCAAAGATCCCCACCATCCAGGCTCTGTCACCTTTGTGCAGCTGCCATCAGACAGGAGGTACAGAAGCCTGAACTCCCACACCATCAGGATCAGGAACAATGACTTTCCTTAGATGCTGCCTGGCCTGCTGAGTTCCTCCAGCATTTTGTGTGTGGTGCTTGGATTTACAGCATCTGTAGATGTTCTCTTGTTTGTGATTTGATTACGACACTGTGAAGTCTCTTCCAGAAATGCCCACCCTGAAGAAGTTTAAGCCTTCCCTTCGATGGGAGTTCAGTGAAACCCTGCTCACTGCTCCCCCTCTGTGAACCCCGCTGCTCCCCAGCTCTGCAACCACGTGCTTATCCAGACCCGCTACTACAACCGTGTATCTTTTCTGGGAACATATCTTCGCTGCTAGCTTGTACAACGTGGCTTCGAGATTCATTTAGACGCCGTTTGGCCTGCTGAGTTTCTCCAGCATTTTGCATGTGTTGCTTGGATTTCCAGCATCTGCAGATTTTCTCCTTCAACCATTCAGTTCCTGAACCAGTCAGCAAAACCTTAATCTCTACATCTTCGAAGATTCAAGATTTGAAGCACATCTATTATCAAAGAATGTATAAATGATACACATTGAGATTTGTTTAATTACAGGCAGGAACAAAGCAAGAAACACGAAGAACACAATTAAAATAAAGAAAGACCATAACCTCTGCACAGAGAAAGAGGAAAAATACACACCATGCAAACAATAGAAGCAAGCGACAGCAACACTATGACTAATTTGATGGTTTCACATTAAAATGGACTTGTTTTGTTCTAATCGTGTACATTCTTGTAACAATTGTGAATAATTTATGTTTTTCTTGTGAATATTGCTCACATAATGCTATGTGCCTGTAATGCTGCTGCAAGTTAAGGTTCTCACTGCACCTGTATGTACACGTATTTGTGCATACATATGACAATAAAATGGGGGTTGACTTTATATCTGTTCAGCTGTAAAAGCGCGTGATAAACAGCACTTCAGTTTCTCACCCACTGAACCTCAGCCTCACATGTGGAGTGAAAATTGCAGTCTCAGTCTGATGTGCACGAGTAAATTTATATGCAAAAAACTGCAGCCAAGATGTTTCACTTGATTACTGTACAGCGCGTGGACTGGATTAACACCTGAAGAAACACCATCTGGCCACATAATGTGAAAACCACTGAGAGGGTGAAATTTTACTCTTTTACAAGTCTTAAGGAGTAGAAGAGTGAAAGATATGTTTGGAAAGGAGAATGTTTATGTACTACAAAAAAAATTCAGCAGAAGAAAAGTTTCTTTTAGTAATATTTGTGGCATACTATGCTGTTGAAACAGTTATGCCTTGATTTGACTTTCTCGAAGGTATTTACAGTGAGAAGAAAATACAAAATGTAAATTCATCTCACTTTCCAGATTTGTAAAAACTTTTACCTTTTGGAATTTTAGCCGCATAGTCTGAGGGGACATAGGATATCGTTGTCAGTAACTCCTGCATTTCCATTTTTTTCTACAGATATAGGCTCCACGGGCTGTTGGCAACTTCAGAAAGTATCAAGAATAGCTACTACCCGCTTAGCTATCAACACTTCAGGCGATATACCTTGAAGGGCAATAACTCTACAAAATTAATGTGTAACCAAAAGCCAAAAAATTGGAATTAAATAGTTGGCCAAGGTAAACAAGAAACTCTGCTCCTACCTCCAATACTTTGCCAGGTTATTGAAATATATTGGTCTAGTGAGTTTCATTGCAACATTCACAAAAATAAACAAAATAAATATTTCCAACTCTGACCTATCTCTATCAATAGACCTTATCCTCAAATGCTTCAACTTTAAGAGAAGTGATTTATCTCTCACCAATCTGTATCCACGTTTGGAAGTTAGCATACTGCTCACTATGGAGCAGACATTTTCCTTAGCCATGTAGTTATTCATTGATGTCAGTGTGGAAAGAATATAATGGTGGGAATGTTGGAATGTTATATCTGTGGGGTAGTAAGACCTAAGGTGTCTCTAATGTTCTTTAAAGCTGTAGCTTCACTTTAGGCAGAGGTTAATTCTGATATATGTAATTTGTTAAAATTGAATCAAAAATTTACTGAGAAAGAAACTAGAGCAAGCAGAAAAGGCAACTATATTACTTGACTCAGTTTTTCAGAGTTTTTCTGGAGGAAAGAGGTGTACATAGCTTTTGGTTTTCTAGATGGAGACCACAATAATTTAATGTAAAAGGTAGATGCATGGAAATAAAATCCACCTTGAAGAACAACAAGGAAAGAGCTGCACAAGGGGATGGGCATGGCATGCTGCCCAGCTATATCTGGGACATGAAACCAAGGTAACCTTCAGCATCCCTCACAGCTCAATATTTAGGAGCTGTTAACAATGAAGATAGTAATTGTGCGGTCATGGTAAATGGAGAAGGTTAAAATGAATATTAAAGTCTTAGATTCAGGGATTCATACAACATGGAAACAGGCCATTTGGTTCTACTACAGTTAGCCCAACTAGCCTCCCAAGTCTACAGGACACAGATAAGTGGGTGACTGTCAAGAGAGGGAAGGGAAAACATCAGACAGTGGGGAGTACCCCTGTGGCCATCTCCCTCAACAATAAGTACGGTTGGGAAGCAATAGCAGCTGTGCCTCTGGCACTGAGTCTGGCCCTGTGGCTCAGAAGGCCAGGGAACTAAAGAGGATGGCAGCAGTAATAGGGGACTCTATAGTTAGGGGGACAGATACATGATTCTGTAGCCACAAAAAAGACACATGGTTGGTAGTTTGCCTTCCAGGTACCAGGGTCTGTGATCTTTCTAAATGCATCCACAATATCCTGAAAAGGGAGGGTGAGCAGCCAGAAGTTGTGGTATGTATTGGTACCGTCAACATAGGTAGAAAAAGGAAGGAGGTCCTGAAAACAGACTACAGGGCGTTACGAGGGAAGCAGAGAAGTAGGACCTCAAAGACAGACAGACATACTTTATTGATCCTGAGGGAAATTGGGTAAAAAGGTAGGTATCTTGTGATTGCTGCCTGTGCCACACAACAGTGAGGATCGGAAACGAATGAGGTGGCAGATAAATGTGAGGCTGAAGAATTGGAGCAGAGGGCAAGGATTCAGATTTCTGGATCATTGGAACCCCTTCTAGGGTAGGGGTGGCCTGTACAAAAGGAAAGGGTTGCACTTGAATCTGAGGGGTGGGCAATATTCTTGCAGGCAGATATGCTAAAGCTGTTGGGAGTGGTTTAAACTAATATGGCAGGGGGTGGGAACCACAATGAAAGAGCTGAGGATGAGCCAACAGGCTTACAAGTACATGATGGGTGTAATATGAATGTAAGGAAGGAGAAGCCAATAATGTGTACAACTGCAGACAGAGCAAAGAGTTAAATTGTACCACAGAGGCAAAATTCAAAAGTAAGAAGAATGCAGGACTGAAGGTTCTGTATTTAAATATGCATAGCATTCAGAATATGATAGACGAACTCATGGTGTATTTCGAGATTAGGTGTTATGACGATTGTAGGCATCACTGAGTCATGGTTGAAAGATGGTGATAGTTGGGAGCTTAATATCAAAGAATATACTTTGTATCAAAAGGACAGGCAGGAAGGCTTAAGCTGTGGTGTGACCCTATTGGTAAGAGATGCAATTACTTCTTTAGAAAGAGGTGACATTGGGTTGGAGAATGTCAAATCTTTGTGGAGTTAAGAAACTGCAAAAGGTGAAAAAAACATTATGGGAATCCTATATAGGCCTCCAAATAGTAACCAAGATGTGGGGTTGAGATTGCAAAGCGAGCTGAAAAAGGCATGTAATAACAATTGCAACAGGGAACTTCAGTATGCATAAGGATTACGAAAATCAGGTTGGTGTCGGATCGCAAGAGAGGCAATTTGTTGAATGCCAATGAGAAGGCTTTCTAGAGCAGCTTGTGCTTGAGCCTACATGGGGAAAGGCTATTTTAAATTGGGTGTTGTGCAATAACACAGAATCTTATTAGGGAGTTTAAGGGTTAAAACAAAACCTTTAGGAGACAGTGATTATAATATGTTTGAATTGATACTGCAATTTGAGAGGGAGAAGCATATGTCAGATGTTCCAGCATTGCAATGGAATAAAGGAAGGCATGAGAGAGGAGCTTGCCCAGTTGTGCTGGAAAGGGATATGGGCATGGATGACGGCAGAGCAGAGGTGGCTGAAGTTTCTGGGAAAAGTTGTCAAGGCACAGGATAAATATGTCCCACAGAAGAAGTTCTCAAATGGCATGGGTAGGCAACTGAGGCTGACAAGAGAAGTTAAGGAGTGTATAAAAATCAAGGAAAGGGCACATCATGTAGCAAAAGTGAGTAAGAAGTTGGATGATTGGGAACCTCTTAAAATCCAACAAAAGGCAACTAAAAAGGCCCTAAAAGGGCAAAGATGAAAAAATTAGGGCAAACTAGCCAATAGTATAGGGCAGGATACTAAAAGTTTTTTTCAGTTATATAAAGAGTAAAAGGAAGGTGAGAGTTGATATTTGAACATAGAAACATAGAAATCTACAGCACATTACAGGCCCTTCAGCCCACAACGTTTTGCCAACCATGTAACCTACTCTCTCGTTCCTAAGATTGTCATAGCCGGGGTGGTAGTGGGGAAAAGCTCCCACTACCTATAAAGTGCTCCAAATGAAGTGCGACTCCAACAGCCTCTGACAACCAACTCTTGGCCTTCACCTGTGGCTTAGCTACTAGGCCTGGTGGAACTGTTTCTACTGACAAGAGAAGGGGCAAAGGTGGACCCACCTTGGAGTCCATTTTAAAGGATGAGGTTTCGGGGTACTTGGAGACTGATGATAAAATAAGTCAAAGTCAGCATGGTTTTTGTAAAGGGAAATCTTGCCTGGAAAATCTGTTAGAGTCCTTCGAGAAAGTAACAAGCAAAGGAGTGGCAGTGGATGTCATTTACTTGGATTTCCACGAGACATTTGATAAGGTGCCACACATTGAGGCTGCTTATAGTTAAAATCCAATGGCACTACAAGACTGATACTGCCATAGATTGAGGAATAGCTGACAGGCAGGAAACAGAAAGTTAATTTACAGGTTGAGTCTGTGGTAAAGAAGGCAAATGCAATGTTAGCATTTATTTCAAGGGAAGTAGAATAGAAAAGCCAGGAGATAATGTTGAACCTGTATTGTCAACAGTTTTGGGCCCCTTATCTCAGAAAGGAAGTGCTGTCTTTGGAAAGAATGCAGAGGAGGTTCATGAGGATGATACCCAGAATGAAGGGGTTAATATATGAGGCCAAGGCCATAGGTATATTTAAAGTGAAAATTGATAGTTTCCTGATTGGTCAGGCATCAGAGGTCATAGCGAGAAGCCAGATGCATGGTGTTGAGTGGGATCCAGGATCAGGATGGAATGGTGGAGCAGACTCGATGGGCTGAATGGCCTAATTCTGTTCCTATGTCTTATGGTCTTAGATCATCCATGCCATCTGTGGGCACCCGTCTGATTTATGCCCTTTCCCAACACTTGGTCTACTGCCCTCCCTGCCTAAGCAATGCAGGTGCTCATCTGTCACTGTTCCTTTTCGCACTTTGTGGCACATCAGACAGCAGTTTTTACTGTTTGCTTAGCATTTGACTGTTTTTACGGGGTCAGTTTGCTAGTTCAACACACAGATTTAGAGCATACAAGGAGCCGGTCAGATTCGAACCCGGGACCAATTGCCTTGAAGTCTGATACTGATGTCACTATACCACTGGCTAATTTAAGTGCTTACCTATACCCTCATAATACTTTCAGTTAACCAACTGCTACTGAACTCTCAGAATGAAGAAGGCCCACCTCAGATACCCCTGAAATCTCTCCCACTTAACCTATATCTATGTCATCTAGTTTTACCTGCCTCTGATTTGGAAGACAGCTCCTACTGTCCATCCTATCTATACTCATTATTTCTTATACCTTATCATGTCCCCCCTTAATGTTGTCCAGTCTTCAGAGAACAGATAAGGCTTCAAGAGTCTCCTCAAGAGTGAACCGTTTCATCCCAGGCAACATCCTGGTGAGTCTCCTCTCTACCCTAGCTCTATCATATCCTTCCTGTACATTGGGGTCCAGACTGCTCACTGTACTCCAGCTGAGGTATGACCTATATTTTATAAATTTGGAGCACAACCTCACTACCTCAGCATTTCCTTCCCCAGCTAATTAAAGCCACAATCCAACATGCCTTCCTAACCAATTACCTTCCTGTGCTATCACCTTCAAGGATCTTTGAAAGTCCTCCCAAGTGCATGGAACCCTATCATGCATGGTCATTTGGCTCCCAAACTGTACCACTTCATGTTTGTCTGGATAAAACTCCATGTGCCATGTTTTATCAGTACAGTTCCTCACTGCAGCCTAGAACAGTCTTCCACACTATCAACTTCATTCCAGTCATGAACTTACTTATCAAACGTCCCACACCCATACATATTTATAATGTATTGTTTATCTTACAATTATATATGAAGGTTGAAATATACATCTTACAGATATATAATAAAAGCAGCAAGGTTCCCAGTACTATCCTTTGTGGGACACTGCTTGTCAAAGTCATTCAATTGTAAAAAATTTCAATCTGGCATTAGCTTAATACCTAGGCAGTTAAAATATATTCCACTCAACAGACTCCATGTATTCCTCACTTTGCCTTCTTGGTTCCTCCCATCTAATGGCACTAGTAAATTAACTTGAATAAGCTGACAATACTTTACTGAACTTTCAGTACATCAGACACCACATGCATACTGTTGGGGTGGGGTGCAAAGTATATACTTACTCTGTTTCCTGAATCTTTCTTCCATTTTCTCTTTATTTGATTATCAACATCCTTCTTCCATTTTCTCTTTGTTTGATTATCAACATTTTTGTCATGGGCTGATGAATCTATAAAAATATCATGAATATCATAAGCATCTCAGGTTAGTGGGACATATATTTTCTCATAGAAGTAACAATTGGATACTAATCAGTATCAACATTTCAATTTTTAATTCTTCAAATAATAATTGTCAAGTTGGCTTTTTAAACTACATTCCTAAACTGTGGAACTGAATACCTAAAACTATAAGGGTTGCAGACTCAGTTGACAATTTTAAACACCAGTTCAAAATCTATTTATTTAACCTTGTTTTTAACTAACATCTATTTGTCTTTTATTTTCATGTTTGAATTTTATCTAATTTTAAAGCACTTTGAACTACATTGTTTGTATGAAGTGTTCGAGAAATAAGTTATTATTGTTATTAATAATTATACTTGAAAACTATGTTGGCTTAATTGGATGTAGAACTATTTATATTTAGCTGTACTTAGTTTCTCAATTAAACTTATCTTAGTGCATTTTTTAGATGAACTATTTTAATTTTGTAGGCTACATTATTATCCTTGTGCATTTAATATATCAGTAATATTTGAGTAGTATTGTAAATATATTGTTTGATAAATCATTTTTGTTCATATAAATAATTCATTACATGTAAAAGTACGTGAATGCCATACGTCATTACGCCACCACATCATAAATACGCGCCTCACTGAAAGTAAAAACAAAGAGTATACATTTGTCCTGGTCTCCCCATGTTTTTCTTTAGATTGGTTTTCTGTTTTGGAGTTACAAAACTTAACAGTACTCTCTCCAGAAAATTTCATTTGGGTAGAATTTAAAACAGGTTTTCACTTTTGCTTTTTTTCTCCTTGAGAACTAAATGGGATGTTCACTTTTGATATACTCAGTTCAGTTACCAAGTAAAAATAAACAATGTATCTGATTACCTTTTCCATTCTTGTGTTTACAGCATCGATTATTAATAATCCAGAGGCATAATGGTACAATGAGGATAAGAGTCAACAGAGCAAAATAATTCTTGGAGAATCCTTCAAAATTACAATTGAAACGTGAATCAAAACTATGTCACA
This sequence comes from Hypanus sabinus, assembly GCF_030144855.1. Lineage (NCBI taxonomy): Eukaryota > Metazoa > Chordata > Chondrichthyes > Myliobatiformes > Dasyatidae > Hypanus > Hypanus sabinus. The sequence continues at coordinate 149,283,186 of NC_082709.1, read as the reverse complement.
GTGAAAAGCAAATAGAACTCTAACTGATGCATGTTACTTTACATAAAATATTTCAAATAGACTCATACATATAAGATAAATTGTACATTAAGACAAAACTATATTTAAATCTACCATTTTGCAGAGTTTGTCCTCATGAAATATGCCAATAGTTTCCCTTCTTAGGATCTTCACACAGAATATCAACAATACTTCTGCTTATGTACAATCTAATTCTATTTCTACAAAAATCTTTAAATGCACAAAATAGCCTTTCAGTGGACACAACCCACACTGTCATGGAAGATGATATCCAGAGTAATGATCTAATTATTCATGAGAGATATTGTTAATGCCAAGGAACTGTCATAATTCATTGATTACCAATACTGTGAATCACCACAACATAGTATTTTGTAAATTACCACAGCATAATCTTCTATGAAAGAGGAGCTGATGAAGGGAACACTAACTGGGATGACAGCAGAACAGCAAAGGCTGGAGTTTTTGTGGGCAAACGGAAGGTGCAGCTTAGAAACATCACAAAGATGAAGAGGTATTCAAAAGGAAAGACAAGGCAACTGTGGGTAACTAGTGAAGTTAAGGGCAGATCATATAGCAAAAAATAGTAGGAAGTTGAAGGAAGTTAGAAACCTTTTAAAAACTAACAGAAGACAAATTTAACACAAGGAGTGAAAGATGAAATATGGAGATAAGGTAGACAAAAATATCAAAGAGGATACCAAAAGTTTTTTTCAGATATAAAGAGTAAAAGAGAGGTGAGAGTGGATATTGGAATGCTGGAAATGACATGTAGCAATGGGGGCAAATGACATGGGGATGTAGCAATGGGGGCAAACTTCATACATATTTTGCATCAGTCTTCATTATATCAGAAATTTGAGACTGTCAGGAGACAGAAGTGAGTGCAGTTACTATTACTAAGGAGAAGGTGGTTGGGAGGCAGGAAGGTCGAAAACTAGGTAAGTCACTTGGACCAGATGAACTACATCCAAGGGTTTCAAAATAGGAAGCTGAGGAGAATGTGAAGGCTTTAGTATTGATCTTTTAAGAATCACTAGATTCTGGAATGGTTCTGAAGCATTGGAAAATTGCAAATGTTACTCTACTTTTTAAGAAAGAGGGAGGCAGAAGAAAGGAATTTATAAGCCAGCTAGTCTGGGAAGTCTTGGTTGGGAAGATGTTGGAGTCCTTTATTAAGGATGAGGTTTTGGAGGCCCATGATAAAGTAGGCCAAAGTCAGGTTTCTTGAAGGGGAAATATTGTCTGTTGCAATTCTTTGAGGAAATAATGGGCAGGATAGACAAAGGAGAGTCAGTGGATGTTGTTTACTTGGTTTTTCAGGAAGTCTCAGATAAGGTGCCACACATGAGGCTACTTAACAAGATAAGAGCCCATGGCTTTACAGGAAAAAGACTGGAATGGATAGAAGATTGGCTAATTGGCTGGAAGCAAAGAGTCAGAATAAAGAGAACCAGTGACAAATGCTGTTCCGCAGGGGTCAGTATTGAAATAACTTTTCAGATTATAGGTCAATAATTTCAATGATGGGATTGATGACTTTGTGGCCAGATTTGCAGAGGATACAAAGATAAGTGGAAGGGCAGCAGTGTTGAGGAAACAGAGTCTGCAGAGGAGTTGGACTGATCAGGATGATGAACAAAGAAGTGGCCGATGGAATATAGTGTAAGGAAGTGTATGGTTATACACTTTGATAGAAGGAATAAGGTGTACACTAGTTTCTAAATGAAGAAAATTCAAAAAGCCAAGGTGCAAAGGGACTTGGGAAACCTTATGCAGGATTCTCTAAAGGTTAACTTGCAGGCTGTGTCAGTGGGAGGGAAGGCACATACAATGTTAGCATTCATTTTGAAAGAACTAGAATATGAGCAAGGATACGATACATAAGTTTTATGAGGCATTGGTCAGACAACACTTGAAGTGCTGTGTGCAGCTTTGTGCCCCTTCTCTGTGAAAAGATGTGCTGACATTGGAAAGGGTCCAGAGGAGATTCACAGTAATGATTCTGGGAATAAAAGGGTTAATATAGAGCCATTGAGTCATTAAAAAAAACTACAGCACAGAAAAAGGCCCTTTACCCCATCTAGTCTATATCGAAACCATTTAAACTGCCTACTCCCATTGAACAACACTGGACCATAGCCCTCCATACCACTACTTTCCATGTACTCTACCTATCCAGACTTGGTTTAAATATTGAAATCGAGCTTGCATGTACTACTTGTGCTGGCTGCTCATTCCACTCTCTCATGATCCTCCAGGTGAAAAAGTTTCCCCTCATGTTCCCCATTGACCTATTGCCTTTAACCCTTAACCGATGACCTCTGGTTGTAGTCCCACCCAAACTCAGTGGGAAAAGCCTGCTTATATTTACCCTATCTATACCCCTCTTATACCTCAATCTTCTATGTTCCAAGGAATAAACTCTTATCCTATTCTGTTTCCCTTTGTAACCCAGGTCATCTAGACCGAGCAGAACATCCTTGTAAATTTTATCCCTACTCTTTCAGCCTTATTTACAGCTCAATGTCAGTAAGACAAAAGGGATGATTGTGGACTTCAGGAAGGGTAAGACGAAGGAACACATACCAATCTTCATAGTGAGATCAGAAGTGGAGAGAGTGAGCAGCTTCAAGTTCCTCGATGGCAAGATCTCTGATCTAACCTGGTCCCAACATATCAATGTAGTCATAAAGGAGGCAAGACAGCAGCTATACGAGTTTGAAGAGATTTGGTATGTCAACAAATACACTCAAAAACCTCTATAGTTGTACCGTGGAGAGCACTCTGACAGGCTGCATCACTGTCTGGTATGGAGGGGCTACTGCACAGGACCGAAAGAAGCTGCAGAAGGTTGTAAAGCTAGTCAGCTCCATCTTGAGTACTAGCCTACAAAGTACCCAGGACCTCTTTAGGGAGCAGTGTCTCAGAAAGGCAATGTCCATTATTAATGACCTCCAGCACCCAGGGCATGCCCTTTTCTCCCTGTTACCATCAGGTAGGAGGTACAGAAGCCTGAAGGCACACACTCAGTGATTCAGGAACAGCTTCTTCCCCTCTGCCATCCGATTCCTAAATGGACATTGAAGCTTTGAACACTGCCTCACTTTTTTAAAAAATCTACTGTATTTCTGTTTTTCGCACTTTTTAAAAATCTATTCAATGCAAGTAATTGATTTACTTGTTTATTTATTATTATTTTTTCTCTCTGCTAGATTATGTATTGCATTGAACTGCTGCTGCTAAGTTAACAAATTTCATGTCACATGCCGGTGATAATAAACCTGATTCTGATTCTGATCTTTCCTGTGGATAGGTTGCCGAAGCTGCACACACAATATTCCAGATTAACAGCTTGTACAACTTCAATGTAACATCCTATCTCTTGTATTCAATACTTTGATTTATTAAGCTCAATGTGCCAAAAGCTTTCTTTATGACTGTATCTACCTGTGACGACACTTTCAACGAATTATGGACCTGTATTCCCAGATCCCTTTGTTCCACCACACTCTTCAATGTCCTACTGTTCACTGTGTAAGCCCTACCCTGGCTGATTGTCTCAAAGTGCAACTCCTCACACTTGGTTGCACTAAATTCCATCTGTCATTTTACAGCCCATTTATCTAGCTGATACAGATCCCTCTACAACCCAAGATAGCCCTCTTCACTGTCCACTACACCCCAAATCTTGGTGTCATCCACAAATTTGCTGATCCAGTTAACTACATCATCATCCAGATCATTGATATAGGTGACAAAGAACAATGGGCCCAGCACCGATCCCTGTGGCATACCACTAGTCACAGGCCTCCAGTCAGGGAGGCAACCATCTGCTACCACTCTCTGGTTTCTTACAGTCAATGTCTAATTCAATTTACTACCTTATCTTAAATGCTGAGTGACTGAACCTTCTTTTCCAACTCCTAAGTGGGGACCTTGTCAAATACCTTGCTGAAGTCCACGTCGACAACATCTGCAGCCTTGCCTTCGTCCATTTTCCTGGTAATTTGCTCAAAAAGCTCTGTAAGATTGATTAGATATAACCTATCACACACGAAGCCTTGCTGACTATCCTTAATCAGTCCATGTCAATCATATATCTGGCCCCTTGGAATACCTACCAATAACATTCCCACAACTGATGTCAGGCTCAGCAGCCTGTGATTTCCTGCTTTATGTGTGGGTGTGTTTGATGGCTCTGGGCCTGTACTCACTGGAGTTCAGAAGAATGAGTGAGGATCTTATTGAAACCTCTCAAATACTGAAAAGCCTAGACAGAGTGGATGTGGAGAGGATGTTTCGTGTAGTGGGTGAGTCTAGGACCAGAGGGCACAGCCTCCGAATCGAGGGACGTCCATTTAGAAAAGTGATGGGGAGGAATTTCTTGAGCCGGAGGGTAGTGAATCTGTGGAATTCATTCCCACTGGAGGCTGTGGAGGCCGAGACGTTGAGTATATTTAAAGCAAAGGTAGATAGGTTCTTGATTAGTTAACATGTCAAAGGTTACAGGGAGAAGGCAAGAGAATGGGGTTGAGAGGGATAATAAATCAGCCATGATGGAACGGCAGAGTAGACTGGAAGAGTCAAGTTGCATAATTCTGCTCGTATGTCTTATAAATTACCACAGTATGTATGTTATCAATCGTCAAGCTGTTAATGAAAAATAAACAATACACAAACCATTTGGAACCGTGGATAAGGCTGATGTATGCCTGTTTCCTAATTCACAGACTGGATGTGGCAACTGAATAGCTTTTGCGTGCATCAGTCTGTTGATCCTGTATTCAATATTAGTGGAAGCCGGTGTCATGTTCAGATAATAACCTACAGAACTGTTGGTGCACACTTGAAAGCATGAAATATGTATCCTTTACTGAGCCCTCTATCCCCAAATCTGCTGCATTTCTTGAAGTAACTAGCATAACTTCAACGGCCTCTTCAAACAACATTGGTTAATTGCAGGATGTTTGTGTGTTCGTTCTCTTTCTTCCACATGTTAATCGATATGCAGGTTTAAGGCAGAGGCTTGCCAACCAAGGGCAGAATCTGCTTCCACTATTTTTGATTTAGATCAAGGCACAAATGACAACTATTTGTTTTTCAAGCTGACAGGTAATATTTCAATCTGACAGTGTGTAGAGGTTAAAATGAAATGTTTTCTTGACTCACATTGGAGATTGTCACTATAATCAATCAAAGCATTTATAAACTGCTACTGGAACCTATCATGACCAAAGGAGTTAAAAATTGAATCTATCTGATGTTACTTTTGTTGGTATTTCTCTTTTACAAGCATGGAATGGACAACTGAAAATGAGCTGAAGGTTTCTGAATCACATTTGTAGGGGGACTTACTTAATCTTTCCTTCCAAAGTCATACTACAGAATAAATAATATATTAAAGTACCACTTTTACTTATTCTTATATTCTTCAAATTAATTATCTGGAGTAAATCTAACTCTTGTTTTGTATGAAACGTTCATATCTTAAAGAGTGGTTGTCGCTTTTGGAGACAATCCAGCTGTTTCCTGGAAGTACTGCATCAGGTATCCTTACTTATGGACACTGGTGCCTTCAATTATGGATTGTCTCACCATGAAATATATGGAAGGATTTGTAAAGATGATGCATTTCATTCAATGTTTGTAGTTGCTTTAAAATAAAGGTGTTTTATAAAATGTAATTTGTTGAAGTAAACTTTGTGCCTTTAACACTCAGTTCTATCTTTGATAGTTTCTAACTCATCAGCTATTGTACATTCCAGTCATATGTCCTGATGTTTATGGCAAAAGTGGAATGGCTAGACTAGTTTTTTGGCTTCATACATGCAGAGGCTGATAATCAGAGTTATTATTAATTTCTTCATTTTCCTGGGCAGAGTGAGCTTTTCTGAAATTGTCCAACTGTGTTTAATTTTCTAGCTTTGGAGAGATGCTAATTCAAAGATAGACAAATCTGAAAATTAATATTAGATTTACTATTTGTGTGACTGTTGCTAAGGGAAAATCCAATAATCCAGAACTGCAATCTGAAGTCTTGAGTTACAATGTCACTCTATTCTGATTTGGGTCCACAAACCTGCTTTGCAGCCACTAAACAGAGTTGCCTGAGGCCGTTTTACAGTCTTACCTAAGGTACAGGTCCCTTCACCATCATTGACTATCTTCACATTATTATTTCAATATAGCACAGGATTATAGGGCAAAGTTTCCTATAGTCTCTGTGGAGTAGCCCCAAACATTTTATATTAATACTAAGGTACAAATTGAAATCTAGGGCAGAGCCACCATTCATGCCTGCTCATTTACTTAGTACGATCGTAGCTTTTTTGATTGTAACCTCAACTCCACATTCTCATCTCCTTAATAACATCTAACCCCTTTACTTATCAATCCATGTAGTTCAGCCTTAAAAAAAAAGCTTCTGTCTTCTCTACCCTTTGAGGAAGAGAGTTACAAAGACTCGAGACATTCTGAAAGAAAAAAGAATGACCATAACAGTCTAAAATGGGCAATGACATACTTTTTTTTTACGATGAACATTAGTTCTAGATTCTGCTGCAAAGAGGTAAAATTCTCTCCTTAATTCCCCTGTAAAGGATCTTTTACACGTTAATCAAATCCCCTCTAATTCCTCTAACCTCCAGGAGGTGCTAACCTAGCCTATCCAACTTTTCCTCAAAAGGAAACATACCAGTAAACATTCTCTGGACACTTCCAAAGCAGCCTTTCTGAAGAAAGGCTCCTGATCCTCTACACAGAACCCCAGACGTGATCTCATAAATCTACTTTATCGCTGAGGCATAATCTCCATCCTCTTGCATTCTCTTCTCCTCACAATGACCAGTAACATAAATAATGCTCAGCTTTCATAATGACTTGCCATTTCTGGGTTACTGGCTGCAGCAAATCATTTACTAAGATCTCTCTGGATCACAGAGCTCTATGGTCCCTTACCTTTTATATGTATCTATATCTTTCTTTCTTTCTTTCTTTCTCAATCTTTTTATTATTATTAATAATATGAACAAAATATAAATGATACATTAATAAAGAAATTACAAACATACAAATTCCCATTACAGATGAAAAAATACATAAGCAATGGTTACAGTATAAATGAGTTTACCAAAACATGAACCATACAGTATATGTATGAACATGGTAAGTCTAGATATTTTGTAATATATAATATAAAAAAACAGAAAAAATAAAAAAAATATATATATAATGCAAAATTAACTACCCTACTAATCTAATAACTAAAAAAGAAGAAAAAAAGAGACAAAAAAAGAAAGAAAAAAAAACTAGAAGAGAAAAAAAGGGCTGTTTGTAATATCTCACAAGAATACATAATCATCAATGTCGTCAACTCCGATCCTCTCAACATACATAAGCTAAAAGCTGGAAAGTCAATGTATCTATATCTTATATAAAATATATACATTAGATTCCAGTAAATTGGGCCATCAGTTATTTGCAACAACTCTTAAAGAACAAAAACTCATGGAGAAAATAACCAGGATTCACTTGGCTTACTTGGGGCAGAACAGTTTCTAACTAGCGTCAGAGGCACATGCCTGCATGGCTGGTAGACACTACACTGTGCTTAAGAGTGAACAGTTTTTAAATAATGACAGTTGAGTGTATTTATGTATTTATGTGTATTTATGTTCAAACGATTTTTGTCACTGATGGCTGATGAGAAATAAGCAGTAAGGCAATTCAGAACTGTTTTGTCACTGCGGTTTCAAGCATTCTGGCTTGGAGACTGACGAAACGACCAAGAGTGAAACATGAAACAATTACACTACTTCTTCCAATTAGGAGCTATGAAGAATTTGAGGGTATCGACAATCGGCTTGAATATTAACTTTGCGCTCCCCACCAGACACTCCCCTGTGGTTCAAAGTAGCTGTTTGCATGGAACAGCAGCCATGCCCTGATACACTGCTTTGACGGGCAGGCTAAACCAGGTGAGGGTGGCCAGGGAAGGGTTTCACACCCCAGTGACATAGGTACACGCCTGCTCATGTCAGGCGGACTGGGTGAATGAAATCTAAAGTAAGATCCAACAACCAGGAAGGCAGTTCTGCAACAGTGCGTGGGAAGCAAAGGATATGATGAGGCATAGGAGAAGGCAAAAATTTTAACTAATAGAATATCTAAATATTTACCAAAATTAATACATATGGATCAAACAGGTTTTATTAAAAATAGACAATTAATGGATAATATAACCCGGTTACTTAGTATAATTCATTTGGCACAAAAGAGAGAGGAAATGAGCGTGACAGTTGCTTTGGATGCAGAAAAAGCATTTGATAGATTGGAATGGGATTTTTTATTTAAGGTATTGGAAAAATATGAGTTAGGAAAATCTTTTATACAATGGATTAAAATTTTAAATACTAATCCTCAAGCTAAAGTAGTTACAAATGGTCAGATTTCAACACCATTTTGCTTAACGAGGTCAACTAGACAAGGCTGCCTATTCTCACCTGCTTTATTTGTATTGGCAATAGAACCATTAGCTGAATTAATTAGAAAAGATTCAGATATTGGGGGCTTTAGAGTTAATCAGGAAGAATATAAGATTAATTTATTTGCTGATGATGTTTTGATTTATTTAACAAACGCATTGCAATCTTAGCAAAGATTATCTTTTAGATTGGAAGAATATGGGAAAGTATCAGGCTATAAAGTAAATTGGGATAAAAGTGAAATTTTACCCCTTACCAAAGGAAATTATAATCAATGTCGATTAGCAACTCAACTTCAATGGTCAATAAATGGGATAAAATATTTAGGTATTAGAGTTGATAATGATGTAAAAAATTCATATGAACAAAATTACTTGCCATCATTAAAAAAAAGAGGATCTTGATAAATGGATGATGTTACCAATAACATTAATAGGTAGAGTTAATGCTGTAAAAATGAATATATTTCCTAGATTGCAATATTTATTTCAAACTTTACCAATACAATTACCTCAGAAGTTTTTTCAAGAACTGAATAAATATGTAAGGAAATTTCTTTGGAAAGGAAAGTTGTCAAGAATATCATTGGAAAAATTGACATGTTACAACTTAGATTACAACTTCCAAATTTTAAGAATTATTATAAAGCAAATCAACTTAGATTTATTGCATCTTTTTTTTGATGAAGAAAAACCGGCATGGATTAGAATAGAATTAGATAAGATAGGAGAAAATATACCAGAAGATTTTATATATAAATGGGAATCCAAATGGATACGGGAAAAAAAGAATCTCCTATATTAAGACACTTGATTGATTTATGGAATAAGGTAAATATGGATGATGAGATAAAGAAATCTTTATTAGCAAAAAGAACTTTAATTCAAAATAGGCTTATTCCTTTTACAATGGATAATAAACTTTTACATAATTGGTTTCAAAAGGGATTAAATATATAGGTGACTGTTTTGAAGGAGGTATATTGTTGTCGTTTGATCAATTAAAAAATATAAAATATCAAGTAACACTCTTTTCTGTTATTTTCAAATAAAAACCTATTTACGAGAAAAGCTGGGACAAACAATGCTGATGCCAAAACCTAGTGAAATAGAAATATTAATTCAGAAAGGAAAAATTAAAAAATGTACATCTTGTATGTATAATTTGATTCAAAAGCAGACAATTAAATTAGGAATTCATAAATCAAAAAATGGGAATCTGATCTGAATGTTAAAATTGATGGAAAAAAACTAGTCAAGATTATGTTCTGATAGTATGAGAAATACAATAAATGTTCGGCTTAGATTAATACAATATAATTTTTACATCAATTATACATAACACCACAGAAAATAAATAGATTAAATTCAAATATGTCTGACCAATGTTTTCGGTGTAATCAAGGAATTGCTACTTTTTTACATTCTACTTGGTCTTGTTTTAAAATTCAACCATTTTGGATAAATTTAAGACTTTTATTGGAACAAATTATTGGAGTACAACTCCCACATAGTCCACTATTATTTTTATTAGGAGACATTGAAGGGACAATAACGAAACTTAAATTGAATAAGTATCAGAAAAAAATTATAAAAATTGCATTGGCAGTAGCCAAAAAAGTTATTGCAGTTACTTGGAAATCAGATTTACATTTAACTATGGATCGTTGGAATAATGAAATACATAGTAGTATTCCACTTGAAAAAATTACGTATAATCTAAGAAATGAATATGATATTTTTTAAAATTTGGCTCCCATACTTACAAAAGATAGGATTAAATACATAGGTCCTTTGAAGATAAAATTATAGTAATTGGGGCAAGTAAAAATAAATATCAAAATTATTTTGAACTCCATGGAGCATGTGGGGATCCTCCGATATCCAGGCAATCTTTATTTTCTTTCCTTTTTTTTTTCTTTCTTTAGATAAGGGTTAAGGGGGGGAGGGTTAATATTATTTTTCTTACTATTTTATCTCCACATTTATTCTTTGTAATTTCTAAAAATTAATAAATAAATAACATTTTTTTTAAAAAGAACACAGTGCAAAACAGGCAGATAGAAATCCCGACGGAGAGAGCGACAGAAATAATTTCAGGTGGACATTCCTGCTGAGGAAGTGGTAATGAATTCAGCAATGAATGAGAATCAGATCTTTGCAGATGCTGCAAATCTGAGCAACAACAGAAAATGCTGGAATCACTCATCAGTTCAGGCAGCAGCTGTAGAAAGAACCATAGTGCCAACATTTCAGGTTAAAGATCCTACCACATCTTTGTTATTTTTAATTTAGTACTTCCTCATTTTTCCCACCAAAGAGTACAATGTCCTATTTTCCAATATTATGCTCCATATGGTGGAACTTCCCAGCTCACTTAAAATTTCTATAATCATTTTGTAGCCTCCTTCTATCCTGTTCACAATATGCTTTCCTTCCTCTCCCCGTGTCATCAACAAATTTAACAATCATTCAGACAACATCTTCATACAAATCATATATAGCATAATAAGTTAAGAACCCAGCGTTAATCCATTTAGCATACTTTTTGTTTCACCTTGCCAACTATTTCTGTCTGCTCTTTGCTTTCTGTTCGACTAGCTGGGGTCTTTTATCCCTCCCAACATTAACTCCTACAGTGAGCTTTTAATCTTCGCAAAGACCTTTGATGTGCCACCATATCCAATACCTTTGGAAATCTATGTACAGAACATCAACAGGGGCCCCTTTAAAGAACTCCAATGCCTTGGTCAAACATTTCCCCTTGAGAAAACCATGCTGGCTTTGCTTTGGATATTTCTGCACACTATAATATTTTCTACATGCTATAATATTTTAATCACAGCTTCCACTATTTTACCTTTAACAGATATTAAACTAATTGGCTTGTAGTTTTCTTAGGTTCTGTTCCCATCCCTTCTTCAACAAAGGGTTAAATGCTATTTTCCAGACAAAACGGATTTCGGGTATTCTGGAAAATGAAACCCGGTGCATTAGATCTCCCGGGAGTAGTTTCCGTTAGGACCCTGAGGTAAAGTCCACGAGGACTCAGGGACTGTCCACCTACAGCTCCAATAATTTGTCCAGTAGTACTACCATGACGATTGCAATTTCCCCAGATTCCTCCCTCTCTTCCAATTCCCGATTTACAACTTATTTTCCATTAATTTCCCAAACTCGCTTTTTGTGGGAGCAGCCCCTGCTACAGTTGTACATTTACGACTGGCTTTGTCCCACTCTGATTCCTTTTCTTTCATTGGTTGTTCAACCTGCTTGGGAAGTGAGCCTCGCTGGTTAAACTGGAACCCTTGCAACATTAATTCCGTTTCTTCTCCGTTTTATTTTTCGCACAGCGCAATGCAATCGTGATTTAGGGCAGGGAAATCTGGAATGACCAGGAATTCAATTTCAGTGAGAGGCGATTGAAACGGACACCCCGTCGCAACCTAAAACTGTAATTTAGCAAGTCGTAGAGACCTGGGATATTTGATCATTCAGCGCTCGCCGAGAGCACACCCGAAACTTTCACTATGGCGATTGAAATTGGTTACAATTTGGCGGGGAGCGAGTGAATTTTGCCCTGACTGCAATCACTTCCGCTGAACGTTGTTTTTTTCTCTATTCGCGACCACCCATGAATTGAAAATTCTCTCGGTTGCAAATGATCACATAAATACAATTCGGACATTGTTTTTTTTTCTCTGTTGTTGTCGTTCCCTGAGCACTGCACCTGTTCGGGGTATAAATTCTATGACCCAGCTGCAGGAGTTGCAATTGGCCGCCTAGTACAGTTTATATACCGTGGAAATTCAACTATCAATCGATGAAGTCAGGAAAAATTAGATTAATTTTACAATATGAACTTTGCGTTGCCAAGTAGTATCGGCCAAGGGTCCAGAACGGGGAAGGATATTAACTCAGACAGGACGATGGGCGAAGTCCGGTAAAATCCTACTTTTTTTTCGCCATTTATATTTTATTGGATTTATTTGAATTTTATTTGATTGGATTTATATGAATTGGATCAGTAGATAATATCTGCAGCCCACTGCCATACCTCTTGAATGTGTTTTGCAGTAACGCTGTTCCGAAAAAGAATATTTCGTTGGTACAAGCACGCGAAGAAACAAAATGTTGGAGATATTAGCAGATCACGCGGGTTCTGTAGAAAGTAAGCGACGGCGACAGGGACCAAAGTCTAGGTATCCTCAGCTCTTGTCTCTATCCAATTCCTTTCATAAACCCTCACAAGTAGCATATTATTTGAAACATTCACGATAACACAGCGCAAGTTTTCGATCGATTCAATAAATTGAAATAAATTATTTCGCAATAAAAGACTGTAGCTATTGTAGGCGTTACCCGAACGGATTGCATTCAACATATGGTTTGTATAAATTTACAAATTTTATCTCCAATTTTCACCAGTAATTGGGAGAAACAGGTTGCGAGATTTATTCCTGTGTGAAACACCTACCTCGGTTGAAAGTCAAACTTTTCCTCACACTCCCTGTAACGTGGTGAACCAGGCAGGTGATGTCGGGAACTGACTCCCGCCGAGCGTCGGTCACCCGCAGCCGGGAGCTCAGGTTGTAGGTATGGTCCTCGTTTACCCTCAGCGGATCCGCCTCTGTTTCATACAAGACATTTCCCGTTACAGTCCAAGAAATATTCAGATCTTTCGGGAAAAATCCCGCAGCCACACAAATCAGGGTCTGAACCCCAGCGGCTTCGTTCTTGGGATCCAGTGAGAGGGAGACGTCAGGCTTCGCTGCAGATAACGGGAGAATTAACACATGGTGAATGTTGCTGTAACCCACATGGATACAGACAGCAACAGTGGACACAACTGAAGACGGTGCACGATACAAAGGTAACACTCTGAACCGAGTTGATTATTTTATGTCTGAAAATTTACACCGGCAGGAAGAGAAACAAAATTCAGCCCGGTAACGGAATGAACTTGAAATGTTACAGCGGGTGTAAATAAAAAAGATGCTGCAGATTTAGAATGTAAAACAGACAGAACACACAGAAAGACGCAGAATTTCTGACGAAAGGTCTTCAATACCGAACATTAATTGAAATGAATTTGAATTGAATGATCCTTATTGTACATAGGTACAATGAAGCCCTGTTTGGCTTCCTCACAGGCAATCAAACAAAGCGGTAGATAAAAATAAAACAGTAATATTAAAACAGTATTAAATAGATAAGTAGCAGAAAATAAGTTGCAGCAGCACCAGAAACTGTTTTCCCCTCCGCATTTGCGACCTGACCTGCTGAGTGTCTCCAGCTCTTTCTAGTTTTACTTTTCAGTTCTTTTCGACCCGGCAAACTTTAGTCACAAGATGCAAATTACACTGGCAGGACATTCCAACAAGGATTTTTCACGGTTCCGATACCCCATCAAAAATCCCTATTTTTACTTCCAATTTTCACCCGTAATTGGGAGGAGCAGGTTGTGGGATTTATTCCCTGTGTGAAACACCTACCTCGGTTGAAAGTGAAACTTTTCCTCACACTCCCTGTAACGTGGTGAACCAGGCAGGTGATGTCGGGTACTGACCCCCGCCGAGAGTCGGTCACCCGCAGCCGGGAGCTCAGGTTGTAGGTTTTGTCCTCGTTTACCCTCAGCAGATCCGCCTCTGTTTCATACGAGACATTTCCCGTTACGGTCCAAGAAATACTCAGATCTTTCGGGAAAAATCCCGCAGCCACACAAATCAGGGTCTGAACCCCAGCGGCTTCGTTCTTGGGATCCAGACAGAGGGAGACGTCAGGCTTCGCTGCAGATAACGGGAGAATTAACACATGGTGAATGTTGCTGTAACCCAGATGGATACAGACAGCAACAGTGGACACAACTGAAGACGGGTGCACGATACAAAGGTAACACTCTGAACCGAATTAATTATTTTATGTCTCTAAATTCACACTGGCCCGAAGAGAAACAAACTACAGCCCGGGAACGGAATGAATGTGAAATGTTACAGCGCGTGAAATAAAAAAATAAAAAGATGCCGGAGATCTAAAATAATTTTTTTGAACAACAGAACCCGTTGGAAATATCCAGCGGGTCTGGTGGAAGAGTCGAAGAGCTCTAACGAAAGGTCTTCCATACCAAACATTAACTCTGTTTCTCTCTGCGCATTTGCGACCTGACCTGCTGAGTGTTTCCAGCACTTTCTAGTTTTATTTTTCACTTTCTTTCGACCAGGTAAACTTTAGTCCCAGGATGCAAATTACACTGGCAGTGAGTCCCAAACAGGAGGTTTCGCGGTGCCGATTCCCCATTACCAATCCCTCTGGCGTTTCTTGTCGGCTCTTTTAACCGCCTCTCTACCAGTGAATTTTTGGGACGTGGTGGCGCTGATGAATTCAGCGACAGGTCTTCCCTTCCCCATGCGGGAGATTGTTTCGATGTTGGTTAATCTGGTTACTTTGGGTCAGAAGCAAAACAGAAACCAAACGCGGAGAAGACAGGATTCCTCCAGCAGGTCAGGGCGCGTTTGGAGAAAAGGACCTAAAGACCCGTTATCCAGCTCGGCCATTGGTCTGAGGCATTGACCCCAGTTCCCTCGCTTCACACTTTGCCCGGCCTGCTGAGTATTTCAAGCGTTTACTGCTTTCATTTCACACGTACCTCGGATGGTCACTTCTGTTCCGCTTCCAAAATATGTTTTCCAGGGGTTCGAATCCATTGTCAGCGCTGAGCATTGGTAAGTGTCAGAGTCATCCACAGTCACGTCGCGAATGACCAGCCAGCCTTCTTTCCCCGATAGACAGATCCGAGTGTTATTTTTCAGGAAATTACTGGACCCGTTTACAGGTTTGTCTCGTGTCCGAGTCCAATAATACCTCGCCGAATCCACCGGCTCGTCCCCGGATAACAGGGAACAGTAGATCCGAGCTGTCTGTCCTCGGAGAAGGGTCAGAGCCGAAGGTGTCTGGTTCACTTTCAGGCCAACAGCGGGAGCTAGAACAGAAAATCGCCGCAATTAGCAACAAGATCCAAAATTATGAGAGGACAACGAGAATAAATGCCAAACGGAGATAGCGCGCGAATTACCCGGGAGAAACAGCCAGACCGAGTACAGTAAGCTTCCGAGTAGTGACATGTTGGGTAAAGGAGGCGTCGACTCGGGACAGGAGTCACCCAGCGCTGATGGTCACTTTGTAAAGTGCAAAATCGCTGCGAATTTGTGGCGGTTTCTCCTCAGCACGTCACATCTGCGGCAGACTGGCGGAAAATTTAATTAAACAACTGGAGGCCCAATCATTGAGGATGTTTAAGGAGGAGATTGATGGGTATCTAGTTAGTCAGGGTGTCAAGGGATATGGGGAAAAAGCCGGAAATTGGAACTGGAGGGGAGAATAGTTTAGCTCATGATGGAGTGGCGGAGCAGACTCGATGGGCCGAATGGCCTACTTCTGCTCCTTTGTCTTGTGACCCTGAACTCTTCAATCCTTCCGAGCATTGGCCGTCTTGCACTCACAACTGATGGATTAGGCAAACGAGAAGCTGGAATTTGTAAATAACCACTGAGAATATTTTCTGAAAAGCTCGCAGATGCACGTAAATAGAAACGGGAAATGGTGGCAACACTCAGCAGGTCAGATAGCATCCATAAAAAATGAGAAAAAGATGTTCTCGTTTCTGAGAGAGAGTGTGACTCAAGCAGACTCAGAGGTAAGGGTTTGCTGGAGGAACTCGGTGAATGAGCAGAATCGGGGGTAGGGAAGTTCGCTTGGAGACGCTGGTCGGTACTGAGTTATCACTTCATTGGGAGATGAAACAGTAAAAATGTCGCCCTTTCAACAGTGGCTGCCGGACTCGTTGGGTGGAGCATGTTCAGTTCTCATTTCAGCAAATGATCACCCGGTTTAAGAGATCGATCACTCAAGTGAGGTGAGGACTTGTCCGCTGTGGTATCGTGAGATATCGGCTGAGTCTTGGAGTCACGGAAGGACAGGGCCCAAACACAGCGCCTTCGGTTTAACCGGCCCATGCAGACCACGTTATCCATATTTAGCCAGTTCCAACTTCCCGCATTCAGCCCATATCCCCCCAGGCCTCTTCCCGCAAGTGCTTCTTACCTAATGCTATTGCACCATTTAGATATTTTATGTCTGTCACTGTACCATTGCCGCAAATTCTGCGACATATTTCAATATTAATAAACCTGATTCTCATTCTGATACTGGTTCTTCCTCAACCATTTCCCCTGGCAGCTTGTTCCTGTACTCATCACCCTCTGCGTGGAAAAAGTTGTCCCTGGGATCCCTTTTAAATCCCCCCCCCCCACCCTAAGTTTATGCCCTCTGATTTGGGTTTCCTTCCCAGGAAAAAGACGGCTTCCATTCCTCGGACCCATGCCTCCCATAATTTAAAATGCTTCTATAAGGTTGTCCACCATTCTCTTACACTCTGAGGAATAAAGATCCACAGTGACCAAGTCCAGCTGTCCCAACTCCAAGGCAGGAGACAAGGAGGCATACAAAAGTGAAATAGATCTGCTGATTGAGTGTGTCATAACAACAGCAGCAAGTGTGAGTATTTGTCTGTGGATTTCTGAAAGGGGGAGTCAGGAGATCCAACCCTCTCCTCATTGTGGACTCAGGGGTAGGAAGGGTGAGCAACTTCTAAGTTCTTGGGCATCCATGTCTCATTAAATCTACCCTGGGCCCAACACAATGATGCAATCACAAAGAAGGGACATCAACAGCTCTACTTTATTAGGAGTTCCAGGAGATATGGTATGTCACCAAGGTCTCTTGCAAATTCCTACCGTGGAGAGCATTCCGACTGGTTGTGTCACAGCCCGGCGCAGAGCCCTCAATGTGCAGAACAGCACGAGGTTGCAGAGGTTTGGCAATTCAGCCATTTCCATCACAGGCACGATACTTCCCACCATCGAGGGCACCTTCAAGTGGCAGCAGCTCAGGAAGGCGGCATCCTTCTGGCACGTGCCCTCTTTGCATTACTACTTCCACAGGAGGCAGTACAGGAGCCTGAAGACCCACACTCAAAACTTTAAGAAGAGTTTCTCCCCTCTGCCATCAGATTTCTGAACAGTATCCATGAACACTACCTCATTATTTGTCTTTTGCACTGTTTGTTTATTTTGTAACATGTAGTAATTTTTATGTCCTGTATTGCACTGCCACAAAATATCAGATTTCATGACCTAAGTTAGTGAAAATAAACCTCACTCTGATTCTAAATGTACTTGCCCTGATTGATGAACGGCATCATGCTGAAGATCTTTTTCACCACACTGTCTACCTGCGTTGCAGATTTTACTGAACTAATCACTTGCACTCCTGCCCACCCATTAACCCCACAATTTCTCTACACTCTCTATTGCGCTGCCATTCATAATATAGGTCCTAAACTGATTTGACTTTCCAGAATGCATCACCTCATATTTATCTGTATTGAAATCAATTTGCCATTCTTTGGCCGACTTCTCTAACCGATCAAGATCCCCTGTACTCGATGGTAACCTCCTTCACTAACAACACCACTTCCCTTATTTTGCGCTATCCACAAACTTGCTGATCAAGCCTTGTGGTTGTGAGGATTTACATCCTCATATAAATAATGAATAACAAAGGTCCAACATGAGTGTCCCTGTGGCACAAGAGTAATCACTGGCCACTGTTCTGAGAAACAACCTTAAACCACCACCCCCTTCTGCTTCCTACCCATCAACCAACCTACCCAGAAGACCTTGATCGGACTGCACTTTAAGTACTGTGTTCGGTTCTGGTCACCTCACTACAGGAAGCATGTGAATACCATAGACAGAGTGCAAAGGAGATTTACAAGGATGTTGCCTGGATTGGAGGGTGTACCTTATGAGAATAGGTTGAGTGAACTTGGTCTTTTCTCCTTGCAGTGGTGGGAGATGAGAGGTGACCTGATAGAGGAGTATAAGATGATGAGGGCCATTGATCGTGTGGATAATCAGAGGCATTTTCCCAGGGCTGAAATGACTAACAAGAGGGGGCATAGTCTTAGTGTGCTTGGAAGTAGGTACTGAGGGGATGTCAGAGGAAAGTTTTTCACACAGAGGGTGTTGGCTATGTGAAATGTACTGTTGGCGGTGGTGGTGGAAGCGGATACAATAGGTTCTTTAAAGAGCCTCTTAGATAGGTACATGGATCTTAGAAATATAGAAGACTATGCCCTAGGGAAATTCTAAACAGTTTCTAGAGTAGGTTACATGGTCGGCTCAACAGTTTGGGCCAAAGAGCCTGTAATGTGCTGTAGATTATTTCTGTGTTCTATGTTCTAAATAGCTCTCACTGGATTCCATGAGAATTAACCTTGCAGACTAGGCCATCATGCGGGACCTTGGTGAAGGCTTGCTGATGCCCAAGTAGACAATATCCACTGCTCTGCCTTCATCTACCCTTTTGGCTACCTCTTCAAAGAGCTCTAAAAGATTCAGCTAGCATGTTCAAAGCTATCCTAACTCCTCCAAATCAGCCTCTATCTACCCAAATGCTGTCACTCAAAGCTGCTGAGAGATGGTGCAGGGCATCCTGGGTCTTGGGCAAGGTTTGATTGATGTGTTTTGTGAATTGGACTCTGTAGTTCACGTTACGATGTGTTCTTGGTTTCCAGTCGCACTTTTTTTGTTGATATTTTGTGCGATTTTGATTGGAGTGGACTAGTTCTGCAACCTGAAGTTAACGAGTAACACAGAGCTAGATTGAGCTGAACTGAATACGTCTGGACTGGTTGGATGATTTGTAGTTTGGTGTTTTATATTCTGTGTTTTCACTTGTTTTCTTTTTTGTTGTTTGCTTGATGTGTTCCTTTTTTTTGCATGTTGGGAATTTCTTTGTATGGATCCATGGTTTTTCTTTGTTTTGTGGTTAACTGAGGGAAGACAAATCTCAGGGTTGTATATTGCACACATTCTTTGATAATAAATGTACTTTGAATCTTGAACCTTTGAGTTTATGGTTGGAAGTCTGTCAAAGAATCATACTCTGCAAAGTAGAGCTGTGCACTCAGACTCCATGTGCTGTTATGGAAGATCAGCAGTGCTGCAGAGAATAGAGCTGTTGCCTTCCAATTTAACTAACTAGGTGTAATCCTGACTTCTAGTACTGCCTACATGGAGTTTGCATGTTCTCCCTGTGACTGTGCGTGTTTACTCTGGTTTTCTCCCATATCCTAGACGTGTTGCTTGTTATGATTTCTGTGTACCTGCTCCTGGTGTACAGGTGAGTTGTAGAATCTCAGGAGAGTTAACAAGGATGTGAGCATGATAAAAATTTGCATAAACACAGAAATAGCGTAAGTGGGTGTTTGATGCGCAGGGGATTCAGGCATAGCTAAGACACTATAATATAGATATACACTCAGTGGTCAATTTATTGGTACAAGAGGTGCCTAATAGAGTGGCCGCTGATTGAATGTCCATGGTCTTCTGTTGCTATAGCCCACTCACTTCAAAGTTTGGCTTGTGTGTTCAGAGATGCTCTTCTGCACACCACTTGGAGTTATTTGAGTTACTGTCACCTTCCCACCAATTTGAACCAGTCTGGCCATCCTCCTCTGACCTCACTCATTAGCAAGGCATTTTCAACCCCAGAACCCCCCTCACTGTTTTTTTTAAATGTTATGGTTTTTTTTGCGCCATTCTCTGTAAACATTGAACTTTAAAACTCTAAGAGCCTGCGTGCATGAAAATCCCAGGAGGTCAGCAGTTAGTTACTGAGATATTCAAAGTATCTCACCTGGCACAAACAATCATTCTATGAACAGAATCACTTAGATTATATCACTTCCCCATTTTGATGTTGGTTTGAGCAACAACTGAACACCTTGACCTTGTCTGCATGCTTTTGTGCACTAAGTGGCTGCCACAATTGGCTGATATTTGCATTAACGAGCAGGGGTACTGGTGTACCTAACAAACCGGCCACTGAGAGTAAGTAGCATGACAAGCAGAGATAGGAAATTTGCATCCATACACTCTGATAGAGAGGTTTCCAATCTAATTTGTTTCCATTATCATCGTTTGCTCTGGTAAGTATGCGATTTCTCATGGTCTACAAAAAAAAAGTAATTTTGTATCTGCAGTTGTGGATGCCTTGGACCACATCCAGCAAACCAATGTATAAATCAATTCTTGAAATGTTTCTGTCTTCATCTTTCCTGACAGAGTGGTAAACTTGGTCACCTTTCATCAGATGACATCTTATTAAACTGGAGGAGGCAGGAGAACACTGGTTTGCGTGGCCAAGGTCGAATACTGGGTTAAATTTAAGAACAGCTGAGAGTTGAATCAGTGAATGCACAGTTGAAAGAAGTTATACTTACTATAAATCTCGATGTAAAATTGCTTGATTTATCCACCACCCAGGACATGCTGTCTTCTCGTTGCTGCCATCAGGAAGAAGATGCCTCAGGACTCACATCACCAGGTTCAGGAACAGCTATTACTCCTCAACCACCCCTTGAACCAAGGGGAATAACTTCACTTGCCCCATCATTGAAATGTGTCAATGACACGTTTTCATGATTTGTCATCTCACATTTCCAATATTTATTGCCTTTTTTTATTATCATGATTTATTCTTTCTTTCTACATTTGCACCCTTCATTGTCTTTTGCACATTGGTTGAATGGCCAATTTGGTGCAGTCTTATACTGTTTCTACTTTGGTTATTATTCGATGGACATTCCGGGTACAGCTGCAAGAAAATGAATCTCAGGGTTGTAAATGGTAAAATAATGTATTTCATTAACAAATTTACTTTCAACTTCAAAGACCAATATTTCGATTTTATATTATTCTACAGCCGAGCCTTGTTAAAATGTAATTTACTTGAATTGAGGAAGAAACAGAATCAGGAACCAGTTTGACTTCGAAAGTGATTAGATACAATCTAAGAGATAAAAGGTAATTAAATCCTTTTTATTTATTGGTTGGAGAAAGCAGCATTCACTGTTTGTTTTCCATGTCGCATGCCAAATAATTGCAAAGTTCCCAGCCTGGGTCATTTTTCCCCTTTGGGGTGTGAATTAGAAAATTTTAATCTGCAGTGATGGCCAGCACCCTAAAGGATATCTTGTTACTAAGGAGATGGCTGGATTATTTCCTTCTTCCTAAAACAGGCCAGA
Organism: Hypanus sabinus; assembly: GCF_030144855.1. Taxonomy (NCBI): domain Eukaryota; kingdom Metazoa; phylum Chordata; class Chondrichthyes; order Myliobatiformes; family Dasyatidae; genus Hypanus; species Hypanus sabinus. The sequence continues at coordinate 149,261,530 of NC_082709.1, read as the reverse complement.
ATGCTGACATTCTTTAAAATCCAATGGGAGCTTTCTGTAACGTGTAAAATAATACATTGCTGGTTACTCACCTAGAACATGCTATAAATCCAGAATTCCTTGTGATTTATAAAATGCACTGTGACCTAGGACTCTATTCAGCTTGAGTTTATATCAAGAGACCCAAGAGTTCATGAGTCAAATTCATCCACTTATTAACTTTGATCAGTAATGAAATCTATTATTCATAAGTATTTTCCTTCCATTTTACTCTCTCTGCATCCTGTTGGTTGTGTAGAGAATCCTTTAAGTATTCTATAAAAGACAAGATAGTTTGGCTGTAATCAGGCCAGATTGAGCTTATACTTGAGCAGATTCTAGCTCAGTGATTTCCCTTGCAATGGTGAAAACATTTCATGATCCTGTCATTTATTTAACTACTGGCTCCATGTAACCGTGGTGTCAATTATGGACAGCAGCAGTCGTTCAGGATCATCCATGGGGTGAAATACAATTGCAATATACTCAGAATGAATTTGAGCATTGCTTAAGTCTTCAGGAGTTGAATTACTGTTATAAGAACACAGCTGCATTCCTTTTCTTCAGGGCTGTGTTATAGAAACCAATGGCTGGCTCTCTCAATGTCCTTGGATTTTTTTCTGCCTGTCTTCTACAACCTGAATGTCAATCTCAGTGATAGAAAATTTGGTTTTTAAAGTACGTTTTCCTGCAGTGGCATTCTTTGACTTTTTATTTTAGCTCGTTATTCAGTGCCTACTACATTGTTCCCTGGTTCTAAGTGTTCACTAAGATGCTTCTCTTGTTAAGAACAAATGTAATTCCATTTCAAAGTGGCCGACTATAACTATCAAATAATGGAGATGATGATTAGATTCTGATGTTTTTTTTTAATCCATTTATACGATGAAGGCATTGGTGACAAAAATCAACATTTACTGCAACACTAACTACTTTTGAGAAGGTACTCTCGCCAGGTTTCTAGTTAGGGTGTATGCTGGCCAAGGAGGTTGCAGGCAGGAACATCCTCCAGAAAACTGCATAATGGATTTATGGGCATTCACGTATACATGCTCATTCTACAACATTAAGAATGTACTTATGTACTGCTTCCTAAAGCAAGAAAATCTCAGTGCATGCTCTAGATATTGATCATTCCAGAACCTAAACTTTGCAATGATATATAGGAATTAAATCATCAGGGTGGTGTGCAACTTGCCTTTTCAAAATTCCCTCTCTTAATACATGGGGGTTTTGCATTTGAACCTGGAGATTTTCATGTAATTGAAGACATTAAACAAAGTAACACCTCATCCTTGTGTAATTAATTTCACAATCCTATCAATAGTAATTCAAATAATAAATCACACACACACGGAAAGAGGAAGGGAATTAAAATGAAAGTTTTTATTCAAATTGCTAAAAGCTTTTTTAAAACAAGATCTTTGCAAATAGTTGTAGAATGAACTTTCAGAAAATCAGTAATTGTAGAAAGTGCCTCGCACACAAAACATACAAAACTAAGTTTTAAGGAGCATTAACTTCCTCCATAATTGTATAGCAGTCTCATAAATTTCATATATAGCTATATGTAAATTACATATTTTGCTTGTGCCTCACAGTTCTAATTTATTCTTATTTATCTACCACCTAGCAGTATTTTTACTTGCTCTTAAAATTTAAGTCCTTACATATACACAAATCACAATTCTTGTTTGACATGAGAAGTCAGCAACCAAACACATGGAATCCTTGAACATTAATTCATATTAGTGGTGTTATTGAAAACCTATCACCTCTTTCTTTTTGCTTTCATCTGCCAGGAAGATACAATCACATTGCTGTAATTTTGGTTAATTACAATCGCCTATAGAACACTACCTCACAGGAACCTGTCCTTCAGCCGATCTAGACCACACCAAATTATTCTGCCTAGTCCCATCAATGGACACCGGACCACGACCCTCCATACACTCCCATCTATATACATACCCAAAATTCACCTAGATATTCAAATCAAACCCACATCCACCACTTCCACTAGCACAGGTAATTCTTCAATCCCTTACTTCAGTGCTGCAACAACCACTATGTTACTTGCTATGCTAGCCATAAAACTCATCAAGAAAACTATCATTAGTTTAACCACAACATATTAAAGACTAGCCATTTTGATTAACAAAGCTGCAATGCTTAACTGCATTAATCAAGCTGCATGCTTGATTAACAAAGCTGGTTTTAAAACCAAAACAAAACCAGAAATGTGAAAATAATAAGTCATATATTAGTCACATAATAAGTCACAAAGCTGCACATGGTTTTAAACCAAAACAAAACCAGAAATGTGAAAATAATAAGTAACATAAGTCACATGTCACATGACCAGCCATCCCTATCAAGGTTCCAAAACCAGAAAAAATAAGAAACTAAGCAGAGAGTGGAGAGAAGGAAGGGGCAGACAGTGTGGAGAGAAGGAAACGTCAATGATAGGTTGAAGACCAAAGGTGCTCAGGTAACAACTAACTTTAAGTTAGGAAGTTAGGGCCAAAGTCCTGGCTTATAGATCGGTATTTACGGTAAGAAGCAATAAATTGAGGAAGCTTTGTTGGAGAGTATAATGACTGTTTGGAGAAACACATCTTTTCAATTATAAATCTGATGGTTTCTCTCCATTATCCACACGGATAAGGTGTTTTCCATCTGAAAAATACAAATAGGAACAAAAGTCAACATTTATTCTGCTAATACTGTGTATACATAAGCTGGGCTATCATAATGAAATAATCTTAAATTGATTGTAATTCTGTATTTCTTAATTAGCCTTAGATATCCACATTTAAAATAAGCATTGATCATTCTAAAGCACATTACAACAGTTGAACTCAATTTTACTCTGTGCACTTCCTCAGTTTTCTGCATTCCTACCAACAAAATCGTTACCTTACCTGAAAATTCTCAGTGATGAAAACCACTTGGTTAGTGAAAAACAAAAAACAGTTGTCAGTCATTCTGCATTACTAATAATTTCTAAAGTTTCTCATGACCTACAATTGTGCCAAACTTAGTTAACACATCTCCTCAGTACAATATTCAAGTGGAATTATCTTACCAAAATAGGTTCATTTGTATTTACTTGAGGTTCTATATATGCTTAATTTTGTGTACTTCAAGTCAAAATGGTGCCAAGCTACGACGTCTGTCAAGTTGTGGCTCAGACATTTCTTTGAGGTTCTTAAGAATGGTTTTGGGGACATTTAAGAACTACATGTCAGGCTTGGGTTTCGGGACATAGATGCCGGGGAGATAAAGGTTAAGGCCTGTAAATGAAGAGTGAGGGCAGGGGTTGGTGGTCATAGTCCAGGCTGACGCGCTGAGGACGAAGATCAGCTATCCCCAAGGTCAAGGACTGTGGTTGGCTGGTCCCTAGGCCATTAAGCCCCGGGTTCGGAAGTCCACGCGAGTCTGGAGGTCTATGCTCAGAGATGAAGGTCCCACATGATTGGTGAATCCTGGGGTCAATACCAAAGTTCAAAGAGCAAAGTCAGCGAGTCCGAAGATTGGGGCATGAAGGTTGAAGCCCTGAAATCTGAAGCCCCTCGATCAGCGTGTTCCGAAGTCAGTGGCTCAACATCTGTGAGTCTAGGCTAGGCGCTGGAGGTTAGAGGCACAACGTCTATGCCTTCTGAGTGTTCAAGGCCAAGGACTGGGGTCAGAAGCTCAGAGGTGGTGGGGTTGGAGGCCTCTATGTGTGTGTAGGTTGTTAGTTGAGAAAGGGACTTCTCTTGCAGTGTTTTTTTTGCTTTGTTGCTGGTGGTGGTGTTGCTTGGGTTGTTCTGCTGATCACAGCAGACATACTACGTTGGTGCCGGAATGTGTGGCAACACTTGTGGGCTGTCTCTGCACACTCTGCAGCTGTGTTGGTTGTCAGCGCAAATGACAAATTTCACTGTATGCTTCAAAGTACATGTGATAAATAAATTAATCTGAACGTATTTCTCGCTTCTTGATCTTCCTCCTCCAAAACTATTAGAGGGCGCAAGTTTATTTTCAGCATGTAATAAAATCTAGTTTTAAAATTATAATTAGAAATAACAAATACACTTTCTAACTCAAAACAAAATAAAAAGAGCATGTGCCAGAAATGTGCTGCAGATCAGAAAAGTGGAGACAGGATTAATATATAATTGTGAAGATCCTTTGTTGATACTGGAAAGGAGAGAACAGTTTGGTATCAAGGTATGGGAGAAGTGACAGTGGGATGAATAGAACAAAGGGAGTATTTAGGATAAGAGGAGTCCAGGGTTGATCCAAGGATATGATGCAATGGGTGCAGTTAGGAAGAGGTGACAAAGTCTTCTGCTCAAAGTAATCCAATTCATGATTGGGGAGCGACACCTCATCTTCTATTTGGGCATGTGCAGACTAGAAATCGGGTAACTCACTTTATCCATATAAAATCAGGCCAGGTGAACCCTACGGGATATTGGCTCATTTTCTTTTGTCTGACCATAAGCCTGACCTAGGCTGTTCTACTGGATGGTATCTCCTTTGTGTTCTCACATTCCAGCCGCCCCCGTATTGTAGTTTTGATCCCGTTTTCTTTGTTATAGTTCCAACCAACACTGCGTATCAGAAGACCTTCAATAACAGCATTATAACAAATTCCTAAGATTAACTAATCGTGAACGTTGTAGTGACACTCACTGAAACTGCACTTACTGTGCTAACATACCCTGATTTAAACCTCTGAGGTTACTGGCATATTCACAAGAATGATGTCCTAGAAAATATTTTCTCTTCAGGTCACTCAAGAGCTTCATAAAGCCTGAACCATAGCTAAATTTATACAATGTGCTTCTGTCAATCGTGTTCACCTGCCAGAAATGGAAGACAGCGTCCAGACTGCTATGTAGGAAACTGGAAAAGAACAAAAACTGAGTGTGTAACAGAGGCATGAAGCAATCAGCAATGGTAAAAGCTGGAATATCTGTGAATGAATGAGGAAGGTCATTTTGGACAAATCAAGTTACAACACTGGAAAATGACATAGCAATATTAACCTACAAGTTCAAATTCCAACAGAAAGTCTGGCTACAAAATTCCTGATGTAACGCAATGCAATGTAACCTGGAAACACACACTAATATACTCCACACAAAACTAAAACTATGTTCAATAACACTGTGCTGTTTTTTTGAGTGGTGAATCTGTGCAATTCTCTGTCACAGGAAACAGTTGAGGCTGGTTCATTGGCTATATTTAAGAAGGAGTTAGATATGGCCCTTGTGGCTAAAGGGATCGGGGGGTATGGAGAGAAGGCAGGTACAGGGTTCTGAGTTGGATGATCAGCCATGATCATACTGAATGGTGGTGCAGGCTCGAAGGGCCAAATGGCCTACTCTTGCACCTATTTTCTATGTTTCTATGATTTACTTGAACTTAAGCCAGCTCTGCACTGACATTAAGTAACTATTGTAATTAAACATTAATCCCGTTATTTATGAAATTATCAAGAATTCTCCCAATACTATCACTTAAATCTTAATAAGCATTATTTAATTTGCTCTTTTCTTAACATTTCAAGTTGGGCTTTAACTTCTGATTTAAAAATCTATGGAATTAAATTTCTAGTGATTGTAGTAAAAGGTTATGCTTAAATAACACAACGTTATTTAAAGATATTTCCTGCCTCGTTAAAATATTTCCAGATTTCCTCTATTTTCAGCCTCGCTCAGTTTCTACTCTTTTTGTCCTTCCTTTCTTTCTCCTTGTACAATGGATTCCATTAATTGAGGCACATCAGGATCAGTATATTTTAGCCCAATTAACCTGCTGTCCCAATTAGCCAAGATTTCATGGAAATCATTAAAAAGGTGTAAAAAACACAAACTGAGTAACAAAGTATGTATTTAACTGAAATTCAGAACAAACTGGAAGACTACCAATGCTACTACAGTACTATAAAACTCTATATTGGTTCTTAATAGTTACCAACAGAGGAATTCATTCAGTGTATGCAATGAACAAAATCAGTGCAGAATAATGAACTGCCTTTTGATGAATGGACACTCCAAAACTTCATTTGCATTGTAACATTCAAGATGACTGCCCATACCTACAAATTCTCAGTATTTCCTAACTTGAAGTAATGAAATAATTTCATTTTTCACTCCCGCCATTTCTTGCTTGATGGCTCAGTGACCGAAACAGTTCTGAATTGCCTGACTGCTTATTTCTCGACAGCCATCAGTGACAAAAGTCACTGACTTTTGAACACAGATGCACACAACTGACGCTATTCAAAAACAGTTCACGCTAAGCATGGTATAGTGTCTAACAACCACACAAGTGCTATTTAGAACCTGTTCAGCAAGTATCCTGTCCTAATTAAGGGGCATGGTGTCACAAATAAACAAAGGGTATTTGGCTATTTTCTTAATTAGTTTTTGGTCTTAATAGTAGTCCTAACTAAGCAGACACCCCAGTTAACCGAAAGCCCAAGTAACTAGAATCCACTGCATAGTTTTATAAGATGTACCGACTTACTGCTCATTATGTTCATTTAACACTTTCTAAAGTAACAACTTTAGAAATAAACCTACCTGAAAATATCACTCGAGTCTGCTTAGGCTCGGTCATCCATTTATGAATCTTGGAGCAGATGTAGTGTTTCATTTTGTCAATTATTTTCAAATCATTCGTCACATTGAAATATCCATCACTTTCTCTCAATTTTACTTCATCATGCGCTGACAATTCATTCCCATGCTTGTCCTTCCATGTAACGACTGGAGCAGGGTACCACCCTGAAGACCGGCATGACAGCACATTTGAATTGGAATCCCAGAAAACATGGATGCCATCTGTACTAGCTACCAAGAGTAAAAGTAACACAAATTATAGCTGGTCAACAAGAACACGAATCCTACTGAAATGCTTCAATACAAAATGTTAGTTTTCAGAAAAGCAATAATCCTCTGCAAAATTATATATTTAAGATACTCTCTATACTTAGCTGATAGTCAAGAGTGCACTGTATATTCTGGAGAAAATAAGTATCTATTGGAATGAGTTGAAAGTTACCCAAAATGTGCAACAAAATAAGACAATGGTCTGACTTCTTTCCATTGGCTTACTTTGTTTTCATAAACACATTGTTTCCACGAGCATCGTAGGTATATAAAGTTTATAAATAAGTAAGACTGCACTTTTCCTATATTAATTCCACGCACATTCTCAGGCAGATTTTCTTGGTAGAGGCATTAAGTTTAAATAAACTGGGCTACAATTGAAAATAACCTGCACATCTTAGCTTCCTTCTTATAACACGTGAATCGAAGACTGAACAAGCACCTTCATTGGTGCATAATCCTCCACACTCTTCTGTGCTGAAGTGACCCAATGCATTCAGCACACACAGGAAAAAATTATCTTGCTAACTAAGAATGCAGATTCCAGTTTAGAATATACATTAAGCTATACTTCATTCCTTGTAATAGTTTGGATCAATGAAATTAACTAACTTGGAAGTTTCACTTGTCAAGTTCTACTGAAGAAAATAGCCATGAGTTATCAGAAGAGTGTTCGATGTCTTTGAGCCAGGACCACTTATAAGATATTCAAGGGACATCTGATCTAGGCTCCTCGTCAAGCAGCCATACTAAATGGCCAGTTCAAATAGAAATGGGTGTTATACAAATCAGTAATAGTCACTAGATGTAGTGCCAGCGAATAGTTGGTGCCATGCGGACTCCAGTCAAGCCAGTGAATGATTTAACCACCATTCCTTTGGGACTAGAGACTAACAATAGCTGTTCTATAAAAGGCACAGGAGTGATGGTGTTATAAATAAATATAACAGCCACTGGGCAGAATTCCATCTTTGTCTTCACTTCATATCTGATCTGCTACTGCTGTAGCATCAAACATTGCATTTTCACACCTTTACCTAAAAGCCTTAGCTCTTTGTGTATTGTTTAACATTTTTGGTTTTCCATCCATTGCCATCAAACCAAAATATAGTTCTATTTTTACTCATAAAACTATTTCTAAGTGCGTTTCCATGTAGAAATGCTACTAGTGCCAAGGTATTAGAGAAGAGTCATAAGCTTCACAGAATTATGTGATTGTTCTTATTCTGTCCAGACTATAGGGAAATATTTGTCACTTTATTACCTAAAAATGATAGGGTGTAATTTCTGCAAAGGTCTCTCCATTTTGCCCTCAGCTGCGGTAGATAGCCTGGGATATGGCATAATCACCATCCTTACCCATCGACTTAATTGAATGAAGAAATGAATGAAAACAACTGAAGACTATTTTACAGATGGTAAAGATCTCAAGAGGAGGCAGAGAAGAATCATTAAGGATGGTGATATTCATGATGTAAAACTACAAAGATTTTTACTAATCCAAGAAACATAAAGTTACAAAGCACAGGAACAGACCATTCAGCCCCACTGCTATATGCTGACCAATGTGCTCCATCCAAGCTAATCCTGTTTTCTTGTCTTTGGCCCATAAACTTCTAAACCTTTCCGATCTTTGCACCTGTCCAACTGTGTCTGAAGAGATGTAACTGTGTTCTATCAAGTGATAACTTAGCACTGTCTATAGCATATGACTTAGCCCACATTCCTATTTTGCATTTTCATCTGATGAATGTTTCCTTTTGAGCTCTACCTAGTAATATTCTGGGACGTCCATATACATCACTCACTGAACAGAGGTTGGTCCTTAGGTTAAAATACAATGTTACTGATTCTGGTGGAACACAATCGTGTTCATCACCGAAAGCTGACGGTGCCTACAACTGGACAGATTTGAACTGTGGTAACACAAATACCAGACAATCTGCAGATGCTGGAAATCCAAGCATCACGCACAATGCTGGAGGAACTCAGCAGGCCAGGCAGCGTCTATGGAAAAAAAAGAGTCCAGTTGACATTTCAGGGCCAGATCCTTCATCAGGATTAAAGGGTCTGGGCCCGAAACATCGACCATACTCTTTTCTGTAGATGCTGCTTGGCCTGCTGGGTTTCTCCAGCATTTTGTGTGTTTTGCTTGAACTGTGTTAAAGCTGCCCAATTTAATTGTTACAGAATTACGGAACATGCAACATAACGGTGTCCTCAATCTGAACACAGGGCTTTTTAACAACAGTTTATAAACTGCATCAGCAACAAAGAGACTGGTTAAAACAAGGTCAGATTGGTTTAATCACTTGACCTGCAACAGATCTACTAACTACATCTTTCGTAATCAGGACTTGATTAGCTGTCAGCAATGATGCCACGGCATCTGTCTTGATGATAAGACCCATAAGATATAGGAGTAGAAATAGGACATCAAGTCAGCTCCACCATTCCATCATAGCAGATCTATTCCCCTGTATCCCTTCATGCCCTCACTAATCTATCGACCTCTACCTTGAATATACCCAGTGATGGCATTGATGAACACAGGAAAAATGTGATTTAATGCTACAAGTGATGTCTTTTTTAATTGCCAGGAGCCTAACAGCAGAGTGCTGCTATTTTTTCCCCAACACTGCAATCGGAAATTGATTTAACAAGGAGTAAATTGCATTTGGTACTATTTCCAGGAAAAATCACACTGACCTTCAACTGACAATTCTGGCCAAGTTGCCCTTTATCAAATTCAGAGACTTTGTTACAATGAGCTTTAATGCAACACCATATTTTTAGGCTGCTGCCTTCTGTAAAAGGTAGTGTTAGTCAGTAAAACATAACCCTTTTATTTCTTGCCACTATTTTCATTACAATTTTAAAAAACTAAATTTAAGTGGATTTCACCCTCACTGAGAGCAGAACAAGATAGGTGGCATACCCCAAACAGACAGATGAACAGATACTTCTTTATATCCACCATTAGTGCTAACAAAGATCAAGTAATCTCCTTCATCCCAAAGATGAACCTTCTTCAATGTAAGAATTACTTCGCCGTTATTAACTGAATTTTCATCAACTTGAATTCTTTTTGTGTAGTTGGCATGCTGGTTGCTGAAATCACTTTTACTTCCTTTGTACTCATACAAAATTTCAGAGCCAGCTTTCTTCTCCCATTTCACTGCTGGAGTACAATGACCATGGCAATCAAATGTACATTTGAACGTGACATCTTTTCCAATTTCTGCAGCTGGTTCGGGCTCACACTCAACTTTGAATGCATCTGAATAAAGGATAGAAATAATGTAGTTATAAACAAAATATTCATGAGAAAAATTCAAATGTTCACTTACGTTTGAGCTGATAAGCTTTTCTATTGTTAACACAAGTCTAAAAAAGGTACATTTTTCATTTACAAATTGCTTTCAGAAAATTCCTTGCCTGATATTCATCTCACTTCAAGAACTTGGGCAATGGACAAGGATGATCTGCAGAATTTCCCAGTTTCTCCAATTTGATTGATTCCATTTATCTTTTAAAAATTTAATTGTATCCTTCCAACACCTTGTCTAAATATTAGTATGTACTTTGCTGGGTTTTACCATTACACTGTTGCATTTACACTTACATTTATAATTTACAGGATGTATTCTACACAACAGAAGAACACTGTTCCCAGCAGATTTAACTCGCACAAAATCATCTCTCTGCTTCAACAAAAGTTGGATAAGAATTACAAAACCTCATGGCATGATTGGAATCTGATCTGGAAATTCTAGGACTTTGAGCCCATGTCCTTGTGCTTACAATTTAAAACTTCACCCAATCGGTTTGTCTGAAAAGGACCACAAATCCACAATTTCAATTCACTTGGCTGTCCACATCCTTTCCTTTCATTTCTATGTCACAAATAATAACAGGTTATAATAAAAATTGGAACTGGTCAATATTCTGTATTTTCAGTTTGTTAATAACATGGCTTTGCATTGTTGTATATTTTGCAATTTGTTTTAAATCATGACCAGATTTCTTGAGGTTTAGTAAATTCCCTATGGGTTTGAGTGTTGGATTCAGAAAGAGTTGGAAAATATGCAGTACAAGAACATAACCTGTTGTCCTATATGGTTGGAATTACAATTGATCACTGTTAAAAATAGCAATAAAACTAATAATTGTCATGTTAAACTGCTAAATTTAACAAGGATTTCTACCACAGCCTCAATATAAATTGACCCAGTTGACCCCATAAGTCGACAAATGGAAAATGAACTGCTAAAGATAATGTTGTATCATAATTACAAACAACAGTCTATTAGGTAGAAACAAAACCACACATCTCTTTAAACTCCAACTCAAATTTTCACACATTGACAGAATTTGAATCCATGCCCTGGGCCTTTCAATGCCACCTTTGGCAAAATGATGTTGCCTCTTTGGCAAAAATTAAAGGTCTTAGAAACAATCTTCAATATTACTGTAAGTGATGATCTTTGCTTCCTCACTGGCCTCAGGAGTAATGCTGGAAGATTGGAGTATGACAAATGTTATTCCTTTGTTCAAGGAAAGTAATGGAGATGACCCTGGGAATTATAGAACAGTGATTTTACATCAGTGATGGGCAAACTTTTGGAGAGGATTTATAAGCACTTGGAGAAACACAGCCTGATTAGACATAATTTGCATGACTTTGTGAGGAACATGTCATGTTTTGTGAGCTTGATTGACTTTGAGTCAGTGACAAAACTAACTGTTGAAGTCAGAGCAGTGTATATGGATTTTAGTAATGCATTCAACAAGACTTCCCATGGTAAGGTCACTCAGAAAGTCAGGAGCATGGGATTCAGGGAATCTTGGCTGCATGGATTTGAAATTGGCTTGTCCACAGAAGGCAGAAGATGAGAGTATATAGAGTGTATTCTGCCTGTAGATCCGTGTCTAATGGTATTCCACAGGGATCTGATCTGGGACCGCTGTTCTTCATTATTTATAAAAACGACTTAGATGTGGAATCGGAACAGTATGTTAAGTTGGTGGAGTTACATATGGTGAAGGAAGCTGTCACAGGTTACAATGGGAAATTGATACAATGCAAAGCTGGGCTTAGAGGTGGCGGATGAATTTCAACTTTGGAAGATCGAACTTGAAAGCAAAGTATGTTAATGGAAGGATTTTTGGCAGTGTGGAGGAACAGATGGATCTTGTGATCCATATCCATAGGTTCTTCAAAGTTGCCATACAAGTCGAGGTGAGGTGGTCTATGATGTGTTGGCCTTCGGTAGTCAAGGGATTGAGTTCAAGAAGTGATTGGAGGAAAGTATAGGGTTATGTCTGAGGTGCTTTTTAAATAAGCACAGAGAATTTTAAGTGCTTGGAACGCACAGGACAATGTGGGTGAGAAACATGGCAAACACGAGGAAATCTGCAGATGCTGGAAATTCAAACAACACACACAAAGTGCTGGTGGAACACAGCAGGCCAGGCAGCACCTATAGTGAGAAGCACTGTCGACGTTTCAGTCTTGGAATAGGTTAAAACGTCAGCATATCATCATGGGATAATGGGCCTGTACAGTTCTTTGCCCTGTGTTCCATGCTGAAGAAATGTAGTCTTGAATAGTAATACAGCAATGTGAGGCGGCTACTGAAACATCCAGCATCACCCTCATCCAGAGAATAACTTACCAACAGGAACAATCAACAAGGAACACACCAGAGCCAGGATGCACACCATCCTGAAAAGAAATTAACAATTGGTTAGAAGAAAGTAAACTGAGCATTTAAAGCATCTTCCAAATGGTCAGAGTAAAATAATAATGTTCAAGTGTTCAATTCTAATATTTGCTTCTATACATTCATATACAAAAAAAAATTTAGATACAAGACTATCAGATGTACAGAACATAGAAAGGTAGAGCACAAGAATAGGCCCCTTGGTTCACGATGTCTATGCTGACCATAATACTCATCCAAACTAATCACATCTACCTGCACACGTTCTGCATCTCTCATTTCCTGCCTGTTCATATGCCCACCTAACTGCCTCACAGATGTTACTGTATCTGCTTCCACCACTTTGCATGTTCCAGGCATCTACCACTCTCGGTGTAAAATATTTTCCTTGTAAATCTCCTTTTAGCTTTCCACCTTGCACCTTAAAGCTATGCCCTCTGTTATTTCTAACTTCAACCCTGGGTCAAGGATTTTCATTACCCATTGATACACGCCTTTCATAACTTCATAGACTTCTCTTGGGTTGCCCCTCAGCCCTGATGCTGCAAAGAAGACTAACAGAATTTGTTTAACCTCTCCTGTAACCCAACCATATATAACTGCATATTTATACAACTGCAATACGACTTACCAGCTCTTATTCTCAACACCCCAACAAATGAAGGCAAGTACCCCAGACAACTTCTCTTCTACCCCATTTACTTTCGGGAAGCCACAGATCTGCACCCAATATCCCTCTCAGACCATGTATATTTTTGTCCACATTATTATATAATACAGATTTGTTTGTTAGTTTGCAGAGGTCAACAAGACATCAAAATAAAATGCAATGTAAGTATTTCTCAAAACTAAGATATGCTACAAAGAAATATTCAGAAGATGGGCAAAGGCATAAGAGTGGATTTTGGGGGCAGTTTGCTCATCCATCTACAATGTCTGCTCTATCTGCAGAGACTGCAAGAATCTTGTATCCATCGTACAAGTGCAGGAACTGAGACTCTTCAAACACTAACTCCTGGATCCTCACACCTGTCCCAACTCATAGGCATACTTTCTTATCCCCTTGACTGATAAAATATACAGTAATTAACCAAAGGAGTGTGCAATGTTTCCTGGGACTTTCTCATTCTCATCATAGCATCAAAATCTCTGATCCCACCTCATCATCTCCAAACCAAAGTTCATGTAACCGCAGGCAGATGTGGTCTTAATAGACGACAGCTGCAACATGTCACCTCACTTGGCTTGCTTGTCTTACATATATTCATCACCTTAAATATCTTAAGTCTATCATCACTAGTAGCTTACTGTAGAAACCCAATGCAAATACACAAAGTGCTTTTCATTAAGTTCAGAGATTTAAAGTCCATCATATCTGTACCATTATATATACCGTGCTTCACTTAACTAGCTCTAGCTGGTTACCCAGTCAGTTTGGCTTATTTGCCTTGCTTTATAATACTATGGCCAGCTGGTGGCGTAGTGACATCAGCGCTGGACTTTGGCGCAAGAGGTCCTGAGTTCGAACCTGGCCGGCTTCCTTGCATGCTCTCCACCCGTGGCTAGCAACTCGACCTTGTAAAAAAAACTGGAGAGGGATGGGCTCCATCAGGTTTCAGATGCACAAGACATGCCGTACGATGAGCAATCACCAAAAAGATGGGTGCAAAGAGCTTGTAAGCTTGTCATGACAGTGCCCCAACAGCTCTAGGACTTAAGGGCGCGCGTGCACACAAATACACACACACACACACACACGTTTTGAAACTGAAAGAGAATTGAATTGTAAAATTCACAAAAAACATTTTAAAATAAAGCAAAATCATTTAATTAAAAGATGTAATAAATGAAATGTTATGTTTAGAATTATCTGCATCCTTTTGTCCATACCCCACTTCCTTCACTACAACTTAAAATGCATACTGTTATGTTTTATAACATAAAAACTAACTGAAATTAAAACAAGGGAGTCCAAAATAACGCAACTAAAGTGAATCTTTGTGTTTACTTTAAGTGAAGCACGCACATATCATGGTGGCATGATGACGTATACTAGTTACGTACCTTCACAAACAACCGGTAATTAATTATTTAAACAAAGAATGCTTTATCAATGTATTACTCAAATATTACTGAAATATTAAATACACAGCACATACCTTCTAACTTCACCACCACTATTGTTGGTCAAATCAAAGATTCTGATGAATCTTAGAGAGACTGAAAATCTGGTTGAATGATGCCACAACACTAGTCTCTCAGTGAGCATCAGCAAAACCTAAGAGCAGAACAACTGCAGGAGGATGACGCTTATTTGGGGAATGGGAGTGGAGAAGACAGTAACTTTTAAGTTTCTTGGTGTTAATATATCAGAGAGTATTTGCTGGAACCAGCACCTAAGTGTTTTCACAAAGAAGGCACAACAGCGCCTTTACTTTCTTAGAAGTTTATGCATTTTTGGCATATCACAACAAATTCCGATGATCTTCTACAGATGCACAGTATAAAGTATCCGGACTAGTTGCATCATGGCTCAGCATGGAAACAGTAGTGCCCAGGAATGGTGAAGGTTAAAGAAAGTAATGAATACAGGCCAGTCCATCACAGTCAAAGCCCTTCCCACCACTGAGTATATTTACATGGAATGCTGCTACAAGAAAATAGCATCCATCATTAAAGACCCCCACCAACCGGGCCATTCTCTTTTCTATACTACTGTTGGACAGGAGGTACAGAAGCCTTGGGTCCCACACCACCAAGTTCAGGGACAGTTATTACCCTACGACCATCAGACTCCTGTTACAGCAAGGATAATTTCAAACACCACAACTCTAAACTGATTCTATGACTGACACTCACTTTCAAGTATCCTTTACAACTCATTTCTTCCACAATTTATCATTTGCACATTAGCTGTCAGTTGTTTGTCACCCTTTGTCTACTCACAAATAATTTTTCATAAAATTCTATTGTTGAATTGAATTTAATTATTTAAATCTTACATCCATCCCACCAACACAAGGGAGTAAAAATCTTTGTGCTATGACTCTGTCGCAATGTCTAGTGGCTTGTAGAAAGAAGCTGTTCCACAGTCTGTTGGTCCTGGCTTCAATGTTGTGGTACCATTTGCCAGACAGAAGCAGCTGAAACAGTTTATGGTTGGGGTGATCGGTGTTCCCGATGATCTTTCAGGCCTCCTTTACGCACCTGCTGCTATAAAAGTCATCAATGGAGAGAAGATCACATCCACAGATGCACTAGGCTGTCCATACCACTCTGCAATGCCCAGCGATCAAGGTTGATGCAGTTCCCGTACCAGTTGGTGATATTGCCAGAGAGAATGCTCTCAATGGTGCCCTTGTAGGTCTTGAGGATTTGGGGGCTCATGCCAAACTTCTTCAGTCGCCTGAAGTGAAAGAGACACGGTTGTGCATTTTTTGCCGCAAAGCCGCTGTGTACAGTCCAGGTGAGATCCTCAGTGATGTGTATACAGAGGAACTTGAAATGACTCACCCTCTCAACCACAGTCCCACTGATATGTCCATTCCTCCTGTATTCCATGTTTTTGTTTTTATGTTTTTTTTTCCCCTGTAAACACCTTCACGAAAATTAATCTGAAGGTAGTATTTGGTAACATATAGTATACATCAGTCCTGAAGAAGGGTCTTGGCCCGAAACGTCAACTGTTTACTCTCTCCCACAGATGCCGCCTGATCTGCTGAGTTCCTCCAGTATTTAGTGAATGTTGCTAGGGTAACATATAGGTACTCTGATAACTTCACTTTGACTTTGATCTCTGGAGGGAGATGGACAGTTGATTTTCAGGTCAACACTCGTTATCTGGATCCTTCAGTCCAATGAACGGTCTTGACTCGAATCATCGACTGTCCATTTCCCTGCACAGATACTACACGATCCACTGAGATCCAACGGTTTGACCGTAGACATTCAGCCAATTAAGTCTGTTCTGCCATTTCATCTTGACTAATTTATTATCCCTCTCAATCCCATTCCCATGCCTTCTCCTCGTAACATTTGACACCCTGACTGATCAGCCTATCTCCATTTTAAACATACTCAATGACCTGGCCTCCATAGCCACCTGTGACAATGAATTCCACAGATTCATTTCCCTCTGGTGAAATAAATTTCTCTGCATCTCTGTTCTAAGTGGACATCCCTTTATTCTGAGGCTGAGGCCTCTGGTCCTAGACTCACTCATGAAAGGAAACATCCTCTCCACTTCCAATCCAAGTTTTTCAATAGGTTTCAATGAGATCACCCCCTCATTCTGCTAAACTCCAGCAAGTACATGCTTCTCATATGTTAACCCTTTCATTCCCATGAACCTCCTCTGGAGGAGCACGTCTTTTCTTTGATAAGGAGCCCAAAACTGCTCACAATACTCTGCCCAGTCTGACCAATGCTTTATAAAGCCTCAGGATCACATATTTTCTCTTATATTCTAGTCCTTTTGAAATGAATGCAAATATTGTACTTGCCTTCCTTACCACCAACTCAACCTGCAAGTTAACCTTGAGGGAATCCTGCAGGACTCCCAAGTCCATCTGCACCTCTGATTTTTGAATTTTTCTCCATTTACAAAATAGTCTACGCTTTTATACCTTCTACCAAAGTGCATGACCATACACTATACTCCATCTGTCACTTTTTTGCCCATTGTCCCAATTTGTCTGTCCTTCTGTAGACTCCCTGCTTCCGCAACAATATCTGCCCTACCACTTATCTTTACATCATCCACAGTATTAGCCACAAAGCCATCAATTTCATCATCTAAATCATTGCAATAACATAAAAAGCAGTCCCAATATAGACCTCCGCAGAGCACCACTAGTCACCAGCAGCCTACCCGAAAAGGCCCCCTTTATGCCAACTCTTTGCCTCCTGCCAGTCAGCCAATCGTCTATTCATGCTAGTATCTTTCTTGTAATACCATGGACTCTTATGACTCTGACAGTAAATGTTCCTTATGAAGGCCAGAGCAAAACAATTATTGTAAACTCAGTTGAACAATCCCTCAGAAGAACCATTAAAGGTGATTCCAACACAGTTTCACTTTTAAATCTTACATCCTGTATACTAAGCGTTCAGGAGTTCTACACATGGGTACTGAGGCCAAAAAAACTATTAGAAGAAATTGCTTCTAAACAAAATGTCTTTGCTGCAATTGGCATTAGATGCTATCTGTCAGAAACACACAGAGTCTCAGCAATTTGCAGAACGGTAAACTTTATTTTTCGAGTCTGCAGAGTCGGACCCAACCAGCTCCTGCTAGATTGAGTGCCGAATTACACTTTGCACAGTTTTTTATACCCTACTTGTTTACGACTTTGTGAGTTGCACCCATGTGAGGTGCAGACATTCTTCCTTAATCTCATTACAAAATTACAAATGTGATTACCATTTGGCCCACTTATCAGCCTCAGCGCATTAACACCGTTATTGTTCAACCGTTAAGCATGTCTTCCCGTTACCCGTATCGCTTCTTTAATCAGCAAGCTATTGTTTCATCCTGATTTTGCAAATTGGTTTATACGTTGCCCTGCAAGTTGCTTTGCACGTTCTTTCTGTGTCAGCACATTCTAAATGGACTCCTTAAGAACCGTCTTTAATTTAATCATTTCTCTCAATCCACCCTTTTTCTTTTTAGAATGTGCTATCAGTTGGGCTTTTGCCACGGGTTTACATAGGCTTCTTCCTCTAGCTCTATTTCCCTTTGTAGGAGTACCTGAACAGGATCAGCTGGGGCCCCTGGTTGCATGACTTGTCTTGCCACCCGAGCTACTAGCTCCCGCAAGCAGGGGATTAGACATGGTAGCAGAAGGAGGACCATCAATCCCCCTCCTATAACCCCTAAAGCGGTTCGCCACCAGCCTCCTTTCGTCCGTCAACCACCGCTGAGCTTTTTGGGCTAAGAGGGTGCTAACGGAGTGCGGGGTATACACCGTCATTCTTCCCCCAAAGGTTAATTTCCGTGCTTCTTCTACTAGTACGGCTGCTGCCGCTACGGCTTGTATGCACGTCGGCCATCCCCGGGATACCGGGTCTAACATTTTTGATAAAAAGGCCACAGGTTGCCGCTTTCCTCCTTTTTCTTGGGTTAGTACTCCTAACGCAGTTCCTTCATTGTTTGTTGCATACAGCTGAAAGGGCTTTTCCAGTGCTGGCAGTGTTAATACCGGGGCCCGAATTAGTTGCCCTTTTATTTTCCTGAACTTCTGTTCTTCTTCTTCGGTCCAGCTGATTATTCCCCGGTCTTCCTTTGCCAATTTGTCGTACATAAACTTCACCAGGGGGGTATAATTCTCTATCCAAATCCGGCAATAGCCCACTAAGCCCAGAAATTGTCTTATTTCCTTCTTTGTCCTGGGAAGCGGTATTTTAGTTATTCCCGCTATTCTTTCTGGGGTTATTTGGCGGTGCCCTTTACTGACTCTGTGTCCGAGATATGTTATTTCCTTCTCGACAAATTGCAGTTTCTTCTTGGACACCCGCAATCCTTTTTCTCCTAGGTAATTCAGGAGTCTTATAGTATCGTCTCGCACTACCTCCTCTGCTGGTCCCGATAGTAGTAGGTCATCAACATACTGTAATAGTTGGTTCTTTTCGGTACAATGGAATCCAGCCAATACTTGCTCCAGTACCTGTTCGAATAGGTTTGGGGACTCCGTGAACCCTTGGGGCAAGACGGTCCACCGGAGTTGCTTCTTCCGCCCAGTGAAGGGATTTTCCCATTCAAATGCGAACATATCTTGGCTACCTTCCTCCAACGGGCAACTCCAAAAGGCATCTTTTAGATCTATCACACTGAACCATTCATGTTCAGGAGGTATTTTGTTCATTAATGTATAGGGGTTAGGCACTACCGGGTATCGTGTTTGGACTACCGCATTTAAGCCTCTCAGATCTTGAACCATTCGATACGTGCCGTCGGGCTTTCGGACCGGTAGGATGGGGGTATTAAAGGGTGACATACATTCTTCCAGGAGTCCATCTGATACTAATGTCTCAATTACAGGTTGTAATCCCCTCCTCCCTTCCATGGCAATGGGATATTGCCGTCTTCTCTCTTCTGCTTGTTTGTCCCACTGTGGGTCGTTTACTGGAAATTTCCGGTCCCCCGGTAACTCATTCGGCTGTTCCCTTCCCCAAATTGATATTGCAGCTTGTCGTATCATTTGCCTCTCTTGTGCAGAAAATAGCATTCCCATAATCGCATGCATTTCTTCCCAAATTTTCATATCTTTCTTAAATCCTCGTACTTCGGTACTTGTCAGAGGGACGTTTACAAATCCTGTCCCTCCTCGTGCTCCTCCCATTGGAACCTCTCGAAGGGGATACATCGATACCTCTTCCCTTTTTGATTCGTCCTTCTTTTTCTTATCTGCTCCTGTCACACTCCTTGTTTCGATCCTTGCCTTTGCTTTTTCCCTAACATCCCTCTCTTCCCTCTCCGGGTCTATTTCTTCTGTTTTTTCACTTTCTTCACGTCCTCCCTCTGCTCCCGCAAGGGGCGCAGAAGGCTGGACATAGGGAGGGGGTAAATGATCGAGTGGGTCCCACTTCCGCTCCCCTTTAATGCCCAATTTAAAACTCTTTGTTGTTACTCCTGGCCAGGGAGCCCAACAAAAAGCATAAGCAATTTCTTCCGGTTTTACATTTGGTTTTGAATTAACGTAAATGTTTAAGGCTTGTCGTACCCAATCCTCCTCAGACCCAAGCCGCGGCCACCAGGTTTTTCTATCGGCTGTTTCGACCAAATTAAACAGTACTGTATCATTTTTTTTTTGTTTCCCTTTTAGTCTTCCACATCCCCAATTCTCAAACATTCTACCGAGGGGGCTATCAGGAGGAACCCCCGGGTATGGTCCCGGTCTTTCCGTTTCCTCTTTCTTTTTAGAGCCACCCCCTCCCATTTTATTCCGCTCTTACTTAATCCCGCACCCTTCTACTGCAACAGTAGGCACTTTACCCGGTGCGTCCCAAGGACTTTTATCAGGAGGACCCCCGGGTAGCGATCCCGGTCTTCCCCGTCCTTACTTATTCCCGCACCCTTCTACTATAATAGTAGGCACTTACCCGGTGCGTCCTGGGGACTTCCAGTACCAGGTACTGTCCCCTTCTCCCCGTTTTCCGCTCTGCGCTGTCCGGATATCACTCGCTCAAGCCGCGTCGGAGCGACGAGCAAGGAGTCAGGGACCGCCAAACTCGGCGGGGTGCACCGTCTCCGATGTCCTTCCTCGTGTCCACCGCGGCCGGAGTGTGGATCCTGGACGAGCCCCCACGTTGTCAGAAACACACTGAGTCTCAGCAATTTGCAGAACGGTAAACTTTATTTTTCGAGTCTGCAGAGTCGGACCCAACCAGCTCCTGCTAGATTGAGTGCCGAATTACACTTTGCAGAGTTTTTTATACCCTACTTGTTTACGACTTTGTGAGTTGCACCCATGTGAGGTGCAGACATTCTTCCTTAATCTCATTACAAAATTACAAATGTGATTACCCTTTGGCCCACTTATCAGCCTCAGCGCATTAACACCGTTATTGTTCAACCGTTAAGCATGTCTTCCCGTTACCCGTATCGCTTCTTTAATCAGCAAGCTATTGTTTCATCCTGATTTTGCAAATTGGTTTATACGTTGCCCTGCAAGTTGCTTTGCACGTTCTTTCTGTGTCAGCACATTCTAAATGGACTCCTTAAGAACCGTCTTTAATTTAATCATTTCTCTCACTATCAAATGTGCACAACATGAGCAGATATCAACGTTCGAATCCATACATCGAATAACCCGGTGCATAATCATATTCTTTATCAAAGTACCAAGTGCAGACAATCTGGCTATAAAGATTAACATAAATTGCTGCTGTTGTGTTTATAAAATGCGTGAAGCTCTCAAACACCTTTATCAAAATAAGTTCAAAACGGAGACATTATGTTAACTTTATGTAGAAAACGTTGCTTTTACGACACGTGGGAGAACTGTTCTGGGCACCACATCAAACCATCCAAACAGTAAAGGAGATGTTCAAAAAACTGAGTTACGGTATACCAGAGCGGATTTGGTTTCACACCGAGGAAAGGCCATTACTACAAAAACTGTATACGAACTTAATGAAGGCCTCAAAAGTATTTTTAAGATTAAGAGTTGCCTAAAAATAACTGACCGTAAATATGAAGCCATCAAATATTCAAGATCGTCATGGTGTCTAATTAAGATATAATGTGCAGTACTTCCATATCCTTCCACCGCCATAATCAACGTTCAAACCTTTTAAAATCTCTCACATAAAAGTAGATGTTGTGAACACTCAGAAGGTCATCGTGGAAAAAGAAAATGAGGGAACATTTCTGGTCGGCAACCTGAAATATTACCTCTACTTTCTCTCCCCATGGATGCGACCTGATCTGCTGTGTTTCCAATATTTTTCCGATTTGTTACATCTCCGATATCTGCAGACATTTCAGGTCTAATAACATCTCTCAACGTCTTGTTAGTACCTATTCCCAATAAAGCACGAACGATACAGCACATCATCACGATCAATAATCTTAGTAGACCTCGTAATATTAAATAGATCAATTATGGGTTCAGCTAAAATCATAACTGCAAAATATCCTCAAAAACGCATAATTCACACGTACGTTACAAAACCTGATTTCGTCCCAGCCGTAAGATCTTCTGAAACTCCGTTTACCGTAAGCAGTCCAGTCCTGAAACACAACCACCACAAAGTAATTGAAAACAGGAAGGATCTGGGCTGAGCGCCTATAAGACGCCGCGCCGCTCCCTCCGTCACTAGTTGTTGGGCAGAAAAGAACTCACGATGTTGCGCTCAGCCTTTCGCCAGCGGATGTTCGCGGATGATGTGCAAAGCACCGCAATTTTTTGAATATTCAAATATTAATGTTTTGTACATTATCAAAATACTTTAGTACATTCATCAAGATACTTAGCTAATGAATCGCAAAAAAGCAGAATCGGGTTGAATATCATCGGCATTTGACCTGAAATTTGTTAACTTTGCGGCAGCAGTACAAGGCAAAACATGATAAATACAGAAAAAAACTGTGAATTCCAGCAAGTGTTAAATAAGTTGTGAAAAAACAGAAATAGAAAAGTGGTGCGGTAGCGCTCAAGGGTTCAATGGCTGTTCCTGAATGGTGTGCGTGTGCGTGTGTTCCGTACCTCCCTCCTGAAGGTAACAAGGAGAAGCGGGCACGTCCTGGGTGGCGGGGGTCCTTAATGATGGACGCCACAAAATTAATTTGAATATCCGAATTATTCTTCGGAACTCATTTCAAAAATAATTTAGAATGAGTCATCAAAGATCAGTGGCCATATCCGAGAAATAGGAACTCCGTTTAAAATGAGAAACAAAACTGAAAGTGAATGAGTGGTAATTCTGTAAACATTCCTCGCTTCGCCCCCTACAGCCCGATTAGCGACGCCGCTTGGTATGATCATCACCGTCCGCAGTTATGTTTTGAATTTGTGTTGCGCGCACGTATTGAAGAGAAGAGGATATGGAAACTTAAAGTGTGCAGATGACCGTTTCCGACAGCATGGTGACTGCTTCGCAGCCTCAGTGACCAGGGGCGTTGTCTGCAGATTCTCCCCTGTGGGTATTCCGGTTTCGTCCCACATCCATGGTAGGTTAACAGGCTACAGTAAATAGCCCCCTATACAGGTGAGTGGCAGGAGAATCAAGACACAGGCAACAACTGTAAATAGATTATGGGGGATAGCACTGATGGAAATGCTCTCAGAACCAGAATAGAATTGATGAGCTGAATGGCATTATTCTACGGAGTTGTAAAGATATTAAAAATACACTCAGACGAAAAAATGTCTGGTAGCAGCTGTAGGAGGAAATAGAATGTTTCAGGGCAATTCATTTTATCAGAACTAGAAAAAGAAGTTGAAAGATATAGCAAGGTGCAAAGAAAGGAATATTAGAGGAAACGGGATTAATAATAATTGTGTTCCAAATGTATGAATATATTGTGGTTGAGGCTTCTTGTGCTTGTAGTGAAAGATTCCCCATAGTCCCACAAGAAGGCTCTCTGCTGGGATAGTTCCAAAATACTTTCATAATGATTAGGCACAATGTCTGGAGTTCGATTGCTGCAGCTCAGGGGCCAATATTGTGAACATTATCTCAGCTGTTGGACAGACTGTACTAACATTGAACAGGATAACCATATTTAAAAATAGGGCCAATGGTCCAATAAGAGGCAATTGGTAACCTATCTTTTTTCATCCTCCTTCACCTTTTCTTTCTTTTAATTGTTCATTCCTCCCTTTTTATACATATTCCTCACTCATTCATGTTTATCCTCCCTTCTGCCTTTATCCTCATCCTCCTTCATCCACCCCACCCTCATTCTCCCACCCACTTCCATCCTCCAACTTACCTTCCTCTCCCAATTTCTTCCATTCCTCTCTGGATTCCTGCTTCTAGCTTCTCCCTTCCAGCCTCCCTTTACCCCTTCCACCTCTCAATCTCTACCTCACTCTAGTCTCTTTCCCTCTCCACCATTTCATTTCTTCTCTCCTCTATTAGTTACAGCCATAGGCAATTTCCATTTTAGTAAAATGGACAACTTATCAATACACTATTATCAGCAAGCATCTTTCTCCCCTTTTCACTGACCTATTTCACGACTGCCACCGACATCATTGCTGTTGGCAGAATCTCAGATGAAACTCAGGAGGAGTACAGGAACTAGATAGATGGGCTGGTTTAATGGTGAAATAACAGTCTTCCACCCTACATCAGCAAGACTAAGGAATTGTTTGTTGTCTTCAGGAAGGGGAACACACATCAGTCCTCATTCAGGGATCAGCAGTGGAAATGAAGAGCAGCTTCAGTTTTCAGGGCATCAACATCTCAGAGCATCTATCCTTGAAGCAATCATGAAGAAGGTACACAAGTGGCTATTCTTCATTAGGAGTTTGGGGAGATTTGTTCTGGAGTGCATTCTGACTGGTTGCATCAATGCCTGCTATAGAGGCTTTGTTCCTACTTTCCTCCTCCCAGCTTTCTCCATTGCTGTGTTATCTCTGCCCATGTTGTCTCACCTCTTCCTTCTGTTTCACCTTGTCCTGTACACCCTCCTGTTTCTGCCTTTCTGCTCTCCATCTCCACTGTCAACCTGAAATTATTAACCTGCTCAGTTGAGGAAAAACACCAGAGACACGGAATCACCTCTGAAACGGTTTTTATTCAGAGAGGAGTTCGCAGCCCCACGCACTTTAGCCAACTCCCAATTTGTCGGTTTACGAAGGTCATACTTATACCCAAAAGCAGGGTATTCACAAATATGGTTACCGGTTCAAATTCATCAATTGATTGGCTATTGCATAGCTAAGCACGCAAAATACTCGGAATAAGCATAGACGCAAGCATAATACTCGGAATGGGTATGGACGCAAGCAAAACACTCAAAATAGGTATATAGCTCAAAATACTTTGCCAAACACATTGTTTTGTGGTCGCAGGTTTCTTTTTCTTTGTGGTTGCCACTTGCTATCTGGAAACTTATCTTAGCTACTTCCCCAATAACGTATCCTCTCCCTGGTCCTGTCTACATATTTTGCTACACTTACCCCTCGCCCACCCCTTCTACACGTACCCCTTACCCTCTTCACATTCTTACCACCACCCTCTTCCCTTTGCTCCCACTATTTTCTGCTGAATAATCTACTAAAACTCCCTCTCTCCTCCCAACCCCTCTTCTCTTTCTCCCATGTGCCTTCACATTCCTCTAATCCATCTGCTCCTGTACCAACAGATGTCAAAAGTTAGGTTGGTTTAGCCAGTTGTCAAAGATGTTCTGCCCAGAATTTGATGTCAATGAAGTCTGGGGAACCTTTCTTTTACTTTCTTTAATCTATTTCACTCTCTTCTTCCTTCCATATCCTTCTTCAGTCCTTCCTGCAATCATCTTTCCTCTCCATTCACTACACTTAGCTCTTGTGTCAGTCACGATTTCAAGGATGTTGACCAGGCAAATGAAAAGGAATGGACATCTAAGTCAGAATGACATGACTTGAAGAAAAAATTGCAAGAGTTGTGCTTCTTACAGTATGCCTTTGTTGCCCTTCTGTTTCGAATAGAAACTGTAAGCTTATGTGACACTGCTGAAGAAAGCTTAGCAAACTGCTGCAATGCATACTATAGCTGCAGAGTGTAAATAGTTAGGCACACATGTCGTAGACCTTGTTCGCTATCAAATCTTGAAACAGAATGTAGTTGTTAAACATGTTTTACCAGTTGTCTTTCAATCTCCTGGGATATATTTTTAATAAATACGAGAAAAACTCAAGACTTCACACATTTTGCACAATAATGTAGTACAATCCAAAAGAAGAACTAATGAAATTTGTATGTATATTAACATAACCAAATGTATTAATATATCTTTTGTCACACTATCATAAGTGCATTTAAAACCTGGTGTCTAACTATGGAATTTGATAATTTTGGAATAGCATTTAAATGTTTATTGAATATACAAGACTATGCATTTCCTTTAATTACTAATAATCTGAAGGCAAGAATAATTTCCTTTAAGCATGATATATGTACAACAGCTTCAAAAGCAGTCTTTCTGTCACTGAGAATGTTCCAGAAAAGACCGTCACAGAAGATCAGCTTCATGTGGTTTCAAGTTAGTTAAATGATACGGGTACCATGGTTTCCAGCAAATTTGCCTCCTAAAACTGAAGATGTAAGGAAAATCGTTATTTATAATATCAGTTAACATTTTCTCCACAAAAACAACCACATTACAAGTTTTTAAATTTTTGTTTCAACTACGGTTAATCTTACAGTTCCTAAATCCTTGAAGAAAAAACAATGGAAATTGCAAGGTTTTATTCCAGTCTCTCAGTGGTGAAAAGAAATATCATTGGTTGCCTATTCTGCTTAAAACAATTCTAAATACTCAGGATGTTTACCCACCAATCCACTTCTCTTCATTTCCCAGTTCCTCCCTATAAGCTAATAGTAGCTCTAAGGGGAGAGGGGAAATTTTAAAGGATATTTACAAGGCAAGTCCTTAATACAGTTAGGTGCCTGGAATTTGGGTAACTGGTGGAAGCAGAAGCAATAGCAAGAGTTAAAAGCTGCCTTGCCAGGTACATGAACAGGGAGGTCATTTAAAGATGCAGACAATCCATATTGGCATCACAATCAGCACATTGCTTGTTCCTATATTCTGGAGTTTTAAATGGAACACTCATGAAAGTGCTCATTATTTGACATTTCATTATGTGACCTTTGCCCATGGCTTGTACGTTTTTGTCTTAGTTAATGGTTTCTTGTATCCTTACAGTTATAGGATCTCTCTGCTCCCTATGCCAATACCACCGATGCAGTGATAATGAAACATAGAGCCCAGATATTCTGATGTTCTGTCATTCTTTGTCCCAAATTAAATTCACCTGTGTAGTAAATGCCATCATATGCCCTATTTCTCTACAATTAATTTTGTTTTAATAGAAGTCCCTAGGTTCATATTCCCAGCAATCTAAAGAGCAAAATACTGCAGATGCTGAAAAAGAAATCAAAATATAAAAAAGTGTTAGAAACGATC
The DNA here is from genome assembly GCF_030144855.1 of Hypanus sabinus. Taxonomy (NCBI): domain Eukaryota; kingdom Metazoa; phylum Chordata; class Chondrichthyes; order Myliobatiformes; family Dasyatidae; genus Hypanus; species Hypanus sabinus. The sequence goes on along the minus strand of NC_082709.1, from coordinate 149,234,273 downwards.
AGAACAGGCATCGTCCTTAAAATTGGGAAAAGTTAGTTCCGTTTTTTAAAGAAGAATGCAAAAGGGGAAAGGGAGGAAAGATACTGTGATATGTTAGGTGGGAGAGGAGTACGTTATAAAACAAATGAAAAACAAGAGGAGGTGCAAGGTAACAGGTATGATATTCCAGGGGGCACAATTGTTGATGCTGGAAATGTTGAGGCCGTATCTTGGGTAATGATGAGTCTGAGTACAGAGAGGAGATTAAGAACCTGGTAGCATGGTGTGAAGACAGTAACCCATCCCTCAACGTCAGCAAGACGAAGGAATTGGTTGTTGACTTCAGAAGGAGTAGCGGACGATGGTGATAATTGTATGCTCTAGTATCAATTGTTTGGTGACAATAAAGTAAATCTGAAAATGGAAGGTGCTAGAAGCACTCAGTCCCAGAAATTAATGTCAGATTAAAACTGGAAGGAATACAGTATGTAGCAGTTGGAGGATGAAGTACTCTTTCTTGACCTTGCTTTGAGTTTCATTAGAACTGTACAATACGCAAAGGTGTCCAAGCAGGAATGGAATGGAGAATTAGGATGACAGACTGGGAGTTTGGGATTGTGTATGCAGGGTGAATGGTGTGTTTTTTAAAGCAGTTACAAAAATCAGAAGTTGGCCGTCCCAATATTAGAGAGGGCTGAGTCATGAGCAAGTGTTGAATTTTTAAATTGAAAGTGCAAGCAAGTCGCTTTCAAACCTGGAAAAAGTACGTATGGTATGGTTGAAGCTTGAGACCGGGTAGGTGTTGTAGTACCTGCTGTTGTTTTAGTAACTGCTGAAGATGAAAGAGTAAAGCAGAGCTTCTTAGATAGAAAAAAACTCTTGATAAAGACAGAGGATAAAAAGGTATAACTTTTGGTAACAACTTTGGAATTAACAAAATGTAGTAGATGATCCATGGAAGACTGATAAAATGGAAAGTGAGGACAAAGCCTACTGTATTGTAGGTCTGGAAAGGAGGAGTCTGGGTGAGATTATAAATATGGTCTGTTGACCATGATGCACAAGACTGAGAAAATAAAACACAAAATTTTTTTAAAAATATTTTTCTGGATAGGGATCTCACAGGCAAAGACAGTTTTTGGTGTCATGCCCAGTTGCTCCAGGGAGAACTATAGTAACCTACCTTCCTGAACTTGTGCAGTGGTTTTAGTAAACGTTTTCTGAGAGTGCTATTGGGTGGGGATATAGACGAGGGGTGATTGATAAGTTCATGGCCTAAGGAGCTAAACAGCTCTCGTTATATGCACATGCAGTTCGGAGTGATTATGCAGAAAATTTGAAGTTAATAACTCACCTCCTTCTACCTTAGACCATGAACTTATCAATCACCCCTGCTGTGGACCACTTCTTGAGCTCCAAGACGCCAGCTTCTACAAAGAAGAGATCCGTATGCTCCACGACCGCTGGACTAAATGTGTAGATGTAGGAAGGGACTATGTTAAAAAATAAATGTGCTAGGTTTTCCAAAATTGACTCCTTCTACCTTAGGCTATGAACTTATCAATCACCCCACCCCCCCCGCCCCCATACCTAGCATTGATAGTACCAGCGATATATTTTCAAAATTGGACATTATGTCATTTTTGTATGCAGATCATGGACACAGTATGCATCTACTGTTCTTCTTGGTAGCAGAGGTCATTGGTTTAGGAGCTGTTGTCAGAGCTGCAAGTTAGATATGCGGACTGGTATACATTGTGTAAGAATGTGGAGGGAATGAATACATGGGATTAAAAAGGGGCCTATCAAATGGGCTGCTTTGTCCTGGATATTGTTGAGTTTCTTGCGTGTTGTTGGATTGGAAACAAAAGTCAAGGAAGCCTGACCTGTTGAGTTCCAGCATTTTGTATGTTTGTCTGTTACTCTGGATTTCCAGCATCTGCAGAATCTCTTTTATTATTGATGTGCTGCTTCATTGCGAAGTCTCTTCGAGGTATGCTTCCCCGAAGAAATTTAAATCTTCTCTTCGACAGGAATTTGGTGAGACCTTCTCTGACTACTCCCCCTTTATCTGTGCTGCTCTCCAACTCTTTGCACCTTCCATCTTGTACTTCCACTCATCCCACCTTCTTCCCCCATCCTTTCCAGGCCTTATGAAGGCTCTCAGCTCAAAACTAAAGTTCTTTATTCCTCCCCATAGATGCTGCCTGACCAGTTGAATTCCTCCAGCGTTTTGTGTGTGTTACCCGGCAATGTAAAGTTTCATAAGAAATTTGATAAGCTGCTTGTTAAGCAGTTAGCACTCATTGGTTGTAGTGTGGGGTGGGGGTGGTGAATGGCATGGGCAAGAATAACTTAAGCATGAATTGTGGAACAATTGCTTGACAGAAAACAGAATCACTGTTTGGGTTTACATTACCAATAGGGTGCAGCAAGGATTTGTCCTTGACTTCATGGAAAAAAAACAGCAGATTAAATGAGGGCAGGTGATATTTACAAGTTTACTGGTGAAAGAAAGTTAAATGGAAAATTAACTCTGAGGATGCAGGTGCTGTAAATGGTATTGATTAATTAGGTGAGGAGGCAACATCAAAGTGCCAGAAGTAGTTATAGCCAAAATCACTGAACAGTTCAACACAGTTAACATTTCAGGCCATTATCCTTCATCTTTTTATGTGCGGAGTGTGGAGAATTAAAGAAATATCCACTTTGATGGGAAAAATAAGAAGCAGTTTACTTAGAAATGATGAGAGGCTTTCATGAACAAAAAGACTCAGCAGAGGATGTGCTTCTTGCAAAAGTTGATATAACTCCACCTTCTCCAGAACATTCTGGTGCAATTCTACACTGTCACAATAGAGAATATCCTCACATCAGCTATAACTGTCTGGTTGGTTCATCATTCTCTCAGAATATATGAAAACTGCAGTGAACTGTCAGGTCAGCTGAAAAGGTCAGTGATTGTCTACGATCACTGCAGGACTTGTAGGAATCCAGAACAAGGAAGTAGATAAGAAAAAATTATTGCAGACACTACCCACCCTGCAAAATGCAGTTTTGAAAACTCCCTTCCACAAAGCTGTTTAGCTCAATTTAAAAAAAACCACAACATTTTAAAAGTTTTCCCCCAGGAAGTCAATCTGTTAAGCTATTCTATTTAGCCACCCCATGCTCCCTCTATTTATTGCACTGTAAACATTTTAAGCCACCTTTTATAAGGCTGTTTACTTCGTAAATACAAGCTGGTATTGTGTATCTATGCACATTTTATTCCACATCTGTACTTCAACTATGTTTATTTTTTTACAATTCTTTATTTCTATAAAGGTTGAATGTTCTGGTTTGTTGCATGTTGCGCCAATACACCACAACAAATTCCTAATACAAAATACTAGAGATGGTCAAGCAACAACTATGGAAATGAATAAAGAGTACATAGTCCAGGCTGAGACTCTTCTTCAGGGCTGGAAAGTAAGGGGGGAGATGCCTGAATAAAATGGTGGGGGGAGGGGGAAAAGGATTAGCTACAAGGTGATAGGTAAAGCCAAGTGAATGGGAACAGTAAAGAGCTGGAGAAGAAGGAATCTGATAGGAGAGGACAATGGACCATTGGAGAAAGAAAAAGGAGGGGCACCGGTGCGGGGGGAAGATGACATACAGGTGAGGAGAAGAGGTAAGAGACCAGAGTGAGGAATAGAAGAGGAGGGAAGGGGGAGGTGAAATTTTACTGTAAGGAGAAATCGATGGTCATGCCATCCTAGATGGAATATGAGGTGTTGCTCCTCCACCCTGAGTGTGGTCTCATCATGGCAAAATGAGGGAGCCATGCACTGACATGTCGGAATGGGAATAGCGATAGAAATTAAAATGGTTGGTCACCAGGAACTTCCAATTTTGGCAGATAGAATGAAGGTGCTTGACAAAGCGTTCCCCCAAATTATCTCGGGTTTCAGCAATGTAGAGGAGGCTGCATCAGGAGCACTGTATACAATAGGTGACCCCAGAGGGATGGATTGGGGGGGAGGGGGAAGGGAGCAAAAATGATATGTTAGGTGGTAGGATCCTATTGAAGATGGTGGAAATTTTGGAGAACAATGTGTTGAATATGGAAGCTCATGAGGTGGTAGTTGAGGACAAGAGGAACTTGATCCCTGTTAAGGTGGTGGGAAGATGGAGTGAGTGTGGATATCCAGGAAATGGAGATGCGGGTGAAGGTAGCATCAATGGTGGAAGAAGGGAAACCTTGCTCTTTGAAAAAGAGGACATCTCAAGAGTTACTCGTCTTCGTTCCATGAGACTCCGCATCCAATACATCCTCCACAAATTCCACCATCTTCAACAAGATCCTACCAGCAAACCATAACCGATCTTTATCTATCTTCATTCTCCGCTCTCCACATGGAGCATCCTCTCGTCCCTCTCCACTAAGCTCCCTCTTAGCACATATCCTTGCAAATGACAAATGTTACACCTGTCCATTCACCTCATCCCTTACCTCTATTCGGGGCCCCCGCCAGTTCCTTTGGGTGAGGCAACACTTCACCCATGAATCTGTTGGGGACATCAATAATATCCAAAGTTCACCTAGCACATTCTAGCCAATCCTCCTTAACTTACCTCACTTTTTTATTCTGATGTCTTGCCCCTCCCTATCCAGTCCCAAAACATCTTGGCCCAAAATGTTGGCTGTTTTTTCATTTCCATTGATGCTACCTGACCTGCTGAGTTTCTCCAGCATTTTGTATGTGTTGCTCCAGATTTCCAGGAACTGCAGAATCTTTTGTATTTATAAATTCCTAATACAGGTAAATTTATATGGAGAATAAAGTCGAACCTCAATCCTTAACTGGTTAGTGTACAATTTGAAAGGTTAGTTAGTCTGCTTTTCAGAAGTACATTTGTATTTGGGGAGCCTTTGTATTTGATATAAAGAAATATAACTTTTAGGAATGAAAACTTCACAATATACAAGCACACGTTTCAAAACCTTGCAAGACATACCTCTGTTTTGGGTTTAGGAGAATTTCTCAACACAAATGAAATAACACAAGAGCAGGGCAAATAAACTGTAGCGGAGGACTGTCAATAAGTAATGCAAACTGGTTATTATGCCTGGAATACAATAGATAAATTATCAATCAGCATGTTTAATATTTTGACATTCCATGTTGTTACAACCTACACTCAGAAGCCACTTCATTAGGTGCACGTATACTTGCACATTAATGCAAATATCTAATCAGCCAATCATGTGGCAGCAACCCAATGAATTAAAGCAGACAAACATGGCCAAGAGATGCAATTGTTCAGTCTAAACATCAGAATGGGAAAGAAATGTGACCTAAGTGACTTTGACCCTATTGATGTCAGACAGGGTAGTATGGGTTTCTCAGAAACTGATGGTCTGCTGGGATTTTCACACACAAGTCTCTAGAGTTTACAAAGAATGGTGGAAAGGAGAACCCAGCGAGCGGCAGTTGTGTGAGTAAAAATGCCTTCTAATGAGAGAGTTCAGAGGAGAGTGGCCAGACTGGTTCAAGTTGACAGGATGGTGACAGTAATTCAGATAACCACGCGTTATAACGGTGGGGTGCAGAAGAGCATCCCTGAATACATATGTCGAACTTTGAGGTGAAGAAGACCAGGAACATAAACTCAGTGACTGCTTTATTAGGTCCAGGAGGTATGTGATGATGTGACCACTGGGTGTACAGTCGGCCTTAATTGTATCCTAATTGGAAGAGGGTCAAAAGTATATCATGAGTCATTATTGCTTAATGCACCAAAATCTCACATAGTAAATACGAAAACATCTTATAACCACAATTTTTAGGCTATGTTGAGAGTATTTCCCTCATTGTCTTGAGTTTAGAGATACTTCCTTTCAAAGTCTGTGAGTTCTATTTCTTCTTTCCATGTCACTAATATTCCTGCAAATTCCCAGTCATCTAATGTGTTTTGTGGGGATATGTGGGCAGTGGAGTGAGCCAAAATGGTAAAATGTAAAAATATACCACTGGAAACATGATTCTTCCAATGAAAATCTGTTAAAAGAAAAAGAAATGGAATCATTAATTACTTAAAAACAAACTTACAGTAATAAGGATCTGACGGTTTTGATGATTGCCAGGATTTTCATTTCAGCACTGAATTCACCATCTTTTACTCCTTGTAGCCAATTCTGATATGCCTCAACTCCACTTTTATCTCTCAGCAGATGCAGCTTGGTCTGCTGGGTACTTCCAACTTTTTTTTAATGATGCAGATTTCCATACAAGATGTCCTCTGCCTCCAAAAGACCCAGCGCAGTATTTTGTTTCCTACTCTTTCTCTTCTTATTTTCCATCATTTTTCCATTATTAAGCCACTCAGAAAGCAGTGAATGACCTTGCGTACCCTTGGTCTCTAGCATTTCACGGATGTTCTCTCTACCCACCCCTGCTCTCAGATTTGAAACATATTTGTTTTCCAACTTAAACACACAAAATGCTAGCGGAACGCAGCAGGCCAGGCAGCATCTATAGGGAGAAACGCTGTCGACATTTCGGGCCGAGACCCTTCGTCAGGACTATTCCTAATTACGCCTCTCTAAATGTTCATAACTCCTGTCTCTCATGGTCTTCCTCATCAATTTACCAACCACTGAAGTAAGACTCACTGGTCTATAATTTCCAGAGCTATCTCTGCTCCCTTTCTGACAAAGTCCTGATGGTCTCAGCCAGAAAAGGTGACAGCGCTTCTCCCTATAGATGCTGCCTGGCCTGCTGCGTTCCACCAGCATTTTGTGTGTGTTGTTTGAATTTCCAGCATCTGCAGATTTCCTTGTGTTTGTTTTCCAACTTCTCTGGTTCTCTCGACAGAATGCAACCTGGCCTACTGAGCATTTCCGGCATTTTCTGTTACTATGTGGATTTCATAACTGTGGTAAATGCAGGAGAGTTTAATATTGCATGTTCATACTAACAGTCTTAAGTTAATCTTTCAAACAAAAACAAAACTACAAGCTAGATAATGGATATCGGACACAAGACAAACTATGGGTTTGAAGGAAGAACAAATACAGTTTCAGCTGGATAATAGTGCAGCTCAGAAGTATCTCTACCCTTTAGGTCATACTCAGTTGAATTTGTAAATTCCATCATCACTATGTGAAAATCTCCATTAACTGCACAATGGGAGTCCCTTCACAAGAAGGTTCAGACTGCCTCGACATGAGTACTTAAAGGACAGGTAACCATTGCCAATCTATCTGGAAACCCGATTTCAAAAAAAAACAATGCTGAAAGATAAGATTAGAAACATAGAAAACTAGCAGCACAATACAGGTCCTTCAGCCCACAGTGCTGTGCCGAATATGTATTTACTTTAGAAATTACCTAAGACACCCATAGCCCTCTATTTTTATAAGCTGCATGTACCTATCCAGGACTCAATTAAAAGACCCTATTGTATCTGCCTCCACCACAGATGCCGACAGCCCATTCCCTGCACTCACCACTGTCTGCGTAAAAAACTTACCACCGACATCTCTTCTGTTCCTACTCCCAAGCACCTTAAAAGAGTGCCCTCTTGTGTTAGCCCTGGGAAAAAGCCTGACTATCCACACGATCAATGCCTCTCATCATCTTATACACATCTATCAGGTCACCTCTCATCCTCTGTCATTCCAAGGAGAAAAGGAATTCTCTTTTTCTTGTAAGAACTCAACCAATTCTTGTAAGGCATGCTCCCCATTACAGGCAATATCCTTGCAAATCACCTCTGCACCCTTTCTATAGTTTCAAGATCCTTCTTTAAATGAGATGACCAGAATTGAGTACAGTACTCCAAGTGGGATCTGAGTAGGGTCCTATACAGCTGTAACATTACCTCTCAGCTCTTGAACTCAGTCCTATAGTTGATGAAGGCCAATATACCATATGTCTTCTCAACCACACCGACAACCTGTGCAACAGCTTTGAACCTCCTCTGGACTCGGAACCCAACATCCCTCTAATCCTCCACACAGCCAAGTGTCTTACCATTAACACTATATTCTACCATCAGATTTGACCTACCAAAATGAACCACCTCACAATTAACTGGGTTGAATTACATCTGCCACTTCTCAGCTCAGTTTTGCATCCTATCAATGTCCCGCTGTAACTCTTGACAGCCCTCCACACTATCCACAACCCCCCCCCCCCAACCTTTGTGTCATCAGCAGATTTACTAACCCATTCCTGCACTTCCTCATCCAGGTCATTTATAAAAATCACAAAGAGAAGGGGTCCCAGAACAGATCCCTGAGGCACACCAACAGTCACCAACCTCCATGCAGAATATGACCCATCTACAACCACTCTTTGCCTTCTGTGGGCAAGCCAGTTCTAGATCCACAAAGTAATTTCCCCATGGATCCCATGCCTCCTTACTTTCTCAATAAGCCTTGCATGGGGTACCTTATCAAATGCCTTGCTGAAATCCATATACACTACATCTACTGTTCTACCTTCATCAATGTGTTTAGTCACATCCTCAAAAAATTCAATAAGGCTCGTAAGGCACAACCTGCCTTTCACAAAGCTATGCTGACTATTCATAATTATATTATGCCTCTCCAAATGTTCATAACTCCTGCCTCTCATGGTCTTCTTCATCAATTTACCAACCACTGAAGTAATACTCACTGGTCTATAATTTCCAGAGCTATCTCTGCTCCCTTTCTTGAATAAGGGAACAGGATCTGCAACCCTCCAATCCTCCAGAACCTCTCCCATCCCCATGATGATGCAAAGATCATGGCAATCTCCTCCCTTGCCTCCCACAGTAACCTAGGGGATACCTCATCCTGTCCCAGTGACTTAGCCAGCCTGATGCTTTCCAAGAGCTCCAAACACATCCTCTTTCTTAATATCTACACGCTCAAGCTTTTCAGTCCACTGTAAGTCATCCCTACAATCACCAAGGTCCTTTTCCATAGTGAATACTGAAGCAAAGTATTCATTATGTATCTCAGAGATACATTAAGTATCTCTGGTTCCATACACACTTTTCCATTGTCACATTTGATTGGTCCTATTCTCTCACATCTTATCCTCTTGCTCTTTACATACTTATAGAATACCTTGGGGGTTTCCTTAATCCTGCTCACCAAGGACTTCTCATGGCCCCTTCTGGCTCTCCTAATTTCATTCTTAAGCTCCTTCCTGCTAGCTTTTTAATCTTCTAGATCTATTTCATTACCTAGTTTTTGTAACCTTTCCTAATCTTTTCTTCTTGACTAGATTTTCTACAGTCTTTGTACCCTATACCCTATACCCTACCATTTTTAACCTGTCTCATTGGAACGTACTAAGCAGAACACCATGCAAATATCCAGTGAACATTTGCCACATTTCTGCGGTACATTTCCCTGAGAATATCTGCTCTCAATTTATGTTTCCAAGTTCCTGTGTGATAGCTTCATATTTCCCCTTACTCCAATTAAACGTTTTCTTGACTTGTCTCCTCCTATCCCTCTCCAGTGCTATGATAAAGGAGATAGAATTGTGATCATTATCTCCAAAATGCTCTCCCACTGAGAGACCTGACACCTGACCAGGTTCATTTCCCAATAACAAATCAAGCACAGCCTCTCCTCTTGTAGGCTTATCTACATACTGTATTGTATCAGAAAACCTTTCTGAACACACCTAACAAACTCCATCCCTTCTAAACCCCTTGCTCTAGGGAGATGTCAATCAATATTTGGGAAATTAAAATTTCCCACCACAACAATCCTGTTATTATTACACCTTTCCATAATCTATCTCTCTATCTGCTCCTTGATGTCTCTGTTACTATTGGGTGGTCTATAAAAAACACCCAGTAGAGTTATTGACTCTTCCCTCTTTCTAACTTCCACCCACAGAGACTCAGTAGACAATCCCTTTATGACTTCCTCCTTTTCTGTAGCCATGACACTACCACTGATCAGCAGTGCCATGCACCACCGCTTTTGCCTCCTTCCCTGTTCTTTCTGAAACATCTAAAGCCTGGCACTCTAAGTAGCCATTCCTGCCCCAAGCCATCCAAGTCTCTGTAATGGCCACATAGCTCCAAGTACTGATCCACACTCTAACCTCATCCGCTCTGTTCATGATACTCCTTGCATTAAAATACACATCTCAAACCATCAGTCTGAGTGCATATCTTCTCGATCACCTGCCTATCCTCCCTCTCACACTGCCTACAAGCTTTCTCTATATGTGAGCCAACCACCCCTTCCTCTGTCTCTTCAGTTCAGTTCCCACCAGCAAATCAAGTTTAAACTCTCCCCAATAGCCTTAGCCTACCTCCCTGCTTGGATATTGGTCCCCCTTGTATTCAAGTGTAACCCATCCTTATTGTGCAGGTCACGCCAGTCCCAAAAGAAGTCCCAATGATCCAGAAATCTGAATCCCTGCCCCCTGCTCCAATCCCTCAGCCACACCTTTATCCTCCACCTCACTCTATTACTCTCTGTTGCGTGGCACAGGCAGTAATCCTGCGATTACTACCCTTGTGGTCCTGCTTCTCAGCTTCTTTCCTAACTCCCTGTAGTCTGTTTTCAGGATTTCCTCTCTTTTCCTACCTCTGTTGGTGCCAATATGTACCATGACCTTTGGCTGTTGACTTTCCCACTTCGGGATATTGGGTATCTGATCAGAAACATCCCGGACCCTGGCACCTGGGAGGCAAATTACCATCTGTGTTTCTTTCCTGCGTCCACAGAATCGCCTGTCTGACCCCCTGACTATAAAGTCCCCGTCACTGCTGCCATCCTCTTCCTTTCCCTACCCTTTTGAGCCACAGGGTCAGACTCTGCCAGAGGCGCGGCCACTGTCACTTCCCCCAGGTCGGCCGTACCCGCCCCCCCAACAGTACTCAAACAGGAGTACTTATTGTTAAGGGGGACAGCCAGTAGGATTCAATCTTGCATCTACCTCTTGCCCTTTCCTCTCCTGTTACCCACTTATCTGTCTCCCAAGGCCCCGGTGTGACTAATTGCCTATCGCTCCTCTCTATCACCTCCTCACTTTCCCTGACCAGAGAAAGGTCATCAAGCTGCATAAGGTGCTGCAGCTCAACACACCTGGGGCAGACGTGGCCGTCCGGAGTCTCCCGGATTTCCCACATCTGACGCGGAGATCGGAACACCGGCCTCGTGGGCATACTCCCTGTTGTTGTCTCGCCTTGACCCGTTATCTCCGAAGCCCCGTTGAGCCAAAGCCCTCCTACGGCGGCACCCGCTCTGTTAAGCTATTCGATTTGAAACTATTTCATAAGCTTATAAGCCAAAAGAGATTCTGCTGGAAATATTGACCAATATCACAGAAATTAAGGGAGGATTTTGGCAAATTCGGGTTTGCTAGAGCAGTTGGGGAGGATTTAAACTAATTTGGCAGGGGTAATGAGAACCGGAGAGATAGGGCTGAGGATGGGGCAGTTGGTATACAAGTAGATGCAGTGTGTAATGAGAATGTGAGGAAGGACGGGCAAATGATAGGGCAAAGTTGCAGTCAGTGGGTGAGTTGATGTATAACATGGAAGCAAAATCAAAAAGTGTGATCAATACGGGACACAGCCGAAGGGTCTTGGCCCAAAACGTCCACTGTACTTTTTCCCATAGATACTGCCTGGCCATCTGAGTTCCTCCAGCATTTTGTATACGTCGCTCGGATCACCGGCATCTGCAGATTTTCTCTTGTTTGTGGGTTAATGTACGATACGCGTTTGCCGGCTCTGGACCTGTACTTGCTGGAGTTTAGAAGAGGAGCGGGGGGGGGGGGGGGGGGTGAGGATTTCATTGAAACGTAATGAATATCGAAGGATTTAGATAGAGTGGATGTGGACTGGATGTTTCCTATAGTGGGTGAGTTTAGGACCAAAGGCCACAGCCTCAAAATAAAGGGACGTCCACTTAGAACAGAGGTGAGGTTGAATTTCTTTCGCCAGCGGGTGGTGAATCTGTGAAGGTCAAGTCAAGATTATATTTAAAGCAGTGATTGCCAGGTTCTTGATTAGTCAGGGCGTCAAAGGTAACGGGGAAAAGACAGGATGCTGGAAATAAATGAGAGATAATAAATCAGCCACGATGTAATGGCGGAACAGACTCGATGGCCTCTATGTTTTACGATGCTATCTTCGCGCCAAGACGCTGCATCGGGACTGCGAAGGATGGGGCATTTGTGTGTGGATCATAAACTCTTGGTTACAAGCATGTATCAGGAATAAAATTGAGCCTCCTTGTCGGGGACTCGGGAACGATAGAAATTAGAATTCAGACCTGGACATTGTGGCAGCGGTGATATCTGGAAAGAAAGACAGACAGGCAGACATACTTTATTGATGCCGGGGGAAATTGAGTAAAAAATATTTCCAGCACTAAAAAAAACAGAATAAAACTCTCTCCACCAGCATGTTAGAGAGGGTGCAGCTTCGATGTGTTACCGTGAGAGAGAAAAAAATACAACAAAGGAGTCATACCAATGTGCCCTCTCGTGAATGAAGTTGATAAAATACTAGTCTGATACGTGATTCACAAAAATTATATGGAGCTTTTAGCCGTCTTTCTACCCTACCTTCAACAATCAGCCGAGATCCGAAGCCCTGAATATTCTCGGAGCGCGAAGTGATAGCGTTGCAATAATACGTCCCGCTGTCTGCCAGCTCAAGGTTGTTAATCGTCAAGGAGCTTCTGAAACTTGGAGAATTAGTTCCAAACACACTGATGCGACCATCTCCACTCTTGGCGCTGATGTTTCTCGCGTGCAAATCACCAGACGTTTCTTTAGTAAAATGCCAATAAAAGCTGCCTTTTACTAACTCTCCATTGCCTTGTAAACTACAGCTGAAGGAGGCAGAATCCCCCGCCAGCAGCCGGAGCGATCGAGGAGATTGCTGCAAATCCAGTCCTGTGGCAACACCTATCATAATACAGCTCGTTAAAGTTGCAAGTAGCAAACATCATAATTATACATTAAGAGTGAACAATTGTGTGTCACTTTTGAATATTATACTTACAGATTGCTGCCAGGAGCAGAATGGTGATCATAATTTTTCTTCGTAAAGGCTGGGGCTCAGGAATAACTGTTTTAAACGATTCGCTTTTCAGTAACTGATATGGTCAGTTCTCGTTTCATCATTTCCTTTTTAAAGATATTTTCAGCAATGTGACTAGCCATTATCTGACTTGCAAATGGATAGCTTGAATTATGTTTTAAAATCCATTTGATTTCTAGTTCCCCGTCACAGCAAGCGGTTCCCGGGACAGACCACGCCCGTCCCTAATACCTGCTCGCCGACTTCTGGCTCACGGCTACTCCGTGACCGAGAAAGACGCGAGAACAAGTCACTCAATCGTAAGTTCTTAGATGCCACGCACCAGTCACAGAAGGGGAACGCAACAGCCCAGCGGTTGACCCATGTGCCCGCGACAGAGTCTGCACATCCTACAGGGCATTATGGAGCAACAAATACTTTGCAGGGCAGCCTTGGGGAGTCCAGCTTCACCTGTGGGGTGGGAGCTGTTGGTGCTTCTGGTATCAGTATTCAGAGCCAAGGTAATCAGTAGAAAGCAGAACAAGGGAGTGGTGAGCCAGGCAGATGAGAGTGGTGGACGGGGGAAGGATAAAGGATGAGAGGAATATTAAGCCTAGTATAGGGAAAATAGGGTGGAGTTAGGAGACAAATGCAGGAGCGGGATGACAAAAGAGGAAGATGGAGGAGTGAAAAAAGACACAGCTTCTGGAGGGAAATAAGCAGGAGCTCTGTATGTGGTCCCAACATACTGAAGAAGCTATAAAAAAGGTAAGACAGCGGCTATATTTCTTCAGGAGTTTGAGATTTGGTTTATTGCCTTTGGTCACCTAAAGCACTCGAAAACTTCTACAGATGTATCTTGGAGAGCCTTATGACTGGATGCATCACCGTCTGGTATGGGGGGGGGGGTGGCGGGCGGTGGTACTGCACAGGATTGAATTTAGCTGCAGAAGGTTGTTAAACCAGTCAGCTCCATCATGGGTATTAGCCTCCAGTACATCTTCGAGAAGCAGTGCCTCAGAAAGGTGGCATCCATCATTAAGGACCCCTTCACCCAGGACATAACCTCTTCTCATTGTTGTTATTGGGAAGGAGGTACAGAAGCCTGAAGGCACACAAACACACCAATTCAGGAACAGCTTCTTCCCTGCCATCGGATTTCTAAATGGACATTGAACTCATGAACACTTCCTCACTGCAGTTTTTATTTTTGTCTTTGCACTACTTTTTTAATTCAACTATTACACACACACACGGAAATTCTGACAGTTTCTAGAGTAGGTTACACGGTCGGCACAACATTGTGGGATGATGGGCCTGTAATGTGCTGTACATTTCTATGTTGTAAGTACTAAGCAGGGTGGACAAAGGGGAGGCAGTGGATGTAATTTACTTGGATTTCAGAAGGCATTTGATAAGGTGCTTAACAAGACAAATTCCTGTGGTGTTACAGAAAGGATACTGGCATGGATAGAGGAATGGCTGACAGGCGGGAGGCAGCGAGTGGGAATAAAAGGGGCCTTTTCGGGATGTCTGCCAGTAATCAGTGGCATTCCTCAGGGGTCAGTATAGGAACTGCTACTTTTCATATTGTTTGTTAATGATTTCTATAATGGAATTGATGGCTTTGTGGCAAAGTTTTCAGATGATACGAAGATAGGTGGAGGAGTAGGTAGTGCTGGGGAAGCAATGCGATTGCAGCAGGACATACAAATTGGAAGAATGGGCAAAAAAAAAGGCAGATGGGATAGAGTGTTGGGAAATGTACGATAATGCATTTTGGTAAAAGGTACAATAGTGTGGACTATTATCTAAATGGGGAGAAGGTTCAAACACCAGAGGTGTAGATGGACTTAGGAGTCCTCTTGCAAGCACCCCAGAAAATGAATTTATAGCTTGGGCCTGTGGTAAAGGAGGCAAATGCAATGGTGGCATTTATTTCAAGAGGAATAGCACATAAAAGCAAGGAGATAATGCTGAGGCTTTATGAGACACTAGTCAGGCTGCACTTGGGGTATTGTTAACAGTTTTAGGTCCCATATCTCAGAAAGGAAGTGTTGTCATTGGAGAGTGAACAGAGGATGTTTGCAAGGATGATTCCAGGAATTCCTCCCTCCCATTCACCTCCCCACTCATCCACGTACACACAGTCCTCCAACCCCATGATAGGCCATCTCTGAACACCAGTGGACTCATATGCACAATAGGCCCAAATTCATATTATCCTTTTTGTGAACCTCCTTCATTCATTACTTTATATTATATTCATAAAAACAGCATTTTTGAAAGCAAAGCCATAGGAATCAAAATAGAAAGTATCTTTGTCCATTAATGGCTTAAACTTATTTTGGACCTCAATATATGAAAGAATGTGCTGGTATTGGAGAGAGTCCAGAGCAGGGTCACAAGAATGATCCTGGGAATTAAACGGTTAATATTGGACCTGAATTCGCTAGAGCTTAGAAGAATGGGGGTGGGCGAAATCTCATTGAAACCTATTGAATATTGAAGGGCCTAGATAGAGTGGACGTGGAGAGGATGGTTCCAAGAGTGGGGAGTCTAAGACCAGAGGGCACTGCCTCAGAATAGAAGAATGTCCCTTTAAAACAGGAATTAGGAGTGTTGAATTAGTGGAATTTATTGCCGTAGACAACTGTGGAGACCAAGTCATTGGGTATATTTAAAGCAGGGGTTGATAGGTTCTTAATTAGTAATGGTGTCAAAAGTTAAAAAGTGAAGGCAGGAGAATGGGGTTGAGAAGAAATATAAATCAGCCTTCATGGAATGGCAGAGCTGACTCAATGGGCTGAATGGCTTAATTCTCTTTATGTCATCTGCTGTTGTGATGTTCTCAACATCTAAATTGTAATTTAATTTTTGGAAAGAACCATGTGGTTAAGTTAGCTGTCTGCTATATCAGGAAGCATTACAGTAAGTCATCATTTCAACACAGTTTTCTCAATCTATTTCATCATAATACTTCCTGTGCAGTTCATTCTAGTATAACCTACATTTGATATAGTCTGTTATGCCTTGACTCAGAGTTCAACTGAGAGCATTGCAAACCATGTTCCTTACAAAGGTTTCCTAATTAATAGAATTACATTTCTATTGTAAAGGTGGTGACCATCAGAAATACACAGTGCACCTGTTGGATTTTATTTTCCAAAGATGAAAATCTTAACATCCTAGTGCAAAACTTCTGCTTAAAATTGGTGTAAAAACAAAGAAAAAGTTGTTTATTTATATTTTTAAAGCTACTTATCCACAATTATCATTTAA
This sequence comes from Hypanus sabinus, assembly GCF_030144855.1. NCBI lineage: Eukaryota > Metazoa > Chordata > Chondrichthyes > Myliobatiformes > Dasyatidae > Hypanus > Hypanus sabinus. The sequence goes on along the minus strand of NC_082709.1, from coordinate 149,217,968 downwards.
TACACAAAACAAATTGTTTAGAAATAAATAAGGAAGTACATAAAAGGCAATAAATGTGCATTTCTTATTGGTACAAACTAAAGTAGAAACTTTGCAAAAAAAAAATTAAGACACAAGTATTAGGGAAGCATACTAGCAACATCAAGTAACAGGTATATTAAAAGCTTACAAGTTCCACACCCCGGTGAAAGGTAGCCGCTTAGTACTTGGACACTAAAGGATTTTACTGCATCGTTCAGCTTTTTTGTCAACCACCACAATAATAGTTCACAAGTGTTAAAATCTAGGAGTAAGAATTCAGTTCAGTGCAATATTTGAGCGCTTCATATTACACTCATGTTATCTCAGATATTAATATCTTTGCAGCATTCATCAATATGGCTTCTACAATCAAAGCTGATAATGGCCTGCATTTAAATGCAAGCTACAAAATACGCATGAACTGAGTCCGCATTTCCTGAAGTGGCAGATATAGATGTACCATAATTCTTGACATATAATACACATCAGGGATATCACCTTTGTTTTCTAATGCACAACAATGCACGTTAACAATGCACCAGTGGGAATCCACTCTTCTACCTTGGCTTGTCCGTAAGGTACATGAATTAATACATACAGGCAAAAGGGGTACGATGGGTATAATCGAAAATGAGTGGTATGTGCCAGTATTCCCAGCTTTGGAAGGAAAAATGGTGGTGAACTATAAGATTTGTGAGGGACATAATCCAGGGAAAACACCATCAGTATCTGCTGCTTCATGGCCCACTTCCTAGACGTAATATGTATATTTCCAAGTTATCTGTATTACACAGTTATCCAACTCGTAGAAAGGATGCTGTAAGCATTGCTAAATTTTATTATAAAAGTTTATTCCTAGGTTTAGAATCCTTGAGGACATTTCAAGTGACACCGTCCTCACTTTACAGGTAAGAGCGATACAGGAGTTAGCAAAAGCCTTGCAGTGTAATCATCACTTTGCCTGCCTGTTCCGCACAGAATCTATGGGGGCAATAGACGGACAAAATGGGCCCTGAAAAGCCGTATGGCCAAATTATTTGAGGAAACTGGACCAAAGTGGCCAGAGGCACTTCCACTGGTTGTCATGTCAACATGCTCTGCTCCAAACCACATTTAGAATATAATACTGTTGGCTCCTTGTCCACACAAATGGAGTTTTTAAAAAATCTATAATCAATGGTAAGCTAGTAATTCTCTTCCTCATTTGCTGGGTGGATGAGGGTGGGGACAGAGGTTGGTAGGTGATCAATGGAACCAGTTAAAGGAGGGATGATAGGCAGATGGAACGAGATACAGCAGGGATGTAAAAGGTAAACAAAGGACGAGAGGCACCCTGAGTGGGAAAGGAAGAGGGCAAAATCAGTTACCTGAAATTGGAAAGTTCAATATTCATGCTATTGGATTGAAGGCTACCCAAGTGGAATTAGAGATGGTTTGCATTTGGCCTCACTGTAGGAGTGGAGATGGCAGGGAACAACCAGAATGGTGTGGAATGGAAGTTGAAATATCGCACCGTCAGAAGCTGCAGATGACTGTTGCAAACAGAGTGCAGGAATTCTGAAAATAGTTGCCTAGTCTACGTTTGATCTTGCCAATATAGAGGTCACATTGTGAGCACTAATCAGACTGGAGGAGGCACCTGTCTCACTGGGGAGGGCTGATAAGGTCTCTGGACAGTGGTGAGTGAGGATCTTGACAATTTGGGAACATTAGCATAGTGAGGGAAACACTGGAAAAATAATTTTTAAAAACTGCATCTGCTGAACTTATGAAGCAAAAATCGCTGGAAGCACTCAGCAAGACAGGGAGCAATCAATCGATCCCTTTTATCACCATGTATTTGTGAAATCCACAAAACAAAATGTTGAAACATATTCCTCCCTTGCAGCTCTTTGCATGACAATGACTCAGGACATTTAACATTTTTTCTATGCTTTCAGCAAATTTTGAAAAATTCCCAAGAATGTAACCAGGGACTTCCAGAAGGTGGATTTATGGGCCGAAGGTTTTTACCCAGAAAGTATACCAATGGAACTGGGAAGGCAATGTTGCAACTGTACAAGACAGCTTGCGAGGGGAAACCCACAAGGTTAAGATTCAATATATGATTTTATCAGTGGACTGACAAGACAGTTGGAGGAAAAAAAAATGCTTGATCAAATTGTGATCAGACAAAGGCATTTGGTGCTAATAAGTTACAAGCTGATCAATGACATCCAGACTGAAAATGACCCAGTAAGGGCTAAAACTTATCAAGTATATAAACAATTCCAAGGCAAATGACAGAAAGTGCCCACTGGAGCAATATCTCCAAGGGATCCAATCTATTGTAGAAACAGAGTTCTTTGCATTCAGGATTGTGAGACTAACTGTCAGAGTCAAAAGGAAGCTCCTACATCTGGTACAAGGAGAATGCACGAAGTTAGTTCAAAATCGTGTATCAAACTAGTCCCAGTCTACAGGGAATATCCCCATGAACTTGTTCCAGTAATTGTTGTTAGTAGTGTTAAGCATTATTAATGAGAATTAGTGTATATAAAGGTGATAAATATAGAAAGTTGGAATACATAGCATACATTCAGTCTCACACACAATCATTAGAGTTCTGCCACAAAACATGAGCAACAGGGTAATCAATACTAACCTGATCAGAACATTTCTTTTTCTGTCTTTACACTGAGTGGAAAAACCAAATCAGATGACAAAATCTTAAGAGAAAAAAGTACTCTGTTCATGATTAATGAAGTTGGTTTAACAGGCATTTCCTCACTCTCATGTATTTGATAGACGCGGGATCGCAGTAATTACTACAGAGCAACAGTCCTAACCAGGTTCGGGTATGAGCTGCCATGCAGTGCTCCAAAGCATTCCGAATCCTTACTCGCATTTCCACAACAGGACCAATGCGGATGGCCAGGATGAGTTTTATGTCCATGTCCGCAGCCTTGAAACCCACCTACCAATCAAAGGCAAAGAGACACTGGTGTTAACAGAATAATGCCTGTAAACCTCATGTAAAACCATGTCAGAAAAACATTTACAGCAATACACATAAAATGCTGGAGGAATTCAACAGGCCAGGCAGCATCTATGTAAAGGAATAAACATTCAAAATTTTAAAAATCAAATATTTAATCATTTTCACTGTCTTCATGTTCCATCAAGGACAAAAGAAGATCTGGTTCATAAAGTTTCTTCATGTATAAAATTTCATAGAAATATATATTTAACAAATTTACACCTCACATTTTGCCTTCTGGCACCACTTAACAAAGGTAAGTCACTTCAAATAATGAAATATCCTGGGTCAAACCACTTGTTTTAATGCTCAGTTCCTTCACCACCCATCTTGTCAGACTCTTTATTATGTTGAAATCTATAAAGTTCAAAATTCGATATAAATTTATTATCAAATACAATATATGTCACCATATACAGCCATGAAATTCATTTCTGAATCTTAATTCTGGTTTCTGAATAAAATCAGAAAGAAAAACCTTCCTTTATCAACCTGTCAATCAGTTTGAACAGAGTCGTCATCCTCACATTCATCCTGTTTCTCTTCCCACAGGTGAGTGACCTGCTGAATGATTCCAGCACTTTGTTTTTATTTATTAAAGAGAAAAGCATATTCAGTTTCTAAGGCAACACACACAAAATGCTGGAGGAACTCAACAGGTCAGGCAGCATCCATAGAAATGAACAAACAGCCGACATTTTGGGCCGAGACCCTTCTTCAGGACTGGAAAGGAAGGGGGGAAGATAACAGAACCAGGGTGGCGGGAGAATAGCTAGAAGGTGATAGGTGAAGCCAAGTGGGTGGGAAAAGTCAAAGGCTGGAGAAGTAGGATTCTGATAGGAGAGAAGAGTGGACGATAAGGGAAAGGGAAAGAGCAGGAGCACCAAGGGCGGGGGTGGGGGTAGAAAGGTTAAGGGAACATGATTAGAGGTAAGAGAGCAGAGAGCGAAATAGAAGAGGGAAGGGTGAGAATTCTTTTTTACCAAAGCGGAAATCAACATTCATGCCATCGGGTTGGAGGTTACCCAGATGGAACATAAGGTGTTGTCGCTCCAACATGAGTGTGGCCTCATTGTGGCACAAGAGGAGGCCATGGACTGACATGTCGGAATGGGAATGGGAAACAGAATTAAAATGTTTGGCCACTGCCAAGTTCCACTTTTGCCTGATGGAGTAGAGGTACTTGACAAAGCAATCCCCCAATTTATGATGGGTCCCACCAATGTAGAGGAGGCCACATCAGGAGCAGTGGACACAAAAGATTCACAGGTGAAGTGTTACCTCATCTTGAAGGACTGTTTGGGGACTTTAATTGAGGCGAGAGAGGAGGTGAACGGGCAGGTGAGACATTTAAGCTGCATGCAAGGGTAAGTGCCAGGAGGGGAGGCACAAATGGACAAGAGAATCTTGGAGGGAGTGATCCCTGTGGAAGGCGGCGGCGGGTGGGAGAGGAGGGAAAGATGGTTGGCAGTAGGATGCCTTTGAAGATGGCTGTAGTTGTGGAGAATGATGATTTGGATTCAAGAGGCAAATGGGGTGCTAGCTCAGGATGAGGAACTCTATCACCGTTAAGGTGGTGGGAAGATGGGGTGAGCGCGAATTTTCGAGAAATGGAGGAGGTGTGAGTGAGGGTAGCATCAATTGTGGAGGAAGGGAAACCCCATTCCTCTACAAATGACGGCATCTCTGAGGTTCTGGAAAGGAAAGTTTCATGCTGGGAACAGATGTGGTAGACATGAAGGAACTGAGAAAAGGGAAAAGCATTTTTGCAAGAGACAGGGTGGGAAGAGAAATAGTCAAGGTAGTTGTGGAAACTGGTAGGTTTTATAAAAGATGTCAGTCATCAGTTCATCTCTAGAAATGATGACAGAGAGATCAAGAAAGGGGAAGGAGGTGTCAGAAATGGGCCAAGTGAATTTAAGGACAGGGTCGAAGTGGGAGGCAAAGTTGATGAAATTGATGAGCTCAGCACGAATTATTTTTCTATAGATTTGTTAAGTATGTTCGCAGAAAAAGAATCTCAGGGTTGTAAGTGGTGACGTGTACTCTGAAGTTTTCTTTGCTTTACAAAATTGATGAGCTCAGTGTGAATTATTTTAATAAACTGTCCAAAGCAATGAACAAATTCTGCCATAATTTACATATCAGAGAAAAAAAACCACAATATTTGCAGAACAGTACACTCAACATGCTGGAGGAACTCAGCAGGCCAGGCAGCATCTATGAAAAAGATTAAACAGTCACGCTTTGGGCCCAGACCCTTCATCAGGATTGGAAAATTATGAGAAGTTAAAGCACCTTCTTGCTCTGACTTCTCATCTTTCTTTTCCCCAGTCCTGTTGAAGGGTCTCAGCCCGAAAAGTCGACTGTACTCTTTTCCACAGATGCTGCCTGGCCTGCTGAGTTCCTCCTGCATCTTGTGTGTGTTGCTTGGATTTCCAGCATCTGCAGATTTTCTTGTGTTAATACTTGCAGATCACTGTGTTAAGTTTTAATCACTTGGCTTAATTACTCACTATTACACAGCCTTTAAATCTGACAATTAATTGTTTATTATTGCAAAAAAGCGTGTTGCTGAGGCACTATACAGACCAGACATTTTATCAAGCTCACCTGGCATTGTCCCTTTGCAGCCACAACGGACATCCTTTTGTCCACCACTGGAGCAGAACGTGCAGCAGTGGAATATGCCAACGTGCTCACGGAATTTGCCTTCTACCGTTATGGTGAATGGGGAACCCTAGAAAACAACAACTCTCTACTGAAGTTATATGAAACACAAAAAATATTTTTTTAAGCTACAAATACACTCACTGGCCACTTTAATAGATAGATCCTATACCTAATCAAGTTGCCACTGAGTTTATGCTCGTCTTCTGCAGCTGTAGCTCGTCCAGTTTAAGGTTTAACACGCTGTGCATTCAAAGACAATCTTCTGCACACATAGAACATGGAATAGTACAGCACATTACAGGCCCTTTGGCCCACAATGTTGTGCCGACCCTCAACCCTGCCTCCCATATAACCCCCCACCTTAAATTCCTCCATTTACCTGTCTCGTAGTCTCTTAAACTTCACTAGTGTATCTGCCTCCACCACTGACTCAGGCAGTGCATTCCACGCACCAACCACTCTCTGAGTGGAAAACCTTCCTCTAATATCCCCCTTGAACTTCCCTCCCCTTACCTTAAAGCCATGTCCTCTTGTACTGAGCAGTGGTGCCCTGGGGGAGAGGCACTGACTATCCACTCTATCTATTCCTCTTAATATCTTGTACACCCCTATCATGTCTCCTCTCATCCAACTTCTCTCCAAAGAAACTGTTTTCAGAAACCACTGTTCTAAAGCGTGTACTCTTCCTCTCAATGTGAACCAGTCTCGCCATTCTCCTCTGACTTCTCGCATTAAAATGACATTTTGGCCCACAGAACTGCTGCTCACTGGATGATTATTTGTGTTTTGAACCATTCTCTGTGAACTCCAGACACTGTTGTACATGAAAACCAGCAGATCAGTAGTTCTGGGATAGTCAAACTCCCCTAACTAGAATCAACAATTATTCCACAGTCAAAGTCACCTAGATCACATTTTTAGTTCCTTCTGAAGAACAACCGAACCACAACTGAACCCCTTGACCACGTCTGCATGTTTTTATGAATTGAGTTGCAGCCACGTCATTGGCTGATTAGATATTTGCATTAGCAAAAGATGAAAAATATATATTTATTTTCATTAATCCACAGGAAGTAGGCAATGATGGAAAAATTAAAATTTATCGAGTTAAGATAGAGGTATGCCACCTACTTGAATTACTGTTGTCTGTGCTGAAGAGCATTGGTTAGAAAATTACTGGGAAATTTCCCTCCAGCAACAATGAAAAGAAAGCAGAAAATTCCCAGGTTAGGACCAGGCAAAAGAACTTTGCAATGACCTAGCAACAGTTAGTGGCACTGCTTCTCTCCTGTCAATGAGCTGCCAAAATTCTGCAAGCTTTTACGGCAAATTTAGATGGCAAGCACTGACCATGTTGGAAAATGGAAGATGTCAGCTTTGTTATGGATAATGTCAAGATTCAAGTGTTGTTGGAGCCACATTCGTCCTGGTCCATGCAGAATACTCCCAGCATGCCTTGCACATGTCCCTTGGTGCAGAATTGTCTCCACAACAAGGCATATTTGTGCAGCTGCTCTAGTAAGGTAGTGACCAACAATAACTCCTTGAATACCCATGAATTAAATAATTATAACCCACAATATATTATCAAATTGAAGTGACTAGAATCATCTGCTGGAACCGATCAATAATAGCAGTGGTTTTGGGAACAATGCAGGCAGCTAAAGGGGAGAACAGGCTTTAAAGACAGGTATAAAGGAGAGTAAAGAGTCAGGGTCCAGGCTGGAATACGCTGCGGTTGCATGCCAGCTATCCAGAGGTCACATCAGATCAACAAGCGCTGAGTAGAATAGAGGGACTTCCGTTTAGAACAGAGATGAGAATGACTTTCTTCAGCCAGAGGATGAATCTGTGGAATTCATTGCTGGAGACTGCTGTGGAGGACGTCATAGGGGATATTTAAAGTATGGGTTGATAGGTTCTTGATTAGTAAGGGCAAAGGTTACAGGCAAAAGACAGGAAAGCGCTTAAGCAGGATAATAAATCGGCCATGATAGAATGGCAGAGCAGACTCGCTCAGGCGAGTGGTCTAATTCTGCTCCTATGTCTTATGAATGGCATATGTAGGACTATGCAAAAGTCTTCATATGTGCTCAAGACTTTTCCACAATACTCTATTTGTCAATGTGGAGTGAAGTGAGAGTTTATAAATCTTGCAGAAGCAAAGGAAGTTGGAAATGTCCAGGGTGGAGTGCTACAGGAGGGGTGTGGGACGCGTGGCAGAAAAGGAATGCCAGGGATGGGGGGTGTGACCCACGTGCAAACACTCCCAGCCCCAAGACACCAATCAAGGTCATTTGATTTCAAACAATTGGCTTATTGATCATTACAGAATGTCTCACTGCTGTTTCCTGCTCCTAAACTCTCTCTTTCCCTATCCCCAACAATGATTCCCCTCTCCCTGCCCCCTTTGCACTCCCAGTCCACAACAGAGACCCACATTGGAATCACCTTTATCATCACTCGCATATGTCATGACATTTGTTTTTCTCTTTCTGTGGCAGCAGTGTACCCCGCTTTACAAATGTTCACTTTATGCCACTCCGCTTTTACAAAAGACCTACATTAGTCACTTGTTTTCGCATTACAAAGAGGGTTTTTGCATTTTGGAAAATTTTTCCCATATAAATTAAGGGTTCTTCGCTTTACGCCATTTTGGCTTAAGAAAGGTTTCATAGGAACGCTCAACCTTTGTAAGAGGGTGGGGGAGACACCTGTATATCAAATTACTACAGTACTGTGCAAAAGTATCACACACCCTAACTGTATACTTTTGCAGAAGTATTCAAATTGTGTTTGCGTTTGCTGTACAGCGAACATTTCGAAGGACAAGTGGGGCAACCTCCAGCTTCAGATAAAGTAAAGGCTGTACAATCAGAAATCAATGAGGTTGATAAGATTGAGGCAAGTTTTCCATTAACAAATCTGAAAGCTGTTGACATCAGATGAAATAATTTCTATACTTTTAGGACAAAGACTACTCTGATCAGTGTGTTTAATTTCAGGTATGTGCTGTAACAGTGCAGGCATTATCCACCCAAAATACACTTCCTGGCCACTGAGTGTATGTTCCCTGTCTTCTGCTGCTGTAGCCCACCCGCTTCAAGGTTCTGTGCATTCAATGAATGCTGTGCATTCAGAAATGCTCTTTTGCATACCATCATTGTAACGTGAGGTTACTTGAGTTACTGTTGCCTTCCTGTCAGCTTGAACCAGTCTGGCCACTCTCCTCTGACAGCTTTCATTAATAAGGAATTTTCACCCACAGAACTGGATGTCTTTTGTTTTTCCAAACCATTCTCTTTAAACTCTAGTGATGATTGTGTGTGAAAAGCCCAGAAATAACTCAGGCACCGGTGAATCAGAGTGAAACTTTACAGACAGCAAACAAAACCATCAATTATTCTATTAATACTACCATTCACCTTTTTCTGGACTATGATCACTGCACTCCACACGCTGTGGCTTCTCTTCATAGGACCTGGTGATTTTTGCAGAGTCCTGGGGAATTTGGTGGGCTGGACACTCGAGAGTCCAGGTACGATGGCATCAGCCATTGCTGCAGTGGAACTGGGGCGGGATCAAAGCAGCGAGGCCTGGGTCTAAAACCAAAATAAAAACTGATGCTTGGCTGACATAAGTGCCGAGTGAGATTGAGGCTGACGGTAGAGGTCAGGCCGTTGTTCAGTTCACTGGTCCGTGGGGTTTGCCCGCCTCGGCACCGGGCTGACTCTGCAGCTATGGCCTGCAACCATCGGCAACACTCGCCTCAGTGTTGATCTGGCTCTGTGGATGTGGCTATCGGGCTTCTGGGCTGGCTGCACTCACCTCAGCACTGAACCGGTTCTGTGGCTGTGAACTTGTTTTTGGAGCTCTGCAGTTCCCATTCTTTGTTACTTGTTTACTTTTATCATTTGCATTATTTATTCCTTTTTTCCATATATTGGGTGTGTGTGTGGGTTTTTTTTAAAAATGGCTTCTACAGTGTTTCTTTGTTTTGTGGCTGCCTGTAAGAAGACAAATCTCAAGGTTGTATGAAGTATACATTCTTTGATAATAAATGTACTTTGAACTTTGAATTTTTGAGATACTCAAACCATCCCTTCTGACACCAGCAATCATTCCACAGTCAAAGTTGCTTAGATTACATTTCTTTCCCATTGAACAACTGAACCTCTTTGACCATGCCTGCATGCTTATATGCACCAAGTTGCTGCCACATGATTGGCTGGTTAGGTATTTGCATTGACAAGCATGTGTACCTACGAGAGTGGCCTCTGAGTGCAAATTACATTCCTATTAAAAGAGTGCAGAGAACAATGTGAACAAAAGGGAAAACCGTCAAGCTGCTGGTGGAGCTCAGCGGATCAGACGGCTGTAGAGGGAAATGGACAGTGGTTCCGGGTTCCAGCATCTGCAGTTAACGACCTTTCCCATACGACAGCATAGCTGATTTTCAGCATGCCGATTACCTGAGTGGATCTGAAACATTTAGAAGTAACACTCTGAATTTTAGTGAATGAATAGGAGATGCAAGGAATTCCAGATGCTGGAATTTGGAGAAACACGCAATCTGCCAGCAGAGTTCGGCATCCACGGAAGGAAAAGTCATGCTGACATTTCAGATCAAAACCCTGCATTGGGGCTGAGACTGAAGACGGATGATTGCCATTACAAAGGGGTGGGGTTTGGTGATGGTGAGACGGGACGAACGATGACCGCTAAACTGTGGGTCAGTGAAGGATGAGAGGTAGGTTGGAGCCAGGTCAGAGAGAGGGATGGGTGGAGTTGAGAGACGGAGCCAGCAGGAGGAAGGGTGAAGGCAGAGAATGCTGCTAGGGGATATTAAGTGGGAACTAGTGCTGCTATGTGATAGGTAAGGAATGAGATGATAGCAATCAGTGGGAGAGAATCTGGTAATGGAACCAGAAGAGGGAAAGAGGGCACTGATGAGTCAAGTATGTGGGTAGTAGGTGAGTGGACTCAGGAGGGGTAAAGGGACTTGTTTACTCAGCTGTTTATTTCTATAAATTAACACAGTGTGTGCAATCTGCTCTAAGCAGCTTCACACAAGAACAACTTTTGGATCAATCTGAAACAGGCCAGAAAATTAATGCCTGGAAGGAAAAAATGCAGAATACACTTAGACAGAGGTTCCAAGATATTTCATGTTATTCGGTAATGCAGAAATAAAAAAAAATACCAGATTATTTTCATAATGAGAGAAGCACTTTTTTCTTGAAGCAAGGAAGAAGTCTAGCTTCCTCTTTTTTTTAAAACACCCACTCCTGTGAAAGAGTAAGGAAGTGATTTTGAGGACAGGATCCAGTTCAGAATAAAGCTACTGTAAATTCCAGTATCCAGCTCACATTATTACACTGTAGTCAGTGGAAAAACTTTGCATGTGTACATAATGTGATGGTCAGGAGCAAGAAGGTGTCTCATTTTCAGACAGAGAGAAACATTAATACTTAGTTCATTTTCAAATCCATTCCACTAGAACAGAATGCAAGCTGTTTTATGCAACATCAAGATAATTTGAAATCTTTATATCACTTATACCAGTCTTGACCCACCTGTACATGCTGTCCATTTATACAGACCCACGCCACATATGAGCCTGACATCCGAGGTGTATATATAATTCGGTAAGTTCCATCGTGATTATCTTGCAGTGTTGTTTTGATACTGTGGATTGAAATAATAGATGACCGGCATATTCAGAGTAAATACTTTCAGTAAAGCAATGGATTACTGTTGAGGTGTCTCTCTTTCCAAACCAGAGATGAAAATGCTGATTCTGATGCAAGCAGATACAAGAATTACTACAAATTCTGTTAAATTTTCAGTCAAATCTCAGTCATAGAGTAATACAGTATGGAATTAGGCCCCACAGAAAGATGCCCACAGGTTCAAAGAATTCTGATTTTCCATAGAAAATTTAGTATTATTCGACTATAAAGATAAATGTCCAAATATTTTGTAATTAAGTATTTTTTCTGTTTTTGGCAGCGAACAAAACAACTGTCTTACAGTATTGGAAGCAATGTTTCATTTTTCATCAATCCTTACTGGAAATGAGTGGCAAGGTACTTGAGAGTTAACTATAATGGTGAGTTTGAAGTCGTGCATTGGCCGAACTAGGTGGGAACAAGGTGCCAGTGGCAGGGACGATTACAATGTTTAAAAGCTATTTGGACTCTTAGATGGAGAGGAGAGGTTTTGAGGAATATGGGTCAAATCTAGGCAAATGGAATTAGTGTAGAAAGGGAGTTTGGTTGGGATGGAAAATTTGAGCTAAAGGGTTTGTGAATTACTCTATGATAGGATTCCTCTCCTGAAGAACAGTAGAGAACCAGATGGGTTTTGCACTAATCTGCCATTTCTGTAGCCATCATTATTAACAGCTAACTTTTTGTTTTCAAATCCCAAATTATTAACAGAATATTAACTAACCGCTACCATAGCAGTACAGGTCTAGCAAGTTAACTATAGCAAATATAAAAATCAAACTACAGAATCAAATTAACCTAATTTATATTTGGAAATGGAAGTTACACTAATTAATTACTCACCCAAGCTTAAACTGCTTTACTCAGCAAGACACCTACAGTCTATTAGAGATTAATTTACCTTCCTGCTCACTTTCTTGCAAATTACCCACCATTCTTTCTTATTCTTATTGAAGATGCTCACTCGAATAGATTCACTTCCCCTTCCCATCTTCTGCCCCGATTGGTCATTGCAGACTAGTGTGAAAGCACTTGGTTGGTCTTGTTGAGCCACATTGAGACCTGAATGACAGCAAATTGGACACGAGTTACACATCGCAATTCATCATGCAACTGGAAAGCAATACACAACCTTAAACCACTTATTCTCACTACTTAAGATAAACAATGAGAGATCTGCATTTCATTCATGTAATTTAATGCTCAGTGTGAAGCAAATTTGAGCCCAGCCACTGAACACAGCCCACACTCTCTCTGGGATGTGCTGTGAACTATACAGTATCAGTAGACAGCCCAGCGAAAACCAAAAGCTTCCTCTTGCAAGTCAAAGGACATTAAAAGGAAGTTAAAAGGCGGTTAACGATTTTTCTGATAGTGACAAAAATAATCTCTATTTCTGTTTTTCCCATGCAGGGAACTCATGTTCATAAATAACACCACTTACTTTACTCCATTTCATAGTGCATCTTAACACTTGAGATGAACTGACAGCGCAGGAGACTGTCCCACATTTGTCCAGCGGGGACGTACCCAGCTTCTGCTCCACCATGGTAAGTAGCAAAATGAAATGACGGGCTGCAGCGGGCAAGGGTTCAATACAACATTTAAAACCTTTTCCCAAGCCCTCACATTCAATGGCCACAAAGCAGTCATCAAACTGGATGGGATGAGTGCACTGTAACCCAGCAATGAGCCGATATCTCAGCTCTTTGATGGATATTATGATCTCTGACTAGGGCACACAATCTTCTGAAGTCCCACCAAATGTGAGGATGGATGAAATAAGGAAGGAAGTTGATGGCTTCAAAAAGCTGGAGTGCTAATTACCTTGAGCAAAGGCGTAAAAATCTGTCAATTTTGATATCAAATGAGAAACAATATCAGTCACTTAATGGCTTTACAAGAATTAATTCAGGATAAGACTGACATTAATTCTGTATACATAATAAGTATATTCAGTGGAACAAAAGCAGTAAGTTTCCAAAATAAAAATGAAAATAAACTTCCAAAAATTACAGAATAATGGACTTAAATAGTAAAGAGGGAAGGACACAGAGAAGGACTAGCAGGACCTAGAGGTGAACAGGAAACATGTGGAGCAAGTAAGCCCCTCAAGAAGGGTGTATGCAGGATGGTATAGTCGACATTTCAGGCCAAAACCCTTCAGCAGGACAGATGGGTTCTACTGAAGGGTTTCAGCCTGAAACGTCGATGCTACTCTTTTTCTAGATGCTGCCCGGCCTGCTGAGTTCCTCCAGCATTTTGTGTGTGTTGATCAGGACTTTTTTAAAACACTGACATATGGAATGAAATCTGTTGTTTTGCAGCAGCAGGACAATGCAAGGAATAAAACTCAATATAAATTAACGGTGTGAAAGACAAATTACAAGGTAGCGTTCGTGGACCATTCAGAGACCTGACAGTAGTGGTGGAAAGAGGGCACAAACCGATGGCTGAAGGTCTTTAATAATGGATGCCACATTCTTGAGGCATCACCTCTTGAAGATGTCCTTGATGACAGGGTAGGTTGGGCCTGTGTTGGAAATTCCCGAGTCTACAATACTCTGCAGCCTCTCGCAATCCTTTGTATTGAAGACTCCATACCAGGCTGTGGTGCAACCATTCAGCATGCTCTCTACTGACAGGAGGAGGGACAAAGCCAGGTTACTGGCACCTTAAAACCAGTTGCTTCAGGCTGATGTGGCTCGTCTGCCATGGTTGGCAGCTCATCTAGAAGAAGAACTCCGATCTCAAATCTCCGCTGCCTTGTGGCTATACCCACTCATGGGGAAGACTTCGGGAGTAGACCCCGAGAGAAAAATCCTGATCTAGAGTTCCTAAGGCAGCCCTATGAGTTAAGTATTGACTGGCAACTCCTGTGATGCTGCGGGTACCAAACTGAATCAGTCTCTGCCGTTCCTTTGGATTCATTCGATGTGTGGAGAACGGGAGCTTGCAACGTGAGCAACAGTTTGCTCTCCAGACCGTATGGCCCAGGCCTACGTATCCAGACAGCTAGGAAGCAATGTCCATGATCAACTCTGACAGATGGAGGCCTCGGTCACCAAATCTCCTCAATCTCCTAATGAGGGAGAGCTGCTGAAACGCCTTATTTGCGATGGTTGGACCCAAGATACATCCTCCGAGGTGCTGAAGCCCAGTAACTTGCTCACTCTCTCCACCACAGACCGTCAGTGAGGACTGGTGTGTGTTCTCCCAACTTCTCCTTCCTGAGATACGTAATCAAATCCTTGGTCCTGTTGATCCCATGTGCGAGATTGTTGTTGTAACAGCACTCAATGGGCTGATTAATTTCACTCCTGTACACCTCCTCATCACCATCTGAGATTCTGCTAACAACTGCGGTGTCATCAATTTATTGATGGTGTTTGAGCTGTGCCTAGCCACACAGTCACGAGTGTAGGGAGGGTAGAGCTTTGTGTGTGCCTGGGCTGATTGTCATTGAGAACCTGTAGTGACTGTGGTCTCCCAATAAGTAAGTCGAGGGAGGTACTGAGGTCCAGGTTTTGAAGCTCATTGATTAGTATTGAGGAGATGATGGTGTTGAATGTTAATCAATAAGCAGCTGCCTGATGTATGTTTTGCTGTTGTCTAGCTGCTCTGGTCCAGTGAGATTGTGTCCATTATACAGGTAACTTCTTGTGGCTGCAAGCAAATTGCAGCAGGTCAGACAAGAGTCAATTCCGACCATGAGCTGCTCCCAAAGTACTTCATCACCAAATCAATGTCAGAGCTACCAGGCAACGGTCATTTGGGTAGCTCACCTTGTTCTTCCTGGCTCTGGTGTGATGGGTGCCCTTTTTTAAAGCAGCTGGGAATCTCCAACTACAGCAGTGAGCGGCTGAAGATGTCTGAAGTGGTTCTCGAGTATTCCAGGCACGCGGTCAGCACAGATATTCAGTTCCCTGCATGTCGCCCTCTTAAAGGAAGTTCTGACATCAGACTCTGAGACAGAGAACACAGAATCGGCAGTGGCTGTGGCGATTCATATTTTGATGGTGATATTCTATTTACAAAGCATGCATAAAGGTTGTAGGGGAGTGAAGCATCACTGCCATTCATGCTGTTAGGTTTTGCCCTATAGGAAGTAATAACATGCAAACCCTGCTGTGGATGCTGAACGTCTATTTGTTTCTATAACTTCACACAGAGTTGCCTTCTTGCTCTCACACTGGCCTTCAGTAGGCCATGCCTGTACATCCTGTAGGGACTGGATCACTGGCCTTGAACACCACAGATCTGGCTCATCCAAAGCTTCAGGTTTTGGTATGCTCGGTCTGTTATTGAAGGCATACACCCATCCACACATCCAGATCCAAAGTTCAAAGTAATTGCATTATCGAAGTGTATATGCGTTACCATATATTACCTTGAGATTAATATTCTTGCGGGCCTTTACAGGACAAACAGAAGTACAACAGAATTTTATGAAAAACTATAGATGAACAAAGAATGACATACCAATGTGCAGAAACCAAACTATGCAAATATCATAATACTGAGAACGTGAGTTGTAAAGGCTCTTTGTAAGCAAGTCTGTAGGTTGTAGAATCAGTTCAGACTAGTAATGAGCGAAGTTATTCACACCAGTTCGGGAGCCTGGTGGTTGAAGGGTAATAACTGTTCTGAACCTGATGGTGTGTGACCCAAGACACCTGTACCTCCTGCCTGATGGTGGCAGTGGGAAGAGGGTATCCCTGGATGGCAGGGTCCTTTGATGATGGCTGCTACTTTCAGTGCACAGTGCATAATGTAAAGGTACTCAGTGGTGGCAAGGGCGTTGCCTGTATCCACCATTTTTCCATTCCTGGTCACTAATGTTTTCACTCCAGGTCATGATGCAACCAGTTAGGAAACTCTCCACTGTGCAACTATAGAAGTTTGTCAAAGTTTTTGGTGACAAGTCGAATCTACGCAAACTTCTAAAACAATCCAGAGGTGTCCTCCTGCCTTCTTTGCGATTACAGTTAGGTGCTGGTCCCAAGACAGATCCTCTGACATGATAACCCTACTGACCCTCTATCTCTCTTCCCCTGTTGAGGATTGGCTCATAGAGGACCTCCAGCTTGTTCCTCCCATAGTCAATAATCAGCTTCTTAGTTTTGCTAGCGTTGAGTGAGAAGTTATTATGGCACCACTCAACCAGATTTTCAATTTCCCTCCCATACACCAATTTGTCACCACCTTTGATTCGGCCAACAACAGTGGTGTTGTCACCCAACTTAAATATTGCAGCTAAAGATGAATCCTTGAATATGGTCCAGTCCACCAGTTCAAACCAGTCGTGTAAATGCTCCTCTGCCTCCCTTGACCATCCTCAGCACAAAGTGTGAGCACAGTAAATGCTCTCAACACTGCTGCAACAGCGACTGAATGCGTTGGCTCCGCTGGTCCCATCGGTGGCATGCTGGTGGTAGTTTGTCAGAGAATTCTTCAGGCTGGCCTGGTTGAAGTAATCTGGGTGTGCTGTCTCGTGACTGCTGGTCACAGCCTCAGTTCCTCTAGTGCCAACTTGACATCAGCCAGGAGAGGAATGTACACCGTTACCAGGATGACAGAGGAGAATTGCCTCAGCAGATAGAATGGACAACAATTGATTCCAGGTTGGGGGAGCAGGACTGAATCAGAAGCGCCACGCTTCTGCATTATGAAGCAGATGGCTTTACCTCATGCCACTGTCCAGTCCATCCAGTGGATGGTGAAGCCCTCTGCGTCTGGAGTGCTGGGAGTGAGCCAAGGCTCTGTGAAGCAGAGTAGACAATCGTTCCTAACTCCCTCTGTTAACGTAATCTTGTTCTGTGGTCTTCAATGTCATCTTCCAGAGACAGTGCATTAGACGGGAGGACGACAGGAAGGAGGAAAGTGGATCTTTGGGGCCTGCATTTCAGTCCTGCCCGGCTGCCACACTTCCCGAGACAACGGAGAGGTTCCCTGAGCTTCCGAGATGTTAGAAGATTAATTTGTCCTGCTGACATGCAGGAAATTAAATGCTAAACTGCTGTTCCAAAATAATGACACCGATGATCAGGAGGAGAATTGGCAAAATCCGCCTAGTGCCTCACCCGCCCCGTTCGGCAACACCAAGTTCAACACGGCTATTTTAACTGCGGTGGCAGGAATCACTGGCAACAGAACTGCCCAGACACGGCAGCAAAATAGGCCCCAGGGCAGGAGACAACTCTTTTCCACCAGCAACCCTTTCTCGTCCTGACTATCCTCCCTTCCGAACGTCCCCATATTGACTAAGGACACTGAGGATGAGCCGATGGCATGCTTGACTGTTGAGGACAGGGAAATCCCCTTTAAGACTGATGCTGGGGCCACAGCTTCAACACTTGTAATCTGCTGTGCGCACCAGCAAGGATTTAGGCTCTCATCTGCCACCATGAACCTTAGCGGTCTAACCGAGCAGGAGAGACAATACCCCCTGACAGAACCACTATCCAATCTGGCCCTCGGATCTGTACTGTCCAATGCACCCAAACCCCTGGTTTAGGGATTAATCTAGCAGGAAGAGATTTGTTGTGTTCCCTCCGAGTCAAAATTCTTTGCCTTAACAAGGGCATCACCACCAAAAACAATACGAGACAATTTTGGATTTATTGCTCCCCTAGTGGTGGGCTGTTGACTTGAGGCCGGAGGATTTTACTCCTCCCCTGCAGGTCCCTGATCCCGATGTAACCCTCTGTTATGATTCCACTGGAGCCTCCGCTGAGCTGTTAGCAACCTTTGCTCCTTTCCTAAGGTCGACTGTCACTGTTACCACTGTAGGACGCATTGAGGGTAAGGAGGGACTCGCCCTCCTGGTGGACGTTCCCGTCCACCTCTGGCATCAACCAGGCTTGGTATCTCCCCATATCACCTTGTCTGTGAGCAAGGGATACAAAGCAAAGGCCCTGGGATTGTTAGCACACCGCCCAAAGCAGCAGTCAGACCCCAGTGTCACTGGCATACCCCAATAACTGACCGATGGGAGTTTAAACTATCTTTCAGACCCTTTCACCATAACGGGCCCACTCTGCCACCATCAACCCCAACATGACCCCTCAGAAGAACCCTTTCCCGATCTCTGGTCAGCCTCTACGCATGAAGTAGGATGCATCCCCGTAGAGCCTATAAAGATCCAGATTATACCAGGGACGAAACTGCCTTCAATACCCCAGTACCCCCTAAGTCCAGAAGCAATAGAGGGGATATCAACCTTGATAAAATCATTCTTCCAACAAAGCATCCTAGTTCCTTGCCAGTCACCCTGCAACACCCCATTCTACCTGTCCCCAAACCAGGACGCCCGGAATGGAGATTAGCGCAGGATCTCAGGCAGATCAACAAAATAGTCCAGCCTGTACACCCGGTTGTGCCGAACCCTGCGACGATTCTTAGCAGCATCTCCGCCGACACCTGTGTTTTCACCCTGGCTGACTTACAGCATGCTTTCTTTGCTATCCCTCTGGCAGGAGAATCACAGTATTTGTTTGCCTTTACCTCCAAGAGCCAGCAGTACACTTCGACATGCCTCCCTTGGGGATTTGTCCATTCCCCCACTTTATTCTCCCAGGTACTGCACCGGCAGCTCAGGGAGCTTTGGCTCTGCCATCGTCCAATATGTTGATGACTTGCTCCTAGCCAGCCCTTCTGAACCTGCTAACATTGCAGAGACCAACCGTCTCCTGAACGCTCTCCATTCTTGCGGGTATGTCATACCAGCCGCCAAGGTTAAGCACACCCAGCACCAAGTCAAATTCCTGGGAACTTTACTCACTGCTTCTGATAGACAATTGACCCTGGAACGTATCGCAGCCATTCTGCTGACCCCTTTGCCCACAAGCCCCAAGCAAATGCGTGTCTTCTTAGGCTTAGTTAACTACTGCCGACAGTGGCTCCCTAACGTAACACTACTCAGCAAGCAGTTAACCCCTTTGGCCTCAAGCAAGGCCCCAAAGACCTTCACCCTATCAGATGAGCAACGGACAGATTTCACTGAATTAAAACCGGCCCTTGCCAGTGCCCCGGCATTCGGAAGACCTTTGTATGACAGGCCTTTCCAGTTGTATGCTGTATCCTGGAGGACTGCGCAACTGCTGTTTTGACCCAAGCCCATGGGGATCGCAAGAGACCAGTAGCCTACTAGTTGACCCGCCTTGACCCTGTAGCCATGGGCCTCCCACCCTGCTCACAAATTCTCCCCGCTATCTACTCCCTCGTAATTGCCACTTCCAATATTACTCTCCAACAACCCCTGACTGTCTATTCCTCACATGCTATTGTAGCCCTCTTGACTTCCCACCAAACCCAACATCTTACACAGGCACACCTGAGTCACCATACAACAATTACAGCACGGAAACAGGCCATCTCGGCCCTTCTAGTATGTGCCAAACGCTTACTCTCACCTAGTCCCACTGGCCCACACTCAGCCCATAACCCTCCATTCCTTTCCTTTATGAGATAGCTCTCCAGAATAACCCCCTTCTGGCCTTCTCCTACTGGTCAAATGTGAATCCGGCAACCTTCCTGAGCAGCCCACCAGAAGAGCTCCCGGTACCCCCCATGATCGCCTTTTACCCAATTACTTAACCACCCTTCGACCAGACCTTTCAGACGCCCCATTACCCACACAGGATCTTACCCTCTTTGTGGATGGTAGCTCTTCGAAATCACCTTTACCAGTTCACCTTTCAGGTTACGCAATTGTGAACCACCCTAGCCTCCTTCGATCTTCCAAAAGGTCACCTCTCGTTGGAGTCCTGCCAAAGGGTTTTGGCCTGATACATTGACTATACTTTTTTCCAAAGGTGCTGCCTCTCCTGCTGAATTCTCCAGCATTTTGTGTGTGCTGTACCACTTTTCAGACCCTTCCTAGCAATATTAAAAAGCTTTTGACTTCCAAGATTGGTCCTTAGACAAGCTTTCAATATGGTAACATAAAGACAGTCAGTGATCAGAGGTGTTTGAGAAGTACATACTGACACTATGGAATAAATCTGGAAACCTTTTCTTCACAGAGCAGTACAACTACAATAAAGAACCACCAATAAACAATAATAACAAACTGCTGGAAATATTTAGATCTGATAGGTCCGGATTTAGCTGTGTGGGGGCATGGGTGAAATCAGACACAATAAAAGGGGAAACATTTTCAAGCAAACATTGAGACTTGAACCATGATCTTATCATAACCAACAGCCTGCTTTGTAACAGGGTACTCCTGCTGCAGCCAATGGAACCTGCTAGATTATGTTGTTGACTTACTGAAACTACAATTGATTGAAATGTTGCATTGATGTCTACATTGCCTCCAGCAATACAGATATGATAACATAAAATGTGGAAACAAGAGACTCTTTATGTTTGTCCTGCCATTCAATAAGATTGTGGTTAATCTTTTACACAAGTGTTACTAACCTGCACCAGCTCCCCAAGCAGAAAATTTCACATTTTGGTGAATAAATTTCTTTTCATCCTTGTCTTGAATGTTCAACTTATTTTGAGACTGTGACCCCCCCCCCCCCCCAAGCTCTAAACACTCCAGTCAGAGAATATCAACAATATCTCCTCTGCCAAATCACCTTCAGAACCACACTGGTCAGTCCACATTTGGAGCATGGTTAAGCAGTTGTGGGGCCCCATATCTATGAAAGAATGTGCTGGCATTGGAGAGGATTGAGAAGATTTTTACAAGAATTATCCTAGGAATGAAAAAGATAACATATGAAAAGCATTTGATGGCTCTGGACCTGTACTCACTGGAGTTTAGAAGAATGGGTGGGTGGAGGGGGAAAATCTCATTGAAATCTAACAAATATTGAAAAGCCTGAATAGGGTGGATGTGGAGAGGACATTTCCAAAGAGAGAGTCTAAGATCACAGGGCACAGCTTCAGAATAGAAAAACCCCTTTAGAACACAGATGAGGAATTTAGTTAGATGGAGGTGAATTAGAGGAAATTATTGTCAGATGGCTGTGTCAAGTCATTGGACTTATTTTACATGGAGGTTGATAGGTTCTTTATTAGTAAGGGCATCAAAGATTACGGGGAGAAGGCAGGAGAATGTGGTTGAGAGGGAAAATAAATCAGCCATGGACAAATGTGGAGCAGACTCGATGGGCCAGATGGCCTAATTCTGCTTCTGTGTCTTATCGCTTCCTCTTAACTCAACATTATACAATGTAGTCTGTATAATCTCTCCTGATATGATCAATCCACTATCATCCAATCATCATCATCAAAAAACAAACAGCTGACAGATTTCAAAGCTGTTAAACACTCTGTCCTTGTCTCTTACCTTCACCCTGAAGGAAGCACTTGGTGGGATCAATGGTTTTTGTGGTAATGATCCCAAACACCTCAAATCCATCACACTGGCCAGCTCTCTCTTGTGCATGGAACTGAATCCAGTCATCCTCTCTGGGCAGAGTGCTGTAACTAATCTTCTTCAGTTGCTTCAACCTGTTGACTACTACACACTTGGTTAACAAGATTTCCCCAGGAGAGCCATTTGTCAACAAGCTCTCTGTAAAGTCCACCCCAGTCTTGACATCTGCCAGGATTTGTTCCAACTGAATCTGATGGAGATTGAACGAGTTCTCTTTCTGCATTTTCAATTCTTCCAGCTCTTTCAAAAGCCTGTTCCGATGTTTCTCCAGTGCCTTGATGTAGTTCTCTGTAAAACTATTAATTTCTTCTGTTATCTTGCTCAGCTGCTCTTTCAGAATCAGTCTAGAGGTCTGAATTTTTTGTACGTTCTCCTGTAGAGCACCAATACGTGGCTGTGTTTGTTTCAGAAGCTGTTTGATTGACTTGCCATGTTGGTTAATGACATTGGCGATAAAATCACAGTTGTGGTCTTGATGGCCCACAATACAACAGTCTCTGCAGACCAGACAATCGCACGTCTCACAAAACAACCTCAGTTCCTCTGACGGATGAGCAGAGCACATGATGGATTGTACGATTCGCTCAGTTCCACCTTGTAGGTCCTTCAGTGCCACCATGTTATGACTAGCAGTCGCTCTCTGCCTCCTGCAGAACGGATTAGTTTTAAAACACTCCTTGACCGACTAAATACATTTTAATTAGATTGATTTAATTTTAAAATTACAATGCTTCAGCAGATTGAAATAATTGAAAAATCTCAAATAACAATGAGCCAGAGTACAGGAAGGAGATAAACAGCCTATTACATAGAGTCATAACAACCTTCCCCTCAATGACAACAAAAGACCTGGGCACTGATTTCACTGATAAACTACTGGTCTAAACATGTGGACAGCAGGGCCAAGAAAACACACAAGTGCCTCTATTTCCTCCTCAGGCTAAATAATCTGACATAACCACTTTGACCCTCTCTAATTTTTAGAGATGCACTTTAGAAAGCATCCTATCAGCATGCGTCACGGTTTAACATGACAGCTGCTCTCCTTTAGACTGCTAGAAACTGTACAGACACAACTCAGCAAATCACAGAAACCACCTTCCTGTCCAGGGATTTGTCTGCACTTCTCACTGCCTCAGTAAAGCAGTCAACATAATCAAAGACCTCCCCCCACCCACCACTACACTGCTCATACTCTCTTCTCCCCCTCCCAAGTCAGAAGATACAAAAGCCTGAAAGCAGCACCAGCAGGCTCAAGGACAGCTTCCATCCGCTGTTAGTAAGACTAGTGAATGGTCCCCAAGTACCATAAGATGGATTCTTATCTTTCTTACCTCACAACCCACTTTGTTATGATCTTATTGTCCTGTCTGCTGTTAACCATAACATTACATTCTGTATTTCTTTTATTGTTTCCTCTGACAACCTCAGGCAAAATAGGTTTTTCACTGTACCTCAGCACATGTGCCAATAACAAACCAATTTACCAAATAGGTAGCTTCCTATCATTTAACTGGATGGTACCCAAACATTAAATTTTATAATGAAGAGACATCCATTCCAATACCTTTCCTCTAAGTTTGTAGTCCATTCTGCCCATACACAAAAGTATTGGAAGCTGAATGCTAGGTGAGTGAACAAAATGCCAACACCAATTCAAACAGGCTTACCTGTGAGCTTTAGAGCAAAAATCACACAGGATTGCCGAGCAAACTTGACACCTTCTTTCAGCATCGCCATCATTACAAAGGTCACAGACTAACTTGTGGTCGAGTCTCTTCAAACGCTCTAGCAGAACCTCGTTTTGGATCAGGTGGTTAGTGGTCAGCCCTTGAATTCCAGCCGTGGGCACATACACCTCGAAATCGCAGGCTGGGCACAGGATGCAGACCATAGATCCTGGCCCGCCCTCTCTCCCTGTCTGCGGAACAGAGAACTGCTCCAGGCCGCTTAAGCAGTCCAAGCAGAAGGTGTGGAGGCAAGGCAGGAGCTTGGGATTCGAGTAAAAGCTTCTACAAACCAAACACTTCGTCCTGCAACTCCTTGGAGACTCTGAACTCAAGGACAGTGCAACAGCCTTGCTCTCCAATTCTTTCTGTCTCACCGACATTTTCAAGGAGTTGTCTCAAATCTATAAAAATCAAAATTCAAGTTCCTAAAATCTGAGCACTCCAAAAAGGCTACGTTAAACTATAATAATCACTGCAACTATTCGTCTAGATCCTACTTCTTCACTTGGCCTACTTCAGACCAGAATCCGTGTTATTAATTGTCCTAGATTCACGAAAGTGTTTCGGCTTTTTACGAACCATCTGCTTGCCTCTACAATACCCAATGATGAAAATTAGAGTTCTAGAATTTACTCCGTCCAGAAAAAAAGCTAATTCACTTTTTCTTGTAGATTCTGCTGTAGGCAATTATAAAAATCAAATGTAGCCGAGGAAGTACAACATCTATAAATCACTATTGTTAAATGTTAAAATAGTAGACAGAGATCTGTTGTGGTATAACCTACTCCATCAAAATGTACCCGCCGTTCTTCCCAACACTAATTCACATTCCCTTGTCTGCAGTACCTTCCCAACATTCACTCCACCACATCCCTCAAACCCGGTAACTTCCCGTGACTTTTCCGACTGGGTTTTCTCGCTGTGTATTGTTCACCTGCCCGGGATATAGTCGGCTGACAGAATGAACACCGAGAGCCGCCCGCCTGCCTGCACCGAAGTTTCTCAATCCAAGAGCTTTCTCACAAAAAGATCGCAAACTATTCCAAACTCGTAACATTCATAGGTGATTGACAGCCCAACAGACCAACTAGCGACGCCCATCTGCAGTTAAAGACACCAATCAGAAACAGGGAGCGGGAGCAAGATTATCGCCTGGGTTTTTTTGTTCGCTTTGAAATGAGAGGTTCCGCCCATCTACGGTGCAAGTCGGTGCTGCCCTCGTAGGTCTGGAGGACCGGTGTATGGGCAATCAGAACTGAATCAACCAGGTTAACAAAACGTCGTTGTTAGCAGAAAACGAAATACAGAAAAAAAATCAAAACTGGAAAACAAAAATAGGAAAAGCAATTTAGACTACTAATTGAACCGCATATCAGTTGGGAGCTCCCACCCAGTATAGTCAAATCTAGTCAATTGCACAGAGAGGCAACAAAACTCGAACACATCATGTCCGACTGCTCCTTCGGTTACCATGGGCGGAATTGTGTGCTGTCCGAGGTACCTGACTTTGGGTCAAAATGATGATTCGGGATTGTTTGTAGATTCCGTAGAATTCTACAAACAGTAAAGTTAAATGTCAGATAGCGGAAGCCGTCTGGGTCCATCAGAGCTATGCCCCCCCCGCCCCCCCCCCGTCTATATTATGACAAGGCTATTTTTGTCTTCAAGGCGGCACAAAAGTCTCAGGTGGCAGAGATATGGTCGTTTCCTCGATAAATGCTGTAGAGTAGATTGGGAAACCATTCTGTCTGTGGCTAACAGGGTGATTTTCCTTAAAGGCTGAGGAACAGGTGGTCATTGGGAGGTATTTTGAAAAGCTCGTAGGGGCAGCTTGTTCCTGTTAGGGTGAGAGGTGCACATACCAATTTCAAGAAACCCTGGCTGACAAAAGATATTGAGACTCTGTCAAGGAAGAATAATGAAGTAGACATCACTTTTAGGCAGCTGGGCATGAATATATCCCTTGATGAATATAAAGGTGTAAGATCCAGATTTAAGCAAGGAATTATTAAGACAAAAAGAGGGTATGAGTTGGATTTGGCAGGCAGGGTTAAAGATAATCTGAATAAGTCTTTTACTTAAATTAACAGTGAAAGGGTGACTAGTGTGAGACTCTGTCTTATTAAAGACCATTATGGCCACCTATGTGTGGAGCCATAGGAGATGGCCGAAGACTTTAAAATTAGTTTCCCCTTAGTGTTTACTAAGGAGGATATTATTGATGCCAAAGAAATTAAGGTACTAAATAGTATTTGGGTTATTTGCATATTTTAAGGAAGGCGGTATTTGCAGCCTTGAAGAGCATTAATGTGGAGAAATCCTCAGACCCTGAGTAATTGCACTCACAAACCTTACAGAAGGCCAGGGAAGAAATCATGAAGGCCTTTGTGGAGATATTTGCTTTGTAAACCATTGGCAAATCTCCAGAAGAGTAGAGCGTGGGGAGAGGGTTCAAAAATAATGGCAAGGACAGCACAGGGCATTAAAGGCCAGCTCAGGGCAATAAAGGCTGGTGAGCCTGATTAAGTCATGGGGAAATTACTGGAGGAAAATCTGAGGGACAAGATCTACCATAACTTGGATAGTCAAGACCTGACCAGGAGTGGTCAGCATAATTTGAGCAGTTTTGGGAGTTGGTAGTCATATCTGAGGAACTATGAAGTTTTTTGAAGAGGTAACCAAAGAGAAAGGGGAAGATATGACCGTGGATGTTGTCTACATGGACTCTGGGCAGTCCCTGCTTTCCAGAACATCAGAGATGTCCTCCTTCTTCAAAGAATGTGGTTTCCGTTCCTCCACCATTAATGCTGACCTCACAAACATCTCCTCTACTTCCAGGACATTTGCCCTCGCCCCACCTTCTGCTGCTTTAACAAAGATAGAGTTCCTCTTGCCTTTACCTAACACCCCATGAGCCTCTGCATCCAACTCATCATTCTCCACAACTTCCACCATTTTCAATGGGATCCTACTACCAACACACAACTTTACCTCCCACTGAACTTTATCTTCTGCAGGGATTGCTCCCCCTGTGATTCCTTTGACCATTTATTCCTCTCCACTAACCTCCCGTCTGGCACTATTCCCTGCAAGCAAAAGAAGTGCTATACCTCCCCATTCACCTCCTCCCTCTCTCCATTCAGGGCCACAAGTGGTCTCCCTAGGTGAGGCAGCACTTCAGCTGTGAATCTGCTGAAATGGTCAACTGTATCCATTACTCCCAATATGGCCTCCTCTACACTGAGACCCAACATTGATCCACTTTCTTGAGCACTGTCACTCCATCCATAACAAGCAAGACTTCTCCGCAACTAATCATTTTAATTCCAGTCCCCATTCCCATTCCAATATGTCGGCCAACAGCTCCTCTACTGCCACAATAAGGCCAGTCTCAGGTTGGATGAGCAGCAGATCATATTCCATCTGGTTAGCTCCATCTTGAAGGCATAAACATTAATTTTTATAACTTAATTTATTCCCCACCAACTTGCCTCTTCTTTTATTCACCACTCTGCCTCCCCTTTTACCACTTCCTTTCTCCTCACTTGTCAATCATCTCCCCCTGGTGCCCCTCATAAGACCATAAGACATAGGAGCAGGATTAGGCCATTTGACCCATCAAGTCAGCTCTGCCATTCACCATGCTGATCCTTTCTTCCCTTCCTCAGCCCCACTCCCCATAACCTTTGATGTAAAATCCATTCAAGCACCTATCAATCTCTGCCTTAAATATACCCATTGATCTGGCCTCCACAGCTGCCACTGGTAACAAATTCCACAAATTCACCACCCTCTGGCTTAAGAAATTTCTCCGCATCTCTGTTTTAATTGGACACCCTCTATCCCGAGGCTGTGCCCCTTTCTCCTAAACTCCCCCTTGTTACGAATGTGCCACAACTCTGAGGGGCCGAAGGGTACAAAGTAGCCCCCTCCTTTTTGAGAATCGCAAGATCACTATTAATTTGGGTCTGGGACCCAGGAAATGAGAGAGAGACATCCAGAATACACAGGGTTTGGAACGTGTCCTGGCCTCCGCAAGACAAAGCCACTGACAACGGCCATTGTCTCTTGGAGACGGAATTGTGTATTGAGTACTGTCCTATTCATTGAAGCCCTCAGGAGATGACCAGACTGAGCTGGTGGAGGGATTGCATCATCCCAACCTGATTGACATCTGAGACCCCGTGAGTAAGGATAAAAGAGGGTCTGGGGAACACCCCTTTAGACGCACCAGGAGAAACGCTAGAAATCCTGTGACAGCATTTAATAGCAACAGCCGGTGGAGGGCTCGTGTGTGTCGTTTCGAATAAAGTTTTTCCTTCGACTGCAGTTACCGACTCCGCGTCGTAATTTTAGCGCTGCTTGTAGCACACCGCTACAATTGGTCACCCCGACAGTCCAAACGATTTTTGGACCAGAAATGACCGACGCCGCCTCTGTTCATGCGGTTTCGTTGAAACTGCCGGGTTTCTGGACACAGCGACCGAACCTATGGTTCCAGCAAGCCGAAGCCCAATTCCACGTTCGCCAGATCACCTCAGAAGACACCCGCTACTACTACGTGGTGAGCTCCCTCGACAAGGACACAGCGGCCCAGGTCGCGGAGTTCGTACAGTCGCCCCCGGCGGACGGCAAGTACACGGAATTCAAAGCCCTGCTCCTCAGGACTTTCGGACTCTCACGGCGCGAGCGGGCTGCCCGTTTACTGCACCTGGATGGCTTGGGAGACAGACCTCCATCGGCTTTAATGAATGAGATGTTGTCTCTGGCCGACGGACACACAGGCCTCATGTTTGAGCAGGCATTCCTGGAGCAGCTGCCCGAGGACATACACCTGCTGCTGTCCGACGCGGATTTCAGTGACCCCCGGAAGGTGGCAGCCCGGGTGGACTTGCTGTGGAACGCCAAAAAGGTGAGCGGGGCGTCCATCGCACAGATCACCCAGCCACGCTCCCGGCAGCAAACCAGTCCAGGCCCGGCCGCAGAGCCCGCCAACCCCCGGCCCAATGAACACTGGTGCTTCTACCACCAGCGGTGGGGCGCAGAAGCCCGCCGTTGTCGCCCGCCCTGCAAGTTCCCGGGAAACGCCAGGGCCAGCCGCTGCTGATGGCTACGGCGGCTGGCCATCGGGATAGCCTCCGGTATGTGTGGGACAGAAGGTCGGGACGCCGGTTTTTGGTCGATACTGGGGCTGAGATCAGCGTTTTACCTCCGACGAGTTACGACACCCGCAGCAGGGCACCGGGTCCCCCCCTGAGGGCCGTGAATGGCAGCACAGTAAGGACCTATGGCACCCGTCAGGTGCAGCTACAGTTCGCCTCCAGCCAGTTCACGTGGGACTTCACACTGGCCGCCGTAGCCCAACCGCTTCTGGGTGCGGATTTTTTGCGGGCTCACAGCCTACTGGTCGACCTGCCCAGGAAGAGACTGGTCCACGCCGAGACCTTTCAGACGTTCTCCCTGGGTGCAGCCCAGTTGCCAGCCCCTCACCTCGGCTCCATCACGCTGTCTGACAACGACTTCACCAGGGTCCTGGCGGATTTCCCATCGGTTCTGGCACCGCAGTTCACAGCGGCCATGCCCAGGCACGGCGTACAGCACCACATCCCTACCCAGGGACCACCCCTCCACGCCCGCGCTCGGCGGCTTCCCCCGGACAAGCTCCGACTTGCGAAGGAGGAGTTCCAGAGGATGGAGGAATTGGGGATCATCCGGCGGTCCGACAGCCCATGGGCCTCCCCCCTGCACATGGTGCCCAAAGCGACGGGGGTCTGGAGACCGTGCGGCGACTACCGCAGGCTGAACGAGGCTACCACACCGGACCGCTACCCTGTGCCGCACATTCAGGACTTTGCAGCAAACCTGCACGGCGCACGGAGCTTCTCCAAGATGGACCTCGTCCGAGGGTACCATCAAATCCCGATGCATCCTGACGACGTCCCCAAAACGGCTCTCATCACCCCGTTTGGCCTTTTCGAGTTCCTCCGCATGCCGTTCGGCCTGAAGAATGCCGCAATGCTAGTACATCCCAGAATGGACGCCCCTACCGCCCTCACAGTGGACGCATCAAACACGGCAGTCGGTGGGGTGCTGGAGCAACTCATCGCAGGTCGCTGGCAACCCCTGGCGTTTTCAGCAAACACCTGCGACCACCCGAGCTCAAATACAGTGCTTTCGACCGGGAACTGTTGGCGCTCTACCTGGCAATCCGGCATTTCAGGTACTTCCTAGAAGGTCGGCCCTTCACCGCGTTCACGGACCACAAACCGCTTACCTTTGCGTTTACGAAAGCGTCCGACCCCTGGTCGTCCCGCCAGCAGCGCCATCTGTCCTACATCTCTGAATACACGACGGATGTCCGACACGTCTCGGGTAAGGACAATGTCGTGGCGGATGCGCTCTCTCGCCCTACCGTTCATGCCCTTTCCCAAGGGGTAGACTTTGAGGCACTGGCAGAGGCGCAGCAGGCGGATGAGGAGATTCCGAGTTACAGAACCGCAGTCTCCGGTTTGCAGCTCCAGGACCTCCCCGTGGGCCCGGGTGAGAGGACCCTACTCTGTGACGTCGCCACCGGCCAGCCCCGTCCGGTCGTCCCCGCAGCCTGGCGGCGCCGCGTTTTCGACTCCATTCATAACTTGGCGCATCCCTCCATCCGGACAACTGTCCGGATGGTTTCCAGCAGGTTCGTTTGGCACGGACTCCGCAAACAGGTCAGTGAATGGGCCAAAACGTGCATACACTGCCAGACGGCCAAGGTGCAGCGGCACACCAAAGCCCCACCGCAGCAGTTCCATCCCACCCACCGGCGTTTCGACCACATTCATGTGGATATTGTGGGCCCCCTGCCAGTGTCGCGCGGAGCACGGCACCTCCTGACTATCGTGGACCGGTTCACAAGATGGCCGGAGGCGGTCCCGCTCACCGACACCACCTCCGAATCTTGCGCCCGAGCCCTGATCGCCACCTGGATATCTCGCTTTGGTGTACCAGCCCACATTACCTCCGACAGAGGCGCCCAGTTCACCTCCAGCCTGTGGTCAGCTATGGCCAGCCTTTTGGGGACTCAGCTGCACCACACAACTGCCTACCACCCACAGTCGGACGGGCTAGTGGAGCGTTTCCACCGTCACCTGAAGTCGGCCCTCATGGACCGCCTGCGAGGAGCCAGCTGGGCGGACGAGCTTCCCTGGGTCCTACTTGGCATCCGCACAGCGCCCAAGGACGACCTGCACGCCTCGTTGGCTGAGTTGGTATACGGCGCGCCCCTGGTCGTCCCCGGGGAGTTCCTACCAGCCCCAAGGGGGCAAGAGGAAGAACCCGCAGCAGTCCTGGGCAGACTACGCGAGAAGCTCGGTAACCTGGCCCCCATACCCACTTCACAGTACGGGCGGCACCCGACCTGCGTACCCAAAGACCTACAGAACTGTAAGTTTGAGTTTGTACGAAGGGGCGGGCATCGGCCACCGCTGCAGCGGCCATACGAGGGGCCGTTTATGGTGCTCCGGAACAACGGGTCCACGTTCGTGCTGGACGTTGGGGGGAAAGAGGAGGTTTTCACGGTGGACCGCCTCAAACCGGCCCATGTGGACCTGGCGCAACCGGCCGAGTTTCCGGCGCCTGGCGCAGAGGCCGACCTCCCAAGCAGGTTCTGGCCCAGACTGTGGACATTGGGGGGTGTATCGCCGGTTGTGGGGGGGGTTATGTGGCGACCCATTTCCTGGCACATCCGAACCGACTCACAATTAGATAGCCTACGGGGGTTTGCGAGCACAGAGCTTTGGAGCCTCTGCGCCACGGGGGGGCAGGTTGAGGGGGGCTTAAAAGTGAGGCTGAAGATTTCGAATAAAGTTTTTCCTTCGACTGCAGTTACCGACTCCGTGTCGTAATTTTAGCGCTGCGTGTAGCACACCGCTACATTATTGCTTTTAATCCTTTCCCTCTTTCCACCACCTTATTCTGAATTCTTTCCCTTTCCTTTCCAGTTCTAATTAAAGCTCTCGGCCCAAAACATCAACCATTTTCATTTCCATAGCTGCTGTCTGACCTGCTGAGTTCTTTCAGCATTTTGTAGGTGTTACTTTTGATTTCTAGCATCTGCAGAATCTCTTGTGTTTCTACTACATTAGCATTATTGTTGAGACTGAAGAAGCTGCAATAAGTAGATAAAAGGTCTTTATCAGTTAGGAAAATAGGCTAAGGAAAGGCAAATAGATTTCAAATGAAGTAAATATGAGGCCACACACTTTGGACAGTCAAAAGCTGAGTAAGACTTATACAGTGAATGGCAGGCCATGGAAAAGTGTTGTGGAACAGAGGGAACTGGAAGTAAAAGAGTCCAGTTTACTGAAGGTGGCTGCACATGTAGAGTAGCAAAGAGGGTGTTTATTTATATATTTACTTAGAGATACCTTAAAACCATAAGACAAAGCAGCAGATTTAGACCATTCAGCCCATTAACTTTGCCAATTTATTTCCATAATGCCTGATTTACAATCCCTCTCAGCACCGTTTTCCTGTCTTCTCCCCATAATCTTTGATATCCTTACTAATCAAGAACCTAGCAGCCTCCAATTTAACTATACTCAATAACTTGGCCTCCACAGCCATATGTAGCAATGACTTCCAGAGACTCACTACCCTCTCAATAACAAAATCCCCTCTCATCTAAAGGGATGTCCCTCAATTCTGAGGCTATTCCCTCTAGCCCTAGACTCTCCCACAACAGGAAACATCCTCTCTGCATCCAGTCTACCTGGGCCATTTGATATTCAATGAGATCCCCCCTCATTACTCCAAGTAAGGTCTGACCGATGCCTTATAAAGCCTCAGCATTACATCCTTGATCTTACATTCTAGGCCTCTTGAAATGAATGCTAACATTGTGTTTGCTTTCCTTTCCACTGACTCAATCTGCAAGTTAACCTTTAGGGAATCCTGCATGAGAACTCCCAAGTCACTTTACATCTCTGACTTCCCAATTTTCTCCCAGTTTAGAAAGTAGTCTGTGCCTTTATTACTTCCACCAAAGTGCATGGCCATACAGTCCCCTCCATTATATACCATCTGTCACTTCTTTGCCCATTCTCCAAATCTGTTAAAGTCTTTCTGCAGGCTCCCTGCTTCCTCAACACAACCTATTCCTCCACCTACCTATGTATCATTCACAACCTTGGCCACAAAGCAATTAAAAAACATAAAATGTTGGCAGAACTCAGCAGGTCAGACAGCTCTATGGGAGAAGGTAATAACGACGTTTTGGGCCGAAACCCTTCATCAGGAGTGAAGTAACATGGGATGGTCGAGGGGGGATAAGAAGTGGGGGGAGGGATAAAGTAGAGAGCTGGAAAGTGATAGGCTGAAGGTAAATGGGCTAGGGGGAAGGTGGAGAATTATTGGAAATAGAAGAGAAAAAAAGTAGGGCTGGAGGGAGAGATTACAGTGAGGAGGGATAAAGAGAGAGAAGGAGAACCAGACTAAAATAATAGATAAGGATGGGGGTAAGGGGGGGGCAGGGGTATCAACGGAGGTCTGTGAGTTGGATGTTCATGCCGGCAGGTAGGAGGCTACCTAGGTGGGAGATAAGGTATTGCTCCATCGACCTGTGTGTGGCCTCATCTTGATGGTAGAGGAGGCCAAGGACAGACATGTCGGAGAGGGAGTGGTCTGTGGAATTGAAGTGTGTGGCCACAGGGAGATCCTGCCACTGCTGGAGGACTGAGTGCCGGTGTTCGGCGAAACGGTCTCCCAGTCTGCGGCGGGTCTCCCCAATGTATAAATGGCCACATCGGGAGCACCGGATACAGTATATCACCCCAGTTGACTCGCAGGTGAAGTGGTGCCTCACCTGAAAAGACTGTCTGGGTCCTGGGATGGTGGTGAGGGAAGAAGTGTGGGGGCAGGTGTAGCACTTCTTCCATTTGCAGGGATGAGTGCCCGGAGGGAGGTCCGTGGGGAGGGATGGGGGCATGAATGCACAAGGGAGTCACGTAGGGAGCGATCCCTGCGGAAAGCCGAGGGTTGGGGAGGGGAAGATGTGGCTGGTGGATAGGAGGTGGCGGAAGTTATGGAGGATTATACGTTGGATCTGTAGGCTGGTAGGGTGATAGGTGAGGACCAGGGGGACCCTATCCCTGGTGGGCTGGCTGGGGGATGGGGTGAGGGCAGAGGTGCGTGAAATACGGGAGACGCGATGGAGGGCAGAGTTGATAGTGGACGAAAGGAAGCCCCTTTCTTTAAAAAAGGAAGACATCTCCTTTGTCCTAGAATGAAAGGCCTCATCCTGAGAGCAGATGCGGCGGAGGCGGAGGAATTGAGAGAAAGGGATAGCATTTTTGCAGGTGTTATGAATGCACCAAAGCTCTGAGGGGCCGAAGGGTGCGGGGGAGCCCACTCCTTTGTGAGAATCGCAAGAGCATTATTCGGTTGTGTCAGAGGACCCAGGAAATGAGAGAGAGAGACCTGGCCATCGTCTCCTGGAGACCACGTTTGTGGATTGGGGACTATGCTACGTGCAAGCCCTCGGGCAAAGTGGGCTGGTTGAGAGAGGGATTGCATCATCCCAACCTGATTGACATCTGAGAACCCGTGAGGAAGTATAAAAGAGGGTCTGGGGGGACAACCACTTTCAGACGCACCAGAAGAAACGCTAGTGATCCTGTAATAGCGGGAAGCCATTTGAAGGAAGCCACGTGCGTTCAGTTCCCTTGCCTGGGAGCTGGTGGCTGGTACCACGGAAAATGACTTGGAACTAACAACGGGGAACCAACTCCCCCGACGCAATGGATTGGCCTCATAAAAGTCTCGGGCAAGTTTAAAACCGTCTCTCTTAAACCCAAAAGCTGCAGCTTGAAAGGACAGTGACTTTTACCTTTCCATCGGACAATACAATATCCCCGAGACAAATGATAGAGCTATTGCTTAATTGATGATTATTATTATACCCGCGTTTTTCGATTGAATATTGATGACGTATTTTATCTGAATGTCTGTATTAATCTTATTTTTGTGCCCCTTTATAAATAAAGACTTTTAAAAATAGTACCATCAGACTTCAATGGGACTCTCTATCTTTGCTGGTAAGTGACCCAGTTATGGGGTTCGTAACACAGGAGACAGGGTGGGAGAGGAATAGTCTAGGTAGCTGTGGGAGTTAGTAGGTTTGTAGTAGACGTCAGTGGATAGGCCGACTCCAGAGATAGAAACAGAAAGAACTAGAAAGGGGAGGGAGGTGTCGGAAATAGACCAGGTGAATTTGAGGGTGGGGTGAAAGTTGGAGGCGAAGTTAATGAAGTCAATGAGCTCAGCATGCGTGCAGGAAGCAGCGCCGATGCAGTCGTCGAAATAATGCAAGAAAAGTGGAGGACAGATACCGGTGTAGGCTTGGAACATAGATTACTCCACATGGCCGACAAAAAGGCAGGCATAGCTAGGACCCATGCGGGTGCCCATGGCTACACCTTTAGTTCTCCTTTGGCTCCTCCCACTTCCTCCAAACTAAAGGTGTAGCCCTGGGCACCTGCATGGGTCCTAGCTATGCCTGCCTTTTTGTCGGCCATGTGGAGCAATCTATGTTCCAAACGTCATTATTACCTCCTCCCATAGATGCTGTATGGCCTGCTGAGTTCTGCCAGCATTTTGTGTTTTTTATTTATTTCCAGCATCTGCAGATTCACTCGTGCTGCCACAAAGCAATTAATTCTGTTATCCAAGTCATTGACATATAAAGTGAAATGAGGCATTTCCAACACTGACCCCTGAGGAACACCATGAATCACTGGCAGCCAAACAGAAAAAGCCCTTTTATTTCTATTCTTCCCCTCCTGCCAGTCAGCTAATCCTCTTTCCATGCTGATGTTTTCCCTTTAATACCATGGCTCTCATCTTGTTTAGTAGTCTCATATGTGGCACCTTGCCGAAGGCCTTTTAAAAATCCAAGTAAAAGATATCTACAGACCTTCCTTTGTCTATCCTGCCTGTTGTTTCCTCAAAGACCTCAACAGATTTGCTAGGTAGGATTTCACCTTCAGGAATCCATACTGACTTGGCCTGCTTTGCTATGTGTCTCCAAGTACCCTGAAACCTCATCCTTAATAACGGACTCCAATGTTTTCCCATCCAATGAAGTCAGGCTAAATAGCCTATAATTTCCTTTCTCATGCTTCCCTCCCTTCTCAAAGAGTGGAGAGGCATACAGTATATAAATTTCCAGTCCTCTAGAACCATTCCAGAATCTAGTGATTCATGGAAGATCATTACTAATGTTTCCACAAACTCTTCAGCTGCCTCTCTCAGGAACCTGGGGCGTATTCCTTCTGGCCCAGTTGACTTATTCACCTTCTGACCTTTCAGCTTCCCAAGCACCTTCTCCTTAGTAACAGAAGTTAAACTCACTTGGTCCCCGATATTCTCGAACATCTGGCAACTGCTGCTGTCTTCCACAGTGAAGACTGGTGTAAAATACTTAATTAGTTCATCTGCCATTTCCTTGTCCCCCAGTATTGCCTCTCTAGTGTCATTTTCTAGTGATCCAATATTCACTCTTGTCCCTTTTACTCTTTACATATCTGAAAAACTTTAACATCCGCTTTTATATGATTGGCTAGCTTACCTTCATATTTCATCTTTTCTCTCCTTTTGGTTTTTTAAAAGCTTACTTCACAATCCACTAACTTCCCACTAATTTTTGCTCTATTATATGCCCTCTCTTTTGCCTTTATGCTGTCTTTCACTTTGCTTGTCAGCCATGCTCGGATCATCCTCTCTTTACAATACTATTTCATCTTTGGGATGTATCTGTCCTGTGCTTTCCACATTGTTCCCAGAAACTCTATTCATTGTTGTTCTGCTGACATCCTGCTAGTGTCCCCTTCCAATCAACTATGGCCTGCTCCTTTCTCATGCCTCTGTAATTCCCTTTACTCCACTGTAATAATGATACATTTGATTTTATCTTCTTCTGCAGATTGAATTCTATCATTTATGATCACTGCTTCCTAAGGATTTCTTTACCTTAAGCTCCCTCATCAAATCTGGTTTATTACACAACACCTAATTGTGAATTGCCTTTCACATACATATGGGCTCGATCTCAAGCTGCACTAAGAGCAATCTCATAGGCATTCTACAAATTCCCTTTCTTGGGATCTGGCACCAACCTGTAGCCACAGAATCACTTTTCCTTTCCCCTACTATCGAGTCTCCTATCTCTACTGCTCTGCCTGACTTTACCCTTCCCTGCTGAGCCTCAGAGCCGGCCACGGAGCCACTGGCCTGGCTGTTGCTGCTGTACCCTGAAAGGTCACTCCCAGTCCCAGCGGTATCCAAAGGGGTTTACTTGTTGGGGGAATGGCCACAGGGGAAACCCTGCACTGACTAATTTCTCCCTTTACTTCTGGTGGTCACCCATCTACCATCTGAAGCCTGTACACCTGAGTACATCCAGCTCTAGTTCCATTTCCTTGACCTTGTCAGTCAGGAGCTGAAGTTGGATGCACTTCCTACAGATGTAGTCGTCAGCCAGAGTATACATCCCACAGCAGCAGCATTCCACTGCTAGATCTACTATCCTGACTGCACTTGTTATACCTCTGACTTCTCGTGCTTAAGCTCTAGCCTGTGCGTGTTCTCACCTAACGCTGTTGTGCCAAAGTCTAACACTGTCCAGTCAAACAATGGTCACTCAGTTTACCAACCCCCACCCCCCACACACACTTCTTTTTATTGGCCACTGCCGAGTGTCTAAAGGATTGCGATTATAGCATCTCTTCAAAAAGTTCCAAATGTTCCCAGGCCCCTTTTAAACCTTAACAATGATTGCAGCCTGCAGAAAATGCCAAAACATCTCAAGCTCCTTTTAAACCTTGCGCAGCCTCGCCAACGAACAACCTCTCGCTTCGCCTCTGGAATTCCAAGAGTGAATTTTATTTATCATGTGTACATTGAAATATACGGTGAAATGCACAATTTCGGTTAACAGCCATCATACCCTAGAGCGTGCTTGAAGCAGTCCACAATCGTTGCCACATATTCCGGTGTAAAATAGCATGCTCACAATGTTGTCGATTTGATTGCGTACTCCACTCACCACAAGTTTCTGTTTGCTTCCAAAATAGCATCTCAGTTAACTGCCTCAGACCTCATATTTGAAATGGCTAAGTTAGCTTGTGCACCACAGCTGACGCTTGTATTTAACCGCTTTTATGTTTACAATGTTAGGGCTTGCCTTCTCGCACCTGTCACCTTTTATGGCATAGCCAGCTTCGTTTCCCAATTTAGTAAAAAAAATCTTGCAAACAATTTTACCAAAATTCAGATGTTTAAATCAAGGACATTTTTAAAGGCGATATATAAATTTTTTATATATTTTGGCTCATTTACCCTTTCTCATAAACCAACTTGTATTTCCCATTTATAGTTAAGTCACCCTGAATTTGCTGAATTACAAGTTCAGATTTCACTGGTCACTTATCCTTCAGTCTGATTAGTGAGCAAGATAACGGGAAGTCCAGGTGGGGAGCTCTGTGCCTTTGGCTCACAGAAAGAGAACCGTCCAACCGTTTTGGATGCGGCCATTTCATTAATGTGGCATGGCGAAGTTCATAGTAAATTAAAGATCAAGCCTTATCCAGAACATTGAACATAAAATGGAACTGAGCTGCATGTGTTGATTGTAGAAAAAGGTTACTGAGATGTGAGAGGCAATTCGGGTCAGGAAACGATCTCGAATCACCTGGCTCGGAGTCTCTGGGTGGACAAACATACTTGATGACCCAGATATTTATCTTTTTTCTTCGTGTTACTTTCCTCGCACTTCTCTGCTTTCTTTGCACTTTCTCTGTAACTGTAGCACTGTTCTGCAATCCGTTTTCCTCTTAGCTATCTCAGGGAATATTCCGGCTGGCTGGCACACAGTACAAAAGCTTCTCAATCTATTTCAGTACACATGGCAACAGTATACCCAAAGTAACAAGTTGCATTGCCGGCGGCATTCAATGTCTATTAGGTGCTAAGGCAGTGCAATTTTGTACACTTTCGCTGTTGTTTCGTGCTCCACTTGGTCCCAGAACAGGGGAAATAAAAACTTTCCGATCCAAATTTGAGGAAGGACATTCTTGCTATTGAGGGAGTGCAGCATAGGTTCACAAGGTTAATTCCCGGAATGGCGGGACTGTCATATGTTGAAAGATTGGAGCGACTGGGCTTGTATACACTGGAATTTAGAAGGATGAAAGGGGATCTGATTGAAACATATAAGATTATTAAGAAATTGGACACGCTGGAGGCAGGAATCATGTTCCCGCTGATGGGTGAGTCCAGAACTAGAGGCCACAGTTTAAGAATAAGGGGTAGGCCATTTAGAACAGAGATGCGGAAAAACTTTTTCACCCAGAGTGGTGGATATGTGGAATGCTCTGTCCCAGAAGGCAGTGGAGGCCAAGTCTCTGGATGCATTCAAGAGAGAGTTAGATAGAGCTCTTATAGATAGCGGGGTCAAGGGATATGGGGAGAGGGCAGGAATGGGGTACTGATTGTGTATGATCAGCCATGATCACAGTGAATGGCGGTGCTGGCTAGAAGGGCCGAATGGCCTATTCCTGCACCTATTGTCTATTGTCAAATATGATTTAGGCAAGATCATTACGAAGCCGCTTTCCAAGTAAAACAAAGGAAACTCACAGCGTAGGTACAACTATGAGTGATGACGTGTGTGTATTCAATATTAATTTTGCTGATATTGATTTTACTTACTGTATGTTTTGAAACACTACATTAAGCGAACTGTTCTTTATTGCCAATGGAATAAATAGTTCTGGTTCTTTCTCATGGGCAATTCACGCCTTCACCGCTGCTGTCTTCTACAGTATTCCCGTTTTCCTTCCACAATTTGCTGATGGTGGTAATCGCAGGGATCGTTGTCAGTCTAAAAATTATCCAGTCCCCTACGGTTTTGACCCCTCGTCGAGGGCAAACAGCTGCGAATCGAGGAGGAGCCGAAGGATCCGGCGAGAATGGTCTCGGACGCCGGACAGTGCCGGGATTGTCAGCTGGAACTTGTTGAAGACAGGCACTCGGCAGCCTGAGCGCTCGCTGGTCGCTCGGGATTTTTCACAGAGGGTGGTATGGCTTCGCCACGTTTAGTTTGGCTTTTCCTTTTGTGGCCCGAGGTAATTGGATTAACCTTCACCCAAACAATCCCATGTACGGGGAAGATACAGAAAATGCTGCTGATACAACAGCTCCACAACTTGGGTGGGCAGCAGGGTCGTTGGTGCAGATTTCCAAAAGTTCACTGAAAGAGAGGCGGTGAAATGCAACACTCCGACCGCTTTAGCAACGCCAACAAGATCTCTGAATTTCTAACCTGGTCCAACGTATCGATGTAGTTATTACCAAGGGAGGACAGCGGCTATACTTTATTAGGGGTTTGAAGAGATTTGGCATGTCAACAAATACACTCAAAAACTTTATTTAGTTGTACCATTCTGACAGGCTGCAAACCATCTGGTATTGAGGGGCTACTGCGCCGGACCGAAAGAAGCTGCAGAAGGTTGTAATTCTGCTCAGCTCCATCTTGGGTACTAGCCTACAAAGTACCCATGACATCTTCAGGGAGCAGTGTCTCAGAAAGGCAACATCCATTATTAAGGACCTCCAGCACCCAGGGCATGCCCTTTTCTCACTGTTACCATCAGGTACCAGCAGATGCAGAAGTCTGGAGGCAACACTCAGAGACACAGGAACAGCTTCTTCCCCTTTGCCATCCGATTCCTGAATGGACTTTGAAGCTTTGGACACTACCTCACTTTTTAATAGATATTATTTCTGTTTTTGGATGTGTTTTAAAAAATCTATTTAATATACGTACACTGTAATTGATTTACTTGTTTATATATTATTTTTATTTTATTTATTTTTTTACTCTCTGCTAGATTATGTATTGCATTGAACTGCTGCTGCCAAATTAATAAATTTCACGTCACATGCCAGTGATAATAAACCTGATTCTGATTCTGATTCTGAAATCGTTTAAACGCCAGAGAGACTGGTAATGGGGAATCGGAACCGTTAAACATCCTGTTTGGGACTCACTGCCAGTGTAATTTGCATCCTGGGACTAAAGTGTGCCTGGACGAAAGAAACTGAAAAATAAAACTAGAAAGTGCTGGAAACTGGTCAGGTCGCAAATGCGCAGAGAGAAACAGTTAATGTTTGGTATTGAAACCCTTTGGCAGAACACTGACCTGAAACTTTAAGTCTGTTTCTCTGCTATTTCAATTTTTAATTCCAGATCACAGGCAACCGCTTTTTTTAAAAAAAAATCACTCGCTGTGTTACTTCGAATTCATTCCTTTCCCGGGCGGTATTTTATTTCTCTTCCTGCATTTTGAGACACAAACTAATCAGTTCAGTTTACATTGTTTCCTTTGTATCCGTGCACCGTCTTCAGTTGTGTCCACACATGTATCCATCTGTGTAAAAACAAAATTCACAACGTGTTGTCGGCGGGGTTTGTGCGGTGAAGCCTAACGTCTCTCTCTCACTGAATCCGAAGAATGAAGCTGCTGGTATTTACACACTTATTCGTGTGGCTGCAGGATTTTCCCCGAGAGATCTGAACATTTCTTGGACTGTTACGGGAGATGTCTCGGTTAAACAGAGGTGGGCCCCTTGAGGGTAAATGGGGACCGTCTCGAGAGCCTATGATTCCAGCTGCGGGCAACTCTCGGCGGGAGCGACCTGCTTAGTTCGGCACGGAACCGGAATGAGTCTATAAGGAATAAGGAAAAGTTTCAGATTCAGCAAGGTGGGTTTACACGGGTAAAAGAAAATCTCAAAGTCAGCGAGTACAACTGTAATCGACAGTTGGTGACGATATCAGTTAGGTCCAGAGTTCCCATTCAGAGGGTCCCTGACGACACAGTGTTTCAACTGAATGACTTTTTATCATAACTTTTAGAATTCTAACTAAAATACCCACAAGACGTAAAGGTAACCTGATTTATTTAACCAGATACGGCTATGGACCGGATATGGTGGTAGGCAAATTGGAGCGTTTTTGTAGAAACAATTAATGGCGACATAGAAATGAGCAATGCTACCGATAGCGAGTAGCTTCAAGGATTTAGAAATATACACCGATTGAACAAGTCGGATGTTATACGAAACCTCTGTAAAATGTTAGCGTGGCTTCATTCGGGATTATCGGGGCCAATTATCAGCTCCGCCTTTTTAGGTTAAAATGGATAGTTAGAAGAGCGCAAGAGTCCAGTTGTGTCGATTGTCTGAAAAAGATTAACTCATTTTAATAGAAAATGCAGGAAAAAAAGATGTGCAGAAATGTTCCAAAACTGGAAGGGAAAGTGTTGGAGTCTATTATTAAGGTTGAGGTTTCAAGGTACTTGGAGACTAATGATAAAATAAGTCGAAGTCAGCATGGTTTCTGTAAAGGGAAATCTTGCCTGACAAATCTGTTCGAGTTCTTTGAGGAAGTGACAAGCAGGGTGGACAAAGGAGAGGCAGAGGATGTCATTTACTTGAATTTTCAGAAGGCTTTTGATAAAGTGCCACACATGAGGCTGCTTAACAAGATAAAATCCTATGGCGTTACAAGAAGGTTACTGGCATGGATAGGGGAATGGTTGACAGACAGGAGGCAGTGAGTGGCAATAAAAGAGGCCTTTTTGTTTGGCTGACAGTGACTAGTGGTGTTCCTCAGGGGACCAGTATTGGGACCACTAATTTTCACATTTTGTCAGTGATTTAGATAGTGAAATTGATGGCTTTATGGCAAAGTTTGCAGGTGATACAAAGATAGCTGGAAGGGTAGGTTGTGCTGAGGAGGCAATGTGATTGCAGTAGGACTTGGAAGAATGGTCAAAGAAGTGGCTGATGGAATACAGTGTTGGGAAATGTATGATAAAAGGAACAATAGTGCGGACTTTTATCTAAATGGAGAGAAGGTTCAAACATCGGAGATGTAGAAGGGCTTAGGAGTCCTCATGCAACACTCCCAGAAGGTTAATTTACAGGTTGAGTCTGTGGTAAAGAAGGCAAATGCAATGTTGGCATTTATTTCAAGGGGAATAGAGGATAAGAGCAAGGAGATGATGCTGAAGCTTTATAAGACACTAGCCAGGCTGCACAGAGTATTGTCAACAGTTTTGGGCCTCATATCTCAGAAAGGGTATGTTGTCATTGGAGAGATTCCAGAGGAGGTTCCAAGGATGATTCTGGGAACGAAGGGGTTAACATATAAGGTGTATTTTGCTGCTTTGGTCCTGTACTCACTGGAATTTAGAAGAATGCATGGGGATCTCCCTGAAACCTACCAAATGTTGAAAGGACAAGATAGGGTCGATGGGGAGAGCATGTTTCCTATGGTTAGGGTAACCATAACTAGACAGCACAGCCTCAAAATTGAGGAGCAACCCTTTGGAACAGAGGTTAGGAAGAATTCTTTTGGCCAGAGAGTAGTAAATTGATGGAATGCTCTGCCACAGACTGTGGTGGAGGTCAAGTCCATCTGTATAATCAAAGCAGAAGTTGATACTTTCTGATCGGCCAGGGCATCAAAGGATGTGGCAAGAAGGCAGGGGTGTGGGGTTGAGTGGGATCTGGGATCAGCTATGATGGAATGGTGGAGCAGATTCGATGAGCTAAAAGGCCTAATTCTGCTCCTATGGACCTGTGGACCTAATTACTGAAATGGCACCTGAGGAGCACTTTGGGTCCTGTAGAACTTTCATGTCCATTTCTCCTCTCTGTTTGCTAAGAAGAATATCATGGATTCCAGGGAAATGAATTTAAAAAGTAGTGAATTTTGAATCCTTGCTTATTATGAAGGAGGTTTTTGTAGTTTTGAAGTGCATTAAGGTGGGCCAGAACAGTGCATCCCCAGACCTAATGGGAGCCCAGTGAAGATATCACAAAACCCCTAATTGCTTTGTTGTTAGCTATTGTCAAAGTTCCAGAAGACTGGAGGGTAGAGGGTTCAAGATTGGTAACGAGGATTGGCCAGGGAACTACACACTGGTGAGCTTGATTAAACTGTAGGGAAGTAATCTGAGTATCTTCTGAAGGTCAGGTTCACCATCACTGATGTAGATAGTCATGACCTGACCAGGAATGGTCAGCATAGATTTGTGCATGGGAGGAAATAACTGAGAAAGCTTTGGAGTTTTCCCCAAAGACATAACTAATGGAATAGATGAAGGTGGGAAAGTGGATGTTGTCTATATGGACTTCACATGACAAGGTCCTGCATGGCAGGATGGTGTCGAAGGTTAGATTGCATAATATTTATGGAGAGGTAGTGAGGTAGATTCAGAATTGGTTTGATGTTAGAAAGCAGATGGTGTTAGTTGAAGGACTTTTGTTATTCATTATTCATTATTTATGTAAATGATTGGATATAAGTGTACATGCATGATCAACAAGTTTGCTGATATATTAACTTGGGGGTCTTGTTGACAGTGAAGCTCATTGCAATGAATAGCCAAGAGATCTTGATTAGTTAGGGAGATAGGCTGAGGAATGGCAAATAGATT
Source organism: Hypanus sabinus (assembly GCF_030144855.1). Taxonomy (NCBI): domain Eukaryota; kingdom Metazoa; phylum Chordata; class Chondrichthyes; order Myliobatiformes; family Dasyatidae; genus Hypanus; species Hypanus sabinus. The sequence goes on along the minus strand of NC_082709.1, from coordinate 149,173,851 downwards.
TCAATTTAGTATGGACCTGATGCATTTCGAACAGTCAAAGCAGAGTAGGATTTATACAGTGAATGGCAGGGCACGGACGAGTGTTGTGGAACAGAGGGGCCTGAAAGCACATGAATAGAGCTTGCAGGAAGTGGCTGCACAACTGTAGCAAAGAGGGTGTTCAGCATGCTGGACTTCATCATTCGGGGCAGTCAATTTGGGAGTGGATACACTACATTGCTCTTATACAAGTCATTGGTGAAGCCGCACTTGGAGAATTGTGTATAGTTTGCATCACCCTGTTATATGGATATATTGTCAAGCTGGAGAGGGTGTAGAGGCATCCTGAACTGAACACTTACGTTGCTGTTTCATTGTCCACTTGGCTCCAGCATTGGGGAAATGAAATCATTCTGAGCCAGATGTGATAAAGCTAAATTCTTTATGAAACCAGTTTCTAAGTAAAATAAAACATGACAACTATGTGTAATCAATATTTATGTCAAATTTGCTGGTATTAATTTTATATATTTTTTGAAATACTATATTAAGTGAATTGTTCTTTATTCTCAATGGAATAAACCTCTATGCAGATTAGAATAGATGTTCTGTCTTCTCCTGTCTAATTCACACATTCACCCTGTTAACTTCCATTACTTTTTTATTTCCATCTTTTACAGTTTCAAAATAACAAAAATGAAAAAAGGCCTGAAGCAGAAGTTTGGGCATTATGCACGATGAGCACTTAGTAATACCCCCTTTGCAAGTATCACAGCTTGTAAACGCTTTCTGAAGCCAGCTAAGAGTCTTCCAATTCTTGTTTGAGGGAGTTTCACCCATTCTTCCTTGCAAAGGCCTCTAGTTCTGTGAGATTCTTGGGTCATCTTGCATGAACTGCTCTTTTGAGGTCCATCCACAGATGTTTAGGTCGGGGGACTGTGAGGGCCATGGCAAAACCTTCAGCTTGTGCCTCTTGAGGTAGTCCATTGTGGATTTTGAGGTGTGTTGAGGATCATTATCCTGTTGTAGAAGTCATCCTCTTTTCATCTTCAGCTTTTTAACAGACAGTATGATGTTTGCTTCCAGAATTTGCTGGTATTTAATTGAATTCATTTTTCCCTCTACCAGCGAAATGTTCCCTGTGCCACTGGCTGCAAAACAAGCCCAACGTGTGATCGATTCACCCCTGTGCTTAACAGTTGGAGAGGTGTTCTTTTCATGAAATTCTGCACCCTTTTTTCTCCAAACATACCTTTGCTCGTTACAGCCAAAAAGTTATATTTTAACTTCACCAGTCCACAGGACTTGTTTCCAAAATGCATCAGGCTTGTTTAGATGTTCCTTTGTAAACTTCTGATGCTGAATTTTGTGGTGAGGTTGCAGGGAAGTTTTTCTTCTGACGACTCTTCCATGACAGTCATATTTGTGCAGGTGTCGCTGCACAGTAGAACAGTGCACCACCACTCCAGAGTCTGCTAAATCTTCCTGAAGGTCTTCTGCAATCAAACAGGGGTTTTAATTTGCCTTTCTAGCAATCCTATGAGCAGTTCTCTCAAAAAGTTTTCTTGGTCTTCCAGAACTCAACTTGACCTCCACTGTTCCTGTTAACTGCCATTTCTTAATTACATTACAAACTGTGGAAACAGCTACCTGAAAATGCTTTGCTATCTTCTTATAGCCTTCTCCTGCTTTGTGGGCACCATTTATTTTAATTTTCAGAGTGCTAGGCAGCTGCTTAGAGGAGCCCTTGGCTGCTGATTGTTGGGACAATGTTTGAGGAGTCAGGGTATTTATAAAGCTTTGAAATCTGCATCACCTGGCCTTTCCTAATGATGACTGTGAACAAGCCATAGCCCTAACAAGCTAATTAAGGTCTGACACCTTGGTAAAAGTTATCAAAGAGCTCAGATCTCTTGGGGTGCCCAAACTTTTGCAAAGTGCTCCTTTTTTTTCACTCTAAAATAGTACAAAACAAAAATAATACACTAATCTTGCTTAAAATGTTGAAAAGAATGTTTCCTCTTTAACTTTATCACTTTTGGAGATCAGTTCATCTTCTACTCACTTAACTATTCACAGTAACAGAAATTTTGACCAAGGGTGCCCAAACTTTTATATACCACTGTATGTGTCACCATATAGTACTCTGAGATTCAATTTTTTGCAGGCATTCACAGTAAATACAAAGAAATAGAATCAATGAAAAACGGCACACAGCAGAAATGGACAATCAGAGTGCAAAGAATGACAAATCGATCAAATAAAACAAAATAATAATGAATAAATAAGTAATAATACTGAGGAATTTAAAGTAGATGATCCTCTTCACTTCTGATCCCCTGACGAGGACTGGCTTATATACATCCAGTATCCTCCTCCTATAATCAATAATAAGGTCTTTGGTCTTGCTGACATTAAGTGAGAGGTTGTTGTTGTGGCACCATTCAGCCAGATTTCCAATCTCCCTCCTATATGCTGATTTGTCACCACTTTTGTTTCGGCCAACAACAATGTTATCGTCAGCAAACTTAAATATGGCATTCGAGCTGTACTTAGCCTCACAATAATTAATTTTGAGGGGATGATACTGTAGTATTGATGCCAAACTGTAGTCAATGAAGAGCATCCTCATTTCGCTGTCCAATTGTCCCTGCACTGCCCAGTTCTACCTTCCACCCAAGATCCACAAACTTGACTGTCCAGATAGACCCATTGTTTCTGCCTGCTCCTGCCCCATAGAACTCGTGTCTACATACCTCGACTGTTTTATTCTCCATTGTTTCAGCCTCTTCCTACCTACACCCATGACACTTCACACACTCTCAATCTTTTCAATGACTTTTACAGTTTCCTGGTCCTGATCATCTCATTTTCACAATGGATTTATTATTATCTATTGTAATGTCTGCACTGTTTTGTGCTCCTTATGCAGTCCTTGGTAGGTCTGTAGTCCAGTGTAGTTTTTTTCTGTGTTTTCTTTTACATAGTTCAGTGTAGTTTTTGTACTGCTTCATGTATCACCATGGTCCTGAAAAATGTTGTGTCATTTTTGCTACGTACTGTACTGGCAGTTATGGTCGAAATGCCAATAAAAAGTGACTTGCCTTGCCTTGGATGTCGAATCGCAATACACTTCTATCCCCCATCAGGAGGGCCTTAAAGCTCTTTCTGGACACCAGACCCAACCAGTTCCCCTCCAACACCACTCTGGGCTGTCTGGTGGAACTGGCCCTTTGGCTCCTCCCACTTCTTTCAAACTCATGGGCACTCGCATGGATCCCAGCTGTGCCTGCCTTTTTGACGGCAATGTGGAACAGTCTATGTTCCAGCACTGCTCCCAACTCTTCCTACGCTGCAAATGATGTCTGCATTGTTGCAGCTTCGTACACCCACGCTGAGCTTGTCAATTTCATTAACTTTGCCTCCAACTTCCAACTTGGTCTATTTCACTCCTCTCTCCTTTTCTTGATCTCTCTGTCTCCATCTCTGGAGACAAACTATCTACTGATGTCTTTTATAATCTCACTGACGCTCCTTCGTGCCTGGTTGTGCTTGGAGAGGAAACAACCTGTCACAATGTGTACAGTGGGGGACTTTCGGGAGCGGTGCCCCCTCCCGGGGTATAGACTGTTAAATAGACTGTAGTAACCGTATTTTAATCTTAGTATATGTGCTGTCTCGTAAATACTGAATCTGTTCTTGTGGATATGTGATGAAAATAAACCTGTATCGTTTTGCAAAAAAAGAGACGGGCTTGCGTTCCGTTAAACTTCCAGCCAGTCTGCCGCCCACGTGACGTATTAAACTAAACCTGCCCCAAACTCGCATCTATTTCTCAGTGCTGGGTGACTCCTGTCCCGAGTCGACGCCTCCCTTACCCAACATGTCACTACTCGGAAGCTTATTGTACTCGGTCTGGCTGTTTCTCCCGGGTAATTCGCGCGCTCTCTCCGTTTGGCATTTATTCTCGTTGTCCTCTCATAATTTTGGATCTTGTTGCTAATTGCGGTGATTTTCTGTTCTAGCTCCCGCTGTTGCTCCGAAAGTGAACCAGACACCTTCAGCTCTGACCCTTCTCCGAGGACAGACAGCTCGGATCTACTGTTCCCTGTTATCCGGGGACGAGCGGGTGGATTCGGCGAGGTATTTTTGGACGCGGGCACTAGACAAACCTGAAAGCGGATCCAGTAATTTCCTAAAAAATGGCGCTCGGATCTCTCTGTCTAGGTCTGAAGGCCGACTGGTCATTCGCGACGTGACTGTGGATGACTCTGACACTTACCATTGCTCAGCGCTGAGAATGGATTTGAACCCCTGGAAAACATATTTTGGAAGCGGAACAGAAGTGACCATCCGAGGTACGTGTGAAATGAAAGCAGTAAACGCTGGAAATACTCAGCAGGCCGGGCAAAGTGTGAAGCGAGGGAACTGGGGTCAATGCCTCAGACCAATGGCCGAGCTGGATAACGGGTCTTTAGGTCCCTTTCTCCAAACGCACCCTGACCTGCTGGAGGAATCCTTTGCTTCTGAACCGTGAAACGTCCTTGTTCGGACACTATCAGTGGAATTGGAGCTAACTGACCAACTTGTGGTCAAATGAAAGAAGCGGAAAAATAAAACCAGAAAATGAAGGAAACAATCGGGCCCATCCGCTGATGAGCAACAAACACTTGGCATTGAAAACCCTTCGTCAGAACTTTACCACTGTTTCTCTTCCCAAAGTTGCGACCTGACCTGATGGATATTTCCAATTGTTACTATTTTCAATATTAGTTTATCACGCGCTGCGTCATGTCGAAGTCATTCCGCTTCCCGGCTGTATTTTGTCTCTTCCTGCTGGCGTGCATTTTGAGACACCAAATAATCAATTGTCTTCAGTTGTGTCCACTTTTGCTGTCTGTATCCATGTGGGTTACAGTAACATTCACCATGTGTTAATTCTCCCGTTATCTGCAGCGAAGCCTGACGTCTCCCTTTCTCTGGATCCCAAAAACGAAGCCGCTGGGGTTCAGAGCCTGATTTGTGTGGCTGCGGGATTTTTCCCGAAAGATCTGAATATTTCTTGGATCGTAACGGGAAATGTCTCGTATGAAACAGAGGCGGATCTGCTGAGGGTAAACGAGGACCATACCTACAACCTGAGCTCCCGGCTGCGGGTGACCGACGCTCGGCGGGAGTCAGTTCCTGTCGCCACCTGCCTGGTTCACCACGTTACAGGGAGTGTGAGGAAAAGTTTCACTTTCAACCGAGGTAGGTGTTTCACACAGGAATAAATCCCACAACCTGCTTCTCCCAATTACTGGTGAAAATTGGAGATAAAATTTGTAAATTAATACAAATAATAGATCGAAAGCAATTCGTTAATCTGAAGAGTAAAAGAATCGTGTAACGCTCTCAGTGTCTACAGTCTCTTATAGCAAAATCATTTATTTCAATTTATTGAATTGATAGAAAACGCGCAGTATGTTATCGTGCATATTTCAAATAATTATGCTACTTGTGAAGATTTATGAATGGAATTGGTAATAAGTACTAACTAGACAGAAACAAACACCTGTGAGTACCCTCGGATTCTGGATTAGAAGCACCCACCCTCGCTAACTTTCTACATAAACCTCTCAATTTTAGCCGAGGTTGGTGGTTTACAAAAGGAACAAACCCCACGGTTCGCGAACACGGAATAGACACGTTGTTAGGGGGGCTTTGGAGTTAAAGCTTCGACTTCAAGACTTTTTAAATATAACGTTGAGACTCCTAACTAAAATGCCCACAAGTCCGTAAAGGTAACCGGTTTCCTTCATACAGATACTATTGTGCACCGATATATCACGCCCTTTCTAATTTTGGTTTCAACGGAGCGAAGTTCAGTAGCTCTATTGAGGGAACAACATCAACTTGCATTTGAAATAAACCTGAGAATAGAATCAATAGCGAACACGTTTAATAGGTTACACAGAATAAATCCGTGTCTCGGCGCTTCCTTCACACAACCTGGAAGTTACTGTACTCGGTCTGGCTGTTTCTCCCGGGTAATTCACGCGCTATCTCCGTTTGGCATTTATTCTCGTTGTCCTCTCATAATTTTGGATCTTGTTGCTAATTGCGGTGATTTTCTGTTCTAGCGCCCGTTGTTGCTCCGAAAGTGAACCAGACACCTTCGGCTCTGACCCTTCTCCGAGGACAGACAGCTCGGATCTACTGTTCCCTGTTATCCGGGGACGAGCAGGTGGATTCGGCGAGGTATTTTTGGACGCGGACACTAGACAAACCTGAAAGCGGATCCAGTAATTTCCTAAAAAATGGCGCTCGGATCTCTCTGTCTAGGTCTGAAGGCCGGCTGGTCATTCGAGAGGTGACTGTGGATGACTCTGACACTTACCAATGCTCAGCGCTGAGAATGGATTCGAACCACTGGAAAACATATTTTGGAAGCGGAACAGAAGTGACCATCCGAGGTACGTATGAAATGAAAGCAGTAAACGCTGGAAATACTCAGCAGGCCGGGCAAAGTGTGAAGCGAGGGAACTGGGGCCAATGCCTCAGACCAATGGCCGAGCTGGATAACGGGTCTTTAGATCCCTTTCTCCAAACGCGCCCTGACCTGCTGAAGGAATCCTTTGCTTCTGAACCGTGAAACGTCCTTGTTCGGACACTATCAGTGGAATTGGAGCTAACTGACAACTTGTGGTCAAATGAAAGAAGCGGAAAAATAAAACCAGGAAATGAAGGAAACAATCGGGGCCCATCCGCTGATGAGCAACAAACACTAGGTATTGAAAACCCTTCGTCAGAACTTTACCACTGTTTCTCTTCCCAAAGTTGCGACCTGATCTGATGGATATTTCCAATTGTTACTATTTTCAATATTAGTTTATCACGCGCTGCGTCATGTCGAAGTTATTCCGCTTCCCGGCTGTATTTTGTCTCTTCCTGCTGGCGTGCATTTTGAGACACCAAATAATCAATTGTCTTCAGTTGTGTCCACTGTTGCTGTCTGTGTCCATGTGGGTTACAGTAACATTCACCATGTGTTAATTCTCCCGTTATCTGCAGCGAAGCCTGACGTCTCCCTTTCTCTGGATCCCAAAAACGAAGCCGCTGGGGTTCAGAGCCTGATTTGTGTGGCTGCGGGATTTTTCCCGAAAGATCTGAATATTTCTTGGATCGTAACGGGAAATGTCTCGTATGAAACAGAGGCGGATCTGCTGAGGGTAAACGAGGACCATACCTACAACCTGAGCTCCCGGCTGCGGGTGACCGACGCTCGGCGGGAGTCAGTTCCTGTCGCCACCTGCCTGGTTCACCACGTTACAGGGAGTGTGAGGAAAAGTTTCACTTTCAACCGAGGTAGGTGTTTCACACAGGAATAAATCCCACAACCTGCTTCTCCCAATTACTGGTGAAAATTGGAGATAAAATTTGTAAATTAATACAAATAATAGATCGAAAGCAATTCGTTAATCTGAAGAGTAAAAGAATCGTGTAACGCTCTCAGTGTCTACAGTCTCTTATAGCAAAATCATTTATTTCAATTTATTGAATTGATAGAAAACGCGCAGTATGTTATCGTGCATATTTCAAATAATTATGCTACTTGTGAAGATTTATGAATGGAATTGGTAATAAGTACTAACTAGACAGAAACAAACACCTGTGAGTACCCTCGGATTCTGGATTAGAAGCACCCACCCTCGCTAACTTTCTACATAAACCTCTCAATTTTAGCCGAGGTTGGTGGTTTACAAAAGGAACAAACCCCACGGTTCGCGAACACGGAATAGACACGTTGTTAGGGGGGCTTTGGAGTTAAAGCTTCGACTTCAAGACTTTTTAAATATAACGTTGAGACTCCTAACTAAAATGCCCACAAGTCCGTAAAGGTAACCGGTTTCCTTCATACAGATACTATTGTGCACCGATATATCACGCCCTTTCTAATTTTGGTTTCAACGGAGCGAAGTTCAGTAGCTCTATTGAGGGAACAACATCAACTTGCATTTGAAATAAACCTGAGAATAGAATCAATAGCGAACACGTTTAATAGGTTACACAGAATAAATCCGTGTCTCGGCGCTTCCTTCACACAACCTGGAAGTTACTGTACTCGGTCTGGCTGTTTCTCCCGGGTAATTCACGCGCTATCTCCGTCTGGCATTTATTCTCGTTGTCCTCTCATAATTTTGGATCTTGTTGCTAATTGCGGTGATTTTCTGTTCTAGCGCCCGTTGTTGCTCCGAAAGTGAACCAGACACCTTCGGCTCTGACCCTTCTCCGAGGACAGACAGCTCGGATCTACTGTTCCCTGTTATCCGGGGACGAGCAGGTGGATTCGGCGAGGTATTTTTGGACGCGGACACTAGACAAACCTGAAAGCGGATCCAGTAATTTCCTAAAAAATGGCGCTCGGATCTCTCTGTCTAGGTCTGAAGGCCGGCTGGTCATTCGAGAGGTGACTGTGGATGACTCTGACACTTACCAATGCTCAGCGCTGAGAATGGATTCGAACCACTGGAAAACATATTTTGGAAGCGGAACAGAAGTGACCATCCGAGGTACGTATGAAATGAAAGCAGTAAACGCTGGAAATACTCAGCAGGCCGGGCAAAGTGTGAAGCGAGGGAACTGGGGCCAATGCCTCAGACCAATGGCCGAGCTGGATAACGGGTCTTTAGATCCCTTTCTCCAAACGCGCCCTGACCTGCTGAAGGAATCCTTTGCTTCTGAACCGTGAAACGTCCTTGTTCGGACACTATCAGTGGAATTGGAGCTAACTGACAACTTGTGGTCAAATGAAAGAAGCGGAAAAATAAAACCAGGAAATGAAGGAAACAATCGGGGCCCATCCGCTGATGAGCAACAAACACTAGGTATTGAAAACCCTTCGTCAGAACTTTACCACTGTTTCTCTTCCCAAAGTTGCGACCTGATCTGATGGATATTTCCAATTGTTACTATTTTCAATATTAGTTTATCACGCGCTGCGTCATGTCGAAGTTATTCCGCTTCCCGGCTGTATTTTGTCTCTTCCTGCTGGCGTGCATTTTGAGACACCAAATAATCAATTGTCTTCAGTTGTGTCCACTGTTGCTGTCTGTGTCCATGTGGGTTACAGTAACATTCACCATGTGTTAATTCTCCCGTTATCTGCAGCGAAGCCTGACGTCTCCCTCTCACTGGATCCCAAGAACGAAGCCGCTGAGGTTCAGACCCTGATTTGTGTGGCTGCGGGATTTTTCCCGAAAGATCTGAGTATTTCTTGGACCGTAACGGGAAATGTCTCGTATGAAACAGAGGCGGATCCGCTGAGGGTAAACGAGGACCATACCTACAACCTGAGCTCCCGGCTGCGGGTGACCGACTCTCGGCAGGGGTCAGTACCCGACATCACCTGCCTGGTTCACCACGTTACAGGAAGTGTGACGAAAAGTTTCACTTTCAACCGAGGTAGGTGTTTCACACAGGAATAAATCCCACAACCTGCTCATCCCAATTACTGGTGAAAATTGGAGATAAAATTTGTAAATTAATACAAATAATAGGTCGAAAGCAATTCGTTAATCTGAAGAGTAAAAAAATCGTGTAACGTCCTCAATATCTACAGTCTCTTATTGCCAGATCATTTATTTCAATTTATTGAATTAATAGAAAACTTGCGCAGTATGTTATCGTGCATATTTCAAATAATTATGCTACTTGTGAAGATTTATGAATGGAATTGGTAATAAGTACTAACTAGACAGAAACAAACACCTGTGAGTACCCTCGGATTCTGGATTAGAAGCACCCACCCTCGCTAACTTTCTACATAAACCTCTCAATTTTAGCCAAGGTTGGTGGTTTACAAAAGGAACAAAGCCCACGGTTCGCGAACACGGAATAGACACGTTGTTAGGGGGGCTTTGGAGTTAAAGCTTCGACTTCAAGACTTTTTAAATATAACTTTGAGACTCCTAACTAAAATGCCCACAAGTCCGTAAAGGTAACCGGTTTCCTTCATACAGATACTATTGTGCACCGATTATCACGCCCTTTCTAATTTTGTTTTCAACGGAGCGAAGTTCAGTAGCTCTATTGAGGGAACAACATCAACTTGCATTTGAAATAAACCTGAGAATAGAATCAATAGCGAACACGTTTAATAGTTTACACAGAATAAATCCGTGTCTCGGCGCTTCCTTCACACAACCTGGAAGTTATTGTACTCGGTCTGGCTGTTTCTCCCGGGTAATTCACGCGCTCTCTCCGTTTGGCATTTATTCTCGTTGTCCTCTCATAATTTTGGATCTTGTTGCTAATTGCGGTGATTTTCTGTTCTAGCTCCCGCTGTTGCTCCGAAAGTGAACCAGACACCTTCGGCTCTGACCCTTCTCCGAGGACAGACAGCTCGGATCTACTGTTCCCTGTTATCCGCGGACGAGCGGGTGGATTCGGCGAGGTATTTTTGGACGCGGACACTAGACAAACCTGAAAGCGGATCCAGTAATTTCCTAAAAAATGGCGCTCGGATCTCTCTGTCTAGGTCTGAAGGCCGACTGGTCATTCGCGACGTGACTGTGGATGACTCTGACACTTACCAATGCTCAGCGCTGAGAATGGATTCGAACCACTGGAAAACGTATTTTGGAAGCGGAACAGAAGTGACCATCCGAGGTACGTGTGAAATGAAAGCAGTAAACGCTGGAAATACTCAGCAGGCCGGGCAAAGTGTGAAGCGAGGGAACTGGGGTCAATGCCTCAGACCAATGGCCGAGCTGGATAACGGGTCTTTAGATCCCTTTCTCCAAACGCGCCCTGACCTGCTGGAGGAATCCTTTGCTTCTGAACCGTGAAACGTTCGGACACTATCAGTGGAATTGGAGCTAACTGACCAACTTGTGGTCAAATGAAAGAAGCGGAAAAATAAAACCAGGAAATGAAGGAAACAATCGGGCCCATCCGCTGATGAGCAACAAACACTTGGCATTGAAAACCCTTCGTCAGAACTTTACCACTGTTTCTCTTCCCAAAGTTGCGACCTGACCTGATGGATATTTCCAATTGTTACTATTTTCAATATTAGTTTATCACGCGCTGCGTCATGTCGAAGTCATTCCGCTTCCCGGCTGTATTTTGTCTCTTCCTGCTGGCGTGCATTTTGAGACACCAAATAATCAATTGTCTTCAGTTGTGTCCACTTATGCTGTCTGTATCCATCTGGGTTACAGTAACATTCACCATGTGTTAATTCTCCCGTTATCTGCAGCGAAGCCTGACGTCTCCCTCTCACTGGATCCCAAGAACGAAGCCGCTGAGGTTCAGACCCTGATTTGTGTGGCTGCGGGATTTTTCCCGAAAGATCTGAGTATTTCTTGGATCGTAACGGGAAATGTCTCGTATGAAACAGAGGCGGATCTGCTGAGGGTAAACGAGGACCATACCTACAACCTGAGCTCCCGGCTGCGGGTGACCGACGCTCGGCGGGAGTCAGTTCCTGTCGCCACCTGCCTGGTTCACCACGTTACAGGGAGTGTGAGGAAAAGTTTCACTTTCAACCGAGGTAGGTGTTTCACACAGGAATAAATCCCACAACCTGCTTCTCCCAATTACTGGTGAAAATTGGAGATAAAATTTGTAAATTAATACAAATAATAGGTCGAAAGCAATTCGTTAATCTGAAGAGTAAAAAAATCGTGTAACGCCCTCAATATCTACAGTCTCTTATTGCCAGATCATTTATTTCAATTTATTGAATTGATAGAAAACTTGCGCAGTATGTTATCGTGCATATTTCAAATAATTATGCTACTTGTGAAGATTTATGAATGGAATTGGTAATAAGTACTAACTAGACAGAAACAAACACCTGTGAGTACCCTCGGATTCTGGATTAGAAGCACCCACCCTCGCTAACTTTCTACATAAACCTCTCAATTTTAGCCGAGGTTGGTGGTTTACAAAAGGAACAAAGCCCACGGTTCGCGAACACGGAATAGACACGTTGTTAGGGGGGCTTTGGAGTTAAAGCTTCGACTTCAAGACTTTTTAAATATAACGTTGAGACTCCTAACTAAAATGCCCACAAGTCCGTAAAGGTAACCGGTTTCCTTCATACAGATACTATTGTGCACCGATTATCAAGCCCTTTCTAATTTTGTTCTCAACGGAGCGAAGTTCAGTAGCTCTATTGAGGGAACATCATCAACTTTGCCGCGTTTGGTTTGTGTTTTGCTTCTGACCCAAAGTAATCAGATTAACCAACACCGAAACAATCTCCCGCATGGGGAAGAGAAGACCTGTCGCTGAATTCATCAGCGCCACCACGTCCAGGGGCAGCAGGATTGTTCATACAAATTCCCAAAAGTTCGTCGGAAGAGAGGCGGTTAAAACGCGAACCTCAGACCGCTTTTCAACGCCGACATGAAGTACGGTAAACACCAAAGGGATTGGTAATGTGGAATCAGAACCGTGAAATGTCACATTTCGAATTCATTCCTTTCCCGTGCTCTATTTTGTTTCTCTTCCTACCAGTGTGAATTTTGAGACAGATAATAATCAACTTGGATTAGAGTGTTACTTTGTATCGTGCACCGTCTTCAGTTGTGTCCACTGTTGCTGTCTGTATCCATCTGGGTTACAGCAACATTCACCATGTGTTAATTCTCCCGTTATCTGCAGCGAAGCCTGACGTCTCCCTCGTTCTGGATCCCAAGAACGAAGCCGCTGGGGTTCAGACCCTGATTTGTATGGCTGCGGGATTTTTCCCGGAAGATCTGAATATTTCTTGGACTGTAACGGGAAATGTCTTGTATGAAACAGAGGCGGATCCGCTGAGGGTAAACGAGGACCATACCTACAACCTGAGCTCCCGGCTGCGGGTGACCGACTGTCGGCGGGGGTCAGTTCCCGTCGCCACCTGCCTGGTTCACCACGTTACAGGGAGTGTGAGGAAAAGTTTGACTTTCAACCGAGGTAAGTGGTTTACAACGGGAATAAATCCCACAACTTGCTCCTCCGAATCACGGGTGAAATTGGAAGTACATTTTGTAAATTTATACAAACCTTGGGGTGAATGCCATTCGTTAAGCTGAAGAGCAAAAATTCGGGTAACGCCCTCAGTATCTACAGACTTTTATTGCAGAATCATTTATTTCAATATACGGAATTGATATAAAGAAACTGGAGCTGTATGTTATCGTAAAATAGGCAGAAGATACAGACGGGTTGAATAGAATAATTACAAGAGCGCGGGGTTCCAGTTAGGTAGATTATCGGACGAAGACAAGGTCATTTTTATTAGAAAATGGAAGGCCAACTATATGAAAAATATTGACAAGTAATAAACAATTGTCCACTCATAAAGCAACGAAAGGCGGCAGGACGGTTGTAGCAAGTCCGGACTCGGAGTTGCTGGAGCTGGCTTGGAGGCAATTCCATGCGGCAGAACCAAGGCAGGGCGAAGTGGAGGAAGGATCCGAGGCTCGAATGATTTAAGAGCCGAACTGAATTGGGAAGGTCGTGCACCGACTGAATGGAGCCGAAGAGCGTATCGAAGTGGCAGAGAGTGAGGAACGACCAGCGATTTATACGATTTAAGCGTCGGGCCAGATTGAAATAGTCTGGGTGTCGGGGTCGGAAGCGAGGGCGGGTCACCCCGGCTCAATACTCCGCGGGGTTTGCTCGTATCTGCGTTGACCTGAGGCTGTGGCCTGCAGTTTAGTGGTCTGCTGGATCGCCTGCAATGATCGGAGCTAGAGGCTGAGAGTGATTGAGCAAGGAATCTCGGAGAGAAGCCATTTTTTTACACAGCTCGGGAAAGAAGGTGGTACTGCGCGGGCACGTGACGTCAGCCAAAGGTTTAAAAAGGGTGACCACCCTATCCAGCAGGCGGCGGAGTGGGGCGGCTTTGGCTCAGGGGTGAGGGTAGGTTCCGGTAAGTTTTGTTTGTTCAGGGTAGAGAGAATGCCAGGCAGGAAGTTGGAATGCTCCTCTTGCAGGATATGTGGGAAGTCAAGGAGACCTCTGGTGTCCCTGACAACGACACCTGCGGCTCCTAACAAACCGCGTTAGGGAGCTGGATGACCTCCGGATCATTCAGGAGAACGAGGTGTTTATAGATAGTAGCTTCAGGGAGGTAGTTACGCCAAAGAAGCAGGGCACAGGCGAGGGAAGGGGAAAGGGCAGGCAGAGCAGGGCTCCCCTGTGGCCATTCACCTCAACAAGTATACCGATTTGTATACCAACTGTTGGGTGGTATAAAAAGTACAAAAAATACTTAAGAAAGAAATCAAGAAGGCTAAAAGAAGACATGAGGTTGCTTTGGCAGTCAAGCTGAAGGTTAATCCTAAGAGCTTCTACAGGTATATTAAGAGCAAAAGGATAGTAAGGGATAAAATTGGTCCTCCCGAAGATCAGAGTGGTCGGTGATGTATGGAACCAAAAGAAATTATGGTGGGGGGGGGGGATCTTAAATGGGTTTTTTGCATCTGTATTTACTAAGGAAACTGGCATGCAGTCTATGGAAATAAGGCAAACAAGTAGTGAGGTCATGGAACCTATACAGGTTGAAGCAGAGGAGGTGCTTGCTGCCTTGAGGCAAATCAGAGTAGATAAATCCTCAGGACCTGACAGGGTATTCCCTCAGAAATTGAAAGGGACTAGTGTTGAAATTGCAGGGCCCCTGGCGGATATATTTAAAACGTAGGTATCTACGGGTGAGGTGCCGGAGGATTGGAGGATAGCTCATGTTGTTCCGTTGTTTAAAAAAAGCTCTAAAAGTAATCCGGGAAATTATGGGCCTGTAATTTTGATGCCAGTAGTAGGTAAATTATTGGAAGGAGTACTAAGAGATAGGATCTACAAGTATTTGGATAGACAGGGACTTATTAGGGAGAGTCAACATGGCTTTGTGCGTGGTACGTCATGTTTAACCAATCTATTAGAATTTTTCGAGGAGATTACCAGGAAAGTGGATGAAGGGAAGGCAGTGGATGTTGTCTACATGGACTTCAGTAAGGCCTTTGACAAGGTCCCGCATGGGAGGTTAGGAAGATTCAGTCGTTAGGTATACATGGAGAGGTGGTAAATTGGATTAGACATTGGCTCAGTGGAAGAAGTCAGAGAGTGGTAGTGGAGGATTGTTTCTCTGAGTGGAGGCCTGTGACTAGTGGTGTGCCACAGGGATCAGTGCTGGGTCCATTGTTATTTGTCATCTATATCAATGATCTGGATGATAATGTGGTAAATTGGATCAGCAAATTTGCTGATGATACAAAGATTGGAGGTGTAGTGGACAGTGAGGAAGGTTTTCAAAGCTTGCAGAGGGATTTGGACCAGCTGGAAAAATAGGCTGAAAAATGGCAGATGGAGTTTCATGTAGACAAGTGTGAAGTATTGCACTTTGGAAGGACAAACCAAGGTAGAACATCCAAGAAAAATGATAGGACACTGAGGAGTGCAGTAGAATAGAGGGATCTGGGAATACAGATACATAATTCCCTAAAAGTGGTGTCACAGCTAGATAGGGTTGTAAAGAGAGCTTTTGGTACATTGCCTTTATAAATCAGAATATTGAGTGTAAGAGTTGGAGTGTTATGGTGATGTATAAAACATTGGTGAGGCCAAATTTGGAGAATTGTATGCAGTTTTGGTCACTGAATTACAAGAAGGATATTAATAAGGTTGAAAGAGTGCAGAGAAGGTTTACAAGGATGTTGCTGGAACTTGAGAAACTGAGCTACCGAGAAAGGTTGAATAGGTTAGGACTTTATTCCCTGGAGTGTAGAAGAATGAGGGGAGATTTAATAGAGGTATATAAAATTATGATGGGTATAGATAGTGAATGCAAGCAGGCTTTTTCCACTAAGGCTAGGGGAGAAAAAAACCAGAGGACATGGGTTAAAGGTGAAGGGGGAAAAGTTTAATGGGAACATTAGTGAGGGGCTTCTTCACACAGAGAGTAATTGGGAGTGTGGAATGAGCTGCCAGATGAAGTGGTAAATGTGGACTCCCTTTTAACATTTAAGAAAACCTTGGATAGCTACATGGATGAGAGGGGTTATGCAGCGATATGGTCAGTGGGACTAGGCAGAGAAATGGTTCAGCACAGCCAAGAAGGGCTGAAGGCCCTGTTTCTGTGCTGTAATGTTGTATGATTCTATGATGCCTGGCTTTGTAAACTTCAGTTCTCAGTGGTGTTCCCTTGCCTTTTATATTCTGCATTATTTTTCTCTCTCCCTGCACACAAGGTGTTTGATGGTCTTATTTTGTTTCTAACGGGTTCTGTTGGGGTTCTCTGCCTGTAAGGAAACAATTTTTAAGCTTGTATAAAGTATACATACTTTGAACTTAAGACACAGTTGGCATGGATGACCGGGCAGAGGATAGAAAGCAACAGTGAGTGTAAAAATGGGATGACTTGGCAGGCGAAGGCGTGGCTGAGGAACTGGTGTGGGGGACAGGGGTTCAGATTGATGGATCATTGGGATCAAGGTACAAACTGTGCCCGAGAGGCTCCGACATCCTCACAGGCAGGTTTGTAAATGGATCTAGTGCTATCACTGTGTGTAACAAAGCTCCTCCTCTAACGGATGAACTGGAATTCAATTGTTAACAAGGTGGGGGAGCTGAACCCTGATTTGATGAACATTTACCAAACCGGAGGAACGGACAACGGGGGTTTAAATACCCCTGGACAAGACATGCCCAGGCATTATCTCTGAAGAAGATGGCAGAGATTGACATCGAAACGTTAATTATAATCAATACCCGGCTGGAAGTCTGAGAACAGTTGATTTGTTTGGGAAGGTTTAAACTAATTTGGTAGCATGATGGGAACAGAGGTGCTAGTCCTGAGGATGAGGGAGTTGGCTTACAAACAAAAGCAATTTGCAATGAGACTCCTAGAAAGGAAGGGCTGTTGACAGGGCAAATCTGCAGTCAACAGGATGAGTTGCAGTGTAAAAGGGGAGAACATTGAAAAGGGTGAATACAGTGCTGAAATTGTTATATTTTAATGAATGTAGTAAACGGAATAAGGTAGGTAGGTGCTGTCACTGCCCTGATCATTATTTTTCTATCCTGCTCCTAATTTCCTTTGATTGTGTCACAGTTCTGACCATTAATTTCCCAATTGCTTCTCATTCGCTTTGATGATGGCACACCTGGTTTCCATCAAGAACTGCAGTACAAGAACTCCAGCGTCACAACCACTAGTTACCAATTCGTTGTTTTTTTTAACTGTGAGTTAACTACATTTCCCGACTGCTTAGAACCATTTGTTCTAAGCCTAGCTCCAGTTTCAAGGGTTTCCTATGAGACGCCATTTCTCTGAGTCAGGGCACTGTGTCAAGTCTCTGAGTCAAGGCTCCATGTCGAGGTTACATATCAGGGCTCCATGTCAAGATCTCTCCTATTTGCTGTTCAGTATTCATACCCATGTAAGCATCCAAACTCAATCTCCGTCTGCGTCCTGCACCTCGGTTCATTTCCTCAGTCACTCATTGCAACAGGTGCACTTGTAACACAGTTACAGATTGGCAGGTATGACGTAGGCATGACAAAATCATGGTTGAAAGCTCCATTGGTAAAAACTTAAATCATTAGAAAGAGATGATGCATGGACAAAAGGTGTCAAATCATTGTGCATAGAGCTAAACCACTGCACGGGTGAAAAGACCCTGATGGGAGTTATTAACAAATGGTAATAAGAATGCAGTCTGCCAATTACAACAGGAGTAGATTCCAGGAGTGGGAATTTCCAGAGTGCCTAAAAGCTGTTCTTTTTAGAGCTGCTCAGCTAATGGTTGAGGCCACTAGGGGATCAGCTATTCTGGATTGGGTGTTGGGCAGTGAACCAGAATTGATTAGAGAGCTGAAGGTAAAAGAACCTTTAGTGGCAAGTGATCATAATATGACTAATTTCACCCTGAATTTGAGAAGGGAAATTAAGGTCAGATGATCCATATTAGAGTGGAGTAAAGGGAATTACAGAGGCCTGAGAGGAGTTGGACAGAATTGATTAGAAAAGAACACTGGCTGGGATGATGACATGGCAGCAATGTCTGGAATTTCTCTAAGCAATTCAGCAGGCACAAGATAAATACATCCCAAAGAGGAAGACCCATTCAAAAGGCAAGATGACACAAGCATGGCAAACAAGTTAAAGCCAGCATAAACGCCAAAGACAGGGGATGTAATAGAGCAAAAATTAGAGGATTGGGAAGCTTTTAAAAACCAACAGAAGGCAACTACAAACATCACTAAGAAGGAAAAAAATGGAATACGAAAATAAGCTGGCCAATAATATTAAAGAAAAGTTTCTTGAGATACATGAAGTGTAAAAGACAGGTTTGAATAGATATTGGACCACTGGAAAATGATGCTGTTGAGATAGTAATGGGGGACAAGTAAATGGCAGATGAAGTATTTTGCATCTGTCTTCACTATGGAAGACACCAGCAGTATAGTGGGTTCCAGAGTGTCAGGGGCTAGAAGTGTGTTGATTTTCCATTTTTAAGGAGAAGGTTCTTGGGAAACTGAAAGGTCTGAAATTAAATAAGTCACCTGGACCAGATGGTATACAGCCCAGGGCTCTAAAAAAGGAGGCAGGAGAAACTGTGGAGGCATTAGTAATGATCTTCTAGGAATGACTAGTTTCTGGTATGGTTCCAGAAGACTGAAAAGGAGCAAACACAAACATTGAAAATCTGCAGCACAATACAGGCCCTTTGGCCCACAAAGCTGTGCCAAACAGGTCCCTAACTTAGAAATTACTTAGGTTTGCCCAGAGCCCTCTATTTTTCTGAGCTCCATGTACCTATCCAGGAGTCTCTTAAAAGACTCTGTTGTATTTGCCACCACCACTTCGCTGGCAGCTCATTCCACACACTCACCACTCTCTGCGTTTAAAAAAAAACTTACCACTGACATCACCTCTGTACCTATTTCCAAGCACCTTAAAACTATGCCTTCTCATGCTAGCCATTTCAGCCCTGGAAAAAGCCTCTGATTATCCACACATTCAATACCTCTCATCATCTTATACACCTCTATCAGATCACCTCTCATCCTCCGCCACTCCAGGGAAATATGGCCAAGTTTATTCAGCCTATTCTCACAAGGCATGCTCCCCAGTCCAGGCAACATCCTTGAAAACCTCCTGTGCCCCCTTTCTATGGTTTCCAAATCCTTCCTATAGTGAGGCGACCAGAAATATCACAGTACTCCAAATGGGATCTGACCAGGGTCCTATATAGCTGCAACATTACCTCTTGGCTCCTAAACTCAATCCGACAATTGATGAAGGCCAATGCTCCATATGCTTTCTTAACCACAAAGTCAACCTATTTAGCAGCTTTGAGCATCCTATGGACTCAGACCCCAAGATCCCTCTGATGCTCCACACTGCCAAGAGTCTTACCATTAATACTATATTCTGCCATCATATTTGACCCACCTCACACTTAGCTGGGTTGAACTCCATCTGCCACTTCTCAGCCCAGTTTTGTATCCTATCAATGTCCCACTGTAAACTCTGGTCAGCCCTCCACACTATCCATAACACCTCCAACCTTTGTGTCATCAGCAAACTTACTAACCCATCCCTCCACTTCCTCATCCAGGTCATTTATAAAAGTCATGAAGAGTAAAGGTTCCAGAACAGATCAGAGGCACACCACTGGTCACCGACCTCCATGCAGAATATGACCCGTCTACAAACACTCTTTGCCTTCTGTGAGCAAGCCAGTTCTGGGTCCACATGTAAAGTGGATTTCTTCTTTTTCTTTGTTACTGTGTATGTAATCAAAATGGCTTCTTTGTTTTGTTAAAAGTAGGAATGCTTCTTTGTTACGAGAGAGTGCTGGAAGCTTGTTTGGGTTAAAATTTACTGATAACGAGAATTGTATTCCTTTGTAAACCAATTGGGATTAATGTTGTTCTTTCTTCTGAGTCTGTAAGCTATTGTTGGCAGGCTTTTGGGGAGATTGGCGCAAGGGGGTGAGAGAGAGAGGGCGCGATGCTGTAAGCTGGGCGAGGAACGGACCCCAAGGGGGGGGGGGGGGGGTTCCGAGGCCAGGAGGAGAGGAGACGAAGATAGATGTGCTTGGTTTTCC
Source organism: Hypanus sabinus (assembly GCF_030144855.1). Taxonomy (NCBI): domain Eukaryota; kingdom Metazoa; phylum Chordata; class Chondrichthyes; order Myliobatiformes; family Dasyatidae; genus Hypanus; species Hypanus sabinus. The sequence goes on along the minus strand of NC_082709.1, from coordinate 149,153,782 downwards.
ACTTCGGGTGGTCCTGAGCAGCGAGTCGAGGGGTTCAGAGGGGATCAAATAGTGGCCAGAAGACTTCAGTAATTGAGCTCCCAACGGTTGTGCACGAAGTGGTTTGGACTTTGATAAGTTTGGCGCCTTTTCTTTAATTTTCTCTTCATATATACTGTATCGTTATTAATCACTTAGTTATAGTAACCTTTATAAATTGTACTCATTTAATCGCATATGGTGTGCTGTCTGTTTTTGGGCGAGGCGGGGACATCACACAGCATCCACACCAGCTGATTACCCAGTTTGGCGGGGCCAAAGGCTGCTTCCCCTAGACGAGAACGAGCTGAGCGAGCCTGAGGTGACCCAGGGGGTTACATTGTGGGGTGCTCATCCGGGGTTGATTTCCGTGGAAGCTGTGTGATCACCCTATTTAAATTATGTCTGTGGCAAAGAGCTGGTGTGCCTTTGTGGGTGTGCGATTGCTGGTTATCTCTGTATGTGTGTTGGGTGGGGTGGCTGTTGGTGCCCCAGGGGGCGTTGTTCAAGTTCCGACTAACGCTGACGAAATGGTGGTGGGACCATGGGTTGTCCGTACTGTTTGGAGATTGAGGAGTGACAGGTTGGGATGTTTCAGCAGTGGTGAGCTCCGCCCGGTTGTTGGAATAATGTCCAGCCCTAAAGGGGCGGAGGCGTGGGTGGAGCAGACCTCTCAGTTGTTGGGTGAGTGGCAGTGCTTGGCTGAGGGAAAGCGACAGGAATTGGTTGGAAGTTTGAGTAGGCGGGCTGGTGGCATTGTTAGAACTGTTGGGTACAATTACCTCGGGGTGACAGCTGTCAGTTATGTGAAAGTGTGGGAAAATGTGTGTGGTTCGACTGGAAGTCAAATGCCGCAGCTGGGGGGCTTATCATATCCGTGGCAGGAGATTTGTGGGAAGTTTTTAGGGTATCCCTTTTGTCTAGGGGGGCAGATAAATTGCTTGCAGTGCCAAGGGGATCTGTCAAGGGGATCAGTTGTTCCGTTGATCCGAGAGGTGTCGGGAAACTTAGAGGAGGCCCTGTGGGGGAATGGCTTGGGGTCTCTGGGGGAGCACGTTCCCAGCAATGTACCAAGGAACTCCCGAAAGTAACAGACCCTATTCCTGAAGGCTTAGAGGGACCAAGCGCACAGGTGTTGTTACGGATGGATGGAAGTCAAGTTAAAGCCATCTTCGGCACCGGGGCGCCGGTTAATTTGCTTTACAGTTTGTTTTCTAACCGTTATTGGAAGCATTTACCCTTGACGACATTGAGGGCACTGGAGATTTGGGGTGCCGGTGTCGGTGATTATCCAGATGACGGTTGTTGGTCAGTGAAAATGGAGTTCTTAGAGGCAAATGTGGAGGTGACTGAGGTTCGTGAATCGTTAATGCTGATGTGTCCGGACACTGTTGAGATGGGCAGCATTTCGGTTCTGGAGAGAACCAATATCCTGCTGGTGCGCTTGGGGGCCTGCCCAGAGGAGGCGGGTGAGCGCTGTTTGGAGGCATTGTCGATGCACCCAGGGTTTCGAGCAGCTTGTGCGGACATGTGTAGCAGCATTGGGCCGATACCGAATTCAAACAAGAGCCGGTGGTGGTACGGCCTGGGGAAAGTATCTGAGGATGAGACCCTCTTAGTGGACACTGCGAAATACCACGAGGGAGGGAAGTTGACCGCTGAAGACACCTCGGAGAGAGAGAGAGAGGTTGCGGCGACTGGCCCCTACAGCCGTGGAAGATGTAGGCAGCGTGTGTATGGATTATATTGCGTTGAAGAGGCGCACTGTCAGTGACCAGAATATGGCCCTGAGGGCCAGAGAGGCGATGGCCTGTCTGAGTGGTGCGACGTGGTTTAAGGTGCTGGATCTGAGGAGTGGATGTTGCCAGATCCCGATGAGTGGGGCCGACAAGGAGAAGATGGCCGTTATAAATTCCCTAGGAGTCTTCCAGTCCGAAAAGATGCCACAGGGCATATCCGGAGCCCTTGCAACCTTCCTGCGGGGCAGGTGGAAGACCATAGGGGATATGGAGGCGTTTTGGTGTATGTGGATGATATCTTGGTATTTGGATTTGCCTCAGGAGAATATGAAGTGAGGTCGTTGCAGGAGTGGCTGAGAACTACAGAGTTAAAGTGTTTTCTGGACACGTGCCAGGGCTGGCGAAGGTTGCAGCTCATGAGTGACTGTCTCTACAGAATCAAGTTTGAAATGAAGATGAAGAGACTGGAGAAAGTTGATCTGGAAGAAGTCATGAGGAAGAAAAAGTTGGAGAGAAGTGCCGTGAATACTGAACAGGAGGCTGAAGAGACTGCAGGAGCAATGCAGGCCACGTGTTTCCATTTGGAGAAGATCAAACAGCAGCTACCAATCGCAGAAATGAGGAAGAATACAGATTCGATGGATAATGTGCTGGATGTGTGGTACATGCTGCCTTTTGCTGACTTTCCCTCGATTGAGGAAGAGACCTTTGGCCCTTCTCCCATTGAGTCAGGTGTAGCGGGGAGGGTTAGCTGTGTGCAGTGTGGGGCATGAGTGAGAGGTTGAGAGAGGAGTTGGTAGTGGGCCCAAGGTATCCCCAGTTGTGTCCGAGCCTGAAGGGTTTAGGTGAGGGGGTACGGAGGTCTCAGAAGGGTTAGGGAACTCCCAGATAGTTGGCCTAGGTAGCTCCTGAGGAACAGGGCGTGAGGTTTACTGTGTGGGGAGGAGATGTCACTGTTTGTGCTTGGGTTAGGTTGTGTTGGCAGGAAAGGTGGCGAGTTATTTAATAGTTATCAGGACATGACTTTTATTTGGTGGGGGGAGAGTGTAAAGTGGATTTCTTCTTTTTCTTTGTTACTGTGTATGTAATCAAAATGGCTTCTTTGTTTTGTTAAAAGTAGGAATGCTTCTTTGTTACGAGAGAGTGCTGGAAGCTTGTTTGGGTTAAAATTTACCGTTAACGAGAATTGTATTCCTTTGTTAACCAATTGGGATTAATGTTGTTCTTTCTTCTGAGTCTGTAAGCTATTGTTGGCGGGCTTTTGGGAAGATCGGCGTGAGGGGGTGAGAGAGAGAGGACGCGACGCTGTAAACTGGGCGTGGAACGGACCCCAAGGTGGGTGTCCGAGGCTAGGAGGTACCCCGAGGAGAGGAGACAAAGATAGATGTGCTTGGTTGACCACTTCGGGTGGTCCTGAGCAGCGAGTCGAGGGGTTCAGAGGGGATTGAATAGTGGCCAGAAGACTTCAGTAATTGAGCTCCAATGGTTGTGCACGAAGTGGTTTGGACTTTGATAAGTTTGGCGCCTTTTCTTTATTTTTTTCCCCTTCATATATACTGTATCGTTATTAATCACTTAGTTATAGTAACCTTTATAAATTGTACTAATTTAATCGCATATGGTGAACTGTCTGTTTTTGGGCAAGGCGGGGACATCACACAGCATCCACACCAGCTGATTACCCAGTTTGGTGGGGTCGAAGGCTGCTCCCCCTAGACGAGAACAAGCTGAGCGAGCCTGAGGCAACCTGGGGGTTACACACAAAATAATATCCCCTGGGATCCCATGCCTCCTTACTTTCCCAATAAGCCTTTCATGGGATACTTTCTCAAATGTTTGCTGAAATCCATATACACTACTTCTACTGCTCTACCTTCATCAATGCATTTAGTCACATCCTCAAAAAATTCAATCAGGCTCACAAGGCATGACTGCCTTTGACAAAGCCATGCTGACTATTCCTAATCATATTATGCCTTTCCAAATGTTCATAAATCGTGCCTCTCAGGATCTTCTCCATCAACTTACCAACCACTGATGTAAGACTCATTGATCTATAATTTCCTGGGCTAGATCTACCCACTTTCTTGAATAACAGAACAACATCCTCAACCCTCCAATCTTCTGGAACCTCTCCCATCCACATTGGTGATGCAAAGATCATTGCCAGAGGCTCAGCAAATTCCTCCCATGCTTCCCACAGTTGACTGGGATACATCTTGTCCAGTCCCAGTGACTTATCCCACCTGATGCTTTCCAAAAGCTCCAGCACATCCTCTTTCTTAATAACTACATGCTCAAATAATTTCCTTTCCTTTGCCTTCTTAAAGAGTGGAATAACATTTGCACTCTTCTGGAACCATCCAGAATCAGTTGATTCTTGAAAGATCATGACCAATGGATCTGTTATCTCTTAAACAACCTCTCTTAGAAAGGATGTACTGACACTGAGGTGGGTTCATAGGAGTTCTTCATAGGAAAATGATTCCAGGATTGAATGGCTTGTCATATGAAAAGTGTTTGATGGCTTTGGGCCTGTATTCACTGGAATTAAGAAGAATGAGAGGTGACCTCATTGAAACATATCGAGTGTTGAAAGGTCTTGATAGAGTGGATGTGGAGAAGATGATTTTAATGGTAGGAGAGTCCAGGACCAGAGACCACAGCCTCGGAATAGAGGCTTTCATAATGGAGATGAAGGGGAATTTCTTTACCAGAGAGTGGTAAATCTATGGAAGTTGTTGTCACAGGCAGCTGTGGAGGCCAAGTCATTTTGTACATTTTAAAGCAGAGGTTGATAGATTCTTGATTGGTTGGGGCAGGAGAGGAAATGGAGAGAAGGGAGGAGATTGGGGCCAAGAGGAGAAATGGATCAGCCATGATGAACTAGTGGGGCAAACGTGATGGCTCAATTCTGCTCTTATGGTCAGTCAGGTCTTTGGCACTGTGGCTGAGAAGGGAAGGGAGGAAAAGAGGTGAGCTGTAATGATAGTGGTGTCATTGGTTTGGGGAACAGACAGATGCTTCTGTGGATAAGAATGAGATTCCTGATTGTGTGGTGCTACAACAGGAACCACTCACTGCATGTCATAAGGCCAAAGAGCTGATTATTGACTACAGGTGGGTGAAACTGGAGGTCCATAAGACAGTCCTCATTGGAAGATCAGAGGTGGAGAGTGTCAGCAGCTTTAAATTCCTCAGTGTTATCCATTTCAGAGAATATGTTCTGGGTCTTGTACATAAGCAATAAGCAAATTTGTGATGACAGCAAAATTGGGGGTGTAGCCGACAGTGAGGAAGACTATCAAAGCTTGGAATAGGAACTGGACCAGATGACAAAAACTGGCTGAAAACTGGCAGTGTGAGGAGGTGCATTTTGGTAGGACAAACCTGGCTTGGGTTTACTGAGGAGTGTGGTAGAACAGAGGGACTGGGGAATATAGATCCATAATTCTGAGAAAGTGGCATCACAGATAGAGCCATTAAGAAAGGTTTTGGCACATAGGCCTTCATAGTCCGGTATTGAGTACCAGAGTTGGCAGTGTTATGTCGAAGTTGTATATGACGTTGGTCAGGCCTAATTTGGAGTACCGTGTGCATTTCTGGCCACCTGCCTACAGGAACCAAGTCAATAAGATTGAAAGAGTGCAGAGAAAATTTGCAACAATAGTACTAGGACCCGAGAACCTGAGTTATAGGGAAAGGTTGAATAGGTTAGGATTTTAGTCCACAGTGCACAGAAGAATGAGAGGAGATTTGATGGAGGTATACAAAATTCTGAGCAATAGATGCGAGCAGGCTTTTTCCACTGAGAATGGGTGAGACCGGAACTAGAGGTCATGGGTTAAGATGAAAGGAGAATTGTTGAAAGGGAACATGAGGGGGAATTTCTTCACCTAGAGGGTGGTGAGAGTGCAGAATGAACTGCCAGCAGAAATTGTGAATTTAAGAGAAATTTGATAGGTGCATGGAGGGAATTTACCATTGGAAAATTAATGTATGCTTGAATTTATTTTCCTAATATCACTGTTCTTTAAACCATCTGCACAGCAGACTTCAGCTGAATATATATGCTATTATACTATAAAGGAAAATAACTGTGAGTCCAGCAAGATTAATCCTGGGGTTTTTAAATTGTATTTAATCAAACATAATTTATCATAAATATTGTCACTCTCCTAGAGTGTTATTATAATCTTATCAGTGTATATTTGGAATATAGTGAGGCATAATATTTAGTTAAAACAATTAAAACCAGAATTTAACTTGTGGAAAAATGTAAGTTACCACACAGTTTACTTGTGGTCAAGTAACTGCAATAGTTTGAGATGAAACAGATGTGTAGTGGAAAATCTAAATTGCACAATTAAAGTGAATATATGGGTGCAGTTATAAATCAGGGTCTGCACGGGCACCGAGTAACGAAGGATGCACCATGGAGATATTTACAGAAACTTGGTCACGGAAGGACATCAAATCATTGCTAGACTTTTGAAAGCACATTTGATTTCACATGATCTCTAGCCACTGTTAATTCCCTCCCCCATGAGAGCAGCTAATAATGATATGGAATGAATTGATGCTAATTGGTTAGAATGATCATTTCCTTTTTTAAAAAGTACTGAATATATTTTGGACTTCTGAATCCACAAGTTATTCCTTTAGATTTACTTAGAATAAGTATACACTAAGGAAATTCAATTACATCATTAATATTTAATCTGAAATGTTCCTTCTCCAAATGACAAATATTTTCAGAATTTGAAATGTTCAAAATCTGGAATGTTTTACTTTTCATTTACTATTGACAGACGCTATCAAATTCTAGAACATTCAGATATTATGACATTTACAATACTTGTTTCATACTGTGCTGCATGAATTACACTGAACCACATTTAGCACATTTCATTAATAAACAAAATATAATTTGCATCAGACAAACTGATTAATTTAATTTCAACATCTGGTTTTTATATCATTTTTTACTTTTTAAAAAAACTCACATTTCCTATCTGTGCTTTTTAAGGTTAGAGTTAACCCTAGAAGAAATGCAGATAAAGGGCAAAAACATGTGATTGTCATACACATGCAAAAGTAGGTCAGTGACAATCCAATTTATTTTAAGATGCTTAGATCCCTTGAAAACAAAACCGCAGAAAACAAAGAAGCCACCTACGCCAAGTCTTTTGTCTCTCAGTTATTTGATTTGTAAAATGGCCAGAATTTTTGAAAATTCAGCAAGAATTTCAGTTTGCATTAAGGTTCTTAAATGATGATGATCTGTATACTCCATTTGCAGATGACCACCTCATCCCATTTATCTCACATGCTGTCATCATCATCGTGGGAATTAGTTTATTATTGCTGGTACTGATTGCGTTCAGTTTTGTTGGTAAGTCGCAATGAATGAAATTCTTTAGAAGCTATATTAAGGATTATTCTGAAGCTAAGAAATTATATGAATATAGCAGATATGAATTCAAGCAAGAAACAGTCTTCAGTTCTTAAAGTAAACAATTCTGTAAATTAAAAGGACAATTTTGCAAACAAACAATATGTTTGGCTGCTAAAAGATATGGCTTACAAAGTGAAGTGACCATGAGTTCTGGTTTGCATCAGCCAAACACAATGGGAAATAAACTCTTCTCGGGCTTCCAGCCAGGTACAGATATCGATTTTAACTGATGCTTCAATGACAAACTCTGTCATCTTCATCAGGGATGATGCCTGGGCATATTTATACCCCTGCAGTCTGTCCCTCCTGATTGGTTAGACATCATACAATCAGGTTTCTGCTGTACTGCCTTATTTATGATCAAATTCCAGTTCTTACTTAGAGCAAGACCTTCGTCTTTGTTAAAATTCTTTTTCTCTAGTTTTATTTCAATCTCTTCCTTCACCAGGTGATCCCCAAAGACATTTGCCTGGCACAGCAGTTTTGTACCATCGAAGTCAATCCCATGGCCATTGTGAATGCAGTATTTTGCTACCACTGATTTCTCTGTGTAACCCAAACAGATACAACTTCTATGCTCCTTGATTTGGGTTTCCACCGTGCATCTCATCACATTGAAATAAAATTAGTAAGAACTGGAATTTAATTGTAAACAAACTGGGACAGCAGAAACTTGATTGGATGAGAACTAACCAATCAGGAAGGACGGATGGTTGGGAGTATGTATACCACAGGACTAGACATTCCTAGCTATTGTCACTGATGAAGACAGCAGAGTTTGTCATCAAACCGTTGGTTAAAATCAGCCTGAGAGGAGTTTATTTGTCATATATGCTTTGAAAGCACTCGATTCTTTTCTTTTTCATAAAACAATGGGGTTATGCTAATTGGTGTACATCAAACCAGATGACGCTGCTTAAGTTATTTACACCATGCTGACTGAGTACAAGGAAGCTCGCAGAGCAGACCGAGATTGTCACTGAGCACATCACACAGACACACCTGATCAATCCATGGTTGAGATATTTCCTTACTTAAAGCCCTCACAGATTAATTTTGGGTTTTTGGCATCTCTCTCCCCAGAAGCTTTTAGACATTACTTTGTCCCAACCAACTCTGGCCTTTTACCTCTTCTCACTATCATCTCCCCCTGGGCCCCTACTCCTCCCCTTCCTCTCCAGCCTTTACCATTTAGAATATTAATAATAATACTCTTGGCAGTGTAGAGAATCAGAGGGATCTTGGGGTCCGAGTCCATAGGACACTCAAGTTGCCGTGCAGGTTGACTCTGTGGTTAAGAAGGCATACGGTGCACTGGCCTTCATCAACCGTGGGACTGAGTTTAGGAGCCGAGAGTTAATGTTGCAGCTATATAGAACCCTGGTCAGGCCCCATTTGGAGTACTGTTCTCAGTTCTGGTCACCTCACTATAGGAAGGATGTGGAAAGCATAGAAAGGGTGCAGAGGAAATTTACAAGGATGTTGCCTGGGCTGGGGAGCATGCCTTATGAGAATAGGTTGAGTGAATTCAGCCTTGTTACCTTGGAGCAGCGGAGGATGAGAGGTGACCTGGTAGAGGTGTATAAGATGATGAGAGGCATTGATCGTGTGGATAGTCAGAGGCTTTTTCCCAGGGCTGAAATGGCTAGCAAGAGGGGGCAGTTTTAAGATGCTTGGAAGTAGGTACAGAGGAGGTGTCGGGGACAAGTTTTTTTCAATGCAGAATGAGTGCATGGAATGGGCTGCTGGTGACGGTGGTGGAGGCGGATACGATAGGGTCTTTTAAGAGACTCCTGGATGGGTACATGGAGCTCAGAAAAATAGAGGGCTGTTGGTAACCCTAGGTAATTTCAAAGGTAAGGACAGGTTTGGCACAGCTTTGTGTGCCGAAGGGCTTGTATTGTGATGTAGGTTTTCTAGGCTTCTAAGTTTCCTACCTACCTGGTGTCACCTATCACCTTCTAGCTATCCTCCTTTCCCACCCCCACCTTTTTATTCTGGCATCTACCCCCTTCCTTTCCAGTCCTGAAGAAGGGTCCTGGCCCAAAATGCTGACACTTTATTAATTTCCCTAGATGCTGCCTGACCTGCTGAGTTCCTCCAGCAGTTTGTGTGATGTTTTGCATTTTCAGGATATACAGAATTTCTCATGTTTCAGGTATCTGAACATGAAAATATGCTTCCACTGTAGATAGGTACCTCACAGGAAGCATTGTCAAACCTAAAATAATGAAATAAATGATGTCACTGTAACTATTGAAATTGGATTGAATATCTATTGTTATTGATCTGAAGGACAAAAATATGATGTACTTTGAATACGAGAGACTCTACTGTGGGTCTCCAGGAGAATGCAAACTTGTGAAGAATAAAGACCTTTATATCACCAGCTTCATTGTCTCTCTGGTCACTCAGATCACAAGTTACAATAAAGATTTATACCCCATCTTAAATCAGTAAACCCTAATTTTGAGAGTTCTAGACATTCCAGTCAGTGGAAATGTACTGAAATACTTGCAAAGCTCAATGGATAAATGAGCCCCCCTCTCAGTAAACCCACCCAACTTAATCTCTCCCTTGAACAGCTGACCCACTAACCCAAGAATCAGTTTAGTACATCCTTTTTTGTGTAATGATGTTCCATTTCATTTTTCAAGATGAGCTATGGATTGGAGAGTTTTTTTCAATTACTAGTCTCATTTTTTTTAAATATTTGTTTACATAATGAAATGTTGATCTTTATTATTGCAATCCACAAAAGTTATCACAAAAGCTTTATTTTGATAAATGTAGACTACATGTATCTATAAATAGGTAAATGTAAACAGGCAGGAAATGCATCAATGTGGAATACGCAGCATTACTGACCGCTAATGAAAAGTCTTTTGGCAAAATAAAAATTACATCCAACTAATTCAACAAATTACATGGTAATCGCTCAATAGGACAATATTTTTAAATGTAATCCTACAATTACATTAAAAAATATCCTAGTTATACTGTATACCTATGCACAAAGTTTTCTTCTGAAGTATAGTTAGCCAAATGCGATACCATGGGTAGCCAAAATTTTTACCCAGTTTCGTACTTATGATTCTGTGGAAGTGCTGGCAAGATCTGCAAGATCTCAGAACTTGTTGAATAATGAATTTAAACTAGAGATCTAACAGTGCATTATAACGGTAGAATTCACTATTCCAAGTGTAAACTGTTGGTTACAAACTGGTACCTTAAATGTAAATAGATCCACTTTCATTTGAGTAGCCAAAGCAAAAGAAGCTCGGAGAGAAGCTGTTTTTTTTTAACTGATCGGGGCAAAGAGGCTAGACTGCGCACGCGCGTGACTAGCGCGCCAAAGGTTTAAAAAGGAGAGGAAGTTTTCAACAGTCATTTAAATCGAAGCAAGAGGCGAAGAGGGAAGAGGTAAAAGAAGTTCGGAGAGAGGCTGTTTTTTTTTAACTGATCAGGGCAAAGAGGCTAGACTGCGCAGGCGCGTGAAAGTCCGCCTCTGAGATCAGCGAGCAGAGGCTGAGTACGAACTTCACTCCAGGTGAGGTAAGGCCAGGTAAGCTCCTTTAATTAATCTAATTAGCTTAGGGGTAGGTAAAGAGGCAGCAGTTAGGGCAGTTGGGTGCTCCGTTTGCAGTATGTGGGAAGTCAGTGTGAGCACAGCTGTCCCTGATGACTACACCTCTGAAAGGTGCATCCAGCTGCAGCTCCTGACCAACCGTGTTAGGGAACTGGAGCTGGATGAACTTCGGATCATTCCGGAGGTATAGGCAGAAATAGACAGCAGTTTCGGGGAGATAGTCACCCCTAAGAGTAAAGGAGACAGGTAGTTGGGTGACAGTCAGGAGAGGGAAGGGGAATAGACAGGAAGAGCAGAGCATCCCTGTGGCCGTTCCCATCAACAATAAGTATACCATTTTGGATACTGTTGGTGGGGATGACCTACCAGGGACAAGTTGGAGTGGTTGAGTCTCTGGCACTGAGACTGGACCCTGAGCTCAGAAGGGAAGGAGGGAAAAGAGGAGAGCAGTAGTGATAGGGGATTCAACAGTTAGGGGGACAGATAGGAGGTTCTGTGGAAGAGATTGAGAATCCCAGATGGTCAGTTACCTCCCTGGTGCCAGGGTTCACAATATCTCGGATCGACTTCTCAGTATTCTCAATAGGGAGAGTGAGCAGCCGGATGTCATGGTCCATGTAGGGACCAATGATGTGGGTAGGAAGAGTGAGGAGGTCCTGAAAGGTGAGTTTAGGGAGCTAGGTGCCAAGTTAAAGGACAGGACCTCCAGGATAGCAATCTCAGGATTGCTACCAGTGCCACGTGCTGGTGGGTTTAGAAATAGTAAGATAGTGCAGATCAACACGTGACTGAAGACATGGAGCAGGATGGAGGGCTTCAGATTTATAGATAATTGGACAGTTTTCCAGTGAAGGTGGGACCTGTTCCGGTGGGATCGGAACTGGAGGGGGACAAATATTCTTGCAGGTAGGTTTGCTAGAGAGGCTCCAGTGGATTTAAACTGGATACGAGGTGGGAGGGGAATCAGAATGTAGCAACAGATGTATGGGAGCAGGAAGAAAAAAAAACATTAAAATTCTTTGTACTGTTAGAGATAAACATAGAGGAAGAGCTGTAGAATTTCTTAAATGTGTTTTAATGCTAGGAGCATTGTAAGAAAGGTGGATGAGCTTAGAGCAAGGATTGATACCTGGAAATATGATGTTGTAGCTATTAGTGAAACATGGTTGCAGGAGGGGTGTGATTGGCAACTAAATATTCTTGGATTTCGCTGCTTCAGGTGTGATAGAATCGGAGGGACAAGAGGGGAGCTGTTGTGTTGCTTGTCAGAGAAAATATTACAGCGGTGCTCTGGCAGGATAGATTAGAGAGCTCATCTAGGGAGGCTATTTGGGTGGAACTCAGGATTGGGAAAGGTGTAGTAACATTTATAGGGGTGTATTATAGACCAACTAATGGGGAACGAGAATTGGAGGATCAAATTTGCAAGGGGATAGCAGATATTTGTAGTAAGCACAGGGTTGTGATTGTGGGAGATTATAATTTTCCACACATAGACTGGGAAGCCCATACTGTAAAAGGGATGGATGGTTTGGAGTTTGTAAAATGTGTGCAGGATAGTTTTTTGCAGCAATACATAGAGGTACTGAGTAGAGAAGGGGCAGTGTTGGATCTTCTGTTAGGGAATGCGATAGGTCAGCTGACAGATGTATGTGTTGGGGAGCACTTCGGGTCCAGTGATCACAATACCATTAGTTTCAATATAATTATGGAGAAGGATGGGACTGGACCCAGAGTTGAGATTTTTTATTGGAGAAAGGCTAACATTGAGGAGGTGCGAAAGGATTTAGGAGGAGTGGATTGGGACAATTTTTTTTATATGGGAAGGATGTAATAGAGAAATTGAGGTCATTTAAAGGTGAAATTTTGAGGGTACAGAATCTTTGTAATCCTGTTAGGTTGAAAGGAAAGGTCAAAAGTTTGAGAGCGCCACAGTTTTCAAGTGATATTGGAAACTTGGATAAGAAGAAGAGAGATATCTACAATAAATATAGGCAGCATGGAGTAAATGAGGTGCTCAAGGAATATAAAGAATGTAAGAAGAATCTTAAGAAAGAAATTAGAAAAGCTAAAAGAAGATACAAGTTTGCTTTGGCAAGTAAGGTAAAAAAAATCCAAAGGGTATCTACAATTATATTAATAGCAAAAGGATAGTGAGGGATAAAATTGGTCCCTTAGAGAATCAGAGTGGACAGCTATGTGTGGAGCCGAAAGAGATGGGGGAGATTTTGAACGATTACTTTTCTTCGGTATTCACTAAGGAGAAGGATATTGAATTGTGTAAGGTAAGGGAAACAAGCAGGGAAGTTATGGAAATTATGACAATTAAAGAGGAGAAAGTACTGGCGCTTTTAAGGAATATAAAAGTGGATAAATCTCCGGGTCCTGACAGGATATTCCCTAGGACCTTGAGGGAAGTTAGTGTAGAAATAGCAGGGGCTCTGACAAATATTTCAAATGTCATTAGAAATGGGGATGGTGCTGGAGGATTGGCGTATTGCTTATGTGGTTCCATTGTTTAAAATGGGTTCTAAGAGTAAACCTAGCAATTATAGGCCTGGCTGTTTGACGTCAGTGGTGGGTAAGTTAATGGAAAGTATTCTTAGAGATGGTATATCTAATTATCTGGATGGACAGTGTCAGATTAGGAACAGTCAGCATGGATTTTTGCATGGAAGGTCATGTTTGACAAAGCTTATTGAATTTTTTGAAGAGGTTACGAGGAAAGTTGACGAGGGTAAAAAAGTGGGTGTTGTCTATATGGACTTCAGTAAGGCCTTTGACAAGGTTCCACAGAGAAGGTTAGTTAGGAAGGTTCAATCGTTAGGTTTTAATATTGAAGTAATAAAATGGATTCAACAGTGACTGGATGGGAGATGCCAGAAAGTAGTGGTGGATAACTGTTTGTCAGGTTGGAGGCCGGTGACTAGTGATGGGATCTGTACTGTGTCCATTGTTGTTTGTCATATATATTAATGATCTGGATGATGGGGTGGTAAATTGGATTAGTAAATACGCAGATGATACTAAGATAGGTGGCATTGTGGATAATGAAGTAGGTTTTCAAAGCTTGCAGAGAGATTTAGGCCAGTTAGAAGAGTGGGCTGAAAGATGGCAGATGGAGTTTAATGCTGATAATTGTGCGGTGCTTCATTTTGGTAGGACTAATCAAAATAGGACATACATGGTAGGGCATTGAGGAATGCAGTAGAACAGAATGATCTAGGAGTAAACACGAGGAAATCTGCAGATGCTGGAAATTTGAGCAGCACACACAAAGTGCTGGTGGAACACAGCAGGCCAGGCATCCTGATGAAGGGTCTCGGCCCAAAACGTCGACAGTGCTTCTCCTTATAGATGCTGCCCGGCCTGCTTTGTTCCACCAGCACTTTGTGTGTGTTGTTTGTTCTAGGAGTGATGGTGTATAGTTCCCTGAAGATGGAATCTCATGTGGATAGGGTAGTGAAGAAAGCTTTTGGTATGCTGGCCTTTATAAATCCGAGCATTGAGTATAGGAGTTGGGATGTAATGTTAAAATTGTACAAGGCATTGGTAAGGCCGAATTTGGAGTATTGTGTACAATTCTGGTCACCGAATTATAGGAAAGATGTCAACAAAATAGAGAGAGTACAGTGAAGATTTACTAGAGTGTTACCTGGGTTTCAGCACCTAAGTTACAGAGAAAGGTTGAACAAGTTAGGTTTTTATTGTTTGGAGCGTAGAAGGTTGAGGGGGGACTTGATAGAGGTATTTAAAATTATGAGGGGGATAGATAGAGTTGACGTGTATAGGCTTTTTCCATTGAGAGCAATGTAGATTCAAACAAGAGGACATGATTTGAGAGTTAGGGGACAAACGTTTAAGGGTAACACGAGGGGGAATTTCTTTACTCGGAAAGGTAGCTGTATGGAATGAGCTTCTAGTAGAAGTGGTAGAGGCAGGTTTGGTATTGTCATTTAAAGTAAAATTGGGTAGGTATATGGACAGGAAAGGAATGGAGGGTTATGGGCTGAGTGTGGGCCAGTGAGACTAGGTGAGAGTAGGCATTCGGCACTGACTAGAAGGGTCGAGATGGCCTGTTTCAGTGCTGTAATTGCTATATGGTTTTACGGTTATAAGTGCAATGGTACATTAGTTTACACAAGAGAAACTAAAATTACAGTTCTCACATCGAAACCTGGAGAATGGAGATGAGATTAAATGAGGGAATGTTCTCTTAATGCAAGAATAAGCATTGATCTAAATTTCATCTGTCACCCAAGAAGCTGGAACTGTCACATTGTACAAAATTGTTGACAATGTCAATTTAATCACTAACCTAAGTATATCATTACCTGAACAATGCACGAGTAGGCACTTCATTTGGATACAAAAGTAAATAGTTTGGTTGCTTGAATCTTAACCGATGCTAAGAACAAAAACAATTTTTTGTAATTTTAGTATTTTGCGGGTAATAGCCAATATAACATTGATGATGAATTTGTTGAGGTATCTTACATTTATCAAGACAACATCTAACCAAATGTGGGATGGGGATTAACCTTTGAGACAATTATACGGTATATACCAAATGTAAATAACTTTAGTTTATGAAGCTTTTGTATGTTGCCATAATTATACAATAGCATTCAGATGTTTTGATATGTTTCAGAAATCATGTAGTATTTTCTGAGGATCTTTTTAAGAGTGTACTTTGACTGTTATGTTAGAGTTTGAAAAATTATCTTATTTTCCACTTAGATCGACTCAGATGCCGAAAAGGATTCGAAGATCAGCAAGAGTAAGCTTGGTAAATGTTTCTCCAGTCCCTGACAGCACTTTCTTTGCCAGCTCCTTCTTCTTCTCCTGAAGTTCAAAGATTTTGTCTTCAATAGTTCCTTCACACACAAACCTACAAGGGAAAGAATAACATTAATCTGCAATCTACAAAATTTTTCTTTTAGGATATTTTGACATTATTAGGGGTGAAATGGTATTGTAACGGTCAGTGTAACTTTACTCCGCTGCCGGCTGTAAGGAGTTTGCGTTGTTATGTCCATAGCCCCCTCCTTTGTGAGAATCGCAAGGTCACTAGTGGGTTGAGTCAAGGGGCCCAGGAAATGAGAATGGGACGTGCAAAATGCCTCGTTTCCCCAGCGATGTAAAGCTACGGGACATGGCCATTGTCTCTGGAAGACCAAGTTGTGTATTGAGTACTGTACTATTCATTGAAGCCCCTCAGGGGATGGCCAGAGTGGGCTGGTTGAGGGATTGCATCATCCCAACCTGATTGACATCGGAGACCCCGTGAGGAAGTATAAAAGAGGGTCTGGGGAACAACCCCTTTAGACGCACCAGAAGAAATGTTAAGCGACCACGTAACAGCAGGAAGTCATCTGAAATAAGCCACGTGCGTTCGATTCCGTGGCTGGAATTGGTGGCTGGAACCACGGGAAAACAGCTTTTAGCTAACAACGGGGAAGCCCGCTCCCCTGACTCAATGGATCGGCACCTTAAAAGACCTGGGGAAAGTTTAAACCGCATCACTTTTAAACCCAACAACGCTGCAGCTTGAACGAACTGACAGTGACTGTTATCTTTCCATTGGACAATACATTAACCCCCTAAACAACGATAGAGCTATTTCTTATTGGTTATTATTATACCCGCGCTTAGATTTAGTATTGATGACGTATATTATCTGTATGTTTGCATTAATCTTATTTTTGTGCCCTTTATCAATAAATACTTTTAAAAATAGTACCATCAGACTTCAACGGACCTCTCTATCTTTGCTAGTAAGTGATCCAGTTACGGGAATTCGTAACAGCATGTTCTGCCTGTGACTGTGTGGGTTTCCTTACGGTGCTTCAGTTTCTTTCCACGTTCCAAAGATGTATGAGTTACAGTTAGTCTGTCAGTTGTGGGCATGCCATGTTGGCACTGGAACCATAGCGACACTTGAAAGCTGTCCTGCATACAACTTAAGAGTGACACAAATAACATATGTCACTGTATGTGTTGATGTATATATCACAAATAAAGCTTTTCTTTCATCTTTACTTGAGGCAGTGAAAACAACTTCAGTTACAATAGCAAGTCAGATGCATCTGAAGCCTGTTCAAACAAATACTGACCCAGATAAAATGCCATATTCTCAGCAGTAATGTTATGGGTTTGACCCGAAACACTTGTTTTCCCCCGTAATAGATGATACCACAATCTAGTAAGTATTCTGTAAATGAACTCAACATTTTCAATAAAGTAAATGGACAGAATAAACCATTTCTACAAGGGCACATCAAAAATGTCCAATGTTACTTGTTTCTGTTCTGTCAACTAGTCAATGAAATTGTTTGCCATCTGTATCCATGACCAATATCCTTGGTTATAGTAAAAAATAATCCTAATATCTAACATTGACTGTTTATGGTAGTATGTTTCATATCTCAACCACCCTTTATACAAATGGATATCTCCTGTAATTTTAATGCTAAGTCTGTGACCTGAAATGTTAAACTGTTTCTGTTTGCATAGATGCTGCAGACCTGCTGATTGTTTCCACAGTTTTGTTTCCAGGATTTTCAGTTTTGATGTTGCTTCTTAAAGATCCCTGGTTGTAATTTTAAGGTTCCTCCCCACCTTGTCCTGATTATCCGCATCAGTTGGAGGTTTGCTTAGCCTATCAATTTTTTAACATCTTAACAAACCTCCACCCCCACCATACCCCAACCAATTTGCTCTTTAAGTTCTTGTACCCAGGGAGCACAAGCCTAGTTTATGCACTTCTTGCACAGCTCTATCATTCCAGTGAATTTACACTGCATTCCTAACAAAATTCTATCAATAGCAAGTGCACCTACAATGATATATTTAGAACATTTTTAGTTTCTGGATATACGGACAATTACCCTACAAGTGCTGGATTAAATTTGTAGCTGATTAGTTTAGTGATATGTAATATTTGTAACTTCACTGTTCAAGTTATCATTTAACTTTCACTTTTACCTAAAATATTCTTGTACTTGGCTACATTGAAATTCATTACAATTTTGTTTGATTTTTTTTTGTTTCATCTTTGTAACCTTACCTTCCACATGCATACATGGTGTTTTACCGCACTACCAATAAATATAAATGGACAATCTGTTGTGATCCAGTGGTTGTTACTTCCTGCTATTTCACCATTGTTTAATGCCCTGTTAATCTCCTAAACTGCTTAATAATTTGCTCTTAATTCCATAGCTTTAGTAATAAATACCAACCCTTAATGTTGGTAATGCACATATAAAACATACCACAGACACTGGGCAGTTGTCACTTCATAAAGAGACTTGGGTTCATTAGACATGACCTATCTCAAAGAATACACTGGCTATTTGGTTGGTTTGTGCCGTCCCCAAACCAGCTGGTAGATCTACTTTTAACATTTCCTCATTTCTCTCACTTATAGATAATTGCTCATCATGGTTGAAAATTTTTAATTAAGTCACTCAAACCAGATGAACTGCACCAGTGATCCTCAACCACTGGACTGTGGAGCTGCACTGGGTCACGGCCCGGTGGTTGGGGACCACTGAACTACACCCTAGGGTTCTGAAAGAGGTAGCATTAGAGATTGGGAAGACAATAATAATGATCTTTCAAAAATCATTGTGCTCTGGCATGGTGCCAGAAGACTGGAAAATTGCAAATGTTACTCCACTCTTCAAGAAACGAAGAAGACAGCAGAAAGGAAATTATTGACCAGTTAGCCTAACCTCAGTAGTTGGGAACATGTTCGAGTCAAGTGTTAAGGATGAGATTATGGACTACCAGATGACACAGGACAAGATGGGACAAAGTCAGCATCGTTTCCTTAAGGGAAAATCTTGCCTGATGAACCTGTTGGAATTCTTTGAGATTTCTAGTAGGATAGAAATTTTGTCTATCAGAAGGCCTTTTACAAGGTGCTAGATATAAGGCTGCTTACCAAGTTAAGAGCCCAGGGTATTACAGTAAAGCTACTGGCATGATTAGAGCATTGGCTGATTGCTAGGAGGCTGTGAGTGGGAATAAAGGGATCCTTTTCTGGTTGGCTCCCAGTGACTGGTGGTGTTCTGCAGGTGTTGGTGTTGGGATCGCTTCTTTTTATACTGTATATTAATGATTTAGGTGACAGAATAGGTGGCTTTGTTGCCAAGTCTGCAGGTGGTACAAAGATTGGTGGAGGGGCAAGCAGGGTCAGGAAACAGGCTACAGAAGGACAAGACTAATTAGGAGAATGGGCAAGAAAGTGGCAAATGAAATGCAATGTTGAAAAATGCATGGTCATGCACTTTGATTGTAGAAATAAATGTGCAGACTATTTTCTAAACAGGGAGAAAATCCGAAAATCCAAAAATCTGAGATGCAAAGGGACTTGGGAGTGTGCTTGTGCAGAACACACTAGGGGTCAGCTTGCAGGAAGAGTTCATGGTGAGGATGGCAAATGCAATGTTAGCATTCATTTCAAGAGCTCTAGAACACAAACGCAGTAATGTAATATTGAGGCTTTATAAGGCACTGGTGAGGCCTCACCTTCAGAATTGTGAACAGTTTTAGGCTCCTCATCTAAGAACAGATTAACTGTCATTAGAGAGGGTCCAGAGGAGGTTCACAAGGATGATTCTGGGAATGTAAGGGTTAGCAACGAGGAACGTTTGATTGCTCTGGGTCTGTACTTGCTGGAAATTTGAAGGATGGGGAGGGTGGAATCTCACTGAAACCTTTTGAATGTTGAAAGGCCTAGACAGAGTAGATGCAAAAAGTATATTTCCCATGGTGGGGAGTCTAGGGCAAGAGGGCACAGCCTCAGGATAGAGAGGCATCCATTTAAAACAGAGCTGTGGAGAAATTTCTTTAACCAGATGGTAGTGAATTTGTGGAGGTCAATTCGTTTGGTGTACTTAAGGCAGAGCCTAATAGATTCTTGATTGGACACGGCATCAAAGTTTAGGGATGAAGGCCAGAAGTGGAGCTGAGGAAGTGAAAGAAGGATCAGCCATGATTGAATGGCAGAGCAAACTTGATGGGCCAAATGACTTAATTCTGCTCCAATGTCTTATCGGCTAATACATCTCTTCTTTCAAAAACCATAAAGTAGAGCCGGTCCTAGAAATTTGCGTTTTGTTACATTTGTTCCTATTTTTACTAAATCTGAATTCGTGATTCTCTGGATCTCTTCTGCTTGGACAATGGCAAGTACCAATTCAACAAGCTTATTCCTTATTTTCATTTTCAATGTAATCAAATTGATTTAAGGATATCGCCTTTGCCTTCTAATTTCCATGGTGTGTTAAGCTTCTTATCCCTCAAGGTCCTTTTCATATTCCTTTATAAAATTACCATTTCATTTTTCCTTAACCTTTGCTTTACATTGCTTAGCCCCCTAGGTATACAGTTTGTTGATCATTTACAGGCCTTATCTGTGTTTTGGGTTGCTCTGCAACTTTGGTCAACCGTGACTATTCAATTTGGTCAGTACAGCTCTGCTCCCTGAAGGCGTACATACAGTTTCTGTGTTCAAAAATGTAAGTTTTTAATTATCTTGCTGTTTATCCGTAGTTTCAACCAGACCTGTTTTGACATGTTGCCTCTCATTCCTTTAGAGTTAGCCTTAAAACATCAAAACCTGAATGACCTTGATTTTTTAAAAAACTGAACATTTGAATAAACACTCCCTTCACTGTTAACAAAGTTATCATGAACAAAATTTAGTTAATTCCTCACTATCTGTGAAAGAAGAAATGCTAAACTGCTGTTATCTATACCGTTCTGACTGCAAACTGAATTGTGGTGCTGAAGAATAGCAGGGAAGTGTAAAATTGCACTTCATGCCCACAGTTTATGGTGTAAAATTGACTCTCACCCTTCCTCCGGAGTATCAATAGCTTTCCTTTTGATCTAAACTGTAATAGCTGCAAAGACTACCAGTAAGTATGCTTTTAGGTTTTTTTTGGGGGGGAGGGTATAAAATGTCCAAAGCTTTGTATTTTAGGATTTTTTAAATATGTCACATTTTAAATTTTAAAGCTTTGTTTCTACAGATTACATAAACATACAGATTTTGATTGTTCTGGCTAAGCCTAGCAGTATGCTTAGCATTTGATAGATTTATTTCTTCTTTTTTGGGTAGTGTTAGCTTTGGATGTCTTGCTTGCTTTGGGACCTTTTGCATGAATATATTTGTGAATTTACTGATCATCATCTTTATCCTGCAAGCTCCCACTTCAGGACCACTTCAGCTGAGTTGGTAGTTTATAAAGAGTTACTGGTAAATTCTGTTGTCTAACCTTAAAATTTGATTCCCTGAAAATTATTTTTTCTGATTCTAATTATTCTACTGCTGGTCTACAAATTAAAACAGCCCTCATTCTTCTATATTGACTACAGTACAAAATGGATTCAAATGTCTTGTTGCTTCTACTATTCTCATCCTTACTCCCAGGTGCTACTCATTCACCCAGTAACCGGGAGCAAGCCCATCTGAACAATAGCTCAAACAAGCACTTTGTCTACACTGGAACATCATGTACAAAATGCATCTCTAGAACTCAAAGTTTTAACAGCACGCCAAAACTTTCAACATCTATCAATTGAAAAGGCAAGTCTCTACCCAATCTCATACTGTTTCCTAACCCGGAAATCACCATTTCTCTATTGGTCCAAACCCTGAGCTACCTTTTTTTCATTCCCCACCCCCCAGTAACTCTTTGACAATTTGGACCTCCCCTGAATTCAGCTGATCTTTATTTTTTTTATTTTAGAGATCCAGCACGGAAACAGGAGAGTGGGTGTGCAATTACCAGAAGTTCAAGAAATCCATCTTCATGCCATCAGGTTGGAGGCTACCCAGACAGAATACAAGGTATTGCTCCTCCAACCTGAATGTGGCCTTATGCTGGCAGTAGAGGCGGCCGGCATGTCGGAATGGTAATGGGAAGTAGAATTGAAATGGGTGGCCACTGGGAATTCTCACTTTATATGGTGGACAGAGAGAAGGTTCTTGGTCTCAGCAACATACAGGTGGCTCAGTTACATGGATTAATTAACCAAATTCAGATAATCTTGGATTATCCTAGTTTGAAATACTGAGCCACAACTCAGTTAAGCAAAGTACAGAACAAACAAAAAAGAAATTACTAATTAGTAACAAGATGAGACAAAAGTAGCATTGTTTGATACTCAGAGCAAGGAGAGTCAGTCCTACAACAGAGAAACTGAGCCTTCAATCCACCACATCCGTGCCAACCGTCACAATACTCATTATACCAATTCCATTTTCCAACACTTGACCTGTAGCCTTCTATGCCTTTGGTGACTCAAGTGCTCTTTGGATAAAAAAAACGTAATGAGTGTCTCTGCTACTGCCACACTCCCTGGCAGCACATTTCAGATTCTAGCCCCACAATCAGTTAAAAGGTTTCTTCCTCAACCTCTTCAAGCCTGCTACCCATTAAGCCTATTCCCTCTGGCTTTAGCTATTCTGTTATGTTCCTCTATTCCCCCCCCCCCACCCTTGCAAATTTGAATCCATGTTGTCCTGGAAATCATGGGCTCCAACCTTTTGGTATACTCACTCATGTTGGAACTTGTCTAAAACCTTACCAAAGTTTATGTAAACTATGCCAGGTGCAGTACCCTATCAACACACTATCAAATTTGTCAAACAAATAAATTTCCATTGCACAGAGCCATGCTATGTTGGATCATTTCTTGCCTTTCCAATTGTAGACTAATTTTATTCCTTAATAACTTTTCTACAACCATTATTATACTCAATTTCCTGTGGTAACCAGCTTTATCTGAGCAGCTATTCTTAAAGAAATGTACATCTTCTGTCCTCCAAATATCTGATATATCATCTGTGGCCACTGAAGGTTTAAAATTTCTGCCAGATCCCTGACAATCTCTTCCCTTATTTCCCAGAGCTGGGTTACATCTCATTAGGCCATGGGGATTTGTCCACTTTTGTCTTCCTCCTTTTTTAATGTTCTCCTCTCCCTGAATTCTCCAACTACAATGTCCTTTCCCTTACTGTGTATAGACAATTAAAACCTTACCCACAAACTGACTCCATGCACAGCATACCCATGGGCCCCATTCTTTCCTTGGTTACTTCCTCGCCCTTAAACATATGTCCAAACTGTTCTAAGACTAAGGAAATTCACACTTATATTTTGAGCTTCCCCTTTTTTTCATTTCCCCCCCAATAACTCTTCACTAATTTGGACCTCCCCTGAATTCAGCTGATCATTATATTTTTTTATTTTAGAGATACAGCACGGAAACAGATCCATCTGACCCAACAAGTCCGCATTGCCCAATTATACCCATGTGATAATTTAACCTAATAACCTAACATCTTTGGAACATGGGAGGAATACAGAGCATCCACAGCAAATCCACATGGTCACGGGGAGAACAAACTCCTGCCATTTGCTTTTGTGTTCTTTATACAACCCCGAATACAGCTTTAGCATCCAGAGTTCCACGTGTTTGTTTCTTTGCCCCAACTTGCAGAAATCCTAATGCTAAATTACTTTCGAATGACTTCAGTTTGTCATGTGGACTTATTTCAAATGGCTGTGCCCAGTTTACTTATCTGAGGTATTCTTACTTGTCTCCATCCTTACTAAAGAAGGAAGAGGAGAATGTGAAAATAAAAGTATTTAAGCAATGGAAAATCAATTGCACAAAAAAAATCAAGCTGATACAATTTTATCAATAATTCAGTGCTTTCTGTGCATGAGGAAAATATATTCAACCTATCCCATCTTTAAAAATAATTGAAAGGTACAATAGCGTGACTGCTAATCTTTAATCTTACCAGTGCATATCTAATAGGAAAAGGTTATTGCCTCCAATAAGATTCAAACCCACACCACCAGCACAGAGGGAGACCAACATGACCTGTGATAAGACAGAGGAACAACGGAAGTGTCACACACAAAACGCTGGAGAACTCAGCAGGCTACTCAGCATTCTTGGAAAAGAGTAAACAAGCTCGGAGTTTCAAGCCGAGATGATTCATCAGGACTGTTTTCATGCATTTCACAAAGTAAAAATAAACGTGTCATTGTATTGATGGGCACATTTTTTTTAATATGTATCTCACACTTTTGTCCAATAAATACATTTATTTGGGCCAAGACCCTTGTCTAGGTTTCAGAAACCAAACATTACAGTTGAAACTGATGAAAGAGAGGGATTATTTAAACAATGCATATACAAACTGTACCTAGCATCAATAGAATTCCAAGTCAGAGAAAATTGACGCACTAAAACCAGGAAGCACAATCAATAATCGAAATTCCTGATATAAATCATAAAATAAATTTTCTAAAATCCACTTTAATTTCAACATTTCAAAATGACAGTCCATGGAGTGAGTGCTGGCAATATGAAGCCTACCAAGGAAAAATAGGAGCAACAGTAGGCCATTTGGCTTTGCAAGCTTGCTTGATTCCCCATCTCAGTATTTTTCCCCCATTTCCTTCCCCATAAACCTTATTGCCTTTTGTCTGGAAATTGATCCATCTCCTCCATAAATATATTCAGAGTTTTAGTACCCACTGTCTCCAGTGAGAGAATTGCATGGTTTAAGTCTCTAAAGGAATTCCTCTTAGTGATAAATATTTGTTTTATCCTGTACTCTGATGAGACTATGATCCTCTCCTAGATATCTTGACTAGGGTAACTACCCTCACTTTGTGGCTACCTGGCTCTGTCAGAATCATGTACATGTAAACAAGATCTTCTCTGATTCTTAAAAGTAGTGGCGATATGCCTAGTTGACCAAATCACTCCACCAGTCTAGATAGATAGATACTTTATTCATCTCCAAGGGGAAATTCAACTTTTTTCCAGTGTCCCATACACTTATTGTAGCAAAACTAATTACATACAGTATTTAATTCAGTATAAATATGATATGCATCTAAAATCACCCTCCCAAAAAGCATTAATAAATAGCTTTTAAAAAGTTCTTAAATAGTTTACTAAAGTGCATTGAGTGGTAACTTAAGCTCAGTCCTAACCCTGGCACTATAACATGTCTTGCCCCTGGTGGTTGAATTGTAGAGCCGAATGGCGTTGGGGAGTAATGATCTCTTCATCCTGTCTGAGGAGCATTGCATTGACAGCAACCTGCCGCTGAAGCTGCTTCTCTGTCTCTGGATGGTTCAGGGTTTTCCATGATTGACCGTAGCCTACTCAGCGCCCTCCGCTCTGCCACCGATGTCATACTCTCCAGTTCTGTGCCCACGACAGAGCCCGCCTTCCTTACCAGCTTATTAAGTGAATCTAGTGAATCTATGCAGCAAAACCTCAGGGATGTGCATAGTTTAGGTAAGGAGCCAAACATTCCAGAAACTGTCTCGCACCAAGGCATTTTTTAATAGCAAGGTATCACCTGTCCTGAATTCAAAACGTTTTACAATATTCAAAATCTTTTACAAAACATGTCACCTGTTGTCCTATGTCTTGCTGCACCTGAATGTTTGGTGGTAGATAAGGACACCCCATTTCTATGGTAATGTTTCCCAAACTGTCACCATTTACATAGTATTCTGCCTTCATGTTTATCCTTCTGAAGTGAATATTTATCCTGTGTTTATATTGTTTCTGTTGCCTTTTTGCCTGTTCACTTTGTTCTCTTTGTGCTTTCCTCGCAAGCATATTCACTAAACTTAAAAACATTGAATTTGGTTTTTGCATCCAAAATATTGATGCATATTGCTTAAAGCTGAACCGTCCAACCGTTTTGGACGTGGCAAATTCATTAATGTGGCGTGGCGAAGTTCATAGTAAATTAAAGATCAAGCCTTATCCAGAACATTGAACATAAAATGGAACTGAGCTGCATGTGTTGATTGTAGAAAAAGGTTACAGAGATGTGAGAGGCAATTCGGGTCAGGAAACGATCTCGAATCACCTGGCTCGGAGTCTCTGGGTGGACAAACATACTTGATGACCCAGATATTTATCTTTTTTCTTCGTGTTACTTTCCTCGCACTTCTCTGCTTTCTTTGCACTTTCTCTGTAACTGTAGCACTGTTCTGCAATCCGTTTTCCTCTTAGCTATCTCAGGGAATATTCCGGCTGGCTGGCACACAGTACAAAAGCTTCTCA
Organism: Hypanus sabinus; assembly: GCF_030144855.1. Taxonomy (NCBI): domain Eukaryota; kingdom Metazoa; phylum Chordata; class Chondrichthyes; order Myliobatiformes; family Dasyatidae; genus Hypanus; species Hypanus sabinus. The sequence continues at coordinate 149,127,846 of NC_082709.1, read as the reverse complement.
ATCTATTTCAGTACACATGGCAACAGTATACCCAAAGTAACAAGTTGCATTGCCGGCGGCATTCAATGTCTATTAGGTGCTGTACACTTTCGCTGTTGTTTCGTGCTCCACTTGGTCCCAGAACAGGGGAAATAAAAACTTTCCGATCCAAATTTGAGGAAGGACATTCTTGCTATTGAGGGAGTGCAGCATAGGTTCACAAGGTTAATTCCCGGAATGGCGGGACTGTCATATGTTGAAAGATTGGAGCGACTGGGCTTGTATACACTGGAATTTAGAAGGATGCGAGGGGATCTGATAGAAACATATAAGATTATTAAGAAATTGGACACGCTGGAGGCAGGAAGCATGTTCCCGCTGATGGGTGAGTCCAGAACAAGAGGCCACAGTTTAAGAATAAGGGGTAGGCCATTTAGAACAGAGATGCGGAAAAACTTTTTCACCCAGAGAGTGGTGGATATGTGGAATGCTCTGCCCCAGAAGGTAGTGGAGGCCAAGTCTCTGGATGCATTCAAGAGAGAGTTAGATAGAGCTCTTATAGATAGCAGGGTCAAGGGATATGGGGAGAGGGCAGGAATGGGGTACTGATTGTGTCTGATCAGCCATGATCACAGTGAATGGCGGTGCTGGCTAGAAGGGCCGAATGGCCTACTCCTGCACCTATTGTCTATTGTCAAATATGATTTAGGCAAGATCATTACGAAGCCGCTTTCCAAGTAAAACAAAGGAAACTCACAGCGTAGGTTCAACTATGAGTGATGACGTGTGTGTATTCAATATTAATTTTGCTGATATTGATTTTACTTACTGTATGTTTTGAAACACTACATTAAGCGAACTGTTCTTTATTGTCAATGGAATAAATAGTTCGGGTTCTTTCTCATGGGCAATTCACGCCTTCACCGCTGCTGTCTTCTACAGTATTCCCGTTTTCCTTCCACAATTTGCTGATGGTGTTAATCGCAGGGATCGTTGTCAGTCTAAAAATTATCCAGTCCCCTACGGTTTTGACCCCTCGTCGAGGGCAAACAGCTCGAATCAATAGCCCCTGCGAATCGAGGAGGAGCCGAAGGATCCGGCGAGAATGGTCTCGGACGCCGGACAGTGCCGGGATTGTCAGCTGGAACTTGTTGAAGACAGGCACTCGGCAGCCTGAGCGCTCGCTGGTCTCTCGGGATTTTTCACAGAGGGTGGTATGGCTTCGCCACGTTTAGTTTGGCTTTTCCTTTTGTGGCCCGAGGTAATTGGATTAACCTTCACCCAAACAATCCCATGTACGGGGAAGATACAGAAAATGCTGCTGATACAACAGCTCCACAACTTGGGTGGGCAGCAGGGTCGTTGGTGCAGATTTCCAAAAGTTCACTGAAAGAGAGGCGGTGAAATGCAACACTCCGACCGCTTTAGCAACGCCAACAAGATCTCTGAATTTCTAACCTGGTCCAACGTATCGATGTAGTTATTACCAAGGGAGGACAGCGGCTATACTTTATTAGGGGTTTGAAGAGATTTGGCATGTCAACAAATACACTCAAAAACTTTATTTAGTTGTACCATTCTGACAGGCTGCAAACCATCTGGTATTGAGGGGCTACTGCGCCGGACCGAAAGAAGCTGCAGAAGGTTGTAATTCTGCTCAGCTCCATCTTGGGTACTAGCCTACAAAGTACCCATGACATCTTCAGGGAGCAGTGTCTCAGAAAGGCAACATCCATTATTAAGGACCTCCAGCACCCAGGGCATGCCCTTTTCTCACTGTTACCATCAGGTACCAGCAGATGCAGAAGTCTGGAGGCAACACTCAGAGACACAGGAACAGCTTCTTCCCCTTTGCCATCCGATTCCTGAATGGACTTTGAAGCTTTGGACACTACCTCACTTTTTAATAGATATTATTTCTGTTTTTGGATGTGTTTTAAAAAATCTATTTAATATACGTACACTGTAATTGATTTACTTGTTTATATATTATTTTTATTTTATTTATTTTTTTACTCTCTGCTAGATTATGTATTGCATTGAACTGCTGCTGCCAAATTAATAAATTTCACGTCACATGCCAGTGATAATAAACCTGATTCTGATTCTGATTCTGAAATCGTTTAAACGCCAGAGAGACTGGTAATGGGGAATCGGAACCGTTAAACATCCTGTTTGGGACTCACTGCCAGTGTAATTTGCATCCTGGGACTAAAGTGTGCCTGGACGAAAGAAACTGAAAAATAAAACTAGAAAGTGCTGGAAACTGGTCAGGTCGCAAATGCGCAGAGAGAAACAGTTAATGTTTGGTATTGAAACCCTTTGGCAGAACACTGACCTGAAACTTTAAGTCTGTTTCTCTGCTATTTCAATTTTTAATTCCAGATCACAGGCAACCGCTTTTTTTTAAAAAAAATCACTCGCTGTGTTACTTCGAATTCATTCCTTTCCCGGGCGGTATTTTATTTCTCTTCCTGCCGGTGTGCATTTTGAGACACAAACTAATCAGTTCAGTTTACATTGTTTCCTTTGTATCCGTGCACCGTCTTCAGTTGTGTCCACACATGTATCCATCTGTGTAAAAACAAAATTCACAACGTGTTGTCGGCGGGGTTTGTGCGGTGAAGCCTCCCTCTCACTGAATCCGAAGAATGAAGCTGCTGGTATTTACACACTTATTCGTGTGGCTGCAGGATTTTCCCCGAGAGATCTGAACATTTCTTGGACTGTTACGGGAGATGTCTCGGTTAAACAGAGGTGGGCCCCTTGAGGGTAAATGGGGACCGTCTCGAGAGCCTATGATTCCAGCTGCGGGCAACTCTCGGCGGGAGCGACCTGCTTAGTTCGGCACGGAACCGGAATGAGTCTATAAGGAATAAGGAAAAGTTTCAGATTCAGCAAGGTGGGTTTACACGGGTAAAAGAAAATCTCAAAGTCAGCGAGTACAACTGTAATCGACAGTTGGTGACGATATCAGTTAGGTCCAGAGTTCCCATTCAGAGGGTCCCTGACGAGAGAGTGTTTCAACTGAAAGACTTTTTATCATAACTTTTAGAATTCTAACTAAAATACCCACAAGACGTAAAGGTAACCCGATTTATTTAACCAGATACGGCTATGGACCGGATATGGTGGTAGGCAAATTGGAGCGTTTTTGTAGAAACAATTAATGGCGACATAGAAATGAGCAATGCTACCGATAGCGAGTAGCTTCAAGGATTTAGAAATATACACCGATTGAACAAGTCGGATGTTATACGAAACCTCTGTAAAATGTTAGCGTGGCTTCATTCGGGATTATCGGGGCCAATTATCAGCTCCGCCTTTTTAGGTTAAAATGGATAGTTAGAAGAGCGCAAGAGTCCAGTTGTGTCGATTGTCTGAAAAAGATTAACTCATTTTAATAGAAAATGCAGGAAAAAAAGATGTGCAGAAATGTTCCAAAACTGGAAGGGGAAGTGTTGGAGTCTATTATTAAGGTTGAGGTTTCAAGGTACTTGGAGACTAATGATAAAATAAGTCGAAGTCAGCATGGTTTCTGTAAAGGGAAATCTTGCCTGACAAATCTGTTCGAGTTCTTTGAGGAAGTGACAAGCAGGGTGGACAAAGGAGAGGCAGAGGATGTCATTTACTTGAATTTTCAGAAGGCTTTTGATAAAGTGCCACACATGAGGCTGCTTAACAAGATAAAATCCTATGGCGTTACAAGAAGGTTACTGGCATGGATAGGGGAATGGTTGACAGGCAGGAGGCAGTGAGTGGCAATAAAAGAGGCCTTTTTGTTTGGCTGACAGTGACTAGTGGTGTTCCTCAGGGGACCAGTATTGGGACCACTAATTTTCACATTTTGTCAGTGATTTAGATAGTGAAATTGACGGCTTTATGGCAAAGTTTGCAGGTGATACAAAGATAGCTGGAAGGGTAGGTTGTGCTGAGGAGGCAATGTGATTGCAGTAGGACTTGGAAGAATGGTCAAAGAAGTGGCTGATGGAATACAGTGTTGGGAAATGTATGATAAAAGGAACAATAGTGCGGACTTTTATCTAAATGGAGAGAAGGTTCAAACATCGGAGATGTAGAAGGGCTTAGGAGTCCTCATGCAACACTCCCAGAAGGTTAATTTACAGGTTGAGTCTGTGGTAAAGAAGGCAAATGCAATGTTGGCATTTATTTCAAGGGGAATAGAGGATAAGAGCAAGGAGATGATGCTGAAGCTTTATAAGACACTAGCCAGGCTGCACAGAGTATTGTCAACAGTTTTGGGCCTCATATCTCAGAAAGGGTATGTTGTCATTGGAGAGATTCCAGAGGAGGTTCCAAGGATGATTCTGGGAATGAAGGGGTTAACATATAAGGTGTATTTTGCTGCTTTGGTCCTGTACTCACTGGAATTTAGAAGAATGCATGGGGATCTCCCTGAAACCTACCAAATGTTGAAAGGACAAGATAGGGTGGATGGGGAGAGCATGTTTCCTATGGTTAGGGTAACCATAACTAGACAGCACAGCCTCAAAATTGAGGAGCAACCCTTTGGAACAGAGGTTAGGAAGAATTCTTTTGGCCAGAGAGTAGTAAATTGATGGAATGCTCTGCCACAGACTGTGGTGGAGGTCAAGTCCATCTGTATAATCAAAGCAGAAGTTGATACTTTCTGATCGGCCAGGGCATCAAAGGATGTGGCAAGAAGGCAGGGGTATGGGGTTGAGTGGGATCTGGGATCAGCTATGATGGAATGGTGGAGCAGATTCGATGAGCTAAAAGGCCTAATTCTGCTCCTATGGACCTGTGGACCTAATTACTGAAATGGCACCTGAGGAGCACTTTGGGTCCTGTAGAACTTTCATGTCCATTTCTCCTCTCTGTTTGCTAAGAAGAATATCATGGATTCCAGGGAAATGAATTTAAAAAGTAGTGAATTTTGAATCATTTGCTTATTATGAAGGAGGTTTTTGTAGTTTTGAAGTGCATTAAGGTGGGCCAGAACAGTGCATCCCCAGACCTAATGGGAGCCCAGTGAAGATATCACAAAACCCCTAATTGCTTTGTTGTTAGCTATTGTCAAAGTTCCAGAAGACTGGAGGGTAGAGGGTTCAAGATTGGTAATGAGGATTGGCCAGGGAACTACACACTGGTGAGCTTGATTAAACTGTAGGGAAGTAATCTGAGTATCTTCTGAAGGTCAGGTTCACCATCACTGATGTAGATAGTCATGACCTGACCAGGAATGGTCAGCATAGATTTGTGCATGGGAGGAAATAACTGAGAAAGCTTTGGAGTTTTCCCCAAAGACATAACTAATGGAATAGATGAAGGTGGGAAAGTGGATGTTGTCTATATGGACTTCACATGACAAGGTCCTGCATGGCAGGATGGTGTCGAAGGTTAGATTGCATAATATTTATGGAGAGGTAGTGAGGTAGATTCAGAATTGGTTTGATGTTAGAAAGCAGATGGTGTTAGTTGAAGGACTTTTGTTATTCATTATTCATTATTTATGTAAATGATTGGATATAAGTGTACATGCATGATCAACAAGTTTGCTGATATATTAACTTGGGGGTCTTGTTGACAGTGAAGCTCATTGCAATGAATAGCCAAGAGATCTTGATTAGTTAGGGAGATAGGCTGAGGAATGGCAAATAGATTTCAATTTAGTATGGACCTGATGCATTTCGAACAGTCAAAGCAGAGTAGGATTTATACAGTGAATGGCAGGGCACGGACGAGTGTTGTGGAACAGAGGGGCCTGAAAGCACACGAATAGAGCTTGCAGGAAGTGGCTGCACAACTGTAGCAAAGAGGGTGTTCAGCATGCTGGACTTCATCATTCGGGGCAGTCAATTTGGGAGTGGATACACTACATTGCTCTTATACAAGTCATTGGTGAAGCCGCACTTCGAGAATTGCGTATAGTTTGCATCACCCTGTTATATGAAATATATTGTCAAGCTGGAGAGGGTGTAGAGGCATCCTGAACTGAACACTTACGTTGCTGTTTCATTGTCCACTTGGCTCCAGCATTGGGGAAATGAAATCATTCTGAGCCAGATGTGATAAAGCTAAATTCTTTATGAAACCAGTTTCTAAGTAAAATAAAACATGACAAATATGTGTAATCAATATTTATGTCAAATTTGCTGGTATTAATTTTATATATTTTTTGAAATACTATATTAAGTGAATTGTTCTTTATTCTCAATGGAATAAACCTCTATGCAGATTAGAATAGATGTTCTGTCTTCTCCTGTCTAATTCACACATTCACCCTGTTAACTTCCATTACTTTTCTATTTCCATCTTTTACAGTTTCAAAATAACAAAAATGAAAAAAGGCCTGAAGCAGAAGTTTGGGCATTATGCATGGTGAGCACTTAGTAATACCCCCTTTGCAAGTATCACAGCTTGTAAACGCTTTCTGAAGCCAGCTAAGAGTCTTCCAATTCTTGTTTGAGGGAGTTTCACCCATTCTTCCTTGCAAAGGCCTCTAGTTCTGTGAGATTCTTGGGTCATCTTGCATAACTGCTCTTTTGAGGTCCATGCACAGATGTTTAGGTCGGGGGACTGTGAGGGCCATGGCAAAACCTTCAGCTTGTGCCTCTTGAGGTAGTCCATTGTGGATTTTGAGGTGTGTTGAGGATCATTATCCTGTTGTAGAAGTCATCCTCTTTTCATCTTCAGCTTTTTAACAGACAGTATGATGTTTGCTTCCAGAATTTGCCGGTATTTAATTGAATTCATTTTTCCCTCTACCAGCGAAATGTTCCCTGTGCCACTGGCTGCAAAACAAGCCCAACGTGTGATCGATTCACCCCTGTGCTTAACAGTTGGAGAGGTGTTCTTTTCATGAAATTCTGCACCCTTTTTTCTCCAAACATACCTTTGCTCATTACAGCCAAAAAGTTATATTTTAACTTCACCAGTCCACAGGACTTGTTTCCAAAATGCATCAGGCTTGTTTAGATGTTCCTTTGTAAACTTCTGATGCTGAATTTTGTGGTGAGGTTGCAGGGAAGTTTTTCTTCTGACGACTCTTCCATGACAGTCATATTTGTGCAGGTGTCGCTGCACAGTAGAACAGTGCACCACCACTCCAGAGTCTGCTAAATCTTCCTGAAGGTCTTCTGCAATCAAACAGGGGTTTTAATTTGCCTTTCTAGCAATCCTATGAGCAGTTCTCTCAAAAAGTTTTCTTGGTCTTCCAGAACTCAACTTGACCTCCACTGTTCCTGTTAACTGCCATTTCTTAATTACATTACAAACTGTGGAAACAGCTACCTGAAAACGCTTTGCTATCTTCTTATAGCCTTCTCCTGCTTTGTGGGCACCATTTATTTTAATTTTCAGAGTGCTAGGCAGCTGCTTAGAGGAGCCCTTGGCTGCTGATTGTTGGGACAATGTTTGAGGAGTCAGGGTATTTATAAAGCTTTGAAATCTGCATCACCTGGCCTTTCCTAATGATGACTGTGAACAAGCCATAGCCCTAACAAGCTAATTAAGGTCTGACACCTTGGTAAAAGTTATCAAAGAGCTCAGATCTCTTGGGGTGCCCAAACTTTTGCAAAGTGCTCCTTTTTTTTCACTCTAAAATAGTACAAAACAAAAATAATACACTAATCTTGCTTAAAATGTTGAAAAGAATGTTTCCTCTTTAACTTTATCACTTTTGGAGATCAGTTCATCTTCTACTCACTTAACTATTCACAGTAACAGAAATTTTGACCAAGGGTGCCCAAACTTTTATATACCACTGTATGTGTCACCATATAGTACTCTGAGATTCAATTTTTTGCAGGCATTCACAGTAAATACAAAGAAATAGAATCAATGAAAAACTGCACACAGCAGAAATGGACAATCAGAGTGCAAAGAATGACAAATCGATCAAATAAAACAAAATAATAATGAATAAATAAGTAATAATACTGAGGAATTTAAAGTAGATGATCCTCTTCACTTCTGATCCCCTGACGAGGACTGGCTTATATACATCCAGTATCCTCCTCCTATAATCAATAATAAGGTCTTTGGTCTTGCTGACATTAAGTGAGGGGTTGTTGTTGTGGCACCATTCAGCCAGATTTCCAATCTCCCTCCTATATGCTGATTTTTCACCACTTTTGTTTCGGCCAACAACAATGTTATCGTCAGCAAACTTAAATATGGCATTCGAGCTGTACTTGGCCTCACAATAATTAATTTTGAGGGGATGATACTGTAGTATTGATGCCAAACTGTAGTCAATGAAGAGCATCCTCATTTCGCTGTCCAGATGTCCCTGCACTGCCCAGTTCTACCTTCCACCCAAGATCCACAAACTTGACTGTCCAGGTAGACCCATTGTTTCTGCCTGCTCCTGCCCCACAGAACTCGTGTCTACATACCTCGACTGTTTTATTCTCCATTGTTTCAGCCCCTTCCTACCTACACCCATGACACTTCACACACTCTCAATCTTTTCAATGACTTTTACAGTTTCCTGGTCCTGATCATCTCATTTTCACAATGGATTTATTATTATCTATTGTAATGTCTGCACTGTTTTGTGCTCCTTATGCAGTCCTTGGTAGGTCTGTAGTCCAGTGTAGTTTTTTTTCTGTGTTTTCTTTTACATAGTTCAGTGTAGTTTTTGTACTGCTTCATGTATCACCATGGTCCTGAAAAATGTTGTGTCATTTTTGCTACGTACTGTACTGGCAGTTATGGTCGAAATGCCAATAAAAAGTGACTTGCCTTGCCTTGGATGTCGAATCGCAATACACTTCTATCCCCCATCAGGAGGGCCTTAAAGCTCTTTCTGGACACCGGACCCAACCAGTTCCCCTCCAACACCACTCTGGGCTGTCTGGTGGAACTGGCCCTTTGGCTCCTCCCACTTCTTTCAAACTCATGGGCACTCGCATGGATCCCAGCTGTGCCTGCCTTTTTGACGGCAATGTGGAACAGTCTATGTTCCAGCACTGCTCCCAACTCTTCCTACGCTGCAAATGATGTCTGCATTGTTGCAGCTTCGTACACCCACGCTGAGCTTGTCAATTTCATTAACTTTGCCTCCAACTTCCAACTTGGTCTATTTCACTCCTCTCTCCTTTTCTTGATCTCTCTGTCTCCATCTCTGGAGACAAACTATCTACTGATGTCTTTTATAATCTCACTGACGCTCCTTCGTGCCTGGTTGTGCTTGGAGAGGAAACAACCTGTCACAAAGTGTACAGTGGGGGACTTTCGGGAGCGGTGCCCCCTCCCGGGGTATAGACTGTTAGATAGACGGTAGTAACCGTATTTTAATCTGAGTATATGTGCTGTCTCGTAAATATTGAATCTGTTCTTGTGGATATGTGATGAAAATAAACTTGTATCGTTTTGCAAAAGAAGAGACGGGCTTGCGTTCCGTTAAACTTCCAGCCAGTCTGCCGCCCACGTGACGTATTAAGCTAAACCTGCCCCAAACTCGCATCTATTTCTCAGTGCTGGGTGACTCCTGTCCCGAGTCGACGCTTCCTTTACCCAACATGTCACTACTCGGAAGCTTATTGTACTCGGTCTGGCTGTTTCTCCCGGGTAATTCACGCGCTCTCTCCGTTTGACATATATTCTCGTTGTCCTCTCATAATTTTGGATCTTGTTGCTAATTGCGGTGATTTTCTGTTCTAGCTCCCGTTGTTGCTCCGAAAGTGAACCAGACACCTTCGGCTCTGACCCTTCTCCGAGGACAGACAGCTCGGATCTACTGTTCCCTGTTATCCGGGGACGAGCGGGTGGATTCGGCGAGGTATTATTGGACTCGGACACGAGACAAACCTGTAAACGGGTCCAGTAATTTCCTGAAAAATAACAGTTGGATCTGTCTATCGGGGAAAGAAGGCTGGCTGGTCATTCGCGAGGTGACTGTGGATGACTCTGACACTTACCAATGCTCAGCGCTGACAATGGATTCGAACCACTGGAAAACATATTTTGGAAGCGGAACAGAAGTGACCATCCGAGGTACGTGTGAAATGAAAGCAGTAAACGCTGGAAATACTCAGCAGGCCGGGCAAAGTGTGAAGCGAGGGAACTGGGGTCAATGCCTCAGACCAATGGCCGAGCTGGATAACGGGTCTTTAGGTCCCTTTCTCCAAACGCGCCCTGACCTGCTGGAGGAATCCTGTCTTCTCCGCGTTTGGTTTCTGTTTTGCTTCTGACCCAAAGTAACCAGATTAACCAACATCGAAACAATCTCCCGCATGGGGAAGGGAAGACCTGTCGCTGAATTCATCAGCGCCACCACGTCCCAAAAATTCACTGGTAGAGAGGCGGTTAAAAGAGCCGACAAGAAACGCCAGAGGGATTGGTAATGGGGAATCGGCACCGCGAAACCTCCTGTTTGGGACTCACTGCTAGTGTAATTTGCATCCTGTGACTAAAGTTTACCTGGTCGAAAGAAAGTGAAAAATAAAGCTAGGAAGTGCTGGAAACACTCAGCAGGTCAGGTCGCAAATGCGGAGAGAGAAACAGAGTTAATGTTTGGTATGGGAGACCTTTCGTTAGAGCTCTTCGACTCTTCCACCAGACCCGCGGATATTTCCAACGGGTTCTGTTGTTCAAAAAAAATATTTTAGATCTCCGGCATCTTTTTATTTTTTTTTCACGCGCTGTAACATTTCACATTCATTCCGTTCCCGGGCTGTAGTTTGTTTCTCTTCGGGCCGGTGTGAATTTAGAGACATAAAATAATTAATTCGGTTCAGAGTGTTACCTTTGTATCGTGCACCCGTCTTCAGTTGTGTCCACTGTTGCTGTCTGTGTCCATGTGGGTTACAGTAACATTCACCATGTGTTAATTCTCCCGTTATCTGCAGCGAAGCCTGACGTCTCCCTCTCTCTGGATCCCAAGAACGAAGCCGCTGAGGTTCAGACCCTGATTTGTGTGGCTGCGGGATTTTTCCCGAAAGATCTGAGTATTTCTTGGATCGTAACGGGAAATGTCTCGTATGAAACAGAGGCGGATCTGCTGAGGGTAAACGAGGACCATACCTACAACCTGAGCTCCCGGCTGCGGGTGACCGACTGTCGGCGGGGGTCAGTTCCCGTCGCCACCTGCCTGGTTCACCACGTTACAGGGAGTGTGAGGAAAAGTTTGACTTTCAACCGAGGTAAGTGGTTTACAACGGGAATAAATCCCACAACTTGCTCCTCCGAATCACGGGTGAAATTGGAAGTACATTTTGTAAATTTATACAAACCTTGGGGTGAATGCCATTCGTTAAGCTGAAGAGCAAAAATTCGGGTAACGCCCTCAGTATCTACAGACTTTTATTGCAGAATCATTTATTTCAATATACGGAATTGATATAAAGAAACTGGAGCTGTATGTTATCGTAAAATAGGCAGAAGATACAGACGGGTTGAATAGAATAATTACAAGAGCGCGGGGTTCCAGTTAGGTAGATTATCGGACGAAGACAAGGTCATTTTTATTAGAAAATGGAAGGCCAACTATATGAAAAATATTGACAAGTAATAAACAATTGTCCACTCATAAAGCAACGAAAGGCGGCAGGACGGTTGTAGCAAGTCCGGACTCGGAGTTGCTGGAGCTGGCTTGGAGGCAATTCCATGCGGCAGAACCAAGGCAGGGCGAAGTGGAGGAAGGATCCGAGGCTCGAATGATTTAAGAGCCGAACTGAATTGGGAAGGTCGTGCACCGACTGAATGGAGCCGAAGAGCGTATCGAAGTGGCAGAGAGTGAGGAACGACCAGCGATTTATACGATTTAAGCGTCGGGCCAGATTGAAATAGTCTGGGTGTCGGGGTCGGAAGCGAGGGCGGGTCACCCCGGCTCAATACTCCGCGGGGTTTGCTCGTATCTGCGTTGACCTGAGGCTGTGGCCTGCAGTTTAGTGGTCTGCTGGATCGCCTGCAATGATCGGAGCTAGAGGCTGAGAGTGATTGAGCAAGGAATCTCGGAGAGAAGCCATTTTTTTACACAGCTCGGGAAAGAAGGTGGTACTGCGCGGGCACGTGACGTCAGCCAAAGGTTTAAAAAGGGTGACCACCCTATCCAGCAGGCGGCGGAGTGGGGCGGCTTTGGCTCAGGGGTGAGGGTAGGTTCCGGTAAGTTTTGTTTGTTCAGGGTAGAGAGAATGCCAGGCAGGAAGTTGGAATGCTCCTCTTGCAGGATATGTGGGAAGTCAAGGAGACCTCTGGTGTCCCTGACAACGACACCTGCGGCTCCTAACAAACCGCGTTAGGGAGCTGGATGACCTCCGGATCATTCAGGAGAACGAGGTGTTTATAGATAGTAGCTTCAGGGAGGTAGTTACGCCAAAGAAGCAGGGCACAGGCGAGGGAAGGGGAAAGGGCAGGCAGAGCAGGGCTCCCCTGTGGCCATTCACCTCAACAAGTATACCGATTTGTATACCAACTGTTGGGTGGTATAAAAAGTACAAAAAATACTTAAGAAAGAAATCAAGAAGGCTAAAAGAAGACATGAGGTTGCTTTGGCAGTCAAGCTGAAGGTTAATCCTAAGAGCTTCTACAGGTATATTAAGAGCAAAAGGATAGTAAGGGATAAAATTGGTCCTCCCGAAGATCAGAGTGGTCGGTGATGTATGGAACCAAAAGAAATTATGGTGGGGGGGGGGGATCTTAAATGGGTTTTTTGCATCTGTATTTACTAAGGAAACTGGCATGCAGTCTATGGAAATAAGGCAAACAAGTAGTGAGGTCATGGAACCTATACAGGTTGAAGCAGAGGAGGTGCTTGCTGCCTTGAGGCAAATCAGAGTAGATAAATCCTCAGGACCTGACAGGGTATTCCCTCAGAAATTGAAAGGGACTAGTGTTGAAATTGCAGGGCCCCTGGCGGATATATTTAAAACGTAGGTATCTACGGGTGAGGTGCCGGAGGATTGGAGGATAGCTCATGTTGTTCCGTTGTTTAAAAAAAGCTCTAAAAGTAATCCGGGAAATTATGGGCCTGTAATTTTGATGCCAGTAGTAGGTAAATTATTGGAAGGAGTACTAAGAGATAGGATCTACAAGTATTTGGATAGACAGGGACTTATTAGGGAGAGTCAACATGGCTTTGTGCGTGGTACGTCATGTTTAACCAATCTATTAGAATTTTTCGAGGAGATTACCAGGAAAGTGGATGAAGGGAAGGCAGTGGATGTTGTCTACATGGACTTCAGTAAGGCCTTTGACAAGGTCCCGCATGGGAGGTTAGGAAGATTCAGTCGTTAGGTATACATGGAGAGGTGGTAAATTGGATTAGACATTGGCTCAGTGGAAGAAGTCAGAGAGTGGTAGTGGAGGATTGTTTCTCTGAGTGGAGGCCTGTGACTAGTGGTGTGCCACAGGGATCAGTGCTGGGTCCATTGTTATTTGTCATCTATATCAATGATCTGGATGATAATGTGGTAAATTGGATCAGCAAATTTGCTGATGATACAAAGATTGGAGGTGTAGTGGACAGTGAGGAAGGTTTTCAAAGCTTGCAGAGGGATTTGGACCAGCTGGAAAAATAGGCTGAAAAATGGCAGATGGAGTTTCATGTAGACAAGTGTGAAGTATTGCACTTTGGAAGGACAAACCAAGGTAGAACATCCAAGAAAAATGATAGGACACTGAGGAGTGCAGTAGAATAGAGGGATCTGGGAATACAGATACATAATTCCCTAAAAGTGGTGTCACAGCTAGATAGGGTTGTAAAGAGAGCTTTTGGTACATTGCCTTTATAAATCAGAATATTGAGTGTAAGAGTTGGAGTGTTATGGTGATGTATAAAACATTGGTGAGGCCAAATTTGGAGAATTGTATGCAGTTTTGGTCACTGAATTACAAGAAGGATATTAATAAGGTTGAAAGAGTGCAGAGAAGGTTTACAAGGATGTTGCTGGAACTTGAGAAACTGAGCTACCGAGAAAGGTTGAATAGGTTAGGACTTTATTCCCTGGAGTGTAGAAGAATGAGGGGAGATTTGATAGAGGTGTATAAAATTATGATGGGTATAGATAGTGAATGCAAGCAGGCTTTTTCCACTAAGGCTAGGGGAGAAAAAAACCAGAGGACATGGGTTAAAGGTGAAGGGGGAAAAGTTTAATGGGAACATTAGTGAGGGGCTTCTTCACACAGAGAGTAATTGGGAGTGTGGAATGAGCTGCCAGATGAAGTGGTAAATGTGGACTCCCTTTTAACATTTAAGAAAACCTTGGATAGCTACATGGATGAGAGGGGTTATGCAGCGATATGGTCAGTGGGACTAGGCAGAGAAATGGTTCAGCACAGCCAAGAAGGGCTGAAGGCCCTGTTTCTGTGCTGTAATGTTGTATGATTCTATGATGCCTGGCTTTGTAAACTTCAGTTCTCAGTGGTGTTCCCTTGCCTTTTATATTCTGCATTATTTTTCTCTCTCCCTGCACACAAGGTGTTTGATGGTCTTATTTTGTTTCTAACGGGTTCTGTTGGGGTTCTCTGCCTGTAAGGAAACAATTTTTAAGCTTGTATAAAGTATACATACTTTGAACTTAAGACACAGTTGGCATGGATGACCGGGCAGAGGATAGAAAGCAACAGTGAGTGTAAAAATGGGATGACTTGGCAGGCGAAGGCGTGGCTGAGGAACTGGTGTGGGGGACAGGGGTTCAGATTGATGGATCATTGGGATCAAGGTACAAACTGTGCCCGAGAGGCTCCGACATCCTCACAGGCAGGTTTGTAAATGGATCTAGTGCTATCACTGTGTGTAACAAAGCTCCTCCTCTAACGGATGAACTGGAATTCAATTGTTAACAAGGTGGGGGAGCTGAACCCTGATTTGATGAACATTTACCAAACCGGAGGAACGGACAACGGGGGTTTAAATACCCCTGGACAAGACATGCCCAGGCATTATCTCTGAAGAAGATGGCAGAGATTGACATCGAAACGTTAATTATAATCAATACCCGGCTGGAAGTCTGAGAACAGTTGATTTGTTTGGGAAGGTTTAAACTAATTTGGTAGCATGATGGGAACAGAGGTGCTAGTCCTGAGGATGAGGGAGTTGGCTTACAAACAAAAGCAATTTGCAATGAGACTCCTAGAAAGGAAGGGCTGTTGACAGGGCAAATCTGCAGTCAACAGGATGAGTTGCAGTGTAAAAGGGGAGAACATTGAAAAGGGTGAATACAGTGCTGAAATTGTTATATTTTAATGAATGTAGTAAACGGAATAAGGTAGGTAGGTGCTGTCACTGCCCTGATCATTATTTTTCTATCCTGCTCCTAATTTCCTTTGATTGTGTCACAGTTCTGACCATTAATTTCCCAATTGCTTCTCATTCGCTTTGATGATGGCACACCTGGTTTCCATCAAGAACTGCAGTACAAGAACTCCAGCGTCACAACCACTAGTTACCAATTCGTTGTTTTTTTTAACTGTGAGTTAACTACATTTCCCGACTGCTTAGAACCATTTGTTCTAAGCCTAGCTCCAGTTTCAAGGGTTTCCTATGAGACGCCATTTCTCTGAGTCAGGGCACTGTGTCAAGTCTCTGAGTCAAGGCTCCATGTCGAGGTTACATATCAGGGCTCCATGTCAAGATCTCTCCTATTTGCTGTTCAGTATTCATACCCATGTAAGCATCCAAACTCAATCTCCGTCTGCGTCCTGCACCTCGGTTCATTTCCTCAGTCACTCATTGCAACAGGTGCACTTGTAACACAGTTACAGATTGGCAGGTATGACGTAGGCATGACAAAATCATGGTTGAAAGCTCCATTGGTAAAAACTTAAATCATTAGAAAGAGATGATGCATGGACAAAAGGTGTCAAATCATTGTGCATAGAGCTAAACCACTGCACGGGTGAAAAGACCCTGATGGGAGTTATTAACAAATGGTAATAAGAATGCAGTCTGCCAATTACAACAGGAGTAGATTCCAGGAGTGGGAATTTCCAGAGTGCCTAAAAGCTGTTCTTTTTAGAGCTGCTCAGCTAATGGTTGAGGCCACTAGGGGATCAGCTATTCTGGATTGGGTGTTGGGCAGTGAACCAGAATTGATTAGAGAGCTGAAGGTAAAAGAACCTTTAGTGGCAAGTGATCATAATATGACTAATTTCACCCTGAATTTGAGAAGGGAAATTAAGGTCAGATGATCCATATTAGAGTGGAGTAAAGGGAATTACAGAGGCCTGAGAGGAGTTGGACAGAATTGATTAGAAAAGAACACTGGCTGGGATGATGACATGGCAGCAATGTCTGGAATTTCTCTAAGCAATTCAGCAGGCACAAGATAAATACATCCCAAAGAGGAAGACCCATTCAAAAGGCAAGATGACACAAGCATGGCAAACAAGTTAAAGCCAGCATAAAAGCCAAAGACAGGGGATGTAATAGAGCAAAAATTAGTGGGAAGTTAGAGGATTGGGAAGCTTTTAAAAACCAACAGAAGGCAACTACAAACATCACTAAGAAGGAAAAAAATGGAATACGAAAATAAGCTGGCCAATAATATTAAAGAAAAGTTTCTTGAGATACATGAAGTGTAAAAGACAGGTTTGAATAGATATTGGACCACTGGAAAATGATGCTGTTGAGATAGTAATGGGGGACAAGTAAATGGCAGATGAAGTATTTTGCATCTGTCTTCACTATGGAAGACACTAGCAGTATAGTGGAAGTTCCAGAGTGTCAGGGGCTAGAAGTGTGTTGATTTTCCATTTTTAAGGAGAAGGTTCTTGGGAAACTGAAAGGTCTGAAATTAAATAAGTCACCTGGACCAGATGGTGTACAGCCCAGGGCTCTAAAAAAGGAGGCAGGAGAAACTGTGGAGGCATTAGTAATGATCTTCTAGGAATGACTAGTTTCTGGTATGGTTCCAGAAGACTGAAAAGGAGCAAACACAAACATTGGAAACCTGCAGCACAATACAGGCCCTTTGGCCCACAAAGCTGTGCCAAACAGGTCCCTAACTTAGAAATTACTTAGGTTTGCCCAGAGCCCTCTATTTTTCTGAGCTCCATGTACCTATCCAGGAGTCTCTTAAAAGACTCTGTTGTATTTGCCACCACCACTACGCTGGCAGCTCATTCCACACACTCACCACTCTCTGCGTTTAAAAAAAAACTTACCACTGACATCACCTCTGTACCTATTTCCAAGCACCTTAAAACTATGCCTTCTCATGCTAGCCATTTCAGCCCTGGAAAAAGCCTCTGATTATCCACACATTCAATACCTCTCATCATCTTATACACCTCTATCAGATCACCTCTCATCCTCCGCCACTCCAGGGAAATATGGCCAAGTTTATTCAGCCTATTCTCACAAGGCATGCTCCCCAGTCCAGGCAACATCCTTGAAAACCTCCTGTACCCCCTTTCTATGGTTTCCAAATCCTTCCTATAGTGAGGCGACCAGAAATATCACAGTACTCCAAATGGGATCTGACCAGGGTCCTATATAGCTGCAACATTACCTCTTGGCTCCTAAACTCAATCCCACAATTGATGAAGGCCAATGCTCCATATGCTTTCTTAACCACAGAGTCAACCTATTTAGCAGCTTTGATCATCCTATGGACTCAGACCCCAAGATCCCTCTGATGCTCCACACTGCCAAGAGTCTTACCATTAATACTATATTTTGCCATCATATTTGACCCACCTCACACTTAGCTGGGTTGAACTCCATCTGCCACTTCTCAGCCCAGTTTTGTATCCTATCAATGTCCCACTGTAAACTCTGGTCAGCCCTCCACACTATCCATAACACCTCCAACCTTTGTGCCATCAGCAAACTTACTAACCCATCCCTCCACTTCCTCATCCAGGTCATTTATAAAAGTCATGAAGAGTAAAGGTTCCAGAACAGATCAGAGGCACACCACTGGTCACCGACCTCCATGCAGAATATGACCCGTCTACAAACACTCTTTGCCTTCTGTGAGCAAGCCAGTTCTGGGTCCACATGTAAAGTGGATTTCTTCTTTTTCTTTGTTACTGTGTATGTAATCAAAATGGCTTCTTTGTTTTGTTAAAAGTAGGAATGCTTCTTTGTTACGAGAGAGTGCTGGAAGCTTGTTTGGGTTAAAATTTACTGATAACGAGAATTGTATTCCTTTGTAAACCAATTGGGATTAATGTTGTTCTTTCTTCTGAGTCTGTAAGCTATTGTTGGCAGGCTTTTGGGGAGATTGGCGCGAGGGGGTGAGAGAGAGAGGGCGCGATGCTGTAAGCTGGGTGAGGAACGGACCCCAAGGGGGGGGGGGGGGAGTTCCGAGGCCAGGAGGAGAGGAGACGAAGATAGATGTGCTTGGTTTTCCACTTCGGGTGGTCCTGAGCAGCGAGTCGAGGGGTTCAGAGGGGTTCGAATAGTGGCCAGAAGACTTCAGTAATTGAGCTCCAATGGTTGTGCACGAATAACCATTGGACTTTGATAAGTTTGGTGCCTTTTCTTTATTTTTTTTCCCTTCATATGTACTGTATCGTTATTAATCACTTAGTTATAGTAACCTTTATAAATTGTACTCATTTAATCGCATATGGTGTACTGACTGGTTTTGGGCGAGGCGGGGACATCACACAGCATCCCCACCAGCTGATTACCCAGTTTGGCGGGGCCAAAGGCTGCTCCCCCTAGACGAGAACGAGCTGAGCGAGCCTGAGGTGACCCAGGGGGTTACATTGTGGGGTGCTCATCCGGGGTTGATTTCCGTGGAAGCTGTGTGATCACCCTATTTAAATTATGTCTGTGGCAAAGAGCTGGTGTGCCTTTGTGGGTGTGCGATTGCTGGTTATCTCTGTATGTGTGTTGGGTGGGGTGGCTGTTGGTGCCCCAGGGGGCGTTGTTCGAGTTCCGACTAACGCTGACGAAATGGTGGTGGGACCATGGGTTGTCCGTACTGTTTGGAGAGTGAGGGGTGACAGGTTGGGATGTTTCAGCAGTGGTGAGCTCCGCCCGGTTGTTGGAATAATATCCAGCCCTAAAGGGGCGGAGGCGTGGGCGGAGCGGACCCCTCAGTTGTTGGGTGAGTGGCAGTGCTTGGCTGAGGGAAAGCGACAGGAATTGGTTGGAAGTTTGAGTAGGCGGGCTGGTGGCATTGTTAGAACTGTTGGGTACAATTACCTCGGGGTGACAGCTGTCAGTTATGTGAAAGTGTGGGAAAATGTGTGTGGTTCGACTGGAAGTCAAATGCCGCAGCTGGGGGGCTTATCATATACGTGGCAGGAGATTGGTGGGAAGTTTTTAGGGTATCCCTTTTGTCTAGGGGGGCAGATAAATTGCTTGCAGTGCCAAGGGGATCTGTCAAGGGGATCAGTTGTTCCGTTGATCCGAGAGGTGTCGGGGAAACTTAGAGGAGGCCCAGTGGGGGAACGGCTTGGGGTCTCTGGGGGAGCACGTTCCCAGCAATGTACCAAGGAACTCCCGAAAGGAACAGACCCTATTCCTGAAGGCTTAGAGGGACCAAGCGCACAGGTGTTGTTACGGGTGGATGGAAGTCAAGCTAAAGCCATCCTCGGCACCAGGGCGCTGGTTAATTTGCTTTACAGTTTGTTTTCTAACCATTATTGGAAGCATTTACCCTTGACGACATTGAGGGCACTGGAGATTTGGGGTGCCGGTGTCGGTGATTATCCAGATGACGGTTGTTGGTCAGTGAAAATGGAGTTCTTAGAGGCAAATGTGGAGGTGACTGAGGTTCGTGAATCGTTAATGCTGATGTGTCCGGACACTTTTGAGATGGGCAGCATTTCGGTTCTGGAGAGAACCAATATCCTGCTGGTGCGCTTGGGGGTCTGCCCAGAGGAGGCGGGTGAGCGCTGTTTGGAGGCATTGTCGATGCACCCAGAGTTTCGAGCTGCTTGTGCGGACATGTGTAGCAGCATTGGGCCGATACCGAATTCAAACAAGAGCCGGTGGTGGTACGGCCTGGGGGAAGTATCCGAGGGTGAGACCCTCTTATTGGACACTGCGAAATACCACGAGGGAGGGAAGTTGACCGCTGAAGACACCTCGGAGAGAGAGAGAGAGAGGTTGCGGCGACTGGCCCCTGAAGCCGTGGAAGACGTAGGCAGCATGTGTGTGGATTATATTGCGCTGAAGAGGCGCACTGTCAGTGACCAGAATATGGCCCTGAGGGCCAGAGAGGCGATGGCCTGTCTGAGTGGTGTGACGTGGTTTAAGGTGCTGGATCTGAGGAGTGGATGTTGCCAGATCCCGATGAGTGGGGCCGACAAGAAGAAGACGGCCGTTATAAATTCCCTAGGAGTCTTCCAGTCCGAAAAGATGCCACAGGGCATATCCGGAGCCCTTGCAACCTTCCTGCGGGGCAGGTGGAAGACCATAGGGGATGTGGAGGCGTTTTGGTGTATGTGGATGATATCTTGGTATTTGGATTTGCCTCAGGAGAATATGAAGTGAGGTCGTTGCAGGAGTGGCTGAGAACTACAGAGTTAAAGTGTTTTCTGGACACGTGCCAGGGCTGGCGAAGGTCGCAGCTCATGAGTGACTGTATCTACAGAATCAAGTTTGAAATGAAGATGAAGAGACTGGAGAAAGTTGATCTGGAAGAAGTCATGAGGAAGAAAAAGTTGGAGAGAAGTGCCGTGAATGCTGAACAGGAGGCTGAAGAGACTGCAGGAGCAATGCAGGCCACGTGTTTCCATTTGGAGAAGATCAAACAGCAGCTACCAATCGCAGAAATGAGGAAGAATACAGATTCGATGGATAATGTGCTGGATGTGTGGTACATGCTGCCTTTTGCTGACTTTCCCTCGATTGAGGAAGAGACCTTTGGCCCTTCTCCCATTGAGTCAGGTGTAGCGGGGAGGGTTAGCTGTGTGCAGTGTGGGGCATGAGTGAGAGGTTGAGAGAGGAGTTGGTAGTGGGCCCAAGGTATCCCCAGTTGTGTCCGAGCCTGAAGGGTTTAGGTGAGGGGGTACGGAGGTCTCAGAAGGGTTAGGGAACTCCCAGATAGTTGGCCTAGGTAGCGCCTGAGGAACAGGGCGTGAGGGTTACTGTGTGGGGAGGAGATGTCACTGTTTGTGCTTGGGTTACGGTGTGTTGGCAGGAAAGGTGGTGAGTTATTTAATAGTCATCAGGACATGACTTTTATTTGGTGGGGGGAGAGTGTAAAGTGGATTTCTTCTTTTTCTTTGTGACTGTGTATGTAATCAAAATGGCTTCTTTGTTTTGTTAAAAGTAGGAATGCTTCTTTGTTACGAGAGAGTGCTGGAAGCTTGTTTGGGTTAAAATTTACCGTTAACGAGAATTGTATTCCTTTGTTAACCAATTGGGATTAATGTTGTTCTTTCTTCTGAGTCTGTGAGCTATTGTTGGCGGGCTTTTGGGGAGATCGGCGCGAGGGGTTGAGAGAGAGAGGACGCAATGCTGTAAACTGGGCGTGGAACGGACCCCAAGGGGGGTGTCCGAGGCTAGGAGGTGCCCCGAGGAGAGGAGACAAAGATAGATGTGCTTGGTTGACCACTTCGGGTGGTCCTGAGCAGCGAGTCGAGGGGTTCAGAGGGGATTGAATAGTGGCCAGAAGACTTCAGTAATTGAGCTCCAATGGTTGTGCACGAAGTGGTTTGGACTTTGATAAGTTTGGCGCCTTTTCTTTATTTTTTTCCCCTTCATATATACTGTATCGTTATTAATCACTTAGTTATAGTAACCTTTATAAATTGTACTAATTTAATCGCATATGGTGAACTGTCTGTTTTTGGGCAAGGCGGGGACATCACACAGCATCCACACCAGCTGATTACCCAGTTTGGTGGGGCCGAAGGCTGCTCCCCCTAGACGAGAACAAGCTGAGGCGACCTGGGGGTTACACACAAAATAATATCCCCTGGGATCCCATGCCTCCTTACTTTCCCAATAAGCCTTTCATGGGATACTTACTCAAATGTTTGCTGAAATCCATATACACTACTTCTACTGCTCTACCTTCATCAATGCATTTAGTCACATCCTCAAAAAATTCAATCAGGCTCACAAGGCATGACTGCCTTTGACAAAGCCATGCTGACTATTCCTAATCATATTATGCCTTTCCAAATGTTCATAAATCGTGCCTCTCAGGATCTTCTCCATCAACTTACCAACCACTGGTGTAAGACTCATTGATCTATAATTTCCTGGGCTAGCTCTACTCACTTTCTTGAATAACAGAACAACATCCGCAACCCTCCAATCTTCTGGAACCTCTCCCATCCACATTGGTGATGCAAAAATCATTGCCAGAGGCTCAGCAAATTCCTCCCATGCTTCCCACAGTTGACTGGGATACATCTTGTCCAGTCCCAGTGACTTATCCCACCTGATGCTTTCCAAAAGCTCCAGCACATCCTCTTTCTTAATAACTACATGCTCAAATAATTTCCTTTCCTTTGCCTTCTTAAAGAGTGGAATAACATTTGCACTCTTCTGGAACCATCCAGAATCAGTTGATTCTTGAAAGATCATGACCAATGGATCTGTTATCTCTTAAACAACCTCTCTTAGAAAGGATGTACTGACACTGGAGTGGGTTCATAGGAGTTCTTCATAGGAAAATGATTCCAGGATTGAATGGCTTGTCATATGAAAAGTGTTTGATGGCTTTGGGCCTGTATTCACTGGAATTAAGAAGAATGAGAGGTGACCTCATTGAAACATATCGAGTGTTGAAAGGTCTTGATAGAGTGGATGTGGAGAAGATGATTTTAATGGTAGGAGAGTCCAGGACCAGAGACCACAGCCTCGGAATAGAGGCTTTCATAATGGAGATGAAGGGGAATTTCTTTACCAGAGAGTGGTAAATCTATGGAAGTTGTTGTCACAGGCAGCTGTGGAGGCCAAGTCATTTTGTACATTTTAAAGCAGAGGTTGATAGATTCTTGATTGGTTGGGGCAGGAGAGGAAATGGAGAGAAGGGAGGAGATTGGGGCCAAGAGGAAAAATGGATCAGCCATAATGAACTAGTGGGGCAGATGTGATGGCTCAATTCTGCTCTTATGGTCAGTCAGGTCTTTGGCACTGTGGCTGAGAAGGGAAGGGAGGAAAAGAGGTGAGCTGTAATGATAGTGGTGTCATTGGTTTGGGGAACAGACAGATGCTTCTGTGGATAAGAATGAGATTCCTGACTGTGTGGTGCTACAACAGGAACCACTCACTGCATGTCATAAGGCCAAAGAGCTGATTATTGACTACAGGTGGGTGAAACTGGAGGTCCATAAGACAGTCCTCATTAGGAGATCAGGCTTGGAGAGTGTCAGCAGCTTCAAATTCCTCAGTGTTATCCATTTCAGAGAATATGTTCTGGGTCTTGTACATAAGCAATAAGCAAATTTGTGATGACAGCAAAATTGGGGGTGTAGCCGACAGTGAGGAAGACTATCAAAGCTTGGAATAGGAACTGGACCAGATGACAAAAACTGGCTGAAAACTGGCAGTGTGAGGAGGTGCATTTTGGTAGGACAAACCTGCTTGGGTTTACATGGTAGAGCACTGAGGAGTATGGTAGAACAGAGGGACTGGGGAATATAGATCCATAATTCTGAGAAAGTGGCATCACAGATAGAGCCATTAAGAAAGGTTTTGGCACATAGGCCTTCATAGTCCGGTATTGAGTACCAGAGTTGGCAGTGTTATGTCGAAGTTGTATATGACGTTGGTGAGGCCTAATTTGGAGTACCGTGTGCATTTCTGGCCACCTGCCTACAGGAACCAAGTCAATAAGATTGAAAGAGTGCAGAGAAAATTTGCAATAATAGTACTAGGACCCGAGAACCTGAGTTATAGGGAAAGGTTGAATAGGTTAGGATTTTAGTCCACATTGCACAGAAGAATGAGAGGAGATTTGATGGAGGTATACAAAATTCTGAGCAATAGATGCGAGCAGGCTTTTTCCACTGAGAATGGGTGAGACCGGAACTAGAGGTCATGGGTTAAGATGAAAGGAGAATTGTTGAAAGGGAACATGAGGGGGAATTTCTTCACCTAGAGGGTGGTGAGAGTGCAGAATGAACTGCCAGCAGAAATTGTGAATTTAAGAGAAATTTGATAGGTGCATGGAGGGAATTTACCATTGGAAAATTAATGTATGCTTGAATTTATTTTCCTAATATCACTGTTCTTTAAACCATCTGCACAGCAGACTTCAGCTGAATATATATGCTACTATACTATAAAGGAAAATAACTGTGAGTCCAGCAAGATTAATCCTGGGGTATTTAAATTGTATTTAATCAAACATAATTTATCATAAATATTGTCACTCTCCTAGAGTGTTATTATAATCTTATCAGTGTATATTTGGAATATAGTGAGGCATAATATTTAGTTAAAACAATTAAAACCAGAATTTAACTTGTGGAAAAATGTAAGTTACCACACAGTTTACTTGTGGTCAAGTAACTGCAATAGTTTGAGATGAAACAGATGTGTAGTGGAAAATCTAAATTGCACAATTAAAGTGAATATATGGGTGCAGTTATAAATCAGGGTCTGCACGGGCACCGAGTAACGAAGGATGCACCATGGAGATATTTACAGAAACTTGGTCACGGAAGGACATCAAATCATTGCTAGACTTTTGAAAGCACATTTGATTTCACATGATCTCTAGCCACTGTTAATTCCCTCCCCCATGAGAGCAGCTAATAATGATATGGAATGAATTGATGCTAATTGGTTAGAATGATCATTTCCTTTTTTAAAAAATACTGAATATATTTTGGACTTCTGAATCCACAAGTTATTCCTTTAGATTTACTTAGAATAAGTATACACTAAGGAAATTCAATTACATCATTAATATTTAATCTGAAATGTTCCTTCTCCAAATGACAAATATTTTCAGAATTTGAAATGTTCAAAATCTGGAATGTTTTACTTTTCATTTACTATTGACAGACGCTATCAAATTCTAGAACATTCAGATATTATGACATTTACAATACTTGTTTCATACTGTGCTGCATGAATTACACTGAACCACATTTAGCACATCTCATTAATAAACAAAATATAATTTGCATCAGACAAACTGATTAATTTCAACATCTGGTTTTTATATCATTTTTACTTTTTAAAAAAACTCACATTTCCTATCTGTGCTTTTTAAGGTTAGAGTTAACCCTAGAAGAAATGCAGATAATGGGCAAAAACATGTGATTGTCATACACATGCAAAAGTAGGTCAGTGACAATCCAATTTATTTTAAGATGCTTAGATCCCTTGAAAACAAAACCGCAGAAAACAAAGAAGCCACCTACGCCAAGTCTTTTGTCTCTCAGTTATTTGATTTGTAAAATGGCCAGAATTTTTGAAAATTCAGCAAGAATTTCAGTTTGCATTAAAGGTTCTTAAATGATGATGATCTGTATACTCCATTTGCAGATGACCACCTCATCCCATTTATCCTACATGCTGTCATCATCATCGTGGGAATTAGTTTATTATTGCTGGTACTGATTGCGTTCAGTTTTGTTGGTAAGTCGCAATGAATGAAATTCTTTAGAAGCTATATTGGGGATTATTCTGAAGCTAAGAAATTATATGAATATAGCAGATATGAATTCAAGCAAGAAACAGTCTTCAGTTCTTAAAGTAAACAATTCTGTAAATTAAAAGGACAATTTTGCAAACAAACAATATGTTTGGCTGCTAAAAGATATGGCTTACAAAGTGAAGTGACCATGAGTTCTGGTTTGCATCAGCCAAACACAATGGGAAATAAACTCTTCTCGGGCTTCCAGCCAGGTACAGATACCGATTTTAACTGATGCTTCAATGACAAACTCTGTCATCTTCATCAGGGATGATGCCTGGGCATATTTATACCCCTGCAGTCTGTCCCTCCTGATTGGTTAGACGTCATACAATCAGGTTTCTGCTGTACTGCCTTATTTATGATCAAATTCCAGTTCTTACTTAGAGCAAGACCTTCGTCTTTGTTAAAATTCTTTTTCTCTTGTTTTATTTCAATCTCTTCCTTCACCAGGTGATCCCCAAAGACATTTGCCTGGCACAGCAGTTTTGTACCATCGAAGTCAATCCCATGGCCGTTGTGAATGCAGTATTTTGCTACCACTGATTTCTCTGTGTAACCCAAACAGATACAACTTCTATGCTCCTTGATTTGGGTTTCCACCGTGCATCTCATCACATTGAAATAAAATTAGTAAGAACTGGAATTTAATTGTAAACAAACTGGGACAACAGAAACTTGATTGGATGAGAACTAACCAATCAGGAAGGAAGGATGGTTGGGAGTATGTATACCACAGGACTAGACATTCCTAGCTATTGTCACTGATGAAGACAGCAGAGTTTGTCATCAAACCGTTGGTTAAAATCAGCCTGAGAGGAGTTTATTTGTCATATATGCTTTGAAAGCACTCGATTCTTTTCTTTTTCATAAAACAATGGGGTTATGCTAATTGGTGTACATCAAACCAGATGACGCTGCTTAAGTTATTTACACCATGCTGACTGAGTACAAGGAAGCTTGCAGAGCAGACCGAGATTGTCACTGAGCACATCACACAGACACACCTGATCAATCCATGGTTGAGATATTTCCTTACTTAAAGCCCTCACAGATTAATTTTGGGTTTTTGGCATCTCTCTCCCCAGAAGCCTTTAGACATTACTTTGTCCCAACCAACTCTGGCCTTTTACCTCTTCTCACTATCATCTCCCCCGGGCCCCTACTCCTCCCCTTCCTCTCCAGACTTTACCATTTAGAATATTAATAATAATACTCTTGGCAGTGTAGAGAATCAGAGGGATCTTGGGGTCCGAGTCCATAGGACACTCAAGTTGCCGTGCAGGTTGACTCTGTGATTAAGAAGGCATACGGTGCACTGGCCTTCATCAACCGTGGGACTGAGTTTAGGAGCCGAGAGTTAATGTTGCAGCTATATAGAACCCTGGTCAGGCCCCATTTGGAATACTGTTCTCAGTTCTGGTCACCTCACTATAGGAAGGATGTGGAAAGCATAGAAAGGGTGCAGAGGAAATTTACAAGGATGTTGCCTGGGCTGGGGAGCATGCCTTATGAGAATAGGTTGAGTGAATTCAGCCTTGTTACCTTGGAGCAGCGGAGGATGAGAGGTGACCTGGTAGAGGTGTATAAGATGATGAGAGGCATTGATCGTGTGGATAGTCAGAGGCTTTTTCCCAGGGCTGAAATGGCTAGCAAGAGGGGGCAGTTTTAAGATGCTTGGAAGTAGGTACAGAGGAGGTGTCGGGGACAAATTTTTTTCAATGCAGAGTGAGTGCATGGAATGGGCTGCTGGTGACGGTGGTGGAGGCGGATACGATAGGGTCTTTTAAGAGACTCCTGGATAGGTACATGGAGCTCAGAAAAATAGAGGGCTGTTGGTAACCCTAGGTAATTTCAAAGGTAAGGACAGGTTTGGCACAGCTTTGTGTGCCGAAGGGCTTGTATTGTGATGTAGGTTTTCTAGGCTTCTAAGTTTCCTACCTACCTGGTGTCACCTATCACCTTCTAGCTATCCTCCTTTCCCACCCCCACCTTTTTATTCTGGCATCTACCCCCTTCCTTTCCAGTCCTGAAGAAGGGTCCTGGCCCAAAATGCTGACACTTTATTAATTTCCCTAGATGCTGCCTGACCTGCTGAGTTCCTCCAGCAGTTTGTGTGATGTTTTGCATTTTCAGGATATACAGAATTTCTCATGTTTCAGGTATCTGAACATGAAAATATGCTTCCACTGTAGATAGGTACCTCACAGGAAGCATTGTCAAACCTAAAATAATGAAATAAATGATGTCACTGTAACTATTGAAATTGGATTGAATATCTATTGTTATTGATCTGAAGGACAAAAATATGATGTACTTTGAATACGAGAGACTCTACTGTGGGTCTCCAGGAGAATGCAAACTTGTGAAGAATAAAGACCTTTATATCACCAGCTTCATTGTCTCTCTGGTCACTCAGATCACAAGTTACAATAAAGATTTATACCCCATCTTAAATCAGTAAACCCTAATTTTGAGAGTTCTAGACATTCCAGTCAGTGGAAATGTACTGAAATACTTGCAAAGCTCAATGGATAAATGAGCCCCCCTCTCAGTAAACCCACCCAACTTAATCTCTCCCTTGAACAGCTGACCCACTAACCCAAGAATCAGTTTAGTACATCCTTTTTTGTGTAATGATGTTCCATTTCATTTTTCAAGATGAGCTATGGATTGGAGAGTTTTTTTCAATTACTAGTCTCATTTTTTTTTAAATATTTGTTTACATAATGAAATGTTGATCTTTATTATTGCAATCCACAAAAGTTATCACAAAAGCTTTATTTTGATAAATGTAGACTACATGTATCTATAAATAGGTAAATGTAAACAGGCAGGAAATGCATCAATGTGGAATACGCAGCATTACTGACCGCTAATGAAAAGTCTTTTGGCAAAATAAAAATTACATCCAACTAATTCAACAAATTACATGGTAATCGCTCAATAGGACAATATTTTTAAATGTAATCCTACAATTACATTTAAAAATATCCTAGTTATACTGTATACCTATGCACAAAGTTTTCTTCTGAAGTATAGTTAGCCAAATGCGATACCATGGGTAGCCAAAATTTTTACCCAGTTTCGTACTTATGATTCTGTGGAAGTGCTGGCAAGATCTGCAAGATCTCAGATTAAACTAGAGATCTAACAGTGCATTATAACGGTAGAATTCACTATTCCAAGTGTAAACTGTTGGTTACAAACTGGTACCTTAAATGTAAATAGATCCACTTTCATTTGAGTAGCCAAAGCAAAAGAAGCTCGGAGAGAAGCTGTTTTTTTTAACTGATCGGGGCAAAGAGGCTAGACTGCGCACGCGCGTGACTAGCGCGCCAAAGGTTTAAAAAGGAGAGGAAGTTTTCAACAGTCATTTAAATCGAAGCAAGAGGCGAAGAGGGAAGAGGTAAAAGAAGTTCGGAGAGAGGCTGTTTTTTTTTTAACTGATCAGGGCAAAGAGGCTAGACTGCGCAGGCGCGTGAAAGTCCGCCTCTGAGATCAGCGAGCAGAGGCTGAGTACGAACTTCACTCCAGGTGAGGTAAGGCCGGGTAAGCTCCTTTAATTAATCTAATTAGATTAGGGGTAGGTAAAGAGGCAGCAGTTAGGGCAGTCCAGTGCTCCGTTTGCAATATGTGGGAAGTCAGTGTGAGCACAGCTGTCCCTGATGACTACACCTGCGAAAGGTATATCCCGCTGCAGCTCCTGACCAACCGTGTTAGGGAACTGGAGCTGGATGAACTTTGGATCATTCGGGAGACAGAGGCAGAGGCAGAAATAGACAGCAGTTTCGGGGAGATAGTCACCCCTAAGAGTAAAGGAGACAGGTAGTTGGGTGACTGTCAGGAGAGGGAAGGGGAATAGACAGGAAGAGCAGAGCATCCCTGTGGCCGTTCCCATCAACAATAAGTATACCATTTTGGATACTGTTGGTGGGGATGACCTACCAGGGACAAGTTGGAGTGGTTGAGTCTCTGGCACTGAGACTGGACCCTGAGCTCAGAAGGGAAGGAGGGAAAAGAGGAGAGCAGTAGTGATAGGGGATTCAACAGTTAGGGGGACAGATAGGAGGTTCTGTGGAAGAGATTGAGAATCCCAGATGGTCAGTTACCTCCCTGGTGCCAGGGTTCACAATATCTCGGATCGACTTCTCAGTATTCTCAATAGGGAGAGTGAGCAGCCGGATGTCATGGTCCATGTAGGGACCAATGATGTGGGTAGGAAGAGTGAGGAGGTCCTGAAAGGTGAGTTTAGGGAGCTAGGTGCCAAGTTAAAGGACAGGACCTCCAGGATAGCAATCTCAGGATTGCTACCAGTGCCACGTGCTGGTGGGTTTAGAAATAGTAAGATAGTGCAGATCAACACGTGACTGAAGACATGGAGCAGGATGGAGGGCTTCAGATTTATAGATAATTGGACAGTTTTCCAGTGAAGGTGGGACCTGTTCCGGTGGGATCGGAACTGGAGGGGGACAAATATTCTTGCAGGTAGGTTTGCTAGAGAGGCTCCAGTGGATTTAAACTGGATACGAGGTGGGAGGGGAATCAGAATGTAGCAACAGATGTATGGGAGCAGGAAGAAAAAAAAACATTAAAATTCTTTGTACTGTTAGAGATAAACATAGAGGAAGAGCTGTAGAATTTCTTAAATGTGTTTTAATGCTAGGAGCATTGTAAGAAAGGTGGATGAGCTTAGAGCAAGGATTGATACCTGGAAATATGATGTTGTAGCTATTAGTGAAACATGGTTGCAGGAGGGGTGTGATTGGCAACTAAATATTCTTGGATTTTGCTGCTTCAGGTGTGATAGAATCGGAGGGACAAGAGGGGAGCTGTTGTGTTGCTTGTCAGAGAAAATATTACAGCGGTGCTCTGGCAGGATAGATTAGAGAGCTCATCTAGGGAGGCTATTTGGGTGGAACTCAGGATTGGGAAAGGTGTAGTAACATTTATAGGGGTGTATTATAGACCATCTAATGGGGAACGAGAATTGGAGGATCAAATTTGCAAGGGGATAGCAGATATTTGTAGTAAGCACAGGGTTGTGATTGTGGGAGATTATAATTTTCCACACATAGACTGGGAAGCCCATACTGTAAAAGGGATGGATGGTTTGGAGTTTGTAAAATGTGTGCAGGATAGTTTTTTGCAGCAATACATAGAGGTACTGAGTAGAGAAGGGGCAGTGTTGGATCTTCTGTTAGGGAATGCGATAGGTCAGCTGACAGATGTATGTGTTGGGGAGCACTTCGGGTCCAGTGATCACAATACCATTAGTTTCAATATAATTATGGAGAAGGATGGGACTGGACCCAGAGTTGAGATTTTTGATTGGAGAAAGGCTAACATTGAGGAGGTGCGAAAGGATTTAGGAGGAGTGGATTGGGACAATTTTTTTTATATGGGAAGGATGTAATAGAGAAATTGAGGTCATTTAAAGGTGAAATTTTGAGGGTACAGAATCTTTGTAATCCTGTTAGGTTGAAAGGAAAGGTCAAAAGTTTGAGAGCGCCATAGTTTTCAAGTGATATTGGAAACTTGGATAAGAAGAAGAGAGATATCTACAATAAATATAGGCAGCATGGAGTAAATGAGGTGCTCAAGGAATATAAAGAATGTAAGAAGAATCTTAAGAAAGAAATTAGAAAAGCTAAAAGAAGATACAAGTTTGCTTTGGCAAGTAAGGTAAAAAAAATCCAAAGGGTATCTACAATTATATTAATAGCAAAAGGATAGTGAGGGATAAAATTGGTCCCTTAGAGAATCAGAGTGGACAGCTATGTGTGGAGCCGAAAGAGATGGGGGAGATTTTGAACGATTTCTTTTCTTCGGTATTCACTAAGGAGAAGGATATTGAATTGTGTAAGGTAAGGGAAACAAGCAGGGAAGTTATGGAAATTATGACAATTAAAGAGGAGAAAGTACTGGCGCTTTTAAGGAATATAAAAGTGGATAAATCTCCGGGTCCTGACAGGATATTCCCTAGGACCTTGAGGGAAGTTAGTGTAGAAATAGCAGGGGCTCTGACAAATATTTCAAATGTCATTAGAAATGGGGATGGTGCTGGAGGATTGGCGTATTGCTTATGTGGTTCCATTGTTTAAAATGGGTTCTAAGAGTAAACCTAGCAATTATAGGCCTGGCTGTTTGACGTCAGTGGTGGGTAAATTAATGGAAAGTATTCTTAGAGATGGTATATCTAATTATCTGGATGGACAGTGTCAGATTAGGAACAGTCAGCATGGATTTTTGCATGGAAGGTCATGTTTGACAAAGCTTATTGAATTTTTTGAAGAGGTTACGAGGAAAGTTGACGAGGGTAAAGAAGTGGGTGTTGTCTATATGGACTTCAGTAAGGCCTTTGACAAGGTTCCACAGAGAAGGTTAGTTAGGAAGGTTCAATCGTTAGGTTTTAATATTGAAGTAATAAAATGGATTCAACAGTGACTGGATGGGAGATGCCAGAAAGTAGTGGTGGATAACTGTTTGTCAGGTTGGAGGCCGGTGACTAGTGATGGGATCTGTACTGTGTCCATTGTTGTTTGTCATATATATTAATGATCTGGATGATGGGGTGGTAAATTGGATTAGTAAATACGCAGATGATACTAAGATAGGTGGCATTGTGGATAATGAAGTAGGTTTTCAAAGCTTGCAGAGAGATTTAGGCCAGTTAGAAGAGTGGGCTGAAAGATGGCAGATGGAGTTTAATGCTGATAATTGTGAGGTGCTTCATTTTGGTAGGACTAATCAAAATAGGACATACATGGTAGGGCATTGAGGAATGCAGTAGAACAGAATGATCTAGGAGTAAACACGAGGAAATCTGCAGATGCTGGAAATTTGAGCAGCACACACAAAGTGCTGGTGGAACACAGCAGGCCAGGCATCCTGATGAAGGGTCTCGGCCCAAAACGTCGACAGTGCTTCTCCTTATAGATGCTGCCCGGCCTGCTTTGTTCCACCAGCACTTTGTGTGTGTTGTTTGTTCTAGGAGTGATGGTGTATAGTTCCCTGAAGATGGAATCTCATGTGGATAGGGTAGTGAAGAAAGCTTTTGGTATGCTGGCCTTTATAAATCCGAGCATTGAGTATAGGAGTTGGGATGTAATGTTAAAATTGTACAAGGCATTGGTAAGGCCGAATTTGGAGTATTGTGTACAATTCTGGTCACCGAATTATAGGAAAGATGTCAACAAAATAGAGAGAGTACAGTGAAGATTTACTAGAGTGTTACCTGGGTTTCAGCACCTAAGTTACAGAGAAAGGTTGAACAAGTTAGGTCTTTATTGTTTGGAGCGTAGAAGGTTGAGGGGGGACTTGATAGAGGTATTTAAAATTATGAGGGGGATAGATAGAGTTGACGTGTATAGGCTTTTTCCATTGAGAGCAATGTAGATTCAAACAAGAGGACATGATTTGAGAGTTAGGGGACAAACGTTTAAGGGTAACACGAGGGGGAATTTCTTTACTCAGAAAGGTAGCTGTATGGAATGAGCTTCTAGTAGAAGTGGTAGAGGCAGGTTTGGTATTGTCATTTAAAGTAAAATTGGGTAGGTATATGGACAGGAAAGGAATGGAGGGTTATGGGCTGAGTGTGGGCCAGTGAGACTAGGTGAGAGTAGGCATTCGGCACTGACTAGAAGGGTCGAGATGGCCTGTTTCAGTGCTGTAATTGCTATATGGTTTTACGGTTATAAGTGCAATGGTACATTAGTTTACACAAGAGAAACTAAAATTACAGTTCTCACATCGAAACCTGGAGAATGGAGATGAGATTAAATGAGGGAATGTTCTCTTAATGCAAGAATAAGCATTGATCTAAATTTCATCTGTCACCCAAGAAGCTGGAACTGTCACATTGTACAAAATTGTTGACAATGTCAATTTAATCACTAACCTAAGTATATCATTACCTGAACAATGCACGAGTAGGCACTTCATTTGGATACAAAAGTAAATAGTTTGGTTGCTTGAATCTTAACCAATGCTAAGAACAAAAACAATTTTTTGTAATTTTAGTATTTTGCGGGTAATAGCCAATATAACATTGATGATGAATTTGTTGAGGTATCTTACATTTATCAAGACAACATCTAACCAAATGTGGGATGGGGATTAACCTTTGAGACAATTATACGGTATATACCAAATGTAAATAACTTTAGTTTATGAAGCTTTTGTATGTTGCCATAATTATACAATAGCATTCAGATGTTTTGATATGTTTCAGAAATCATGTAGTATTTTCTGAGGATCTTTTTAAGAGTGTACTTTGACTGTTATGTTAGAGTTTGAAAAATTATCTTATTTTCCACTTAGATCGACTCAGATGCCGAAAAGGATTCGAAGATCAGCAAGAGTAAGCTTGGTAAATGTTTCTCCAGTCCCTGACAGCACTTTCTTTGCCAGCTCCTTCTTCTTCTCCTGAAGTTCAAAGATTTTGTCTTCAATAGTTCCTTCACACACAAACCTACAAGGGAAAGAATAACATTAATCTGCAATCTACAAAATTTTTCTTTTAGGATATTTTGACATTATTAGGGGTGAAATGGTATTGTAACGGTCAGTGTAACTTTACTCCGCTGCCGGCTGTAAGGAGTTTGCGTTGTTATGTCCATAGCCCCCTCCTTTGTGAGAATCGCAAGGTCACTAGTGGGTTGAGTCAAGGGGCCCAGGAAATGAGAATGGGACGTGCAAAATGCCTCGTTTCCCCAGCGATGTAAAGCTACGGGACATGGCCATTGTCTCTGGAAGACCAAGTTGTGTATTGAGTACTGTACTATTCATTGAAGCCCCTCAGGGGATGGCCAGAGTGGGCTGGTTGAGGGATTGCATCATCCCAACCTGATTGACATCGGAGACCCCGTGAGGAAGTATAAAAGAGGGTCTGGGGAACAACCCCTTTAGACGCACCAGAAGAAATGTTAAGCGACCACGTAACAGCAGGAAGTCATCTGAAATAAGCCACGTGCGTTCGATTCCGTGGCTGGAATTGGTGGCTGGAACCACGGGAAAACAGCTTTTAGCTAACAACGGGGAAGCCCGCTCCCCTGACTCAACGGATCGGCACCTTAAAAGACCTGGGGAAAGTTTAAACCGCATCACTTTTAAACCCAACAACGCTGCAGCTTGAACGAACTGACAGTGACTGTTATCTTTCCATTGGACAATACATTAACCCCCTAAACAACGATAGAGCTATTTCTTATTGGTTATTATTATACCCGCGCTTAGATTTAGTATTGATGACGTATATTATCTGTATGTTTGCATTAATCTTATTTTTGTGCCCTTTATCAATAAATACTTTTAAAAATAGTACCATCAGACTTCAACGGACCTCTCTATCTTTGCTAGTAAGTGATCCAGTTACGGGAATTCGTAACAGCATGTTCTGCCTGTGACTGTGTGGGTTTCCTTACGGTGCTTCAGTTTCTTTCCACGTTCCAAAGATGTATGAGTTACAGTTAGTCTGTCAGTTGTGGGCATGCCATGTTGGCACTGGAACCATAGCGACACTTGAAAGCTGTCCTGCATACAACTTAAGAGTGACACAAATAACATATGTCACTGTATGTGTTGATGTATATATCACAAATAAAGCTTTTCTTTCATCTTTACTTGAGGCAGTGAAAACAACTTCAGTTACAATAGCAAGTCAGATGCATCTGAAGCCTGTTCAAACAAATACTGACCCAGATAAAATGCCATATTCTCAGCAGTAATGTTATGGGTTTGACCCGAAACACTTGTTTTCCCCCGTAATAGATGATACCACAATCTAGTAAGTATTCTGTAAATGAACTCAACATTTTCAATAAAGTAAATGGACAGAATAAACCATTTCTACAAGGGCACATCAAAAATGTCCAATGTTACTTGTTTCTGTTCTGTCAACTAGTCAATGAAATTGTTTGCCATCTGTATCCATGACCAATATCCTTGGTTATAGTAAAAAATAATCCTAATATCTAACATTGACTGTTTATGGTAGTATGTTTCATATCTCAACCACCCTTTATACAAATGGATATCTCCTGTAATTTTAATGCTAAGTCTGTGACCTGAAATGTTAAACTGTTTCTGTTTGCATAGATGCTGCAGACCTGCTGATTGTTTCCACAGTTTTGTTTCCAGGATTTTCAGTTTTGATGTTGCTTCTTAAAGATCCCTGGTTGTAATTTTAAGGTTCCTCCCCACCTTGTCCTGATTATCCGCATCAGTTGGAGGTTTGCTTAGCCTATCAATTTTTTAACATCTTAACAAACCTCCACCCCCACCATACCCCAACCAATTTGCTCTTTAAGTTCTTGTACCCAGGGAGCACAAGCCTAGTTTATGCACTTCTTGCACAGCTCTATCATTCCAGTGAATTTACACTGCATTCCTAACAAAATTCTATCAATAGCAAGTGCACCTACAATGATATATTTAGAACATTTTTAGTTTCTGGATATACGGACAATTACCCTACAAGTGCTGGATTAAATTTGTAGCTGATTAGTTTAGTGATATGTAATATTTGTAACTTCACTGTTCAAGTTATCATTTAACTTTCACTTTTACCTAAAATATTCTTGTACTTGGCTACATTGAAATTCATTACAATTTTGTTTGATTTTTTTTTGTTTCATCTTTGTAACCTTACCTTCCACATGCATACATGGTGTTTTACCGCACTACCAATAAATATAAATGGACAATCTGTTGTGATCCAGTGGTTGTTACTTCCTGCTATTTCACCATTGTTTAATGCCCTGTTAATCTCCTAAACTGCTTAATAATTTGCTCTTAATTCCATAGCTTTAGTAATAAATACCAACCCTTAATGTTGGTAATGCACATATAAAACATACCACAGACACTGGGCAGTTGTCACTTCATAAAGAGACTTGGGTTCATTAGACATGACCTATCTCAAAGAATACACTGGCTATTTGGTTGGTTTGTGCCGTCCCCAAACCAGCTGGTAGATCTGCTTTTATAATTTCCTCATTTCTCTCATTTACAGATAATTGCTCATCATGGTTGAAAATTTTTAATTAAGTCACTCAAACCAGATGAACTACACCAGTGATCCTCAACCACTGGGCTGCGGAGCTGCACTGGGTCACGGCCCGGTGGTTGGGGACCACTGAACTACACCCTAGGGTTCTGAAAGAGGTAGCATTAGAGATTGGGAAGACAATAATAATGATCTTTCAAAAATCATTGTGCTCTGGCATGGTGCCAGAAGACTGGAAAATTGCAAATGTTACTCCACTCTTCAAGAAACGAAGAAGACAGCAGAAAGGAAATTATTGACCAGTTAGCCTAACCTCAGTAGTTGGGAACATGTTCGAGTCAAGTGTTAAGGATGAGATTATGGACTACCAGATGACACAGGACAAGATGGGACAAAGTCAGCATCGTTTCCTTAAGGGAAAATCTTGCCTGATGAACCTGTTGGAATTCTTTGAGATTTCTAGTAGGATAGAAATTTTGTCTATCAGAAGGCCTTTTACAAGGTGCTAGATATAAGGCTGCTTACCAAGTTAAGAGCCCAGGGTATTACAGTAAAGCTACTGGCATGATTAGAGCATTGGCTGATTGCTAGGAGGCTGTGAGTGGGAATAAAGGGATCCTTTTCTGGTTGGCTCCCAGTGACTGGTGGTGTTCTGCAGGTGTTGGTGTTGGGATCGCTTCTTTTTATACTGTATATTAATGATTTAGGTGACAGAATAGGTGGCTTTGTTGCCAAGTCTGCAGGTGGTACAAAGATTGGTGGAGGGGCAAGCAGGGTCAGGAAACAGGCTACAGAAGGACAAGACTAATTAGGAGAATGGGCAAGAAAGTGGCAAATGAAATGCAATGTTGAAAAATGCATGGTCATGCACTTTGATTGTAGAAATAAATGTGCAGACTATTTTCTAAACAGGGAGAAAATCCGAAAATCCAAAAATCTGAGATGCAAAGGGACTTGGGAGTGTGCTTGTGCAGAACACACTAGGGGTCAGCTTGCAGGAAGAGTTCATGGTGAGGAAGGCAAATGCAATGTTAGCATTCATTTCAAGAGCTCTAGAACACAAACGCAGTAATGTAATATTGAGGCTTTATAAGGCACTGGTGAGGCCTCACCTTCAGAATTGTGAACAGTTTTAGGCTCCTCATCTAAGAACAGATTAACTGTCATTAGAGAGGGTCCAGAGGAGGTTCACAAGGATGATTCTGGGAATGTAAGGGTTAGCAACGAGGAACGTTTGATTGCTCTGGGTCTGTACTTGCTGGAAATTTGAAGGATGGGGAGGGTGGAATCTCACTGAAACCTTTTGAATGTTGAAAGGCCTAGACAGAGTAGATGCAAAAAGTATATTTCCCATGGTGGGGAGTCTAGGGCAAGAGGGCACAGCCTCAGGATAGAGAGGCGTCCATTTAAAACAGAGCTGTGGAGAAATTTCTTTAACCAGATGGTAGTGAATTTGTGGAGGTCAATTCGTTTGGTGTACTTAAGGCAGAGCCTAATAGATTCTTGATTGGACACGGCATCAAAGTTTAGGGATGAAGGCCAGAAGTGGAGCTGAGGAAGTGAAAGAAGGATCAGCCATGATTGAATGGCAGAGCAAACTTGATGGGCCAAATGACTTAATTCTGCTCCAATGTCTTATCGGCTAATACATCTCTTCTTTCAAAAACCATAAAGTAGAGCCGGTCCTAGAAATTTGCGTTTTGTTACATTTGTTCCTATTTTTACTAAATCTGAATTCGTGATTCTCTGGATCTCTTCTGCTTGGACAATGGCAAGTACCAATTCAACAAGCTTATTCCTTATTTTCATTTTCAATGTAATCAAATTGATTTAAGGATATCGCCTTTGCCTTCTAATTTCCATGGTGTGTTAAGCTTCTTATCCCTCAAGGTCCTTTTCATATTCCTTTATAAAATTACCATTTCATTTTTCCTTAACCTTTGCTTTACATTGCTTAGCCCCCTAGGTATACAGTTTGTTGATCATTTACAGGCCTTATCTGTGTTTTGGGTTGCTCTGCGACTTTGGTCAACCGTGACTATTCAATTTGGTCAGTACAGCTCTGCTCCCTGAAGGCGTACATACAGTTTCTGTGTTCAAAAATGTAAGTTTTTAATTATCTTGCTGTTTATCCGTAGTTTCAACCAGACCTGTTTTGACATGTTGCCTCTCATTCCTTTAGAGTTAGCCTTAAAACATCAAAACCTGAATGACCTTGATTTTTTAAAAAACTGAACATTTGAATAAACACTCCCTTCACTGTTAACAAAGTTATCATGAACAAAATTTAGTTAATTCCTCACTATCTGTGAAAGAAGAAATGCTAAACTGCTGTTATCTATACCGTTCTGACTGCAAAATGAATTGTGGTGCTGAAGAATAGCAGGGAAGTGTAAAATTGCACTTCATGCCCACAGTTTATGGTGTAAAATTGACTCTCACCCTTCCTCCGGAGATGATACAGGAATAGCTTTCCTTTTGATCTAAACTGTAATAGCTGCAAAGACTACCAGTAAGTATGCTTTTAGGTTTTTTTGGGGGGGAGGGTATAAAATGTCCAAAGCTTTGTATTTTAGGATTTTTTAAATATGTCACATTTTAAATTTTAAAGCTTTGTTTCTACAGATTACATAAACATACAGATTTTGATTGTTCTGGCTAAGCCTAGCAGTATGCTTAGCATTTGATAGATTTATTTCTTCTTTTTTGGGTAGTGTTAGCTTTGGATGTCTTGCTTGCTTTGGGACCTTTTGCATGAATATATTTGTGAATTTACTGATCATCATCTTTATCCTGCAAGCTCCCACTTCAGGACCACTTCAGCTGAGTTGGTAGTTTATAAAGAGTTACTGGTAAATTCTGTTGTCTAACCTTAAAATTTGATTCCCTGAAAATTATTTTTTCTGATTCTAATTATTCTACTGCTGGTCTACAAATTAAAACAGCCCTCATTCTTCTATATTGACTACAGTACAAAATGGATTCAAATGTCTTGTTGCTTCTACTATTCTCATCCTTACTCCCAGGTGCTACTCATTCACCCAGTAACCGGGAGCAAGCCCATCTGAACAATAGCTCAAACAAGCACTTTGTCTACACTGGAACATCATGTACAAAATGCATCTCTAGAACTCAAAGTTTTAACAGCACGCCAAAACTTTCAACATCTATCAATTGAAAAGGCAAGTCTCTACCCAATCTCATACTGTTTCCTAACCCGGAAATCACCATTTCTCTATTGGTCCAAACCCTGAGCTACCTTTTTTTCATTCCCCACCCCCCAGTAACTCTTTGACAATTTGGACCTCCCCTGAATTCAGCTGATCTTTATTTTTTTTATTTTAGAGATCCAGCACGGAAACAGGAGAGGGGGTGTGCAATTACCAGAAGTTCAAGAAATCCATCTTCATGCCATCAGGTTGGAGGCTACCCAGACAGAATACAAGGTATTGCTCCTCCAACCTGAATGTGGCCTTATGCTGGCAGTAGAGGCGGCCGGCATGTCGGAATGGTAATGGGAAGTAGAATTGAAATGGGTGGCCACTGGGAATTCTCACTTTATATGGTGGACAGAGAGAAGGTTCTTGGTCTCAGCAACATACAGGTGGCTCAGTTACATGGATTAATTAACCAAATTCAGATAATCTTGGATTATCCTAGTTTGAAATACTGAGCCACAACTCAGTTAAGCAAAATACAGAACAAACAAAAAAGAAATTACTAATTAGTAACAAGATGAGACAAAAGTAGCAAAGTTTGATACTCAGAGCAAGGAGAGTCAGTCCTACAACAGAGAAACTGAGCCTTCAATCCACCACATCCGTGCCAACCGTCACAATACTCATTATACCAATTCCATTTTCCAACACTTGACCTGTAGCCTTCTATGCCTTTGGTGACTCAAGTGCTCTTTGGATAAAAAAACGTAATGAGTGTCTCTGCTACTGCCACACTCCCTGGCAGCACATTTCAGATTCTAGCCCCACAATCGGTTAAAAGGTTTCTTCCTCAACCTCTTCAAGCCTGCTACCCATTAAGCCTATTCCCTCTGGCTTTAGCTATTCTGTTATGTTCCTCTATTCCCCCCCCCCCACCCTTGCAAATTTGAATCCATGTTGTCCTGGAAATCATGGGCTCCAACCTTTTGGTATACTCACTCATGTTGGAACTTGTCTAAAACCTTACCAAAGTCTATGTAAACTATGCCAGGTGCAGTACCCTATCAACACACTATCAAATTTGTCAAACAAATAAATTTCCATTGCATAGAGCCATGCTATGTTGGATCATTTCTTGCCTTTCCAACTGTAGACTAATTTTATTCCTTAATAACTTTTCTACAACCATTATTATACTCAATTTCCTGTGATAACCAGGTTTATCTGAGCAGCTATTCTTAAACAAATGTACATCTTCTGTCCTCCAAATATCTGATATATCATCTGTGGCCACTGAAGGTTTAAAATTTCTGCCAGATCCCTGACAATCTCTTCCCTTATTTCCCAGAGCTGGGTTACATCTCATTAGGCCATGGGGATTTGTCCACTTTTGTCTTCCTCCTTTTTTAATGTTCTCCTCTCCCTGAATTCTCCAACTACAGTGTCCTTTCCCTTACTGTGTATAGACAATTAAAACCTTACCCACAAACTGACTCCATGCACAGCATACCCATGGGCCCCATTCTTTCCTTGGTTACTTCCTTCCCCTTAAACATATGTCCAAACTGTTCTAAGACTAAGGAAATTCACACTTATATTTTGAGCTTCCCCTTTTTTT
This sequence comes from Hypanus sabinus, assembly GCF_030144855.1. NCBI lineage: Eukaryota > Metazoa > Chordata > Chondrichthyes > Myliobatiformes > Dasyatidae > Hypanus > Hypanus sabinus. The sequence goes on along the minus strand of NC_082709.1, from coordinate 149,086,584 downwards.
CATTTCCCCCCCCAGTAACTCTTCGCTAATTTGGACCTCCCCTGAATTCAGCTGATCTTTATATTTTTTTATTTTAGAGATACAGCACGGAAACAGATCCATCTGACCCAACAAGTCCGCATTGCCCAATTATACCCATGTGATCATTTAACCTAACATCTTTGGAACATGGGAGGAATACAGAGCATCCACAGGAAATCCACATGGTCACGGGGAGAACAAACTCCTGCCATTTGCTTTTGTGTTCTTTATACAACCCCGAATATAGCTTTAGCATCCAGAGTTCCTCGTGTTTGTTTCTTTGCCCCAACTTGCAGAAATCCTAATGCTAAATTACTTTCGAATGACTTCAGTTTGTCATGTGGACTTATTTCAAATGGCTGTGCTCAGTTTACTTATCTGAGGTATTCTGACTTGTCTCCATCCTTACTAAAGAAGGAAGAGGAGAATGTGAAAATAAAAGTATTTAAGCAATGGAAAATCAATTGCACAAAAAAAATCAAGCTGATACAATTTTATCAATAATTCAGTGCTTTCTGTGCATGAGGAAAATATATTCAACCTATCCCATCTTTAAAAATAATTGAAAGGTACAATAGCATGACTGCTAATCTTTAATCTTACCAGTGCATATCTAATAGGAAAAGGTTATTGCCTCCAATAAGATTCAAACCCACACCACCAGCACAGAGGGAGACCAACATGACCTGTGATAAGACAGAGGAACAACGGAAGTGTCACACACAAAACGCTGGAGAACTCAGCAGGCTACTCAGCATTCTTGGAAAAGAGTAAACAAGCTCGGAGTTTCAAGCCGAGATGATTCATCAGGACTGTTTTCATGCATTTCACAAAGTAAAAATAAACGTGTCATTGTATTGATGGGCACATTTTTTTAATATATATCTCACACTTTTGTCCAATAAATACATTTATTTGGGCCAAGACCCTTGTCTAGGTTTCAGAAACCAAACATTACAGTTGAAACTGATGAAAGAGAGGGATTATTTAAACAATGCATCTACAAACTGTACCTAGCATCAATAGAATTCCAAGTCAGAGAAAATTGACGCACTAAAACCAGGAAGCGCAATCAATAATCGAAATTCCTGATATAAATCATAAAATAAATTTTCTAAAATCCACTTTAATTTCAACATTTCAAAATGACAGTCCATGGAGTGAGTGCTGGCAATATGAAGCCTACCAAGGAAAAATAGGAGCAACAGTAGGCCATTTGGCTTTGCAAGCTTGCTTGATTCCCCATCTCAGTATTTTCCCCCCATTTCCTTCCCCATAAACCTTATTGCCTTTTGTCTGGAAATTGCTCCATCTCCTCCATAAATATATTCAGAGTTTTAGTATCCACTGTCTCCAGTGAGAGAATTGCATGGTTTAAGTCTCTAAAGGAATTTCTCTTCATCTTAGTGATAAATATTTGTTTTATCCTGTACTCTGATGAGACTATGATCCTCTCCTAGATATCTTGACTAGGGTAACTACCCTCACTTTGTGGCTACCTGGCTCTGTCAGAATCATGTACATGTAAACAAGATCTTCTCTGATTCTTAAAAGTAGTGGCGATATGCCTAGTTGACCAAATCACTCCACCAGTCTAGATAGATAGATACTTTATTCATCTCCAAGGGGAAATTCAACATTTTTCCAGTGTCCCATACACTTATTGTAGCAAAACTAATTACATACAGTATTTAATTCAGTATAAATATGATATGCATCTAAAATCACCCTCCCAAAAAGCATTAATAAATAGCTTTTAAAAACTTCTTAAATAGTTTACTAAAGTGCATTGAGTGGTAACTTAAGCTCAGTCCTAACCCCGGCACTATAACATGTCTTGCCCCTGGTGGTTGAATTGTAGAGCCGAATGGCGTTGGGGAGTAATGATCTCTTCATCCTGTCTGAGGAGCATTGCATTGACAGCAACCTGCCGCTGAAGCTGCTTCTCTGTCTCTGGATGGTTCAGGGTTTTCCATGATTGACCGTAGCCTACTCAGCGCCCTCCGCTCTGCCACCGATGTCATACTCTCCAGTTCTGTGCCCACGACAGAGCCCGCCTTCCTTACCAGCTTATTAAGTGAATCTAGTGAATCTATGCAGCAAAACCTCAGGGATGTGCATAGTTTAGGTAAGGAGCCAAACATTCCAGAAACTGTCTCGCACCAAGGCATTTTTTAATAGCAAGGTATCACCTGTCCTGAATTCAAAACGTTTTACAATATTCAAAATCTTTTACAATATTCAAAATCTTTTACAAAACATGTCACCTGTTGTCCTATGTCTTGCTGCACCTGAATGTTTGGTGGTAGATAAGGACACCCCATTTCTATGGTAATGTTTCCCAAACTGTCACCATTTACATAGTATTCTGCCTTCATGTTTATCCTTCTGAAGTGAATATTTATCCTGTGTTTATATTGTTTCTGTTGCCTTTTTGCCTGTTCACTTTGTTCTCTTTGTGCTTTCCTCGCAAGCATATTCACTAAACTTAAAAACATTGAATTTGGTTTTTGCATCCAAAATATTGATACATATTGCTTAAAGCTGAACCGTCCAACCGTTTTGGACGTGGCAAATTCATTAATGTGGCGTGGCGAAGTTCATAGTAAATTAAAGATCAAGCCTTATCCAGAACATTGAACATAAAATGGAACTGAGCTGCATGTGTTGATTGTAGAAAAAGGTTACTGAGATGTGAGAGGCAATTCGGGTCAGGAAACGATCTCGAATCACCTGGCTCGGAGTCTCTGGGTGGACAAACATACTTGATGACCCAGATATTTATCTTTTTTCTTCGTGTTACTTTCCTCGCACTTCTCTGCTTTCTTTGCACTTTCTCTGTAACTGTAGCACTGTTCTGCAATCCGTTTTCCTCTTAGCTATCTCAGGGAATATTCCGGCTGGCTGGCACACAGTACAAAAGCTTCTCAATCTATTTCAGTACACATGGCAACAGTATACCCAAAGTAACAAGTTGCATTGCCGGCGGCATTCAATGTCTATTAGGTGCTGTACACTTTCGCTGTTGTTTCGTGCTCCACTTGGTCCCAGAACAGGGGAAATAAAAACTTTCCGATCCAAATTTGAGGAAGGACATTCTTGCTATTGAGGGAGTGCAGCCTAGGTTCACAAGGTTAATTCCCGGAATGGCGGGACTGTCATATGTTGAAAGATTGGAGCGACTGGGCTTGTATACACTGGAATTTAGAAGGATGCGAGGGGATCTGATAGAAACATATAAGATTATTAAGAAATTGGACACGCTGGAGGCAGGAAGCATGTTCCCGCTGATGGGTGAGTCCAGAACTAGAGGCCACAGTTTAAGAATAAGGGGTAGGCCATTTAGAACAGAGATGCGGAAAAACTTTTTCACCCAGAGAGTGGTGGATATGTGGAATGCTCTGCCCCAGAAGGTAGTGGAGGCCAAGTCTCTGGATGCATTCAAGAGAGAGTTAGATAGAGCTCTTATAGATAGCAGGGTCAAGGGATATGGGGAGAGGGCAGGAATGGGGTACTGATTGTGTCTGATCAGCCATGATCACAGTGAATGGCGGTGCTGGCTAGAAGGGCCGAATGGCCTACTCCTGCACCTATTGTCTATTGTCAAATATGATTTAGGCAAGATCATTACGAAGCCGCTTTCCAAGTAAAACAAAGGAAACTCACAGCGTAGGTTCAACTATGAGTGATGACGTGTGTGTATTCAATATTAATTTTGCTGATATTGATTTTACTTACTGTATGTTTTGAAACACTACATTAAGCGAACTGTTCTTTATTGCCAATGGAATAAATGGTTCTGGTTCTTTCTCATGGGCAATTCACGCCTTCACCGCTGCTGTCTTCTACAGTATTCCCGTTTTCCTTCCACAATTTGCTGATGGTGGTAATCGCAGGGATCGTTGTCAGTCTAAAAATTATCCAGTCCCCTACGGTTTTGACCCCTCGTCGAGGGCAAACAGCTCGATTCAATAGCCCCTGCGAATCGAGGAGGAGCCGGAGGATCCGGCGAGAATGGTCTCGGACGCCGGACAGTGCCGGGATTGGCAGCTGGAACTTGTTGAAGACAGGCACTCTGCAGCCTGAGCGCTCGCTGGTCGCTCGGGATTTTTCACAGAGGGTGGTATGGCTTCGCCACGTTTAGTTTGGCTTTTCCTTTTGTGGCCCGAGGTAATTGGATTAACCTTCACCCAAACAATCCCCTGTACGGGGAAGATACAGAAAATGCTGCTGATACAACAGCTCCACAACTTGGGTGTGCAGCAGGGTCGTTCGTGCAGATTTCCAAAAGTTCACTGAAAGAGAGGCGGTTGAATTGCAACACTCCGACCGCTTTAGCAACGCCAACAAGATCTCTGAATTTCTAACCTGGTCCAATTTATCGATGTAGTTATTACCAAGGGAGGACAGCGGCTATACTTTATTAGGAGTTTAAAGAGATTTGGCATGTCAACAAATACACTCAAAAACTTTATTTAGTCGTACCATTCTGACAGGCTGCAAACCATCTGGTATTGAGGGGCTACTGCGCCGGACCGAAAGAAGCTGCAGAAGGTTGTAATTCTGTTCAGTTTCTCTGCTGTTTCAATTTTTAATTCCAGATCTCAGGCAACTACCTTTTTTTTAAATTTTCACTCGCTCTAACACTTCGAATTCATTCCTTTCTCTTTTATTTTATTTTATTTCTCCTCCTGCCGGTGTGCATTTTGAGACACAAGCTAATCAGTTCAGTTTACATTGTTTCCTTTGTATCCGTGCACCGTCTTCAGTTGTGTCCACACATGTATCCATCTGTGTAAAAACAAAATTCACAACGTGTTGTCGGCGGGGTTTGTGCGGTGAAGCCTAACGTCTCTCTCTCACTGAATCCGAAGAATGAAGCTGCTGGTATTTACACACTTATTCGTGTGGCTGCAGGATTTTCCCCGAGAGATCTGAACATTTCTTGGACTGTTACGGGAGATGTCTCGGTTAAACAGAGGTGGGCCCCTTGAGGGTAAATGGGGACCGTCTCGAGAGCCTATGATTCCAGCTGCGGGCAACTCTCGGCGGGAGCGACCTGCTTAGTTCGGCACAGAACCGGAATGAGTCTATAAGGAATAAGGAAAAGTTTCAGATTCAGCCAAGGTGGGTTTACACGGGTAAAAGAAAATCTCAAAGTCAGCGAGTACAACTGTAATCGACAGTTGGTGACGATATCAGTTAGGTCCAGAGTTCCCATTCAGAGGGTCCCTGACGACACAGTGTTTCAACTGAATGACTTTTTATCATAACTTTTAGAATTCTAACTAAAATACCCAAAGGTAACCTGATTTATTTAACCAGATACGGCTATGGACCGGATATGATGGTAGGCAAATTGGAGCGTTTTTGTAGAAACAATTAATGGCGACATAGAAATGAGCAATGCTACCGATAGCGAGTATCTTCAAGGATTTAGAAATTTACACCGATTGAACAAGTCGGATGTTATACGAAACCTCTGTAAAATGTTAGCGTGGCTTCACTCGGGATTATCGTTGCCAATTATCATCTCCGCCTTTTTAGGTTAAAATGGATAGTTAGAAGAGCGCAAGAGTCCAGTTGTGTCGATTGTCCGAGGAAGATTAACTCATTTTAATAGACAACGCAGGGAAAATGTGCAAAATATTCCATAATAAGTAAGATTTATCCACGTATAAGGCAACAAAAGGGCTGGGAATTAAGTTGACTGGCAATACACCATTGACCTCGTTTTAAAAGAGGCCGGTATTTGGAATGAACTACCTGGCTGCGTAGTGTGTACAGATCCTGAGGACAATTGATAACTGCTTGCTGGGGCGGGGAGGAGGAAGAGTGCAGACGTGTGGGAACTACTGCTGCTTTCTCATTTACGCCAAATTATACCTTGAAACTCCCGTGCAGTGTAAGAGCCAGCTGGCCTCCTACATTGCCGCGTCCTTCCGTATCTCCGGTGGTTTATAGGAAGATGGTGAATTTTAAAAAAAGATATTCAGTGATATAACTTGTACCTTTCACATTCTGATATCCAAGTGCAGAGCTGTTGTTATTTTGCTATGTGTCCGGTGTGATATTTGAATATGAATTATCGTGCAACATGTCAAGTGCAGCACCATACCGTATGCGCAACTGACACTGAAAGTATCAACAGCTATTTTGCGCCATTGCTTTAAACATTGAGAGAATTTCTGATTGTAAAATTATGATTAAAACCAGAATTAAACGTATACAATGTAAATTAACATACAGTGTAGAAAATAACTTTGTGGTCAAGTAATTGCTATTGCTTAAGATCAAATGTATTAAACTTATACAATGCAAAATCAAAATAGCAAAATTAAGGTGAAAATAAGGGTGCAGTAACAAATCAGGTCTGCACTGCCATGGAATGTGCACTGCGGAGAAATTTGCAGAAACTTGTTCATGGCTGGACATCAGATAAATTTGAGTGGTGCTTCCAAGATAGTTTCCTCTTACAAATTATAGGGGAACCTACTCTGGAAGGAACAATATTGGCTCTCCTCTTAGGAAATGAGATGGACTACATCTCAGAGTCCTGAACAAGGTTGCTGAAGAGATAACAGGTGCATTGGCCATGATCTTTCAAGAATCACTTGACTCTGGCATGGTCCTGGAGGACTGGAACATTGCCAATGTCACTCCACTCTTTAAGGAGAGAGGAAGGAAAAAGAAAGGAAATTATAGGCCAGTTAGCCTAACCTCAGTGGCTGGGGAAGTGTTGGAGTCTATTATTAAGGATGAGGTTCCAAGGTACTTGGAGACTAACGATAAAATAAGACAAAATCAGCATGGTTTCTGAGAAGGGAAATCTTGCCTGACAAATCTGTTAGAGTTCTTCAAGGAAGTAACCAGCAGGATGGACAATGGAGAGGCTGTGGATTTACTTTGATTTTCAGAAGGCATTTGATAAAGTGCCACACATGAGGCTGCTTAATAAGATAAAATCCTATGGCGTTACAGGAAAGATACCGGCATGGTTAGCAGAATGGCTGACAGGCAGGAGGCAGTGAGTGGGAATAAAAGAGGCCTTTTTGTTTGGCTGACAGTGACTAGTGGTGTTCCTCAGGGGACCAGTATTGGGACCATTAGTTTTCACATTGTTAGTCAATGATTTAGATAGTGAAATTGAAGTCTTTATGGAAAAGTTTGCAGATGATATGAAGATAGGTTGAGGGGTAGGTTGTGCTGAGGAGGCAATGTGATTGCAGTAGGACTTGGAAGAATGGTCAAAGAAGTTGCTGATGGAATACAGTGTTGGGAAATGTATGATAACACATTTTGGTAAAAGGAACAATAGTGTGAACTTTTATCTAAATGGAGAGAAGGTTCAAACATCAGAGATGTAGAAGGACTTAGCAGTCCTCTTGCAACACTCTCAGAAGGTTAATTTGCAGGTTAGGTCTGTGGTAAAGAAGGCAAATGCAATGTTGGCATTTATTTCAAGGGGAATAGAATATAAAAGCAAGGACATAATGCTGAGGCTTTATAAGTCACTAGTCAGGCTGCACAGAGTATTATCAACAGTTTTGGGTAACAATTTAGAAGAATGCATGGGGATCTCATTGAAAGCTACCAAATGTTGAAATGACTAGATAGGGTGGATATGGAGAGGATATTTCCTAAGTGTGAGGGTATTCAGACTAGAAAGCACAGCCTCAAAATTGAGGAGCAACCCTTCAGAATAAAGGTAAGCAGAAATTCTTTTAGCCGGAGAGTAGTAAATCTATTGAATGCTCTTCCACGGACTGTGGTGGAGACCAAGTCCATGTATATATTTCTTTTCTAATATTTTTATTAGTTTCTATGTGGGAAAAATACGGAGTACATGAAAGTGTATATAAAAGGTTAAAAAAAATTAAAAACTACCAATTACATTATTTGTTCATAATAACAATCTAATTACCTGTATTCATGTAAGTTAATCAATAGTTATATTGAAATATACTAATTTATTACAAAAAAAAGAATTTAACCCCTACCAAGACTGAAGCTGTTCATTGAGGGAAAAAGAAAGTAAAATACCTTCTCATATAATAAAAAGTTAATAATAGTCAACATCTGAGTTTAAACAATGAATTGAAGGCTTTGAAAATAATTCAGAAACAGTCCCCACAGTGTTTGAAATTCTTTTTAAAAAATTTTTATTGAATTTTCAAATAGGCTACATAGAGTAGAACAGAATAACATCAGCCCTCCCCGTCCCCTTAACCCTAGACTTTTGTCTAGACCCAGTTTTAGCCAGGTCAACAAAGGTTATTACAAAATCAAAAGTAGTAAAATTAACTTTATCATTGATGAAAGATTTAAATTTGATTGATATATGGAGAAGAATTAACTGAAGAGAAAGAGATTATTCATTTTATTCAAATAGACATAAAACTTACTAAGGATAGATTTTTTTCCTGTTATCAATGAATACTCAGGATAAAGTGAAAAATATGGAATATAAAGCAAGAATATTGTCAGATCATTCCCCCTTGATAATGACAATGATAATGATGGATAAGGAGGAACCGATTTACAGATGGAGATTTAATTCAATATTATTAAAACGTCAAGATTTTTGTGATTTTATGAAAAAACAGATTCAGTTTTTTTTAGATATAAACTCACATTCAGTTGATGATAAATTTTTATTATGGGAAGCGATGAAGGCATATTTGAGGGGCCAGATAATAAATTATACTTCTAAAATTAAGAAGGAATATATGGTAGAAACAGATCAATTGGAAAAAGAGATTACAAAATTAGAAAAGGAATCTCAAACTTATATGACAGAAGAAAAATGAAGACAACTTGTAAATAAGAAGCTACAGTATAATACACTTCAGACATACCAAACAGAAAAAGCAATTATGAGAACTAAACAGAGATATTACGAACTAAGTGAAAGATAACACAAGATTCTTGCTTGGCAGTTAAAAACAGTACAGGCTTCCAAAACGATAAATGCAATTAGAACAAGTGTAAATAAAATTACTTATAAACCTTTAGAAATTAATGAAACCTCTAAAAGTTTCTATTCTGAATTATATCAATCAGAATCACAAAATGATATTGTTGAGATAGAAAGATTTTTGTCACAAATAACTCTCCCAAAATTGAATTTGGAAGAACAGAAGGGATTAGATATGCCTTTTACATTAAAACAGATTGAAGAAGCTCTAGGATCACTTCAGAGTAATAAATCTCCTGGAGAAGATGGTTTTCCACCTGAATTTTATAAAAAGTTTAAAGATTTATTAATTCCTTTTTTTATGGAGTTAATACATCAAGCGGAAAGAACACATAAACTTCCAGAATCTTTTTCGACAGCGATTTTAATAGTATTGTCAAAAAAGATAGAGATCTTTTAAAGCCAACATCATATAGGCCTAATTCTTTGTTGAACATGGACTATAAAATAATAGCAAAGATTTTATCTAATAGATTATCTAAATACTTACCAAAATTAATACATATGGATCAAACAGGATTTATTAAAAACAGACAATTGGCAGATAATGTAACTTGGATACTTAGTATAATTCATTTGGCACAGAAGAGGGAGGAAATGAGCGTGGCAGTTGCTTTGGATGCAGAAAAAGCATTTAATAGATTGGGATGAGATTTTTTATTTAAGGTATTGGAAAAATATGGATTAGGAGTATCTTTTATAAATCGGATTAAAACCTTAAATACTAATCCCAAAGACAAACGGCCAAATTTCAACATCATTTCAGTTAACAAGGTCAACTAGACAAGGTTGTTCATTTTCACCTGCTTTATTTATATTGGCGATAGAACCATTAGCTGAATTAATTAGAACTGACTCAGATATTATGGGTTTCAGAGTTAATCAGGAGAAATATAAGATTAACATATTTGCTGATGATGTTCTGCTTTATCTACCAAACCCATTGTATTTGTTGCGTAAATTATCTTCTAGATTGGAAGAATATGGGAAAATATCAGGGTACAAAATAAATTGGGATAAAAGTGAAATTTTACCCCTTACTAAAGGAGACTATAGTCAATGTCGATTAATAACTCAATTTAGATGGCCGATAAATGGTATAAAGTATTTAGGTATAAGAGTTGATAACGACATAAAGAATTTATATAAATTAAATTATTTGCCATTATTGAAAAAAATTCAAGAAGATCTTGATAAATGGATGATGTTACCAATAACATTAGTAGGTAGAGTCAATTCTGTAAAAATGAATATATTTCCTAGATTACAATATTTATTCCAAACACTACCAATACAACTACCGCAAAAGTTTTTTCAAGAGTTAAATAAATATGTGAGAAAGTTCCTTTGGAAAGGTAAGATGTCAAGAATATCACTGGAAAAATTGACATGGAAATTTGACCTAGGAGGGTTACAATTACCAAACATTAAGAATTATTATAAAGCAAATCAACTTAGATTTATTGCATCTTTTTTGATGAAGATAAACCGGCATGGATTAGAATAGAACTAGATAAAATAGGAGAAAATATACCAGAAGATTTTATATAAAAAGAGGAATCTAAATGGATACGGGAAAAGAAAGAATCCCTTATATTAAAACATTTGATTGATCTATGGAATAAGACAAATGTTGATGATGAGATAAAGAAATCTTTATTAGCAAAGAGACCTCTAATTGAGAATAGACTTATTCCTTTTACAATGGATAACCAACTGTTATATAGCTGGTTTCAAAAAGGGATTAGATATATAGGAGATTGTTTTGAAGGAGGTATATTAATGTCATTTGATCAATTAAAGAATAAATATAAAATATCAAATAACACTCTTTTCTATTATTTCCAAATAAGGGCTTATTTAAGAGATAAACTGGGTCAAGCAATGTTAATGCCAAAATCTAATGAAATAGAAACTTTAATACAAAAAGGAAAAATTAAAAAAATTACTTCTTGTTTGTATAATTTAATTCAAAAACAGACAATTATACAAGGAATTCATAAGTCAAGACAAAAATGGGAAACTGATTTGAATATTAAAATTGATGAAACAAATTGGTCAAGATTATGTCTTGACAGTATGACAAATACAACAAATGTCCGACTTAGATTAGTACAATACAATTTCTTACATCAATTATATATTACACCACAAAAAATAAATATATTAAACCCAAATTTATCTGATCAATGTTTTTGATGTAATCAAGAAATTGGTCCTTTTTTACATTCGGTCTTGTTTTAAAATTCAACCTTTTTGGAAAAATTTAAGAGTTTTATTGGAACACAACTTCCACATAACCCAATATTATTTTTACTAGGTGATATTGAAGGGATAAAACTGAAACCTAAATTGAACAAATATCAGAAAGAATTCATAAAAATTGCATTGGCAGTAGCCAAAAAGGCTGTTGCAGTTACTTGGAAATCAGACTCATACTTAAGTATGGATCGTTGGAAGAATGAAATTTTTAGCAGCATTCCACTTGAAAAAATTATTTATAATTTAAGACATATTTCTGAAAATTTGGCACCCTGATTTACAAAAGATAGGATTAAATATATAGGTGCTCTGAAGATAAAGTTATTGGTTACCTGGGGAAATAAATAAATATATATATTAAAGGTATTTTGAATTCCATGGAGCATGTGGGGATCTTCCGAGATCCAGGCAGTTTTTTTTCTTTCTTTCTTTCTTTCTTTCTTTCTTTCTTTCTTTCTTTCTTTCTTTCTTTCTTTCTTTCTTTCTTTCTTTCTTTCTTTCTTTCTTTCTTTCTTTCTTTCTTTCTTTCTTTCTTTCTTTCTTTCTTTCTTTCTTTCTTTCTTCCCTCTTTTTTTAGATAGGGATATGTTAGGGGGAGGGGTTAAGGGGACGGGGAGGGCTGATGTTATTCTGTTCTACTCTATGTAGCCTATTTGAAAATTCAATAAAAATTTTTTAAAAAGAATTTTTAAAAAGAAAGAAAGAAAGAAAGAAAGAAAGAAAGAAAGAAAGAAAGAAAGAAAGAAAGAAAGAAAGAAAGAAAGAAAGAAAGAAAGAAAGAAAGAAAGAAAGAAAGAAAAAAAAAACTGCCTGGATCTCGGAAGATCCCCACATGCTCCATGGAATTCAAAATACCTTTAATATATATATTTATTTATTTCCCCAGGTAACCAATAACTTTATCTTCAGAGCACCTATATATTTAATCCTATCTTTTGTAAATCAGGGTGCCAAATTTTCAGAAATATGTCTTAAATTATAAATAATTTTTTCAAGTGGAATGCTGCTAAAAATTTCATTCTTCCAACGATCCATACTTAAGTATGAGTCTGATTTCCAAGTAACTGCAACAGCCTTTTTGGCTACTGCCAATGCAATTTTTATGAATTCTTTCTGATATTTGTTCAATTTAGGTTTCAGTTTTATCCCTTCAATATCACCTAGTAAAAATAATATTGGGTTATGTGGAAGTTGTGTTCCAATAAAACTCTTAAATTTTTCCAAAAAGGTTGAATTTTAAAACAAGACCGAATGTAAAAAAGGACCAATTTCTTGATTACATCAAAAACATTGATCAGATAAATTTGGGTTTAATATATTTATTTTTTGTGGTGTAATATATAATTGATGTAAGAAATTGTATTGTACTAATCTAAGTCGGACATTTGTTGTATTTGTCATACTGTCAAGACATAATCTTGACCAATTTGTTTCATCAATTTTAATATTCAAATCAGTTTCCCATTTTTGTCTTGACTTATGAATTCCTTGTATAATTGTCTGTTTTTGAATTAAATTATACAAACAAGAAGTAATTTTTTTAATTTTTCCTTTTTGTATTAAAGTTTCTATTTCATTAGATTTTGGCATTAACATTGCTTGACCCAGTTTATCTCTTAAATAAGCCCTTATTTGGAAATAATAGAAAAGAGTGTTATTTGATATTTTATATTTATTCTTTAATTGATCAAATGACATTAATATACCTCCTTCAAAACAATCTCCTATATATCTAATCCCTTTTTGAAACCAGCTATATAACAGTTGGTTATCCATTGTAAAAGGAATAAGTCTATTCTCAATTAGAGGTCTCTTTGCTAATAAAGATTTCTTTATCTCATCATCAACATTTGTCTTATTCCATAGATCAATCAAATGTTTTAATATAAGGGATTCTTTCTTTTCCCGTATCCATTTAGATTCCTCTTTTTATATAAAATCTTCTGGTATATTTTCTCCTATTTTATCTAGTTCTATTCTAATCCATGCCGGTTTATCTTCATCAAAAAAGATGCAATAAATCTAAGTTGATTTGCTTTATAATAATTCTTAATGTTTGGTAATTGTAACCCTCCTAGGTCAAATTTCCATGTCAATTTTTCCAGTGATATTCTTGACATCTTACCTTTCCAAAGGAACTTTCTCACATATTTATTTAACTCTTGAAAAAACTTTTGCGGTAGTTGTATTGGTAGTGTTTGGAATAAATATTGTAATCTAGGAAATATATTCATTTTTACAGAATTGACTCTACCTACTAATGTTATTGGTAACATCATCCATTTATCAAGATCTTCTTGAATTTTTTTCAATAATGGCAAATAATTTAATTTATATAAATTCTTTATGTCGTTATCAACTCTTATACCTAAATACTTTATACCATTTATCGGCCATCTAAATTGAGTTATTAATCGACATTGACTATAGTCTCCTTTAGTAAGGGGTAAAATTTCACTTTTATCCCAATTTATTTTGTACCCTGATATTTTCCCATATTCTTCCAATCTAGAAGATAATTTACGCAACAAATACAATGGGTTTGGTAGATAAAGCAGAACATCATCAGCAAATATGTTAATCTTATATTTCTCCTGATTAACTCTGAAACCCATAATATCTGAGTCAGTTCTAATTAATTCAGCTAATGGTTCTATCGCCAATATAAATAAAGCAGGTGAAAATGAACAACCTTGTCTAGTTGACCTTGTTAACTGAAATGATGTTGAAATTTGGCCGTTTGTCTTTGGGATTAGTATTTAAGGTTTTAATCCGATTTATAAAAGATACTCCTAATCCATATTTTTCCAATACCTTAAATAAAAAATCTCATCCCAATCTATTAAATGCTTTTTCTGCATCCAAAGCAACTGCCACGCTCATTTCCTCCCTCTTCTGTGCCAAATGAATTATACTAAGTATCCAAGTTACATTATCTGCCAATTGTCTGTTTTTAATAAATCCTGTTTGATCCATATGTATTAATTTTGGTAAGTATTTAGATAATCTATTAGATAAAATCTTTGCTATTATTTTATAGTCCATGTTCAACAAAGAATTAGGCCTATATGATGTTGGCTTTAAAAGATCTCTATCTTTTTTGACAATACTATTAAAATCGCTGTCGAAAAAGATTCTGGAAGTTTATGTGTTCTTTCCGCTTGATGTATTAACTCCATAAAAAAAGGAATTAATAAATCTTTAAACTTTTTATAAAATTCAGGTGGAAAACCATCTTCTCCAGGAGATTTATTACTCTGAAGTGATCCTAGAGCTTCTTCAATCTGTTTTAATGTAAAAGGCATATCTAATCCCTTCTGTTCTTCCAAATTCAATTTTGGGAGAGTTATTTGTGACAAAAATCTTTCTATCTCAACAATATCATTTTGTGATTCTGATTGATATAATTCAGAATAGAAACTTTTAGAGGTTTCATTAATTTCTAAAGGTTTATAAGTAATTTTATTTACACTTGTTCTAATTGCATTTATCGTTTTGGAAGCCTGTACTGTTTTTAACTGCCAAGCAAGAATCTTGTGTTATCTTTCACTTAGTTCGTAATATCTCTGTTTAGTTCTCATAATTGCTTTTTCTGTTTGGTATGTCTGAAGTGTATTATACTGTAGCTTCTTATTTACAAGTTGTCTTCATTTTTCTTCTGTCATATAAGTTTGAGATTCCTTTTCTAATTTTGTAATCTCTTTTTCCAATTGATCTGTTTCTACCATATATTCCTTCTTAATTTTAGAAGTATAATTTATTATCTGGCCCCTCAAATATGCCTTCATCGCTTCCCATAATAAAAATTTATCATCAACTGAATGTGAGTTTATATCTAAAAAAAAACTGAATCTGTTTTTTCATAAAATCACAAAAATCTTGACGTTTTAATAATATTGAATTAAATCTCCATCTGTAAATCGGTTCCTCCTTATCCATCATTATCATTGTCATTATCAAGGGGGAATGATCTGACAATATTCTTGCTTTATATTCCATATTTTTCACTTTATCCTGAGTATTCATTGATAACAGGAAAAAAATCTATCCTTAGTAAGTTTTATGTCTATTTGAATAAAATGAATAATCTCTTTCTCTTCAGTTAATTCTTCTCCATATATCAATCAAATTTAAATCTTTCATCAATGATAAAGTTAATTTTACTACTTTTGATTTTGTAATAACCTTTGTTGACCTGGCTAAAACTGGGTCTAGACAAAAGTTAAAGTCTCCACCTATTAATATTTTATCATGTGCGTCAGCCAAATTCAAAAAGGCCTCTTGTATAAATTTTGCATCATTTTCATTTGGTGCATAAATATTCATAACACCCATAATTCTGAAGAGATTTGACAATGTATAATCACACACCTCCCCGTAGAATCAATTAATACATTTTGCATTTTAATTGGTAAAATTTTATTAACCAAAATTGCAACTCCCCTCACCTTTGAATTAAATGAAGCTGCAATAACATTACAGACCCAATCTCTTTTTAATTTCTGATGTTCTATCTCTGTTAAATGTGTTTCCTGTAAAAAGGCTAAGAAAATTTTCATTTTCTTAATGTATGTTAAAATTCTTTTTCTTTTCACCGGTCCATTAAGCCCATTAACATTAAAACTTAAAAAGTTCAGTAAATTAGACATCATTTTTAGCAAGGTTACTCCAATCTATAACAATACATAATATTTCAGCTCTCATAGTACCATGGGGAATCTTTTTAAAATTCTCCATGTTGCTATGTGTCTCCCCCCCCCCCCCCCCCCCCCCCGATCATCCAGGCAAAGAAAGAAAGGTAGAAGAAAGATAGATTGTAAAGAAAAAGATAACAAACTACCCCTTACTAATGTTGTGAATGAAAAGAACCACAACATTACCCCCCTCCGTTGTACGGGTCATGGCAATCGCCATGATTACACATGTGAATCCCGTAGTAATCGATCAGAAGTTCCCCCAGCTCCCCCGTAATGAAAAAAAAGGTATATGTAAGAGAAGAAAAAAATAATATCACTACTCCTGATTAATATTCCTGAAATTTTTACCTTTCTCCCCTCTATCATATAATTTAGAGTATATTTGTATATTCTTCTGTCCTGAAATATCCATCAAATCCATTCACTATCTCAGTCTTCATCTTTAATCCATTTCGCTTCCATAAATTCTTAGCTGTGTCTCGCGAATATTTGGGAGTTCTTGTGCAAACTCCTTCACTTTCCGATAATCAGTAAAAAATCTTCTTTCTTCGTCATCCAAAAAAACTATCAGTGTTGCCGGGTGGCGCAGTATAAATTTATAACTCTTTCCCATAAGACTTTTTTCACAGTGTTAAATTCCTTCCTCCTCTTCAAAATGTCATAACTTATGTCAGGATAGAAAAGAACTCTTTTCCCTTCTATGACCAATGGCCCGTTTCTCTTTCTGGCACGTTGGACAGCCGCCTTCAGGATCCTTTCCTTATCTTGATATCTTAAGCATTTTATCAAGATTGGTTGCGGGTTTTGATCATGCTGAGGTTTTGGTCTTAAGGTGTTATGAGCCCTTTTGATTTCAATTAACTGATTTCCCTCTTTCATTTCCAAATTTTCCGGGATCCATTTTTGAAAAAATTTTATTGGATCTTCTCCCTCTGTACCTTCTTTAAGACCAACAATCTTAATATTATTTCATCTGCTAAAATTTTCAAGCACATCTACTTTTTCCAACAACCGTTTTCTTTTTGATGTCCAGGCAAGGATATTATCTTCCATTTTGTTCACTCTATCAATGCTGTCTTCTGTTATTTCTTCCAGCTTTTTAACTTTCTTATCCATTTGCTCCTGTTTTTTCACAACTTTATCAAACATAATCTTCATATTTTTAATATCTGTTTTTATTACTTTTAATGCTTTTAATTCTTTTAATTCATGCATTATTTGCAGCAGGGCTTCTCTTATGTCCACAGGAAGTCTTCTACTTCCAACCTCTTACTGCTGTTCTTCTTCTTTTTCCTCCTCATCTTCATCTGTGTTGTCCAAAGAATCCGACTCCACTTCCAATTCACTTTCACTTTCAGTCGTAGCTGTGATTTGGTTTGCCCCTGTTTGCTCATGCCCATTTCTTCATGCATGTGCAGTTCCTGCTGCTTCTTCTTAGAGACTGTTGATGTTGCCGTAATTTCCTGTCCTGCACAGCCAGAAGCGAAGTGCACCACACCAAGAAGAGGTCCAACCTGAGTACGAGGCTCCGTCATAGTGGTCGGCCCTTTTCCTTTCCAATTCGTGCTGTCTTCAAAGTAGTAGTTGTCTTCTGTTTCTGATTAGGAGACATATCTAAAGACAATCCTGAGCAGTGTTATGAATGTACCACAGCTCTGAGGGGCCGAAGGTGCGGGTTAGCCCCCTCCTTTGTGAGAATCGCAAGATCACTATTGATTTGGGTCAGGAGACCCAGGAAATGAGAGAGAGACGTGTGGAATGTCTTGATCCCCCCCCCCCCCCGGCGATATAAAGCTACGGGAAACGACCATTGTCTCTTGGAGACGGACTTGTGTATTATAATACTGTGCTACGTGGAAGCCCTCAGGCAAAGTGGGCTGGTTGAGGGCGGGATTGCATCACCCCCAACCTGATTGACATCTGAGACCCTGTGAGTCAGGATAAAAGAGGGTCTGTGGGAACAGCCCCTTCAGACGCACCAGAAGAAACGCTAGTGATCCCGTAATAGTGGAAGCCAGTGGGGAGGCCACGTGTGTTCGGTTCCATTTGCCCCGGAACTGGTGCCCTTTAACACGGGAAAACAGCTTTTAGCTAACAACGGGGAAACCAACTCCCAACGACTCGAAGGATTGACATCATAAAAGGACTGGGCACGTTTTAAACCCGTCTTTCTCTCAAACCAAAACGCTGCAGCTTGAACGAACTAACAGTGACTTTTACATTTCCATCGAACAATACATTATCCCCTAGACAACGATAGAGCTATTTCTTCTTGATTATTATTATACCCATGCATTTAGATTTAGTATTGACGACCTATATTATCTGTATATTTGCATTGATATTATTTTGTGTATTTTTATCAATAAATACTGTTAAAATAGTACTTCAACGGACCTCTCTATCTTTGCTGGTAAGTGACCCAGTTACGGGGTTCGTAACAGTAGATTATAAGTAATTTTTAGAAAGTATTTACTAATTTTTCTTCACAAACGTTATTTTACTGTTTTTTTATGGGAGAGCTGGATTTCCACATCTTGATCCTATGTCATCACATCACATCCCCCCAGTGTTTGAAAGTCTTGACTAGGTTCAGAAATTGAACAATTAATCTTCTCTAAAGCTATACATGACATAACATCGCATAACCATTGAGCATGAGTAGGAGGAAAAGCATCTTTCCATTTAAACAAAAGCTTCCTCCTAGCTATAAGAGAGCTAAGGCCAAAATATGTAAATCAATGCCTTCAGCTTAATATCTTGTCCTGCAACAATACCGTTAAGGTCTGTCAGAGAATTAGGCTTAAAATTGATTTTAAAAAGTAAGGAAAAGGTTTGGAAAAGCTTCTCTCCAATATTTTTCAAGATTCAGACAAGTCCAAATCATATTGATTAATGAAACTTCTCCATTACTACATCTGTCACAGTAGGGAGATAAATCTGAATAAAAACAAGATAGATTATCCTTAGACATATGAGCTCAATGTACCACCTTAAATTGTATGAGGGAATGACGTGCACATAGCGATGAAGGATTAACCAGTTTAAAAATTTCATTCCAAGTTTCCTCAGATATTCATGTCTGTAAGTCTTGTTCCCAGAGGTTCTTAATTTTGTCTAAAGGAACATTCCACATCTCCATTAACATACCATAAATATTAGATATTGAACCATTATGAAAAGGTGTCAAACTAAAAATTATGTCTAGTCCATGCATATATTTAAAGTGGAAGTTGATCATTTCCAGATTGGTCAGGGCATCAAAGGATATAGCAAGAAGGCAGGTGTATGGGGTTGAGTGGGATCTGGGATCAGCCATGATGGAATGGCAGAGCAGACTCGATGGGCTGAAAGGCCTAATTCTGCTCCTACATCTTATGGTCTTATGGACCTAATTACTGTACTGAAATGGCAGCTGAGGTGCAGTTTGTCCTGTGGGAACTTTAATGTCCATTTCTACTCTGTGTTTACTAAGAATATCATAGATTCCAAGGAAATGAATTTAAAAAGTAGTGAATTTTGGATCATTTGCTCATTATGAGGAAGGAGGTATTTGTAGTTTTGAAGTGCATTAAGGTGGGCCTGAACAATGCATCCCCAGACCTAATGGGAGCCCAGTGAAGATATCACAAAACCCCTAATTGCTTTGTTGTTAACTATTGTCAAAGTTCCAGAAGACTGGAGGGTAGAGGGTTCAAGATTGGTAACGAGGATTGGCCAGGGAACTACACACTGGTGAGCTTGATTAAACTGTAGGGAAGTTATCGGAGTATCTTCTGAAGGTCAGGTTCACCATCACTGATGTAGATAGTCATGACCTGACCAGGAATGGTCAGCACGGATTTGTGCACGGGAGGAAATAACTGAGCAAGCTTTGGAGTTTTCCCCAAAGATGTAACTAAGGGAATAGATGAAGTTGGGATAGTGGATGTTGTCTATATGGACTTCACATGACAAGGTCCTGCATGGCAGGATGGTGTCGAAGGTTAGGTTGCATAATATTTATGGAGAGGTAGTGAGGTAGATTCAGAATTGGTTTGATGTTAGAAAGCAGATGGTGTTAGTTGAAGGACCTTTGTTATTCATTATTCATTATTCATGTAAATGATTGGATATAGGTGTACATGCATGATCAACAAGTTTGCTGATATATTAACTTGGGGGTCTTGTTGACAGTGAAGTTCATTGCAATGAATAGCCAAGAGATCCTGATTAGTTAGGGAGATAGGCTGAGGAATGGCAAATAGATTTCAATTTAGTATGGACCTGATGCATTTCGAACAGTCAAAGCAGAGTAGGATTTATACAGTGAAAGGCAGGGCACGGACGAGTGTTGTGGAACAGAGGGGCCTGAAAGCACATGAATAGAGCTTGCAGGAAGTGGCTGCACAACTGTAGCAAAGAGGGTGTTCAGCATGCTGGACTTCATCATTCGGGGCAGTCAATTTGGGAGTGGATACACTACATTGCTCTTATACAAGTCATTGGTGAAGCCGCACTTGGAGAATTGCATATAGTTTGCATCACCCTGTTATATGAAATATATTGTCAAGCTGGAGAGGGTGTAGAGGCATCCTGAACTGAACACTTACGTTGCTGTTTCATTGTCCACTTGGCTCCAGCATTGGGGAAACGAAATCATTCTGAGCCAGATGTGATAAAGCTAAATTCTTTATGAAACCAGTTTCTAAGTAAAATAAAACATGACAACTATGTGTAATCAATATTTATGTCAAATTTGCTGGTATTAATTTTATATATTTTTTGAAATACTATATTAAGTGAATTGTTCTTTATTCTCAATGGAATAAACCTCTATGCAGATTAGAATAGATATACTGTCTTCTCCTGTCTAATTCACACATTCACCCTGTTAACTTCCATTACTTTTTTATTTCCATCTTTTACAGTTTCAAAATAACAAAAATGAAAAAAGGCCTGAAGCAGAAGTTTGGGCATTATGCACGATGAGCACTTAGTAATACCCCCTTTGCAAGTATCACAGCTTGTAAACGCTTTCTGAAGCCAGCTAAGAGTCTTCCAATTCTTGTTTGAGGGAGTTTCACCCATTCTTCCTTGCAAAGGCCTCTAGTTCTGTGAGATTCTTGGGTCATCTTGCATAACTGCTCTTTTGAGGTCCATGCACAGATGTTTAGGTCGGGGGACTGTGAGGGCCATGGCAAAACCTTCAGCTTGTGCCTCTTGAGGTAGTCCATTGTGGATTTTGAGGTGTGTTGAGGATCATTATCCTGTTGTAGAAGTCATCCTCTTTTCATCTTCAGCTTTTTAACAGACAGTATGATGTTTGCTTCCAGAATTTGCTGGTATTTAATTGAATTCATTTTTCCCTCTACCAGCGAAATGTTCCCTGTGCCACTGGCTGCAAAACAAGCCCAACGTGTGATCGATTCACCCCTGTGCTTAACAGTTGGAGAGGTGTTCTTTTCATGAAATTCTGCACCCTTTTTTCTCCAAACATACCTTTGCTCATTACAGCCAAAAAGTTATATTTTAACTTCACCAGTCCACAGGACTTGTTTCCAAAATGCATCAGGCTTGTTTAGATGTTCCTTTGTAAACTTCTGATGCTGAATTTTGTGGTGAGGTTGCAGGGAAGTTTTTCTTCTGACGACTCTTCCATGACAGTCATATTTGTGCAGGTGTCGCTGCACAGTAGAACAGTGCACCACCACTCCAGAGTCTGCTAAATCTTCCTGAAGGTCTTCTGCAATCAAACAGGGGTTTTAATTTGCCTTTCTAGCAATCCTATGAGCAGTTCTCTCAAAAAGTTTTCTTGGTCTTCCAGAACTCAACTTGACCTCCACTGTTCCTGTTAACTGCCATTTCTTAATTACATTACAAACTGTGGAAACAGCTACCTGGAAATGCTTTGCTATCTTCTTATAGCCTTCTCCTGCTTTGTTGGCACCATTTATTTTAATTTTCAGAGTGCTAGGCAGCTGCTTAGAGGAGCCCTTGGCTGCTGATTGTTGGGACAATGTTTGAGGAGTCAGGGTATTTATAAAGCTTTGAAATTTGCATCACCTGGCCTTTCCTAATGATGACTGTGAACAAGCCATAGCCCTAACAAGCTAATTAAGGTCTGACATCTTGGTAAAAGTTATCAGAGAGCTCAGATCTCTTGGGGTGCCCAAACTTTTGCAAAGTGCTCCTTTCTTTTCACTCTAAAATAGTACAAAACAAAAATAATACACTAATCTTGCTTAAAATGTTGAAAAGAATGTTTCCTCTTTAACTTTATCACTTTTGGAGATCAGTTCATCTTCTACTCACTTAACTATTCACAGTAACAGAAATTTTGACCAAGGATGCCCAAACTTTTATATACCACTGTATGTGTCACCATATAGTACTCTGAGATTCAATTTTTTGCAGGCATTCACAGTAAATACAAAGAAATAGAATCAATGAAAAACTGCACACAGCAGAAATGGACAGTCAGAGTGCAAAGAATGACAAATCGATCAAATAAAACAAAATAATAATGAATAAATAAGTAATAATACTGAGGAATTTAAAGTAGATGATCCTCTTCACTTCTGATCCCCTGACGAGGACTGGCTTATTTACATCCAGTATCCTCCTCCTATAATCAATAATAAGGTCTTTGGTCTTGCTGACATTAAGTGAGGGGTTGTTGTTGTGGCACCATTCAGCCAGATTTCCAATCTCCCTCCTATATGCTGATTTGTCACCACTTTTGTTTCGGCCAACAACAATGTTATCATCAGCAAACTTAAATATGGCATTGGAGCTGTACTTGGCCTCACAATAATTAATTTTGAGGGGATGATACTGTAGTATTGATGCCAAACTGTAGTCAATGAAGAGCATCCACATTTCGCTGTCCAGATGTCCCTGCACTGCCCAGTTCTACCTTCCACCCAAGATCCACAAACTTGACTGTCCAGGTAGACCCATTGTTTCTGCCTGCTCCTGCCCCACAGAACTCGTGTCTACATACCTCGACTGTTTTATTCTCCATTGTTTCAGCCCCTTCCTACCTACACCCATGACACTTCACACACTCTCAATCTTTTCAATGACTTTTACAGTTTCCTGGTCCTGATCATCTCATTTTCACAATGGATTTATTATTATCTATTGTAATGTCTGCACTGTTTTGTGCTCCTTATGCAGTCCTTGGTAGGTCTGTAGTCCAGTGTAGTTTTTTTTCTGTGTTTTCTTTTACATAGTTCAGTGTAGTTTTTGTACTGCTTCATGTATCACCATGGTCCTGAAAAATGTTGTGTCATTTTTGCTACGTACTGTACTGGCAGTTATGGTCGAAATGCCAATAAAAAGTGACTTGCCTTGCCTTGGATGTCGAATCGCAATACACTTCTATCCCCCATCAGGAGGGCCTTAAAGCTCTTTCTGGACACCGGACCCAACCAGTTCCCCTCCAACACCACTCTGGGCTGTCTGGTGGAACTGGCCCTTTGGCTCCTCCCACTTCTTTCAAACTCATGGGCACTCGCATGGATCCCAGCTGTGCCTGCCTTTTTGACGGCAATGTGGAACAGTCTATGTTCCAGCACTGCTCCCAACTCTTCCTACGCTGCAAATGATGTCTGCATTGTTGCAGCTTCGTACACCCACGCTGAGCTTGTCAATTTCATTAACTTTGCCTCCAACTTCCAACTTGGTCTATTTCACTCCTCTCTCCTTTTCTTGATCTCTCTGTCTCCATCTCTGGAGACAAACTATCTACTGATGTCTTTTATAATCTCACTGACGCTCCTTCGTGCCTGGTTGTGCTTGGAGAGGAAACAACCTGTCACAAAGTGTACAGTGGGGGACTTTCGGGAGCGGTGCCCCCTCCCGGGGTATAGACTGTTAAATAGACGGTAGTAACCGTATTTTAATCTTAGTATATGTGCTGTCTCGTAAATACTGAATCTGTTCTTGTGGATATGTGATGAAAATAAACCTGTATCGTTTTGCAAAAAAAGAGACGGGCTTGCGTTCCGTTAAACTTCCAGCCAGTCTGCCGCCCACGTGACGTATTAAACTAAACTTGCCCCAAACTCGCATCTATTTCTCAGTGCTGGGTGACTCCTGTCCCGAGTCGACGCCTCCTTTACCCAACATGTCACTACTCGGAAGCTTATTGTACTCGGTCTGGCTGTTTCTCCCGGGTAATTCACGCGCTCTCTCCGTTTGACATATATTCTCGTTGTCCTCTCATAATTTTGGATCTTGTTGCTAATTGCGGTGATTTTCTGTTCTAGCTCCCGCTGTTGCTCCGAAAGTGAACCAGACACCTTCGGCTCTGACCCTTCTCCGAGGACAGACAGCTCGGATCTACTGTTCCCTGTTATCCGGGGACGAGCGGGTGGATTCGGCGAGGTATTATTGGACTCGGACACGAGACAAACCTGTAAACGGGTCCAGTAATTTCCTGAAAAATAACACTCGGATCTGTCCATCTGGGCAGGAAGGCTGGCTGGTCATTCGCGACGTGACTGTGGATGACTCCGACACTTACCAATGCTCAGTGCTGAGAATGGATTCGAACCACTGGAAAACATATTTTGGAAGCGGAACAGAAGTGACCATCCGAGGTACGTGTGAAATGAAAGCAGTAAACGCTGGAAATACTCAGCAGGCCGGGCAAAGTGTGAAGCGAGGGAACTGGGGTCAATGCCTCAGACCAATGGCCGAGCTGGATAACGGGTCTTTAGATCCCTTTCTCCAAACGCGCCCTGACCTGCTGAAGGAATCCTTTGCTTCTGAACCGTGAAACGTCCTTGTTCGGACACTATCAGTGGAATTGGAGCTAACTGACCAACTTGTGGTCAAATGAAAGAAGCGGAAAAATAAAACCAGGAAATGAAGGAAACAATCGGGCCCATCCGCTGATGAGCAACAAACACTTGGCATTGAAAACCCTTCGTCAGAACTTTACCACTGTTTCTCTTCCCAAAGTTGCGACCTGACCTGATGGATATTTCCAATTGTTACTATTTTCAATATTAGTTTATCACGCGCTACGTCATGTCGAAGTTATTCCGCTTCCCGGCTGTATTTTGTCTCTTCCTGCTGGCGTGCATTTTGAGACACCAAATAATCAATTGTCTTCAGTTGTGTCCACTTTTGCTGTCTGTATCCATGTGGGTTACAGTAACATTCACCATGTGTTAATTCTCCCGTTATCTGCAGCGAAGCCTGACGTCTCCCTTTCTCTGGATCCCAAAAACGAAGCCGCTGGGGTTCAGAGCCTGATTTGTGTGGCTGCGGGATTTTTCCCGAAAGATCTGAGTATTTCTTGGACCGTAACGGGAAATGTCTCGTATGAAACAGAGGCGGATCCGCTGAGGGTAAACGAGGACCATACCTACAACCTGAGCTCCCGGCTGCGGGTGACCGACGCTCGGCGGGAGTCAGTACCCGACATCACCTGCCTGGTTCACCACGTTACAGGGAGTGTGAGGAAAAGTTTCACTTTCAACCGAGGTAGGTGTTTCACACAGGAATAAATCCCACAACCTGCTCCTCCCAATTACTGGTGAAAATTGGAGATAAAATTTGTAAATTAATACAAATAATAGATCGAAAGCAATTCGTTAATCTGAAGAGTAAAAAATCGTGTAACGCTCTCTGTGTACAGTCTCTTATTGCAAAATCTTTTTTTTTCAATTTATTTAATTGATAGAAAACTTGCGCAGTATGTTATCGTGCATATTTCAAATAATTATGCTACTTGTGAAGATTTATGAATGGAGTTGGTAATAAGTACTAACTAGACAGAAACAAACACCTGTGAGTACCCTTGGATTCTGGATTAGAAGCACCCACCCTCGCTAACTTTCTACATAAACCTCTCAATTTTAGCCGAGGTTGGTGGTTTACAAAAGGAACAAAGCCCACGGTTCGCGAACACGGAATAGACACGTTGTTAGGGGGGCTTTGGAGTTAAAGCTTCGACTTCAAGACTTTTTAAATATAACGTTGAGACTCCTAACTAAAATGCCCACAAGTCCGTAAAGGTAACCGGTTTCCTTCATACAGATACTATTGTGCACCGATTATCACGCCCTTTCTAATTTTGTTTTCAACGGAGCGAAGTTCAGTAGCTCTATTGAGGGAACAACATCAACTTGCATTTGAAATAAACCTGAGAATAGAATCAATAGCGAACACGTTTAATAGTTTACACAGAATAAATTCGTATCTCGGCGCTTCCTTCACACAACCTGGAAGTTATTGTACACGGTCTGGCTGTTTCTCCCGGGTAATTCACACGCTCTTTGCTTCTGACATTTATTCCCGTGGCCTTCTCATAATTTTGAATCTTGTTGCTGATTTTCTGTTCTGTGGCCCGCTGTTGGTCTGAATTTGAGCCAGACACCTTCAGCTCTGACCCTTCTCCGAGGACAGACAGCTCGGATCTACTGTTCCCTGTTATCCGGGGACGAGCGGGTGGATTCGGCGAGGTATTATTGGACTCGGACACGAGACAAACCTGTAAACGGGTCCAGTAATTTCCTGAAAAATAACACTCGGATCTGTCTATCGGGGAAAGAAGGCTGGCTGGTCATTCGCGACGTGACTGTGGATGACTCTGACACTTACCAATGCTCAGCGCTGACATTGGATTCGAACCACTGGAAAACATATTTTGGAAGCGGAACAGAAGTGACCATCCGAGGTACGTGTGAAATGAAAGCAGTAAACGCTTGAAATACTCAGCAGGCCGGGCAAAGTGTGAAGCGAGGGAACTGGGGCCAATGCCTCAGACCAATGGCCGAGCTGGATAACGGGTCTTTAGGTCCCTTTCTCCAAACGCGCCCTGACCTGCTGGAGGAATCCTGTCTTCTCCGCGTTTGGTTTCTGTTTTGCTTCTGAGCCAAAGTAACCAGATTAACCAACACCGAAACAATCTCCCGCATGGGGAAGGGAAGACCTGTCGCTGAATTCATCAGCGCCACCACGTCCAGGGGCAGCAGGGACGTTCATATAAATTCCCGAAAGTTCGTCGGAAGAGAGGCGGTTAAAACGCGAACCTGCGACCGCTTTTCAAGGCCGACATGAAATATGGTTAAACGCCAGGGGGATTGGTAATGTGGAATCGGAAACGTGAGATGTCACTGTTGGGTGTTACATACTCGTGACACATGACAGTGGTGCCCTTGTCATCTGACTGGGGTTGAAGCTGTACTGGACTTGAGGTGATGGTCTTGTGATGGTGGAATGACGTCATTTTCCCGCCAGTAGAGATCATGTGACGGGTTTTTTTTACAGGTTATAAAAGGTAGACCCCACCCTGTGAGGAGGGGCAGTTCGTGGCTGGATTTGCCAAGTTGACTTCATGCCACTGCGTGTTTGAAGTGATGACGCAGTTTAGTTGAAGGATGAAGTTTTTATTTAATGCCTAAAGTTTAAAAGGTTAATGCCAACAGGTTCTTTATGATTCTGTTATTTCGCAATTAGAGGAGAGTGAAGATTCAAGGTTGGAAGTAAAGATCGAGGAGAATCGCTTTCTACGGTGAAACGGGGGCGACCTTTGTTTGATCCTTATTTGGAAGGATTTCGTTGACTATCTTCGTGTTAATCCCTAGGTTTAACTAGAAAGGATTGAAGGTAGTGGAGAAGGAAAGGTCAGTGCCTTTAAGCCGTTCTGTTTCGTAAATTCTTCGTGGGAATTTCGACGTCGGGAATCGAAGCAAGCGACGTGAAAGAGAACTTAAATCGTCCTGTAAAGTCTCTCCTTTTAAATGGACTGTGAGCATATCGAACTTTTGGCAATATCACTTTAAGAACTGTTTTGGAATATCACTTTAAAGAACTGTTTTGGAATATCACTTTACGAACTGTTTGAACAGCCGCTCAGCAGCTGTTTCCGGTTACGGTAGTGTTTGTTTACTTTTGGGGGGTTTGTTTTCTGTGTTTAATAAACGTGTTGTTTGTTATAAGAAATCCTTGCCGGACTCATATATTTATTGTTGCCTGAATACGTAACATGGGACACTACCAGTGGAACTGTAGCTGACTGACCAAGATATGTTGGAACGAAAGAAGCAGAAGAATAAAACCGGCTTTTAAGAAATAATAGAAACACTCGGGGCCCATTGCTGGTGAGAAACAAAGGTTTCGTATCGAAGCACATTCGTCAGAACTCTTCGGCCTGTGACTTTACGTCTGTTTCTCTTCCCAAAGTTGCGACCCGACCTGATGGACATTTCTAATGGCTGTTGTTTTTAATTTTAGATTTTCACTCGCTGTAACATTTCGAATTAATCCCCTTCCCCGGCTCCATATTGTTTCTCTTACTGCTGGTAGATAGAAGTAAATTTATACACCCTGTGCTGTCTTTACGACAGTTATTTAGTTTATAATATTTTTGCTTAGTAATTCATTCGATAGTATTTTCTAGTTAGAATTAGAAGTGTTTAAAGTATATTCATTGCATGTAAAATATATCGGCATGCGATGACGTCACATCCGGTTTCGCCGCGTCTTGTGGGAAAACACCGGTTTGAAATTAGCGCGAGGGTGGGGGCTTTCCACGAGGCTCACCTGAGCACAAGCAGTTTTGCAGGCATGAGAAATCACAGTGAGAGCAACGCTGTAAGTTAATAGATAATCGATATATTGAACTAAGATGTTAATGCCGATCCTGTTAGAAGTAACGACGGTCGATAATGTTTATGCTTTCGTTAGTTAAAGAGTCGCGGATAGTTTGCATTGAAGTGTATTTAAAGTAGTCAATGGAGCAGGTAAACTCTCCCTGTATACTGCACCTTAGTGTAATGTAGTTATAGTCACCTTTGCAAGTATTTACACTTGAAATGTGATATTAAGGAAGGAACAAATACTGTATCAATCTTGTATTGTTTTATCAACAGTTTTCACCATATGTTAATGTGAAGAGTGAACAGTAAATGGTTAATCTTACTGCGATCTGGTCTCATTGACTGGTTTATCTCGACGTTGAATTCGGTGTTATTAGTACACGTGAAGGAGAACGTTACAGTGAAAAAGCGGCATTATCAGGTGTTTCAAGTGCTGCAATGTCAGCTCGATCCAGCATCAAGTCGACGCCGCCCAGCGACAAGGGCGGTAAACCGACATCAAGTAAGCCCACCCAGGCGTTATCAGGTGTTCCAAGTGCTGCAATGTCAGCTCGATCCGGGATCAAGTCGATGGCGCCCAGCGACAAGGGCAGTAGAGCTACATCAAGTAAGTCAAGCCGCCAGACAAAGAGAAGAGGCCGCCAGAGAAGCCGAAACCCAGAAGGAACAGGCCACCAGAGAAGCCGAAATCCAGAAGGAACAGGCCGCCAGACAAGCCGAAATCCAGAAGGAAAGGGCCGCCAGACAAAGTGAAGCGGCCGCCCGAGAAGCCGAAACCCAGTTGGAAATGGCAAAAATATCGACAGAGTTGCAAGTGCTGCAGATAGAAAGAGAAGAAGAAGCTGCCAAGGCGGAAGCAGAGTACATAGAAGAAGCTGAAGGGTCGCGTGATCTGACCGAAGTAAGATCTACTTTAGAAAGGACCAGACTGGAATGCACAAGCGACTATGTACAATCTCAAATAGACAGGCAGGCTCGTCTCCCCTCTCCATACGTATTCGATAACTTCCCCAGCTACGAGAAACCTCAGAGAGTCACGATTGCATCACATCCATACGAGGAAGAAAATTTACCCTCGCGACTCCGTGATGAAGTCAAGAATGAAAGAGCTGACAACCGATACTTCTCGACACCAAACTTACAAAGTTTGATGCAAAGAGATGCAGAGGCCGAATCCAGGACGGCAAATTCCATGAGAAACGTGCGCTCTCAGTCATATAGGCGCCAACGTACTTCTCCAGCCCGCATGCCGCTTACAGCCGATCCCACGATGCAGTATTTAGCACGACGGGATCTCGTCACTTCGGGACTGTACCAGTTTGACGATAAACCTGAAAATTACCGTGCATGTTACTCCACATTCACCAACGCGATCGACGGAGTCCAGCTCAGTGCAACCCAAAGGTTGGACCTTATGGCGAAATGGCTGGGGAAAGAATCACGCGACCAGGTGAGACGCATACGTTCAGTATACATCAACAAACCCGAACTAGCCTTAAGCAAAGCGTGGGAGAGAATTCGGGAGGACTATGGGTCCCCCGAAGCTATTGAAGCGGCGCTATATCAACGTCTGGAAAACTTTCCTAAGGTGTCAGCCAAAGATCACATTAAGTTAAGAGAATTCGGAGATTTACTCATGGAGATCCAAGGCGCCAAAGAAGATGGCTACTCAGCTGGTCTAGTATACCTAGATACTCCATTCGGGATTAGACAAGTCGTGGACAAACTTCCTTTTGGGCTGCAGGACAGGTGGCTGTCCGTTGCTTTAGATTACAAGGAAGAGCACAATGATCGATCTCCTCCCTTTGAGCTCCTCACTAGGTTTGTGTGCAGGGAGGCGAAGAAGCGAAATGACCCTAGCCTCGTGGGTCCAAGAAGCAGTACGATTTACACCAAGCCAAGTAGATCCTCTTCGAATGTTTTCAACATTGATAAACCCGTCTCAGTGCTCAAGACTGAAGCCCTTACAACTAGCAACGACCCTAGCAAGTATTGTCCATTGCATAACAAACCTCACCCCCTCAAAGGATGCAGAACATTTAGGGAAAAACCCCTTGAAGAGAGGACGGCCCTTCTCAAGGAGAAAAGAATATGTCTTAGATGTTGTTCCTCAACCTCTCACATCGCCAGAGAGTGTACGATCGCCGTGAAGTGTCCGGAATGTGATAGCACGGATCACGTCGGGGCCATGCATTCCGGCCTGTCACCGCAAACCGAAACGCAACTTCACCCCCACAACAGGACGGCGGGGAGGGAGAGGCTCACTCTAGGTCAACAGTTGTCAGCACGAACTGTACAGAAGTTTGCGGTCAAGCTCAGTCAAGCCGTTCTTGTTCCAAGATCTGCCTCACTAAGGTGTACCCTAAAGGAGCCAAAGACAAGGCCATCAAAGCCTATGTGATTCTGGACGATCAGAGCAATCGCTCACTAGTCAGTCCAGAGTTCTTTAAATTGTTCAACATTGAGAGTGAGCAGTTCCCATACTACCTCAAAACTTGCTCAGGCAACATGTTTACCCAAGGAAGGAAGGCAGAAGGCATCCAGATCGAGTCCCTGGATGGTAAAGTCGTCATCTGTCTCCCTCCGCTCTTAGAGTGCAATGAAATCATGAATAACCGCACTGAGATCCCGACACCAAGTGCAGTGCTACACCAGCCACATCTCCACCACATCGCCAAACACATCCCAGAACTGGATCCAAAAGCGGAAATACTCCTGCTATTAGGAAGAGATGTTATCCAGGTACACAAGGTTAGGCAGCAGGTCAATGGACCACTCGACGCCCCCTTCGCGCAACGTCTGGATCTGGGCTGGGTGGTGATAGGAGAGGTGTGTCTCGGTGACGTACACAAACCGACGGTTGACACACTCAAGACCAATGTGCTAGAGAGTGGCCGCCATTCGATTTTTCAACCCTGCACAAGTTCCATGTATATCAAGGAAGCACAACAAGACGTTACCAAGCGTAAAGTAACCGACGAGACACTAGGTCAGTCAGTTTTCGTTCAAACCGAGCACGGAAACAAACTTGCACAATCAGCTCAAGATACCATTTCTTTAAAACCCAAAGACACCAAGGTCTTCAGAGATGAAGCAAATAATGGGGTTGCCCCATTGCCTTTCAGAGAACCACGCCAGCGCTCACCAGATAACAAAGAGCAGGCAGTCAAACGGTTCACGTCCTTACGGAAAACCCGGAAAAGGAAACCTGAGATGCAGCAACGCACCCGATTGACCCACGAGGTACTGTGCACCCTAATGGCAGAGGTCACAGCCATTATAAACGCACAATCACTCCTACCTGTGTCTTCTGACCCAGAAAACCCCTTTATACTTTCGCCATCAACGCTCTTTACGCAGAAGGCAGGAGCACCTCCTCCACCAGGAGACTTCTCAGACAAGGATTTGTACACAAAGCAATGGAGACAAGTCCAGGCTCTGGCAAATCAGTTCTGGTCTCGCTGGAGACAAAAATATCTACCTTTGTTGCAACAGAGACAAAAGTGGACAGAACCCCGAAGGAATCTTCAAGTTGGAGACTTAGTCCTGCTCAGGGACAAGCAAATCGCCCGCAACAGCTGGCCAATGGCCAGAATCACTGTTACATTCCCTAGCGGGGATGGACATGTCGGGAAGATCGAATTGAAGACTACCGACCAAGGCGATGTGAAAATTTACCAAAGGCCAGTTACAGAAGTTATTCTACTTCTACCTAATGACTGATTAAGAGACTAAGTTTGTACTCTGTTCATTATGACCTTACGAAGGTCAAGCGGGGAGTGTGCTGTCTTTACGACAGTTATTTAGTTTATAATATTTTCGCTTAGTAATTCATTCGATAGTATTTTCTAGTTAGAATTAGAAGTGTTCAAAGCATATTCATTGCATGTAAAATATATCGGCATGCGATGACGTCACATCCGGTTTTGCCGCGTCTTGTGGGAAAGTACCGGTTTGAAATTAACGCGAGGGTGGGGGCTCACCACGAGGCACACCTGAGCAGAAGTTGTTTTGCAGGCATTAGAAATCACAGTGAGAGCAACGCTGTAAGTTAATAGATAATCGATATATTGAACTAAGATGTTAATGCCGATCCTGTTAAAAGTAACGACGGTCGATAATGTTTATGCTTTCGTTAGTTAAAGAGTTGCGGATAGTTTGCATTGAAGTGTATTTAAAGTAGTCAATGGAGCAGGTAAACTCTGCCTGTATACTGCACTTTAGTGTAATGTAGTTATAGTCACCTTTGCAAGTATTTACAATTGAAATGTGATATTAAGGAAGGAACAAATACTGTATCAATCTTGTATTGTTTTATCAACAGTTTTCACCATATGTTAATGTGAAGAGTGAACAGTAAATGGTTAATCTTACTGCGATCTGGTTTCATTGACTGGTTTATCTCGACGTTGAATTCGGCGTTATTAGTATACGCGAAGGAGAACGTTACACACCCCATGGGGTGAAAGCAATTCGTTGATCTGAAGAGTAAAAATTCGGGTAGCACCCTCAATATCTACAGTCTTATTGCAAAATCATTTATTTTAATGTACTGAATTGATAAAAAAAAAGAAGATTGGCGTTGTGTGTTATCGTCAAACAGGCAGAAGATACAGACAGGTTAAATAGAATAATTACAAGGACGCAGTGTTCCAGTTAGGTAGATTATTGGACGAAAACAAGGTCATTTTTATTAGAAAATCGAATGCCAACTATATGAAAAATATTGACAAGTAATAAACAATTGTCCGCTCTTAAAGCAACGAAAGGAGGCAGGACGGTTGCAGCAAGTCCAGACTCGGAGTTGTTGGAGCTGGCTTGGAGGCAATTCCATGTGCAGCAACTCTGAGGGGCCGAAGGGTACAAAGTAGCCCCCTCCTTTTTGAGAATCGCAAGATCGCTATTAATTCGGGTCTGGGACCCAGGAAATGAGAGAGAATCCACATTGTTTTGGAATGTGTCCTGGCCTCAGCGATAACAAAAACCCTTGATAACGGCTATTGTCTCTTGGAGACGGAATTGTGTATTGAGTACTGTACTATTCATTGAAACCCCTCAGGGGACAACCAGAGCGGGCTAGTTGAAGGATTGCATCATCCCAACCTGATTGATATCTGAGACCCCGTGAGTAAGGATAAAAGAGGGGTCTGGGGAACAACCCCTTTAGACGCACCAGGAGAAACGCTAGAAATCCCGTGATAGCGTTTAATAGCGACAGCCGGTGGGGGCTCGATTGCATCCTCCCTTGCCAGGGTAGCGGACTCATCACGGAAGAACGGCTTAGCTAAAGGAGAAGGCCACAAGTGAACGGCCACATCAACGGGACTCCCGACAGATCGAAATCATCAAAAGGACAGCCAGCAAGTTTCTAAAAATCTCTCTCTCTCCAACAACAAGCTGCACCTGAATGAACTGTGAATTTTGTATTTCCATCGGAGAATACATTAGCTCCTAGACAATAATAGAGCTATTTCTTATTGATTATTATTATGCCCGCACTTTTAGATTTAGTATTGACGATGTATATTATCTGTATGTTTGCATTGATATTATTTTTGTGTATTTTTACTAATAAATACTGTTGAAAATAGTACCATCAGACTTCAACGGACCTCTCTATCTTTGCTGGTAAGTGACCCAGTTATGGGGTACGTAGCAGAGGCAATTCCATGCGGCAGAACCAAGGCAGGGCGAAGTGGAGGAAGGATCCGAGGCTCGAATGATTTAAGAGCCGAACTGAATTGGGAAGGTCGTGCACCGACTGAATGGAGCCGAAGAGCGTATCGAAGTGGCAGAGAGTGAGGTACGACCAGCGATTTATACGATTTAAGCGTCGGGCCAGATTGAAATAGTCTGGGTGTCGGGGTCGGAAGCGAGGGCGGGTCACCCCGGCTCAATACTCCGCGGGGTTTGCTCGTATCTGCGTTGAACTGAGGCTGTGGCCTGCAATGATGCCTGGCTTTGTAAACTTCAGTTCTCAGTGGTGTTCCCTTGCCTTTATATTCTGCATTATTTTTCACGCTCCCTGCACACGAGGTGTTTGATGGTCTTATTTTGTTTCTAACGGGTTCTGTTGGGGTTCTCTGCCTGTAAGGAAACAATTTTTAAGCTTGTATGAAGTATACATACTTTAGACACAGTTGGCATGGATGACCGGGCAGAGGATAGAAAGCGACAGTGAGTGTAAAAATGGGATGACTTGGCAGGCGAAGGCGTGGCTGAGGAACTGGTGTGGGGGACAGGGGTTCAGATTTATGGATCATTGGGATCAAGGTACAAACTGTGCCCGAGAGGCTCCAACATCTTCACAGGCAGGTTTGCTAGAGTCATTCGGTAGGTGTAAAAGGATCTGGTGCTATCACTGTGTGTAACAAAGCTCCTCCTCTAATGGATGAACTGGAATTCAATTGTTAACAAGGTGGGGGAGCTGAACCCTGATTCCATGAAGATTTACCAATCTGGAGGGACGGACAATGGGGGTTTAAATACCCCTGGACTAGACATACCCAGGCATCATCACTGAAGAAGATGGCAGAGTTTTTCATCGGAACGTTATTTATAATCAATACCCGGCTGGAAGTCCAAGAACAGTTGATTTGTTTGGGAAGGTTTAAACTAATTTGGCAGCGTGATGGGAACAGAGGTGCTAGTCCTGAGGATGAGGGAGTTGGCTTACAAACAAAAGCAATGTGCAATGAGACTCCTAGAAAGGAAGGGCTGTTGACGGCAAATCTGCAGTCAACAGGATGAGTTGCAGTGTAAAAGAGGATAACATTGAAAAGGGTGAATACAGTGCTGAAATTGTTATATTTGAATGAACGTAGTAAACAGAATAAGGTAGGTAGGCGCTGTCATGGCCCTGATTGTTAATTCCCATCTTGCTCCTAATTTCCTTTGATTGTGCCACGATTCCAACCGTTAATTTCCCAATTGCTTCTCATTCGCTTTGATGATGGCACACCTGGTTTCCATCAAGAACTCCGGTGTCACAACCACTAGTTACCAATTCGTTGTTTTTTTTCCCCGTGAGATAACCATGTTTCCCGACAACTTATAACTATTTGTTCTAAGACTAGATCCAGTTTCAAGGTTTACCGTGTCAAGGGTACATATCTGGGCTCCGTGTCGGGATCTCTCCTGTTTGCTGATCAGCATTTACGCCCATGTAAGCATCCAAACTCAATCTCC
Organism: Hypanus sabinus; assembly: GCF_030144855.1. Classification (NCBI taxonomy): domain Eukaryota; kingdom Metazoa; phylum Chordata; class Chondrichthyes; order Myliobatiformes; family Dasyatidae; genus Hypanus; species Hypanus sabinus. Next base: position 149,050,840 of record NC_082709.1, on the reverse strand, counting down.
GTCTGCGTCCTGCACCTCGGTTCACTTTCTCAGTCACTCATTGCAACAGGTGCACTTGTAACACAGTTACAGATTGGCAGGTATGACATTGTAGGCATGACTGAATCATGGTTGAAAGCAGATTATAACTGGGAGGTTTACGTCCAAGGATACACATTGTATCAAAAGGACAGACAGGAAGGCAGAGGGGGTGGCATAGCTCCATTGGCTAAACTCTTAAATAATTAGAAAGGGATTATGTATGGAAGAAAAATGTTGAATCGTTGTGGGTATTGCACACGTAAAAAGACCCCAATGGGAGTTATATACAACCGCACCCCCCCCCCCAATGCTAATAAGAATGTGGTCTGCCAATTTCAACGGAATCTAGAAAATGCATGTCAAAAAGACAATGTTATATTAGTCATGGGGGATTTCAATATGCAGGTAGATTGGGAAAATCAGGTTGGTGCTGGATTCCAGGAAGGGGAATTTCCAGAGTACCTAAAAACGTTTTTAGAGCTGCTCAGCTAATGGTTGAGGCCACTAGGGGATCAGCTATTCTGGATTGGGTGTTGGGCAGTGAACCAGAATTGATTAGAAGCTGAAGGTAAAAAAAACCCTCAGTGGCACGTGATCGTAATATGACCAATTTCACCCTGAATTTGAGAAGGAGAAGCTAATGTCAGATGTATCTGTATTAGAGTGGAGACAAGGCAATTTCAGAGGCATTAGAGAGGAGTTGGACAGAATTGATTAGAAAAGAACACTGGCAGGGATGATGACATGGCAGCAATGTCTGAAATTTCTGGAAGCAATTCAGCAGGCAAAGGATAAATACATCCCAATGAGGAAGAAGTATTCTAAAGGCAAGATTCCACAATCATGGCAAACAAGAGAAGTCAAAACCCGTATAAAAGTCAAAGAGAGGGCTTATAATAGAGCAAAAATTAGTGAGAAGTTAGAGGATTGGGAAGCTTTTAAAAACCAACAGAAGGCAGCTACAAACATCCCAAAGAAGGAAAAAATGGAATACAAAAATAAACTGGCCAATAATATTAAAGAAAAGTTTCTTGAGATACATGAAGTGTAAAAGACAGGTTTGAATAGATATTGGACCACTGGAAAATGATGCTGTTGAGGTAGTAATGGGGGACAAGTAAATGGCAGATGAAGTATTTTGCATCTGTCTTCACTATGGAAGACACTAGCAGTATAGTGGAAGTTCCAGAGTGTCAGGGGCTAGAAGTGTGTTGATTTTCCATTTTTAAGGAGAAGGTTCTTGGGAAACTGAAAGGTCTGAAATTAAATAAGTCACCTGGACCAGATGGTGTACAGCCCAGGGCTCTAAAAAAGGAGGCAGGAGAAACTGTGGAGGCATTAGTAATGATCTTCTAGGAATGACTAGTTTCTGGAATGGTTCCAGAAGACTGAAAAGGAGCAAGCACAAACTTTGAAACCTGCAGCACAATACAGGCCCTTTGGCCCACAAAGCTGTGCCAAACAGGTCCCTAACTTAGAAATTACTTAGGTTTGCCCATAGCCCTCTATTTTTCTGAGCTCCATGTACCTATCCAGGAGTCTCTTAAAAGACCCTATCATTTCTGCCTCCACCACCATCGCTGGCAGCCCATTCCATGCACTCACCATTCTAAAAAATAACTTGCCCCTGACATCTCTGTACCTACCTCCAAGCACCTTAAAACTGCAACTCTCGTGCTAGCCATTTCAGCCCTGGGAAAAAGCCTCTGATTATCCACACAATCAATGCCTTTCATCATCTTATACACCTCTATCAGGTTAGCTCTTATCCTCTGCCACTCCAAGGAGATACGGCCAAGTTTATTCAGCCATGCTCCCCAATCCAGGTAACATCCTTGTAAATCTCCTCTGCACACTTCCTATGGTTTCCACATCCTTCCTATAGTGAGGTGACCAGAACTGAGCACATGAATCCAAGTGGGATCTGACCAGGGTCCTATATAGCTGCAACATGACCTTTTGGCTCCTAAACTCAATCACATGATTGAAGGCCAATGCTCCATATGCTTTCTTAACCACATTGTCAACCTACGTAGCAGCTTTGAGTGTCCTATGGACTCGGACCCCAAGATCCCTCTGATCCTCCACACTGCCATGTATCTTACCATTAATACTATATTCAGTCATCATATTTGACCCACCTCACACTTATCTGGGTTGAATTCCATCTGCCACTTCTCAGCCCAGTTTTGCATCCTATCAATATCCTGCTGTATCCTCTGACAGCCCTTCACACTATCCAGAAGACCTCCAACCTTTGTGTCATCAGCAAACTTACTAATTCATCCCTCCACTTCCTCATCCAGGTCATTTATAAAAATCATGAAGAGTAGGGGTCCCAGAACAGATCACTGAGGCACCCCACTGGTGACCGACCTCTTTGCCTTGTGTGGCAAGCCAGTTCTGGGTCCACAAAACAATATCCCCTTGGATCCCATGCCTCCTTACTTTCTCAATAAGCCTTGCATAGGATACCTTGTCAAATGTTTGCTGAAATCCATGTACACTGCATCTACTGCTCTTCCTTCATCAATGCATTTAGTCACATACTCAAAAAATTCTGTCAGGCTCGTAAGGCATGACCTGCCCTTGAGAAAGCCATGCTGGCTATTCCTAATCATATTATGCCTCTCCAAATGTTCACAAATCCTGTCTCTCAGGAATTTCTCCATCAACTTACCAACCACTGAAGTAAGACTCACTGGTCTATAATATACTGGGCTATCTTTACTCCCTTTCTTGAACAATGGAACAACATTCGCAATCCTCCAATCCTCTGGAACCTCTCCTGTCCACATTGATGTTGCAAAGATCATTACCAGAGGCTCAGCAATATCCTCCCTCGCCTCCCACAGTTGACTGGGATGCATCTCGTCCAGTCCCAGTGACTTACCCCACTTGATGCTTTCCAAAAGCTCCAGCACATCCCCTTTCTTAATACCTACATGCTCAAATAATTTCCTTCCCTTTGCCTTCCTCCCTTCTTAAAGAGTGGAATAACATTTGCAATATTCTGGAACCATCTGGAATCAGTTGATTCTTGAAAGATCATGACCAATGGATCTGTTATCTCTTAAACAACCTCTCTTAGAAAGGATGTACTGACACTGGAGTGGGTTCAAAGGAGTTCATCATAGGAAAATGATTCCAGGATTGAATGGCTTGTCATATGAAAAGTGTTTGATGGCTTTGGGCCTGTATTCACTGGAATTAAGAAGAATGAGAGGTGACCTCATTGAAACATATCGAGTGTTGAAAGGTCTTGATAGAGTGGATGTGGAGAGGATGTTTCTAATGGTAGGAGAGTCCAGGACCAGAGACCACAGCCTCAGAATAGAGGCTTTCATAATGGAGATGAAGAGGAATTTCTTCAGCCAGAGACAGACAGACAGACATACTATATTAATCCCGAGGGAAACTGGGTTTCATTACAGCCGCACCAACCAAGAATAGAGTAGAAATATAGCAAAATAAAACCAGAAATAATTCAATAATCATAAGTAAATTATGCCAAGTGGAAATTAGTCCAGGACCAGCCTATTGCCTCAGAGTGTCTGACACTCCGAGGGAGGAGTTGTAAAGTTTGATGGCCACAGGTAGGAATGGCTTCCCATGACGCTCAGTGTTGCATTTCGGTGGAATGAGTCTCTGGCTGAATGTACTCCTGTGCCTAACTAGTACATTATGGAGTGGATGGGATACATTGTCCAAGATGGCATGCAACTTGGACAGCATCCTCTTTTCAGACACCATCGTCAGAGAGTTCAGTTCCACCCCCACAACATCACTGGCCTTACGAATGAGTTTGTTGATTCTGTTGGTGTCTGCTACCCTCAGCCTGCTGCCCCAGCACACAACAGCAAACATGATAGCACTGGTGCCACAGACTCGTAGAACATCCTCAGCATCGTCCGGCAGATGTTAAAGGACCTGAGTCTCCTCAGGAAATAGAGACGGCTCTGGCCCTTCTTGTAGACAGCCTCAGTGTTCTTTGACCAGTCTAGTTTTTTGTCAATTCATATCCCCAGGTATTTGTAATCCTCCACCATGTCCACACTGACTCCTTGGATGGAAACAGGGGTCACTGGTGTCTTAGCCTTCCTCAGGTCCACCACCAGCTCCTTAGTCTTTTTCACATTAAGCTGTAGATGATTCTGCTCACACCATGTGACAAAGTTTCCCACCGTAGCCCTGTACTCAGCCTCATCTCCCTTGCTGATGCATCCAACTATGGCAGAGTCATCAGAAAACTTCTGAAGATGGCAAGACTCTGTGCAGTAGTTGAAGTCTGAGGTGTAGATGGTGAAGAGAACGGGAGACAGGACAGTCCACTGTGGAGCCCCAGTGCTGCTGACCACTCTGTCTGTGGAATTTGTTGTCACAGGCAGCTGTGGAGGCCAAGTCATTTTGTACATTTTAAAGCAGAGGTTGATAGATTCTTGATTGGTTGGGGCAGGAGGAGAAATGGAGAGAAGGGAGGAGATTGGGGCTGAGAGGAAAAATGGATCAGCCATGATGAACTAGTGGGGCAAACGTGATGGCTCAATTCTGCTCTTATGGTCAGTCAGGTCTTTGGCACTGTGGCTGAGAAAGGAAGGGAGGCAAAGAGGTGAGCTGTAATGATAGTGGTGTCATTGGTTTGGGGAACAGACAGATGCTTCTGTGGATAAGAATGAGATTCCTGATTGTGTGGTGCTACAACAGGAACCACTCACTGTATGTCATAAGGCCAAAGAGCTGATTATTGACTACAGGTGGGTGAAACTGGAGGTCCATAAGACAGTCCTCATTAGGAGATCAGGCGTGGAGAGTGTCAGCAGCTTCAAATTCCTCAGTGTTACCATTTCAGAGAATATATTCTGGGTCTTGCATGTAAGCAATAAGCAAATTTGTGATGACAGCAAAATTGGGGGTGTAGCCGACTGTGAGGAAGACTATCAAAGCTTGGAATAGGAACTGGACCAGATGACAAAAACTGGCAGTGTGAGGAGGTGCATTTTGGTAGGACAAACCTGGCTTGGGTTTACATGGTAGAGCACTGAGGAGTGTGGTAGAACAGAGGGACTGGGGAATATAGATCCATAATTCTGAGAAAGTGGCATCACAGATAGAGCCATTAAGAAAGGTTTTGGCACAAAGGCCTTCATAGTCTGGTTTTGAGTACCAGAGTTGGCAGTGTTATGTCGAAGTTATAGATGGCGTTGGTATGGCCTAATTTGGAGTACCGTGTGCATTTCTGGCCACCTGCCTACAGGAACCAAGTCAATAAGATTGAAAGAGTGCAGAGAAAATTTGCAACAATAGTGCTAGGACCTGAGAACCTGAGTTATAGGGAAAGGTTGAATACGTTAGGATTTTAGTCCACAGAGCACAGAAGAATGAGAGGAGATTTGATGGAGGTATGCAAAATTCTGAGCGACAGACGCAAGCAAACTTTTTCAACTGAGAATGGGTGAGACTGGAACTAGAGGTCATGGGTTAAGATGAAAGGTGAATTGTTGAAAGGGAACATGAGGGGGAATTTTTTCACCTGGAGGGTGGTGAGAGTGTGGAATGAGCTGCTAGCAGAAATTGTGGATTTAAGAGAAATTTGATAGGTACATGGAGAGAATTTACCATTGTAAAATTAATGTATGCTTGAACTTATTTTCCTACTATTACTGTTCTTTAAACCATCTGCACAGAAGACTTCAGCTGAATATATATGCTACTGTGGATTATATTCTATAAAGGAAAATGACTGTATTTCCAGCAAGATTAGTCCTGGGGTACTTAAATTGTATTTAACCAAACATAATTTATCATAAATATCCATGCATATCATACTGTCACTTTCCTAGAGTGCTATTATAGTCTTATCAGTGTATATTTGGTATATAATAAGCATAATATTTAGTTAAAATAATTAAAACCAGAATTTAACTTGTGAAAAAATGTAAGTTACCATGCAGTTTTCATGTGGTCTACTTATGGTCAAGTAATTGCAATAGTTTGAGATGAAACATTAAGATTCGTAGTGGAAAATCTAAACTGCACAATTAAATATATGGGTGCAGTTATAAATCAGGGTCTGCACAGGCACCGAGTAATGAAGGATGCACCGTGGAGATATTTGCAGAAACTTGGACATGGAGGGACATCAGATCATTGTTAGTCTTTTTAAAACACATTTGATTTCACATGATCTCTAGCCACTTTTAATTCCCTCCCCTATGAGAGCAGCTAATAATGATATGGAATGAATTGATGCTAATTGTTTAGAAGGATCATTGATATCGACTTTTCAATCCACGAGTTATTCCTTCAGGTTTACTTAGAATAAGTATACACTAAGGAAATTCAAATAGTAGTAGTAGTAGGTCTCCATTAGTCTTGATAGACCATGGATTTGTGCCTTGGAAAGTTTCCAGGGTGCAAGCCTAGGCAAGGTTTTATTTTAATGGAAGACCAGCAGCACGCCACCAATGTTGTCCGAGGGAAGGGCATTAGGACCCATACAGCTTGGCACCAGTGTCGTCACAGAGCAATGTGTGGTTAAGTGCCTTGCTCAAGGACACACACGCAGCCTCAGTGAAGGCTCGAACCAGCAACCTTCAGATCACTAGATGAACACCTTAACCACTTAGCCACGCGCCAGCACATTTGAATTTGAAGAAATTCAAATACATAATTAATATTTAAACTGAAATGTTCTTTCCCCAGATGACAAATGTTGTCAGCATTTAAAATGTTCAAAAACTGTAATGTTTTACTTTTCAATTACTATTGACAGACATTATCAAACTCTAGAACATTCAGATATTATGACATTTCCAAATCTTGTTTCATACTGTGCTGTATGAATTACATTGAACCATATTTAGCATGTTTTATTAACAAAATATAATTTGCATCAGACAAACTGATTAACTGATTAATTTAATTTAATTCTAATTTTGATATCGTTTTTTACTTTTGAAAAAACCTCACAGTTCCTATCTGTGCTTTTTAAGATAAGAGGTAGCCCTAGAAGCAATACAGGTATGGGTCAAAAAAATGTGATTGTCATACACATGCAAAATAGGTCAGTGACATTCCAATTTATTTTAAGATGCTCAGATCACTTGAAAACAAAACTGCAAAAAAACAAAGCCATCTACGCCAAGTCTTTTGTCTCTCAGTTATTCGATTTGTAAAATGGCCAGATTTTTAAAAAATTTTAGTTTGCATTAATTTGAAGAATTTAAATTTGCATTAATTTGCAAGAATTTCAGTTTGCATTAAAGATTGTTAAATTATTGAAAGAGAATGATGATGATCTGTATACTCTTATTTGCAGATGACCATCTCATCCCATTTATCTCACATGCTGTCATCATCATCATGGGAATTAGTTTATTATTGCTGGTAGTGATTGCGTCCAGTTTTGTTGGTAAGTCGCAATGAATGAAATTCTTTAGAAGCTATATTGATTATTCTGAAGTTATGAAATTATATGAATATAGCAGATACTAATTCAAGCAAGAAACAGTCTTCAGTTCTTAATGTAAACAATTCTGTAAATTAATAGGACAGTTTTGCATACAAACACTATGTTTAGCTGCTAAATGATATTTGTCATATATGCTGGGAAATCACACGATTCTTTTCTTTTTCATAAAACAATGGGGTTATGCTAATTGGTATGCATCAAACCAGACGACACTGCTTAAGTTACTTACACCGTGCTGACTGAGTACAAGGGAGCTTGCAAAGCAGACTGAGTTTGTAACTGAGCACATCAAACATAGGCACAGACACATCTGATCAATCCATGGTTGAGATATTTCCTTACTTAAAGCCCTCACAGATTAATTTTGGGTTTTTGGCATCTCTCTCCCCAGAAGCTTTCACATATTACTTTGTCTCAACCAACTCTGGCCTTTTACCTCTTCTCATTTATCACCTCACCCTGGGCCCCTACTCCTCCCCTTCCTCTCCAGCCTTTACCATTTAGAATATTAATAGTAATACTCTTGGCAGTGTGGAGGATCAGAGGGATCTTGGGGTCCGAGTCCAGAGGACACTCAAGTTGCTGTGCAGGTTGACTTTGTGGTTAAGAAGGCATACGGTGCATTAGCCTTCATCAACCATGTGATTGAATTTAGGAGCCGAGAGGTAATGTTGCAGCTATATAGCACCCTGGTCAGACCCCACTTGGAGTACTGTGCTCAGTTCTGGTCACCTCACTACAGGAAGGATGTGTAAACCATAGAAAGGGTGCAGAGGAGATTTACAATGGTGTTGCCTGGATTGGGGTGCATGCCTTATATATCCCAGTCAACTGTGGGAGGCGAGGGAGGATATTGCTGAGCCTCTGGTAATGATCTTTGCATCATCAGTGTGGACGGGAGAGGTTCCAGTAGATTGGAGGATTGCAGATTTTGTTCCATTGTTCAAGAAAGGGAGTAGAGATAGCCCAGTAAATTATAGGCCAGTGAGTCTTACTTCAGTGGTTAGTAAGTTGATGGAGAAATTCCTGAGAGGTAGGATTTGTGAACATTTGGAGAGGCATAATATAATCAGAAATAGCCAGCACGGCTTTGTCAAGGGCAGGTCGAGCCTTACAAGCCTGACTGAATTTTTTGAGGATGTGACTAAACACATTGATGAAGGAAGAGCAGTAGATGTAGTGTATATGGATTTCAGCAAACATTTGACAAGGTATCCTATGCAAGGCTTATTGAGAAAGTAAGGAGGCAAGGGATTCAAGGGGATATTGTTTTGTGGACCCAGAACTGGCTTGCCACACAAGGCAAAAAGTGGTTGTAGATGGGTCATATTCTGCAAGGAGGTCAGTGACCAGTGGTATGCCTCAGATCTGTTCTGGGACCCCTACTCTTCGTGATTTTTATAAATGACCTGGATGAGGAAGTGGAGGGATGAGTTAGTAAGTTTGCTGATGACACAAAGGTTGAAGGTGTTCTGGACAGCGTTGGAGGGCTGTCAAAGATTACAGCGGGACATTGATAGGATGCAAAACCGGGCTGAGAAGTGGCAGATGGAGTTCAACCCAGATAAGTGTGAGGTGGGTCAAATATGATGGCAGAATATAGTATTAATGGTAAGACTCTTGGCAGTGTGGAGGATCAGAGGGATCTTGGGGTTTGAGTCCATAGGACGCTCAAAGCTGCTATGTAGGTTGACTCTTAAGAAAGCATATGGAGCATTGGGCTTCAATCATGTGATTGAGTTTAGGAGCCAAAAGGTAATGTTGCAGCTATATAGGACCCTGGTCAGATCCCACTTGGAGTACTGTGCTCAGTTCTGGTCACCTTACTATAGGAAGGATGTGGAAACCATAGAAAGGGTGCACAGGAGATTTACAAGGATGTTACCTGGATTGGGGAGCATGCCTTATGAGAATAGGCTGAATAAACTTGGTCATATCTCCTTGGAGCAACGGAAAATGAGAGGTGACCTGACAGAGGTGTATAAGTGGATGAGAGGCACCGTTTATGGTGTTACGAACCCCGTAACTGGGTTTCTTCCCAGCAAAGATAGGAGTATCTGTTGAAATCTGATGATACTATTTTTAACAGTATTTATTAGTAAAAATACACAAAAATAATATCAATGCAAATATACAGATAATATACGTCATCAATACTAAACCTAAAAGTGCGGGTATAATAATCATCAATAAGAAATAAGCTCGATCGTTGTCTAGCGAATAATGAATTGTCGGATGGAAATATAAAGTTCAGTTCAGTTCATATAGGCTGCAGTAGTTGTTGTTCACTGTGTTGCAATTGTTAGAGAGAGAGAGAGAGAGAGAGAGAGAGAGGGTAACTTGCCGACTTTCCTTTTACGATCTTGATCCGTCTCCGTCCTTTAGCTAGACCGTTCCATGGAGGACTCGTCACCCAGGCAGTGGTGGACACACACACAAGCCCCCACCGGTTTCATAGCGTCTCTCCTGGTGCGTCTGAGGGGTGTTCCCCAGACCCGACTTTTTATCCCCACTCACGGGGTCTCAGATGCCAATCAGGTTGGGATGATGCAGTCCCTCAACCAGACCACTCTGGTTGCCCCCTGAGGGGTTTCAATGAATAGAACAGTACTCAATACACAATTCCTTCTTCAAGAGACAATAGCAGTAATATCTCTTTGTCAATAGGAGACATTCCAACCTGTGTGTATCCCTGCATTGTCTCTCTCATCTCCCTTGATAACAGCATCGGAATAGTAGTGATTTGCGATCCTCCAAAGGGGGGGCATTGGCGATTTTGTACCCTTCTGCCCATCAGAGTTGCTCCTCATTCGTAACAATGGGAATAGTCAGAGGCTTTTTCCCAGGGCTGAAATGGCTAGCACGAGAGGGCAGTTTTAAGGTGCTTGGAGGTAGGTACAGAGATGTCAGGGGCAAGTTATTTTTTAGAATGATGAGTGCATGGAATGGGCTGCCAGTGATGGTGGTGGAGGCAGATACAATAGGGTCTTTTAAGAGATTCCTGGATAGGTATATGGAGCTCAGAAAAATAAAAAGCTATTGGTAACCCTAGGTAATTTCTACGGTAAGGACAGGTTTGGCACAGCTTTGTGTGCCGAAGGGCTTGTATTATGATGTAGGTTTTCTATGCTCCTACCTACCTGGTGTCACCTATCACCTTCTAGCTATCCTCCTTTCCCACCCCCACCTTTTTATTCTGGCATCTGCCCTCTTCCTTTCCAGTCCTGAAGAAGGGTCTTTATTAATTTCCCTAGATGCTGCCTGACCTGCTGAGTTCCTCCAGCAGTTTGTGTGATGTTTTGCATTTTCAGGATATACAGAATTTCTCATGTTTCAGGTATCTGAACATGAAGATATGCTTCCACTGTAGATAGGTACCTCACAGGAAGCATTGTCAAACCTAAAATAATGAAATAAATGGTGTCACTGTAACTATTGAAATTGGATTGAATATCTATTATTATTGATCTGAAGGACAAAAATGTGATGCACTTTGAATATGAGAGACTCTACTGTGGGTCTCCAGGAGAATGCAAGCTTGTGAAGAATATAGACCTTTATATCACCAGCTTCATTGTCTCTCTGGTCACTCAGATCAGAAGTTACAATAAAAATGTATACTCCATCTTAAATCAGTGAACCCTAATTTTGAGAGTATGACTCCTGGGTCTAGACATCCCAGTCAGAGGAAATGTATTGAAATACTTGCAAATTTCAATGGATAAATGAACCCCCCCCCCCCCCAGTAAAAATAACTCAGTAAAGTAAGAACATAAAAACTGACTGTAAAAGCTTTTATAGATACGTGAAAAGAAAAAGATTGGTTAAGACAAATGTAGGTCCTTTACAGTCAGAAACAGGTGAATTGATCATGGGGAACAAGGTCATGGCAGACCAATTGAATAACTACTTTGGTTCTGTCTTCACTAAGGAGGTCATAAATAATCTTCCGGAAATAGTAGGGGACCGAGGGTCTAGTGAGATGGAAGAACTGAGGGAAATACATGTTAGTAGGGAAGTGGTGTTAGGTAAATTGAAGGGATTAAAGGCAGATAAATCCCCAGAGCCAGATGGTCTGCATCCCAGAGTGCTTAAGGAAGTAGCCCAAGAAATAGTGGATGCATTTTTCAAAACTCCTTAGATACTGGATTAGTTCCTGAGGATTGGAGGGTGGCGAATGTAACCCACTTTTTAAAAAAGGAGGGAAAGAGAAACTGGGGAATTTTAGACCGATTAGCCTGACATCAGTGGTGGGAAAAATGCTAGAGTCGGTTACAGCACATTTGAAGAGGTGAAATCATTGGACAAAGTCAGCATGGATTTGTGAAAGGAAAATCATGTCTTACGAATCTTATAGAATTTTTTGAAGATGTAACTAGTAGAGTGGATAGGGGAGAACCAGTGGATGTGGTATAGTTGGATTTTACAAAAGGCTTTTGACAAGGTCCCACACAGAAGATTAGTGTGCAAACTTAAAGCACACGGTATTGGGGGTATGGTATTGATGTGGATAGAGAATTGGTTGGCAAACAGGAAGCAAAGAGTGGGAATAAACGGGACCTTTTCAGAATGGCAGGCACTGACTAGTGGGGTACCGCAAGGCTCAGTGCTGGGACCCCAGTTGTTTACAATATATATTAATGATTTTGACGAGGGAATTAAATGCAGCATCTCCAAGTTTACGGATGACACGAAGCTGGAGAGCGGTGTTAGCTCTGAGGAGGATGCTAAGAGGATGCAGGGTGACTTGGATTGGTTAGGTGAGTGGGCAAATTCATGACAGATGCAATTTAATGTGGATAAATATGAGGTTATCCACTTCGGTTGCAAGAACAGGAAAACAGATTATTATCTGAATGGTGGACGATTAGGAAAAGGGGAGATGCAACGAGACCTGGGTGTCACTGTACACCAGTCATTGAAGGTACATGCATGCAGGTACAGCAGGCGGTGAAAAAGGCCAATGGTATGTTGACATTCATAGCAAGAGGATTCGAGTACAGGAGCAGGGAGGTTCTACTGCAGTTGTACAAGGCCTTGGTGAGACCACACCTGGAGTATTGTGCGCAGTTTTGGTCCCCTAATCTGAGGAAAGACATTCTTGCCATAGAGGGAGTACAAAGAAGGTTCACCAGATTGATTCCTCGGATGGCAGGACTTTCATATGAAGTCCTTTCATATGAGGTGCCACAGGGCTCGGTATTGGGACCACAGCTGTTTACCATTTACGTTAACGATCTGGATGAAGGCATTGAGAATAACATCAGCAAATTTGCTGATGATACTAAACTGGGTGGCAGTGTGATGTGATGAGGATGTTAGGAGAATGCAGGGTGACTTGGATAGGCTGGGTGAGTGGGCAGATGGCGTTTAATGTGAATAAGTGTGAGGTTATCCACTTTGGGAGTAAGAACAGGAGGGCAGATTATTATCTGAATGGTGTAGAGTTGGGTAAGGGAGAAATACAAAGAGATCTCGGAGTCCTTGTTCATCAGTTACTGAAGGTGAATGAGCAAGTGCAGCAGGCAGGGAAGAAGGCTTTATTACAAAGGGAATTGAGTACAAGAGCAAGGAAATCCTCTTGCATTTGTACAGAGCCCTGGTGAGACCACACCTGGAGTATTGTGTACAGTTTTGGTGTCCAGGGTTAAGGAAGGACATCCTGGCTGTAGAGGAAGTGCAGCGTAGATTCACGAGGTTAATTCCTGGGATGTCTGGACTGTCTTACACAGAAAGATTAGAGAGACTGGGCTTGTACACGCCGGAATTAAGGAGATTGAGAGGGGATCTGATTGAAACATATAAGATTATTAAGGGATTGGACAAGATAGAGGCAGAAAATATGTTCCAGATGCTGGGAGAGTCCAGTACCAGAGGGCATGGTTTGAGAATAAGGGGTAGGTCATTTAGAACAGAGTTATGGAAAAACTTCTTCTCCCAGAGAGTTGTGGGGGTCTGGAATGTACTGCCTCGGCAGGTAGTGGAGGCCAATTCTCTGGATGCTTTCAAGAAGGAGCTAGATAGGTATCTTATGGATAGGGGAATCAAGGGATATGGGGACAAGGCAGGAACAGGGTATTGATAGTAATTGATCAGCCATGATCTCAAAATGGCTGTGCAGGCTCAAAGGGCCGAATGGTCTACTTTTGCACCTATTGTCTAAAGTCCGGATAGACTACGCTTATACTCGCTGGCATTTAAAAGATTGAGGGGGGATCAAATTGAAACATATAAAATTCTAAAGGGATTGGACAGGATAGATGCAGGAAGATTGTTTCCGATGTTAGGGGAGTCCAGAACGAGGGGTCACAGTTTAAGGATAAAGGGGAAGCCTTTTAGGACCAAGATGAGGAAAAACTTCTTCACACAGAGTGGTGAATCTGTGGAATTCTCTGCCACAGGAAACAGTTGAGGCCGGTTCATTGGCTATATTTAAGAGGGAGTTAGATATGGCCTTTGTGGCTAAAGGGATCAGGGGGTATGGGGAGAAAGCAGGTACAGGGTTCTAAGTTGAATGATCAGCCATGATCATTCGAAATGGCGGTGCAGGCACAAAGGGCTGAATGGCCTACTCGTGCACCTATTTTTTTATGTTTCTATGTTAGTAAACTCACCCAACTTAATCTCTCCCTTGAACAGCTGACCCACTAACCCAAGAATCAGTTTAGTACATCCTTTTTTGTGTAATGATGTTCCATTTCATTTTTCAAGATAAGCTATTGCTTGGAGAGTTCTTTTCAATTACTAGTCTCATTTTTAATTTTTTTTCTATTTGTTTACATAATGAAATGTTGAGCTTTATTATTGCAATCCACAAAAGTTATCCCAAAAGCTGTATTTTGATAAACGTAGACTACATTTATCTATAAATAGGTAAATGTAAACAGGCAGGAAATGCATCAATGTGGAATACGCAGCATTACTGACCGCTAATGAAAAGCCTTTTGGCAAAATAAAAATTACATCCAACTAATTCAACAAATTACATGGTAATCACTGAATAGGACAATATTTTTAAATGCAATCCTACGATTACATTTAAAAATATCCTAGTTATACTGTATACCTATGCACAAAGTTTTCTTCTGAAATATAGTTGGCCAAATGCGATACCATGGGTAGCCAACATTTTTACCCAGTTTCATACTTATGCTTCTGTGGGAGCACTGGCAAGATCTGCAAGATCTCAGAACTTGTTGAAGAATGAATTTAAACTAAAGATCTAACAGTGCATTATAACTGTAGAATTCACTATTTCAAGTGTAAACTGTTGGTTATAAACTGGTACTTTAAATGTAAATGGGTCCACTTTCATCTGAGTAGCCAAAGCAAAGGAAGTGCAATGACACATTGGTTTACACAAGAGAAATTAAAATTACTTTTCTCATAGAATCCTGGAGAATGGAGATGAGATTAAATGAGGGAATGTTCTCTCAATGCAAGAATAGGCATTGATCTAAGTTTCATCTGTCACGCAAGAAGCTGGAACTGTAACATTGTACTAAATTTTTGACAATGTCAACTTAATCACTAACCTAAGTGTAATTTGAGCTGTAGTTTATTTCTCATCATTACCTTAACAATGCACGAGTAGGCACTTCATTTGAATACAAAAGTAAATAGTTTGGCTGCTTGAATTTTAACCAATGCTAAGAACAAAAACAACTTTACTAATTTTAGTATTTTGCAGGTAATAACCAATATAACATTGATGATGAATTTGTTGCCATATCTTACCTTTATCAAGACAACATCTAACCAAATGTGGGATGGGGATTAACCTTTGAGACAATTATACGGTATATACCAAATGTAAATAACTTTAGTATATGAAGCTTTTGTATGTTGTCATAATTATACAACAGCATTCAGATGTTTTGATATGTTTCAGAAATCCTGTAGTATTTTCTGAGGATCTTTTTAAGAGTGTACTTTGACTGTTATGTTAGAGTTTGAAAAATTATCTTATTTTCCACTTAGATCGACTCAGACGCCGAAAAGGATTCGAAGATCAGCAAGAGTAAGCTTGGTAAATGTTTCTCCAGTCCCTGACAGCACTTTCTTTGCCAGCTCCTTCTTCTTCTCCTGAAGTTCAAAGATTTTGTCTTCAATAGTTCCTTCACACACAAACCTACAAGGGAAAGAATAACATTAATCTGCAATCAGAAATCTACAAAATTTCTCTTTTAGGATACTTTGGCAGCAATATCATTATTAGTTATGGGTGACATGGTATTGTAATGGACAGTGTAACTTTACTCTGCTGCCATCTGTAAGGAGTTTGCATGTTCTGCCTGTGACTGTGTGGGTTTCCTTACGGTGCTTCAGTTTCCTTCCACGTTCCAAAGATGTATGAGTTCCAGTTAGTCCTTAAGTTGTGGGCATGCCATGTTGGCACTGGAACCATAGCGACATTTAAAAGCTGTCCTGCAAACAACTTAAGACTGTGTTGATCAATGACACAAATAACATTTCACTGTATGTTCTGATGTACATGTCACAAAGCTTTTCTTTCATCTTTACTTGAAGTGGTGAAAACAAATTCAGTTACAATAGCAAGTCAGATGCATTTGAAGCCTGTTCAAACATATACCGACCAGATAAAATGCCATATTCTCAGCAGTAATAGAACAGTACAGCACAGTACAGGCCCTTCGGCCCACCGAAGGGTTGTGCCGACCCTTGAACTCTGCCTCCTATATAACCCCCTCACCTTAAATTCCTCTATATACCTGTCTAGTAGTGTAAATGTTTATTAGTTTGACCTGAAACACTTGTTTTCCCCCATAATAGATGATACCACAATCTAGTAAGTATTCCGTACATGAACTCAACATTTTCAATAAAGTAAATGGACAAAATAAACCATTTCTACAAGGGCACATCAAAAATGTCCAATGTTACTTGTTTCTGTTCTGTCAACTAGTCAATGAAATTGTTTGTCATCTGTATCCATGACCAATATCCTTGGTTATAGTAAAAAACTAATCCTAATATCTAACATTGACTGTTTATGGTAGTATGTTTCATATCTCAACCACTCTTTATTTAAATGGGTATCTCCTGTAATTTTAATGCTAAGTCTGTGACCTGAAATGTTAAACTGTTTCTGTTTGCATAGATGCTGCAGACCTGCTGATTGTTTCCACAGTTTTGTTTCCAGGATTTTCAGTTTTGATGTTGCTTCTTAAAGATCCCTGGTTGTAATTTTAAGGTTCCTCCCCACCTTGTCCTGATTATCTGCATCAGTTGGAGGTTTGCTTAGCCTATCAATTTTTTAACATCTTAACAAACCTCCACCCCCACCATACCCCAACCAATTTGCTCTTTAAGTTCTTGTACCCAGGGAGCACAAGCCTAGTTTATGCACTTCTTGCACAGCTCTATCATTCCAGTGAATTTACACTGCATTCCTAACAAAATTCTATCAATACCAAGTGCGCCTACAATGATATATTTAGAACTTTTAGTTTCTGGATGTACAGAGAATTATCCCACAAGTACTGGATCAAATTTGTAGCTGATTACAGTGTAGAGATATGTAATATTTGTAACTTCACTGTTCGAGTTATCATTTAACTTTCTTTTTTACCTAAAATATTCTTGTACTTGGCTACACTGAAATTCATTACAATTTTGTTTGATTTTTTTTTGTTTCGTCTTTGTAACCTTACCTTCCACATGCATACATGGTGCTTTACCGCACTACCAATAAATATAAATGGACAATCTGTTGTGATCCAGTGGTTGTTACTTCCTGCTATTTCACCATTGTTTAATGCCCTGTTAATCTCCTAAACTGCTTAATAATTTGCTCTTAATTCAATAGCTTTAGTAATAAATACCAACCCTTAATGTTGGTAATGCACATATAAAACATACCACAGACACTGGGCAGTTGTCACTTCATAAAGAGACTTGGGTTCATTAGACATGACCTATCTCAAAGAATACACTGGCTATTTGGTTGGTTTGTGCCGTCCCCAAACCAGCTGGTAGATCTGCTTTTATAATTTCCTCATTTCTCTCATTTACAGATAATTGCTCATCATGGTTGAAAATTTTTAATTAAGTCACTCAAACCAGATGAACTACACCAGTGATCCTCAACCACTGGGCTGCGGAGCTGCACTGGGTCACGGCCCGGTGGTTGGGGACCACTGAACTACACCCTAGGGTTCTGAAAGAGGTAGCATTAGAGATTGGGAAGACGATAATAATGATCTTTCAAAAATCATTGTGCTCTGGCATGGTGCCAGAAGACTGGAAAATTGCAAATGTTACTCCACTCTTCAAGGAAGGAAGAAGACAGCAGAAAAGAAATTATTGACCAGTTAGCCTAACCTCAGTAGTTGGGAACATGTTCGAGTCAAGTGTTAAGGATGAGATTATGGACTACCAGATGACACAGGACAAGATGGGACAAAGTCAGCATCGTTTCCTTAAGGGAAAATCTTGCCTGATGAACCTGTTGGAATTCTTTGAGATTTCTAGTAGGATAGATAAAGGGGATACAGGGGATTTTGTATATTTTGTCTATCAGAAGACCTTTTACAAGGTGCTAGACATAAGGCTGCTTACCAAGTTAAGAGCCCAGGGTATTACAGTAAAGCTACTGGCATGATTAGAGCATTGGCTGATTGGTAGGAGGCTGTGAGTGGGTATAAAGGGAGACCTTTTCTGGTTGGCTCCCAGTGACTGGTGGTGTTCTGCAGGTGTTGGTGTTGGGATCGCTTCTTTTTATGCTGTATATTAATGATTTAGGTGACAGAATAGGTGGCTGTGTTGCCGTCTGCAGGTGGTACAAAGATTGGTGGAGGGGCAAGTAGGGTCAGGAAACAGGCTACAGAAGGACAAGACTAATTAGGAGAATGGGCAAGAAAGTGGCAAATGAAATGCAATGTTGAAAAATGCATTGACATGCACTTTGATTGTAGAAATAAATGTGCAGACTATTTTCTAAACAGGGAGAAAATCCAAAAATCTGAGATGCAAAGGGACTTGGGGGAGTGCTTGTGCAGAACACACTAGGGGTCAGCTTGCAGGAAGAGTTCATGGTGAGAATGGCAAATGCAATGTTAGCATTCATTTCAAGAGCTCTAGAATACAAAAAGAGGGAAGTGGTATTGAGGCTTTTTAAGGCACTGGTAAGGTCTCTGCTTGAGAATTGTGAACAGTTTTAGGCTCCTCATCTAAGAACAGATTAACTGTCTGAGAGAAATGATTAAATTAAAGACGGTACTTAAGGAGTCCATTTAGAATGTGCTGACACAGAAAGAGCGTGCAAAGCAACTTGCAGGGCAACGTATAAACCAATTTGCAAAATGAGGATGAAACAATAGCTTGCTGATTAAAGAAGCGATACGGGTAACGGGAAGACATGCTTAACGGTTGAACAATAACGGTGTTAATGCGCTGAGGCTGATAAGTGGGCCAAAGGGTAATCACATTTGTAATTTTGTAATGAGATTAAGGAAGAATGTCTGCACCTCACATGGGTGCAACTCACAAAGTCATAAACAAGTAGGGTATAAAAAACTGTGCAAAGTGTAATTCGGCACTCAATCTAGCAGGAGCTGGTTGGGTCCGACTCTGCAGACTCGAAAAATAAAGTTTACCGTTCTGCAAATTGCTGAGACTCAGTGTGTTTCTGACAGCATGGGGGCTCGTCCGGGATCCACACTCCGGCCGCGGTGGACACGAGGAAGGACATCGGAGACGGTGCACCCCGCCGAGTTTGGCGGTCCCTGACTCCTTGCTCGTCGCTCCGACGCGGCTTGAGCGAGTGATATCCGGACAGCGCAGAGCGGTAAACGGGGAGAAGGGGACAGTACCTGGTACTGGAAGTCCCCAGGACGCACCGGGTAAGTGCCTACTATTATAGTAGAAGGGTGCGGGAATAAGTAAGGACGGAGAAGACCGGGATCGCTACCCGGGGGTCCTCCTGATAAAAGTCCTTGGGACGCACCGGGTAAAGTGCCTACTGTTGCAGTAGAAGGGTGCGGGATTAAGTAAGAGCGGAATAAGATGGGAGGGGGTGGCTCTAAAAAGAAAGAGGAAACAGAAAGACCGGGACCATACCCGGGGGTTCCTCCTGATAGCCCCCTCGGTAGAATGTTTGAGAATTGGGGATGTGGAAGACTAAAAGGGAAACAAAAGAAAAAAATGATACAGTACTGTTTAATTTGGTCGAAACAGCCGATAGAAAAACCTGCGGTCTGGTGGCCGCGGCTTGGGTCTGAGGAGGATTGGGTACGACAAGCCTTAAGCATTTACGTTAATTCAAAACCAAATGTAAAACCGGAAGAAATTGCTTATGCTTTTTGTTGGGCTCCCTGGCCAGGAGTAACAACAAAGAGTTTTAAATTGGGCATTAAAGGGGAGCGGAAGTGGGACCCACTCGATCATTTACCCTCTCCCTATGTCCAGCCTTCTGCGCCCCTTGCGGGAGCAGAGGGAGGACGTGAAGAAAGTGAAAAAACAGAAGAAATAGACCCGGAGAGGGAAGAGAGGGATGTTAGGGAAAAAGCAAAAGCAAGGATCGAAACAAGGAGTGTGACAGGAGCAGATAAGAAAAAGAAAGACGAATTAAAAAAGGAAGAGGTACAGCTGTGTCCCCTTCGAGAGGTTCCAATGGGAGGAGAACGGGGAGGAACAGGATTTGTAAACGTCCCTCTGACAAGTACCGAAGTACGAGGATTTAAGAAAGATATGAAAACTTTATTAAAAGATCCAATGGGACTGGCAGAACAGTTGGATCAATTCTTAGGACCTAATGTTTACACTTGGGAAGAAATGCATGCGATTATGGGAACGCTATTTTCTGCACAAGAGAGGCAAATGATACGACAAGCTGCAATACCAATTTGGGGAAGGGAACAGCCGAATGAGTTACCGGGGGACCGGAAATTTCCAGTAAACGACCCACAGTGGGACAAACAAGCAGAAGAGGGAAGACGCAATATGCGACAGTGGCGAGAGTACATCATTAAGGGAATAAGGGAGGCTGTGCCAAAAGGTCACAACTTTGCCAAGGCGTTTGGAAACCACCAAGGGAAAGATGAGAGCCCAACCGACTTCCTCGATAGGGTGCGGAAAAATGTGCATCAGTATGCGGGGGTGGACCCTAATTCGGCAGTAGGGGAACAATTCATACGAATTGAATTTGTATCAAAAGCATTGCAAGACATCCGGAAGAAGCAACTCCGGTGGATCGTCTTGCCCCAAGGGTTCACGGAGTCCCCAAACCTATTCGAACAGGTACTGGAGCAAGTATTGGCTGGATTCCATTGTACCGAAAAGAACCAACTATTACAGTATGTCGATGACCTACTACTATCGGGACCAGCAGAGGAGGTAGTGCGAGATGATACTATAAGACTCCTGAATTACCTAGGAGAAAAAGGATTGCGGGTGTCCAAGAAGAAACTGCAATTTGTCGAGAAGGAAATAACATATCTCGGACACAGAGTCAGTAAAGGGCACCAGAAAGAATAGCGGGAATAACTAAAATACCGCTTCCCAGGACAAAGAAGGAAATAAGACAATTTCTGGGCTTAGTGGGCTATTGCCGGATTTGGATAGAGAATTATACCCCCCTGGTGAAGTTTATGTACGACAAATTGGCAAAGGAAGACCGGGGAATAATCAGCTGGACTGAAGAAGAAGAACAGAAGTTCAGGAAAATAAAAGGGCAACTAATTTGGGCCCCGGTATTAACACTGCCAGCACTGGAAAAGCCCTTTCAGCTGTATGCAACAAACAATGAAGGAACTGCGTTAGGAGTACTAACCCAAGAAAAAGGAGGAAAGCGGCAACCTGTGGCCTTTTTATCAAAAATGTTAGACCCGGTATCCCGGGGATGGCCGACGTGCATACAAGCCGTAGCGGCAGCAGCCGTACTAGTAGAAGAAGCACGGAAATTAACCTTTGGGGGAAGAATGACGGTGTATACCCCGCACTCCGTTAGCACCCTCTTAGCCCAAAAAGCTCAGCAGTGGTTGACGGATGAAAGGAGGCTGGTGGCGAACCGCTTTAGGGGTTATAGGAGGGGGATTGATGGTCCTCCTTCTGCTACCATGTCTGATCCCCTGCTTGCGGGAGCTAGTAGCTCGGGTGGCAAGACAAGTCATGCAACCAGGGGCCCCAGCTGATCCTGTTCAGGTACTCCTACAAAGGGAAATAGAGCTAGAGGAAGAAGCCTATGTAAACCCGTGGCAAAAGCCCAACTGATAGCACATTCTAAAAAAGAAAAAGGGTGGATTGAGAGAAATGATTAAATTAAAGACGGTACTTAAGGAGTCCATTTAGAATGTGCTGACACAGAAAGAGCGTGCAAAGCAACTTGCAGGGCAACGTATAAACCAATTTGCAAAATCAGGATGAAACAATAGCTTGCTGATTAAAGAAGACGGGTAACGGGAAGACATGCTTAACGGTTGAACAATAACGGTGTTAATGCGCTGAGGCTGATAAGTGGGCCAAAGGGTAATCACATTTGTAATTTTGTAATGAGATTAAGGAAGAATGTCTGCACCTCACATGGGTGCAACTCACAAAGTCGTAAACAAGTAGGGTATAAAAAACTGTGCAAAGTGTAATTCGGCACTCAATCTAGCAGGAGCTGGTTGGGTCCGACTCTGCAGACTCGAAAAATAAAGTTTACCGTTCTGCAAATTGCTGAGACTCAGTGTGTTTCTGACACTGTCATTAGAGAGGGTCCAGAGGAGGTTCAAAAGGATGATTCTGGGAATGTAAGGGTTAGCAAAGAGGAACGTTTGATTGCTCTGAGTCTGTACTTGCTGGAATTTAGAAGGATGAAGGGGGGGGGGGGGATCTCTTTGAAACCTTTTGAATGTTGAAAGGCCTAGACAGAGTAGATGCAGAAAGGATATTTCCTATGGTGGGGGAGTCTAGGGCTAGAAGGCACAGCCTCAGGAATAGAGAGGCATCCATTTAAAACAGAGCTGTGGAGGAATTTCTTTAACCAGAGGGTAGTGAATTTGTGGAGGCCAAGTCGTTTGGTGTACTTAAGGCAGAGCCTAATAGATTCTTGATTGGACATGGCATCAAAGTTTAGGGATGAAGGCCAGAAGTGGAGCTGAGGAAGTGAAAGAAGGATCAGCCATGATTGAATGGCGGAGCAAACTTGATGGGCTAAATGGCTTAATTCTGCTCCTATGTCTTATGGTCTAATACATCTCTTCTTTCATAAACCATAAAGTAGAACCAGTCCTATGAATTTGCGTTTTGCTACATTTATTCCTATTTTTACTAAATCTGAATTCGTGATTCCCTGGATCTCTTCTGCTCCTGCTTGGACAACGGTAAGTAACAATTCAACAAGTTTATTCCTTATTTTCATTTTCAATGTAACCAAATTGACAGCCTTTGCCTGTCTAACTTTCATGGTGTGTTAAGTTTCTTATCCCTCAAGGTCCTTTTCATATTATAATTTCATAAAATTACCATTTCATTTTTCCTTAACCTTTGCTTTACATTGCTTAGCCCCCTAGGTATACAGTTCGTTGATCATTTACAGGCCTTATCTGTGTGTTGGGTTGCTCTGCAACTTTGGTCAACCGTAGCTATTCAATTTGGTCAGTACAGCTCCGCTCCCTGAAGGCGTACATACAGTTTCTGTGTTCAAAAATGAAAGTTTTTAATTATCTTGCTGTTTACCTGTAGTTTCACCAGACCTGTTTTGATATGTTGCCTCTCATTCCTTTAGAGTTAGCCTTAAAACATCAAAACCTGAATGACCTTGATTTTTTAAACAAACTGAACATTTTAATAAACACTCCCTTCACTGTTAAGTTAACATGAACAAAATTTAGTTCATTCCTCACTATCTGTGAAAGAAGAAATGCTAAATTGCTGTCATCTATACCATTCTGACTGCAAACTGAATTGTGGTGCTGAAGTATAGCAGGGAAGTGTAAAATTGCACTTCATGCCCACAGTTTATGGTGTAAAATTGACTCGCCCTTCCTCCGGAGTATCAATAGCTTTCCTTTTGATCTAAACTGTAATAGCTGCAAAGACTACCAGTAAGTATGCTTTTAGTTTTTGTTTTTTTTGGGTGGGGAATGGTTTATGTAAAGGGCGTTTCTTTTTTCTCTTTGTTACTGTTGGGAAAGGGCTTCTTTGTTAAAAGCAGGTATGTTTCTTTGTTGCGAGAGAGTGCTGGAAGCTTGTTTGGGTTAAAATTTACTGGTAACGAGAATGGTATTCCTTTGTAAACCAAATGGGGATTAATGTTCTTTCTTCTGAGTCTGTAAGCTTTTGTTGACGGGCTTTTGGGCAGATCGGCGCGAGGGGGTTGAGAGAGAGGACGCAATGCTGTAAGCTGGGCGAGGAACGGATCCCACGCGGGGGTCCGAGGCCAGGAGGTACTCCGAGGAGGGGGGATGAAGTTAGATGTGCTTGGTTGACCACTTCGGAGGGTCCTGAGCTGCGAGTCGAGGAGTTCGGAGGGGACCGAATGGTGGCCAGAAGACTTCAGTAATTGAGCTCCAACGGTTGTGCACGAAGTGGTTTGGACTTTGATAAGTTTGGCGCCTTTTCTTTATTTTTTCTCTTCATATATACTGTATCGTTATTAATCACTTAGTTACAGTAACCTTTATAAATTGTACTCATTTAATCGCTTATGGTGTACTGTCTGTTTTTGGGCGAGGTGGGGACATCACACAGCATCCACACCAGCTGATTACCCAGTTTGGTGGGGCCGAAGGCTGCTCCCCCTAGACGAGAACGAGCTGAGCAAGCCTGAGGTGACCCAGGGGGGGTTACATTTAAAATGTCCAAAACTTTGTATTTTAGGATTTTTAAAATATGTTGCATTTTAAATTTTAAAGCTTTGCTTCTACAGGTTTCATAAACATACTGATTTTGATTGTTCTGGCTAAACCCTGGCAGTCTTTGCAGCTATTACAGATTAGACCAAAAGGAAAGCTCTTCCTGTATCAATTCCTGAGGAAGGGTGTGAGTCAACTTTACACCATAAACTCTGGGCATTCTTTGACCTTGCTCATTAACAAGGCATTTTCACACACAGAACTGTAGCTCACTGGATATTTTTTTTGGCTCCATTCTCTGTAAACTCTAAACACTACTGTGTGTGAAAATTGCAGGAGATCAGCAGTTCTTGAGATACTCAAAACCACCTCGTCTGGCATCAGCAATCATTTCATGGTCAAAGTCATATCGATCATATTTCTTCTCCATTCTGATGTCTGGTCCGAATGACCAGCGGCCATTCCACACATTGGAAGTTTGGAGAGGAGGCCTGAGGATACAAGGCAGGAGTAGGTTGCGACAACATAATAGAGCTTTGACCAGTGGCCACTCAGCCTTTGGGATTGATTAGCAAGAGCATATTAAAGGAAGGCAAGGGTAAGCACAATGGCTATCGCCGCAGTGGCCATCGTCTGCGTGGACAGAGTCAGAGTGGTGATCTTAATGCTCCAGCTCTTCGGGGCTTCACTCAGAGAAAGCAAAGGAAAGAAAAGCTCAAGTTTATTTCCTTCTCTAGGATATTAGATAATGCAAGGCACAATAGTGAAATGCTTCTCTTGTAGGACATGGGAAGGCAGGGAGGCCTCCAGCGTTCCTGATGACAACAACTGTGAGAAGTGAATACAGCTGCAGTCTTAACAAACCACGTTAGGAAGGGAGGGTGAAGGGGTGATAGATAGGACATATAGAGAGGTAGTTACACCCAAGATGCAGGACACAGAAAACTGGATAACAGTCAGGAAAGGGGTTAAGGAGCCAGTGCAGAGTACCCCTGTAGCCATTCCCCTCAACAACAGGTATATCATTTTGGATACTGTTTGGGGGGGGGGGGGGAGGGTGACCTGACAGAGGAAAAGTCACAGTGGCTGGGTCTCTGTCACTGAGTCTACCTTTGTGACTCAGAAGACAGGGTGGAGGAAGAAGCATGCAGTGATCGGGGATTTGTTAGGGGAACTGATAGGTGGTTCTGTGGGAGAGAATGACATTCTCAGATGATTTGTTGCCTCCTGGATGCCAGGGTCCGGTATATCTTGGATTAAGCCCTCAGCGTTCTTCAGTGGGAGGAGAACAGCCAGAAGTCGTGAACCATGTAGGTACCAATGATGGTTAGGATGAGTGATGTAGGAAGTTAGCTGTTAAGTTAGAGGGCAGGACTCCAAGGTTGTGATCTCAGGATTGCTACCCATGCCACACGCTAGTGAGGCTAGAATAAGGAAGATCACAGGTGTCCCCCCCCTTTCTGAACTTTCATTTTACGATAACTCGCTGTTACGAAAGACCAACATTAGTACCTGTCTTCACTAACCAAAGAAGATGTTCGCTTTTACGATAAAAAGATGCCTGCTTTATATGTGTGTTTACCCCAAGAAAGGCTACAATGACCGTGAAACCTTGTGCGGGCAGTTGTTTGCACATGTGTGTACATGCCGATTTTTTTTTTCTCCAAATCGATTTTGGCTCGCTGTCTTCCCGATTTTGCTAAGTGAAACTACACCGTAGCTACAATATTTCAGCTTTATATGGGGTGAATATTTATCATATCATTCCTGCTTTTACTATATGTTAGTGGCTTTGTGTGAAAAGCCAAAGAGAGGGCATGTAATAGAGCAAGAATAAGGGGGAAGTTAGAGGACTGGGAAGCTTTTAAGAATAAACAGAAGGCAACTAAAAAAAAATCATTAAGGAGAAAAAGATGGAATATGAAAGTAAGCTAGCCAATAATACTAAAGAGGATACCAAAATGTTTCTCCAGATACATAAAGTTTAAAAGTCAGGGGTAGATATCAGACTGTTGGAAAATAATGCTAGAGAGGCAGTAATGGGGGACAGTGAAATAGTGGACAAACTGCATAAGTATTTTGCATCAGTCTTCACTGTGGAAGACACTAGCAGTACGGTGAGGAAAGTTTCGGGTGTCGGGGGAATGAAGTTACCAATGCTAGAGAGAAGGTTCTTGTGAAACTGAAAGGTCTGAAGGTGGATAAGTCCACTGGACCAGATGGTGTACACCCCAGAGTTCTGAAAGAGGTAGCTGAAGAGTTTGTGGAAGCATTAGTAATGATCTTTCAAGAATCACTAGATTCTGGAATGGTTCCTGAAGACTGGAAAATTGCAAATGTCACTTCACTCTTGAAGAAGGCAAAAGAACGAAAACTATAGTTCAGTTAGTTTGACCCAAGTGGTTGGGAAAATGTTTGGAGTTGATTATTAAGGATGAAGCTTCAGGGTACTTGCAGGCACATGGTAAGACAGGCCGTAGTCAGCATGGTTTCCTCAAAGGAAAATCTTGCCTGAGAAATCTGTTGGAATTCTTTGGAAAAAAACAAACAGGATAGATAAAGGAGAACCAGTGTATGTTGTGTACTTGGATTTTCAGAAGGCCTTTGACAAGGTGCCACACACGAGGCCGCTTAACAAGCTAGAAGCACATGGTATTATAGGAAAGATTCTAGCATAGATTAAGCAGTGGCTGATTGGCAGGAGCAAAGAGTGGGAATAAAGGGAGCCTTTTCTGGTTAGCTACCAGTAAGTAGTGGTATTCCACAGGGACAGGGACTTTTTACATTATATGTTAATGATTTTGATGATGGAATTGATGACGTTCGCACATGATATGAAGATAAGTGGCAGGTAGTTTTGAGCAATGGAGAGGCTACAGAAAGACAGATTAGGAGAATGGGGAAAGAAATGGCAGATGGAATGCAGTGTGGTGGAAGAATTGAAAGGGTTGACTATTTACTAAATGGAAAGAAAATACAAAAATCTGAGGTGCAAAGGGACTTGGAAGTCCTTGTGAAGGATTTCCTAAAAGTTAATTTTCAAGTTGAGTGTGTGGTGGGGAAGGCAAATTGAAAGTTCATATTCATTTCAAGAGGACTAGAATTTAACAGCAAGGATGTAATGTTGAGACTTCATAAAGCACTGGTGAGGCCTCACTTGGAGTACTGTGAGCAGTTTTGGGCCCCTTAGAAAGGATGTGATGAAATTGGAGAGGGTTCAAAGGAGGTTTGCAAAACTGATTCCAGAATTGAATAGCTTCTCATATGAAGAGCTTTGATGGCTCTGGGCCTATATTCACTGCAATTCAGAAGAATGAGCAGTGACCTCATTGAAACCTATCGAATGGTGAAAGGCCTTGATAGAATGGATGTGGAGAGGATGTTTCCTATGGTGGGAGTGTCTAAGACAACAGGACACAGCCTCAGAATAGAGGGGCGTCCTTCTTGAAAGGAGATAAGGAGGAATTTCTTTAGTGAGAGAGTGGTGAATCTATGTAATGCTGTGGAGGCAGAGGTTGATAGATACTTGATTGGTCAGGGCACGAAGGGATATGGGGAGGAGAGGAAATCTGGATCAGCCACGAATAAATGGTGGCGCAGACGATGTGCCAAATGGCCTAATTCTGCTCCTATATCTTATGGTCTGAACAGCAACTGAACCTCTTGAATCTTTATGCTTTTATGCACTGAGTTGCTGCCACATGATTGGCTGATTAGATATTTGCAGTAACAAGCAGGTGTACCTAATAAAGTGGCCACTGAGTGTAGTAGGAAGAAGTTGTACCATATGGGCCAATGTAAGATCATTTATGTCCGGGACCAGATTCCTGCACTAGCAAGTGGTCCATTCAAATAGTAATGAACCACGTTTCTAAAATGCACCTGTTTTATACCAAGTTAATGTCTTTTTTACTATTCTTCTCATGCAATCCTTCAGAAATGATATTTGATATTTCAATTACCTGTGCACGGTGACAGTCTTTCGTTGCCCTACACGATAAATTCGATCTGATGCCTGCTCTTCCAGTGCAGGGTTCCTGAAAATAGGTAAAAATTCATAAATACAACTAATTATCTTGATTATAAAAGGAAATATAATGATTCAACATTTTGTTATCCATTACAGTTTTATATTTTAATCAGAATTCTATTTTTCTGTATGATAGTTCAGATAAAAATAAATTAACCACTAAAACATTTGGATGAGTGTTGCATAGAAATCAAAGAATACATCTTTGGTTTCATAAATAATTGCCAAGACATTATATACAAATCAAATTGCTGACTCAGATGCAACACACACAAAACGCTGGAGGAACTCAGCAGGTCAGGCAGTATCTATGGAAAAGAACGAACAGTTGACTTTTTGGGTCGAGACCCTTCATTAGGACTGAAAAGGAAAGGGAGAATCAGAATAAGATGGGGGAGGGGAGAAGTAGACACTGGCAGATGATAGGTTAAACTGGAAGAGGGGAAGGGGTGAAGTAAAGAGCTGGTAAGTTGAGTAGTGAAAGAAATAAAGGGCTGGAGAAGGGGGAAGAACGGGAAGGGGTTGGAGCACCAGACAGAGATGACAGGTAGGTAAGGAAAGATGGTATGAGAGGGAAACAAGAAAGGGGAATGGTGATGGAGAGGGGGTGTGCAATTACCAGAAGTTCAAGAAATCCATCTTCATGTCATCAGGTTGGAGGCTACCCAGACAGAATACAAGGTGTTGCTCCTCCAACCTGAATGTGGCCTTATGCTGGCAGTAGAGGCGGCCGGCATGTCGGAATGGTAATGGGAAGTAGAATTGAAATGGGTGGCCACTGGGAATTCTCACTTTATATGGTGGACAGAGAGAAGGTTCTTGGTCTCAGCAACATACAGGTGGCTCAGTTACATGGATTAATTAACCAAATTCAGATAATCTTGGATTATCCTAGTTTGAAATACTGAGCCACAACTCAGTTAAGCAAAGTACAGAACAAACAAAAAAGAAATTACTAATTAGTAACAAGATGAGACAAAAGTAGCATTGTTTGATACTCAGAGCAAGGAGAGTCAGTCCTACAACAGAGAAACTGAGCCTTCAATCCACCACATCCGTGCCAACCGTCACAATACTCATTATACCAATTCCATTTTCCAACACTTGACCTGTAGCCTTCTATGCCTTTGGTGACTCAAGTGCTCTTTGGATAAAAAAACGTAATGAGTGTCTCTGCTACTGCCACACTCCCTGGCAGCACATTTCAGATTCTAGCCCCACAATCGGTTAAAAGGTTTCTTCCTCAACCTCTTCAAGCCTGCTACCCATTAAGCCTACTCCCTCTGGCTTTAGCTATTCTGTTATGTTCCTCTATTCCCCCCCCCCCAACGCCCCACCACCCTTGCAAATTTGAATCCATGTTGTCCTGGAAATCATGGGCTCCAACCTTTTGGTATACTCACTCATGTTGGAACTTGTCTAAAACCTTACCAAAGTCTATGTAAACTATGCCAGGTGCAGTACCCTATCAACACACTATCAAATTTGTCAAACAAATAAATTTCCATTGCACAGAGCCATGCTATGTTGGATCATTTCTTGCCTTTCCAACTATAGACTAATTTTATTCCTTAATAACTTTTCTACAACCATTATTATACTCAATTTCCTGTGATAACCAGGCTTATCTGTGCAGCTATTCTTAAACAAATGTACATCTTCTGTCCTCCAAATATCTGATATATCATCTGTGGCCACTGAAGGTTTAAAATTTCTGCCAGATCCCTGACAATCTCTTCCCTTATTTCCCAGAGCTGGGTTACATCTCATTAGGCCATGGGGATTTGTCCACTTTTGTCTTCCTCCTTTTTTAATGTTCTCCTCTCCCTGAATTCTCCAACTACAGTGTCCTTTCCCTTACTGTGTATAGACAATTAAAACCTTATCCAAAAACTGACTCCATGCGCAGCATACCCATGGGCCCCATTCTTTCCTTGGTTACTTCCTTCCCCTTAAACATATATCCAAACTGTTCTAAGACTAAGGAAATACACATTTATATTTTGAGTTTCCCCTTTTTAAATTTCCCCCCACCCAGTAACTCTTCGCCAATTTGGACCTCCCCTGAATTCAGCTGATATTTATATTTTTTTATTTTAGAGATACAGCATGGAAACAGATCCATCTGACCCAACAAGAAGGCATTGCCCAATTATACCCATGTGATCATTTAACCTAATAACCTAACATCTTTGGAACGTGGGAGGAAAACAGAGCATCCACAGGAAATCCACATGGTCATGGAGAGAACAAACTCCTGCCATTTGCTTTTGTGTTCTTTATACAACCCCGAATATAGCTTTAGCATCCAGAGTTCCTCGTGTTTGTTTCTTTGCCCCAACTTGCAGAAGTCCTAATGCTAAATTACTTTCGAATGACTTCAGTTTGTCATGTGGACTTATTTCAAGTTGCTGTGCCCAGTTTACTTATCTGAGGTATTCTGACTTGTCTCCATCCTTACTAAAGAAGGAAGAGGAGAATGTGAAAATAAAAGTATTTAAGCAACGGAAAATCAATTGCACAAAAAAAATCAAGCTGATACAATTTTATCAATAATTCAGTGCTTTCTGTGCATGAGGAAAATATATTCAACCTATCCCATCTTTAAAAATAATTGAAAGGTACAATAGCGTGACTGCTAATCTTTAATCTTACCAGTGCATATCTAACAGGAAAAGGTTATTGCCTCCAATAAGATTCAAACCCACACCACCAGCACAGAGGGAGACCAACATGACCTGTGATAAGACAGAGGAACAACGGAAGTGTCACACACAAAACGCTGGAGAACTCAGCAGGCTACTCAGCATTCTTGGAAATAAGTAAACAAGCTCGGAGTTTCAAGCCAAGATGATTCATCAGGACTGTTTTGATGCATTTCACAAAGTAAAAATAAACGTGTCATTGTATTGATGGGCACATTTTTTTAATATATATCTCATACTTTTGTCCAACAAACACATTTATTTGGGCCAAGACCCTTGCCTAGGTTTCAGAAACCACACATTACAGTTGAAACTGATGAAAGAGAGGGATTATTTAAACAATGCATATACAAACTGTACCCAGCATCGATAGAATTCCAAGTCAGAGAAAATTGACACACTAAAACCAGGAAGGACAATCAATAATCAAAATTCCTGATATAAATCATAAAATAAATTTTCTAAAATCCACTTTAATTTCAACATTTCAAAATGACAGTCCATGGAGTGAGTGCTGGCAATATGAAGCCTACCAAGGAAAAATAGGAGCAACAGTAGGCCATTTGGCTTTGCAAGCTTGCTTGATTCCCCATCTCAGTATTTTCCCCCCATTTCCTTCCCCATAAACCTTATTGCCTTTTGTCTGGAAATTGCTCCATCTCCTCCATAAATATATTCAGAGATTTAGTATCCACTACCTCCAGTGAGAGAATTGCATGGTTTAGATCTCTAAAGGAATTTCTCTTTATCTTAGTGATAAATATTTGTTTTATCCTGTACTCTGATGAGACTATGATCCTCTCCTAGATATCTTGACTAGGGTAACTACCCTCACTTTGTGGCTACCTGGCTCTGTCAGAATCATGTACATGTAAACAAGATCTTCTCTGATTCTTAAATTTAGTGGCGATATGCCTAGTTGACCAAATCACTCCACCAGTCTAGTGAATCTATGCAGCAAAACCTCAGGGATGTGCATAGTTTAGGTAAGGAGCCAAACATTCCAGAAACTGTCTCGCACCAAGGCATTTTTTAATAGCAAGGTATCATCTGTCCAGAATTCAAAACGTTTTACAATATTCAAAATCTTTTACAAAACATGTCAACTGTTGTCCTATGTCTTGCTGCACCTGAATGTTTGGTGGTAGATAAGGACACCCCATTTCTATGGTAATGTTTCCCAAACTGTCACCATTTACATAGTATTCTGCCTTCATGTTTATCCTTCTGAAGTGAATATTTATCCTGTGTTTATATTGTTTCTGTTGCCTTTTTGCCTGTTCACTTTGTTCTCTTTGTGCTTTCCTCGCAAGCATATTCACTAAACTTAAAAACATTGAATTTGGTTTTCGCATCCAAAGTATTAATACATATTGCTTAAAGCTGAGAAGTGAATTGATAGCTCAGGTACCACCACTGGTCACTGGAAAAGTCTCTTTCATTTTGTATCAATACATCCCCAGATTATATTCCCATCATCCATGGCAACGTTCTTTAATTTTGCAATGGTTATGCTGGATTTTATCAAAGCCTTCTGAAAATCCACATCTAATCTGTAAAGGAAACCAAACGTGCAAGTACTACAAACTCAGATATTTCTCCCATCCAGACATCGCAATAGCACTCAGCTGGTACCTGAGGTCCTTTTGGGTTAGTGTTGAATTCTTCTACCATGTCCATACGACACTTAGGAGTCACAGTACCATCCAGAGTAACATGGGTCAAGTTGATTTTATCCAAGTGGACTGCCACCACTTTTAGCATACTGGTCCACTGAGAAATGATTACACTGGAGGAGAATTGACTGACAATAGTTAAATGAATCAAAAATGCGAACTGTAACTATGAACGGGAAAGACTATTTTACAATGGACATTTTATAATCTTGGAAATGATGTTACATATTTTGTTGCCAGAGAAAAAAGCATGGAATTATAGTCAATCCTGTTTTACACAAAGACAGTTGAACAGATGTTCTTCTGTCCCTCACTTTGAGATACCTTTAAGTTCCTATTGGCAGTCTGAAGATTGAGACAGGATTCACCTGCAGTGAATTACATCGCCCTCTCTAAAGTTCGAATATCTCCGGATGCTTATTTAGAGCAAGATTCAAGATATTTTCCTTACAGGGGTTACGTTCTTTATTATCAGAAATACCCATTCTATTCACCATGCAGTGAACTTTGGGGTTGGGGGATGTGGGAGAGGGAAGTAGCAGTACCTTGCTTTTTCTCTAAGACAGCTTTTATAGTTTGTTAAGACTCACTTTTTAAAAGCTGGTCTTACATTCTTTGAAATTTAATGAAGAACCACAAGTAAATTCTGAAATGAGTAGACTCTCTTTGTGACAGGGTCCTGAATTATCCCTATGAACTGTGTTTTTGAAAAGGGAGAGAGAGTTGTTGTTCAACACCGGACATCTTGTTATTAAGGGAGAGAGAGAGAGACAAAGACTGCTCGGAGATGGTGTTATGGTTTCTCTGCAAGTTTGTTTTGAATATATGCTTGTGAGTTTTTGCAGAGAAAGAGCAACCAGCAACTCATGAGTCACCATGGTGACTGAGGGCGGTGTTATTTGATGGACGGCTGGTGTTCAGCATGCTGAGATAAATAGGAGGTCCGCTGATGGACCTACAGACACATGGTTTTGGACACTGAATGAGCTTTGTAGTGCCCACAGAAAAGGTGGGTTTTGGAGGATCGATCAGTGGCTCTTGCGGTGTGAAAAGGGTGTGACTAGTGGGGAGCTATTCGTGTGTCCAACCCTTGCCTGGGTTAGTAATTCCACCATAGAAGAACTGTCCCCTTTGTTATGGTCACAGTCGGTGACTTCCAACTGATTTCGGAGGACAACGGGACGATCGACAGCGTCAGCTTAGATGAAGGCTCAAGACTCTCTCTCTCTCCATCACTACTTGACTCAATACCACGAACTGAACTGAACCTCACTAAGTATCGTAAGACTGTATCCATTTACCCCTAGGCTTGAAGAAGCTTTCTTTTCCTATTTCTATATATAGTAGTTGAAGTGGCTACTGTAACACTGACAGGAGGTAAATGACAGAAGGGGAGTTGATAGGTGTGTGGGAGAGAATAAGTTGCACGTGTACAGGGAAACAAGAGGTGAAATGGAACTGATAAAAATTGCTCTGCTTGTAGATGGTCAAGGACCATTTCCTGTACTATAATAAAAAAAGCCTTCATTGTACCTAGAAAAAAAACACTTCCCTTCAGCTAAATGTTTTTCCAAAAACTAAAGCCTTCATAGAATTATACATACCTTTTCTGGGGTTCTGGGCTGCTTCTTATTACTTTTAATTCCTCTAGTAGGGCAGAGATCTGGCAATAAAAGAAACGGGTTGAAAAGTGAGGTTTTGGTTGTATCACTTCTATAGTTGAGAATCAGCTGAAAGGCGATAATAATGCAACAAAATTTCAATTTCTAAACCATGCATAGTTTAAGATTTCTATTTGTTATTAAAACAGATCATATGAATGGTTCCTCATATAAACTCCATGCCTTTGTACTTCATTTGTCGGTATAACCTTTATCCTTGCAGACGGAGTGCCATGCTCTAGAATTACTCTTACAGTCTTTATTTCTGTCCAATTCTTTGTTTATTTTCCCCTAAAACTCCTTTGGAAGTTCCAGTTTTCCCTGCAGCTTAAAATGTTTTGCTATGGCACAGCAGTAAATAGATCCAAGTTATTTTGTGATTCTTCTCTCCATTTTTCACAAATTTCTTTATCCTCTTTACCTTCAACAATATTCTCCTCCCTATTTAATTCTCAGTTCATCCATCACATATAACTATCTGTACTTTTATTTAAAATATATGAGTGTACATAAAAAGCTTAAGATCATTTATACAGTACTGGGTAGACAGAGCAAAGGACCTGCCTAACTTGAAGACTGATGAACATTCACAAAATCTTGTTTAACTTTCTTTCCTCAATACAATTCATCTCATCATCCAACCCATTTTAAAATAATTTGCTGTGGCAAACAGATTGACTTGATCGGCTAAATACCTGTGTTTTCAGGAGTTCAGTAAAGCACTTTGAGATACTTACTACACACTGATATGACAACCAATAACTGAATGAATTTAACATATATTACAAAATCCCGAAGTATTTCATCGAAGTATAATCTAGCCTTTCTTTTGTTTACGAACCCAGCAATTTGACATGGTAGAACCTGTAACTTCCCACCAAATCACACTCTTGAGAGGTAGAAACATATTATCATTCTTTTATAATGGTTGGGTCTAAATCCTGAAACACACTAACTAACAATAGCTTCATCAGAATGACAGAAGTAATTCAAGGTTGGGACACATCAGCACATTCTCATGGACAATAAATGCTCACTTTGCCAATGACACCTTCCACGTTGCATGTGATTTCATTAACAAAAGATCTGACTATACCTTGGTGCTCTCTCTGGTGCTCTCAAACAGGTTGGCTTTGAAGCTGGTTCCATTTAATTTCACAGTTGAATTGGTGCCAGAAGTTGTGGCCTCTAACAATGATAATGCATTCATCTGCTCCTCCAGTGAGAGGGTGATACCTTCAGATTCCATTTCAGTCTGACTGAGAGCCTACAGTGGAAGATAATCAATTTAAAAATAAATCCATAATAATTGGTTAAATATTTTCAAATTGTTTGTTGCAACTACAGATTTGCAATGGAACAGATAAACCAAATGCATCAATAGGCATCAAAATTGTTGTTTGGTGATCTCTGTCCTGCTGTGTGAACCTGAATGTTGGTTGAGGAAAATCCAATTTAATCCTTTATTTTCTAAAACTACAAAAAGGAAAAGTTTCATCTTGTTGCAAACCCAAATGGCATATTCATGTGATTATGGCTGATTGTGTTTTACACAAAAGGACTATTACCAAATGAGATAAAATCCTTGCATATCTTCCATTAGAGCTCTTCAACACTAATAACTTCCATGGTATTTATTTTAAGTGGCTTCCTCTATTTACATCCTTTACCAAGTTGCAAATTTTATTTGCAATTTAACCTCTAATATTTGTAATTTTAAAGGAGGATTTTGTTTAATGTTTTGTATTCTATGCGTGGTCAGTGCACCTGGGGTCAGTAATTTCTTACCGTCTTTAACAGAGATAGATGACAGCAACACTGCCGAAGCCTGAGCAGTGATGATAAGACATGGACAGTGCTCGAACTGGATGTGGCTTTTCCACCACTGACTGACTCATTACGAAACTCTTGACTAACTAAAAATAAGCAGAACACAAACGGAACATAGTTCATAACTTTTTATAAATATGTTTGCATATTATTTATAATTAAATTGCATGGTATTTCTGGGATTTGAAGAGGATGTCTGCACATAGACTAGACCTTGAACATAGTTTCTCTGTTAGGTTTGTCACATTAGTTCACCATCTACACAAACGGGTCTAACATACTATATGAAACTATATGCAATAAATCAAGTCTCACATCTATATGAAAAAATCACTAGCAGTGATAACGGGGAGATAACGATGCAAACAAAGACTGCATCTTTTAAAATGGGGTGAAATTAGCAATTTTAAGTATTGTAATCTGATGCCCGCACCAGCAGGAATGATTCCTTAAAGCTTCCAAGCAATATTTCATTATCCAGTAATGATTACTAGAAAAAAATCAAATAATCAAACAAAACTAAAACTTACAAAGTGGTAGATTAGGCACATAACTATTAGTGGCACACATTACTAATGAACATTCAGGACCTAAACAAACTGCATTCCAAGTAGAATTTTCTAACTTCTAACCCAGCTTAAAGATACTTCTCAAAAATAGATAGTTTACTAGAAGAATAATATTACTAGCTTAATAAAGACATCTACGTCTTCCAAATCTTGCAAATATTCTTCAAGTTGCAAAGGGGGAAGAAATCCAAAATCAAGTTCAAGTTTGTTGTCATTTGATTGTACATATATACAATCAAACAAAACAGTTACTCTGGACCACAATGCACTCATAAATCATATATCACACACAGCACATAAAACAAAATATTATAAATAATAAAATATAATACATGTGAAGTGCACTGCACAGGTAAATAGCTTAATGTCCTAGAGATGAGACTTAAGTGGTAGCAGGGTAATCATTAGTTTCACAGCCTGAGGAAAGAAGCTGTTACCCAGTTTGGCAATTCTAGTCCTGATGCTCCTGTATCCCTTCCCTGACAATAATGGGTCAAAGAGATAGTGGGATGGGTGGTAGGGATCCTGAACAATGGTTTAGGATCTTCATCTGCAACACTCCTGGTAAAAGTCACAATTAGGAGGAGGGAGACACCAGTGCTCCTCTTAATGGTTTTTGCTATCCTCTGTAGAGACTTGCAGACTGATACCTCACAGTTGCCGTACCACACGACGATGTAGCCAGACAGGACACTTGATGATACTTGTAGAAAGTTGTTAAGAGTGCGGGCGGAGAGCATCGCATGCCTCAATCTCCTCAGAAAGTGTGATTGCTGCTGTTCTTTCTTGACTAGTGAGGTGTTGTGGATCCAGGTTTGATTGTCCATTATGTGCCGAACAAGGAACTTTGTGCTCTTCACATGGCAGAGCCTTTGATATACAAAGCAGAGTGGTCAACCTGTGCCTTCCTGGTCCACAATCATCTCGTCTTGCCGATGTTGAGACTCGGGTTGCTGTTCTCACACCATCTGACAGGCCTCTCAACCTCCTCTCTGTATGCCGACTCATTATTGTTGCTGATGAGGCCAACCACTGTAGCATCGTCACAAATTTGATGATGCGGTTTGAGCTGATTCTGGCAATGCAGTCAAGGCAGCAGCATGAACAAAAGCGGGCTGAGCACTGAGCACACAGCACCGAGGAGCATCAGTGTTCAGCGTGATGAAGCTTGAGATGTTATGGCCAACTCAGACTGACTGAGGTCTTTCTGTGAAGGTCCAAGATCCAGATACAGAGAGGGTGTTGAGTCCCAGTGAGGACAGTTTATCCACCAGTCTCTGAGGGATGATAGCGTTAAGTGCCGAGCTGAAGTCGGTGAATGATATTTTGATGTATGAGGTATTGTTTTCTAGATGGGACAGCATGGAGTGGAGGGCTAAAGCTATGGCATCATTGGTGGACTGGTTTGAATGTTAGGTGAACTGGAAAGGGTCAAAAGTAGCTGGAAGGCTACATATAGAACAAATGTGGTATTTCATTACAGTTAAATGCAGTAAATGCAATATTGAGGACGGTGTTGGAAAATAGGCAGATGTAGCACATCTGAAGTAAATACAGAGAATTGTAGTGTAATGGAGTTGGTGGCCAGAGTGAAAGAGACACCGATAAGAAAGGTACATTTTTAAAGGGGTGTAGGGACTAAAATTAAGGCTATTATTTACATGTACGCTTTTGAAAATGACATGACTGCCAAAAATCCAGTTTGACTGAAAACCAAGATCCCAGGTTATTCAGTGTTGCTCCTTACAATTAAGCAAATGCCTGAAGAGGAGTACAATATGCAGCACTCATTCAGCAATCAATCTAGTATTTTTTTGAAGGGATGCAAATAGTTGACCTTTTAACGCTTCAGGTCCAAACATTTTTGTCACAACTCCACAGATGCAGTCTGACCTGCAGAGTGTCAGTATCATTTTCTGAAAACATGCAGATGTTCCTTTTATGCTCTACTTCTAAACAGACACAACCCCTCGATACTCGATTTGCTGTCAATTATTCACAAATGTCTATCTTTTAAAATTGGCTTTCTTACCTTTGCTGAAAGGGTTATCTACCTGGGAGGATGAAGCAGCTTTACGGTCTTTGCCCTCATGTCTCTTCAGATATGACTGCAAGGTTGACCTACATGAAGAAAAAGTATTGAAACATTTACACAAACAATCTGCATCTGAAAGTATGGTAGGGCATCGCTGCATTTTTCAAAGGCCTGAAATGGAGAACATTGTTAACTTTTATTTCATCATTTGGTCCTTGCACAGAAGCAGAATGTTTTTAAGTGAGACTAAAAAGAAAGTCTTTTAACTACTTCGCTGTTAAAATTACAGCATAGGAATAAAATATGACAGTTCAACATGTATTGTTTAAAAATGCACAGATCCTTTTTGTAAAAAAGTTAAAGTTGTAAATAAATAACAAATGCACACATTTACGTACATTGCCTTTTTCCAATTATAAAAAACTTCTAGATAAATATGCCAGAAAAATTTAGCAGCAGATGAGGCACCAGAGATAACCCAGAGGTTGCTAAGCATTATCTTGCATAATTGTACCATGCTTTTGATTTTACCCTGCTTGGATGACGTCTCTTTCTGGCAATCACATTTTTATCCAAAGAAAGCTTAATTAGCAGGTTCCACTAAATTTGGCTGACAATGGACAACATTATCCCAATAATAATGCAGTGAATAGTAGGAACAGCAGTGTATGCTGTTGAGCACACAACTCCTCAAACATACCTGGAGCGAGCATACAGGACAGAATAAACTGCCTCCTCATCCTCTGATAGTTTTAGTCGATGACTTCGATTAAATCTTTGAGGCAAGACAACCTGTAAGTAAATAATTTAAGGCCCATCAGGTTGAGAACTTTCAATTTATATTAATTATTATTTCTCATCAATCCTACTTGATGGTCTTGCACTATTTTTGCCACAACAAAGTTCAAAGATGAAGCTTTTCATACAATCCATTCTAATTTTGTATAGAGATACAGCAGTGTTCAGGGTCTTTTGGGCCCCCCTCCCCACCAACTACACCCATGTGACCAATTAACCTAACCCATACATCTTTGGACTGGAGGAAATTGGAGCACCTGGAGGAAATCCATGCAAGTCACTAGGAGAGTTTACAAAAAGTAGTGTAATCAAACCCTGGTTGCTGCACTGTGGTAGCATTATGATAGCTGCTACGCTAGCATGCCTCCCTTAATGACTTTGATGAGAGGATCCTGTGCACTGTAGGTCTGGCTTAGAGGTATAACAAGCAATATGGAAGGCTCACTGTATCACAAAGGAAATGGAATAGCAAAGTTTTCGTCCAACTTTATTGGGGATCTAAGAATCCACCTGGAATACCAAGTACACTTTTAGTTATTACAGGTGGAGAAAGAAATATGGTTGCAGCCACGTTAATTCCTGAGATAAAGGGACTGATGCATGAAGGACAGTTGAATAGTATAGGCCTGCATTTCATGGAGTTTTCAAAAATAGGAGGGGATTTTGCTGAATTACATAATTTTGAGATAGATTAACAAAGGTGGATGGTTCCCCCTAGTGGGGTATCTAAACCCAGGGGACATCTTCAGAATGAGGGGTCACCCATACAGAACAGACATGAATAACAGCTTCTTCCTTTAGGCGGTCATGACTCATTGACATTCTCTACCTCAGAGAGCTGAGGAGGCAAAAATTATTCAAGGCAAAGAGAGAGTCAAGGACAATCAGGGAAAGCACAGGAAAGCAATTGGATCAGCCACAATTTTACTCATGCTCCTGCTTCTTATGTGCTCTCAAAAGATGAAACTTCTCATTAAATTTCCACTTTCACTGAATTTTAAAGCACAAAGCTAAAACAGGTTGTTCCAAATTCACTGGTGAAAGCTTGTCAAATAAATGTTGCTAATTGTTACATCTAAACTGCAACACAAAAACTAGGGCTTAAGCCAAGTCCACAGATACTGTTGTCAGCTGTGCACTGACTTTGATGTTTGAAACAGCAAATCGGTGTTTAGCTGAGCTTTACTGGTCACATGTATATCAAAACATACAGTGAAATGTGTTGCTTGTGCCAAATCCAATCAGTGAGGAGGATTGTGCAAGTGTTGCAACACTTCTGGTGCCAACTTAGCACTCAATTCACTAACTTTAACCAAACATCATTGGACCTATCCATGCCAAATTAGTATAAACCCACCCGAACAATTCTAGCTCAGAAGGATATTGTAACCCCTTCGGTTCAAGTATAACCTATCTCTTCTGTACAGGTCATACCTTCCCCAGAGATTCCAATCATCATAAATCTGAACCCCTGCCCCCTGCACCAGTTCCTCAGCCACACATTTACCTGCCAATCATCCTTTTCTTACCCTCACTGGCACACGGAACAGAGATTACTACCCTGGAGGTCCTGTTTCTCAGCGTTCTACCTAGCTCCCTAAAATCTCTCTTCAGTACTTCCTCACCACATCTACCTACCTTATTGGTACTAATATGTATCAAGACTTCTGGTTGCTCAACTTTGCCCTTGAGAATGCCATGGACAAAATCCGAGACATCCCTCATCCTGGCACCAGGGAGACAACATACCATCCGGGTATCTCTATCGCGCCCACACGAACTTTGTCTCTACCCTTATCTATGTTGTTGCTGTTGAGTTCCATCGAGTCAACTCATGGCGAACCTATGGATAGTGTATTGTCCATCGGGTTTTCGTGGTATGATACAGAAGTAGATTGCCAGGCCTTTCTTCCGCACGGATATTGGTTCCGTTCCAATTCAAGTACAACCAGTCCCTCTTGTATGGGTCACCCCTTCCCCAGAAAAGATTCCAATGATCAAAGAGCTTGAAACCTTGTCCCTTCACCGTCTCCTCAGCCACTCATTCATCTGTTCTACCTACACGAGCTGTGGCAATGGGAGTAATCTGGAGATTACAACCCCTTCTCTGTAGCCTCTTTCCTAACTCTATACA
Organism: Hypanus sabinus; assembly: GCF_030144855.1. Classification (NCBI taxonomy): domain Eukaryota; kingdom Metazoa; phylum Chordata; class Chondrichthyes; order Myliobatiformes; family Dasyatidae; genus Hypanus; species Hypanus sabinus. The sequence continues at coordinate 149,009,111 of NC_082709.1, read as the reverse complement.
CTCACTGTCTCGGGCCTCTTCCCCATTTTTGCCTATGTCATTGGTGTCAATATGCACAATGACTTCTGGCTGTTTCCCCTCCCCCTTAAGAATAGTCTGCAGCTGCTCCAATCATGGACCTAGCACCCGAGAGGCAACACAACATCCTGGTGTTCATTCTGTGGCCACAGAATCTCCTTTCTGTTCCCCTATCGAGTCCCCTATAACTACTGCCCTGCCTGACTTTACCCTTCCCTGTCAAGCCTCTGGGCTGGCCACAGTGCCAGCAACCTGGCTGCTGCTGCCATGATCTAATGAATCATCCCCACCCACAGAATCCAAAGAGGTGGACTTGTTACTGAGGGGAATGGCCACAGGAGATCCCTGGACTAACTTGTTAATCTCCCTACCCCTCCTGGTCATCACCCACCTTCTGTCCGAAACCTGCACTCTGGGTGTGACCACCTCTTCAAAAGTCTCGTCCATAACATCTTCAGTTACCCAAATGATTCTGAGTTCATCCAACTCCAGCTCCTGCACCTTGACCCAATCAGTCAGGTGCTGAAGTTGATGTCATCAGGGAAACCGCCAGGTATCCAGAACTCCCACATCTGACAGGAGGAGCGTTTCATCCTAACTACTCTATACTAAAAAAGGAACATGCTTACCTCTTCTTAAAGCCTTCATATTCTATCACTGGCACACTCTGACAACAGCTGTTCTGCTTAAGCCTACCCTCTTCTTATTTCCAGCTGAGTTTGGGCCTCTGGTGCCCGCACTTTCTGGGCCTGCGCAGCTGAAAAAGACTGGCCTTGCTCAAATCTGCTCTTTTTATCCTCTCTCTCCCAACATTGGTGGGGCTTTTAGAGTTAGTTAAAAGATTAGCACAACATTGTGGGCAAAGGGCCTAAACTGTTCTATGTTCCAAAACTGGCAAGTCTGAGCAGCCAATATACCAGAGGCTTGCCACTGGAGTCAAGCTGGTCCTTATTTCTTCGCAATAGAAGGCTTTTGGTGATGATGTTGAGGCGCTCACCACCCTTCCTAGTCCCATTATCGACTTGATTCTTCCAAAGCTTAAAATCATCAAATGGGGAGCAGTGAAGGAATCTGAAAAAAGAGGGAAAGTTTAGAAAGATGAACAATTCTTCTTCTTCAACTGCATAGTTAGCTTCAATTAACAAGGCAAAAATGCATAACTTGGGGGTCATATTTTTTAAAAATGCTTAAAGGAAGAGAACATATTGAGAATTCGCCAGGATAAACTTGAAATAATCTAGTTACTAATGCAGATAATACAAATAAAGTTTGAAACAAATTCAAAAACAAAGTGTGAATGTTGCTCTGGCTTGTCATCTTACTTGAGCAAGGAGTACATATCCAGGAGGTTGTTTTGTATTGGTGTTCCTGTGATTGCCCAGCGACTTCCAGCTTTGAGTTTACATGCTGCCATTGATGTTTGAACTTGGGGGTTTTTAATGTTGTGAGCTTCATCCAGGATGATCCGAGACCAAGCTATCTTCAGTAGAGGTGAATGTGAGGATTTTGGTTTAACTGAAGACTGAAAACAGCATATCAGCTGAAATGATTTTTCAGTGGAACGCAGTTACATATAGAGGATCAACAAATTACTTACTTTCATTGAATTATCCCAAAAGAGTTTAGGATATGGAAGCAAATTTTAGTTATCTCCTTTACTAACATAGTTATAATACAGTCAATCCACCCTTCCTTAAAGTTGCTTAAAGTGTTATCTCACTAAAAATTCTACAGATGTTTAAATTTTAAAAAATTTCTGATGCCTATAAAGGGTATTCATCACCCCTCAGAAGTTTTCATATTTTATTGTTTTACAACATTCAATCACAGTAGATCTAATTTGGCTTTTTTTGACACTGATCAACAGAAAAAGTCTTTTTCATGCCAAAGTGAAAACAGATCTGTACAAAGTGATCTAAATTAACTGCAAATACAAAACACAAAATTATTGACTGCATAGGTATTCACCCCCTTCAAGTCAGTATTTAGTAGATGCACCTTCGGCAGCAATTGCAGCCTTGAGTCTGTGTGGATAGGTCTCTACTAGCTTTGCACATCTGGACACTGCAATTTTTCCCCATTCTTTTGTATAGAACTGCTCAAGATCTGTCAGGTTGCATGGGGATTGTGAGAAAACAGCTATTTTCAAGTCCAGCCACAAATTCTCAATTGGATTGAGGTCTAGGCTCTGACTTGGCCACTCCAGACATTAACATTGACATTAACATTGTTATTTTTAAGCCATTTCTGTGCAGCTTTGTCTTTATGCTTGGGTCACTGTCTTGCTGCAAAACAAAACTTCTCCCAAGTCCCTGTTCTCTTGTAGACTGCATCAGGTTTTCTTCCAGGATTTCCCTGTATTTTGCTGCATTCATTTTACCCTCTACCTTCACAAGCCTTCCAGGGCCTGCAGCAGTGAAGCATCCCCGCAGCATGATGCAGCCACCACTATACTTCACGGTAGGGATGACGTTTTTGATGATGCGCAATGTTTGGCTTACACCAAACTTAGTGTTTAGTCTGATGGCCAAAAAGCTCAGTTTTGATTTCATCAGACCATAGAACCTTCTTCCAGCTGAATTCAGAGTCTCCCACATGCCTTCTGGCAAACCCTAGCTGAGATTTCATGTGAGTTTTTTTTCCAACAGTGGCTTTCACTTTGCCACTTCCCCAAAAAGCTGTGATTGGTGAAGCACCCAAGCAACAGCTTTGTATGTCTCTTCCAGCTCACCCACTGCAGCTTGTAACTCCTCCAGAGTTGTCATAGGTCTCTTGGTGGCCTCCATCACTAATCCCCTTCTTGCACAGTCACTCAGCTTTTGAGGACAACCTGCTCAAGGCAGATTTACAGCTGTGCCATATTCTTTTCATTTCTTGATGATGGACAAAACTGTACTCCAAAGGATATTCAGAGATTTGGAAATATTCTTGTACCCATCTCCTGACTTGTGCTTTTCAATAACATTTTTGCGGAGTTGCTTGGAGTGTTCTTTTGCCTTCATGTGTAGTTTTTGCCAGGATACTGACTCACCAACAGTTGGACCTTCCAGATACAGGCGTATTTTTACTACAATCAAATGAAACACCTTGACTGCACACAGGTCTCCAAAAACAGATTTCTATTTAACTAATAATGTGACTTCTAAAACTAATCAACTGCACCAGTGATGATTTGGTGTATCATATTAAAGGGGGAGGGGGGGTGAATACTTAATGCAATCAGTTATTTTGTGTTTTGTATTTGTAATTAATTTGGATCACTTTGTAGAGATCTTTTTTCACTTTCGCAGTGTCAATAATAAAATCCAAGCAATGTTGTAAAACAGCAAAAAAATGAAAACTTCCGAGGGAGATGGGTGAATACTTTTTATAGGCTTTGTCTGTTAGTATGTGACTTTCCTAGTAAGAAGCAATAAGAGTGCACATAAAATTAGTTATCCATCAAGAAGATGGTTCTCTTCAAAGTTACCCATGGCATCATGAACCATAACGTTTAACTTACAGATGCCTCTTCATCTTTGGCTGTGCGTTTTTCTTTTTCATTCTTCACCAGGATCTCCTTTGCAACAAGACTATATGTCGTTATAACAACATCAAATTCTGAAAGCCTAAAGAAAAATTTCAATAGCTTGGATTATGATTAATAAAATAATGTCACAGCATTTGTTTCGTTTCTACTTTCCATATGTCCCTTAATGTCTACTTTCCCAAGCCAAGTGAGACATTCCTTCTAGATTGCTATTTCTTTCTACTGTCTTTATTGTTCAATTGATGGAGCAAAAAAAAGCCTTGGTGTTCTATGAAGCCACAGATACACTTTATTATTCATTCCCAGAAGTTGGGAATGAGAAAGCGGCAAGTAGCCTTGCCTAGTGCTTTCCTCAAAGAGCATTTATAGATTTTTGGGGTATTACCTACATTATACTACTGTGTAGCCTAATTTATATGCACAGATCAACACAACTGTGCATCTTCAACTTTACAAATCTAATTTTACACTAATGTTAATAAAATCATTTAGAATCAGTTTACCAATTATTTAGTTAATTTACTATACTAACACAGACTGATCTGTAATTGTACTTAACACAATTAATTGTAATTGGTTTATTACTGCCACATTTATTGAGATAACAGCGAAAAGCTTGAATTGCATATTATTCATTCAGATCAATTCATTACCTAGGGACTCGGAATTCATAATGATCATGAACAAATATATTATAGAAACGTTGACTAAGTGTTACACTAAAAACAGAGTTGAATGTACAATGCTGTCTAAAGTATTTTTACAACAGTAAATGCATTTAAGAATAGGGAGAAGAATGCCGCAGGTACTCACACCTTTGCTGATTTCTCTCTGTTTGAGCCATGGTACATGTATATACTTAGTTTATTCTTACAGACATGCCGCTCAATTTCCATTTTCCAATGGTGGATTAGAGATGCCGGACAAATAACGAGTGTTCCATTAGAGACAGCAAGAGGATTTTCTGTCGGAAAACAGATATTTAAATGAAATGCGAAATGTGATTGCAACATGACAAAAGAAATTGAAAATTCTTGGATTTGCAAGAAATCATATCAATGCCATGTTGCAATGGGGGAAAACTTCACTCTACAATTAATTATGGAATCTTTATGGGTAAATAGTACACAAACAAGAAAACAGCATTTCTAGAAATAAATAGTGAACATAGAATTGTTTATATTTTACAGTTTAAATAAAATACAAACCATTACAAACTATAAGCAGTAACAAACAAGAGATTCAACAAGAGATTCAAAATGTAGGTCAGGCAGCATCTGTGGAGGGGAAGAGAGTAACATTTAGGGCTGACACCTTTCGTCATATAGAATATGAGGTGTTGTTCCTCCAGCTGAATTTGGCTTCATCATGTCAGTAGAGGTGGCCGTGGACACGTCAGAATGAGAATTGAAAAGGGTAGCCAGTGGAAGATCTTACCTTTTGTGGCAGAGAGAGCGAAGGTGCTCATTGAAACAGTTGCCTAATCTGCGTCGGGTCTCACTCATGTAGAGGCAACTTCTCTGGGAGCACCAGATACAATAGATAAAACTAACAAACTCACATTTTGGTGGACCACTTCACTCGAAGCACCTTCACTCTGTCCACTGGTAAATCTGATTATCACCTCCCTGTTCTCTTTCTCCATTTCCTATTCTGGTTATCCTCTCTCTCTCCCCTTCTATTCTCACCTGCCCATCATCTTCCTCTGGTTCTGGTCTTCCTTCCCTTTTTTCCATAGTCCACTGTCCTCTCCTATTAAATTCTCGTTTCTTCTACAGCTCTTTATCCCTTCCAGCAACCAGCTTCTTACTTCATCCTCTCTGCCCACCCACCTACCTTCTCCATCACCTGATTTCACCTACTACCTGCCTGCTTGTACTACTTCTTACTCTGGCTTCTGCCCCCTTCCTTTCCAACCCTGATGAAGGGGGATCAGCCTAAAATGATGACTGTTTCTTCCCCTTCATAGATGCTGTCTGACATGCTAAGTTCCTCCAGTACTTTGAGTGCATTGTTCAAACTTTAAACAATATCTGACTTAAATGTTTGAATTTTTACTAAACAAGTTGTAAAGTAAAATGGAGACAAACTTATAAACAAAACAGTTTAAGCAGACTGTTTCTAAATTGCCATATAGGTGAAATAAATCTCTGAGAATACATTGGTCTCCAATAGCACCAGCTTTGTGAGTCATTAACAAAGACAAAAAAAAACTAAATTTTCTACAATAACAGACAACAAAAACATACAAGGTATATTCTTTCTACAATAAAAACATATTTTGGTTAGTGGTTTACATCCATTTCAGTGCTACAGATGTATTGTTGTTCAAGTACAACAGCAAATATATATGGAAAGAAATGAAGTCATTAATGCAACCTTTTATGGTACAGCCAAGGTAATGGAAATGTTTAATTGGACAAACTTAACTCAGAATTATTAACTAAAGATAGTCCCATGATCTAATGATCAAATCAAAATTTTTTTTACTTACCTTCCTAAATAAAAATCATTTAAGTTGTAGTTAAAATCGAATTATGAGCCATCCTCTAGTATTTGCTTATTTTGTCATTATTACACACGAAATAGAAAAGAACAAATTATACATTTTTTAAAGAAACTACATCCACTAATCTGGTTAAAGGTGGTCAGTAATGCTGATTCAGGTTTTTAAATGATCTCCAGATCGACATACAAAAACACATTTATCATGTTGGGTTTTTTTTGTTAAGTTTAAATTGCTTTTTATCGCTTCCCCTCTCTTCATTAAAATATCAGTTCATTGAATGCCTCTTTGCTCACCATCTAAAGTTCTTACTTAATGCTTACCTGTGAGCGTTCTTAACTGAGACAAAACATCTACTGAAAAAACTTAAGGGCATGTGCACAAGAGTATGTGCATTCAGCTAGTACAATGCCAAGATGACACAGTGAATATTTTTCTTCTGATGTACAGTAATCTCTCTATCAGCTTATTTGCATGTTTGCATAGTACAGCATTTTGACCAGGATACCTAAAGAACTTCAAGCTTATAGTTTAATACCATCACAGGATATTTTGCGCAGAAGCTGTCAGTTTAACATTTCACTGGGAAGGCAGGACTTCAAACATCAATTAAGACATTGAAGTGTGCCAGTCTAAGGTGATCAGATTCTGGTGTAATGCATGAATCTATAAGCCTCTAAATCAAATACAATGATGCCATCACTAAACCAAATATCACCTTCCTAAGTAAAAAGCTCCACCATAGTAGTCGATTAAGGAAGGTATAATGGCATTTTCTTTGAAAATTAACATGACATTTGTTAGCCTACAGTAAGTGCTCTTTTAGGCTTGTTTTTAAATCATCGATTTTCCTCTGCAACTTACCTGTTTTAGAGAGCCACTCCTCTGGTTGTTTCTCTTTCTTCTTTTTCTCCTTATAACATTGTGCTAAGATGAGTGCAATCATTGTTAGAGTCTTCCCTAATCCCATGTCATCTGCTGTAAGAATAAGAAAGCAAATATAAACTTGACAAAATCTACTAAAAAGGGACAAAGATCCTACTCCAGCGCAGGCAGGGGAAATTTTGGTGCAAGCAACTAATCTGTGTATCATTCTTTTTTCTACTGGAATACATTAAATATAGCACCAAAGGAATCTGTTTTCACTGTAGAGAGAGTAATGAAGGAGGGTTAACTGAAACAAAATAAGGGGCTGGTCATTTAAAACTGATGTGCATAGGATTTGTTTTCTCTCAAATAATAGCAAATCTCCTCAATTCTCTGTCCCCTTGGGTAGTAGAAGCCAGGTCATTAGATATACAAGGCAGAGATGGATAAAAGATTGAGGAAACAATGTTATGGGACCTAGCACAGGAGAGGAGTTCAGGCAAGCATAGATCAGCCATAATCATACTGAATAGTGGGGCAGGTCTGAGGACCTACTCCTGTTCCTATTTTCTTGAGCTCTCATTTTTAGCTTTATATGCCAGCAAATAGCAAAACAATACCTTTCCCTTATGAATGGGGAAATAGCAAGTGATTGCAGGATTTGGAGGACCCAATACAAATTGTTTGTAATTCTGCCAATCAAGAAATGGAGTATGTGATTTGTTAAAAAATTAATTTATCTACATATTTAATTTGCAGCTTAACCACTAAACCTATAAAGATTTAATACTTATGTAATAAATAGTTGCTAAGGATTATTTACAAAACAATCTCCGACTCCAAAAGCAGTTATTGGGTTAAAAACTTAATTATTTCCAATGAGAGCAACTTCAATTCTTAAGAATGCCGTTGGATTGAAAGAAGTCCAAACTTGGCTGAACTAATGTTTGAATAAGGCAAGTTCTTTACATGTATCTTTGTTCTATGCATAATTTTAAGACAGTACATGTGTGGATACATCTCACTTCCCCTCAAAAGCTAAATAACTTTAAACGCCAGATAAGCACATTTTGTAAAAGTTCTTAAACAGACCATCAAACAAAAGTTTTCACCGACAGTTATTTTGAACATATAGATTCAATTTCTTCAAGATTTTAGTTTAAATATCCTGGCAGTAAATGACAAGAAGATTATGCCACCTAACACTTATTACAAAACATTATTTAAGCTGAGATAAGCAATGTCACAAGAGTGCTACACCTGCTACTGAGTATTTTATTTTGGCTTTGATACAAATTATATCCTCCTGAATACTCTTCATAAGTGGGTCACATTTTAAAACTTTTCAGGGAGGCATTCTTACCCAGTATACCACCAGATGGTTTTTGCTTCTCCCGCCACAGTAACCAAGCCAGTGCTTGTTTCTGATGAACTAGCAGTGGGACCTGTGAAGATATATCGGTTTCAAATAATACTTAATGCTCTGCATTTCAAATACATATTTCAAATTGTTAGTTGGTTGAAGTTGGATAAATAGTGAGACACTTGCTTATGTGACACTGGCACAGAGCCTTTGTTTCAAACTGTAGAGGTTCAATCCACCTCATGATTTGAGCTCTGTTTTGCACAGTAACCAAGCCTACAGTTTGTATAGTCTTCCTCTTTGTAAAGAATAGAGTTGGGGACGTAAAGAGGAAATTTGGGAAATTTGTTACCTTTGATCTGCCAGTTACAGCTATCTGCTGGTTTTCAAAATACTATAGGCGGGTGTAAACAAATTAGATGATAATGAAGGAAGTCAATTATCTGATGCATCTGCTATTATTACATTTCTAAGAGGCAGGTTATTTTAATTATTATTATTTTGTGGACTATAGAACAATTCATTGCAATTAACTAGTGTACTAAATTTAAAACAATGCAAATTTACCTGCCTGATTTGGTGGCCCACAGGCAGCTGTGCCTGGATTTGGGATTATCTTCCCAAATCAAATGAATGATTCTAAGAGAAAGAGATTCAGCTCCACATGACAAGTAAACTGAGTTCCTTTTAAAATTTTATGATAATGCAATTAAATGTCTCACTGTTCACTGTGGCTTTGTTTTAGTCCTGTGTAATACGTAGAACACAGTAATTAGATTTATATATGATGTTATGTGATTCCTTGTGTTAGACTGGATAATTGAAAGTTTGAAGATAGGTAATCTTTTTGGAGTTTTTAAAATGGAAGGAAATGTAAAGCAATCTTGGCATTTTACAATGATGTGATATAGATCTGTGATTGAGAAATCTGCTGGATGTTCATCTACTTCACTTTTTGTTATTCTTTTCCCAAATAAGGGAGCACATAAGAAAGTTATGTTTCTACCTAGTTAGCCTGACAGTTGTGGTCAAACCAAGCATGATCAGCACATGTAGCTTTAAATTGCTTGAAATTACTTTCCCACTGAACCTACACATAATGGAGTATTTACGTGAGATTGTCAGTTTGTATTCATTTCCAAATGATTATGGGATTCTCACTAGTATGATTCAGCAATAGGATAATATTGTAATAGCCTGCTTCAGAGAACAACTGTTTGGCCAACAGACTGAGGAAATCTTTAACTTGCATTTGACTTTTGGTAGGCTTCTCTGATAATTCTCTCTGATAATTGCACTTTATAGAACCAATGTAGGATAATGTACAGCATTTACATTGTACATTAGACTTGTGTAATACCTACAACACAAGAATTAGGTTTAGATATAATGTAATGTGATTTCTTGTATGAGACTTGTCATTGTAAAATTTGGATATAGATGCTACAGAAGACAGCTGCTGATAGATTAATTATAATCAAAGCATTTCCTTTAACCCTTTCTTACTGATCTACTGATACTGACAGTGAAGGTCACAGTGATGGGGAAGTAGTACCTGTATGTGGGAAGGGAATAAATCAACAACTCTACTTAACTGTGGTAACAGCTTTTTGCTGAAGGTTAAAATAGATTAAAGGTAGTTGTCTCTTTTATCAAATGTTCTGCCCTGTGCCTACATGTCCCTGTCCTATGTCATTGGCTATATTTAAAGTGGAGGTTGACAAGTTCTTGATTAGTAAGGGGGTCAAAGTTTATGGGAAGAAAGCAAGAGAACAGGATCATGAGGGACAATAAACCGACAATGATGAAATAGTGGAGCAGACTCAATGGGCCAAATGGCCTAATTCTGCTCCTATGTCTTGTGGTCTAAAGCAAGGTCAAGGATTAATACGTCAGCTGTTTTGGCATATTATACCCTTCATAGTTGAATGTCAAATTTTAAATTCTTAGATATTCCGTATTCCTAGCATAGTCTTTGGTAATTTCAAGTGAATCTTCTTTGATACACAGCTATGATCTTTTGTTTCTTAAATAGTCCTACTACCCTCTTTCTCTTTGAGTCATCCTCTCCTTTTGTCATTTAATCTCTCCTACCCTCAACATTGTCAGAGACTTCTCTTTACTCCTCTCATTCCCGAGTTTTCTGCATCTTAAGAGATCAGTCTAGCTTTTCCATGTTCTGATGAAGAATTCAACTTAAGACATTCTCTCTCTGTGAAGGTTACATGCCCAAGTGAATATTTCCAGCACTTTGATTTTATTTTACCGTAAATTCCGGACTATAAGCCGCTACTTTTTTCCCACGCTTTGAACACTGCAGCAACACTGCGGCCTATACTACGGTGCGGCTAATGCATGTTTTTTTTCATGCCGCCAAAAACATTTTGCTGCTGCGGGACCACCCTCTCGTGTCTTCTTGGTGCGTCTGAGGGCTGTCCCCCTGAGACTCTCCTTTATACTTCCTCAGTGGGTCGCAGGAGTCAGTCAGGTTGGGATGATGCAGTCTCTCTCTCAACCAGCCCACCTTGCCCGAGGGCTTTTCACGTGGTCTCCATGAGACAATAGTCGCTGTCGCCTTATTCTGTATCCCGGGTGGAACATGCAATTTGTATTGTTATGATCCCAGCCCCCTCCTTTGTGAGAATTGCAAGAGCACCCGTCAAAAGGTGGGGGGGGGGGTCAGTAGACCCAGTCGGGGAGAGAGAGAGAGAGAGAGAGAGAGACGTGCCAAATTGCAGGTCCCACCAGGGATACAGAATAACAACAGCGACTATTGTCTCTGAATGTTTGTATTAACCCTACTTTTGTGCCCCTTTATCAATAAAAACGTTTGAAAATAGTGACATCAGACTTCAACGGACCTCTCTATCTTTGCTGGTAAGTTCTCCAGTTACGGGATTCGTAACAGCACGTTTCTCTCTCTCTCTCTCCGACTGGGTCTACTGACCCCCCCCCCCCTTCGACGGGTGCTCTTGCGATTCTCACAAAGGAGGGGGCTGGGATCATAGCAAGACCAATAAAATTGATGAGTAGTTCACAGAGATCCAATGAAATTGTACGATAAATCAAGCGCACTTTCACAATTAAATTATTGTAAATCAGTCATTTGTACTCACCCTCATCAACATGGAAAACACTTGAAGAAAAGCATATGATGCAGCTTTTAAGTTAAAGGCGATCAATAACTTTTCCTGGTAGGCTGCAGTATATATATTTTTTTACCAGTCGTTAGGAGATATTGGAATGTTGTTCGTGCACTGTTCAGTAAAAAAGTATATGCAACGTAATTTGTGTGTTACCGATACGTAGGTATATTTAAAAGTAGCTGTGTTACAGACACTGTTCGAAAAAAAGCATTTGCAATATGTATTTGTTTATGTTACCATACGGATTTAATTAAAAGTTTAAAAATCCTCACGTGTAATATCTTTCTGTGTAAATATCTCATATCACAACGTGGGACACCTGCGGCTTAAAATCCGTTGCGGCTTGTACAAGTACAAAATTGATTTTCTTTCTAAAATTAGAGCGTGCGGCTTTTAATCAGGTGCGCTCTGTAGTCCGGAATTTACGGTAAGTAAGTGTGCTAATTAAGCAGATCTGTAGTAAAAACACACAAAGTCTGCTTAGGTTTATAACTAGTAATGCTACAACCTGTGAAAATCTACAGCATATAATCTGCACAAATCTGTTTCAATTTGGAATACTGTTGATGTTATCTTGTACTTCTATTAAAGAAGTTGCACCTTGAACCAAAACCATAAATAAAAGAATATGTCTCTGGCGAGTACTGTGAGGGTCATGTTTTTTGACTTCTCCAGTGCGTACAACACCATCCGCCCTGCTCTGCTGGGTGAGAAGCTGACAGTGATGCAGGTGGATGCTTCCCTGGTGTCATGGATTATTGATTACCTGACTGGCAGACCACAGTATGTGCGCTTGCAACACTGTGTGTCAGACAGAGTGGTCAGCAGCACTGGGGTTCCACAGGGGACTGTCCTGTCTCCCCTTCTCTTCACCATCTACACCTCGGACTTCAACTACTGCACAGAGTCTTGCCATCTTCAGAAATTCTCTGATGACTCTGCCATAGTTGGATGCATCAGCAAGGGAAATGAGGCTAAGTACAGGGCTACGGTGGGAAACTTTGTCACATGGTGTGAGCAGAATCATCTGCAGCTTAATGTGAAAAAGACTAAGGAGCTGGTGGTGGACCTGAGGAAGGCTAAGACACCAGTGACCCCTGTTTCCATCCAAGGGGTCAGTGTGGACATGGTGGAGGATTACAAATACCTGGGGATACGAATTGACAATAAACTGGAATGGTCAAAGAACACTGAGGCTGTCTACAAGAAGGGTCAGAGCCCTCTCTATTTCCTGAGGAGACTGAGGTCCTTTAACATCTGCCGGACGATGCTGAGGATGTCCTACGAGTCTGTGGTGGCCAGTGCTATCATGTTTGCTGTTGTGTGCTGGGGCAGCAAGCTGAGGGTAGCAGACACCAACAGAATCAACAAACTCATTCGTAACGCCAGTGATGTTGTGGGGGTGGAACTGGACTCTCTGACGATGGTGTCTGAAAAGAGGATGCTGTCCAAGTTGCATGCCATCTTGGACAACGTTTCCCATCCACTCCATAATGTACTGGTTAGGCACAGGAGTACATTCAGCCAGAGACTCATTCCATCGAGATGCAACACTGAGTGTCATAGGAAGTCATTCCTGTCTGTGGCCATCAAACTTTACAACTCCTCCCTCAGAGTGTTAGACACCCTGAGCCAATAGGCTGGTCCTGGACTAATTTCCACTTGGCATAATTTACTTATTATTATTTAATTATTTATGGTTTTATATTGCTATATTTCTACACTATTCTTGGTTGGTGCGACTGTAATGAAACCCAGTTTCCCTCTGGATCAATAAAGTATGTCTGTCTGTCTGAAGGTTCTGGGTCATCCAAGTTATCGTATATCAAGCAAAAGTAAATCAAGGCAACCGGATTTGCTGTGTTGTCTAGAAGATGTTTTGCTACTCATCCGAGAGGCTTCTTCAGTTCTGATCCATGGGGGGGTGGATAATTTTCCAGGTTTTTAACTCTATGAACGTTTAAAGGTGTAACAATCGCATGAGGGTCATTAAGAGTCGAAGAGGTAACGAGGGTCATTACTCTTATCTTTGCATGAATATAAATGTGAACTGTTGTGGAGACACCAGACTAGTGATGTTAGGACTGCATTGTAGGTAGCTGAAGGTGTTGTACCCCACCTGCTCTGTTCAGGGATGGTTTTCAGTTTGACAACGATGGTTTCTTTGACCTCTCTTTCAAACCGCCTGTCCTCCCTGTTCAAAATGTGCACACTGTTATCATCAAAGGGGTGTCCATTTTCCTTTAGACATAGATATACAGCTGAGTCTTGACCTGAGGTGTTAGCCCTCCTATGTTGGGCAATCTATTTGTGTAGTTACTTTGTCCCCGCGATATACATAACTGTGCAGTTTTCACTGCATTAGTTAGCATATACAATATTGCTCTGTTTCTGGTTGGGAAAGGATCCTTGGGTTGGACAAGTTTCTGTCTGAGTGTGTTTGCTGGTTTGAAAAATACAGGGACTTGGTGTTTGGTGAAAATCCTTCTGAATTTCTCGGAAACTCCAGCTATATATGGGATGACTATGTATTTCTATCTGCTTTGCTCTTTACCTCTGTCTTTTTTGGACAGAGAGGACAGGTGGTTTGAAAGAGTGATTAAAGAAGCCATCCTTGTCAAACTGGAAAACGCATCCCTGAACAGAGGGGGTGGGGTATGACACCACCTAACAGCTGCTTACAATACAGTCACTACCCCAGCGTCTCCACAACAGTTCACACCTCCATTCATGCAAACAGTAATGACCCTCTTATTATCTCTACAACTCTTAACTGCCCTCATGTGATTGCTATACCTTTAAACAACTCACAGAATTTAAAAGCCGGAAAACTACCCACCGTGGATCAGAACTGAAGAAACCTCTCGGATGAGTAGCAAAACATCTTCTAGACAACACAACAAGTCCAGTTGCTTGACATATAGAGCAGGCTTTTGTAGAAAAATCTTCACTTTTCTTCCTTTCACTCCAAATATTACAAAACATTATTTCAAAATAAGGGTACCCAAATACCATCTGGAAGTGTGCAGGGTGGCACAGTAGCATAGTGGTTAGCACAATGCTTTACAGTGCAGGGAACCTGGGCTCAATTCCCAACATCATCTGCACATTCTCCCCAGCAAACTGTTTCATCCAACAGTCCAAATATGTACCGATTATTCGGTATTCGGGTGTGATTAAATCGGGGGAATGCTGGGTGGCCAGAAGGGCTGTGCTGCATCTCAATAAATGAATAAAAATAAATACACTGAGCAAATCCTGCACTATGTCCTAAGATCGGTTTTAAGTTTGAATTAGCAGTGCAGAGTCATTGCTTGTTAAAAAATGTAGAAAATTCATTTCAGCCATTATATGGTTACCCTTAGAAGTATGTAGCAGTTCAAAGACACAGCATAGAAACAGGCCCTTCAGCCCAACTGGCCCATGCTGACCAAGATGGCTATCCAAACTAGTCCTATTTGCCAGCATTTAACTTCGTTCTAAACTTTTGATATCCATGTACCCATCCAACTATCTTTTAAAAGTTGTTACTGTATCTGCCTTAAGTACTTCCTCTGGCGGCTCATTCCACCAACACATCATCTACTATGTAAAAAAAAGTTGCTTCTGAAGTTCTTAAATCTTTTCCCCTTCGTCTTAAACCTATGTTTCTAGTTGTTGATTCCTCAGTACTGGGAGAATGACTGAGTGCATTCATCCTTATCTGTGCCCCTAATAATTTTATACACCTCTCCATCTGCTATACACCAAGGGAAAGTCCTAGCCTGTCCAGCCTCTTCCCTTTACTCAGTCCCTCAAGTCCTGGCAGCATTCTTTTTAATCTTTTCTGCATTCTTTCTAATGTAATATTACCATTTTATAGCTAGCTGGCTGACCAAAACTGAACACAATACTCTTAAGTATGGGCTTACCAACACCTTGTACGACTACACCAGGCCTTCCCAAATTCCAAACTCTCTCTCTTCGACTGTCCATCGATTTCAATGTTGACTGTGCTGAGAGTTTAGACTCTGCAGGCACGTTTATGGGCCACAAGATCAGCACCCACCATCCAGAAACTCTACTCCCAACACACCTTGCACAGTAATAAGACAGATGGTGTCATGCCCCCCCCCCCATACAGTGGGCTTCCAAGTCTGATGCTAAGTGGTACACAGGAGTGTAACAGACTTAGTGGATAAGGAAGCTGCCCCACAGTGACAACTAACTAGTCTAGTGATGCCATCCGTTGTCCAGCACTCTGGTTCCTCTGCATGCCACCAAGGTGGCTGAACCATTGACCCTTTTGGATTCATCTACCACAGACACCATTAGACGTCCTCGTTGGGTGCAGCCTTTGCCTAAAGAGGCATAACCTACAAAGTAGCAAAGGCATGTTTACCTCCTTGACTTAGCTAGCCACAATCCTACTACTAGATCCAGTCTAGTAGTATACCGATGGAACATCACCTTCACGGCTAGGTTAGACCTGCCAGAGAACAAATCTCTGCCTTACTTCACTGATGTTTGACCAGTGTCACTCCTACACTATGGTGAGGCGCCAAGGTAGGATTTTGTAGGATTTTTCCATACTAAATGGCTCCCTGACTGATGAGTTATTTAAATTTTTGGATAAAGAGGTTCTTGCAGGAGTGCAGCAGGGTTGTGGGAAGGAGGATGAAAGGGAAAGACTTCCGTTGAAATGAATGTCACAATGAAGTTGGCAATGCAAAGTTACTATGGTTTAGCACCGAGGCCTGGAAGTTTATTGAAACATTTTTACTGTTCCTAAATTTCCAGCTTATTCTCATTTCCAAATGTAGACAATTTTAATTTATTTCTGTGTTAAATACAAAACTAATTTCCCTAGTATACAAAACAAGTCATGGTTTGGGTGACATGAGGGACAGCAATTTAAATAAAACACAGTGGAACTTTTGATAGGAAGTAACGGAATTTATCAATTTCCATCTTTTGAAGACTCGTGCAACAAGCCTTCTCAAAACTTGTGGAACTGTTTTGGAGCGCTGATCCACAGTATTTAACATTTGATCCAATGAAAGAATGTAGATTTTGTGGAAGTTACCCCACATTATTAGAATGCAAAGAATCCATTGCTTTTACTAATAGTGCATACAAACAATACAGAAATGTCAGGTAATACAAATTGCTCGATGTGTTAACCACCCTTCCACCCCTCTGACTCTCAACACAGAAACCCCTCAGGGCTCTGTACTAAGTTGCCTCCTTTACTCCCTGTATACCCATAACTGTGTCATCATCCACAGCTCAAACCTGGCAGTTAAATTTGCCAATGACACTACATTGATTGGTCTAAACTCAAACAATAATGAGGTGGCCTACAGGAAGAAGTCATCTCTCTGATGCAGTGGTGTCAAGAAAACAACCTCTCCCTCAGTGTCGCAAAAACAAAGGAGCTGGTTGTGGATTACAGGAGGAATGGAGACGGGCTAACCCCTATTGACATCAATGAATCTGGGGTTGAGAGGGTAAACAGCTTTAGGTTTCTTGGCATCCACATCACCGAGGACCTCAGGTGGTCTGTACACACTGGCTGTGTGGTGAAAAAGGCACAACAGTGCCTCTTTCATCTCAAACAGTTGAGGAAGTTTGGCAACAGCTCCCAAATCCTAAGAACTTTTTAAAGGGGCACAATTGAGAGCATCCTGACTGGCTGCATCATTGCCTGGTACGGGAACTGTACCTCCCTTAATCGTAGGACTATGCAGAGAGTGGTACAGACAGCCCAGCACATCTGCAGTTGTGAACTTCCCATGATTCAGGACATTTACAAAGACAGGTGAGAAAAAAGGGCCCAAAGGATCATTAGGGACTTGAGTCACCCGAACCACAATCCATTCCAGCTGCTACATCCAGGAAATGATACATAGCATATTCCGGGACAGCTTCTTCTACCAGGCCATCAGAGTGATTAACTCACACTGATTTGAGTGTATTTCTACGTTACATTGACTGTTCTATTTATTATAAATTACTATGATTGCACATTTAGATGGAGACGTAACATAAAGATTTTTACTCCCCATCTATGTGAGGGATTTTAGAAATAAAGTCAATTCAATAAGCATTTTTGTTCATTTCCGTAGAATTTTTTAGCTGTAGCATGCATCTATCCAGCTAATTCTACAACTGTTACAAAAAGTGTATGTTTATCAAGCAGAAGACATAACCACAGCATTTGTTCCTTCCCAAAAGCAAACTAAACTCATGCTAATTCTAAGTAGTAGCCTTAAAGCAACATACATGTTAAGAAATACTTATTCATGGTATCTGCACATTGCTTTTGTCATTTCCAAATAAAAATGGTCCGTCAACCTAAATATTTATTTAAGAGAGTTGAGGACACATCATGGAACCTAGCCTCCCCAACATGGAATCTGTCTATACGTCTTGCTGCCTCAGGAAAGCAGCTAGCACTTTCTAAGACCTCACATACCACAGACATTCTCTCTTCTCAGGATGTAGATTAAAAAAGTTTAAAACATATTACACCACTCTTGGAATAGCTTCTGCTGTTATAAAACCATTAAATAGCTCCTAAGTATAAGATGACTCTTGACTTCATCATAAATGGTTTGTATGACGCTTGATCTCATAGTTTAACTCATGACCTTGCACCTTATTCTTTACTTGTACCGCATTTTCTCCATAGCTGTTTTTTGCACTGTTATTAGTTTTACCTTGTTTAACTTCAATGAACTGTGCAACGACTTGCACAATATGCAAGACAAAGCTTTTCACAGTATCCAGTACTTGTGACAATAATTAACCAATTCCAAATAATTTACCTTGAGATAATGTGGATCTTCAGCCTCATCAGACACATCTGGGCAAGTCTCCAATGATTTGTGGAGTTGCTCAATGGCATCACTGGTCATTTTTCCAATGGTGAAGAGTCGATCTTGACTTTTCTGTCCACCGTGTGCACTCTGTTGCTGTGAATCTGCTGAAATGAAGGGATTCCACAATGTCTAAAAACCATCTGGTCTTGTTGGGGTTAGAAGAATTAAGAGTGGACAACTTCAAAACACTTTAGCTTCTATACTTGGAAACAAATTTTGAAACCACATTGAGATACTGTGGTTCAGTAATGTGAGAAGGCAGGTTTATATATTTATGGCATGTTTTGGGAATAGTTAAAGAGTTAAGCAGTTAAGCAGTTAAGCAGTAAAAATATTCAGGGAATAATGATTAAGAAATTATTAATATTTTTTAAAGAACTTCTTACAAGCAATGCAATAGCTGATAAAGCTTAAGGGAGAGGCTTCAAGTATTGTCTATTGGAATGTTGCACAAAATGAGCTTTGACCAGCAGCCAATCCATAAATCGGAAATTTGAGAAGAAGGGACTTCAGTCAGGTCCACTGCCTGAGAAGAAAAGACTGCAGCAGGTCACTACAGCAAACATATTCAGAATGGTAACCTTGAAGCTTCAGAAAGGAAAGAAAAGCTCAAGTTTTTTAGTTCTCTTTTTTATATCTGTGCAGCTGGAACAGTAGGGATTCCAGGAAGGATCGTTGAATGCTCCTCTTACAGGCTGTGGGAAGGCAGGGAGACCTCCAGTGTCCTTGATGACTACAGCTGCAAGAAGTGCATCCAGCTGCAGCTTCCAACAAACCACATTAAAGATTTGGAGCTGGAACTGGAACTGGAACTGAATGAACTCCAGATCATCCGGGAGGCTGAAGTGGTGTTAGATAGGACAAACGGAGAGGTAGTTACATCCAAGGTAAAGGACACAGGAAATCGGGTGACAGTCAGGAAAGGGAAAGGGGTTAAGGTGCCAGTACAGGGTACCCCTGTGGCCATCCCCTTCAACGCCAGGTATATCACTTTGGATATTGTCGAAGGGAATGACCTAACAGCGGTAAGTCACAGTGGGCGAGTCTCTGGCACCGTCTGCCTCTGTGACTCAGAAGTAAAAGGGGATAAGAGGCACGCTGTGGTAATAGGGATTTGTTAGTTATGGAAAGGGATGAGATCTGTGGACGAGAATGAGATTCCCAGATGGTATATGTCCTCCTGCGTGCCAGGGGTGGGCATATTTTGGATCGAGTCTCAGCATTCTTAAGTAGGAGGGTGAACAGCCAGAAGTCCATAAAACCATAAGACATGGGAGCAGAATTAGGCCATTCAGCCCATTCAGTCCACTCCAGCATTTCATCATGGCTGATCCTGGATCCCAGTCAACCCCATACAACTGTCCTCTCACCATGTCCCTTGAGGCCAATTCTTCTATGTACATCTAATGCACAGGATGATGGATTCCAGATTAGTCAGAGCATAAACGGATGTGGGGAGAAGGCAGAAGGTTTTGGCAGGTTAGGAAAAATGGATCAGCCATGAAGAAATAGCGGAGCAGACTTGATGGGTCAAATGGCCTAACTGTGCTCCTTCTTATGGTCTAAAAGGATACTTTTATACAAACAGCACAGTGAGTACACCAGGGGTTGCAGGGAAATCTTGCAAAGAGTAGCACAACATTAGCATAAACAAGTCCAAAATCAGGAGCACATTGTACTTCTCATAACTAGTTGTCTATGTAAACACATTTCCTTATGCACCTAAAGTAGATACAGAAATTTTAATTCTTTTCTTTCCACAGATGCTCCCTTCCCTGAGTATATCTGGAATTTTGTTTGTACTACAATAGAACTATTATCTGGCACGATGAAGCTACAAAAATTTAATACATGGCTCAATAGCAAGATGGTGCACTACAATTTTAAACCGAAATGTTGTTCATCTGAAACAATTTGATGTAAAAATCAGCTTTGTGATAAACTGATGTCTCGCACTAGATAGTGATTAGCAATAATCCTTGCAAGTAACTGGAAAAGCAGACAACTGTGGTCTGGAAAATAGATATTCTACTGCATGTGGAAAAATGTGGCATGAAAACCTAGGACGCTTTAATGGATGGATTTAATGATCCATGAGTACAGCTGAATAAAGTGAATGCAGAATTAATTTTGAAACTCACTACCCTGCATAATCAGATTAATGTACCCTTTAGGAAATACATTAAATGGTAATTCTGCATTTGACTAGATAGCTAATCAATATTACTATATCTCTGTTACTTTACCACAAGTGGAACTGTTTAAGATCTTTAATTTTTATCTGTTATCACTAATAAAATTTTGATTTTGTGTAAGGTACAAAATAACATTAATAGAATTCATGCCATTTGAACACTGGCACTGCACAGTAGATTGTCACTGGTCACATGCATTTAGTTGCATTTTTGAATGGGCTTCTTTTCTTTCCTGTTAGCTACACAGAAACATAGACAACCTACAGCATAATAGAGGCGCTTCAGGCCACAATGCTGTGCCAAACATTACTTTTAAAATTATCTAGGGTTACACATAGCCCTCTATTTTTCTAAGCTCCATGTACCTATCCAAGAGTCTCTTAAAAGACCCTATCGTATCAGCCTCCTCCACCGTTGTCGGCAGCCCATTCCATGCACTTTCAACTCTGCGCAAAAAACTTACCCCTGACATCTTCTCTGTACATACTTTCAAACACATTAAAACTCTGCCCTCTCGAGCTAGCCATTTCAGCCCTGGGAAAAAGCCTTTGACTATCCACATGATCATGTACATCTAATGCACAGGATGATGGATTCCTGATTAGTCAGGGCATAAAACGATGTGGGGAGAAGGAAGAAGATTTTGGTAGGTTAGGAAAAATGGATCAGTCATGATGAAATAGTGGAGCAGATTTGATGGGTCAAATGCCTCTCATCATCTTAGGTCACCTCTCATTCTCCGCCACTCCAAGGAGAAAAGGCTAAGTTCACTCAACCTATCCTCATAAGGCATGCTCCCCAATCCAGCAACATCCTTGGGAATCTCCTTTGCATCCTTTCTATAGTTTCCACATCCTACCTGTAGTGAGGTGACCAGAACTGAGCACAGTACTCCAAAATATAGCTGCAACATTATATCTCGGCTCTTAAACTCAATCCCATGATTTAAGACTATGTAAAGAATCTGGAGCAGCAGCTGAATGACCTTCAACTCATAAGGGAAAATGAGGCAGTCACAGATGAGAGCTACAGGGAGGTAGTCACACCTAGGCTGCCGGAAGCAGGTCCTTGGGTGACAGTCAGAGGGGGGAAAGCGAAGGAGAGTAGACAGGTAGTGCAGAGCACCCCTGTAGCCATTCCCCTGAATAATAAGTTTACCGTCCTGGATAATGTTGGCAAGGATGACCGACCAGGTGTGAGCCACGTTGGCAGGGCCTCTGGCACTGAGTCTGACCCTGTGGTGCAGAAGGATGGGACAGAGAAGAGGAGAGCTGTCGTCATTGGAGACTCAATAGTCAGGGGAGCAGACAGGAGATTTTGTGGACGTGAGAAGGACACCTGCAAGGTTTGTTGCCTCCCGGGTGCCAGGGTCCGGGATGTCTCCGACCGAGTGCATGACGTCCTGGTACGAGAGGGAAGTTGTGATACATGTTGGTACCAACAACATAAGCAGGAAAAGGGATGAGGGATGAGTGTGAGTTTCGGGAACTAGGCAGAAGGCTGAAGAACAGGACCTCAAGGGTGGCGTTCTTAGGATTGCTACCAGTGCTACGTGATAGTGATGGTAAGAATTGGAGGAGATGGCAGTTGAATGCGTGGCTGAGGAGTTGGTGCAAGGGGCAGGGTTTTAGATTTTAGGACCATTGGGATCTCTTCTGAGGAAGGTGGGACCCGTACAGATTGGATGGGTTGCACCTGAACTCAAGGGGGAGCAATATCCTTGCTGGTAGGTTTGCTAGCATGGTTCGGGAGGGTTTAAACTAATTTGCAAGGGGGATGGGACCCGGAGCGATAGAGCAGTGAAAGAAGTGCATGGAGTAAAGCCAGATCTAACATATAGAGAGGCTTTGAGGAAAGAGAAGTAGAATAAAGGGTGTAAAGGTAGTAAGGTAGAAGGACTAAAGTGTGTGTACTTCAGTGCAAGAAGCATTAGGATCAAAGGTGATGAACTGAGAGCTTGGATACATACATGGAATTATGATGTAGTGGCCATTACAGAGACTTGGCTGGTACCAGGGCAGGAATGGATTCTCAATATTCCTGCTTTAAAAGGGAGAGGGGGGGTGGGAAGAGGAGGAGGGGTGGCATTACTGGTCAGCGACACTATTACAGCTACAGAAAGGGGGGGTAATGTAGCAGGATCCTCTTTTGAGTCAGTATGTGTGGAAGTCAGGAACAGGAAGGGAGCAGTTACTCTATTGGGAGTATTCTATAGGCCCCCTGGTAGCAGCAGGATACTGAGGAGCAGATTGGGAGGCAGATTTTGGAAAGGTGCAAAAATAACAGGGTTGTTATCATGGGTGACTTTAACCTCCCTAATATTGATTGGAACTTGATTAGTTCCAAGGGTTTAGATGGAGCAGAGTTTGTTAAGTGTGTCCAGGATAGATTCCTGTCACAGTATGTTGACAGGCCGAGTAGGGGGAATGCCATACTAGATCTAGTATTAAGTAACGAACTGGATCAGGTCACAGATCTCTCAGTGGGTGAGCATCTGGGGGACAGTGATCACTGCTCCCAGGCCTTTAACATTATCATGAAAAAGGATAGAATCAGAGAGGACCGGAAAATTTTTAATTGGGGACGGGCAAATTATGAGGCAACTTGCAGGTGTGAATTGGGATGATGTTTTTGCAGGGAAATGTACTATGAACATGTGGTCGAAGTTTAAGGATCTCTTGCAGGATATTAGGGATAAATTTGTCCCGGTGAGGAAGATAAAGAACGATAGGGTGAACCATGGGTGACAAGTGAGGTAGAAAATCTAGTCAGGTAGATGAAGGCAGCATACATGAGGTTTAGGAAGCAAGGATCAGAAGGGTCTATTAAGGAATATAGGGTAGCAAGAAAGGAGCTTAAGAAGGGGCTGAGAAGAGCAAGAAGGGGGCATGAGAAGGCCTTGGCAAGTAGGGTAAAGGAAAACCCCAAGGCATTCTTCAATTATGTGAAGAACAAAAGGATGACAGCAGTGAAGGTTGGACCGATTAGAGATAAAAGTGGGAAGATGTGCCTGGAGGCTGTGGAAGGGAGTGAGGTCCTCAATGCATACTTCTCTGGTATTCACCAATGAGAGTGAACTTGATGACAGTGAGGACAATATGAGTGAGGTTGATGTTCTGGAGCATGTTGATATTAAGGAAGAGGAGGTGTTGGAGTTGTTAAAATATATTAGGATGGATAAGTCCCTGGGGCCTGATGGAATATTCCCCAGGCTGCTCCACAAGGCGAGGGAAGAGATTGCTGAGCCTCTGGCTAGGATCTTTATGTCCTTGTTGTCCACAGGAATGGTACCTGAGGATTGAAGGGAGGCGAACATTGTCCCCTTGTTCAAAAAAGGTAGTAGGGATAGTCCAAGTAATTACAGACCAGTGAGCCTTACGTCTGTGGTGGGAAAGCTGTTTGAAAAGATTCTTAGAAATAGGATCCATGGGCATTTAGAGAATCATGGTCTGATCAGGGACAGCATGGCTTTGTGAAGGGCAGATCGTGTCTAACAAGCCTGATAGAGTTCTTTGAGGAGGTGACCAGGCATATAGATGAGGGTAGTGCAGTGGATGTGATCTACATGGATTTTAGTAAGGCATTTGACAAGGTTCCAGATGGTAAGCTTATTCAGAAAGTCAGAAGGCATGGGATACAGGGATGTTTGGCCAGATGGATTCATAATTGGCTTGTCTGCAGAAGGCAGAGGGAGTACATTCAGATTGGAGGGTTGTGACTAGTGGTGTCCCACAAGGATCTCTTCTGGGACCTCTACCTTTCATGATTTTTATTAACGACCTGGATGTGGGGGTAGAAGGGTGGGTTGGCAAGTTTGCAGATGGCACAGACATTGGTGGTGTTGTAGATGGTGTAGAGGATTGTTGAAGATTGCAGAGAGACATTGATAGGATGCAGAAGTGGGCTGAGAAGTGGTAGATGGAGTTCAACCCAGAGAAGTGTGAGGTGGTACACTTTGGAAGGACAAACTCCAAGGCAGAGTACAAGGTAAATGGCAGGATACTTTGGAGAGTGGAGGAGCAAAGGGATCTGGGGGTACATGTCCACAGATCCCTGAAAGTTGCCTCACAGGTAGATAGGATAGTTAAGAAAGCTGGGTGTTAGCTTTCATAAGTCGAGGGATAGAGTTTAAGAGATGCGATGTAATGATGCAGCTCTATAAAACTCTAGTTAGGCCACACTTAGAGTACTGTGCCCAGTTCTGGTCGCCTCATTATAGGAAGAATGTGGAAGCATTGGAAAGGGTACAGAGGAGATTTACCAGGATGCTGCCTGGTTTAGAGAGTATGGATTATGATCAGAGATTAAAGGAGCTAGATCTTTACTCTCTGGAGAGAAGGAGGGTGGGAGGAGACATGATACAGGTATACAAGATATTAAGAGGAATAGATAGAGTGGACAGCCAGCGCCTCTTCCCCAGGGCACCACTGCTCAAGAGGACATGGCTTTAAGGTAAGGGGAGGGAAGTTCAAGGGGGATATTAGAGGAAGGTTTTTCATTCAGAGAGTGGTTGGTGCGTGGAATGCACTGCCTGAGTCAGTGGTGGAGGCAGATACATTAGTGAAGTTTAAGAGACTACCAGACAGGTATATGGAGGAATTTAAGGTGGGGGGGTTATATGGGAGGCAGGGTTTGAGGGTCGGCACAACATTGTGGGCCATTGTGGGTAATGTGCTGTACTATTCTATGTTCTATGTTTAACCCATCCCTCCACTTCTTCATTCACATCACGCAGAATATGACCCCTCTACAAGGTCCCCTTGGATCCCATGCCTTGCTGAAATCCATATACACTACATCTACTGCTCTTCCTTCATCAATGTGTTTAGTCACATCCTCAAAAAATTCAATCAGGCTCGTAAGGCATGACCTGCCCTTTACAAAGCCATGCTGACTATTCCTAATCATGTTATGCCTCTCCAGATGTTCATAAATGCTATCTCTCAGGATCTTCTCCATCAACTTACCAACTACCAAAGTAAGACTCACTGGTCTATAATTTCCTGGGCTATCTCTACTCCCTTTCTCATGATTAATGGAACAACTTCTGCAACGCTCCAATCCTCCAGAATCTCTCCTGTCCCCATTTATGATGCAAATATCATTGCCAGAGGCTCAGCAATCTCCTCCCTTACCACCCACAGTAGCCTGGGGTACATCTCATCTGGTCCCGGAGACTTATCCAACTTGATGCTTTCTGAAAGCTCTCACACATCCTCTTAATATCTATATGCTCAAGCTTCTCAATCCGCTGTAAGTCATTCCTACAATCACCAAGATCCTTTTCCACAGTGAATACTGAAGCGAGGTATTCATTAAGTACCTCCACTATCTCCTCCAGTTCCATACGCACTTTTACACTGTCACATTTGATTTGGTCCTATTCTCTCATGTCTTATCCTCTTGCTCTTCACATACTTGTAGAATGCCTTGGGGTTTCCCTTAACCCTGCCTGCCAAGGTCTTCTCATGGCCCCTCTAGTTCTCCTAATTTCATTCTTAAGCTCCTTCCTACTAGCTTTTTTAATCTTCTAGATCTCTATCATTACCTAGTTTTTTGAACCTTTCATAAGCTTTGCTTTTCTGCTTGACTAGATTTTCTACAGCCTTTGTACACCATGGTTCCTGTACCCTACCATCCTTTCCCTGTCTCATTGGAACGTACCTATGTAGAACGCCATGCAAATATCCTATGAACATTTGCCACATATCTGCCATACATTTCCCTGAGAACATCTGATCCCAATTTATGCTTCCAAGTTCCTGCCTGATAGCTTCATATTTCCCCTTACTCCAATTAAATGCTTTCCTAACTTGTCTGTTCCTATCCCTCTCTAATGCTATGGTAAAAGAGATAGAATTGTGATCACTATCCCCAAAATGCTCTCCCACTGAGAGACCTGACAGCTGACTAGGTTCATTTCCCAATACTATATCAAGTGCAGCCGACTGTCTTGTAGGCTTATCTACATATTGTGTCAGGAAACCTTTCTGAACACATTTAATAAACTCCACCTGATCTAAACCCCTTGTTCTAGATTCCTACCCTCCAGCAATTCTAGTTTAAACTCTCCCCAACAGCCTTAGCAAACCTCCTGCCAGGATATTGGTCTCTCTTGATTTCAAGTGCAACCCGTCCTTTTTTGTTTTGCAGGTCACACCTGTTCCAAAAGAGGTCCCAATGATTCAGAAATCTGAATCCCTGCCTGCTTCTCCAATCCCTCAGTCACTCATTTACCTTCCACCTCACTCTATTCCTATACTCTCTGTTGCGTGGCACAGGCAGTAATCCTGAGATTGCTACCTTTAAGGTCCTGCTTCTCAGCTTCTTTCCTAACTCCCTGTAGTCTTTCAGGAGCTCCTTCCTTTTCCTATCTATGTTGTTGGTACCAATATGTACTACGACCTCTGGCTGTTCACCTTCGCACTTCAGGATATCGTAGGCACGATCAGAAACATCCCGGACCTTGGTACCTGGTAGTTTACCTGGGAGGCAAACTACCATCGGTGTTTCTTTCCTGCGTCCACAGAATCGCCGGTCTGACCCCCTAACTATAGAGTCCCTATTACTGCTGCCATCCTCTTCCTTTTCCTACCCTTCCGAGCCAGAGGTGAAGCCACTGTTGCTTGCCCCAGGTAGGTCCCCCCCCCCCCCCCCGCCAAAAGTACTCAAACAGGAGTAGTTATTGTTAAGGGGGACAGGCACAGGGGTACTCTCTAGTATCTGACTCTTGCCCTTCCCTCTCCTGACTGTTACCTACTTATTTGTTTCCCAAAGCCCTGGTGAGACTACTTGCCTATAGCTTCTCTCTATCATCTCCTCACTCTCCCTGACCAGATGACAGTCATCAAGCTGCATCTCTAGTTCCATAACCTGGTCCCTAAGCAGCTGCAGCTCAATGCACCTGGCACAGATGTGACCGTCCGGGAGGATAGAAGCCTTCTGGACGTCCCACATCTGACACCCAGTAAAGAACACTGGCCTCACAGACATACTTCCTGTTCTTATTTTTCACAAGTAACTTACCTCGCCTCAACCTGTTATTGCCGGAGCCACGTTGAGCCAAAGCCCTCCTACTCTGACTCCTTCTACTCTAACACCCGCTCTATAAAGCCTGTCTCCTTTTAAACTCTTCCTGTTAATCTAACTTGCTGATGTCCACACACTCACACAGTTGTGTTTCGATCAGCGATCAGCATCTGACTACATAATGACTGCTTGTTAAACTGACAAAATGGCTAAAAGCACTAGATTTTGGCATCAATATTACCAAATCTGTAGGACAGCAATAAAAAGGAATCCCAAACAATAAGCAGCTCAAACAGGACACATAGCAGAGGAAGATCAACTGAATTAAGAATGGGCATCATTGCTAACCTGTTGTATAATTCAACAGTCAAACCAATTGCACTACGAGGTAATAAAAACGATGCTTGAAAAACTCAGCGCCTCAGTCAACACTTATGGAGTCAGAAAAAAGTAATGTACCAGAAAATGTCAACTGTTTCACTTTTCACAGATGCCATCTAACCTACCAAATTTGTCCAACATTCTTTCCTTTCTGGCAGACCACCAGCATCTGACTTTCAAAAGCAAAACACTGCAGTGAATTTTGAAATTGTTGGTCAGAAATTTGAAATTTATAAAAGAATTTAAAACTCTGGTTTTAAATAAAACCTAAATTTTAAATATGTATCTCTAAATAAAGATAAAACTGCAGAATTCATCCCTGAATAGCAGTAGTTATTAAATAAATATCCTTGTGTCTTCTGCAAAGCGTTTCACAATACGTCAGCATTGTGTGCAAACATTCTGGTGAAATTAGTTTCTGTGCTATAGTGCTCTAAGACTCTAATATTGCTCAACACAAATTGCATTTCTGGTAATGGTTGTGTGGACTTGCCTAATGCATTTCTAACAGTGTCTAAGGAGTATTCATCCATATCAATTACCAGTATTGATCACAAATCAGGAAATATAATTGAGGATAAGGAGTTGAACAGACTTGCAGTACAGCACTGAAAGAATCTCATGGCACAGAAAAAGGATACTTAAGTTGAAAAACGGCAATACTTTAAGATAGCAATGATAGTACCCAGAGCAATATTGCTGAAGGGCAGACAGTAGAAGTTTGCTTTTAAGTAAAACTACATCTCATTTAACATGATGAACAATTTGAAACATTGTTGAAATTCACCCTCTACAATTAGAGTTCACTTGCAGTTAAATTAAGAATGCTTTATATGACCAAAATCTAGCTAAAGGATTTGGTCTTCTTATAGCCAGAGTTAAGAATTATGGGAGTTATATCCAAAAGACATGACTACCAGAAACTCAAGGAACAAAAAACCAGCTGCTGAGGAATGAAGAGTATACAGGAGAAAAATCAGGATTATTGAAGGAATAAGTAAAATCTATTTTCAAATTGATGCTAATACTTTTAACGCTCTTAAAGGAATTAGATGCTTGCATGAAATAAAGCTATTTAAAGGGAAACAGAAACAACCAATAGATTGACTTGATGGACTGAGCCGCCTATAGCAGTCCATTATTTTTTCTCAAAGCAATGTTCATTGTGACATCTTACCTCCATTCACCTGGTTAGAAAATTGACTTGACCCCAGGGAGGAAGCTTCATTGAAACGTGGTGCTATTCTCGATCCTCTTGGATCCTCCTGGAGCACTGGTTTACTTAAGGTGGTATCACTTTTATCGAAAGGATTGTTCTGTCTATACCTCATTTCTTCTCCTATAGAGAAAGAAATTGTCGAGATGCTGTTAAAATGTTGATTATATTTTTACCACGTGCAAATACATTTTAGTTTACAGGCAAGTAAGTTTTTGCCAATTTCTGGATCCAATCAAGAGAAGTGAAAATAGAGCAAGAGAATGGTGCCAAGGTAACAGATCAGCCTTGGCAGATCTGCCTGAATGGCAGAGCAGGATGAAGGGGAAAATGGCCTATACTTGCTATTATTTCTTATGTTCATCTGCATTGACAAATTACCATGGTCTGCAATTGCTGGGTGAGATTGTGTACAATTTTACACTGTATGTATCAACCAGAGATCGTGCACACTCAGAGCAAATTTCCAAATTCACACAAGCAATGCAAATCCAGACTGGTTGGAAAATTGCCAATGGGATGCATACAAATTCCCACTGTGTTAAAAGCTGCTTAAATTCTGAAACTACTGAAGATGTGGAACGTGAAAGCTGGATCAGCTAAAAATTCCAAATGAAGCAAAGTGTTTCTTCAACTCTTAATACCTTCTCTTGGCAAAAAAAAACAGTTCATTTGTGTGGATTTAAAAGTTCATAATTTTAAAAGCAAAAATAGATATAAATTTATTTTTCTGGTATAAATAATCCAGAAGTTTTCAGAAAGCTCATCAAGGAATTATTCAAAAATACAGTAGCAAATGGACCTAAAACTCCACCCTTGGTGGCCTTGCTTTCTGCTACTGAGCTCTTATGCTCTTGAGTTCTGTCACCAAGGTCATTGCTCATTGTTCTTATCATTAGGGACAAGGTCATCTCCATCCATGTCTTCTGACATGATTTGACATTTTTTTTCTTTCTAGCCTATGTAGTCCCTTAGAATGTAACTGGAAGTCATCAGTATTGTTACAAGAATACCCAGTCGTTAATCCTAATAAACTAAATACAATACCTTTCTCCTGTTCATCTGCAGCAGATAGACAAAGTGCACTTAGAGCATCCTCCAGATCCTTGACTTGATTTATTAACCTTTGACCTTTATCAGGGAGGGCAGCAACATTCACTGTTCGCAGAGTATTCTAAAAAGTAAGAAATTTAGACATGAAAATGGTAATGTTACCAAATACATTGTTACAATCTGGGAAAAAAATGTAGGAACAAGAGGTTTTTTTCTTGTTCGTCAATTATACATGAAGCAAATACCATTCATTGATTAACAAAACTGACACAAGTATTTCAAGGGATAAAGGAATCGAGAAAAGATAAATGTGCCCTTTTTGAAATTCAGAATGGAATTGCTACCATTTCCACCTCACAAGACAGAATGCAGGAATCTGCTTGACAGATTTTACCACAACAAACTCTGCACCTGAGAATACATCGGATTGTATAGCAGGAGAGATTTTTTTAAAAAGTGAGCAGGGGCATTTGGGTCATTCTGCGTGCCACAGTTCCAGAGGAGACATAATTAGGCAAGGGCCAACAAAAAGTAGTTTGGTTTCTGAGCGGCCATTGTGTGTGTGGGCCAGTGTTAGAGTGAGGAGTTCAAGCTTGGTTCATTGAGGTGAAGGTGTAGGTAGATTTTTTTCCCCATTTAATTTTTCTTTCTTTATTTCTTATTGCAGTTAGACCAGTGGGGATGCTAGGCAGGGATTGTCCCTGATGATTACACTTGTAAGAAGTGCGTCCAGCTGCAGCTTCTAACAGACTGTGTAAGCAGTTGGAGCTGGAACTGGATGAACTCCAAATCTTCGGGAGCCTGAGGGTTTGATTGTCAGGCAATGAAGAGATGTTGGTACACCCAAAGTTCAGGACACACACAGGTAACTGGATGACAGTCAGGAGAGGAAGAGGGGATAGGCAGCCAGTGCAGAATACTCCTGTGGCCATTCTCAACAACAGGTATACCACTTTGGATGCTGATGGGCGGTCAACCTAGCAGTGAAAGCTAGGTGAGGTCTCTGGCACCAAGTCTGGCTCTGTGGTTCAGAAGGGAAGGGGAGGAAGGAAGCTGTAATGATAGGGGATTCATTAGTTAGGGGAACAGACAGGAGGTTCTGTGGATGAGAATGAGATTCTCAGATGGTATGTTGCATCTGGGCACCAGATTTTTTGTGTCTTTTTTTTTCTGCTATCATAATTAAAAGTGCTACATGTGCCCTGTGCTGTGTGTGACTGTTGGGACTGTGTTCTGCACCGTGGCTCCAGAGGAACAATGTTTCTTAATTAAACTTGAACTTGAACAATCTTAAGTGAGAGGGTCAGCAGCCGGACGTTGTAATCTACATTGAAAACAATGTGTGATGAGATCCTGCAAAGTGAGTACAGGGAGTTAGGTACTAAGTTAAAGGACAGGACCTCCAGGGTTGTGATCTCAAGAATTGCTACCCATGCCACATACTAGTGAGGTAGGAAATAAGATCATGTAGTTCAGGGGTCGGCAACGTTTACCACTGAAAGAGCCAATATGGACCCATTTCCCACAGAAAAGAAAACACTGGGAGCCACAAAATGAAATAACACTGCATACAACGGGTTTTTTTTTGCCTTTATGCTATGTATAAACAAACTATAATGTGTTGCATTTATGAAATTGATGAACTCCTGCAGAGAAAACGAAATTACATTTCTGCATGCAACAAAAACATTTTGAACTCCGAAAAAAAGACGTTGGGTTGAAGGTTACTCCATAGGTAGCCTACCTTGGATCGAAGAATTAAAAGAATGCGCGCACTGGCTGGTGTCAGGCATTGGCAGTGGTGATGTATATTAATAGCGATAAAAAACACGTTTTAGCGGTGTGCTACACGCAGCGCTAAAATAAAGACTGCAGTCAAAGTTAACTTTATTCGAACTAAACAGCCTTGCTTTAAAGCCTCCCTCAACCAGCCCCCCCCCGTGGGCGCGTATGCTCCAAAAGACACGTACTCACAAACCCCCGTAGGCTATCTCCCTTAGTCGGAACGGTGGCTAATTGTGAGCTGGTTCGGATGTGCCAGGAAACGGTGTCTCCGCAAAGTTTTCATATTGTACCAGATCACCATAATCTTCAAATTTCGAATTACATTTCAAAAGCTAACAAACAACGGGGAGCCGCATCACAGAGATCAAAGAGCTGCATGTGGCTCTGGAGCCGCAGGTTGCCGACCTCTGATGTAGTTTAACACATAGATAAGGAAATGGAGCAGGTGGGAGTGCTTCAGATTTCTGGATCATTGGGCTCTATTCAAGGGAAGGTGGGACCTGTACAGAAGGGATGGTTTGCAACTGAATGGGAGGGGTACTAATATCCTAGTGGATATTGTGCTAGTGCTGCATGGGGTAGGGGAAATGAAACCAGCACACAAGAGAAGATCATAAAGTGGTTTTGGGGTAAGTAGTTGTTAAACCTACATACAGAGTCAGAAATCCAAAGCTTGAACATGGTAGGACTAATGTTCTGAGTGTATATTTCAATGCAAGGACTACTGTAGGAAAGGCAGATGGGCTTAGGGCATGAATCAGTGGGTGGAATTGTGACAGTGTAGCCATTAGTAAGACTTAGTTGCAGGAGGAGCAGGACTGGCAGCTCAATGTTCCAGAGTTCCATTGCTTTAGATGTGATAGAGGAATAAGAAAGGGATGACCACATTAACGGCATTATATTATAGACCACTCAGCAGTCCGTGGGACTTAGAGAAGCAAATCTGTGGAGATATCGTAGACTACTCCAAGAAACACAAGGTTGGAATAATAGGTGATTTAAACTTTTTGCATATTGACTAGCTAGATAGGGCTAAATAGGGCATAAAGGGCTAGATAGAATGCAGTGTGTCAAATGTGTTCCGGAAATCAGCACACAGGAACTCCCAACTGGAGAGAGTGTGATGCTAGATCTCCAATTAAGGAATGAGACAGGGCAGGTGACAAAAGTTTGTGTAGGGGAACACTTTGTATTGAGTGATCATAATGCCATTAGTTTCCAGGTAATTATGGAAAAGAATGGGTCTGGTCCTCAGGTTGAGATTCTAAATTGGAGAAAGGCCAATTTTGATGGTATCAGAAAGGATCCAGCAAATGTAGATTGGGACAAGTTGTTTATTGGCAAAGGTGTACTTGGTAAGTGGGAGGCTTTCGTACACAGTTTGCATGTTCCTGTCAGAATAAAAGGCAAGGATAACAGGTTTAGGGAACTTTGGTTTTGAGTGATATAGAAACCCTGGTTAAGAAAAAGGAGGTGCATAGTAGGTATGGACAGGAAGGAGGAAATGAGGTAGCTGAGTACAAGAAATACAAGAGAACACTTAAGGAAATTAGCAGAGCTAAAAGAAAACTCTAGGTTGCTCTAGCAGACAAGATGAAGGAGAATCCTAAGGGCTTCTACAGATATATTAAGAGCAAAAGCATAGCAAGAAACAATATTGGTCCTCTGGTTGGTAGATTGGTAGTCATAACATGGAACTAAACAAGAAGTGAGAGCTCTTCAGTC
The DNA here is from genome assembly GCF_030144855.1 of Hypanus sabinus. Taxonomy (NCBI): domain Eukaryota; kingdom Metazoa; phylum Chordata; class Chondrichthyes; order Myliobatiformes; family Dasyatidae; genus Hypanus; species Hypanus sabinus. The sequence continues at coordinate 148,975,435 of NC_082709.1, read as the reverse complement.
GATTTTTTGCAACTGTATTTACTTGGGAGACAGAAAGAGTCTACAGAAGTGAGCCAAAGCAGCAGCGAGGTCTTAGACCATATACAGATTTTAGAGGAGGTATTTGCTGATTTGAGACAAATCAGGGAGAATAAATCCCTTGGGTCCAATAAGGTGCTCCCTTGGACCCTGCGGGAGGCTAGTGCAGAAATTGCAGTCATGCTAGCAGAGATATTTAAACATCCTTAGCTACAGGTGATATGCCGGAGGATTGGAGCACAGAATATGTTGTTCCATTGTTTAAGAAAGGTTCTACAAAGCAGCCAGGAAATTATAGGTTGGTGAGCCTGACATCAGAAATGGGAAAATTATTGGCAAGTATTCTAAGGAACCAGTTACACTGTATTATGTATTTGGATGAACAGGGACCAATTAGGGATAGTCAACATGGCTGTGTATGGTAGATTGTGTCAAACCAATCTTAATAGTTTTTTTAAGGAGGTTTCTAGGAAAGATAATGAAGGCAAGGCAGTAGATGTTGTCTACATGGGCTTCAGTGAGGCATTTGACAAGGTCCTGCGTGGGAGGCTGGTAACAAAGGTTCAATCGCATGACATTCAAGATGAGGTAACAAATTGGATGTGACACTGGCTTTGTGAGAGAAACCAGAGAGTGATAGTAGGTGGTTGTCTCTTTGACTGGAGGCCTGTGACTGTGCAGGGACTGGTGCGGGGTCATTGTTGTTAGTCATCTATATCAATGATCTGGATAATTTGTCAACTGAATCAGCAAATTTGTGGATGACTAAAAGGTTGGGGATGTGGTAGGCAGCAAGGAAGACCATCAAAGCTTGCAGTGGGATCTCAACCAGCTGGGGAAATTGGGCTGAAAACGGCAGATGGAATTCAATGCAGACAAATGTGAGGTGCTGCACTTTGAGAGGACCAACTTTGGTAGGTCTTACCAGATGAGCAGTAGGACACTGAGGAATGCAGCAGAACAGACGATCTGGGAACACAGATCCATAATTCGTTGAAAGTGCCGTCATAGGTAGGTAGGGTCATAAAAAAATTGCCACATTGGCCCTCATAAATTAAACTATAGACTACAGTAGTTGGGATGTTACACTGAAGTTGTACAAGACATTGGTAAAGCCTAATTTGGAATATCATGTGCAGTTTTGGTTATCTACCAATAAGAAACATGGCAAAAAGATTGAAAGAATACAGAGAAAAGTTACAAGGTGTTGCCCGGATTTGAGGTCCTGAAAGATTGGGAAAGGTTGAAAAGGTTACAACTTTATTCCCTAGAGTGAAGATTGAGAGGAGATTTGATAGGGGTATACAAAAGTATGGGGGGTATAGATAGTGTAAATGTAAGCAGGTTTTTTCCAGATTGGTTGAAACTGGAACTGGAGATCATAGGCTAAGGATGAAAGGTGAAATGGTTAAGTAGAACATGACTTCTTCACTCAGAGTGTAGAACAAGCTACCAGCAGAAGTGGATTACGTGTGTTCGATTTCAACATTTAAGAAACATTTGTATAGGTATGTGGATTAAAGGGGTATTAAGGGCTCTGATCCAGATTAATTAAATTTCTATATTTGTGTACAACCTTCCCCTTGTTTGGAAGAGCAGCATTCAGAGAATTATGTATTGTATTGCATGTTAATTTCATCATTGCAGATAAAATTAAAATACAATTATTTTACTCTCACATAACTTATTGAGTACTATTTCCAGAATTCTCTGCAGGAAGTCATCATAGCTTCAGCAGCACCTCTCAAACCTGCCACCTCTGCTCTGTAAGACAAGTGCAGCTGGTGCATCAACAGGCTGCTTAAACCTGGTACACCCCGGTTTAATCAGCCTGTTGAAACTGGGAAACACGGTGACTTAATGGCAATCTGGTTGTGTATATTTATTACTTGGGACAGCAACAGTAGAAAAAGACAACTACTGCCCTCTCAAAGCAACCAGTGTTGGTAATAAATAAAAAATTATCATTGTCTTTTTATGTTACGTTTGCTCATAACGATTACCTTTTTCTGTTTAAGCTGAATAGCCAGCTGGCTGTGCAGTGCTGTCATATTCTTGGCATCCTTGTTTGCCGATACATATTCAAATCCAGGAAAGGCTGTGAGTGGTCTCTGTTTATTACTTGTATTTGAATTCTTTGTGCTTATGCTTTGTTTAGGATCCACTGACTGACTGCTGGGTATACTTTGCTTTAAAGTGGCATGGATCTTTCCTGCCCCAGTGCTCGCCGGAGCTTCAGAATTAATTTCACATGAGTCATTTTCCTCCTTTGCTGGCTTTCTTGTAGTAAGAACTGAATTGGCATCATGTTCAGCTTTAGTTGTTTGCTTCCACTGTAAATGGTTTTCCTGAGTATCTATTAATTTAGACTTTTGGGATATTTTCTTTACGTTGCACTGCTGAGTGCCAAGTGATTTTTCACTTTCACCTTTACTGCTTGATGCTTGTCTTTCTTTTGCTGATTCTCTTTGCAAATCTACAGTGTTTTCATGATGAGAGAAGTGATTAGATAATTCTTTTTGGATGCACTTCCCAGATTCTAGTGTTACCTCATCTCTCTCTGCTCCCCGTGATGGCTTTGAAAACCTTCCTCTGTCAGTTGGCAAGGGATCACATGATGAACAATGAATCTTAGCAGAGTCAATGCTACTTGTTTCAACATCACTCTTAAGGTGACGGCTTGTTTCCTTCCGAGTCTTCGCAAAGTCCTTAATGTGAAGCTTTTCAGTCTCATTGGTTAACTTGTCAATGACATTCAACCCATCATGACGCTTCTTTGTTGCTTTATCATTGCACATTAGTGATGAGCCACCCAAAGCAAACGACTCACTCATATCTTCATTGTGCTCCCTGTCTGATTCAAACTCTACACCTTGTTTACTACTACCACCCGTAGGAACAAACGAAGAAGATGGCTTCTGATTCTTGGCAGGAATTTTAAAAGGATTTCGCTCTTGATTCACAGAGAGGAGGTGCTGTCGTGCATCGAGATTCCCATCTCTGTTAGTTGATGAAATATTTGGATTTCGCTCCTGAAAAACAAGTGTTAACATTTAATATTTCTGCTGCATGAATATACATGTTTTTAATATTATATGTTAATTGAAAACCAACTACAAAATACAATTTTTGCATCCATTCTTAAATAAAGTGAGGACTGTCAAAGCTTCAATGCTGGAATAACACTTTCCACTCCCACATCTTATACAGGCATTAAATGCTCTCAGGACAGGGGTGCAGATGTGAAATGCAGATGACAATTTTTAAAAACACTCCAAACAAACCCAAACTTAAGAAGTACAGCATAATCATGCAGATGCTGAACATCCATACCTGCCAAGGCACATTTCCACACCATTTCAAGTTATCTGCCTTCCCTTTAACACAGCGATAGTATAATCTGCAGGAATAGCACAGGACAATTACTGAAAATATCAGAAATAATACCAAATGCTTAGACCTCAAACTTCCATTTTTATACTCGAGGGAAAATTATTCTGATTGCTAGTAACAAAAATACTGAAATAAAATCTTTTTTATTTCATGAAGGTGAAGGACAAAACATATTTTGGTGTCATGGTAAGCCCATCCACAATATTATCATGCATTGGATCTACAGTGACCTGACAAATTAGATTCAGAATTGGCGTGCCAATAGAAGGATAATGGTCAATGGGAATTATTCTGACCTGAAGTCCATGATTAGTGGTCCTGCAGGGCCCACTGTTCAATGAGAAGCTATGCACCAATTCCAGTTTGTTCCACTGAGGAGAGATTACATCATAAAAGTGGGCAAAGGCCAGAATTAGAAGAATCAGCGAGCATCTGTGTAAAGGGAAACTGTGTTTCAGACGCTTGGCCGTTGAGACAATTAGAAGTCGCATTTTAAGTTGCAGAGACTGGGGAGGAGCACGTAGAACAAACAGGTTGCCTATGAAAGGGTGGAGACCAAGAAAGATTGAATGCTTTCGGTTGAGATAGGGAGAGAGATGAGTATTTGCTAATCAATTCTGATATACCTTGCAAGAGAAAGAAGAAATGCTGGAAAAGAGATGATACTATAGACAAATGATAAAAGCAGAATACTGAGACAGTTCAGCAATTCATGATGGAGAATAATTAGCTAACGATACAGATAAGATGCTTTTATGATCTGGCCAGCTTTGATACAAACTACAAATGCTAGCTATCCGAAAATGTTGAAATTAGTATTAGGTCCTATGGATTGTAATTACAAAGTTAAAAGGTAAGATTCTGTTTCCTGAACTTACCTTTGGCTTCAGTGAAACCCTAAGAAACCAAATGTAGGTGTGAATGGGAGACAATTAAAATGACAGGCAACTAGAACTTAGTACTTTAATTCCCCAGCCTAGTCCCAGATGACTTTCCCATTATTACAACAAAGCCCAACGCAAACACAAGAAAGAGCATCTCAACCTCAAACTTGCACATTACATTTCTCAAAGCTAGAAAAAGGAACTCAATTTCAGATAAACAGCCTTTCCAATCTGCTTCAGAGCTGGCCAAACCTAGTACATTAGCCATTCTTATCTCCCTACAGATGCTGCCTGAAATGCTGAATATTTACAACATAGTTTTCATTTCAGATCTGTAGCATGTGCAGCGCCACACAGTTCCAGTATTTAGTTTTTCTAACTTGCTCCCATATTTTCATTTATTTGACTACTATCTCCTTGAGGCAGACTGGCTCTCTCTCTCAGCTGACAAAATCAACACTTAAGTCACACAACCTCTCTTGGTTTCACCCTGACACTGGTGTTTCCTTTATTCTCAGGAGCCTTTCCTCCTTTTGCTCCATTCAAACTACATTCTAACAGTTTTTTCAATTTTAGCAAAAGGTAGTCAATCCAAAACATTTTCTAATCTCCATTTGCCTGCTCTGCTACACACTCTCTGCTACTTTCTGCTTTTATGTCAGATTTCCAGTAACTGCAACTTTCACATTTTGATGAAGTGATCCAATAAGCCCTCCAAGCTCTGGTTAAAGGAAAAGAAACCAACAATTTGGTTAAATGCACTCGGTGACTACATGAGGCATAAAACTATAAGATATACAACCTAGAACTCTGAACCTATGAAGAAGATACACGCAGGTATTCCTATTAGGACCATAAGATTTAGGAGCAGAGTTAGACTATTCGGATCATTGGGTCTACGCCAACATTTCATCACGGCTGATCTATTTTCCCTCTCAGCCCCAATCTCCTGCATTTTCCCATTTCCCTTCATGCCCAAAATTATATAGTATTATAATCAACATATTAATTTCACTGCTCATTTAGTGAAATATAAATTAATGCTGTTGACACAGCAGTGATAATAAAATCTTACCGATATGACTGAGTGTCTGATTTCTTGTGAATCGCCTGAAGTTCCACAATTGAGTCTTCATGCACCAGGCAGTGAGATACAGGAATACTGGGAAGGATAGACAACATTTGGAATATCTGAACTACTGCTATACCCTTCTCCCTTTCTGTTAAAAGGATTATATTTACTGAGCTAAGGATAAAGAGATTGTAGAAACATTTTATTTATATGAAAGATGCATAGTGCAAATTTCAACTTGTTTTGCATTCTGCTTTGTAAGTTATTTCAGATAGTAATAGGCTAGCTGTACCAGATTATGGTTGCCACAGCCATCACTCTTTATATTCATTAGTGTTCTTTTTTTAAAAAAACACAAGTTGTTATTTAAAGTTCATTCAATCATAATGTTTCTCTCAGAAAATCAACCAAAAGGCTGGATAAAGAAGTCAACAAAAATTCTGCCTGTATCACGGCACAAGGTCCTTGCTGTTGCATTCCTGCATTCAGTTATTCATATAATCTGATATTGTACCACATAGATATATTTGCACAAAATGTATTTAGAAACAATTAGTGATGTTGAATCGAAGACACTTGAAATTTGGACCCTGCAACTTTAAAATAACAGACAATCCGCCATGGTGTGAAGTCAGTGATGCACTGTGGGCAATGTGCTTGCAGCAAGGTGTCATAAACATTAGTGAGATTAGTGATTAGCACTTCATGTTCAATAAACTGGGCAAAGGCTATAATGGTCAGGATATTATGGAAACTATTCCCAAATCCACTAGCCCCATGAAATAATTACCCATTTCAGTCCACGGAAGCAAACACTTTGGTTCAAATATCGTATGTTGTTTAAATTCAAATTGTTAAATTGTCTAGCTTCAAGCTAGATAACTAGCAACAGCAGCTCATGAACTTCCAGCTAATGCAAAATCCCACTAGCTTTAAACATTTCTAAATATATTCCAAGCTCGCTTCTTAGTAAGGTGCATTATTGATGCCAAAATTTCTCAACTAAATACTGTTTGTTCTTCTACATTACAACCCCAAACAATACATACTCAGCAGGCTGTACAAAGGAACAAGGGGAATTCTGTCGATTTGAACAAACGTAGAAACTCTTTCCCTTAGTAGCTCCATCTTTCACTCCAGTCTTCAGCAAACACAGGAATCCTGCAAGAAACATGGGATAGTATAATGAAGGAGTAAAGGTGATGGGTTCAAACAAAATCACACAATAATTTACTGGTGAGCTCAGCATATGTAAGCACTTTTACCAACCCTCCCACACACTTTCCCCTCCCCCCCACCTAATGCAGGGGTCACCTGTACTTAAAAGCTGGTTTAATCGACTCTGCAAATTACATTGAGACTGACTTTAAAAAACTAATTTTAACATTTTGACCATTTCAAGGTAGCACTTGTTCTGCTTCTGTAGCAGGTGTTCTGCTACACCTGCCCTTACACTTCCTCCCTCACTACCATTCAGGGCCCCAGAAAGTCCTTCCAGGTGCGGCGACACTTCACCCATGAGTCGGCTGGTGTGGTATACTGCGTCCGGTGCTTCCGGTGTGGCTGTCTATATATTGGTGAGACCCGACACAGACTGGGAGACCGTTTCGCTGAACACCTAAGCTCTGTCCGCCAGAGAAAGCAGGATCTCCCAGTGGCCACACATTTTAATTCCACGTCTCATTCCCATTCTGATATGTATATCCATGGCCTCCTCTACTGTCAAGATGAAGCCACACTCAAGTTGGAGGAACAACACCTTATATACTGGCTGGGTAGCCTCCAACCTGATGGCATGAACATTGACTTCTCTAACTTCTGTTAATGCCTCTCCTCCCCTTCTTACTCCATCCCTGATATATTTAGTTTATTTTCCCCCTCCTCTTTTTTTTCTCTCTCTCTGCTCATCACTCTGCCCATTCTCCATCTCCCTCTGGTGCTCCCCTCCCCCTTTCTTTCTCCCTCGGCCTCCCATCCCATGATGCTTTCCCTTCTCCAGCTCTGTATCCCTTTTGCCAATCACCTTTCCACCCCCTCCAGTCTTCTCCTATCATTTTGCATTTCCCCCTCCCCCTCCTACTTTTAAATCTCTTACTATCTTCCTTTTCAGTTAGTCCTGACGAAGGGTCTCGGCCCAAAATGTCGACAGTGCTTCTCCCTATAGATGCTGCCTGGCCTGCTGTGTTCCACCAGCATTTTGTGTGTGTTGCTAAAACTGAATGAGCTGCTTCCCCATAGATCAAGCTACCACAGTCCAGACAAGACTGCATTAAAGCACGATAAATTGTCAAAAGCACAGCGCTGGAAGCTCCGCCGTCAGAACTAGCCACACAGCATAAAAAGTTAATAACCTGCTTGTATTTATCCTCCAAAAACTTTGTATGTGTTCGCCATAACCCCAAGTATTTAGATACGGGAACCCTACGCAGCACTGACACAGGGTAAGGTGAATATTATCCAACCCATACTTCCAAGAAAAAACAATATATATTGACTTAGAAACTGAAAATTTAAACTGCCAGTTCAAAGATCAATCTTCCATTGCTGAAAACAGTGATTACACATATCATACCACACAGGTAGCATTATGGATCCTTTTCCCAAGAGCTCCACCCAAACCCTGGCCCAACACCATTAAAAATATCATTAATCATCAGATTAAATAACATTGGACTAATGACACAACCCGGGGCGGGGGTGTCCCATTATCCGCCAAAAACTCTGATGACACTCTTTCACCCACACTCACTCTAAACAAATGGCTGAACAAACAATCCAAATCCAAAACCCAGTTGTAAGGCCTCCCACCAATACCAGGATTACTTAGTTTAATCAAAAGCCCCTTCCTCCATAGCCTATCATAAGCTTTTTCCTAAGTCCAAAAACACTGCAACTACTGATTCTTTTACTGTACAGTAAAATTCTTTTCCCAGTAATACAAAGGCATCATATGTAGATTTCCCTTTACAAAACACACATCGGTATCGACCAAGTAATTCTCTCTTCTCCAAAAGAAACATCAGCCTAATTGATATCATTTTCTCCATCAGCTTACACAAGTGAAGAAGTGAAAGCAATAGGACTGTAGCTACTTGGTAGCATGGGATCCTTCCCAAATTTAACATCAGACAACACCACAGTCCCTTTCCAGCCTCCTGGGAGCATTCCTTGCTTCCAGACCTTATTATAAAACTCAAGTATCTTCCTTAGGACTGTCCCCGACAGATGCTGGATCATATGATAGTTAACCATATCCTGTTCAGGGGCTGTAGAACTTGCACTGTTGACAGCAAATTTCAATTCAGCCAACATAAAATCATGATGCATGGCACTCTCAAACATCTCATTTCTCACAAATCTTCCCATTCCCCATCAAAGTGCATGAAGATACTCAGCCCCTAAATTGTCTAGTCCAGGCATGGGCAAACTGCGGCCCGTTAAGCTTTTTAATCCGGCCCGCAGAACTTGATGAAATTATATTAATAAACCTTGTTAACTTTTTTCCCCCGCAATTCTGGCATTTTCCCAATAGATGACGCACTCTATATACATTGACCTTTGTTGAGGTGCAGCGTATTACTCCACATTTGCACTTTACTCTTTGTTCGGCTCGACCTATTTGTGTGAGCAGGCGGTCAGCGTCATGAACATCAACAAAGCCAGCCACAGATCCAAGTTAACTGACCAACACTTCAGATCCATCCTGAGAATCGCCACAACAAAACTAAATCCAGACTTTGATGCGCTGGCTAAAACGGGAGACCAACAACACTGTTCCCACTGAAATTAAAAATAAGTTTCTTCGTTGTGTTATGTAAAAAATGCATTTGAAAATATTTTTTTCAATAAGCCTTACATGTTACATGTCATTTCTGTTAAGTGATGGACATGAGTAGTGCGCAGGTGCACGTACGTTCTCAAAATAAAAAATGCGCTCCAGATCCAATAACGCGCTCCGCATACTGGCGCGCTGTCACTGTTCTGTCCTTGTGCTGGTCGTTGTTGAGTTTTGGCACAGGGGACAATTGAATAAGAAGGAGCAGGACAAGTAGACCTGCATCTCCTACCGTTTTTGAAATAAAGACAGTCAGGAGGAGAGTGATGATGATAATATCTTGAAGGATAACAGAATTTTCAGTGCTTTAAAATAATAACTGTTAATATTAAAAAAAGCTGTATTTTATTCATTTAATTTTCAGTGTTTTAAAAGTCATTTCAATAAATAGCTAAATACCATGGGACTTCAAAGACAGATATTTTGTTGTAATGCATTTGTTCATTTTCAATTGAAATTAAAGCACATGTTTTCTACATATCCCATGATATTTTATTTTCTCTTATGAGGTGTATTACCAAAACACTCCGTCCATCTGTTCCTGGTCCGGCCCCCCTGTCAAATTTTAGAACCCTTTGTGGCCCACAAGTCAAAAAGTTTGCCCACCCCTGGTCTAGTCTCTGTATCTTTTCAAATGTGTTTCCCAGTCATTCAGCCTTTTCTTTGTTTGTTGTCACCTTTCATTCTCCACTAACACTGGAATCTAGATATAACCTCAAACACCATTCATCTTCTTTCATATTCTCCACACCACTGTCATGCCAGTTTCCCTCCCATTTGGTGAGCAAAATACTCCCCCGCCACCCTTTTAGCATTCCTAATAACGCTCCTTGCTATTGCTCTTTTCTTCTGAAAGTTCAGCAAAGCTTCTTGCATTAATCTACTTTTCAAAACATGAAAAGCCCATCCCTGGTCTCTGTACATTCCTGTGTCCACCAAGGAACACATTCATACCAGCTCTCCCATACACCGAAGGAATGGCTTGATGAGCTACCCCACACAAACTAGAAATTATACACTCTCGGTTTTCTTCTATGGGATCACCTTGAGACAAATGATATCTCACACACAATGGAACATTTTCCCCAGGTTTCCCTCTTAAAACACCATTTAGTACCAGAACACAAACTCTGACAGTGAACTTTGATTCCTACAATACACAGAACTGGGAAATGATTATTCCCCATACAATCAGTCACTGTAGCCAAACTATTGAGTTGATCAAGTGGAGCAGAGATATGAGTCAAGTCCAGACAAGAGTCTCCACCTTTTGCAATAGACACTATTGACTTTTTTCCATTATTTAAACAGATTAAGTCATTCTTCCAGAAACTCCTCTACTACTGCCCCATTAGCATCTGTAGTCTTTCTGTCTCACAAACCACTAAATGCATTAAAGTCACTACAAAAAATAATTATACTAGAATAATCTCACAACATTCTCCCCAACCCTTCCATAGGCAGTTCCAGACCTAGATTACAAAAGTTCACAATTTTGATCCCACCCTACAGAAATAATAATTCAATAATTACACATTTGGCATTCTCTGGAGAAGGCAAAATTACATACAATAAACTCTCCTTCACTAAGGTGGTACAACCTCCCTCCCACAGCTGTACATCTATCATATCTCACAACCTCATACCCCCTTAACGATAAATGTGATCACAACCAAGTTTCTTGTACACAAATAACACTCGAGGTGTCACCAAAACCTGAAACATGTGCTTTAATTGCTGTCCGTTGGCAAACAGACTTCTCGCATTCCAAAGAAGAACTGTAAGTTGATTGGAGAAAATCAGTGTGTAGCACCCTGTGTACAATCACAGATCGCTTTCCAACCTGTGCTGGTCCATTGACCACAGTACATACAAAAGCAAGATAATTTATTTTTTTTTAAGAATCAATACCTCACTAGATGCTTCATTTCCCCCACTCCCCACCTGTACAACCTCACTCCATGATCTTCCTCTATCCGAATCCCTGAGTCTGTTTCAACCCAACACTCAACGGAGGAATCAAATCTTCTCGCAGATTTAGCGCAAGAAATATTATGCGCTAACTTCACCTTCTGAATTTCCCGAGTCTTTCATAAAAGAGGGCATTGTAAATAAGCAGCAGAGCACCCTCACAGTTGCAGCCTCTCGCCTCAGCACCAACTTCACAATTCCCAAATTTATGCTCACCTCCACATTTTCCACATCGCAACTTCCCCCTGCAAGCAGCAGCAATGTGTTTTGGGCCCTTTATCTCAGAAAGGATATATTGTCATTGGAGGGAGTACAGAAGAGGTTCACAAGGATGATTCCAGGAATTAAGGGGTTAACATATCAGGAGCATTTGGCAACTTTGGGCCTGTACTCACTGGAATTGAGAAGAATGCGTGGGGAAATCACTGAAACCAACCGATTGTTGAAAGGACTAGATAAGGTGGATGTGGAAAGGATGCTTCCTCCAGTGGGGGTATCCAGAATTATAGGGCATCGCCTCAAAATTGAGGGGCAACCTTTCAGAACAGAAGTAAGGAGGATTTTTTTTCCAGTCAGAGAGTAGTAAATACGTATGTGGAATGCTCAGCCACAAACTGCAGCGGAGGCCAAGTCCATGGGAAGTTGATAGAATCCTGAGAAGTTGCGGCATCAAGGGATATAGTGAGAGGCCAGGTGTATGGGGTTGAATAGGATCTGGGATCAGCCATGATGAAATGGCAGAGAGGACTTGGTGGACTGAATGGCCCAATTCTGCTCCTATGTCTTATGGTCTTATATTCCACTCGTTGGCATTTAAAACACCACAATGGTGAGTCATACATTCTGACTACATAACTAGCAAAGACTAAACAGGCTTTTGACAGCAGAGTAACTCCACAGAACTAACTATCTCATTTTTTCCCTTCTCTCCAGGTCCGTAATCTCTCAGCTCAAACAACTTTGCCCCTCCTGGCTTGTCTCTAATATCCTCCACAGATACACACAAAGGTACACCTGAAATTAACACCCTGAACCATCATTTCCCACCACTAATGTACGAACAAGTAAGAGAAAATCTGCAGGTGCTGGAAATCCAGGCAACACACACAAAATGCTGGAGGAACTCAGCAGGCGAGGCAGCATCTATGGAAAAGAATAACCAGCCGGCATTTTGGCTGAGTCCCTCCAGCAGGACTGGAGAAAAAAGAGGAGCAGATTTAAAAGGTGGGGGGAGGGGAGAGAGAAACGCAAAGTGAAACCAGGAGGGGGAGGGATGAAGTAGAGCTGGGAAGTTGATTAGTGAATGAGATACAGGGCTGGAGAATAGGGAATCTAATAGGAGAAGACAGCAGGCCATGGAAGAAAGAAAAGGGTCCAATATGTCCTCCATTGGTACATAGATCAGTCCTGACGAAGGGTCTCGGCCTGGAACGTTGACTGTACTTCTTCCTATAGATGCTACCTGGCCTGCTGCGTTCCACCAGCATTTTGTGTGTGTTGCTCCAATATGTCCACCCATTTTAATTCCACTTCCTATTCCAATATATCAATCCATGGACTTCTCTACTGTTGTGATGAGGCCACACTCAGGTTGGAGGAACAACACCTTATATTTTGTCTGGGTAGCCTCTGACCAGATGGCATGAACATCGATTTCTCAAAATTCTGGTAATGCCACTGCCCTTCTCCTTTACCATTCCCTTTTCCTCTCTCACCTCATCTCCTTGCCTGCCTATTGCCTCTGTTACGAATGTGGTGAATGTGGAGCAACTGTGATGGGTCGAAGGGTGCAAAGTCGCCCCCTCCTTTTTGAGAATTGCAAGATCGCTATTATTTCGGGTCTGATACCCAGGAAATGAGAGAGATACACATCATGTCAGTAATGAGAGAGAGAGACGCAGGATAACAGAACAGGCAGTTGTTATTGACAATGCGGGAATACACAAAAAGTGGAATGTCTCCTAACAAAAGTGGAACGGAACCACTGATTACTGCTATTGTCTCTTGGAGAAGGAATTGTGTATTGAGTACTGTTCTATTCATTGAAACCCCTCGGGGGGCAGCCAGAGTTGGCTGGTTGAGGGATTGCATCATCCCAACCTAATTGACAGCTGAGGCCCCATGTGTGAGGATAAAAGTAGGGTCTGGGGAACACCCCTCAGATGCACCATGAGAAACGCTACGAGACCGGTGGGGGGCTTGTGTGTGTGTCCGTCCTTGCCTGGGTGGCGAGTCCTCCACGGAACAGTCTAGCTAAAGGACGAATACAGATCAAGATCGTAACAAGGAAAGTCGGCAAGTTTTTCTCTCTCTCTCTCTCCAACAGTTGCCACATATTGATCAGCAACAACTGCAGCCTGTATGAACTGAACTGAACTTTATATTTCCATCGGACAATTCATTATCCCCTAGACAATGATAGAGCTTATTTCTTATTGATGATTATTATACCCGCACTTTTAGGTTTAGTATTGATGACGTATATTATCTGTATATTTGCATTGATATTATTTTTGTGTATTTTTACTAATAAATATTGTTAAAAATAGTATCATCAGACTTCAACGGCTACTCCTATCTTTGCTGGTAAGACACCTAGTTATGGGGTTCGTAACACCTCCCTCTGGTGCCCCCTCTTTCTTTCTCCCATGCTCTTCTGTCCTATTAGATTCCATCTTCTCCAGCCCTGTATCTCTTCCACCAATCAACTTCCCAGCTCTTCACTTCAGCCCTCCCAGTTTCACTTTTCACTTTGTGTTTCTTTCTTCCCTCCCCCCACATTTTAAATCTCCTCCTCTGTATTTTCTGGTCCTGCTGAAGGGTCTCGCCCGAAACGTCAACTGTTGACTGCTTTCCATAGATGCTGCCTGGCCTGCTGATTACCTCTAGCACTATGTGTGTGTTTAATATACTAACAACTCTACTTCCATCCACAGTCTTCATTTTCAGCATATCTCTAGCTGTTTTAAATCAGCTCATGTAATCAACACTCTGCCTTTGCTAAGACTGATATCCTTCTGAACAGCCTTTGTCAATTAACCAGGTGAAGATTTTTGTGACAATTAGATATGAAAGTAACCAGTATTTTGAAAACGACCTTCCTCGTCTGAACCCGCACCCACACCCCCCGGACTCATTTTCCTTTTATTTCTTGCCGAAATCTATTCCATATCGTCACTCAACTCCCCATCAGTCTCATTACATACAGGTGTTGCAAACCGCCTGTAACTCTGACTGACAGCAGCTGCAATGTCCAGAACGCCGAGTCAACTGCACAGCAAAGATTCACCGAACTGGGACGGATTTATTATGCAGGGTGACATCAAGTTAGGGGACTCTATTTTCAGAATAAGAGGTGATTTTTATTTTTAAATGGAGAAAATATTTAGAAGCTCACTGAGGAGACACAGAGAATGGGTTACCGTCTCTAAAAAGGTCCTTTGGATTTATGGAGGTATTTCTTTAGGATTTTCTTCTCTATAATGCAGCAGAGCTGAGCTGAGTCATTGATGCATTATTAGATACTGAACGGCGGACCAAACGCCAACTAGCTCCTGCACATCCAACAACACTTTAAAAATGAAAAAGGAGCTTGCGCTAGGAATTGGAGGGCTTGGGTCTGAGCAACCACGAAGAAAAGAAGAACTGAAAGATGACACACATCTCCACCGTCGCTGCGCTGGGAAGCCCCGGCCACCCGGACAGTGATTGGCGCTGAACTCGGAGCAGCTTCTCATTGGCCAGGCCACATGCCAGTTAAAGTACGTCACTGCCTGAAATGGGTTTAAAAACTTAGGCCAATGCCACTGAGCCGATTACCTATCCCTCCCATACTTTCAATAGCAAGTACCCGTACTAGAACATACCGTGTTCCTTACAGAACACCTTCTCCATCTGATTCTCCAACTCCGAATCCAGACGAACAGTAGTTTCAAGATAGCGGCCGAAGTAGTACAGTACGACGCCTACCGCCGCACGCCGTTCATGAGGGACGTCGCTCTTTCTTCCAATCAGAGGCCAGGATGCAAATAGGGCGGGAACTACATCTTGGTTGTCACTCCGGGTGACAACCACCAATCAGATTGAGAGTGAGTAGTAGGGAAGGGCATACTTGGGTTGCGTCATAAAAACAGAAAAAATGAAGCCACTCGGCCCATCCAGTCTGCTTAACCATTACAGTCAATGCACATTAAATGCCGGAGGAATTCAGCAGGTCAGGCACCTATATAGAGAGGAGTCGACATTTTGGTAAAGACCTCTATCAGAACTTCTCTCCATCTAGCAATACACTAACCCCCAACCCCCATTACAGTAAAACAATTAGTTGTGATATTAATCTGTTCATAATATTATTAGCAACTTTGAGGAGAAAGTAATATTTTGAGAATTCTGATTTATACCAATTCTGTCTAGTTTATAGTTTCATTCATTAACATTAAAAATAATGTAGAATCATATCAATCACCTCAGATTAATCATAAGTAAAAACTGGAGTTGGGATAGTTATCAACTTAAATATAAAGGAATCCCTGCATAGAGGTGTTTGTAAGTCAGATGTAATTTGATAATAAAACCAGAAGATATAGGAGCAGAATTAGGCCATTTGGCTCATCGAGCCTCCCCCCCCCCCCCATTTCATCATGGCTGATCCAATTTTCCTCAGCCCAAAACTCGTGCCTTCTCCCTGTATCTCTTCATGCCCTAACCAATCAAAACTCTGTCAACCTCTGCCTTAAATATTAATGTAACCCCCTGGGTCACCTCAGGCTCGCTCAGCTCGTTCTCGTCTGGGGGAGCAGCCTTCGGCCCCGCCAAACTGGGTAATCAGCTGGTGTGGATGCTGTGTGATGTTCCCGCCTCGCCCAAAAACAGACAGTACACCATAAGCGATTAAATGAGTACAATTTATAAAGATTACTGTAACTAAGTGATTAATAACGATACAGTATATATGAAGAGAAAAAAATAAAGAAAAGGCGCCAAACTTATCAAAGTCCAAACCACTTCGTGCACAACCGTTGGAGCTCAATTACTGAAGTCTTCTGGCCACCATTCGATCCCCTCCAAACTCCTCAACTCGCAGCTCAGGACCCTCCGAGTGGTCAACCAAGCACATCTAGCTTCATCCACCCCCTCGGAGTACCTCCTGGCCTCAGACCCCCGCTTGGGGTCCGTTCCTCGGCCAGTTTACAGCATTGCGTCCTCTCTCTCAACCCCCTCGGGCCGATCTGCCCAAAAGCCCGTCAACAAAAGCTTACAGACTCAGAAGAAAGAACATTAATCCCCATTTGGTTTACAAAGGAATACAATTCTCGTTATCAGTAAATTATCATTCCTGCTAGTTAACAAAACAAAGAAGCCCTTTTGATTACATACACAGTAACAAAGAAAAAAGAAGAAACCCCCTTTACACTAATAAAGACTTGGCCTCCACAGCTGCTGGTAGCAAAGAAATCTGCAGATTCACTGCTCTCTGGCTAAAGAAATTCCTCTTCATTTCCATTCTAAAACGACGCCCCTCTATTCTGAGGCTGCATCCTATGGTCTTAGAGACTCTCCCACCGTAGGAAACATTCTCTCCACGTCCACTCTCTATGAAGGCCTTTCACCATTCGGTAGGTCTGAAAGAGGTCATATGACAAGCCATTCAATCCTGGAATCATTTTCATGAACCTCTCCAGTTTCCTTTCTATATCCTTTCTAAGATACGGGGCCCAAAACTACCCACAATACTCCATGAGGCCTCACCAGTGCTTTATGAAGTCCCAACATTACATCCTTGCTTTTATATTCTCGTTCTCTTGAAATGAATGCTAACATTTCATTTGCCTTCCTCGCTGTAGACTCAATCTGTAAATTAACCTTCAGGGAATCCTGCACAAGGATCAGTTTATTTTGGTATTTTCTCTCCACTTAGAAGATAGTCAGCCCTTTCAAATCTTCTACCAAAGTGCTTGACCATACACTTCCTGACACTGTACTCCATCTGCCATTTCTTTGCCCATTATCCTAATCCGTCTAAGTCAATCTACTTCCTCAAAACTACCTGCCCCTCCACCTATCTTCATATCGTCTGCAAACTTTGCAACAAAGCCATCATTTCCATCATCTGAACTGTTGACATACAGTCTGAAAATTCTGGTCCCAAAACAGACTCCTGTGGAACGCCACTAGTCACTGGCAGCCAGCCAGAAAAGGCTCCTTTTATTCCCATACTTTGCTTCTTGCTAATCAGCTAGTGCTTTATCCATTCTAGAATCTTTCCTCTAATACCATGAAATCATTGTTTGTTAAGTGGCCTCATGTGTGGTACCTTGTCAAAGCCCTTCTGAAAATCCAAGTACACAACATCAACAGATGCTCCTTTTTCTATTCTGCTATTATTTCTTCAAAGATCTCCAACAGATTTGTCAGACAAAATTTTCCCTTGAGGAATCTATGTTGTCTACAGTCTATTTTATCATGTGTCTACAAGTACCCCGAGACCTTAAACTTGATAATCTGTCTCTCTCCCTTCTTGAAGAGTAGAGTGACATTTGCTATTTTCCACTCCTCCAAGTCCATTCCAGAATCTAGTGATTCCTGAAAAATCATTATTAATACCTTTGTGATTTCTTCAGCCATTTCTTTCAGAACTTTGAGATGCATACCATCTGGTGCAGGTGACTTATTAAAGCTTCAGACCTTTCAGTTTCCCAAGAACCTTCTCTCTAGTTATGGTAACTTCAGACACTTCATGACACCTGACTACTGGAACTTTCATCATACAGCTGGTATCTTCCACAGTGAAGAATGATGTAAAATACTTATTCAGTTTGTCCCTTATTTCTTTGTGCCCCATCACTATTTCTCCAGCATCATTTTCCAGTGGTCTGATATGCACTCTTGCCTCCCTTTTACACTTTGTACATCTGAAGAAACTTTTGGTGTCTTCTATAATATTATTGGCTAACTTACTTTTGTGATCCATCTTTACCTTCTCAATGGCTGTTTTAATTGCCTTCTGTTGGTTTTTAGAATTTTCCCACTCCTCTATCTTCCCACTAATTTCTCCTCTATTATGTGCCCTCTCTTTGATTTTTACGATGGCTTTGACTTTTCTTGTTAGCCACAGTTGTGTCATCTTTCCTTTTGAATACTTCTTCCTCTTTAGGATGTATATATCCTGTGCCTTCTGAATTGCTTCCAAAAATTCCACCCATTGCTACTACGTCATCATCCCTGCCAGTGTTCCTTTCCAATCAATTCTGCTCAGCTTCTCTCTCATGCCTCTGTAATTCTCTTTACTCCACTGTAATACATTTAGGTCGACTGTACTTATTTCCATAGACGCTGCCTGACCTGCTGAGTTCCTCCAGCATTTTGTGTGTGTTGCTCGGATTTCCAGCATCTGCAGATTTTCTCTTGTTAGTGACTGGATTACCTAACTCTCTGAACTCCCTATGTAGAACACCTATGAGGTACTTAATGAATACTTTGCTTCAGTGTTCACTACGGGAAAGGATCTTGGGAGGAACAATGAATACTTTGCTTCAGTATTCACTATGGAAAAGGATCTTGGGAGGAACAATGAATACTTTGCTTCAGTATTCACTGTGGAAAAGGATCTTGGCGATTGTAGAGATGACTTACAGCAGACTGAAAGCTTGAGCGTGTAGATATTAAGAAGGAGGATGTGCCGGAGCTTTTGGAAAACATCAAGTTGGATAAGTCACTGGGACCTGACGGGATGTACCCGAGGCGTCTGTGGGAAGCAAGGAAGGAGATTGCTGAGCCTCTGGCAATGATCTTTGCATCATCAATGAGGACAGGAGAGTTTCCAGAGGGTTGGAGGGTTGCAGATGTTGTTTCCTTATTAAAGAGAGGGAGTGGACATAGCCCAGGAAATTATAGACCAGCAAATCTTACTTCAGTGGATGTTAAGTTTACAGAGAAGATCCTGAGAGGCAGGATTTATGAACACTTGGAGAGGTATAATATGACTAGGAGTAGTCAGCATAGCTTTGTCAAAGGCAGATTGTGCCTTACGAACCTAATTGAATTTTATGAGGATGTGACTAAATGCATTGATGAAGGTAGAGTAGTAGATGTAGTGTATATGGATTTCAGCAAGGCATTTGATAAGGTACCCCATGCAAGACTTATTGAGAAAGTAAGGAGGCATGGAATCCAAGGGGACATTGTTTTGTGGATCCAGAACTGGCTTGCCAACAGACGGCAAAGAATGATTGTAGACTGCTCATATGCTGCATGGAGGTCAGTAACCAGTGCTGTGCCTCAGGGATACGTTCTGGGACCCCTTCTCTTCGTGATTTTTATAAATGACCTGGATGAGGAAGTGGAGGGATGGGTTAGTAAATTTGCTGATGACACAAAGGTTGGGGGTGTTGTGGATAGCATGGAGGGCTGTCAGAGGTTTCAACGGGACATTGATAGGATGCAAAACTGGACTGAGAAGTGGGAGATGGAGTTCAACCCAGATAAGTGTGAAATGGTTCATTTTGGTAGGTCAAATATGATGGCAAAATATAGTATTAATGGTAAGACTCTAGGCAGTGTGGAGGATCAGAGGGATCTTGAGGTCCAATTCAATAGGACACTCAAAGCTACTGCACAGGTTGACTCTGTGGTTAAGAAAGCATACGGTACATTGGCCTTCATCAATCATGGAATTGAGTTTAGGAGTCAAGAGGCAATGTTGCAGCTACATAGGACCCTAGTCAGACCCCACTTGGAGTACTGTGCTCAGTTCTGTTTGCCTCACTACAGGAAGGATGTGAAAACCATAGAAAGGGTGCAGAGGAGATTTATAGGGATGTTGCCTGGATTGGGGAGCATACCTTCTGAGAATAGTTTGAGTGAACTCGGCCTTTTCTCCTTGGAACGGCGGAGGATGAGAGGTGACCTGATAGAGGTGTACAAGATCATGAGAGGCATTGATCGTGTGGATAGTCAGAGGCTTTTCCCCAGGGCTGAAATGGTTAGCACGAGAGGGCACAGTTTTAAGGTGCTTGGAAGTAGGTACAGTGGAGATGTCAGGGGTACGTTTTTTTTACACACTTGAGTGGTGAGTGTGTGGAATGGGCTGCCGGTGACGGTAGTGGAGGCGGATACAATAGGGTCTTTTAAGAGACTCCTGGACAGGTACATGGAGCTTAGAAAAATAGAGGGCTATGGGTAACCCTAGGTAATTTCTAAGGTAAGCATATATTCGGCATAGCTTTGTGGGCCGAAGGGCCTGTATTGTGCTGTAGGTTTTTTTATGTTTGTGTGTTAGAACCTCGTCCCTCATCCTACCCATTTCATTGGTACCTACATGGCCCACAAGTTCTGGCTGTTCGGCCTCCCACTTAAGAATGCTGAGGATTCAATGCGAGACATCACAGGCCCAGGCACTCAGGAGGCAACATGCTGTCTTGGAATCTAGTTCTCCGCCATAGAACCTTCTGTCAGTTCCCCTAGCTAACAAATCCCCTTTCATCACAGTGTGTCTACTCTCCCCCACAGCCACCCCTCCTTTCTGAATCACAGGGGCAGGCTCAGTGCCAGAGACCCCAACACTGTGACTTTGCTCTGTTAGGCCATTTCACACCCCCACCCACCAACAGTATTGTTGAGGGGGAATGGCCACAGTGATACCCTGCACTGTCTCCTTAACCTCTTTCCATTTCCTGACTGACACCCAGTTTTCTTTGTCCTTTATCTTGGATGTAACTACCTCTCTGTCCTATTTATCACCCCTTCAGCCTCCTGAATAATCGGAGTTCATCCAGTTCCAGCTCCAACTCCATAGTGCAGATTGTTAGAAGCTGAAGCTGGATGCACTTCTCACAGTTGTAGTCATGAGGGACGCTGGGGGTCTCCCTGCCTTCCCACATCCCCCGAAAGGAGCATTGAACTGTTCTGTCTAGCATCTCAACTGTCCTAGCTGAGCAGATATAAAGATAGGAAAGAAAATAAAAACTTATGTAAAGGGGGTTTCTTCTTTTTTCTTTGTTACTGTGTATGTAATCAAAAGGGCTTCTTTATTTTGTTAACTAGCAGGAATGCTTCTTTGTTGCGAGAGAGTGCTGGAAGCTTGTTTGGGTTAAAATTTACTGATAACGAGAATTGTATTCCTTTGTAAACCAATTGGGATTAATGTTGTTCTTTCTTCTGAGTCTGTAAGCTATTGTTGACGGGCTTTTGGGGAGATCGGCGCGAGGGTGTTGAGAGAGAGGACGCAATGCTGTAAGCTGGGCGAGGAACGGACCCCAAGCGGGGGTCCGAGGCCAGGAGGTACTCCGAGGAGGGGGGATGAAGCCAGATGTGCTTGGTTGACCACTCGGAGGGTCCTGAGCTGCGAGTTGAGGAGTTTGGAGGGGATCGAATGGTGGCCAGAAGACTTCAGTAATTGAGCTCCAATGGTTGTGCACGAAGTGGTTAGGACTTTGATAAGTTTGGCGCCTTTTCTTTATTTTTTTCTTCATATATACCGTATTGTTATTAATCACTTAGTTATAGTAACCTTTATAAAGGTTTTTGGGCGAGGCGGGGACATCACACAGCATCCACACCAGCTGATTACCCAGTTTGGCGGGGCCGAAGGCTGCTCCCCCTAGACGAGAACGAGCTGAGCGAGCCTGAGGCGACCCAGGGGGTTACACTTAACTTAGAGGTCTACTTTTGTTTTGCTTCCTCTGATTGAAGCTTCCCTTTGCAGAAGCCTCAAGATCACCACTCTGGCTCTGTCCACTCAGATAATAGCCGCTGAGAAGTTGGCCGCTGCACTTCCCCCGCCTTCCTTTAACTTGCTCTTGCTAATCAATCCCAAGCGCTGCCTGTCGCTGGTCAAAACTCTTTTCAATCTAGTGACTCGCTGCTGCCTTTCATCCTCGAGCAGTGGACCGGATTGAAGCCCCTTCTTCTCAAAACTTCTGCTATCTGGATTGGCTGCTGGTCAAAACCCATTTTCCAGATGAGGGAGGCACAGTAGCATTATGGTTAGGACAATGCTTTACGTTACAGACGACCTAGGTTCATTTCCCACTGTTGCCTATAAGGAGTTTGTATGCTCTCCCCATGACCTTGTGGGTTTTCTCTGGGTCCACTGGTTTTCTCCCACAACCCAAAGACGTACTGGTTGGTAGGTTAATTGGTTGTTGTAATGGTCATGTGATTAGGTCAAGGTTAAATTGGGTGTTGCTGGGTGGTGTCTCTCAGAGGGATGGAAGGGCAGCTCCACTCTGTATCTCAATAACTAAAAATGCTTCCACTTTGAGGTATAAGTTAGATCTGATTTCATAAATATTGTTAGTATATGCATTAAAGAATTTGTAGAAAATTCTCAAGTTCAAAGGAACCTTATTATCAAAGTACATATATATCACCGTATGGTGGTTGTCCATTGTATCCAACAATGACCGGAGACCTATGTGGGGGAGTTCTGAAAGTGGAAAAGCCACTGCATTGGGGCTTCTCATTCTCCTGACCTGGGGTCTTACTCCGTTGCAATAGATGACCATGACTTCTCCAGTGCCTTGCCATGCCCTTTGCTCTCAATGAAGGATTGCAGAACCGTCTTCTTGGCCGTTGGATCTCACTGTTGATCCCATCGACCCCGTCCGCCAGAAGTCACTTAACATGCTAGGACAGCCATGTCCCTGTCTCACCGGCATACGAGGCCCTGCTGGCTACTGTCATCTGGGTTAGCCCATCTGTCGGTGGTGTACCTGGATGTAGTCACTGTTGCAGCTACTTGGAGCCACAGGTGAGAGCTGAGTGTGGTGGGACTCAGTGAGCTGCTCCAGAACGGACATGACAAGGCCCTTCACCAGAGGTACTACCTGTCCCTGGACACCCCATAGACCCCATGTTACCATATACTACTCTGAGATTTCATTTTCCTGTGTGCATTCACAGTAAAAACAAAGAAACACAATAGGATCAATAAAAATATACACACAAAGTTGGACAAATAACCAATGAGCAAAAGAAAACACATTGTGCAAATACAGAAATAAAAACAAAATAATAATAATAGATAAATAAGTGATAAACAATATTGAGAATATGAGTTGCATTGTCCATGTATTGAATTGAATTGACTTTATTGCTAACATCCTTCAAATACAAGGGGAGTAAAAATGTTTACGGTGTGTCTCCTTCCAAATGTGCAATTCATAGTTATTTATAATAAATAATATGTACAACAGGACAGTCAATATAAGTAGAAATACAGTTGTGTCAGCATGTTAAGCAGTCTGATGGTTTGGTGGAAGAAGGTGTCCCAGAGTCTGTTGGTCCTGGCTTTTATGCTGTGGTTCTGTTTCCCAGATGGTAACAGCTGGAACAGTTTGTGGCTGGGGTGACTTGGGTCCCCAATGATCCTTCAGGCCCTTTTTACACACCGGTCTTTGTAAATGTCCTGAATAGTGGGAAGTTCACACCTACAGCTGTGCTGGGCTATCCACACCACTCCCTACAGAGTCCTACGATTTGAGGGAAGTACTGTTCTAATATCAGGCAGTGATTCAGCTAATCAGGATGCTCTCAATTGTGCCCCTATAGAAAGTCCTTAGGATTTGGGGGCCCACATCAAACTTCAACTATTTGAGGTGAAAGAGGTGCTGTTGTGCCTTTTTCATCACACAGTCAGTATGTACAGACCACGTGAGATCCTCGGTGATGTTTATGCCGAGGAACTTAAAGCTGTTCACCCTCTCAACCCCAGATCCAGTGATGTCAATAGGGGTGACCCTGTCTCCATTCCTCCTGTAGTCCACAAACAGCTCCTTTGTTTTTGCGACATTGAAAGAGAGGTTGTTTTTGTGTCAGGGTGATGACTTCCTCTCTGTAGGCTGCCTCATTATTATTTGCGATTAGACCAATCAGTGTAGTGTCATCAGCAAATTTAATAAGCAGATTGGATCTGTGGGTGGTGACATTGTCATAGGTATACAAAGAATAAAGGAGGGGGCTTGGTGCACAGCCCTGAGGGGCACCTGTGTTGAGGGTTGGAGGGGCAGAGATGAGGGAACCCACTCTTACCACCTACCGCCGATCTGACAGGAGGTCCAGGATCCAGCTACACAAGGCAGAGTAAAGCCGAGATTTCTGAGCTTCTTGTCAAGCCTGGAGGGGATTATGGTGTTGAAAGTGAATCCATAGTTTGTGGAATCAGTTAAGTGAAGTTATCCATTCTGGCTGACAAGAATGGATGGTTGAGGGGTAATAACTGTTCTTTTACCTGGTGGTGTGGAACCTAAGGCTCCTGCACCTCCTTCCTGATAGCAGCAGTAAGAAGAGACCTAAAATGATGGGGTCCATGATTTCTAGTGACATGCTCCTTATAAATGTGCTCTATGGTAGGGAGGGCTTTACCTGTGATGGACTGTGCTGTATCCACTACCTTTAGTCAGCTTTTCAGTTCAAGGACATTAGTGCTTCCATATCAGGCCACGATGCAAGTGGTCCATGCACTCGGCACCGTGCATCTAAAGAAGTTTGTCAAAGCTTTATATAACATGACAAATCTTCGCAAACTTCTAAGAGAGTAGAATGCTGCTCTACCTTCTTTGTAAAGGTACTTGCGTGCTGGACCCAGGATAGATTCTCTGAAATGATAATGCCAAGGAATTTAAAGTTCCTGACTCTATCCACCTCTAATGCCCTGATGAGGATCAACTCATGCACCTCCAGCATCCTCCTCTTGTAGTCAATAGTCAACTCTTTGGTTTTGCAGATATTGATTGAGAAGTTAACACAAAGTGCACTGCAGATGCTGTGGTCAAATCAAGATGTACAAAAAAGCTGGATGAACTCAGCAGGTCGGGCAGCATCCGTTGAAAGAAGCAGTCAATGTTTCGGGTTGAGACCCTTCGTCAGGTCTTGACCCGAAACGTTGACTGCTTCTTTCAACGGATGCTGCCCGACTTGCTGAGTTCATCCAGCTTTTTTGTACATCTTGACTGAGAGGTTGTTGTGGCACCATTCAGCCAGATTGTTGATTTGTCACCACCTTTGATTCAGACAGTGAGGTGAACTATGTGCCTGTCGGGACACGCCCCCTGCTGACTGCTCCTGTGGCTCCTCCCACAGGCCCCTGTATAAAGGAGATCTGAGGCCTGACGCTCGGCCTCAGTCTCCAAGACATTGTATGATAGACACTCACTCCTGGTTCCTTCTTCCAGTCAATAAAAGTCGATATCTCGCCTTACGTCTCAGTGTGAGTTATTGATGGTGCATCAGACAGCAACAGTGGTGTTGACAGCAAACTTAAATATGGCATTGGAGCTGTATGTAGCCTTACTGTCATAAATTTAATGTGAGTAGAGCAAGGGGATAAGCACACAGTTTATGGTGCCCCTCTGCTGATGTCGTTGCCAATCCAAACTAATTGGGTCTGTTGTTTATAAATAAAAAATGAAAAACTAAACACTGCCATAAATACATACCATTTCTATGAGAGTTGACAAAAAACTAACAACGTTTTAAACTTCCATTTGTTAGTGTTGGAAAAGAAACACAAGAAAAAAGGAGTAGGATTAGGCCATCGAACCCCTTACACCAGCTCCACCCATTCGCATGATAATGGTTTCAGTCCCCAATTTCACAACCTTTCTATGATTTATCTACCTCTCCTTTAAATACTTCTAATGATCTGGCGTCCATAACCCTCTAGAGAATTTGGGAGATTCGCTATCCTCTGCAACTCTATATGCTAATATTTTCAATGACATCCCTCACTTCTAAATAATTCTCTTCAAAATAGACACAAATGCCCACAAATAGCCCTTATCTCTTAAATGTCAAGCATACACAAATGGCAGCAATTTCCATTCAAAATATAATAGCTAGTCCAGATTTATTTATTTAATACATTTCAGTCCAAATTTGTTCGTTAATCTGAAGAGAAACTGACTTACAGTACCTTTCAGGTAGCATATATATATATCAGACTGCAGCTCGGTGACAGCTTAACAAGTTGACAACTTTGTTCCTACTGAACACAAGCAAAATTTGCTATTGCTTAATATCGGGAGAAAGCAATTACAAATTGGCCAACGGTTTATTTTTCTGAAACAAGAGTTTTTCCAAATTGAGATCTGTGCTGTTAAGTTTGGCTCCAGGAGTTTCAAGATGGCGACGTAAGCATCTGCCTTTTAGGCGCTCTTTATTTTTTTAACTATAATCACCCTTTAATTAGACCTTTTCGAACTTAATCATATGAGTTGCTACCTTTGATTGACCCTTTTTTCCTAAAATAATAGTTGATCTAATCTTGTCAAACCTAAAATGGCTACAAGTAAGAAATCGGCTAAGGATCCTTTATCCATCGACGCAATTGTTGGTCTTTTGGACACTAAACTGGATGTTAGATTTGCGGCTATGGAAAGTAAATTGGACAATAAACTGGATGCTAAATTTGCGGCTCTGGAAGGCAGACTAGAAGGTAAATTGGACAGTAAACTGTTAAGTTTGGAAAGGAGGATTACTTCGAAAATATCCGATCTTGAAGGAGTTGTTAAATCGCTTGAAACTAAGTTTCAGTCGCAGGCGTTAGAGGTTCAACAGCATGGAAATAAGATCGCGACTCTTGAACAATCAATTTGTGAAAAAGCACGTACAATTGAAGTGTTAGAGAAGAAGATAGAGTCGACTGCTAAAACTTTAGATCAGTACAAGTTTAAAATTACTGATCTTGAAAATCGTTCTCGCAGACAGAATTTGCGCATCATCGGAATTCCCGAAAAAGTTGAGTCCGGTGATTTAACTGAATTTTTCTCTAAATTACTGTGGGAAATTTTCGGTGGTGAAGGTTTGAAAAATGAACCTGTTATTGACCGCGCTCATAGAGTTGCGAGGCTTTCGTCTGTGTCTGATAAACCACGAGCGGTGATTGTTCGCCTTCATTATCCTCGTGAGAAAGAGCTTCTAATTCGATTAGCTCGTAAAAAAGGTATGATCTCCTACAGAAATTATTCATTTCGAATAGTTGAAGACTATTCGTATGAAGTTATGAAAGCCAGGATCGCTTTTAAACCAGTGATGGCAGAGATTCATTCGCTTGGTTTTAAACAAGCTTTAATGTATCCAGCGAAACTTAGAATGGTGCTGCCCGACAACAGTCTACACTTTTTTATCACTCCTGAAGAAGCGAAGAAATTTGTTGAAGAATATCGATCCTCTAGTGCAACTTGAACTATGAGTTACATTGAAGATTTTTTTTTTTTGGAGAGAGGATGTTATTTCATTTTAAGTTTTAACCCTGGAAGTTGGGTTATAACTTCTTATTTTGAACTATGGGTCTGGGTCTTTTTTTTTACTATTATTATCGCTTATAGATGCTGTTTTAATCTTTATAATATCCTTTTTTTATATACGTTTGTATTTTGTAATAATGAATTATTTTTTTCAAAATGTCGTTTCTTCTTCCCATAAGTCTTTACTTTTTATAAGCGTTTATTTGCTTGCCTGTATTTAGAAATGGAACAAAGGTTTTGAATTCTTTTTCTTTAGTTTTTTTTTTAAATATGTTGTAGTGTCTGTTAAATCTTTTTTTTTTATATAAAAATATTCTATTTTGATAACTTTTTTTACTATATTTTCTCATTAGATTGCTGAATTTATATTCATATTTTGTAATATGGCTTTCTCAAAATGTCGTTTCTTCTTCCCATAAGTCTTGGCTTGTGAAACGTCATCTTTGTATCTGAATATGGAAATTCTTTTTTAAAGGTGTATCACATTTTTAAACTTTAATGTGCATTTTTTTTTATTAATGATCTTTCTGGTTTTACTATTTTAGTTTTTTTTTTGATTTGTCTGATATGGGTGTGTATGTGTATGTATATATATATATATATGTAGGTATATATATATATATATATTTTTTTTTTTGCAACTCTATATTTTAATTGGGGTGTTATATAGTTTTTTCTTAAAAAATTTTCTTATGGAGCTGCCATCTTGAAATGGGGGTAATATTAGTATTAGTTTATGCGCCTGCCGCTTGGCTTTCTTTCAAAGGGTGGGGGGAGGGGGGAGGGATCTTTTTTCATGCTTTTGCTTTTTATTTTTTTGCTTTTAGTTTATGGGCTGACTTTAAATTGTTAATATTGTTGAGGTGTCAGGATCTCCGGTTGCTCCTGAATCAATTTTCCTTCTTCCTAAATTGTGGGTTATGTGTTTTTTTAACCTTTTATGATACACACAATTAATATTGGTATGATGGATAAATCTATTAACTTTATCTCGTGGAATACTAATGGTTTAAATCATCCGATTAAACGTAAAAAAATATTTAAAGTATTCCATAGATTGAACGCTAATATTATTTTTGCACAGGAGACCCACATTAGGAGGGAGGATAATCAACGTTTTTTTAGGTTCTGGAAAGGTCAACAATTTCACTCAAATTGTACCGCTAAAATTAGGGGTGTGTCTATTTTTATAGACGCCTCAATTTCGTTTACACATTATGAAATTATTTCTGATCCACAGGGTAGATTTTTGTTGATAACTGGTTCACTTTTTAATCGGAAAGTTGTTTTAGTTAATATTTATGCTCCAAACTTTGATTGTCCTGAATTTTTTAAACGGTTATTTACTTCTCTTCCTAATTTGAATGAATATATGTTGATTATGGGTGGAGACTTTAATTGTTGTTTGAATCCTTCGATGGATAGATCTAAACCTATTCGAACTCTTCCGAATAGATCAGCTTTACTTATTAATTCTTTTATGGTTGATTCTGGAATTACTGAAATATGGCGGTTTTTGAACCCTAAAGGTAAAGAATTTTCTTTTTTTTCACATGTATATCATAGTTATTCTAGAATTGATTACTTTCTTATTGATCATCGTTTATTAACAGATGTTATTGATTGTAAATACGATTCTATTGCTATTTCGGATCATGCACCTCTGAAGTTATCTATCAAGATTTCGGATTCTTCTATCAATACTAGATCTTGGAGACTTAATGCTACTTTACTTCAAGATCCAGAATTTATTACCTTCATAAAACAACAAATTGACTTATTTTTTTCAACAAACTATAATGAAGAGATTGATAAAGGAATACTTTGGGACTCTTTCAAGGCTTTTATTCGTGGACAAATTATTTCATATTCCGCTGGTAAAAGAAAACAAAGATATTCAGATATAGCTTTATTGGTGGATAAAATTAAAGAAATTGATAAGATTTATTCTGTTACTCCTACCAAAGAACTTTATAAGAAGAGAGTTGAGCTTCAAATGGAACATAGTTTATTATTATCTTCTTCAATTGAGAATCAATTAATTAAGACTAGGGCTCAATTTTATATTCATAGTGATCGAACTGGTAAATTGTTAGCTAATCAATTAAAAGCTATTTCGACTAAGCGACAAATTATTAAAATTCGTAAACAAGACGGTAATTTAACTACTGATTATAAAGAAATCAATAACACTTTTCAAGATTTTTATAAATCTTTATATCAATCAGAATTTGACGGTGACCGGTTTACGATGGATAATTTTTTTAATAATTTGAATATTCCTAAACTGATAGATGAAGATTGTAGCTTGCTTGATGCTCCTATTTCTATGGATGAAATAAGAGAGGCTATCTCATCAATGAATTCAGGGAAAGCTCCTGGTCCTGATGGTTTTATTGTAGAATTTTTTAAAACTTTTTCTTTATTGCTTTCTCCTTGGCTATGTGAAATCTTTAATGATGCGTTTGTTAAGAAGAGATTACCTCAATCGTTTTATGAAGCTACTATCTCTCTAATTCTTAAAAAAGATAAAGATCCTACCTTATGTGCATCTTATCGCCCTATATCATTATTAAATGTAGACTCTAAGATTCTTACAAAAATTTTAGCCATTAGATTAGAAAAGGTATTACCACAGATTATTTCAGAAGATCAAACTGGTTTTATTAGGAATCGATATTCCTTCTTTAATATTAGAAAATTGATTAACATAATTCATACTTCATCACCTACAACCCCAGAATGTGTTATCTCATTAGATGCTGAAAAAGCCTTTGATAGAGTTGAATGGACATATTTATTTAATGCATTGAGAAACTTTAATTTTAGTCCTAATTTTATATCATGGATTAAATTAATATATTATAAACCTGTTGCTTCTGTTCTT
Organism: Hypanus sabinus; assembly: GCF_030144855.1. Classification (NCBI taxonomy): domain Eukaryota; kingdom Metazoa; phylum Chordata; class Chondrichthyes; order Myliobatiformes; family Dasyatidae; genus Hypanus; species Hypanus sabinus. The sequence goes on along the minus strand of NC_082709.1, from coordinate 148,945,131 downwards.
ACAAATAATTATAGATCCTCTTTTTTTCAATTATCTCGTGGTACGAGACAAGGTTGTCCTTTAAGTCCTTTATTATTTAATATTGCATTAGAACCTTTAGCTATTGCTATTCGTGAGTCTCCTAATATTTTTGGTATTACCCGTAATGAGAAGTTATACAAATTATCGCTTTATGCTGATGATTTGTTGTTATATATTTCTAATCCTAGTAGGTCTATTCCTGCTATTTTATCCTTGTTGGCTCAATTTGGTAGTTTTTCTGGTTATAAGTTAAACTTAGATAAGAGTGAGTTATTCCCTTTAAACGCGCAAACTTTATTGAGTGATAGGATGCCATTTAAAGTTGTTACTGATAACTTTATCTATTTAGGTATAAAAATCACCAAGAAATATAAAGATTTATTTGGACTGAATTTTTTACCTATGCTTCATCAAATTCAGCAACTTACTACTAGATGGTCTCCCTTATTTTTATCATTAGTTGGTCGGATTAATGCTATTAAAATGATGATTTTACCGAAATTTTTATATTTATTCCAAGCTTTACCAATTTTTATTCCTAAATCTTTTTTTGATAATATTGATTCAAAGATTTCCTCATTTGTTTGGCAAAATAAAAATCCTAGGTTAAGCAAAAGGCAATTACAAAAGTCTAAAAAAGATGGTGGTCTAGCTTTACCTAACTTTAGATTTTATTATTGGGCGAATAATATTCGTAACCTAATGTACTGGAAACTAGATTTGGATTCACCTGTGTGCCCACAGTGGGTAAATTTGGAATGTAGTGAGGTTAAGGGATATTCTATATTTTCCGTTCTTGGTTCTTTTCTTCCTATTGATTTAGCCAAATTCAATAAACAGATATCTAACCCTGTTGTTAAACATACACTACGAATTTGGTTTCAATTTCGCAAATTCTTTAATCTGAAAAACTTTGCTTTGGACAGCCCTATTTTATGTAATTTTTTTTTTAAACCTTCATTGACAGATCAAGCTTTTAGTATATGGAAAAGGAAAGGTATAAAATGTTTTCGTGATCTTTTTTTTGAAGGTACTTTGATGTCCTTTGATCAACTATCCAACAAATTTGAATTACCTAAATCTAATTTTTTTAGATACTTACAAATTAGAAATTTCTTACATAAAATTCTTCCATCTTTTCCTAATTCAACTCCATCGGATTTTTCAGATTTGATTTTTACTTTTAATCCTTGTCAGAAGGGATTAGTAGCTTTTATTTATAACATGATTATGAAGATACAGCCAGAAATATCGGATAGAATTAGACAAGAATGGGAAAAAGAACTTCGATGTAATATATCAACAGATAAATGGGAAAAAATTTTACAAATGGTTAATTCCTCCTCTATTTGTGCTAAACATGCTTTAATACAATTTAAAATTGTACATAGAGCTTATATGTCTAAAGATAAACTTGCCCGATTTTATTCGCATATCAATCCTCAATGTGACAGATGTCACTTAGAAGTGGCTTCATTGACTCACATGTTTTGGACATGTCCCACTTTACATAACTATTGGAAGGACATTTTTGATGTCATTTCCTCAGTATGGAATATCGATTTACAACCCCATTTTATTACTGCAATTTTCGGTATACCAAATGAAGATGGCAATCAACTTTCCCCTTCAATCAGACGAATGATTGCCTTTGTAACATTAATTGCCAGAAGGTCTATATTACAAAACTGGAAAGAAGTAAATCCTCCTACTACATTTCAGTGGCTCTCCCAAACTATTTCTTATTTGAGTTTGGAAAAAATCAGAAGCACTATCTTTGATTCTTCAATTAAATTTGAAGAAACCTGGGGACCATTTATTCGACACTTTCATATGAATTAATTTGGCTTATTTCAGATCCTTTTCTCTACTTATACTTGTTCAGGTATGGAGTTCTGGAGTTCTTTTCTTGACACCTTTATATATTTATAAAGTGTTATTATTGCCCATGTTAGTGTTAGTTTAGTATTTTTTTTCATTATATATTTTTTCTCATATATAATTTCAATTTTTTTTTTTCTCTTTTTTCGACGATTATTTTTGTTTTTCATATATATTTACATAGACTTGATTGATTTATGCACCTTTTGTTGATGGATGTTTTAATAGGATATTGTTATCCTATTACTAATGTAATCTCAAGTTTATTGAATCTGTAATCTATTCATTATTTTGTGTTGTTTTTTTTTATATATGAAATTTAATAAAAAGATTGAAAAAGAAAAGAAAGTTTGGCTCCAAGCTTTCACAAGGACTCAGGAGCGCAGATCTTCTCCATTAGATGGCAGCCTTTTCCTCAATTTAAAGAGATGTCCCTCATCTGAAAACTTTGTACTTGCAGTAAATCGGAAGTTTGATGAGGACAAGGATGACATCCCAGGTAGTATTATTAAGAATGATTAAAGTATTGTCATCAAAGTGAACTTAAAAAGTATTGGTTTGAGAAGGACCTGAGTTAACAGCAATAATCTCTATAATAGGTTGTGGAATCTGGACATTGAACCCATGAACACTACCTCATTATTTTTTAATTTATATATAATTCACACTTTTTTCCTATTATTATGTATTGCATTGTACTGCTGCTGCCAAGACACCAAATTTCACAATTTGTGCCGGTGATATTAAACCTGACTCTGATTGTGTTGTGAACAAGTTCCAGAATACTGGGGCAGAAAGATTTTTAAATGTTATATGAACGATCCTGGGATGTAGTTTCATTGAAATTGTAGCTACTAGGAGCACCGAGTTAGTTCAGGAATCAGGAAACTTGGATCTTTGTTTTTAATGGTGGACATTAGAGGCATTTGAATCCGGAGAAAGTAGTTCCAAAAATGAAGCAAGCGAATGGTAGTTTGGAATGTCAGGGGACTAAAGGCTAAAGGACAGTTACCATCTGGCAGCATTGTGAGATTGGTCATCAATGATCATGTAGAGAAGCTAAAAGACCCAATCTAATCATTTAGGGTCTAATTTCCACAATGTTTCTCCTTACAGCCTCCTTGTGATTTATCTACAACTTCTGTTTGGCACCCACTAGTCAATAATTCTTCTGGTTTTTGATTAAAAAGCATTTCCACATTACACTTTGAAAGGCAAGGCTGTGCTTTCTGATCTCCAGAAGTCTGCAACAGCCTGCTTGTACAAGTGCTGCATCTTGATATCATTCTCTTTGAATGGCTGAAAGAGCACAACTGTTATTTTGCTTCCTTTAATTTTTGGTAACTAATTGCCAGTACTAATCTTTGAGAAGTTGCTAAATTTCTTTTGAAACTAGATTGGTTCTGTAGGATGTTACTGTCACTTCAATACTCATCCTACTTGTCAAAGTTCAAAGTAAATTAGAGTTCATACATGTCACCACATACAACTCTGAGATTTTCTTTTCCTGTGTGCATACTCAGCAAATCTATAGAACAGTAACTGTAACAGGATCAATGAAAGAGCAAGAGCATAGAAGATAAAAATTACGCAAATATAAATAAATAACAAGAGCATGAGATAGCTAGATAACAAGTCCTTAAAGTAAGACTGTTGGTTGTGGGAACACCAGGAATAGAATGAAAGTAGTTACTCTCTTTTATTCAAGAGCCTAATCGTTAAGGGGTAGTAACTGTTCTTGAACCTGGTGGTGTGTATCCTAAGGCAACTTCTACCTGATGGCAGCAGCGAGAAAAGAGCATGGTCTGGGTGGTGAGGGCCTTCAATGATGGCTGCTGCTTTTCTATGGCAATATTTCATGCAGATGTGCTCAATGGTTGGGAGGGCTTTATCCGTGATGTACTGGTCTGAATCCAATACCTCTTGTGGGATTTTCCATTCAAAAGCATTGGTGTTTTTTAATGCAGTCAGTCAATACACTTTCCACCACACGTCTATAAAAGCTTGTCAAGGTTTTCGATGACATGCCAAATCTCTGCAGATTTCTAATGGTATAGAGGCACTGTTGTGCTTCCTTTGCTATTATGTTTATGTGACAAGTCCTCTGAGATAGTGACACCCAGAAATTTAAAATTACTGACTTTCTACACCTCTGATCCTCCGATGATTACTGGCTCATGGACATTTGGTTTCCCTCTCCTGAAGTCTACAATCAGTTATTTGGTGTTGCTGACACTGAGTGAGAGGTTGTTGTTAAGACACCACTCAGTCAAGTTTTCAATCTCCCTCCTGTATGCTGATTCATCACCACCTCTGATATGGCCCACAACAGTGGTGTCATCAGCAAATTTGAATATGGTGTTGGAGCTGTCATAAGTGTTTGCAGATGATTTGATCTTAAAATCAAAGTAATTCACTTGATTGAATTTTGGAATGGAGAAATTGTTATAAATGGAGATCTTGAGTAATATTGGTCTGAAATTGATGGTATTTAGTCCAAGAACTGACTCAATTGAGCATACAAGATTCTGAGATGGACTGACAGCATTGATGCTGAATTACTATTTTTTAAGCTCAGTGGTTTAGAAATAGGTAGTGTTATTCTGAGGATAAGGTGTCAGCTAGTTACTACTAAAGTGAAGAAAAATCCTTACTCTGGTGGAATCCAGGATTGAAGAGTATTGTAATTATCAGTCTTGGCAATACTTTCAGGCTTTAGGTAAGTATAATTGAGCACAAAGTTGGTGGGAACTCTCCAGAATTCTTGATCCCAGGGTGTTGTAGAGGCTAGATCAGTGGAGCAAGGTAATTTAAAAGGCCACCTTAAATTTCTGGAAAAGTTGAAGGCAATGTGGAACTGATACAGAGGAGAAGTTGAGGCCTGAACAGAGCAGTAATGATTGTACTGAACGCCAGCACAGGTTTGAAGGGCCAAGTGGTCTCCTCCTTCTCCTTTTCCCTTGCATCTTGTTTCATGTGCTTAAGATATAAAGTTCAGTGATCTGCTATTGTCTAACTGAACGGGGAAAATGCTGAATACGGTACATGGCTTATTTTGCTTTTTTCAAAGATAAAACCAATGTCAAATCCAATCTTGTTGCCACTTAATATTTAAACTTGAGATCCCCGATCAATAGGAGTTACTGGATTATGAGTTCCTGTGTTGACTTCCTTTGTCAGCTTGTCTGGACATGTCAAGAAAATTGATGGTATTTTAATATGTGTTCAGGTTAAGATCAATTAACTTAGAATAGAGCTGACATGATGGAGAGCTGGCACATTTAACATGGTTGTTTATTCCGGATATATTGCTGCCTGAGGAACTATTGGGAGTGAATTAACAGAGATATAAATGGTTATCTTGAAGAAGACATCAACTTTATTTCTTTCCATAGATGCTGCCTGACCTGCTGAGTTTCTCCAGCATTTTGTGTGAGTTGCTCAGGATTTACAGCAACTGCAGAATCTTTTGTATCTCTCAACATATTATCTTTTTGTTTAGTTCAGACAGCTTTATCATTTTTAACGTTACATCATTATCCTGTTATTACTCTGAATGTAATATTCTGGAGAGATGAAGATTACAGGAACAGATGACCCCTCTGAGTTCCCCATATGGACATTTGTGTTTGATCTCATTTTCACTGACTCGCACAGTGAGATAGCTCTCATACAGCTCTGTTTGAAATCTTCATAAAAGTCTCAAATTTGCTAACCTTTTTTCATCTCTGTCCAATAAAAATAACAGTTATTCTTAAGTCCTGTCTCAATGAAAAGCATCACACATTTTGCAAAAATGCAGGTTAGAAATTCTAGAAAAGGATAGCCTAATTCCCTTGGTTCTTTTCCTGTAATGAAAAGATAAAATGCAATACCTGTAGAATGCAGCATTCAGGTAAAAATGTTTAAGAAATTTACATTTGTTTTTGTTTAATATCCAGACATCAAATAATTTACTCAAAGACAAAACATAGCAGCTCCACTTATCATTACAATGTCTCCGTTTATAACAGCTAGAGTAGTTAAGATGGCACCGATAAGTGGCAAAGCTTTGGGTGCAGCTCAGATGAAAATGATCATTTATTCCCATTTAGCTAAAATCCACATTCACACCCACAAGTACTTCCATAAGTGACATCATTTTAGACATTTTTAAAAAAGTCTATAGATCTTCATAAATCAATGAATCCTGAATGCAGACTCAGGTGGCAAGTGCATTTCCCCTTTGAGAAAATATAAGTGGGGATGGTGTGTCGGGGTCTATAGGAATGATTGAGATCCAGAGGCCTTAGTCTCCTGTTCCTGACTGTTCTGCTTGTGAATGAACAATCCCTGGACTTTGGAGCAAGATTGATGTATCTGAGGGAATTCAGGGATTGCTGTGTACTTTGCTTCACGGAAACATGGCTATACCCCACCATTTCAGATGCAGCACTGCAGCCCGATGGCTTCACCATTCTCCAGAAAGACAGGATAGCTCAGTCTTTTAAAGGTAGAGGAGGTGAAGTATGCTTTATGATTCACTTATCATGGTGCACAGATGTAGCAGATCTGTCTCAGTTCTGCTCACTCCACCTAGAAGATCAAATGGTTAAATGTCATCCATTTTATTTGCTGAAGGAGTTTTCCACCATCATCCTGGTAGCGGTGTACATTCCGCCAGGCGGGCACTGGAGGAGCTGAGCACCGTAATCAGCAGGCATGAAAGCAGCACAACCTGATCCCTACTTGATCATTGTGGGGTATTTCAAACCATATAACCATATAACAATCACAGCACGGAAACAGGCCATCTCGGCCCTCCTAGTCCGTGCCGAACTCTTACTCGCACCTAGTCCCACCTACCCGCACTCAGCCCATAACCCTCCACTCCTTTCCTGTCCATATACCTATCCAATTTTACCTTAAATGACACAACTGAACTGGCCTCTACTACTTCTACAGGAAGCTCATTCCACACAGCTATCACTCTCTGAGTAAAGAAATACCCCCTTGTGTTTCCCTTAAACTTCTGCCCCCTAACTCTCAGATCATGTCCTCTCGTTTGAATCTCCCCTACCCTCAATGGAAACAGTCTATTCACGTCAACTCTATCTATCTCTCTCAAAATTTTAAATACCTCGATCAAATCCCCCCTCAACCTTCTACGCTCCAACGAATAGAGACCTAACTTGTTCAACCTTTCCCTGTAACTTAAGTGCTGAAACCCAGGTAACATCCTAGTAAATCGTCTCTGCACTCTCTCTAATTTATTGATATCTTTCCTATAATTCGGTGACCAGAACTGCACACAATATTCTAAATTTGGCCTTACCAATGCCTTGTACAATTTTAACATTACATCCCAACTTCTGTACTCAATGCTCTGATTTATAAAGGCCAGCGTTCCAAAAGCCTTCTTCACCACCCTATCTACATGAGACTCCACATTCAGGGAACTATGCACTGTTATTCCTAGAACTCTCTGTTCCTCTGCATTCCTCAATGCCCTACCATTTACCCTGTATGTTCTATTTGGATTATTCCTGCCAAAATGTAGAACCTCACACTTCTCAGCATTAAACTCCATCTGCCAACGTTCAGTCCATTCTTCTAAATCTCCCTGCAAGCTTTGAAAACCCACCTCATTATCCACAACACCTCTTACCTTAGTATCATCGGCATACTTACTAATCCAATTTACCACCCCATCATCCAGATCATTTATGTATATTACAAACAACATTGGGCCCAAAACAGATTCCTGAGGCACCCCGCTAGTCACCGGCCTCCATCCTGATAAACAATTATCCACCACTACTCTCTGGCATCTCCCATCTAGCCACTATTGAATCCATTTTATTACTCCAGCATTAATACCTAACGACTGAACCTTCTTAACTAACCTTCCATGTGGAACTTTGTCAAAGGCTTTGCTGAAGTCCATATAGACTACATCCACTGCCTTACCCTCGTCAACATTCCTCGTAACTTCTTCAAAAAATTCAATAAGGTTTGTCAAACATGACCTTCCACGCACAAATCCATGCTGGCTACTCTTAATCAGATCCAGTCTATCCAGATAATTATTAATACTATCTCTAAGAATACTTTCCATTAATTTACCCACCACTGATGTCAAACTGACAGGTCTATAATTGCTAGGCTTACTTCTAGAACCCTTTTTAAACAATGGAACCACATGAAAAATCGCCAATCCTCCGGCACAATCCCCGTTTCTAATGACATTTTAAAGATCTCCGTCAGAGCTCCTGCTATCTCTACACAAACTTCCCTCAAGGTCCTGGGGAATATCCTATCAGGGCCCAGAGATTTATCCACTTTTAAATTTCTTAAAAGCGCCAGTACTTCCACCTCTTTAATTGTCGTAGGTTCCATAACTTCCTTACTTGTTTCCCACACCTTACACAATTCAATATTCTTCTCCTTAGTGAATACTGAAGAGAAGAAATCGTTCAAAATCTCTCCCATCTCCCTCGGCTCCACACATAGCTGACCACTCTGATTCTCTAAGGGGCCAATTTTATCCCTCACTATCCTCTTGCTTTTAATATAACTGTAGAAACCTTTCGGATTTACTTTCACCTTATTTGCCAAACCAACCTCGTATCTTCTTTTAGCTTTTCTAATCTCTTTCTTAAGATTCCTTTTACATTCTTTATATTCCTCGAGCAATTCCTTTACTCCATGCTGCCTATTTCTATTGTAGACATCCCTCTTTTTCCGAACCAAGTTTCTAATATCCCTTCAAAACCATGGTGCTTTCAAACCTTTAACCTTTCCTTTCAACCTAACAGGAACATAAAGATTCTGTACCCTCATAATTTCACCATTAAATGACCTCCATTTCTCTATTACATCCTTCCCATAAAACAACTTGACCCAATCCACTCTCTCTAAATCCCTTCGCATCTCCTCAAAGTTAGCCTTTCTCCAATCAAAAATCTCAACTCTAGGTCCTGTCCTGTCCTTCTCCATAATTATATTGAAGCTAATGCTATTGTGATCACTGGACCCGAAGTGCTCCCCAACACATACATCTGTCAGCTGACCTATCGCATTCCCTAACAGGAGATCCAACACTGCCCCATCTCTAGTCGGTACTTCTATGTATTGTTGCAAAAAACTATCCTGCACACATTTCACAAACTCTAAACCATCCAGCCCTTTTACAGAATGAGCTTCCCAGTCTACGTGTGGAAAATTAAAATCTCCCACAATCACCACCTTGTGTTTACTACAAATATCTGCTATCTCCTTACACATTTGCTCTTCCAACTCATGCTCCCCATTAGGTGGCCTATAAAACACTCCTATCAGTGTTACTACACCTTTCCCATTCCTCAATTCCACCCAAATAGCCTCCCTAGAGGAGCTCTCTAATCTATCCTTCCAAAGCACCGCCATAAGATTTTCTCGGACAAGCAATGCAACACCTCCTCCTCTGGCCCCTCCTACTCTATCACACCTGAAGCAACTAAATCCAGGAATATTTAGTTGCCAATCACACCCTTCCTGCAACCATGTTTCACTAATAGCTACAACATCATAATTCCAGGTATCAATCCACGCTTTAAGCTCATCCACCTTCCTTACAATGCTCCTAGCATTAAAATAGATACATTTAAGATACTCTCCACCTCCTCCTCTCTTTTCATCCCTAACAATGCATTCAAATTTATTATCCTTTTCTTTCTTCTCCGCTACATCTTCGGGCTGAGCGCATCCCTTCTCCATCACGTGCCTTTCCTCCCTCACACACTGTCTATTTACTTGCTCTACTGGTGAACTAACCTCCTCTCCCATAGTTTCCTCAAATTGATTCCCGCCCCCCCATCTCACTAGTTTAAAGTCTGCCCTGTAGCCCTAGCAAACCTCCCTGCTAGGATATTGGTCCCCCCCAGGATTCAAGTGTAACCCGTCCTTCTTGAACAGGTCATGCCTGCCTCAGAAGAGGTCCCAATGATCCAGAAACTTGAATCCCTGCCCCCTGCTCCAATCCCACAGCCACGCATTCACCCTCCATCTAATTCTATTCCTACTCTCACTATCGCATGGCACAGGCAGTAATCCCGAGATTACTACCTTTGCGGTCCTTCTTCTTAACTGCCTTCCTAACTCCCTATACTCTCGTTTCAGGACCTCTTCCCCTTTCCTACCTATGTCATTGGTACCTACATGTACCACGACCTCTGGCTCCTCACCCTCCCACTTCAGGATACCTTGGACACGATCAGAAACGTCCCGAACCCTGGCACCAGGGAGGCAAATTACCATCCGGGATTCCCGATCACCTCCACAGAACCGCCTGTCTGAACCCCTGACTATCGAGTCCCCTATTACTATGGTCCTCTTTCTTCTATCCCTACCCTTCTGAGCTACAGGGCCTTCCTCTGTGCCGGAGGCCCGGCCACTGTCACTTCCACCAGGTAGGCTGTCCCCCCAATAGTACTCAAACATGAGTACTTATTGTCAAGGGGTACAGCCACCAGGGTACTCTCTAGTACCTGCCTCTTCCCCTTCCTGACCGTGACCCACCTATCTGCCTCCCGTGGCCCCAGAGTGACCACCTGCCTGTAACTCCTCTCTATCACCTCCTCACTCTCCCTGACCAGGCGAAGGTCATCGAGCTGCAACTCCAGTTCCCTAACTCGGTCCCTCAGGAGCTGCAGTTCGGTGCACCTGGCGCAGATGTGGACGTCCGGGAGGCTCGGAGACTCCAGGACCTCCCACATCCGACACCGAGAACAACAAGCTGCCCTCACACTCATACTTCCCGAATAACTGAAAATAACAAGAACTAAAAGATAAACCTACTGTGCCCTCTTCCGCCTAAGCCCTCTGAGCCCAAGCCCTACACTCTGCTCCCAGCGCACTCCACTGCCCGCAACCGAAGCTGCCTGCTTCTTAAGGCTGCGTTCTTTTTATATCTTCCCGCCTTCCCAGGCCTCCTTCACGCGCCTGCGCAGTCCCGCCTCTCAGATCTGAGACGCAATTGGACAATTTGAAAATGGCCGCCGCCGCACTTCCTCTCAAAGCCTCGCTGTCCTCTTCCAAAAGAGCAAACAGGCCACCTTGAAGATGTCTCTGGACAACTCCCACCAACTTATCACCAGAGGAGCCAACACTTGTACCACTGTTGTTCTACCATCAAGAACGCTTGATGTGTGCCATCCCACATCTATGCTTTGTACAGTCTGATCATGTGGCTGTACTTCTAATTCCAGTGAATAGGCAGAGACTAAAAACCACTGCCCCAGTGGAGAGGATGAAGAAGAAATGGACAGGGGAGGCAGAGGATCACTTCGAGGACTGCTTTGAATCAGTGGACTGGACAATACTCAGGCATTCATTTTTGAATCTGAAATGACTATGCCACAGCTGTCATCAACTTCATCAAGACCTGTGTGGATGACTGTGTGCCTTTGAGAACAAACCAGACATACTGTACTCAAACCAAAGGCCGTGGATGAATCAGGCAGTTTGTAGTCTGCTGAGGGATACATCTGTGGTATTCAAGACTGCTGATCCAGAACTATACAAAAAATCCAGGTACAACTTACAGAAGGCTATTTTAAGGAGAAAAAAATCCATTTGAAGTTAGAGATGGAATTGAATGCATGTCAGCTCTTGACAGGATTGCAGGCTATTACTTCCTACAAATTGAAACCAAGAATTGTAAATGGTTGTGATACTTCACTCCCAGATGAGCTCAATGCCTTTTATGTATGCTTTGAGAGGAAGAATAAAATGACACCCATGTGTGGTGAACTACATATACCTGTCTGGACACGCCCCCTGCTGACTGCTCCTGTGGCTCCTCCCTCAGACCCCTGTATAAAGGCGATTGAGGTCTGAGCCCGGCCTCTCTGTCTCCAGGATGTAGTATGGTGGTCAACCACTGCTTGTTCCTTCTTTCAGTCAATAAAAACCGATATCTCGCCTTTACATCTCAGAGAGAGTTATTGATGGTACTGACCACACACACACACCGAACCACACATCCCACCCAGCACCATGCCGACAGCTGCACTACCGACACCACTTGCAGTGTCTCCACCCTCTAGATCCCTCCCCCATCGCTGTTCGCCAACCTGACCCCCGACTGTAAACCTGTGGCAACTAAAAGCAGGAGGTACAGCGCGGGGGACAGGGCCTTTATTCAGTCAGAGGTGCAGCGGCTGCTCAGGGAGGGGATCATTGAGCCAAGCTCAAGCCCTTGGCGGTCCCAGGTGGTTGTTGTTCGGACTGGGCAGAACAATAGGATGGTCGTGAACTATAGTCAAACCATCAATAGGTTCACGCAGCTAGACGCGTACCCCCTACCCCGCGTCGCGGATATGGTCAACCAGATAGCTCAGTACAAGGTGTACTCAACAATAGATCTGAAATCCGCTTATTATCAGCTCCCCATCCAGCCAGAGGACCACCCCTACACCACCTTCGAGGCGGGCGGCAGGCTCTATCACTTCCTGTGCGTCCCATTTGGTGTCACAAATGGTGTCTCGGTCTTCCAGAGGGAAATGGACCGGATGGTGGACCAGTGCCAACTGAAGACCACATTTCCCTATCTGGATAATATCACCATCTGTGGTCGCGACTGGCTGGATCACAACGCCAACCTCCAACGATTTTTCCAAGTGGCCAAAGCTCTGAACCTTACTTATAACAGGGACAAGTGTGTGTTCGAAACCACCCGACTCGCTATCCTTGGGTATGTTGTGGAAAACGGGGTTATTGGCCCTGATCCTGACCATATGCTGTTAGAACTCCCTCTTCCCACCACTCTCAAAGCCCTCAGACGGTGCCTGGGTTTTTTTCCCTGTTACGCCCAATGGGTCCCCCATTACGCAGACAAGGCCCGCCCCCTGGTCAAGTCTACCACATTTTCCCCTCTCTGCCGAGGCCTGCGCGGCCTTCAGCTGCATTAAAGGGGACATTGCCAAAGCAACGATGCATGCGGTGGACGAGACCATTCCCTTCCAAGTAGAGAGTGACGCCTCCGATTTTGCGCTGGCCGCTACCCTCAATCAGGCAGGCAGGCCAGTAGTATTCTTCTCTCGTACCCTTCAAGGCTCTGAAATTCAGCACTCCGCGCTGGAGAAAGAAGCCCAGGCCATAGTGGAAGCTATTAGGCACCGGAGGCACTATCTCGCCGGCAAAAGGTTCACCTTGCTGACCGACCAGCGCTCAGTTGCGTTCATGTTCAGCAACCAACAGCGGGGCAAAATCAAAACTGATAAAATTTTGCGGTGGAGAATAGAACTCTCCACCTACAACTTTGACATCCTGTACCGGCCTGGCAGACTCAATGAGCCCCCTGATGCCCTACCCCGGGGAGCGTGTGCTAGCGCACAGCTCAACCAGCTATACGCCCTTCATGCACATCTTTGCCATCCGGGGGTCACCCGATTTTACCATCTTGTGAAAGCCTGGAACCTGCTGTACTCCCTTGAGGACATCAGGACGACGACCAGGGACTGCCAAATTTGCGCTGAGTGCAAACCGCACTTCTACCATCCTGAAACGGCGCAACTTGTCAAGGCCACCCGCCCTTTTGAGTGACTGCGTGTTGACTTTAAGGGCCCCCTTCCCTCCACCGACCGCAATGTTTATTTTCTCAATATTATCGACGAGTACTCGCGGTTCCCCTTTGCCATCCCCTGCCCCGACACCACTGCAACGTCCGTCATAAAAGCCCTGCGCCAGCTCTTCACTCTGTTCGGATATCCCTGTTATATCCACAGTGATAGAGGGTCCTCCTTTATGAGTGACGAGCTGCGCCGGTACCTGCTAGCTAGGGGCATTGCTACTAGTCGGACCACGAGTTATAATCCCCGGGGAAATGGACAGGCGGAGAGGGAGAAGGCCACACTTTTAGCCCTTAAGTCAAAAGGGTTGCCGGTCTCTCGATGGCAGGAGGTCCTCCCCGAGGCACTCCACTCTATCCGCTCTCTGTTATGTACATCCACCAATGCCACCCCTCACGAACGCCTATTCTCTTTTCCCAGGAAGTCTGCCACTGGGACCACCCTACCAGTTTGGCTGACGTCCCCAGGGCCAGTGCTGCTCCGGAAACATGTGAGGAATAATAAATACTCCCCGCTGGTCGAGAGGGTTCAGCTTCTACATGCAAACCCCTAGTATGCCTACGTGGGGTGGTCTTACCTGATGGGCAAGAGGTCACGGTCTCCGTCCGCGACCTGGTGCCCGCAGGAGCAGCAGACCACTACCCCGAACACTCCCCGGTAACTATGAACCCGGTACCCGAGGTGACACCACGCACACCAGGCCCTACACAGACTCCTCATGACACTCCTATACCGGGCATCTCGCACGCGCATATACCAAGCGCCTTGCACACGCATGAGGGATCACTGACGCCTAGTGGGCTGACACCTCCAGTCAGGCCGGAACCAGCACAACCTCCGTCTCTGGTGCAATCACCACCGGCTCCTGTGCAATCACCACCACTGGCACCTGTGCAATCACCACCACCGGCTCCTGTGCAATCACCACCACCGGCACCTGTGCAATCACCACCACCGGCACCTGTGCAATCACCACCGGCTCCTGTGCAATCACCACCACTGGCACCTGTGCAATCACCACCACCGGCTCCTGTGCAATCACCACCACCGGCACCTGTGCGATCACCACCACCGGCTCCTGTGCAATTACCACCACCGGCTCCTGTGCAATCACCACCACCAGCATCTGTACAATCACAGCCGGTGCTACGTAGATCGCAGCGACAGATTCGACCACCTGATAGACTTAACCTGTAAGAAATTTTGCCACATGGGGACTCTTTTTTAAAACAAAGGGGGGGGGGTGAATGTGGTGAACTACATATACCTGTCTGGACACGCCCCCTGCTGACAGCTCCTGTGGCTCTTCCCACGGACCCCTGTATAAAGGCGATTGAGGTCTGAGCCTGGCCCTCAGTCTCCAGGATGTAGTGTGGTGGTCACTAGCTACTGGTTCCTTCTTCCAGTCAATAAAAGCCGATATGTCGCCTTTACGTCTCAGAGAGAGTTATTGATGGTGCATCATCATGTCATCTCTGTTTCTGAGGCCCCCTTCAGAACATATTTCCGGAAGGTGAACCCTCGCAAGGCATCAGGCCCTGATGGTATACCTTGTAGGGTTCTGAATCCTGTGCCAACCAACTAGTAAGAGTCTTCAGTCTTTCACTGCTGAAACTGGAGGTTCCCACCTGTTTTAAAAAGGCAACAGTCATACCAGTGCTTAAGAAGAGCAGGGTGAGTGCATCAGTGACTATGACATTCACATCTACTGTGGTGAAGTGCTTTGCGAGATTGGTCATGGCCAGAATCAGCTCCTGCCTAGGTAAGGACCCAGACCTGCTGCAATTTACCTGTTGCCAGAATAGGCCTCCAGCAGATGCAATCTCACTGACTCTCCACTCGGCCTGGAATACCTGGACAATAGTAATATCTACATTAGGCTGCTGTTTATTGATTACAGGTCAGCTTTCAACACGATTAAATCCATAGCCTCCAAAGCCTGGGCCTCTACACCTAGATCCTTGACTTTCTTACCAGGAGATCACAGTCTGAGTTGATTGGAAATAACTCTTTGCCTCACTGACACTCAACACTGATGCACCTCAAGGATGCATGCTTATCCCACTGCTCTACCCTCTCTACACCCACAATTGTGTGGATAGGCACAGCTCAAATGCCATCTATAAATTTGTCGATGACACAACTTGTTGGCAGGATTTTGGGTGGTGACGAGGAGGCATATATGTGCAAGATTGATTAGCTAGTTGAGTGGTGTTGCAACAACAACCTTGCACTCAACGTCAATAAGAAATTGATTGTGGACTACAGGAGGTGGAAGTCGAGGGAACACTCATCAGTCCTCTTTGAAGAATCAGCAGTGAAAAGGGGGAGCAGTTTCAAGTTCCTGGGTCTCAACATCTCTGAAGATCTATCCTGGACCCAATATGTTGATGCAATTACAAGTAAGGCATGGCAGCTGCTATATTTTGGTCTGTTACAAATGATATTCACAAATTTCTAAAGATCTACTGTGGAGATCATTCTAACTGGTTGCATCACCATCTGCACAGAATTGGAAAAAGCTGCTGAAAGCTTTAAACTCAGCCAGCTCCATCATGGGCACTGGTTTCCCCAGCATCCAGGACACCTTCAAAAGGCGATGCCTCAAAAAGGCAGCACCCATCATTAAGAACTCCCATTACCCAGGACATGCTCTCTTCTTATTGCTTCCATCGGAGAGGAGGTACAGGAGCTAGAAAACACACCCGCAATATTTCAAAAACAGCTTCTTCCCCTTTGCCAACAATTTTTTGAATGGACAAGGAATCTATGAACACTATCCCTTCCAGCACCACCCTTTTTTGCCTGGCTAAACTAGTCCTCACCCTCAACGACTTCTCCTTTGACTCCTCCCACTTTCTCCAGACTCATGGGGCAGCCATAGGCACCTGCATTGGCCCAGCTATGTCTGCTTTTTCATTGGCTATATAGAACAGTCCATGTCCCAAGTCTTTCCCAGTAAAGCTCTTCCTCTGTTACATTGATGACTGCATTGGTGCTGCTTCATGCACCCCCGCTGAGCTTGTCAATTTCATCAACTTTGCCTCCAACTTCCACCTCCCCTTAATTTCATTTGGTCCATTTCTGACTCCTCCCTCCCCTTTCTCTATCTCTCTGTTGCCATCTTTGGAGAAGAACTGTCAACCTTCATCTGTAATAAACCTACGGCTATCAACATATACCTCTTCCCACCCTGTCTCCTGTAAAAATGCTATTTCCTTCTCTTAGTTCCTTTGTCTCTGCTGCACCTGTTCCCAGGATGAGGCTTTCCCTTTCAGGACATTAGAGATGTCCTCTTTCTTCAAAGAATGGGTTTTCCCTTTCTCCACCACTGATGCTGCCCTCACCTGCATCTCCTCCATTTCCTGGACATCCACCCTCACCCCAACATCCTGCTGCCTTAACAGGGATAGAGTTCCTCTTGTCCTCGCCTACCATGAGCCTTCAACATCACATTCTCTGCAACTTAGGCCATCTCCAAAGGGATCCTATCACCAAACACATCTTTACCTCAACCCCATTCTCTGCTGTCTGCCAGGGATCGCTCCCTCTATGATTCCCTTGTCCATTCATTCACCCCCCCCCCCCAATAATATCCCTCCCAACACTTATCCCTGGAAGTGGCCAAAGTGTTACACCAGTCCATTCACCTCCATTCAGGGCCCCAAACAATCCTTCCAGGTGAGGTAACACTTCACTTGTGAATTTGCTGGTGTAGTCTATTGTTTCTGGTGCACCTCCTCTGCAATAGTGAGACCCTCTGTAAATTGGAGAACCACTTCATCAAGCATCTATGCTCCATCCATGAAAAGAAATCATCCTTGTGGCCCAACATTTTAATTCTGATTCCTGTTCCTTTTCTGACATATCTTCCATGGCTTTGTCCTGTGCCACAAAGAGTTAAACCTCAGGGTAGACGAGCAACACCTTATATTCTGTCTAGGTAGCCTCCAGCCTGATGGTATGAAGATTGATTTCTCTTTCTAGTTAAAAATATTGCCCTCCCCCTCTCCTCTTTTTCTTTTCCCTACTCTGCCCTACCATTTCTTCTCACCTGCCTATCACCTCCCTTGGTGTCCTTCCTCCTTCGGTCCACTCTCTTCTCCACTCAGATTCTTTCCTCTCCAGCCATTTACTTTTCCCACCCACTTGGCTTCACCTATCACCTTCTAACTACCCTTCTTACCCCCCCCCCAACTTTTTATTCTGACATCCTCCCACTTTCTCCCTACCCCTGAAGAAGGGTCTTGGACTGAAACATTGACTGTTAGTTAATTTCCATGGATATTGCCTGACTTGCTGTGTTCTTCAGCATTTTGTGTGACACTATCTTTTCATATCTTTTTGCTCAACTTATTTATTTTTTAAATATATACAATACTGGGTAAAAGTCTTAGGCACACTAGATTTTTTAATATAGTTTTAGATGGTATGGCCACAATCTCAACATTATCGAGGCTGTCTGGATGACCTGGAGAGATGAAAGCAAACCAGACAGCCAAAGTCTGCAGAAGAACAGTGGGAAGTTCGCCAAGATACTTGGAACAACCTACGAACCGATTTTCTTGTAAAAATGCACAATAATGTACCTAAAGGAGTTGATGCAGTTTTAAAGTTTTGGTGGTAACACCAAATATTGATTCTAAGTTTTGACTGTCTACTGCTCTTTATAGTTATTTTTTCATATTTAGAAACTTTTCGATTCGTTATTTTTGAAAGCATCTTCCCTTTACGGATTTTTTACGTGTCAAAGACATTTGCACAGTAGTGTACTTTGTGTAATTTAATTTTTTATTTTTATGTATTGCAATGCACAAAAAAACAAATTTCATGACATACACCAGTAATATTAAACCTGATTTTGATCTGATTTACCATGTCAGGAATGAATTAGTAAGGAGCTGTTCTTGATTTAATAGTCTAGAATTGTTTTTACGTAACAGATGAAAATGACTCTGCAGAAGACTGCGAGACTGCTGTAACTGAAGTACTGGATTTACTCAGGTCAGGAGGCAGATACATTAGAATAACAGTCTGTGTTCAGCAAGTGTGTGTTTTTGTGGTTAGAAATGGCCACACAATGTAGGCTACATTTTGTGACACCCTTTATTCCTAACCAGAATCATCATGCACAATTCCTTCTAATTGTTATTGAGATCACTCTGATTTTCTAAAGGCATTTGTATTATGTAATTTATTTCTCATTGCTAATTTCACCATACTTGGAGAAGCTAAATCCTGTTTGCTGTAGGTTGTGAAGACACCTTAGTAAGTTTCCTTTGCTGTAAAATGGGTTCCTTCCAGCAAATCCTTTCAGTAATTCCTTCCAGCTCCAGCCCACTGGATGAAACTGTAATGTCCCTGTGTCATTTGCATAAAATATTGCTCAACAGATTAGTTGTTAGCTATGGAGCCTCAAGAGTTGCATATTTTAAGTCAAGTACAGTGGGATATATACTGTACATATAAATTGGTTTAATTGACAAAATCAATGATTTTTCTCAAGGTAGACGATTTCTATTCCTCAGTACTGTTGAGTTAGTCTGTTGTACTTAACCATAGAACCATAGGACACTGCAGCATAGTACAGACCCTTCAGCCCTCCATGTTGTGCCGACCCATTTAATATAGTAGCTGGAGTTGCTGCCCACCTTCATTTCCGCGTTTTAGTTGACTGTTGAGATTTAAAGTATCTGGGTGTTGAAATAGCCAGGACTTTTTTTTTGCTCCTGAGCGATTTGTAGGTTTCTAACTCACTTTGCTGCTTAACCTGCTCGTTGGTCTCTCGCGCTCCATTTCCTGAGGTAGCTGCTAGGAAATGAAGTAACTTTCAAGGTTTGAAATATTCTGCAATATTGGAAGCTTGGATTGGCTATTTGAAACTAAACTTCCAAATAAATTTAAAGGTCTTTTCAGTCAGAAATGTACGCTGGAGGAGTATTAATTTCTTCTGCTGTCCAGATAAAACAGCAGCATAAATTAAATTATTTGGCTTTTGTTTTTAGTCCTACAAAATCACAAATAAAGTAAGAATTATGCTGTAAACTTAAATTGATGTCAACTATTTGAATGAAAACTTTTTGATATAAACAGATTACCGATGAATAATTTAGTACAAGCTGTCATTCTATTATTCATTTCCTTATTTCTAGAATCTTTGATCTGAAATGCTACCTCTGTTTGTCTCTCCAGAAAATGCAGTCTGACCTAAATATTTCTAGCACATTCTGTTTTTATTTCGTAGAACAGAATTTGAGGAAGATTTCAGGCTTTGAAATTACTTTGAAGAAGTTTAAACGGTAAGGGCAAACCTCTGCCTGAGAAACTCCTAAAGATCTGCTGTTTCTGAGTTTAAAGTTCAGATCTCAAAAGACGAGTCTAAAACAGATGAGCAGATCTGTGGACTAAAGAAATAATTTTGCTTTCTACTTCACACTTACTGGACTTCCTGACATGATAAATCCTTTCCACTACCTGCGAGGCGCAAGTCCCAAGTACAAATGGAAAGTTCTCCACTTCTCTGCATGAGTGAAGCTCCCATAACTCTCACCTGTAGCAAAACAGCCAGCTTGTTTGCACCTCACTAAACATCCCTGTCCTCCACTATCAGTGTACAGTGGCTGCAATATGTACCCTGACAACTTCTCCCACCCAGAAGGACTATGCTTTCAGATATATGAGATCAACACCACTAGCCAGTGTCCCTACATAAATTGCACACCATCGAGCTATTCTTGCATCACCGTTAGGTCTAAATTGCAGAATTCTCTCCAATGGAATTGAGTAAGTATTTTCACCACATTGATCACAGTGGTTAACGTAGTTGGCTCTACCACTTTCTCAGTGGTAACAAAGGAAAGGGCAGTTAATGTTGACCTTGGGATCTTGACACCAGCAAAGATAATTTAGGCTAGACTGAAATTTTAATTATTATATATAATCTTAAATATTTTCATTCAATTATGAAATAGCAGATGAGCTGATGAAGTGTATTGCTTCAATCATCACTGTGAGAGACACCAGCAAAATCCCAGATATTTTAGAGTTAGCAGGTAGAAATGAGAATAATATATTTCTAAGGAGAAGGTCCTTGGTATGCTGAAAGGTCTGTAGGTGATAAGTCACCTAAAGCAGATGGACTACACACAAGAATGAGGTAGCTAAAGAGATTGTAGGGGCATTATTAGTAATCTTTCAAGAATCACTAGAATCAGAAGTGGTTCCAGAGGACTGTAAAATCACAAATGTCACTACACCTTTCAAGACGAAAGGGAGGTAAGGCAGGAAATTATAAACCAATTATCTGATTTCAGTGCTTGGCAAGATTTTAGAGTATATTATTAAGGATGAAGTTTCATTGTACTTGGAAGTACAGTAAATAAATAAAATGGGCCAAATTCAACATGGCTGCCTTCAGAAAAGGCAGAGGAGTCTGTGGATGTTTAGAAGGCCTTTGAAAAGGGGCCACACATGAGATTGCTAAACAACATAAGAGCTATGATATTTTAGGAAAGCTACTAGCATGGATAGAAGATTGGCTAACTGGCAGAAGGTAAAGAGTGAGAATAAAGGAGCACCTTTCTGGTTGGCTGCCAGTGACTAGTGGTGTTCTCCAGAGATTGGTTTTGTGCTTGCTATTTTTCACTTTACATATTAGTGATCTGGATGACAGAATTGATAGCTTTGAGACCAAGGCTGTGAAATGATTACAAAGACAGTTGCAGGGACAGGTGGTGTTGAAAAGCAGGGTATCTGCATTAGAACTTTGCTAGGTTGGGGGAATAGGTAAAGGACAGCTAGAATATATTCCAGGAAAGTATATGGTTATGCACTTTGGTGGAAGAAATCAAGGCTAGACTAATTTCTAAATAGGTAGTGAATTCAGAAATTTGGACTTGGTAGCCCTAATGCAGGATTCTCTAAAGTTAGCTTGCAGTTTGAGTTGGTAGTAAGGAAGGAAAATATAATTTTATCATTCACTTCAAGAGGGCTAGAATGTAGACCATAAGATAACAAGACACCGAAGACAATTTAGGCCATTTCTAACCATAAAGTCTGCAGCACCATTCGAATGTGGCTGATTTATTTTCACACACAACCCCATTCTCCTGCCGGTAACCTTCAGCACCCTTCCTAATCAAGAATCTATGAACCTACGCCTTAAATATACCCAGTGACTTGACCTCCACAGCCATCTGTGGCAATGAATTCCACAGATTCATCATCCTTTGGCTAAAAGACATTTCTCCTCAAGTCTGTTCTGAAGGAACATCCTATTTTGAGGCTGTGCCCTCTAGACTCTCCCACTGTTAGAAACTTCCTCTCGATGTCCACTGTCTCTAGGCATTTTAATATTTTGTAGGTTTCAATGAGATTCTCCCCTCATTCTTCTAATCTTCAGTGAGTACAGGCCCAGAGCCACCAAACGCTCATTTGTTACCCCAGGATCATTGTCATTAATTTCCTCTGGACCCTCTCCAATACCACCACATTGTCCTTAGACAATAGGAGAAAGGGGGAGGAGGAGGGGTCCCAGGGAGAAGTACTAGGCAGGTGAAAAGAAGTGAAAGGTCAGAGTGAAAAATAGAGTGAGGGGGGTAAGAGAAATTTGTTCCCCAGAAGGGTAAATTGAAATTCATGCCATGTACCCAAATGGAATATAAGGGTGGCCTCATGTTGGTACAAGAGCCCATGGATCAACATATTGCATTGGGAATGGAAATTGGAATTATAATGTTTGGCACCAGGGAGTCCCACTTGTGGGAGCACCAAACACAGGTGAGGTGTTGCCTTACCTGGAAGGACTGTTTAGGGCCCTGACTGGCGGTGAGGGAAGTTCTATATTGGTGAGACCCACTGTAAACTGGGAGATCGCTTCTGTTAGCACCTCTGCACCATCTGCCAAAGTGGTACTTCCACATGGCCAAACATTTTACTTCAATTTCCATTCCCATTCTGATGTTACTTCCTCCTGGGTCTCCTCCTCATTCCTTTTCTCCTGTTGTCCACTCTCCTTTCCTATCAGATTCTTACTTCTCCAGCCATTGACCTTTCCCACCCACCTGGCTTCACCTTCCAGTGAGCCTCCTTCCGCTCCCCCCACTTTTTATTCTGGCATCTTCCCCCTTCCTTCTCAGTCCATAACATCGACTGTTCACTCTTTGTTCACAGATGCAGTCTGACCCGCTGAGTTCCTCCAGCGTTTTGCGTGAGTTGCTTTGGATGTCCAGCTTCCTCAGACTTTCTCATGTTTGTGACTACACTCATCCAGGCTGCCTTCCCCACATTTCAATTCAGCCACCATTGTACTAAAGAACTCTACACCTTCAGAACTAAACAACTACTGCCCAGTGGCACTGACGTCAATCATCATGAAGTTCCTTGAATGGCTGGTAATGGCACATCTTAAAACCTCCAATCCTGTCAGATTGGACACTCATCAATATACTTACTGATAGAAGCACTCTACAACAGATGCCATAGCACCCATCATGCACCTGGCCCTGACACACCTAGAAAACAAGGATCCATGTCAGAGTGCTGTTTCTTGATTTCAGTTCCGCATTCAACACTATTATCCCACAGACTTTGGTGAAGAAACACCTACTCCTTGGTCTAAATACACCACTGTGCAACTACGTGTTAGACCTTCCTACCCAAAAGACCTCAGAGAGTCATGATGCACTACTCCGCCACTCTTCCCTCCCCATCATCCTTCGCGTTGGTGCCCCCCAGCCAATTGCTGTAGACTCTTCTCACCACGACTGCACGGCTAAACTCCCGAGTAACCACTTTGTGAAGTTTGCCAATGACACAACAGTTGTGGGGCTTGTCATCGGCAATGATGAGATGACCTGCAGAGAGAATGTGGAAGAGATTGAGGCCTGGTGCCAGGGAAATAACCCCTTCCTCAATGTCGACAAGGCAAAGGAAACGGTTATCAACTTCCGGAGAACTCACGCAGCAGTGGAAACTGTGAACTATTCAAATTCCTGGGAGTACACTTCACACACAACTTCTCATGGTCCCAGAACAGATTCTACACAATCCAGAAAACTCACAAGTGCCTCTACTTTTCGAGTAAGCTGAAGAGAGCTAGACTATGCATACCTATCCTTACATCATTCTACAGATGTGCAGTAGAGAGCATCCTTAGAAGCTGCATCACTGCTCGATAAGTAAACTGCTCTGCAGCAGACAGCTAGACTCTACAATGGGTAGTCAAAACTGCCCAATACATCACTGGCAATGCCCTACCCACCATACAGAAAGTATCGGAAAAGGGCCAGTAAGATCATGAAGGATCCCACCCTTCCGGCTCATGATCTGTTTATCCCACTCCCATTAGGGAGGAGGCTATGTAGCATTCGCACCAGGACCCACCAGACCGATAAAAAGCAGTTACTTTCCTTAAACAAGAATGCTGATCAGCACCTCTACCCACTATCAAACCCATCCCCAACCATCACTTCTTCACCATTTCCCCTCACTCACCTGTTGTAGACGCTTCTTGCCTGGCAGCACTTTGTGGACAATCAATCTATCTCAGTATATAGACTATCTTATATATTTATATGTATTGTGTTTTTATATTATTATAGTGGTCTTTATCTTATTATGTATATATTTGTGCTGCATCAGATCCGGAGTAACAATTATTCCAATTTCCTCTACACTTGTGTTCTGGAAACGACCTTGAATAATCTAAAATCTTGAAAAGGACTGAATTAACAAAAGGTCAATAGCCATTTCCCAAAGGGAAAGATATGCCACTCAATCCTCAATTGTCATGATGATATTTACATTAAAAATCTCCTTTCACTTCAAGAAGTATACAATTTCAGCCAATAAATGGGTCTGACGTAGCAGAAATACACTAAGCAAGTTCTGTGTCTGTGGGCTGGATGGACCATGGTGATTCTCGTGAAGTATTTAATCAAAGTGATGATCGCATATTCTGCCCTATGTATAGAGAGCAAAGCATATACCAGTCTTGCCTGCGTGGTAGCATTTCTAATTTTGAATCAGAAGTTAATTGTGCAGACCTGTTTAAGCACAAATTAGACTTGCCACTTTGGTGAAATACAGAGAAGAGTGCTGCACAGTAAGAGATTGAAGTTTTCAGATGAAACTTTCTGCTCAGGCGCTAACTGCTTTTTCAGAAGAAAGGACAAGGCAGTATTAGAAGACGATCAAGGAATCCTTCCAGGGTTCTGACTAACATTTAATCCCTACATTTATACTGGCAATGCATTTTTACTGTTTATTTATCCTGATGCCATTTGTCAGTCCTTGCTACCTACAAGTTGATCACTTAGGTGACAGACCAGAGAGCAATTGGTGCCTCTGACTGAGCACAGCATTGAAAAATTCACAATTACAGCTGTTTACTGAAACATAACAAATCTTCTCAAGAACCGTCATTTTATTAACACCTAAATAACAAGAGATTTCAAACGAAGCGCATCACATTTTAAAATTCACATTGGACACTCATATCACAAATTAAATTCAGCAGTATCATGCACTATTGATACATAGAAAATATCTAAAATAGGATGTTCATTCAAACAATGTCAAAATTGGGAATATCCCAACATGATAAGCTACGCTTTACATTCCGACCGAAGTGCCCATTTATTACAGGAGTTCTAGATTACAGCGAGTACATATTACAGTGCAAACAGTACAAGAATGCTTGTGATCATGGATTGAAGAAAAGATTCCGCCTCACAATGTAAAATTTAACATCAGGTTAACTAAATAGGAGGCCATGCCAAAATAATTGCCTGCCCAGCAAAAAGCTGGTACATTAGGCTGGTTGTGTGACACTTTTACTCATCAGTTTAGTTTAATATTATAAAGTACGTTATCCATGATCTGGACTGTAAGATTTTAAACCAGGAGGGTCACTTCATGTATAATGCCTCACTTGAAGGCAGTGCAGGGAGTACAAGTTCATTTCAGAAATGCCATCACTATAGTTACAAAGTGCAACAATTTTGATCAGTGATAACAATACAAATTTACTAAATTAATTAGATAGTTTAATGTAATTGTGACAAAGGTGAACAGAGCTTTGGACTGGTCAAAATTACCAAAGATTTAAGTAATCCTGAAAGAAGCAAAATAGAATACATACCACTTACTGAAACATACATTTTAAGTTGCATGCCAGGAGAAAGCTTGTAACACACTGGAGGAACCATTCAATGGAGCCAATTTTAGAAGAAACTGATTATTCTTGTAATGATCTGTTTACTCCCTGGATCCAATGACAAACGAGGTGGATAATTCAGATTGTTTTCCATTAGCTTCATGCCTGTTTCTCTCCAGTGACTGTTCAAACATTGTACATATGCCATTAAGGATGGGGTGGGCAGAAATCAAAGTTGATAACTGCACTGTAAATTGAGGCTAACCCTCACTAATATGGTACTGAGCCTTCAGCAGAACTATCCATACCAAGGCACCCTTTGATCACTCTGTATT
Source organism: Hypanus sabinus (assembly GCF_030144855.1). Classification (NCBI taxonomy): domain Eukaryota; kingdom Metazoa; phylum Chordata; class Chondrichthyes; order Myliobatiformes; family Dasyatidae; genus Hypanus; species Hypanus sabinus. The sequence goes on along the minus strand of NC_082709.1, from coordinate 148,919,146 downwards.
AAATACACTCACAGACTGATAAGATGATGCTATTTAAATATTTAATGCATTTATTAGGATAGTTAACCCGTGCCGAAAGATGTATTCACAAAACATCCAGTATCAAAGTGTCAAATTTGATTTTAACTTTAAAGATGCATTTAATTGCAATTTAGCAAGCCTATTAGCATACAACTTATTGCCTCTTTGAAACTCAGATTTATAGAGGATTGGAGTGAGATTTAATGCATCTCTCAATACGTAATAGGATCAAGAGGAAGTCGTTCAGCCCTTTAAGTCTGAATAGCTGATCAACTACCCCTTCTCCACTTTTCCAGATACACATGCTAGTTAATCCTACAGCTTGTGTTTCAGCTGACGGGAGGACTCGAAGACTGAGGCTTCAACTGAAAATATTTAATGACAAATTAGCTTCAAATGTATAACTACCATTTAAATCCTTTTTCAAAATTCTGTCTAGAAAAATCATTTGATTTTGCATGAAGAAATTTGAAGTCATTGTTGAATGGCATTGATGTGAAAGATAATTGTAAGTTAAAGCAAAAAATATAAAATCTCTCGGCTAGCTCATCAACTCTTCCTAAATTACATGATATTTAAACAAGTTGGTTTGGAAACTTCTTCGCTCAGAGGGTGGTGTGAGTGTGGAACCAGCTGCCTGTCATGTGGTGGGTGTGGCTTTGATTGCAATATGTAAGAGAAATTTGAATAAGTACATGGAAGGGTGGATTAAGGAGGGTTACAGTCCTGCTGCCAATCAATGGACTAGGTAGAATAATTGTTTGGCATAGACTAGATGGGCTGAAGGTCCTGTTTCAAGCTGTGGTGATCTATGACTCAAAGGTAGAATCAATAATAAACCCTCCCCCCAATTTCCATCGTGAGTAAGTAGAGCACATAGTTTTAAGCAGAAGCGGGAGATGAAATTTTATTTTTATATGGTAACTTTCAAAATTGAATTGTACACTGCTATGAGTAATAGAGAAATAAAAATAGATTTTGGAATAAACTAGATAGCTTTAAAGAAGTAGTAAGACATTGTGGTAAAAGTGACCTCTCTCTGCTGTGTACAATTCTGTGATAAAGGTCGCCTAGGGTAATGAGCAAACCTTACCTCACCATGGCAGACTAGACGGTTGATTCCTTGATGTGTCTTCATTTACCTGTTCATAGGAGCAGAATTAGGCCAAATGACACATGAGTTTTTCTTGCCATTTATTCATGCCTGGTTTACTTCTAACTCTCAACCCCATTTTCCTGCCTTAACCCCGTAACCTTGCTAATCAAGAAACTATCAACCTCTGCTTTAAATATACCCAAAGACTTGGCCTCCACAGCCAACTGTGGCAATGAATTCCACAGCTGCACCACCCACTGACTCAAGAAATTCCTCCTTGTTTCTGCTCTAAAGGGTCATCCTTTTATTGAGGCGGTGCCTCTGGTCCAAGACTCTCTCACTATTGGAAACATTGTCTGCACATCTATTCTATATTAAAGTGTTTCAATATGGGGTAGGCTTCCCATTCATCTAAACTTCGGGGTGCATAGTCTGAGAGCTATAAAATGCTCCTTATATGTTAACACTTTCATCCTTGGTAATATTTTTATAAGCGCCTGTAGACACGCTCCAATGGCAGCACATCTGTCCTCAGATACTGGCTCCAAAACTGCTCACAATACTCCAAGTGTGGTTTATAAATCCTCAACATTACACCCTTGCTTTTACATTCTAGTCCTCTTGAAATGAATGCCAACATTATATTTGACTTCCTTACTACCAACTCAACCAGCAAGTTAACCTTTAGGGAATGCTGAACCTCTGATTTCTTAATTCTTTCCACAATTAGGAAATAGTTTATGCCTTTATTTTTTCTAAAGGGCATGACCATACACTTCCATAAATTGTATTCCATGTGTCAATTCTTGCCCATTTTCTCAACTTGTCCGGTTGCTTTGTGACTCCACACTACCTGTCCCTCCATCTATCTTTGAATCAGTCTGCAAACTGGCCACAAAGCCCTCAATTCCATCATCCAGATCATTAACATATAATCTGAAAAGGAGCAGAAACACCCATCTCTGCAGAACACCACCAGTCAACAGCAGCCCATGAGTAAAGGGCCCTTTATCCCCATTCTGCTTTCTGCCAATCAGCTATCATAGCTAGTGGAATTCAATTCAACAATACCTTTGGCTCCTATACAGTTTAGCAGCCTGATGTATGGCACCTTGTCAAAAGCCGGAAAATCCATGTAAACAAAATCCACTCAACTCCTTTATTTATCCTACTTGCTACTTACTCAAAAAATTCAAACAGATTTGTCAGGAAAACCCTCCTGTTTAGAAAACTATCCTGAGTTTGGCCTACTTGGTCATGTACTTCCAAGTCCCCCCAAAACCACATTCTTAATAACAGATTTAAAATCTTACCAACCACTGAAGTCAGGCTAACTGACCTATAACTTTCTGTCTTTTGCCTCTCGCCCTATTTGAAGATCGGAATGGTATTTGTGTGTCCGCTTGAACCATCCAGAATCTAGTGACTCTTGAAAGATCACTGCTAATGCCTCTGCAATCTCTTCAGCCACCTCCTTCAGAACCCTGCAGTGTAGTCCACCTGCTTCATATTTTTTATTTGGACCTTTCAGCTTCCCAAGCACCTTCTCCTCATTACCAGCAACAACAAACACATCTACTCCCCTCACACCACAACTGACTTCCTTGAATTTCTGACATGTTGCTGCTGACTTCCACAATGAAAATGGATGTTTATTAAGTTTTTCCTGCCATTTTTTTGTTCCCCTTTACTATGTCTTCAGTGTCACTTTCCAGTGGTCCTATGTCCACTCTTGCCTCTCTTTTAGTCTTTATATAGTATATCTGATGAAACTTTTGGTATCCTTTTTATATTCTTGGTTGGCTTAGCATCATAGTTCAGCTTTTCTCCCCTTATTGTTTTCTTAGTTCCTTCATTTGGTTTGTAAAGGCATGCCTATTCTCTAATTCTCCACTAATTTCTCAAAACTATGTCCTTTTGTTGCTTTTATGCTCTCCTTAACCTTACTTGTCAGTCACGGTTTCCTCAACGTTCCCTCAGAAACCTCCCGCTTCTTTCAGATGAGATCATCCTGCAAATTCCAAATTACTCTCAGAAACTCCTGCCATTACTACTCTACCATCCTCTCTGCTAGGGTCCCCTTCCAATCAACTTTGGACCATTCCTTAGTGGCAGCAATTGAACCCTACAGTTTGTTCCAAAGAGTCAGACTGGAAAACCCTGTCACCTGCAGACTGGACAACTATATAAACATCACAATGAGAAAAGGATCCGCTAACAGTCATATGGTATACATAATCAAATACCCTTTTGAAGAGCGTTATGACTCTAACGACACAGGTGCAACATATTATAGTTCAGTAATACTTGGTTTGCAATTATGCATCATACTCAAACAATGTGAACTACTCACTTTAATTACATAAACAATTCTCAAGGAGAGAACTGAGAACTTGTGAATCATTCTCTGATCTAGATTTGTATTATGTGGAATAATTTTGAGTTTTTTTGGTTTTGTGGAATGGCAAATCCCTTTCTGGCCAGATTTACTGGTTAAAACTAATATGATTTTTTGTGTTCTACTTGCAGAATATAGTTGAATGGAAGACTTATGTCTATATTTCCAATTTTTATAAAACTGTTTTTTTCCTTAGGTAGGTAGTAAAAGTTTATTAAATACGTTAATAATTACTGCCCTTGGAAAACTGCTGCATCTGCAATTTGTGCCTTCAATATCTATTTCCCTGCAGGGGATGATGGGAATGCCGTACATCATTCATGACATAATACCGCCATTTAAATATTAATGAAAGTGTATGCTTGCATGACTTGTATTGCAAAAATCGTGCTGAATATAGTATTTTCTAGTGTGCAATGAAGTGCCAAACACAAACTTTTAAAGATAGACTGTTTTAATATTCCTATTCAATTATTCAATCCAGTCTGCAATATTTGTGCATTTACTGAAGGTTCATAGGAGACCCAATTATTTTTTCCTTTTTGAAGTTGCTGATTGAGCTTTCAAGTTGCAGGTTGCAGCACAGGGCGTTCTATATTCTTCTCAACTTAATCTGCCAAGATTTAACTGGTATGCATCTTTTATTGCTCCCTTACTCATTTATCGCCTCCATGGTGTCAAGGTCTGCAGTTCCCAAATACCACAATCATTTCACTCTAATAGACTCTGCAGGTTATTCCAGCAAAGTTAAAACTTATTTTCTTGACGTGCTTATAAAGATAAAGCCGAACTTGCCCAAAATACATCTTAGGTTAAAACTTTGGAAATGTTACCCCAATACTCTTATGCATATATATGTACCACTAAATGAAACATGAATCCAAATCTCCAAAACTTCTTGTCTTAATACTATGCTTTTCAAAAGATCTTCTACCTAAATTTTTACCTTCCATATCCTGAACTATTCCTGTTAGATTCTGGATTCCAGCATTGTTTCAATTATTTCTAGTCTCATCTCTGCATTTTTATTAAGTTAACTAATGTCACCATGTTGCTCCTTTGAAAATGATTACAGTTCTCAGTCAGAATTGTTTTTCTTTTACACGTGAGCTCTGCAAAATTGTAATTGCCTTTTCTTATTGAAGTCATGGAAGTCTTTAACAGTTATTGAAACAAGATCATACATTTACTTTATATGATAGCTAATTTATTATTAAAGTTTTATCATTTTGTAGATTGAGATGTTTCATTGGACTTTTCTAATTAGGAAAAGTAATTCAGTTTTATGAAATTAAGTTCAAGTTGTTCAAACTGCCTAAGGGAAAAAAGTGGAACATTGTACAATAAAACTAACTCTTCTACAATTACTTCAGACTCCTGACTATGTAGAACAGAGTGATCTAGGAATAATGGTGCATAGTTCCCTGAAGGTGGAATCTCATGTGGATAGGGTGGTGAAGAAAGCTTTTGGTATGTTGGCCTTTATAAATCAGAGCATTGAGTATAGGAGTTGGGATGTAATGTTAAAATTGTACAAGGCATGGGTAAGGCCGAATTTGGAGTATTGTGTACAGTTCTGGTCACCAAATTATAGGAAAGATGTCAACAAAATAGAGAGAGTACAGAGAAGATTTACTAGAATGTTACCTGGGTTTCAGCACCTAAGTTACAGGGAAAGATTGAACAAGTTAGGTCTTTATTCTTTGGAGCATAGAAGGTTGAGGGGGGACTTGAAAGAGGTATTTAAAATTATGAGGGGGATAGATAGAGCTGACGTAGACATGCTTTTTCCATTGAGAGTAGGGGAAATTCAAACAAGAGGGCATGAGTTGAGAGTTAAGGGGCATAAGTTTAGGGGGAACTTCTTTACTCAGAGAGTGGTAGCTGTGTGGAACGAGCTTTCAGTAGAAGTGGTAGAGGCAGGTTCGGTATTGTCATTTAAAGTAAAATTAGATAGGTATATGGACAGGAAAGGAATGGAGGGTTAGGGGCTGAGTGCAGGTTGGTGGAACTAGGTGAGCTTAAGCGTTCAGCATGGACCAGAAGGGCCAAGATGGCCTGTTTCCATGCTGTAATTATGGTTATAAATAATAGAGATTCTCCACAGCTTCTGACTACCTGATTTGGATACAGGCAGTACATATGAACAAACATTTGGAAAACACCGAGATGAATTTGCTGGCTTCTGCACTTCTGTCCTGTGGGAACTCCATTTCCAGCTGCTTTTCTAAATTGCAAACTGTTCAGGTTCTCAGGAACAGAACCCTGCTGAAACCTAGAGAAGGGGAGATCCTGTGCTGAGTTACCAAGTCATTCTAAGTTATTTTCTATCAACTATTACACTCGCCATTTTAAGTGTACAAGACGTTAAGCATCAATTGATTTATTCAAATAAAACTGGATGGTCCAGGATCAGAAACAACTTTAAAGCTATGAATCTTCTTAAGTGTGTATATAAGAGCATAACACCAAAGGCTGTTGATCTTGTTTGGGAAACCATGGCATGCTGACCTGACGTTACATTACAAAGTAAACACAGTTGGCAGAGGGAATCATATAATCAACCCAATGAACATCTCATGTTTCTGCAGGTTTAAGATTTAAATCCATCAATAAATTTGGAGGAGTTGGGTGAAAGAGAATTAATTGGCAATGTCTTACACAACAACTCACATTTCCACACTGATAGATGTACTCAGTTACACCTTGTTAATGCACTATTCGACTCCAAAACCAGTTTCCCATTTCTTTTAAAATTCTCTAATTGAAGGTTCATATAGGGGACAATCTACCTTTCAGCTAAATGAATGACTGATCCCCTACCCCTAAACTTAGGGTGTTAATGGCAGCCAAGAAGCTCCTGCCATTGAGTCATTTACCAATACCTAGTGACATCTGCTGACTGTAGTCTGTCAACACCATTTCTAGGAGATGTTTGGAGATTCTGGGTTAGGCCACAGGCTTCAAGTGGCATGATCAGGGCCAAGTACGAGTGGGGGGGGGGGCGGGTGGGCAAAGTTGTGATTTTGTGTGGGTATATGCATGCAGCTAAGTTTGTGTAGCAAATCTTAATCTCCAATTGTCTTGGACCTCTTCGCGTCAAACCAAAACCACGCTTTATCAAGGAGTGGCTGGTGAGCAATGGCCACCTCACGTTTCACATATAGGCAACTTGCACCCCTCAGGACCGAGGCAGAAGAGATACTGTTAGTTCTGGGGGACCGCCTGAGGAAAGTTAGTGGTTAGAAGTTTTGGCTAATAAAAATATTATGTTCCATTGATCACATTCTCACTTGAAGGTCCTTAGTCTGACAACGAATCCCAAGTTGGGATTCAGACTTGGATTTCATGCCATCTCATGAAACAACTCTGATAAATATATTTTAATACCTGCTTCAAAGAAACCCCAGACCAGCTGGTTACTCAACATTGTTGTTATCCATGAATCGGCTGTGCTCTTAATGTACAGAAAGATGACAGCTAAACAAGAAAAAAACTATATTACAAGAAACAAAATACAGTATGAGGCTTTCATTGGTCTTGCCCAGATCAGAATGTCTGCTCCTTTGTTCTTAAATCTTGGTAATGACAGCAATAATGTACAAGCTAGAACTGCTAGATATTAAAGATTTACCATGAACTTATATCTGGGAGTTGTCAATGTCAGCGCAGGGATCAGCACGTGTATATTGTATATGATAATATGGACTAACTAACCATAAAGTAATTGCTTCAGTTCTGATTAGCTCTCTCAATGACACTCGGGTAAACAGCTTACGAATCATTAAAGGTTGGATAATTACCTATCAATTCAAATTATGTGGTGTCTGAAAATAAACATATTCAACTTGAAAACCTTACAAACCAGCATCTTCATGGAGATACAAGCATTTTTGTTTAGACAGTCACTGCAGACATAAAATGTTTTTTATCAAAGTATTCTCCTGCTTGCTTATTGCAACCTGGTCTGGCCACTTCTGTTTTCTCACATAAATATTAGTGATTTTTGTCATTATTGTTTTATTGGTTGTCCTGTGGAATTTATATGTTAGTGGTCCATAAATAGTTGTTTTTAATTTAGCGGGAAATAAAAATCCTTAAAAAGAATTCATAGATGATTAAACCCCACTTTCATTCTCTTCAATGTGTACAAGTAATTATAGATTTCAAGATTGACTCAGTACATTGAAAGGGATCTGCTGATGTAGCAGAGCATTACAGTTTCTTTCAAGGTTCTCCAAGGTAAGTGAGTGGAGGAAACTCCTCTGTGGTTTACACTGGCAGGTTTTTTTTTGCAAAGGCTAATATCCTGACAACAAAATTAACTATGTTGGGCAAGTAATTTGTTCAGGTTTGAAACCATTTCTCTTAACCAAATAGTCCTCTTTCAAAGAACAATATTGAAACAAAACAGGCAATTATAATGATTCTGGTTCATACATGGAATAAAAAGTTATTTTAAAAAGTGCAAAGAAAATTAAGTATAAAAAAATGTTATTCAGCTGCATGACTATTTTCCATTCTACAAAGTTGCAGCTCCATATGACTTCTGTATCAAAAAATTCATAAACGAGAACGATTAGCTGTACCTACTAATAATCTGCTTCATCTTCATCTGTATTCACTAGAGGAATGGAATTTCATTGTCCCACATCCTGCACTTGGGTTACATTGTCTGCATGTAAGTCACACTGCACTTATGACACTGATGATCATTACCACCTGCACAAGGTGTCCTCCATGATTTTTCTATTGCACATCATAGTCATTTGACATTCGTCAAACATGGAAGTTTGCCTGACTCAATATCTATGAGCCTGAGGTTCTACAGATTCTCCTTGGATTTCATGATCTTCATACTCCTTTTCCATTGCTTCTTTTGCTCAATATCCTAAGCTGTGCTGATTGAGCAAAACGTCGGGCTGTACAACGATCCCTCCATTAGTGACTTGCTTTGGATATAATGTTGACTCTTAGATTTGCTAACCAAACCGGTGGGGAAATTAAGAGTCATGAAGCTTTGGGGAAAACGTCCTCAAATTTAGATTATAGTTCAATATTTTCCCTCCATCATGTAGTTCTGTATTCTTAACATTTAGTAGATTGTCTGGATTTTACAACATCAGATCTATTACACATAGCAGACTAATGTGAAAATGCTCATGCAGTGAGAATAGTTGGCAAAGATCTAGAAAATTCATTAAGTCATTCATGGTAACCACACCAAACAACAGCAATAGGACACTGCTGTGTTCTGCATCAGGGAATTTCAGAGGCAAAACACATACAACACAATATTGCTGATATACAGTGCACTCAATGCTACCAACCAGGAATACATTTCTAGGCACAGATAAAGACATTAGTGTGAAATTAAACATTCCAGCTACACCAAGTATTCCTTTCCGGCTTATTGGGATGGAGGCCAATTGAGCCAAACATTTTACAATATATGTGCCTTTTTCTCCCCCTCTTCCCAATCAAGTGACCTTTAGAAAGAACACTCACTATACATGGATGGAGGAGTTTGCTTTCAAATTTAGATTTTCTTCTGTGGCGAATATTCACCGCTAGTACAAACTCGATTCTTTCAGTTGAATGTCAAATCATTCTATCCAAAATCCTTTAATTTTCCTTCTGTTAAGCGATGCTTCCTGGTCCTATTCTGAAATCCGGTGGTTCAAGACTTGTTGGGGAATAAGTCACCGCTGGCTCTTTAATCCAGAGTAATGGAACACCATTTTTGGCATCAGACTTTTTCTGTGAGTTTAGAGTCTTGTAGCGTGTTAGTAAAATAGCAATAAGAAGGACCCCAAAAATTGGAAAGGGATAGAAAAATATGAAGTAAAACAGGGCATCATTTGAACAAATTGCTTGCTGAAGAGAAGAACCTGCAGAAAAGAAATAATGAAAAGATCAGAAACTTCCTATTGTTTTTGTCATTCCTATTACGCTGGTTCATATTTCTTTCTCTTCAAACTACGTCACTCAGTTGTAGATCTGTGCCTAAAACAGTCCATTGTTCTAACTTAGTAAATACTTTGGGTACAGCATGCTGGTGGCTCATCCAAGACATTTGAGCAATTCAGAAAATGAACCCATTGTTATTACTCCATTTGTTCTAACAGAGAAAAATCAAGGCAGCAGATGTTATTCTGAAATCAGTGAATAGCTCCTGAATAACATTTGTTCTTGTCCTCCTGGAACACACACAATTTGCAAATACAAACCGCAACTGCCTTGTAACATTATTATTTTCTTCTTTTTAATTTGGGCTTCCTCCAGAAATAGATTTATTTCATAGGCAGCTGGTATTTACAAAGGATTAAATTATCTGAAGGTTTTAGCCATTGATAGAAACCACATCTTTTTTTAGCTTAAATTCCCCAATGGTTCACAAGAAGCTATGTCAAATGAGTACATCCCTTCTAATTTTGAAGAAGATTTAAACTCACATAAATGGATAAATGGCATTCTCTTCTCTCTTACATTACTAATGAGGCATCCTATTTGTGCCCAGAACCTCCTTTTATTGTTTCAGATCTATAGTCTGGTTGCTTTGCTTTCCACGTATCTAAATATAAGTAATTTTTTAATATATCAGAACTGATAACAAGGCTCATGTCCCGAAATAAACCTAAAGGTGGGCAACTCTGATTAATAAATAATTTTCATGCGGGGCCAGTATAATGCATACTTTTATATTATTTCTTCCTGGCTGGTTAAAGGATCATATACTAATAGATGCCACTGTGTTTTAGAACACAACAGCTCAGAAGGTATCATAAGTAGCTGTTATTGAATCCCACGCTACTGGTTTTTTTCTCTACAAAGAGGGATTTCATTTTTTGACTATGAAAAGAAATGTGAAACTCTAGCACAGCCTTTAAGATGACACATCTCTATGGACTGCCTTAGGGCATTTCCCCCCCCCCCAAACATTAACAGGGCTATAGAGAAGCCAGCTGCTTCTGTAGCTACAAATGCACGTTTGTCACTCTCTATCAACTTGCATTTACGTAGCAACTGAAACACAGAAAATCACCCCGAGGCATTTAACATAAGTACAATGATGTAAAGATTAATACTGAGCAGAGAGCAGGAATTTTGAAAATGTGTGACAAATCCTCACAGATCAGAGACTGTTTCGATCCTGACCTTGATTGCTGTCTGCATTAAAAATGTTTGTTTCTCCCTGTGAATGGCGCGTGTTACTTATTTTGTTTTTATTTAGAGATTCGAAAAGGTAAGAGGCCATTCTGCCCTAACAAATTTCTAACCCGCACAGTTTTGGAATGTGGGAGGAAACTGCAGCACACGGAGGAAATCCATGCAGAAAGCAGTGGAATTGAACCCGGCTCACTGGTGCTGTAATAGTATTATGCTCTGACAGTCTGGCTGGTAGGTTAATTGGCAGCACCATATTGCCCGTAGAAAGTAGTGGGAGGTTTGTAGTGATGGGAGTTGGTTGGAATGGCAATGGAAACCTGGGATTTGTATGGAGAGGTGCTTGATGGCTTATGGATGCAGATGGCTGAATTGCTGGTTTTCTTTCCTTATGACTCCATGCCACGATGAGATGAATCTGAAGGATACCACTTCAAGAAAATAAAATGAGATTTAGAGGGACTTAAAAAAATATTCACTTTTCAGAACCTGTACGCTTCCGGCAGAGTCGGCATTTTCTGCCCATTTTTGTAAAGCCCTTGGAACGGTGATTGTGAGACCAGTGAAGTTATTCATTACATTGTGTCATAGGAAATTCCAAGATTTAATCCAGTGATGATGAAGCCCCAGTGATATGTTTCTATGTAAAAAATGACACCCGACTTTGAGGGAAGCTGCAGGTGATGGTGTTTTCATTCCCCTGAAGTCCTTGTTCCTTTTCAGGTAGAGAATGTGGATGGGGCTATTGTAGTAGCCTGCGAAAGTTACTGCGATGCCTTTTGTAAGGAGTTGATGGGGTTGTTTATCCTGTTGTTAGCACCTAGAGAGTTGCTGGACCAGCCAGGCCAGTGGAGTGTATCCCATCACACTATTGACGTGTGCCTTGTGCAAAGTAGAAAGGCTTTGGAGTACCGGGAAACCTGTCACTCAATGCAACATATTCAGTCTCCACTCTGCTGTTATAGTCACTAAAGTGCTTATAATACTTCGAGTTAAGTTTTTGATCCATGCAACCCCTAGGATGTTGGTGGGACGATAACACAAAAATGGTAATGCTGTCAAACAGTCTCTTACTCTCTCCCTCTCATTAGTCCACACTGAATGTTGTTTAATTTTTTTTTAGCTTGAGTGGTTTCGTTTGCCGAGGAATTGTGAATTGAATTGGACAGTGTGCAATCATCAGCAGACATTTCCACTTCTAAACTTGTATTGGTGACAGAGTAACTGGGTGCTCTCCCAGCCACCCACCATCTTGACTTGGAAAAGTATCACCATTCCTTCACTGTCACTGGGTCAAAATGTTGGAACTCTCCCTCCCGAACAACATTATTAGTACACTCACTCCTCAGACTGTAGTGGCTCAAGAAGCAGCTCACCACCATCTTCTCAAGGACAAAATCAAATCAAAAGGACCTCTGATTAAATCTATTTTTAGTAAAATGGAAGGAATATCATTTATAAAACAGCTCAAGATGATTGATTCTGGAATACTGCTCTGAGAAACACATGCTGAGGCAGAGATATATTGACATTTAAAAAACCCCAAGTGCTTTTCTTTGAACAAATTATGACCTCAACCACTGGAGTATTTTATCCACGATGCCCTTCAGTTTTATCCAAGCTCCTCAATGGCACATTTGGTCAAGTGCTGTCTTGATATCAAGGACAATCACTCTTGCTTTGCCTCTGGATTTCAGCTCTTTGGTCCATGCTTGAACCAGCAGTGTGGAGGTCTGGAATGGAGTTGTCCAGGAAAACCCCAAGTGGAGCAAGTTTTTAATGAGCAAACGCCATTTGATAGCACCTTCAGAGACACCTTCTATCATTTTGTGATGGCACGGTATAGGTTGATTTAGTAATAATTACCTGGATTGCATAAGAACATAAAGACATAGAAGCAGGTGTAGGTCATCTGGCCCATTGAGCCTGCTGCACTATTCAATAAGATCATGGCTGATCTGGCCATGGATTCATCTCCACCAGGTCCTTTATTCTGCTGTTTTGGTTGCACAGGACGTATCTGGACAATTTCCATGCTGTTCAATAGATGCCTGTGGCTGAACTTGCTGAGGCCTCAGGTTCACCAGGTCCTTTGTCCTGCTCTTTTGGTTATACAGGACATACCTGGAAAATATTCATGCTGTTCAAAGGATGCCAGTGGTGTAACTCTGCTGGGACTGCTCGAAAAGGGATGCAGATAGTTTTGGAAAGGAGGTTATTGCAGCACTGATGTCTGTCCCCATAGCATTTACTGTATCCAGTGCTCACAGACACTTCTTTTCTGAGCACTGGCCTCTTTATTAATTGGGACCTCAGGAGAAAGTCGAGATAGCTTATCCAATTGACACTTCTCACTGAACAAGAAGCTCAAGGAATTGATGGACTTAAATTGGGCTGGAGTTGTAATGGTCAGAGGTATAGTTTGGGGTGGCAATGCAACACAGGGGTAGCGAGGGATACGACAAAGGTGAGCTTTAAGCACAATACTGGGAATTTAAAGCACTGGCGGCAGTGGTTATGCAGCAAACTTTGCAGATTTACAGGAATTGACATTGGCCAAGGGGAGAAAGAGAGCTGGTTAGGGGACAGACAACAAGTGGGTTTCAACAGCAGAGAAATTGAGTTTAAAGCAGCTGTCCCTATGCTGGCTCCCCAGATATTGACTCCCTCATTGTTCAATACCACTTTTTTTTGTCCAACTATCTTCACGGAATCTTTCACCGATCACACAATAATAATGAGGAAGATAATAAAGGAATAAAACCAGACATTGCTGGAGATTACACAACATCTGAGAGAAAATAAGAGGGTTGATGTTGTGGATATGCAACATTACACGCCTTTACACAGATGTGGCCTCACCAGTTCAGCATTTCCAATATTTTGTTTTATTTCAAATTTAGAGTACCTGAAGTATTTTACTTTTAAAATATACATTTAACACAACAGTAGTCTCTTCCAGTTATGAAACACAAAACATCACACAATAATTCAGCCTAAACTCCATCTCAGAGCACTTTGTCCTCTAGGGCTCTTCTCTCTTACTTTCACACACCCTTTATCTAGCCATGGATCTATTGGCAGAATAATAGCAGTTATCACCTTTCTGAACAAATCCATGGGCTACTGTGGAGTTTAGGCAGCAAATAAAAGTGTGCTCAAGTTACAAGACCTGTCCAAAGTCACTTATTGATATATATATCCAAGATGAATTTAATACAAATTACATTTATTTTTAACAAAAAAGTAACCATTTGATTGGAATGAATTTTGCCTCATAAGGTAGTAAACAGTTTAGTAAAAAAAACCCTGGGTTTAAGCAATTGTTTTGCACCAGGAGGAAACAAGTTTGTATCCAAAGAGACAAATTTAAAACAAGTACAAATTAGTTTATTTTTGGAGCCTAGTTTTCTGGGATTCTATTCTATGGTAACGTGGGTCTGTACTAACTCTCCTATTGTCAAGCCTCATCATTGAAGTTTTGAACCTCATTCCAAGGACTTCAGCTCTCAGGGAGTGTTGTTGGCTCTTTCCCAGAGAACATTGCAAAATCAGCAAGTATATTAGTCACACATGGAAGAGACAGGTGTTCAATGACCTTTTAAATGTCTAAGAAATTTCATGTACCCCTTAACTCTTTAAGGATTGTATCACAATATATATTGTCCACTAACCACCAGGCACAAGTGCCCTGATTATTGAACACTAAGAACTTTTTTTCACTTAACCTTATTGATACAACCAAAGATAAAGTGAATTGTTTTTTTAAAATCAAACCAGAAGATGATGTATAGTGGAACCATGGTCAATCCTGAGACCACTGCAATTTTTTAAAAGAAAGCCTATATTAATGGACTAGGTGTAAACCAGAACTTCCAAGTTTGCAGACAATACAAAATTTAGCTATGTAGTGAACTGCAAGGGGGGTTGTAATGGATTGCGGGATATAGACTGTCTGCTGAAAGAGGCAGATGAAATGTGAAGTGAGTAATTTTAATTAGAAGTCATTTTTGTAGAAAAAGGGGTACTGTTCTAAAATGAACATGGGCATAGAAGTATGTGTAAGTAGGTGCACTCAAATCATCAAAAGTGGCAAGATAGGTTGAAGAAACAGTTGATGAGATATTCTCAATTCTAGGCTTTATCAACTTTATAGACTTTATAGAATGGTTGTCCAGATTCAGTTGAAACACAGCTATCAATTCTGGATGTGAGGCATTAGAGAGGGCCCAGGGTCCTAGGATCCTAGAGGTTCCCCTCTAGGAAGCACTATAGTTAGATAAATGGATTAAAATAGCTGCAATTGTTTTAAGAAGTTGCTTGAGGGAATTTGATAGAAATATGGAAAATAATGATGGATCTGGACAAGAGCAGATAGTGTGAGCCTGTTCACATTGCAGAATGGTTTAAGGAATAGAAATTACTTGTGTGAAAGAGAGAGAGAAACCTGGAGAACTACTCATATACAGCTAGAATCTGGAATGGAGTGCCTGCAGACATGATAGAGGTAGCTTCCATCATGGTTTTCAAGACAGAATTGTGTATGGTGAGGGGAAAAATGAGAAAAGGCTTAAGTATGGAACAAGTGAGTTCCTCTAGACGCAATGGGCCAGATAGTCACTTACTATGTTGTAATCATTCTGTGTTGCTTTGGTAAATTACCTTTGCTTTGTACAGTGACAGTGACCAGCCCGGACTCTTCCTCTCCTAGTTTGTACCAGATGTGGTTGGCATTTTGAATCCACTCCTCTACGCTGCAATAGTAATTTCCGGTGTCACCTTTGCCAGCATTCTGTATTGTTAAGGTGTACAATCCATTGGAAGGCCTCTCGAACTGCAATCGGTCCTTTATTCCTTTCGCCCCATCGATTAAGGAATCAAATCCAAACACTGTATTATGATCAACTTTTAAAATAGTTTCCTTAATAATTCCATCAGTATCCTTTTTGACTTTCCAAGCAAACCAGGATACAGCAAACTGGGAATTCTCCTGTGTTTGTTGGGTTATATTGCAGCTGAGCTGGAACAGGTCCTTTTCTGATACACTGATATTCAATTCCGTTTTATCCAATTGCATTTTAAATTCTGTTTGGGAAAATCAAAAACAAAGAGACAGCACATTTTAATGTTTAATGTATGAAAAACCGTACAAGCCTGTTTCCCTTCTATCTATAAAATAAATGTATCGGTCTTAAGCTGTCCTCTGAAAGTCATCTCCTAAGGTGAAGGAATTAGAACCACACTGCTGTAAGTCCTTTGACTTCTGGGTTGGATTTCCAGCTGAGGGAAAGGTTCACTCAATTTAATCTAACATTGACACTATTTCCCTCAGACAGGGATGGAACAACCCCCTTGCTTTCAACCATCCTTACCCAGATCAAACCAACAGGATGAATGTTAAGATACAGGAGCAGAGTTGGATAATTTTCCCTATTTTGTCTGCTCCTCTATTAATTCAAGGCTGATTTTTATTTTTGCAGCTCCATTCTCTCTACAACCTTTAACCACCTTATGAATCAATAATCTATCAATCTCAACTTTAACTTGTCAGGGTGTATTCTGGAGTTAGGGTATACAGCAGACATTAATTTCATCAGCAACCAATCTTCAGACCTGAACATGGATTGTAGATTGAATTTAAAATGCAGCCCTGGACAATAGTTTTCCTGGAGCTGTGGACTGGAGTAGTTCGCAAACCAGACAATGCTGATTAACATTCATTTTGGGTGTCTGGAGTGTGGGTACGAAGAAGGTGGTGTGTGAAAATTATGTATAATTCAAAGGAAGCATTGTAGATATATTGAAATTATAGAATTGTCCCGCTGTTACTTTTGATCTTTAGCATATAAAAATGTCATGTAATATTGGGTCGGGAGGCCTCTTCCTCTGAAATGGTCTCAATATGATGCTTGCACTTTTTTTTTGTTGAATAAAACACTTCATTATCTATTAGCTTCAGTGACTCTCCAGTGACTTTTTTCATATTACAACAAAGTACACCTAGCGACATGGCTCCCACAATCCTCTGTAGCAACAAATTCACAGATTCACCACCCACCTGCTGATGAAATTCCTCACCTCAGCTCAAAAGGCATATCCCTTTATTCTGAGGCTGTGACCTCAGATCACCGACTCCACTAATGGCAACATCCTCTTCATGCTCACCCTATCAGGCCTTTCATATCTGATAGGTTAGAGTGAGATCCCCCTTGTGCCTCTGAATGCCATCGAGTACAGGCGCAGAGACATCAAATGCTCCTCCTTCGTTAAGCCTTTCATTCTTGAGGTGAAGGTGGGGCAGCAACTGTAACAGGCTGTTGCTATGAACTCTAATTGCTGCACTCGACAATTACAATTTTTCAGCTCATTTTAGTTTATACAGTTGATGTGACCTTGTGATAAAAGCAGGGGTTGGCTCACCTGTGATGGTACCTCATATTCAAGCGGTTTGCTATCCTTTGCAATCTGAAACCACAGACTAAAATATATTAAATTGAGTTGCTGAAGAGCTCTGAGTATATTATGTGCCATGGCTACAATTTTTTTCCTGCACTTTTAGCATCATGTAACGTTTTTCTTTACATTGGGTAAATCTATGGTACCTGTTGGATTGAATTGGACTGTCATTACCTTGAATGGGTTTTCCTTTGCATTAAGTCACATTAGTGCAAAGTCAGAGTCAGTACAGGTTTTGAGACACCTGGCAAACTGTTTAGATATTTTACTCATTATAAATTAGGAGTTTTCCCAAATAAAATGAATTAATCTATTGCATGAATGCTTAGCTAAGAAGGAATTTCAAACGTTACATTCTAAACTCATAACTTGTTTCTATCTCATTTTTATCTATGGCTTAACTTGCTGACCCAGCTTATACTGTGCAACAAAATGTTGAGCATTTAACGCCTTAAGCTTGCAGAGTCCGCCAGAAAAACTTAAGGCAAAAAAGCAGCACCTCCATCTACCTATGCATTAAAGTTCCTCTCTTCAAATTCTCAAACTTAAATCCAAAGAATTATTAACTGCTAATGTTTAAATGGAATGGACAGGCAGCTTCTGTCAACTTGGTAATTAAAAAAAACTCAAATAATTTCTGAGTTAAATACCAATGGATAAACCTATTACCAAAGAATTGTTAATTGCTCAAATCAGTTTTGTGGTTTAGCTCCTTTATTTGTGTTATAACAATTCTCATTAATCAAATATTATATCTGCTGGGACTTTTATAATGCATCAGAATTCTCAAGGGCAAGCTCCTAGACTTAAATGAAAAAATGTATTTATTATTAATAATTTTAGTCACCATCTCTAAAGTGGTGCATATTTTCAGTATTCTTACACCTGGTGAATGATGATGCTGTCATGACTTAATATAACTGACTAAATAAGGCAGAGAAGAAAAGTCTTGAGTGATATTTCCATCTAATCATTTAAAATAGAAGTCACATTCCGATCAAATCAATAACACCACTAGAGTTAGTAAGTGTTTAAGAGACTGCCTCAGCAAGTCA
This sequence comes from Hypanus sabinus, assembly GCF_030144855.1. NCBI lineage: Eukaryota > Metazoa > Chordata > Chondrichthyes > Myliobatiformes > Dasyatidae > Hypanus > Hypanus sabinus. Next base: position 148,900,953 of record NC_082709.1, on the reverse strand, counting down.
AAACAACATCATTAGGTTTGTTTGCTTATTTTTTTGATTTAATATCTTCTACACCTTGCAAAGTGACCCAAGTAGCTGATCCATGTTTATTATTGAAGGAAGTTCAGGCCATTCTTCAACGTCAGCTCCATGTTCTTTTTCCCACACTCAAACTCCATTTCCATGAATGCTCACGGAGGATATGAAATATTATATTTAGGCTGGTGAAGTATAGTATATAATGGGGCAGTGCAATATTGTGAAAAAAGTTTAATCACTTGTTTATTAGTAATGGTTTAGATGCCAAATAATTCAAGTGTGCTCTAAGGGCATGTAATGCAACATTTGTTTAACAACTGAATGTTAAGAGTCATATGTTGAAAATCTGAAAATATGCCTTTTTCTGTTCTCTTATAGCTGGGCTCCAGCTTGGGCACAGAGTCTAGAATGTGGGTGGTACTTGACTGGGAGGTTGGGATGGTGGGTACTGCAGAGCTCAGCAGGTGACAATAAGGTGGTTTGAGATTTAAGGCAATGGGAAAGCCACCAATACCTTTGAATTTGGTGGGGGCTCCTGAGGAGTTCTTGTGCAGTGTGGTCAGGATTCAGGGATTGTTGTTCTGAGAGTACCCACAAGGTAAAGCTATCAAGTTATCCTCCAATGCATGGTCACCCCATATAAGCCTTGCATAGAAATCTCAAAGTTCTAAAGGTGACTGACAACACTAAGAACTTGGGGAAATTGAGACAACTTGATCTGCCTTAATTGTGAAGACATCTTAAACTGGATTAAGCTAATTTCAATCACATAATCAATCTAGGTGAGTGTATAAAACTTCCTAAGTTTATTTGTGTCTGTCTTTTAGAAGTCTTGCTTTTTGTTTAGCTTGACATAGCAAGATATAAATCAAGAGAGTTGCATCAAGATAAGGGCTAAAACGTAAGGATTTTTTCTACTGATCTGCTGTCCGTATAAAATGTATTCTAGGCTTGCTGGTCAATCTTGTAGCCTTAGTTCTTGGAAAACTATATTTATGAATATTATCCAACTAAAAGGATTGAGCTAATCTATAGCATTGATGCAGCTTCTGTCATGGACAGCATATTTTAATTGAAATTACAAAGACAGCTCAAGCATAATGCCATAGCAGTGTAGGGCTTACACAATGAATGGTGGGGCATTAGAAAGGTACAGAGGGTTCTAGGAGTTCAAGTGCATAGTTCACTGAAAGCAATGTTGCAGGTAGACAGGGTGGTGAAAAGGGCAATTTAGCATGCTGGCCTTCATTAGATAGGGCAGTAATGTTATGTTGCAGTTGAATAAATCAATGGTGAGGCTACACTTGGAATATTGTGTGCAGTTCAGCTCACTGTGTAAGAAAAATGTGGCTAAACTGGAGAGATTTACAAGGACGTTGCCAGCACTAGAGGGCTTAAGGTTGGCCAGGCTTTATTCCTTGTTACGTAGGACAAAGAGGGGGTGTTCATTACAGAAGTAGCTGAAATTATGAGGCATAGACAAATTGGATAGCATCAGTCTTTTCCCTAGGGTAGTGGAGTCCAAAGCTAGGGGGCACAAGATTTAGGGTGAATTGGAAAAGATTTAGAAGAGGCTTAAGGGACCTGATTTTTATTTTCAAGGGGTGGAGACTATATGGAACAAGGTGCCAGAGAAAGCGGCTCAGGCAGATACAACTGTATCATTTAAGACGACATGGAGAGGTGGGATTTAGAGTGATATGGGCCAATGACAGGAATTTGGGACAAGCTGGATGAGCATGGACTCAATGGGTCAAAGGGCCTATATCTCGGCTGTAGGGCTTGATGACCTTTATTAGTCAGGATAAGTGGGTCATGTTCAGAGATATTGGAGACGCTGAAATTCTTCAGACTGGCACACAGATTGCACATGTTGTGCTGTAGGCAATTTTTCTCATTACATATAGGTAAGTGGGTCAGCAAGTTGTGAGAGTTTAAAATGAAGATGCAAAAAGAATGCAGATTGTCAGTGGGCAAGAAGTGTAATGTGTGAAAATGAGAGGCTATCCAGAATAGCAAAATTGTTAATTTAAGTGAGCCTAAAAATTGCTGTGGAACGAAGGGGTCTGTGAACCCTAGTACATGAATCAGCAAAGGGTTTAAATGCAGATGCAGTAAGTAATTCAAAAGGTGAGTGAAATGTTGAGCTTAACTGCAAGTTAAAAAAGAAGTTTAAAGGTAGGTCAATTTTGAAGTGACTTTCCAGGACTAATATTGAGTTCACACTTGGAAAACTGTAAATAGTTTTGATCTCCAAATTTAAGATTGGAAGTGGATAACATTTGTCAACTAGATTTTTGGAATGAAGTAGTAGTGAGCAGGGTTGGTCCTACTTATTGGAATTTAGAAGAACGAGAGGTGACCTTATTCAGACATAAAATTCTGAGGTTTGACAAGGCGCATGTCAATAGCATGTTTACTCCTGATGGAGGCATCTACAACTAGGGGCATATTTTCAGAGTGAAGTGCTATATAACACAAAAGAATTTCTTCTGTCAGAGAGTGCTGACATGCTAGTTTATGCCCCTAGAGAATTCTCTGTCCTATACAGTTGTGGAACAACTTTCATTGAATAGATTCAAAACAAAGACAGATAGACATTTGAACTACAAGAGTGTCAAAGGGCATATGTGATTCTAAAGTCTGGGAAGTGACATTGAGGCCAGGACTAGTCAAACTGATAATCACATGAAAGAGCAGGCTCAAGGAATTGAGTGACCTACACCTCCTCCTATTTCTTACCCTCTGCTGTAACCCTAACAGTACTGTGTTTGCAATGTTATAAAATGGATGCTGTGTGCAAAGTGTATAATGTAAACACTAATTTTAAACTGCCTCACTCACTGCACATCAATCAATTGGGAAGAATTACAATTAACACACACAAAATGCTGAAGGAACTCTGCGGGCCAGGCAGTATCTATGGAAAAGAGTATGGTCGGCGTTTCGGGCTGAGAACTTGCATCAGGACTGGAGGAAAAAAGATGAGGGATAGAGTTAAAAAAAGAGGGGAGGGGAGAAACACAAGGTGGTAGGTGAAACCAGGATGGGGAGGAGTGATGTAAAGAGCTAAGATGTTGATTGGTGAAAGAGACACAGGGCTGGATAAGGGGGAGCATGAGAGGAGAGGACATGGGAGAAAGTGGGGGAGGAGCACCAGAGGGAGGCAACGGGCAAGCAAGGAAATAAGGCTGGAGAGGGAAAAGGGGATGGGGAATGATGAAGGAGAGGGGAAGTTCGAAAAATCAATGTTCATGCCATCTGGTTGGAGGCTACCCGGATGGTTTATAAGTTGTGGCTACTTCAACCTGAGTGTGGCCTCATCATGACAGTCAAGGAGGCAATGAAATGGGAACGAGAATTGGAGTTAAAATGGGTGGCACTGAGAGATCCCACTTTTTCTAAGGTGCTTGGGAAAAAAGTCACCCAATCCATGTCAAGTCTCACTGGAGGCCACACCGGGAGCACCAGACACTGTATATGACCCTAACAGATGAAGTGTCACTTCACCTGGAAGATGGTTTGGAGCCCTGAATGGTAGTGAGGGACGAGGTGCAAGGGCAGGTCTAGCTCCTTTCCATAGAAGTCTCATCCTGAAACATCGACTGTACTCTTTACCACAGACGCTGCCTGGCCTGCTGAGTTCCTTCAGCATTTTGTGTGTATTGCTTGGATTTCAAGCATCTGCAGATCTTTTCTTGTTTGTGAAAGAATTACAATGACTTTTTTTTTCCCTTTAAAAGGGATTTGTGCATCATTAGTTAAGTCTAAAGTTATTGGCCATCTCTACACTCCCCTGGTAAGATATAGTTGAGCTGACTATGTTGAATGCTGTCCCACTGTGTTGCAGAGTACAAGGGATGATTGATAAGTTCGTGGCCTAGGTTAGAAGGAGACTATTTTAGAAATCCTAGCACATTTATTTTTCAACACAGTCCCCTCCTTCATTTACATACATAGTCCAGTGGTCGTGGAGCACACGGATCTTGGACCTCCAGAAAGTGTCCACAGCAGGGGTGGTTGATAAGGTCATGGCCTAAGGTAGATGAAGATGAGTTATACAGCTCTCGTTACATGCACATGCAGTTCAACTCTTTGAGTGATTATGCAGAAAATTTGAAGTTAATAACTCATACCTTAGGCCATGAATGTATCAATCACCCCTGATGAGTTATTAACTTCAAACTTTCTGCATAATCACTCAAGGAGTTGAACTGCATGTGCATGTAACAAGAGCTGTATAACTCATCCCCCTACTACCTTAGGCCACAAACTTATCAATCACCCCTTGTGTGAATTTGCAGAAGCTACTATGAAGAGCTGGAAATATGGGTTATGGGGAATGGGGCTGACAGAGATAGTTCTATTTTCATGTTCCTCTGCACCTACTCTAATTAGTTTTTACCATTAGCTAACTGAACCACACAGCTTTCATTTAAAATTTTCTAATAAGAAGTATTGCTTCTGTAAACCAAAATCATCCAAACTGAGCAAAGGACTGTTACAGTACCTGGCTGTTGTACAATGACAGTTGTCAATCCAGATTGATCTTCTGCCAGTTTATACCACATCTTGTTAGGATCCAGCAGCCACTCTTCCACGTTACAGTAGTAGTTTCCAGTGTCGGAAATAGTTGCTTTCTGAAGTATCAAACTGTACAAATCATTGGTAGATTTTTCAAACTGTAGCCTATCCTTCAATCTTGTACTGTTATCCATTGAACTACCATATTCAAAAACAGCATTCCGACTCAGTCTGAAAATAGGATAGCTATCTGTCTCTGGGGTTTTCTGGGTAAACCAGGCCACTGAGAGCTGGGAATCCAATTTGGTACGGTTGCTAATTTTACAATTCAGTTGAATCTGGCCATCCTCTGGTACAGATACACTCCTTTCTGTCTTGACTGTTTGCAAATTGTTTTCTGTGGATACACAAGATTTTAATTTAATTAATGAGAAATCTGATTGTTTAAAGTTTTACCATTCATTGTGATGTGCAAAATGTGCTGGGATGGTTACATGGAAAATTCCAAGGCTGTATTTAATTTGTTGGCCGAATAAAAGGTGATGATGAATCAGCATATAGGAGGGAGATTAAACATTTGGTTGACGAGTGCCTTGCCAACCTCTCACTCAACATCAACAAAACCAAAGAGCTGATTATCGATTAAGACAAGAAGAAGCCAGTCCTCATTGAAGGATCAGAGGTGGAGAGGGTGAGCAACTTGGTGTTATCATTTCAGAGGATCTGACCTGGGCCCAGCACTTAAGCGCCATTACAAAGAAAGCTCTACTTCCTGAGAAGTTTGAGTAGATTTGGCATGACATCTACAATTTTAACAAAGTTCTATCTGTGGTGGAGTGTATACTGACTGGTTGCTCCATGGCCTTGTACAGAAACACCAGTGCCCTTGAATGGAAAATTCTACAAAAAAGTAGTGTATATGACCTAGTCATTCATGGGTAAAGCCCTCCCTACCATTGAGCATATCTATATGGAGTACTGTCACAGGAAAGCAGCATCCGTCTTCAGGGACCCCTACTGGCCAGGCCATGCTCTCTTCCCATTAATGCCATCAGGAAGGAGAACAAGAGCTTCAGGCCCCACACCACCAGGTTCAGGAACAGTTATTACTCCTCAACCATCAGGTTCTTGAACCAGTGGCAATAACTTCACTTGCCCCATATCACTGGACTGTTCCCAAAACTTGTGGACTAGTTTCAAGGACTTCTTATCTCATGTTCTTGATATTTATTTTCTATTTTTTTTTCTTTTTTATTTGCACAGTCTGCTGTTTGCAGATTGGATGTTTGTCCATCCTGTTGTGAGCAGTCTTTCATTGACTCTTTCGTGTTTCTTGGATTTACTGTGATTGCCCAAAAGAAAATCAATCAGGTTTGTATGGATGACACATTTTTACTTATCCTCAGGCTCCAGTTAGGCTTGGATGGTGTGGCTGGTATAGGTTTAGATCTGAGCCAATTTGAGTTATAACTGGGGCCAATAAAATGTCAGACAGAGGTATATTTAATGTACTCAGCGTGATAATCCAAATCAAGTGGATTTTGGTTCTTGGTAGAGGTGGAAACCGTTACAATCTTAATGATTCTCTGCAAGTTATTGGAGAGCTGGCACTGAGGCTGTCAGCAGATGGAAACAGCTGGGAAGATTTGCTCCCTTTTCATAATCTTCACCATCTGCAGCACTAAGACTATGCAATAATTTTTTTTACATCTAGTCTTGATTTGATGATCATGGGGAGGAAGGACTGGAGAAATGTATAAAAGATAATAGTGTATTTACCTTGAAGCTGAATCATTCAGCTGTCTAGTCAGCAAAATGCCCAAAAAAATTGTTGCTAAAGGCTGGCCCTTCCCCTCAGTTTATGATCACAAAATAAAAAGCGAATACCAGAGTCTGCTGAACAACTTGTAGGATATTTTACATCCATTAATGTTGCAAATGACTCCCAAATCATCAGGAAATTATAATAAATTGGACTTAAATTGTAATTAGTTAGATTAGTGTAATGGCTTCTGCCAGGAAAGAAGATCTTTCGACTCTTCAGTTTGAAAGCGGAAGAACTAACATTTTTAGAATACATGGACCATCATACGCCAGAGAGTAAGACGAGAGCAGAGCAGCCTCTACTGGCTTTTTAAGATGAGCATAACCACAAGAAGCTGATTGTGTAGTGTTGTTCAGCTCAGTGGTATCCGACTGAAATGGAACTTTTCCAGACTGAAATGTGACATTGATGACAGTCATTCTGCATAACTACTTTATGGGAGCAGGTTGCACAGCTGATGTGATTTCTGTGTCAGATACACTTCAAATGACATCCATCCCAGGCAATGCTGCAGCTGGAAAGAATTAGCCATGCAGAGCTGGGCTGGAACCCCATTACCTTAAGTCTCATTATTTAAACATTTACTCACTGGGATCCTTCACACACAGTACCAACTTGCATACTCATTATGCCTGCATTGCCCATCTCCCTTTCACCCCTATTATCTAGGACACACCGTTTACGCCCCAGGCCTGAATACTCCGAACTAGTGTTTGGCCCGAGTTAACTGGTCATTGGTGTACTGTGCAAATATCACACCTTTAAAGATGTAAATTTTAGGTTATTGCTCTTTAAAGTCGAATCTCAGTTTTTGCTCAATGGGTTGAGAATAGCCCTTTACCAATGCAGTTATCAAGGGAAATGTGTGAGCACCAACTTGAAGTGGCTTGTGATCAGATTTAATCACTTAAATCTTTCTCCACAGAATTAAACCCAAGCATTCATAGTTCAGAATTGTGTTGAATACATGAAAGAAAGAAATGTGGAATTCAGTACCTGGTCGCCTGACTGTGACAGAAGTCATTCCTGATGTGTTCTCTCCAACTTTATACCAGATGTTATTTGGGTTCAGTAGCCATTCCTCCACATGGCAATAGTATTTGCCACTATCAGCTGTATCAGTCTTGAATAACACCAAAGTATAATGGCTACGTGAAGGTTTTGCAGCCTGCATTCTCTCTTTCCTCTTGTGACTTCCCAGCTCATTCCCATATTCAAACACACAATCGCGATTTGATTTCATAATAAGTTTGCTCTCTTTCTCCTGTGATTTCTTGACATACCATTGCACAGAGAATTGAGAGTCTGGACTTGTTTGATTAGTGATGACACAGCTCAAGTGGACGTTGTCATTTTCGATTACCACAAGATTTCGGTTTAGTTGGTTAACTTTTAGTTTCCCATCTGTGAGGACAAACATAGGCAAGACTAAGATGAATAAATGTTATTAGTGATTTGCTCATTTTTCTCTCTGAGCAATATGACAGTTTCTGCAGCAGGAGAAATGCTTCTCCACAATCTGAACTGAGACAATTTGTTATTAGCAAGATACTAATCTTCCCTCTACTTCATTTTCACTCTTCACCTACTGAGCTCCAGAACTTCAGCAAATAGTCAACATCAAATAAAACTCTTCACCACACATTGTGTTGGATCTTCAGATAGCGTGGAGAATTAAATTCAAAGCTGCAGTGCCTCAAGAACTGTTCTGCATATTTTTCTTTCCCAGCCAATTAAATAATTGCACAGTGGACATTACCTTTAGAGAATTTAGGTTTATTCAGACACAAGGTGGACAGTTTAGAAATTATACTGAACTTTAACCTGCTAGCACAGAAGATAGAAGGAAACATGGCTGGAAACATTACCCCCATTCTTGCTTTTAACATTCCCTGGAGTAATTCAGTACTGACACTGTCTCTGCATTGCAATATTCATTGAGGTCAGCAATGTGATGTACAACAGGTTTTATATCCAAAACACTGCTGCGTAGTTGCTGTGTTCGCATCTTTATTGTGCAAATGTGCACCAAATTAATAATTAATCAAAGTACTCACACATTAACATGCCAAATGTAATGTTACTCCTGCTGGCAATTTAGAAGTAACTCATAGATTGCAAGTTCTCAGTTTGCATGATAACAAGTAGCCCTGTGATAAAATTGGTTTATGGGAACAAATTACTGTGTGGAACAGATGCTTAGTAAGTATAGTGTGAGTAGTTAGATACAATAGTTGGTTCCCAGTGACCAACCAATATTATTTTCAAGGGACTAACATTGGAAAATTCAGTACCATATGAAGGCCAAAGTAAGATGCTACCAAACAGGGTTTAGACAAAAGAACATGCCACAATGACAGAGCACACAAAGGAAATCACGTCAGTCTGGAGCAGGGCACAGTCTCGGTCTTGAAGTATATAGGTGAATAGGGTTGGCGGGGGGGGGGGGCGAGAATGAGTAAATGGACTCAAGGACAGGGGACATGATGGATTGTAGCAAGGAGCTCAAGGTTGAAGGTAGCAGGGGAGGCACATGATATAATAAGCCAAAGTTAGCATGGATTCCTTAAGAGGAAATCTCGCCTGAAAAAGCTGTTGGAATTCTTGAGAAATAACAGACAGGAACATCAAAGGAGAGTCACTGGATGTTGCTTACTTGGATTTCCAGAAAGACTTTGGAACGGTGCTGCACATGAGGCTAAAAGCCCAGGAAATATATTAGCATGGACAGCAGATTGGCTGACTGTTAGAGGCAAAGAGTGGCAATAAAAGGGGCCTTTTCTGGTCATCTCATTAATTAGTAGCGTTCTGCAGGGTTAGTGCTAAGTTTGCCACTTTTCACATGATATGTTAATGACCTGGATGATGGAAAAAAGATACAAGACAGGCGGAGGGGCAGAAAGTGCAGAGGGACTTGAACAGATTAAGAGAATGAGCAAAGAGGTGGCAGATGGAATACAGTGCAAGTTAGTGTACAGTCATGCACTTTGATAGAATTTGCAGGTTAACTTGAAGGTTGAGCCAGTGCTGAGGAAGGCAAATGCAATGTAAGTATTCATTTCCATGGGACCGGAATTTTAAAAAAAGATGTAATGCTAATGCTTTACAAGGCACTTGTCACATCACAGTTGGAGTATTGTGAGCAGATTTTGGCTTCATATCTAGGAAAGGCATTGAAGAGGGCACAGAAAGGGTTCCAATAATGATCCTGGGGTGAAAGGGTTAATGTATGGGGAGCATTTGATGACTCAGGGTCAGTACTTGCTGGACTTTAAAAGAATGAGGGAGATCTCATTCAAACCTACCAAATATCGCAAGGCCTTGATAGAGTTGACATGGGAAGGCTGTTTCCAAAATTGGGAGAGTCTAGGACCAAAAGGACATGCTCAGAATAAAAGGGTATCCCTTTAGAACACAGATGAGGAGGAATTTCTTCAGCTAGGGGGTGGTGAATCTGTGGAATTCATTGGCACAATTGGGTGTGCAGGTCAAGTCACTGGGTACATTAAAAGTAGAGGTTGATAGGTTCTTGATTAGTAAGGGCATCAAAGGTTACAGGGAGAAGGCAGCAGAATGAGGTTGAGAGGGAAAAGAATTAGCCATGATGGAATAGTAGAGCAGACTTGATGGGCTGAATAGCTCTTGGCTACTTGGTGGATCTATATACAGCAGGAGTTCCCAATCTAGGGGCCACAGACCCCTTGCATAAAATAAAGTTGGGAACCTATGATCTATGGCATCATCCTGCTCTCCCTGGACACTGGCAGCTGAGGTGCCCTGTGTAAAATTGTAAATGAAATACACTTATTAAATGAACACCCTGTCACTAACCATTCCCCCACCCTTAGCTGGGTTGTTGAGAGGGTCATAGAGGTAAGCTGTGGCAATTGCTCCAGTCACGGGGCTTGTAGATGTCCAGACCCTCAGTACCTTGGGACACTCTTGCCAGGAATGGATTGTTTAAAGGTGAATAAACAAAATAACCAGAAATAGCTGCTCCAAGCGAAGCATGTATTTAAAGTGGATGCTTATCTGACATTTTTTTTAAGAACTTTGCATTACAGCAATATCACCGGTATGCTACCCACTTTAAACCAGCTGAGTGCTAACTACATTCCACGCTGTTGGACAACGCATTGCATGCGCTGGCAATTAAAACAAGCCTGAAACTGCACAGACGACAGTTCCCAGACAAATGGAGTTAGAGAGCTCTATGTGGCACTTATGGGCTTTGGAGCATCACAGTGCATCTGCAATGTACATTGATTAATAGACCTGAGTGGATCAAGCATGCATTAATGGATGACGTGTTACGGAACTACTGTGATGTTTATGTGTTCATCTAGCAATGGCTTTCTATCATACTCTGAAATCATTCTGAAATGAGCATCAAGTATTTCAAAATTTAAAAAAACCTTAAACTCTCTCATGATGACATTGACTGCTCACAATTTCTACCAGTGCTTTATTATGGTCATCCAGAACATAGCCCTCTGGGTCTCAGGCCAATTTACTAGACATTCTCTACAAGTAAAGTTTAATTTTATGGCTCATTTCATAAACAAAGTCTAGTAATCCACAAGGGTTGATAAATTTAGATAAATGAACAAGTTACTGATGCTGGCTGGCAGAGGACAGAAAATAAAAAAAAAATGAAAAGAACCAAAAAAAAAGCGGTGCTTTTGTATTTTGATTGCTGTATGTGAAAACACTGCAGAGTATATAGAGAAAGGGAGAACAACAGATCTGTTATTTTAAAAAATATATATTTTGGAGAACAATGCTGCACATAAACAACACAAACTACAAATAGTGACAAAGATATAGCCATACAAAATGACACTGGTAGAAAAGGATGAAGATAGAAAGGTTCTCAGACAGTCACTGGTGAAGACACAAACAAAATACATATATAATCAAACACCGAATTAAACTGTCTGCATGGAAATATACTTAATTTGTGTGGTCTTCCTTTTACAACAACTACACATATTCTTGTTAGCTTCCATTTATTTACTATTACATTTTATTTGAATAAATGCATTGCATTCAGCATTTCACTGGATTGTTCCTTCACTTGCTACTTTTAGTCATTTTCCTAATCACAATTATGGGTCAATTTTGTGAATTAAATGATTGGGATTATGAATGAGCAATGTTGATTGAGGAAATTTCAACAATAATTTCTCAATGTATAGAATCTAATAAATCCCTGCAAATTCCTAAATTATTAGAACAAAATATAAAAGGATTAATAATCTTTGTGGTACAATTATTAATAGGAAATATGTATTCCTAATTATAACTCCCTGTTGGTTTGTGAAAATGCAGCAGATTAAACAGAAGATGCAATTCTTTTTTAATTTAAGGGGATAACCTGACTGCTTAGGGAAAACATCTGATTCAGTCATTGAAATTCAGCAGTAGTGAATGCTGCTGGCAATATTTCAATAATAAAGCAAAAGCTGGATCATTATTTTATTATGATCAGTTTTATTTTTTTGTGGGCAATTATCAAAACTGATGCATGCTCTCCTGGGCCTGGACAATGATTTAGGGTGACAAGGTGGGCTATTGTTGAGAAACTGAACGTGCATTCTGAGGAAACTGGCTCCATTTTACAAAAGCTTTGATATGTAAATTCTCGCCTGAGCATTTGCAATTAGTGATTGAGCACTTGACTCCAATGATAATTGGTTGCCTTAGCTTGTAAGTGGGTGGATATTATGCAATTTCCCAGAGCTTCTTAAAACTGTGTTAATGAAGGTGTTGAGAGGTTTGCTGTTTTATTATGAAAGACAACACAATTTGCATAATCACATTACCCAGAAGCTAAATCCAGCCCCCTGCTTCATTAGTGCTCACAAATGCAGAAAATTATTACCCAAAGTACAGCTTATTTTGAGACCGGACATTTTCTTTCTAGCCTGGTTTAACAAAGGCCTGTAAACTATCCAAACTTATGATGAAAGGATTATTGTTGATTTTTTGCTGGTTGCTACAATTTATAACAGCCCAACATCCAGCAATCTAATAATGAGGTAATGTATGTATTCAAAATCTAATTATTCTCAATAATTACATCACTTCATGATAGATTGCTAAATTGGGTTTTATTGCCAAATTTCCATTCACACTTGCACCGATTTCTGTTTTTTTAATACTAAATGACAACCCAGAAATGAACTAGCCAAGACCTCCTGCTACAGTCCAGCTTGTAGAAAAAATGGAGGTTTATGGGCTGTGTAGGAGGAAAGGGTTAGAACTAATCATGTTGTCAGCACAACATTGTGGGCTAAAGTGCCCCTACCATGTGGTACTGTTCTATGTTCTACATTTTACAGCAACAGGCATTTGCTGTAGTTGGGCAACTGTTGGAGTCGCCTTTAAGTTGACCCTTGTCTCTTCAATAACAATGATATTCTTCCGCCAATTTTACAGATAATGTTATAACAAGAGAAACCCTGCTCTCAGGCTGAGAGCAAAACAGCAATGAACCATGCATCATTAGTCCAATTAATAGATTGTGATATCACTAAGAAAGTACTAAGGAATCATAAATTAGAGCAAGTAGATTCAAAGCCAAATCAAAGAAAGAGGAAGAAATAAAAATAAGGAAAATGGATTTTATATTTGTGAAATCTCTCAATAAAAATGGGAACTCTTTGCTTACAATAGTTTAATTGTCAATGTTAGGACTTCTGACTGGTATTTAAAAAGTCATCATATCATTCTGCTTGGTTGATGGAATAAGATTTTGAACTTACTGGGCAAGTTTAATTTGAACTACTGCACAAATGCTCCAACTTTATAGTTCTTATACATTTCAACAATGAGTGATTCGGCAAGATTCACTTTCCATGAAACACAGTACAATGCCTTTCCGACACCAACATTTAGATACTCACACATACATCCTGCCTGAAGGTGGTGTACCTTATGAGCAGAGGAGCAATGAATGCTGGTTGGCTCGCCATTATTTTAACAACTTACTGCCCTCTACTTGTTTATTATTTATTGTAATGTCTGCACTGTTCTGTGTACTTTATGCAGTCCTGGGTAGGTCTGTAGTCTAGTGTAGTTTTTTTCTGTGTTGTTTTCACGTAGTTCAGTGTAGTTTTTGTACTGTTTCATGAAGCGCCATGGTCCTGAAAAATGTCGTCCCCTTTTTACTGTGTACTGTACCAGCAGTTATGGTTGAAATGACAATAAAAAGTGACTTGACTTGACTATAGCCTTTAAGACATGTTAGGATTTTTACTGTGTTAAATTAATCTTGTTCAGGCACCATTCTAATTGGAGATCAGCTGCCTTTTACTGAGTTGTTTATTAGTTATTTAATTTGGTCTGAACTGTTCCAAAGTTGTGACAATCCATGCTTGCTTTTACACTGAAATGATAGAAACAAAGAAAACCTACAGCACAATACAGGCCCTTCGGCCCACAATGCTGTGCCGAACATGTTCTTAATTTAGAAATTACCTAAGGTACCCATAGCCCTTTATTTTTCTGAGCTCCATGATATACTGATATAAAAGTCTTTTGCGGCATTAGAAGCTATGTCAAAACAAGTTGATTTTCATGATCTCTCAGTGCTCCCCTTTTATGAAGTGGGCCAGGCACTCAGAGGCAGACACATCATGAATAGTCTCAACTGCTGAAATACTCCGTAATAAAATATTATCAAAACTGGTACTTGACTGGTTTTGAAATTCCAGTAATCAGCTCCAAGAAATCTAAAACATCAATATGGTTTTCCAGTAGTTGTGATCAACCAAGTAACTTATAATCAATTGATCTCTGTACCTCTGTAATTCTCTGTAGGCGACTCTCTACACCTTATTATTGCATTAATTTCTCCTTCTATGGTGACTTTGCACAGCTTGTAATCAGACATTACATAGTCTACAATCCATACGCTTTTCAGATTTGTGCTTAATTAACTTTTAGTAAAACAATGCACAGCTGACTTGCAACTGAGTCCAAAAGGACAATGAAGTAACCTGAAGCATTTTTACACCGAAACTGTGCATTTTAATTAAGCAAATTTAATAGTATATTTTGAAGAATTAAAGTTGCTATCTCAAAATATAACAAGAATCCGCAAAGTTCTAGGGTTTTGAATGGTAGGATGATAGTGGGACTTACATAATTAGGTCACTAAATGAGACAAGGTGCAAATCTACCTGAAGATTAGTAGGAAATCAGGAGTATCAGCAGCAGAATTCATTTTCTTTCTTTCAAATTATACTAATCAAAATTGTGGAAGATTAATCAGCAGACTGCAGATACTCTATGTTTCTTTCTCTTTTGGTACTCTGATTTGCCTGGGTCATTAAGGTGCGACATAGTACATATCAAATTTCAGCTCCCACATCAGCGTCCCCTATCCACTTCAGACTATTCCCAATCCACTCTTTGACCAATTGATAGCCATTTCTCATTCCAGAGTTGTTTCAGTCCCCATATGAAAAACCAGAAGACTGCGGGAGGGCGTACTGGAGAATTTGTCCTTAAATGGTGATTGTTTCATTATTATCATGTGCTGAGGTACAGTGAAAATCTTTGTTCTGCTTGCTGTCTTTACAGAAATTTTCACCAGAATAGTATATTGAAGTAGGACACCGGAAAAGCAATAATGTAAAACAGAATAGTGTGCATTCACAGAGAAGATGCCTGTAGGCAGACAATAAGGTGATAAAGTGCAAAGCCATATGGGGTAGATTGAAAGGCCAGGAATCCTAATTTGTAAATGAGTGGCAATGTAATATTGAAAAGGAAGGTTCAATATGTCGACTTGATCCAAAAATCACCAATTCACAGTAGCAGCAGCAGCAGCAGCAGTCTTAAATTTGGCTCAGATATTCACAGAATAGGAATGTGAAAAACCAGTCCCGGAGCCAGTTTAACTATGATACTTAAAGAGATTAAATAGTACAACAATCATTGTTGAGACTCACAAGTGTTAGGTGTTACTTGGTCTGTCTTTGAAACTGGAGTACAAATAAATTTCTACAGTACGGAAATTAAGAAGTAAAATAAAGTTTTAAGCATCCCACAAATGCACGTGGGGACTTATTAATGCAATCATGTTGCACTAGTCAGATCTGAGCTCAGATTTAATACCAACGTTAGAAAAATCCTGTTGTATTATGTGTGAAAATGATTATAATTAATTTGATAGAAAACAATTACAACTTTAGTAAATGAAAGAAAGAACCAACAGTGAAAAATGGTATTTTTCAATAACCCCTTGGGAAGATATTAAGTTAATTGGATTCTCTTCTGTGAAGTCTTTGGAGATTAATTCTAAAAGAAAAGTCAACAGACAGCACATGCCGCAAACTGCAACAATTCGTACAGTTAAGGTAGGAACAAGATTTTGTTCCACAATGGGAGAGATATTGCACAATATTTGTATTCAGCAATAAAACCACAAAATGCTGGCAGAACTCAGCAGGCCAGACAGCATCTATGGGAGGAGGTAGTGACGACATTTCAGGCCGAAGTCGTCACTACCTCCTCCCATAGGTGCTGTCTGGCCTGCTGAGTTCTGCCAGCATCTTGTGGTTTTATTTATTTCCAGCATCTGCAGAGTCACTCGTGTTGCATTTGTATTCAGCATTCTGTTTAACATAACAGCTATCATTTTCTCCAGTTAGGTATCAAGGAAACTTGATCTTGGGTAGGATGGAAATTAAAAATGTAATATTAATCAATTTATGAATAATTTGTTAGATATGAAAATATAATTTTAATTAATTCAGATTCTAAACAGTTTTATATTAATTCACCAGAAAAAATGATAGGAACTATGGGCATGTTAGGAGTAGCTATCAAGGGAGATCGCATGGGTGAAATCAAAGGTGCAGATGTATGAAGGGTGTATTTAAGCAACACACACAAATATGCTGGTGGAACACAGCAGGCCAGGCAGCATCTACAGGGAGAAGCGCTGTCGACATTTCGGGCCGAGACCCTTCGTCAGGACTAACTGAAAGGAAAGATAGTAAGAGATTTAAAAGTAGGAGGGGGAGGGGAAATACAAAATAATAGGAGAAGACCGGAGGGGGTGGGGTGAAGCTGAGAGCCAGAAAGGTGATTGGCAAAAGGGATACAGAGCTGGAGAAGGGAAAGGATCATGGGATGGGAGGCCTAGGGAGAAAGAAATGGGGAGGGGAGCACCAGAGGGAGATGGAGAACAGGCAGAGAGAGAAAGAAAGAAAAAGGGAGGGGGAAAAAAACTAAAAATATCAGGGATGAGGTAAGAAGGGGAGGAGGGGCATTAACGGAAGTTAGAGAAGTCAATGTTCATGCCATCAGGTTGGAGGCTACCCAGTTGGTATACAAGGTGTTGTTCCTCCAACCTGAATGTGGCTTCATCTTGACAGTGGAGGAGGCCATGGATAGACATATCAGAATGGGAATGGGACGTGGAATTAAAATGTGTGGCCACTGGGAGATCCTGCTTTCTCTGGCGGACCGAGCGTAGGTGTTCAGCGAAACGGTCTCCCAGTCTGCGGCGGGTCTCACCAATATATAAAAGGCCACACCGGGAGCACCGGACGCAGTATACCACACCAGCCAACTCACAGGTGAAGTGTCGCCTCACCTGGAAGGACTTTCTGGGGCCCTGAATGGTGGTGAGGGAGGAAGGGTAAGGGCAGGTGTAGCACTTGTTCTGCTTACAAGGATTAGTGCCAGGAGGGAGATCGGTGGGAAGGGATGGGGGGAGGGGGTATGAATGGACAAGGGAGTCACGTAGGGAGCGACCCCTGCGGAACGCACAAAGGGGGGGGGGGAGGGAAAGATATGTTTGGTAGTGGGATCCTGTTGGAGGTGGCGGAAGTTACGGAGAATTATACGTTGGATCTGGAGGCTGGTGGGGTGGTAGGTGAGGATAAGGGGGACCCTATCCCGAGTGGGGTGGTAGGAGGATGGGGTGAAGGCAGATGTGCAGGAAATGGGAGAGATGCGTTTGAGAGCAGAGTTGATGGTGGAAGAAGGGAAGCCCCTTTGTTTAAAAAAAGAAGACATCTCCTTCGTCTTGGAATGAAAAGCCTCATCCTGAGAGCAGATGTGGTGGAGATGGAGGAATTGTGAGAAGGGGATAGCATTTTTGCAAGAGACAGGGTGGGAAGAGGAATAGTCCAGGTAGCCTTGAGAGTCTGTAGGCTTATAGTAAATATCAGTAGCTAGGCCGTCTCCAGAGATGGAGACAGAAAGATCAAGAAAGGGGAGGGAGGTGTCGGAAATGGACCAGGTAAATTTGACGGCAGGGTGAAAATTGGAGGCATAGTTAATGAAGTCAACAAGCTCAGCATGCGTGCAGGAGGCAGCGCCAATGCAGTCGTCGATGTAGCGAAGGAAAAGAGGGGGACGGATACCCGTATAGGCTTGGAACATGGACTGTTCCACAAAGCCAACGAAAAGGCAGGCATAACTGGGACCCATGCGGGTGCCCGTGGCTACACCTTTGGTTTGGAGGAAGTGGGAGGAGCCAAAGGAGAAATCATTGAGAGTAAGAACTAATTCCACTAGATGGAGGAGAATGGTGGTAGAGGGGAATTGGTTAGGTCTGGAATCCAAAAAGAAGCGGACAGCTTTGAGACCTTCAGGGTGGGGGGGGATGGAGGTATTTAGGGACTGGATGTCCGTGGTGAAAATAAGGTGGTGGGGGCCAGGGAACTTAAAATCATTGAAAAAATTCAAAGCGTGAGAAGTGTCACGAACATAGGTGGGAAGGGATTGAACAAGGGGGGGATAAAACAGTGTCAAGGTATGCAGAAATGAGTTCAGTGGGGCAGGAGCAAGCTGAGACAATGGGTCTACCTGGACAGGCAGGTTTGTGGATCTTGGGTAGGAGGTAGAAACGGGAAGTGTGGGGTGTGGGAACTATGAGGTTGGTGGCAGTGGATGGGAGATCCCCAGAGCTGATAATGTTGGTGATGGTATAGGAGACAGTGGCCTGGTGCTCCTTAGTGGGGTCATGATCAAGGGGTAAATAAGAGGAAGTATCGCTGTGCCTCGGCCAGGTAGACTTCAGTCCGCCAGACAACAACAGCTCCTCCCTTATCAGCAGGTTTTATAGTGAGGTTGGGATTGGTGCAGAGGGAGCGGAGAGCAGAGTGTTCGGAAGGAGTGAGGTTGGAATTGGAACAGGGTGTGGTGAAATCGAGACGGTTGATGTCCCGTCGGCAATTAGCAATAAAGAGATCCAAAGCAGGCAGAAGACCAGAGTGGGGTGTCCATGAAGAGGAGGAGGTTTGAAGACGGGGTAAGGGGTCATCGGTGGGGGTAGGAGAGTCCTTGCCAATGAAGTAAGTGCAGAGACGGAGCCGGCGGAAGAAGAGCTTGGTATCATGGCATACGCGGAACCCGCTGAGGTGTGGGCGAAGGGGGACAAAGGTGAGTCCCTTACTGAGGACAGAGCGCTCTGCCTCAGAGAGTTGAAGGTCGAAGGGAATGGTAAAGACCCGGCACGGATGAGAGATGGGATCAGAGGTGGGAGGGAGGCTGGTAGTGTCAGTGGAGAGGGAAGGGTTGGGGTGAGAGGAAGATGGAGCCTCTGAGGGCCCAGGAGCTGACGATGGGATCTGAGGGAGAGGGGATTGCAGAGTAGTGGTGGGGGAAGGGGAGATGGGAGTCACAATCACAGCATGTGAAGACCCGGCCTGGAGTTGTATTTAATCTGGTGGGAAGGGAAGTATAAAAAACTGCAGTTGCAATGATCAAGGAGCTCAATAGCTGGGGGTGGAGTGCAATGAAAAACAGTCAATATCAAGACTGATAGATGGTGAAGGGGATTATTTGCCTGTTACAGAACCAGCCCATTTTCATTCCTATTGTCCTGGCTGGTTCCTATATCCATGCATCTTATACACTTCTACAGATTTTACATCCTTTCCTCTCCATTGGTTTAACAGCCAGCTCTTTTCATTTTCACGCATTTTTTATATACATCTTTTATTTCTTCATTCTTTGATCTCCACTTAACCATTTCAGGAATCATTCCATTTCTTCTCATGTTTATTTGCTTGTATTTCACCTCCCTATTACCTCTTGCTTTTTTTTTTTAAAAGTCCCTTAAATCCATGTAATTTCCCTATTCTGGCGAGTCGTCTCCCCTCTTGCTGTGAAACAGGGACATCTCTTTCTCCCTTATTAGGGAGAGAGAGAGAGCCTGTGGTATGTCAAATGCCACAAGTAGTCTTTGGGGTACTGCAAGTCTGTGTCTTTGTTGATGCTTTGCTGCATGCTTGAGTGCTTGGTGGGGGCGCCAATGTTTATTTTTTGCTGGTGTGGTGGGGGGGGGGAGCTCTGTTTTCTTGGACGGTTGCAAAAAAAAAGTATTTCAGGATGTAGATTGTATACATTTCTCTGACATTAAATGCACCTTTGAATCCAGATTTGAAGGGAAGACTTTGCTGTAATGCTGCCAAGAGGTCCCAGCAGTTCCTGGGAACTGGCTCATGCCCCATGAATGGAGAAGCAGTTATTTGGGTCAAGAATCTAAAAATCCCATTGTGTAATCAACCGGATTCAACCTAAGAAGGCTGCCAAAGATTTTTAGGAATACATAGACCTATGAAGATAGTATTTTCCAGAAAGCCTCCAGCAAGGTGTAGTTCTCAGAATTACAAGGTATTTCTGGAGTTTTCAAGGCAGGTGCACAGTAAGGAAGTGTGAGATGGGCACAAACCCCTCTTCCTATCTAATATGCAGATTACAGCTGGGTCCTGTTCCTAATTTTAGACATTGACAGGGCGTGAGGTTCAATTTGAGAGAACAAAAACCAGCTTTCAGGATTCTTACAACCTTATCATTACCTAAAGAGAAGCATTCACTTGCACAGACCTGGGCGCAGAGTATTACTTCTTCAGGGCTCACAGGAGAAAAGTAGGAGAGTAGGATTATTTAGAGTGGTTCTTTCAAAAACCCAGATTAGGCATGATGAACTAAGCAGTACCCTCAATTTTTAGGATTCCATGGCAATCAAACCCTAATTGTGAAAACGGAGGGATCTTGGAATACAGATCTGTAATTCCTTGACAGAGGTG
This sequence comes from Hypanus sabinus, assembly GCF_030144855.1. Taxonomy (NCBI): domain Eukaryota; kingdom Metazoa; phylum Chordata; class Chondrichthyes; order Myliobatiformes; family Dasyatidae; genus Hypanus; species Hypanus sabinus. The sequence goes on along the minus strand of NC_082709.1, from coordinate 148,880,526 downwards.
TCCTGGGTGGTGCTGTAAAGAAAGCTCTTTGGCACATTGGCCTTCATAAGTTAGTGTGCTGAGTGCAGGAGTTTGGATGTCATTTGGAATTTGTATAAGCTATTGGTGAGGCTTAACTTTGGAGTATTGTGTGCAGTTTTGTTCACCTGTCTACGGGAAAGATGTAAATAAGATTGAAAGAGTCCAGAGAAAATTTAAAAGGATGTTACCTGGACTTGAGGACCTGAGTTATAGGGAAAGGCTGAATAGCTTAGGACTTTATTCCCTAGAACATAAAAATTGAGGGGTGATTTGTAGGAGGTATACCAAATTATGAGGAATATTGACTGGGTAATATAGCAGGCTTTTTCCACTGAAGTTGGGTGACACTAGAACTAGGGATCGTGGGTTAAGGATGAAAGGTGAAAAACTTAAGGGGAACTTCTTCAGTCAGAGGGTGGTGAGCGTGTGGAACGAATTGCCAGCACAAGTGGTGGATGCAGGCTCAATTTTGATACTTAAGAGAAATTTGTATACGTACTTGGATGGGAGGGGTATGGAGGGCTACGATCCGGGTGCATGTTGATAGAACTAGGCAGACTAATGATTCAGTATAAATCTGATGGGTCAAAGGGTCTGTTTCTGTGCTGTTGTGTTCTATGACTCTATTGTTAAGTATCAGCGAGGGACATTAGGAGAGTCAGTACAAACCAGAGGACACAAATCTAAAAGGAACACAGGAACTGGGAGATCGAAGGTCATGTATGCATTATTACACATAGTACAGTATGTGGTGGGACAAAGTGTTTCAGAGGCAGTTTGTATTCTGAGCTTTACAGAGAGGCATGGAGGAGATCCAGGAAGACATGATGAACCTTCATAAAACACCGATTCACCTCAATTAGAGCACATATCCAGTTCTGTGTGGGAAAGGTATTTTGAAGGAGAAAGGGGCTAGTAGTTAATTCTGGGGATAACTTTAGATGAGAGAAAAACTGTTAAATGAGAGAAGCTGAGGTGGTTAGTTTTCAAACAGAGAAATGGATCTGATAAAGATATTTGAAATTATGAAAGATCTAGACAAACAAAAGGAGATAAATTGTTTCTGTTAGCAGTGGATGTTCCTGTTGTGCAAGGAAATAATGTCCAGTGAGGCATTATGAATGGCTCAAAGTTGAACCTTCACTGCTTCTGACACACAGAGACTGTAGTTACTGCTGAGATGCAACCTCAAGAATATTACTGGTCACAAACAAGAGGCAATTCTTCACACAATAATCTGAATAAAGTTAACTCTCATCTCAAGGAACATTGACATTTCAGATGAGATGATGGAGATGGAAAGAAGGAGAGAGATATATTGTTTAAACTATAGATTGAGGAACAGGGAGATCGACCATGACTGATAGCATTGAAATTCATAACGTCCAACAGTGCTGATAAGAAACTTCACCAATGTAGCATGAAGACAGAGGCTCCAGGGCATTGAGCTGATGTAACAAAATGATCTGTGAACTGAACCATGATAACACAATAACGTTATCACAGTAACATGATAACGGAATGATGTTTTGAGGCAAACTGTACTTTATGTCTAAAAGTAAACACAAGTTTACAAAACGCCAGCAAACACAGTGTGCGGGCTCAGTAGTTTTCCCAATGAGTCATACCGAGATAGTCGATCAGAAGCAGTGTTGAGGTGAGAATTCTGCACGATATTGCTGGCTTGGTTAGTTTCGACTTCTAATTCAGAAGGCTGTGGAGTCAAAGTTGATATTGTGGTGCTGTAGTGAGGGAGTCAAGGTCATTGACTTTTTGGTTAGACATGCCTGCTATTTCACGTGGATATTACTGATCCCAAAGTACGATCAAGGAAGAGTAGGCCAATTATTTCCAGTGCACTGCCCAGTGTTATCTGTCAATCACTGAAATAAACCAAACTAATATAGCCGCTTTGCAAGTTTGCTGGTTGAAAATTGACTACCATGGTTTCAACCTTAAAAATGATGACAGTTCAAAAGTGCATCAGCATCCAGATTCTACTGCAAATCAAAGTTCAAAATAAATATATTATCAAAGTATATACACGTTGGCATATACAGTATGACCTCGATACATTTTCTTGCAGTCTTTCACAGAAAAACAATGAACTACAATAGAATCAAATAAAAAAAAATTAAGGCTGACAAACAACCAATGTGCACCTGTCACGTTTGGGAGAATATGATCATGCAATACATCATTGTGTCCCTGGGCAAGATACCCAGAGCCTGTGAACTATCTCAGTAAGTAGTTGCTAATCCTCAGAGAGAGAAGGGTGTCAAAATGACAATAAAACCTAAAATGTCTTTTGTTAAATATGATGCATTCAGTGAAAACATGTATGTGAAATGTAATTGGAGCACAATGCAGAGGTCTGTGGTATTAAAAGCTTAATTAGCAGAAAATATACGGTCTAAAGGATTAGTCACATTAGACATTGAAAATATTCTTAGCTGCAGAATGTTAGTAAGATGAGAGACAGATTGTTTAGAAAGTTGAATAGCCCATATAGCACAACAAATAGACAGGGTGACTGAAAGACGAGACTATGCTTACTAAGTAGTTCTGTAAATGAATAAGGCAGCCAAGGCACTTACCTGGAGGTTTAACCTTCACCTCCAGAATATTTGAAGATTTACTGATTTTCATCATCCATTGGTCCATTTGATTTTGATGCCATAGTTCTGCAATGCATTCGTATTTTCCTGCTTCCAAGTTACTGGCTTTAGAGACAGCCAGGCGGATGTTGTTGGATGATGTCTTTATTATCGTTGTTTTGCTTTTAAAATGTGTTGCCTTCTCTCCCCACGTGATAGAAGTGTCACGGCCAAACGTGATGATGTCATAGCTGTTGGAAGATTCATTAGGCTGGAATTTCCACTTTACAGATACCAACACTTGAGGTGGATAGTTAGGCTTGATGAAACACTGGAGTTCAAACGTGTTGTTGTAGATCACTAAAGGTGTTCGCGTTATTGCAGTAACACTGAAACCAGTTTCTGTAATCAAAAAAAGTGATTGTGTCAACTTCCATAGTATTACAATCAAAATAGATTGTGCTAAGAAATTCAAAGCTGGGCATAAGAGTACTGTCCACAGATCACCCTCACTTCCACAGCCTTGCGTCAGGTGAAGTTAATGTGAATGTGACTAGAACTGAGGTGAAAACACAGCTGCGAGTATTTAGTGCTGGGAATCAAAGGATCAGTTCTCTCCTTTCAAACCACTAAAGGGTAACAAGATCTTTTGCCTGTCTCTCTAAAATCCCTCATCTACATCTTCCTCAAAGCACCCATACATACGTTCTCTTGGCTGTGTAGTCATTCTTCATACTTACACTTAGTTAGAATATTTGACCGTGGCTAGTCCTCAGATAGGCCTGGGTACGTATTAAATCAAGTGTTAAACAGACTTTTCCTTCTTCAGTGATATTACTTGGGGCCACCAGAAATTATATTTACCTGATTTCCTTATTCTCAGTACTATCCTTCCCACATATTCCCACCTGTTATATATATTTGATACTTCAGTAATATTGTACAGATATTGTTTGTCTTAAATAATTCATTACTGGTTATATGTAAAAGTACATGAATGGCATACGTCATTACACCACCACATCTGTTGTACATGCCTCACTAAGGTAAAGAAACTACGTACATAAGTTTATCCCCGGTCACCCGTGTTTTTCTTTCAAGTAGTTTTCTGTTTTGCAGTTGCAAAACTTAACAGTGCCAACAAAGAAGTTTTAAATGAAACCAAAATGACTACTTACCTGTTGAAGCATAGCGAGACATTTGAGTTAAAAAAATGAGCAGTGAGACATTCTAGTTTCCAAAAACACAGCACGTGCATCTTTGGGAAGGGACATAGATGGACAAGTTAAAAAAAGGTAGAAATGGACATAATTCATGGGTTCAGTAACAAAGAGTACAGGGTGCTAATGATCATAAATTTAAAAAAAACAGAAATGACTAGCTACATTGGAAAGAAAGACACGTTCGATTGCACAAATGATAACTGGATATTGTATACTGAGTGAATTGAGTTGTATTTTGAAGCAAATGAATTAGCCACTGAAAAGCAAGTCCCAATTTTGCCGAGTGCATTAGGTGGAAAGGCATACGGTTTGCTCAGAAGTTTGTCTGTTCCAGTCAAACCGGATGAACTGAGCTTTGCTGATTTCAAGAAAGTAATGCAGGAACATTTGGAACCCAAACCATCATTGATTGCAGAACACTTTAGGTTTCACAAGCAGAATCAAAAGAAGGGGGAGTCCATTTCAGCTTACATGGCTGTTAGTTCAGTGATGGCCGTAATGATGCATTGACAAATCGTTTAGTTTGTGGAACCTTGCAAGAAAGCATAAAAAATGGCTCCTAACCGAAGCACAACTCATTCAGAAGAGAGGCTGAAATTGCTATATCTATGGAAACAGCAAATAGAGATGCAATTGAATTGCAGTTAGAAATGAAAGTGAGTGAGAACAAAATTGCAACATCTAAACAGAAACCCAACCACAAAGCACACTGCAGATGCTGTGGTCAAATCAACATGTACAAACAAGCTGGATGAACTCAGCAGGTCGGGCAGCATCCGTTGACTGCTCATTTCAACGGATGCTGCCCGACCTGCTGAGTAAACAGAAACCTGCCTGGCCCAACAAATCGTATTACCTTTGTGGCAGGGGCTCACATACACCAGACCAATGCAGGTTTAAGGGCAAAACTTGCAGAAAACACAACAATGTAGGACCATACAAAGAACATGCCCAGCAGACAAAAGTAAATGGACTGCACAGGGAAGAAAAAGAGATTTAAAAAAAAGTCAAGTTGCGATTTCAAAAAGAGCTATTGACGAAATTGATGCTATTGATGAAAAATCTGATAATGACGTGTGTGACACAGGACCGGATAGCCTTGAGATTTACGATATGAATACTAACAATAGACAAGCAATACGGCTTACACCAGAAGTGAATGGCAAATTAATTAAAATAGAATTAGACACTGGCACAGATGTTTCGGTCATTCCATAAGATGAGTTTGAGTGGGATGCCTGAACTAAATCCTGCAGATATACAACTAAAAAATTATTTGGAGAAAAGAGTATGACATTCACAACAATGAAATATAACAACAAGCCACATTGGGCTTGAATATGGTAAAAACATGAGGGCCAGCACTGTAGGGTCATGACTGGCAGAGAGAACTTTAACTTGATTGGAGATCCATCCATCATTTGCATGCCACATTCCCCGCAACAGAGTCAACTGAAAGTGAATTAAGTACTGGATGATGCCACAGCTGTGTTCAAGGACGGCACTGGAAAACTCAAACATCAAGGGTAAAATAAGAGTATTTTAGAAGGTATCTTTGAAAATCTTCCTGGAGGAAAATGCTTGAATGAAGTGGACCTAGCTGAGATGGAGGAACAGTCCAAAGTGTTTCTCATCATGAATACTCACAGCGGGCTATATCACTATATTAGGCTTATTTTTGGAGTAACATCTGCACCTGCACTCTGGCAGAAAGCTAAGGACCAGGTGCTACAAGGTTGCCCAGGCACTCAGTGTTACCTGGATGACATCATTGTTACCAGTGAGGATGACAAGGAACACCTCCAATATTTCAAGACAGTGTTACAAGCATTAGAAAATTATGCACTCAGAGCCCAGGCCAGCAAGTCTTTAAACCAAGCGTCATACAATTGACACACTAGAATGTACAAGAATGCTGAGAAAAATGTAAGCAGTGGTGGTTGCACCAATGCTACAAGACATGATGGAGTTGCAATGGACAAAGTAGCGTGAGATGTCCTTTCAAGAAGGTACAGGAAATAGTGACGTCAGACATTATAATCCACATCGTCCAGTGAAGCTTGTCTGTGATGTCTCGCCCTGTGCAGTCATGCCACATGTTATGAGTGGTAGAAATGAACACCCCATTGCCTTTGTATCACGCTCCCTTAGTGCAGCAGAGGAAAATTTCACACAGACTGATAGAATGCCCTTGAGTCTGGAAAAAACATTTCAACCAGTATCTGTACGGGAGAGGGTTTACCCTCTTCACTGATCATCAACCACTGGTGTCCATTTTCAATCCACAGAAGGGAGTTCCACTAACAGCAGCAGCATGAGTGCAGAGATGGGCTCTGTTTCTTGGAGGGCACAATTACAAGATCAAATACAAGAGGACGACGAATCATGGAAATGCTGATGGATTGTCCTGTTTACCCTTGGGAAAGGAAATACCTGAAACTTTACAAAAGAGGGCACTCCTCTAGGTGTATTCTCCCTAATACAAATCAGTAACTGTCCCTATGGGAGAGGTGATCCAAATGGAAATTCGAAGTTACCCAAAATGACCTGAGTATTTCCCCCACTTTCAATAGTGCCCAGACGAACCTGCCCTTGGCAGAGATTTCCTTATGTAGGGATTGGGAGCTGTACCATACAAGCTAAGAGCTAAAGTGTTAGAGAAGTTACATGCCGGTCATCTAGGCATAGTTAAAATGAAAGCATTTGTTCAAAGCTTTGACTGGTGGCCTGGGTTAGATCAGCAGAATGAGCAGCTTGCCAAGCACTGTTTGGGATGCCAACATTTCCAGAAGATGCCAAGAACAGTGCCTCTTCATCTCTGAGAATGGCCTGCATTGCCCTGGCAGAGGACTTTGCCGGACCGTCATGAGCACAAATTTTTTTGTTGTAGTGGATCCAGGTACAAAGAGGCCAGAGGTTTTCACAATGGTCTCCTCGCACAGTGATGATGTGTTGAGAAGTCTCTTCTCAAGGGCTGGTGTTTCAGAACACTTATTAACCAGTGACAGTGGACCACAGTTTGTTGTGAAACAGTTTCAGTCATTCCTGAAAATGAATGGAATAAGACAAATTACATCTGCATCATACCACCCAGATACAAATGGCTTGGCTTGTTCAGAGTCTGAAGAACACACAGTGGGCAATGTCAGCAGAACACACTACACTGACACTGAATCACTGCTAATTTCCTCCTTGTGTATTACAATGCAGAACACTCCACAGCCCAAAATTCACCAGTCATACTGTTCCTGAGTTGTCCCTTGCGTCCATGTTTGGATTTCCTCAAAAACAATCTCAGGAGGACAAACAGCTGAGACTAACTGAAAGCTCCTCAAACAAGGAGGTTTGACGTTTCACTCCTGGACGAGCAGTCATGGCAATGGACTACAGAAGTGATCAAAAATGGGTATTGGGAAAGGTTATGGACAGAACCGGACCACTCTCCTACACAGCAGAGATTGCGTCTGATATCATCTGGAGACGGCACATCAATCAATCAGCTGAGGAGAGCAGAATCCACTGTTAGAGAAGAAAGATACCTAGAGCTGTCAGAACCACTTGCTGCACCACTAGGGAGCAGACCCCAGAACCTGAGGTTGTTTCACAGTCACAAGTCTCACCTGCCAAGCAGAGTGATCCCCATCCTTGTCAGGAAAGATATCCCACAAGAGTAAGAAATCCTTTAATCCTGAATGGGATAATTTAAAATTTACTGTACTGTGTATGGCTACACAGTAGTTGTACGAATACCGCCATTATATATTTAAGTTTAGATGCATTCTGTGCTGAGTTGTTTATAGCTAAGTGCTGTGCAATACTTTAGTAATATTTGAGTAATATTGTAAAATATGTTGTTTGATTAGACATTGATTGTTGTTACATAAAACATTACGGGTTACATCTAAAAGTACTTGAATAACTCACGTCATTATGCCACCACCTCTTATGTGCTCATCTCACCTGTTTAATAAACTGAAACTAAAGACATGTTATTCCCGGCTCTGTGTTTTTCGTTCAATTACATTTATGTTTTGGAGTTACAAAACACAACACCGCCCACTGCCTGGAACCTCAGGGAAAATTCACAGTTGGTCATGAAACAAGTGACAATGAGTTTGGCAAAATAATCACCAGGAGTTTCTTATACCAACTTCTGTGAATCACTGTCGGCCAATACTTCCTGCTAGGTTTTTATGTGACAAAAAGGTATGTATATTGGTGATAAACTATGTATTAATTCTTGAACACACACAAAATGCTGGTGGAACACAACAGGCCAGGCAGCATCTATAGGGAGAAGCACTGTTGACGTTCCGGGCCGAGACCATTCGTCATTAATTCTTGAAAAAGTTCACCATTGCGTGCTTGTCATCATCGTACTGTAGCCAGCGCTGTAAAACTTCATTTGTTTTGATTAAATTTTGGATTAATCAAAGTCACTTCCATCTTTTTTTAAGTTCTATCATATTATAGTTTCCTCTTCTAAAGGGAGCTTACCTGTTTAACTATCAGTTAACCTGTTCTCATCACTTAATGCCAAAATAGTCTGCTCCCAAGTCAACACATTGATCTAGAAAATCTAGGTATAATCAAAAACAGTTTAACTTCTGTACAATCAGACAGTAACTAGAGGAAAGGACAGAAAGCTTTCAGTTCTTGGGGTTTTGGTGAAGGCACTTACCAAGGGGAGTAACCACTGCTACAGTGCGAGAAGATTGTTTTCCAATTCGCTGCCAGTCTCCAACCATATTTGTGGTCCACTCAGCCACTGTACAAACGTATGCTCCATCATCTGATACTGCTGCATTGTGGAGTTGGAGCGTAAAGGAACCTGGCCGCTGTTTGACCAACCTGAGGCCTCCGCTAGCGCTACGCTTCTGATAGAATGTATTCGTAACTTGGGTCCCATCGTGGTCCAGGCTGATGATGTCCCTGGCCTGTCCCCGTTTACTTATTAACTGCCAGGTGACAGAGAGACGACTGTGGTTTCTGATTAGTGAATGGACGTTGCAGGAAAACTGAAGCATCTCACCCTCCAAAACCTTGGTGGTGTTACTGGTAACGGCAACATTCAAACTACTTTCTGTAGAAGATAAAATCCCATTAGTACAATTGGTAGTATTAAGGAATAATAACTAAGAATGTACAAGGATAAGAAATGGAACAGGAACAAGAGCAGGCCAGCAAGCACTATGAACCTTCTCTGACATTTATTACGATCATGGCTGACCTGTTACCTCAGCATCACTTTCTAGCCTTATCCCCAGGTCTCCTTAAAATTCAAAAATTTATCAATCCGCTTTGTGATGAGCACAATGGTTGATTCTCCATGGCCCTTCAGGATAATGAATTCCAACAGATTACCAACCACGGAGTGAAGAACAAATTCCTCATCTCACTGGCAATACACCAATTGTGAAACTATGGCCAACAGTCCTAGATTCTTCCCTGCATCAAGTCTGTCAAATCCTTCAAGAATTGTGTGTTTTAATGACAGCCCTCTCATTCTTCTAAACTTCAGAAAACACGGACTATTCAGTCTTTCCTCACAAACCCTACCTCCCTCCCCCATACTTGGAATTAGTCTATTGAATCTTTGTTGCATTCCCTCCATGCCACGCTCATCCTTTCTGAGGTAAGGAGGCAGAAACAGAACACTATATTCCTGGTCCAGTCTCACCAGAGGCCTCGTACAATTGCAGTTTGACTTCCCTACCCCAGTAATCAAATCCTCTTTTAATAAAGGGTTTGGAAGATGATAGCCATAGCATTCATTACTCAAAAGCAACCTTTTTCAAAACACTGCGATTTCAAACTGACTGAAGCGGCAAAAATAATGTGTATATTTTTAGAATTATAGCCAGCTTGATTACAATTCTACTGTTAATCAATATAATAGAAAAATTACTGAATCTGATTTGAGCAGAAGTTGCCCACTGTACATCTGGTGATGTTACCTCCTTAGAGCCTTGGTAATAATGACAGGATTTGTTTTCAGTAAACTGCTTTGAGAATGCTAACTCATTTTTTTAAAAAAAAATACCCATTTTGATTGTTGTATAATCTTACTGTAGATTAACCTTGCTTTAAATTTTTAGGCTGAGCTACAGAGTTTCCACTTTTCTTTGCTTGCAGACATGACATCATGGGTTGGCTACGTTATTTTCAATGCTCATTGAAAATGATAAAAATAATCCTAGTGTTTGTCTTCTGGTCATGCCATCCTGAATTACTTCCTATAAAAAGATTTAACTTCAGATTATAGGAAGTGCAGAGTTACCAACAGAAACTGACTTTTGCATTGACCATGAATAAAAAACATTGGAACAAATACATTAATGTTACAGATGAGCGAATAGCTTTTTGTGTTCCCACAGGGACATTTCACTTTCAATTCCCTCTTTTAAGCAGAAAGAGGACATGGGATAGAAACTTGCTGCGAGCAATGTTAATCTGGCATGTTCATTCCAAATTCTACTTTTAACAGAGAGATTAACTTGCAAAAAAATGTAAGTGTTGTAATTATCATACAAAGGGGAAAACAAGAGTAAATACAACCATAATCCAGCTGCCTCTACACTGTTCACAGTGTAATTTTAATTTTAACTGCACTGAAAAATTGGAAACTGAATTGCAAATGAGTAGCCCCTGAATTGAGGCAATTAAAACTGCAGTTGGAGGAAAACTGTGGAGGCTTCCATGCACTGTGCTCTGGCATTAGTCCAGACACTGATGTCATGCTGTCCTCTTCATCACGTCATACAACACTATGGAAAACAGTAGCTTGAAGCATTCTCATCCCAACAAGCAACCATTCATCATTCTATTCATTTCTTTACTGAGGATTCATATACTTCCAAGTTCGAAATCTGGTGTTAAGCCATGTTGTAGTGCTGCTTTAGTAAAAACCAAGTTATGATCAATTCTGGAGAAAAATAAACAAAGGGAAGTTTGTTCTCCGGTAGCATTGGCTAGTGATTACCAGTCAACCAGCGTGGTGAGGTTTTATTCGTGCTTGCATGAGTAATGCTTCTGACAATAGCATTTGTCAGCCAGATGCAAAGCTGCTGCAGACAGAGTCAACACTCAGTCATCAAAAACACGTCATTCAAAATCAAAAGGGCTTGCAGCAAACATACTTTGGAGTAGGTCTGCACTACGATAGCAAAACTAAAAATATAAACAGTCCCAAAAATACTTTTTATTTCTGTTACATCTTTATATCTTAGAAGAAGAAACTGGGTCCAAAGATGCCCTTTGCTATGTTATTAAAATATGGGTTGGGTCAAGAAATTGGTTTCTCGTGAAAGAGTATCAGAGATAAGAAAAGCTTATGTAACCATGAGTGAGATTTTTGTTTTTCTTGTACAGATAGAGTTTTGTCACTTAGCAACACTATCTTCACACTGCTGGGAGCAAACTTGACAATATGAGAACTGTAAATTAACTCTTTGCTTAGACTAGTTGAATTTATGTATGAGATAACAGTAACTGCAGAGAAAAATGGCTTCTGATCAACTGCGCTTCAACTGGAGGCAACGCTGTATCAAATCAGCTTCTTCATCTGGGCCGAAAAGGGATACAAAATAAACCTGGAGTCCTTCAGCAGTTATTCCTGGTGACCAAAATATTACATGTTGATAATACTACAAGTGAGAATTAGAATTTTTTTTGACAGTTACTTACTGACGGGCTGAACAATGATCAAACTTTTACTTGATCTGTTTGTGTCTCTGGCAATGAAGTCTCCTGTCACTGTTTTCTCTTGCTCAGTGGCCCGGCAAAGGTATTTGCCGCTATCTTCCTGCTGAATATGGTAGATTTTCAGCAGATATGTTGTATCGGTTTCCTTTGCAAACTTTATATATCCCATACGCTCTTTGAATGTGTAGTCAGCATGGATTGTTGGTACAGCATTGCGGCCAATGTTGGCAATTTGTGTACCATTATAAATCCACAGTACAGAGAAATATCGGTCCTGTATATTTTGGGCTTGAATGACACATCTTAATTCCATGCTGTCTCCAGCTGTGAAGACTTTCCTATCGTTCTCCAAATGAACACTGAAGCTCTTATCTGTAACAGAGCATAGATAATGTTACTGCTTGGGAATACTGTGCTAAGAAATCACAACTAAACATGAACCCCAAAACTGTTGCTTAAATCTTCAGTTTCCCTTCTGAGTTTCACAAATTTTCCATCTTCCTCTTAAAAACTCAACTCCTGCTGATATGGTGCATTTCCCACACCAGGTACTATTGGAGTATAAAAATATTTTGGAGTATAAAAGTTGTATTATTTGCTGTGTAACCAAAACTATGTAGTCAGCTTGCTATGCATGTAACCAAAATGAAATCCTAGGAATGTAGAAGACAATGGTGTGTGAAAGGTAGCTAAAGAGATGTAGATTAGAACTGGTCAGTTCTGAGTTTGCTATTTTGCTCAGTTCTGAGATTGCTATTTGCTATGCATGTACCCAATTTAGCAGGAGAATGAGGTATTAAGAATGTAAACTTGCTATTTGCTAGGGAATGAAATCTTAGGAATTTAAAAGACAATGGTGTGTTAATGAGAGGTAGCTAAGAGATGTAAATTAGAACATAATTAAGTCAATGGGACATTCATGGGGTACGTGTGAAACTGGACCAGGAGATTGCTATAAAAAATGCTGTGTCGGGATCGGTGAGCAATCAGCAACTAGCTCACTGACTGTCTCAGCTTTGATTTGCAAATTAAAGTTTAACCATTCTTGAGGAATCTTCTGCGTCTCTTGGTCATTTGTGAGGCACGAAAAACCACGACAAAATCCGCTCACCCTTAATAAGCTCAGAGAATGTCAGCATGTAGTTTCCCTAAAGGCCTACTGGTTCAATAAGTTAACTTTGTTTCTCTTGTCATAGATACAATCTGATCTGGTGTGTTTCCATTTTAAATCATCAGCATTTGGAATATTTGCTCTGATTTCCTTCTCAGCAGACACACTGATTCCATCTGTATCTGGAGACCATCCAAACATAGTAACCAGTGAAAGCACAGAAACAGCAAGCGCAAAGTGAATGTTCCCTTCATTGGATTCATACCATCGTACAACTCATGCCTTTTGGCCCTCCTTATCCACACTGATCATCAGGTACCCTACTATACTAATCCTGTCTACCAGCACTTGATACCAACACTAGACCTTGGCATCGAAAATGCTCACGCTAATGAATAAGATGAAGAGACCCTTGAAAGTGAGCCCATGGGTTGTGGGAACAGTTTAGTGCTAAGGTGAGTGAAGTTAGCCCCTCTGCTTCAAGAGCCTGGTTGTTGAGGGGTAACAACTATTCTTGAAACTGGGGTGTAGGTCCTAAAGCTCCCATACCTTCATTCTTGATGGCAGCACTGAGAAGAGAACATGGCGTCTCTACCTGTTCTGTGGTATATTGCCTGTGACCACATAGATTTCTTCTTGGTGTTTCCAGTTCCCACCCTCACCCCAAAGATGTGCATCTTTGGTGGGTTAATTGGCAACTATCAATTGCCCCTAGTACATAGGTGAGTAGTAGAATCTGGGTAGGGTTTATAAGAATGGAAAAACTTAAAATTAGAAAAATGAAGGATTGGTGCAAGTTGATAGTATGTGCAACTTGATGGGCTGAAGGGCCTGTTTCACTGCTAGATGACTCTCTACTTCTAAAAGATTCATTGATTTTGAAGAATTGTGAAGCTGACTGAAATGAGCAAATTACTGCAATGCCCCAGTTCTGTTGAAGTCAAAGTTAGACTCAAAGCAGCGACAACTATTGCAATATCTTTTTGATGCTTTGCATCATATGTGACTCATGAGTGGAGAAGCTTGTGGACGAAAGTCATGGAGGCAGCTCAGCGCTGTTCTTGAGCACAGTTATAATTGTTGCTCTTTTGAAGCAGGTAGGAGCCTCCGACTGAGGCAGCAAGAGATTGAAGGTGTCCCTGAACATCCCTGCCAAGGTTGTATTGAGAGCGTCCTGAGCAACTGCATCACTGCCTGGTTTGGAAATTGCACCATCTCAGATCGCAAGACCCTGCAGTGGATAGTGAGGTCAGCTGAGAAGATCATCGGGGTCTCTCTTCCCCCCATTACGGACATTGACACTACACACTGCATCCACAAAGGAAACAGCATTATGAAGGACCCCATGCACCCCTCATACAAACTCTTCTACTTCCTGCTTTCTGGGAAAAGGCTCCAAAGCATTCGGGCTCTTATGACCAGACTATGTAACAGTTTCTTCCCCCAAGCTATCAGAATCCTCAATACCCGAAGCCTGGACTGACACCTTTCCCTACTGTCCTGTTTATTATTTATTGTAATGCCTGAACTGTTTTTGTGCACTTTATGCAGTCCAGTGTAGGTCTGTAGTCTAGCTTAGCTTTCTCTGTGTTTTTTTATTACGTAGTTCAGTCTAGTTTTTTGTACTGTGTCATGTAAACCATGGTCCTGAAAAACGGTGTCTCATTTTTACTATGTACTGTACCAGCAGTTATGGTCGAAATGACAATAAAAGTGACTTGACTTGAAGTGGTTGGCACAGGTTTTCAAAGCCCAACCAGGTACACCATCAGGGCTTGACGCCTTGTGAGGATCTGCCCTCTTGAAAGATGTTCTGACATCGGCCTCCAAAACAGAAATCACAGCCTCACTGGATGCTGAAGGGATTCTCCCTTGTAAAGCATGCAGAAAGGCACTGAGCTCAACTGGGAGTGCAGGATCGCACCCAGCCATGCTAGGTTTTGCTTTGTAGGAAGGACTGGTCTGCAAACCAAACTAGAACTGACATGCATCTGATTTATTTCTAACCTCAATCAGAATTGTTTTCTTTGCTCTTAAACTAGCCTTCTGCAGGTGTACCTGACTTAGGGTATAGTTCTGGATCACTGGACTTGAACACCACAGGTCTATCTCTCAATAGGCAATGGATCTCCTGAATTGTCCATGGATTTTGGCTTAGATATGTCTGGTATGTTCCTGAAGACACACACTCATCCACCCAGGTCTTGACGAAGCCAGTGACAACTATGGCATATTCATTCAGATTCAAAGATGAATTTGTGAATTTTGTCCAGTCCACCAACTCAAAGTAGTCCTGTAGGCACTTCTCCACTGTCCTTCACCATACTTTCCCAGTCATCACCACTGGCATTCTGGTCTTTAGTCTCCTTCCTATATGCCGGGAGTAGGACTACAGCCAAGTAATTGGGACGGCACAGTAAGCATTCTTAATGGTGGTATGATAGTGGTCAAGTGTGTGATTCCTCTGGTATGTTGGTGGTATTTGTTCATAGACTTCTTCAAGCTGGCCTGGTTGAAAACCCCACCATGATAGGCAGCAGTGTATGTAGTTTTGTGTCTGCTCTGCTCCTCTAGTGCCTGCCTGAAATGGAGTGTACACCATTACCAGGATGATGGAGGAAAAGCCCCCTTGGCAGATAAAAGGATGACATTTGACTGCTAAATGTTCCGGGCAGGTGAGCATGATGCCCCACGATGAGTTAATCATAAAGCATACTCCAGTTCCTGTGCCTTTAAAATTCTGGAGCTGTCCTGTCATTGCAGAGAATGGTGAAGCCATCAGGCTACAGCACCGTGCCTGAAATTGCCGGAGTGAGGCACGTTTCTGTAAAGCATAGTACGCAGTAATCTTTCTTTGAGGTCCTCAGCTTTGTTTTCTAGAGACCAGCAGGATAGACAGGAGTGGAAGTCAAAGACCTTAGTGCTTCAATTGTACACGTGGAGTCCTCTCTGCTGTTTTCATAAAGGGGAACTGCACTCATTACCCGAGTTTGCCATTTGAGGTTTGTCAATTTTGAGTATTGATATATTTTTTTAAACATCTTAAAACAATGCTATTTAATGAAGTTCCCATGGCAGTGACTGTAGATGTCAGCTGTAGTAGTCCTAAGCGGGAATATTTGACGATTCCCATCGGAGCTGCACACAGAGTCGTCATTTAATAGTGAAATCTTACCAGAAATTATTTATTCATTGATTCTACAGTATTGTGATTCTTTGCATTTTAGTGTGCAGGCCTGCAAAAAATGAATCTCAGGGTAGCACATGGTGACGTATATGTACTTTGATAGCAAATTTACTTGAACTTTGAACAGGGAGAACATGCAAATTCCACACAGACAGCACCCGAGGTGAGGATTGAACTGGAAACTCTGGAGCTATCCGGCACCACCCTCAACTGGCTGTGCTACAGTACTGCATATCCTCAGTAATCAACCTCAATGGCATTTCCCCATCCTGTGAAACCATAAACATCTGTCATTTCCTGAGCATCCATAGCTCTCTAGAGCTTTTAAAGATTTATCCCTGCTGCGTAAAGGAATTTCTCATCTCAATCTTAAGTGACCTTTCCAGTCTACTCTCCCTGTTAGTTGTAAGCTGCATGGGTATGCAGCTCGCAGTAACTGCGATGTTCCTGCACACATAACTTTTGTTGCCACACATCTGGAATTTTTACTAATGTCTCATTAAAATGCCGCACAGTTTTCAGGCCATGTACAAATTTCCTGCTCAGAACAGTGGTTGGTCTGCACAGCTGTATAAAATAATTGGTCTTGGCTCCGATTCCAGGTGTCTTCTCAGTCAAACAAAGCATTTTTCCAACATCCAGTCTAGAAAGATTATTCGAGTTTCAATGAGATTACTTAGCCTTTTCAATTCTAGGGAACACCAGTCTGGTGTCTGCATATGGTACCTCTTATGGCAAACTCAGCAAGACAGGAACCACATCTAATAAATTTTGCTGCATTCCATCCCTGTCAAATACATATCTTTTTTTAAGGTAAAGAGACCAAAACTGTGCACAGAATCAGAATCAGGTTTATTATTGTGAAATTTGTTAACTTAGCAGCAGCAGTTCAATAATATAGAAGAAAAAAATTACCTGTATTGAATAGATTAAAAATTGATCAAAACCGAATTAATCTATATTAAAAAAGTGAGGTAGTATTCATGGGTTCAATGTCCATTTAGGAATCGGATGGCAAAAGGGAAGAAGCTGTTCCTGAATCGCTGAGTGTGTGCCTTCAGGCTTCTGTACCTCCTACCTGATGGTAACAGTGAGAAAAGGGTATGCCCTGGGTGCTGGGGGTCCTTAACAATGGACGCTGCCTTTCTGAGACACTGCTCCCTAAAGATGTCCTGGGTACTTTGTACGCTAGTACCCAAGATGGAGCTGACTAAATTTATGACCCTCTGCAGCTTCTTTCAGTCCTGTGCAGTAGATTCCCCCCTCCCCATTCCAAACAGTGATAAAGCCTGTCAGAATGCTCACCATGGTACATGTATATAAGTTTTTGAGTGTTTTTGTTGACATACCAAATCTCTTCAAACTCCTAATGAAGTATAATCGCTGTCTTGCCTTCTTTATAACTATATCAATATGTTAGGACCAGGTTAGGTCCTCAGAGATCTTGACACCCAGGAACTTGAAACTCCTCACTCCTCCACTTCTGATCCCCCTATGAGGATTGGTATGTGTTCTTTGTCTTGCCCTTCCTGAAGTCCACAATCAACTCTTTCATCTTACTGACGTTGAGTGCAAGGTTGTTGCTGTGACACCACTCCACTAGTTGGCATATCTTGCTCCTGTACGTCCTCTCGTCTCCATCTGAGTTTCTACCAACAATGGTTGTATCATCAGCAAATTTATAGGTGGCACTTGAGCTATGCCCAGCCACACTCTCTATATGGGTATAGAGAGAGTAGAGCAGTGGGCTAAGAACACACACCTGAGGTGCACCAGTGTTGATTGTCAGTGAGGAAGAGATGTTATCCCCAATCTGCACAGAGTGTGGTCTTTTGCTTAGGAAGTCGAGTATCCAAGTGCAGAGGGAAGTAGAGAGGCCCAGGTTCTGCAACGTCTTAATGAGGATTGTGGGAATGATGGTGTTAAATGCTGAGCTATAGTCAATGAACAAGATCCTAGGTGTTTGTATTGTCCAGGAGGTCTAAAGCTGTGTGAAGGGCTATTGAGTGCGTCTGCCATTGACCTGTTGTTGAAATAGGCAAACTGCAGTGGATCCAGGTCCTTCCTGAGGCAGACATTCAGCCTAGTCATGACCAACCTCTTAAAGCATTTCATCGCTGTAGATGAGAGTGCTACTGGGTGATAGTTATTAAAGCAGCTCATATTATTCTTAACTAATGCACTGCGTAGTCTCATCAAGGCCCTTTATAAATGCAGCAGGACATTTTTACTCCTGTCATCATTTCCTCTCCAATCAAAGGCCAACATTCCACTTGCCTTTTTAATTGTTTGTGGGACCTAAACCCTGGCTTTCAGTGACTTATGGACAAAGATTCTTGAGTCTCTGTGAACAATATCATTTCAGAATCTCTCACCATCTATTTAAAAAACTTTTTTTGTATTGCGGCTCAAAGTAGATAGCTTTGCATTTTTTCATGTTCTTCACAGTTCAAAGTAAATTTATTATCAAAGTACATTTATGTCACCATGTACAACCCTGAGATTCATTTTCTTTCAGGCAAACACCATAAATCCAAGAAACACAATAGAATCAATGAAAGACTGCACCCAACAGGATGGACAAATAATTAATGTGCAAAAGACAACAAACTGCAAATACAAAGAGGAAAAAAATAATAGCAAGAAATATTTGTCATGTTTTTGCTCAGATTGTTTGTCCATAGCTTCTTGAAACTGCTTTAGATCTCCTCCTTACTGATAATTTATCCTAGTGTTGTATCATCAGCAAACTTGGAAATATAACAATTGGTCCCCCTGCCAAATCACTGATATAGATTAGAAAAAGCTGGGGTCCCAAGCTGTGACCATTGTAGTAGCTGATAATTAACAGCCTGCCAAAGAAAGATCTGAATGTTTCCAATTTTTGCTTTGTGTTTGATAATTTATTCTCAGTGTACAAGTCCCAACATGTGTTCTAACTTGGATAAACAACCTCCCAAATGTGACTTTATTGAAAGTGGTTGGAAAATGTAAATGCAACACTTTGTTGTGAACTCCATTTAGCAAGAAAAGGTTGATTGACATGGTCTCACTTTCAAGAATAATCAGGCTTCAGTGTCCTGAACCCTGACCACCATTCCCAGAGTGTCACTTTTATATAATAGTGAGCCAGCAGGCTCTCCCTTTGCTTATTCACACTATGGCAATATTGATTTTGATTTATACTTTGAAGACAAATTACTGTAAAACAATGCCTTACCCGTAGCTTTTACATTCACAGTTGTTCTGTCAGTACGTTTGGAGGCTATGGTATACCAGGACTTATCTGGATCTTGGATCCACTCCCTTGCCTCACAGTAGAAATCCCCTTGATCAGATGCTTGCAGTTTGTAGATGGTGAGTTTGAAGGAAGTGGCTCCCAACTTGTCCAGCCGTACATCACCTGACGCGTGTCTTTGCTTGTACGACTCTCCAGCGCGTAGAATGAAATCTCGTGTTAGAGATATGACCTTGAGACTCTGATCTCCCTTTTGCAGGTACCATGTGATGGCCATATGCGTGTGGTACGGTGTTTGTTCAGACACTTCACAGACCAGTTCCAGCGAGTCTCCTTCTACCTTATTCAGAGTCTTGGGCACAGATATGGCAGTGAGCGTATCTGGAATAACTGGAAAAGAATAATACAGAAATCATCAATGGGGCATAGATTTCCTCTGGATGTTGCCTTTTCCCCAACATCACAAAGATGGACAAGTTAGTTGGCCAATTGGCCATTGCAGAATCTGGGAGGGATTGATGGGAATAGAACATAGAACATTACTGCATTGTATGTACAGCCTTTTGGTTCAATGTCAGTCCGATCTTTTAGCCTCTGAGATCAATCTAACCCCAAACCTCCCACATAGCTCTCCACTTTTCTGACATTCATCTGCCTAACTAACAGTATTTTAAATTACCCTATTTACCTGCCTCCTCCGATACCCCTGACTGTGCATTTTCCATGTACCCACCACGGAAAAAAATAGCTCTGATATCACCCTTATACTTTCCCTCAATCATCTTAACATGATGGTTCTTCGTATGAGCCATTTTTCCGCTGGGAAAATGTTCCTCTGGCTGTCCACTCAATTTATGTGTCTAATCATCTCAGAATGTGCGGAGAAAAGAAATAAGAGGGTTATTAACGTAGCTAGGTGGGCTTACTGGGCTGAAGGGCAGGTTACCATGGCTGACTCAAAATCATTTCAGTGATAGGTTAAAATGTATTAGCATCATGGGTTATGACATTCGCTGTGGACTGAAACCGAGCAGCTCCTAAGTATGGTCAGTTCTCAGCACTAGTTACAGGACATATTGATCCATTCTTAAAGCAAAAAGGACTGTAATGACAGTCAAGAAAAAAGCATACTGAAAAAGAAGGATGAGATGGGATTTTGCATTATTCCTGAGCCAACACCCAGAGCTATTTTCAGCAGTGTCTTAGCTGCCTTCATTTAAAGCACTGTAAACATTTCAGTGTGAATGTTGACCTATGAATGCTTTGGTTTATCAGCAAGTACAGTACATTAACACCTTTTTTAAAATGAAGAGAATTTCAGCTAAGTATATTCAACATTTATTTACCCATGCATCCTGTTTTAATTGTGACACACACACACACACTTAAACAAACAAAAACAAGCACCGCTATATTTCAACAGCAATCTTTCGGAAGATTTTGCTATTCAACTTTTTGGATTTTCATTACAGACTTAAGATTTTAGTTTTCAGCTATTCTGTTTTAACAAGAATCTAAATTCATTGCTATAAACTATACCAATGATTAACATGAGCCATGATGAACAAGTAGTTACATATTCTTTAGTTTGCACAGCTGAGGATATTTGGCTCTGATCCACACAGGATGTCAGGGCTTCCGGCTGGCATCACCACATGAGTGCCTTGCCCAAAATCAGGGAGCTAATGCATTTAAAAAGAAAATTCCAAATTAGAAAAAGGATGTGAGAATTGCTAAAAAGATAGACCCGTGCTGGGAGAAGAGCGGCAGAAAGGGAAGCTGTGGAAAATGATGAAGGTAGGCATAGACCAAATCCAAAGCAGACCTTTGAAACCTGGTTAAAGCAGTTAGCATCCCAGACAGTTGAAAATGGAGAGGAGAGGGTTTCAGACTACTGCTGAATAAAGCACCAATGGTGTGGATCTTTGCTTTGAGAATCATTTGTTGAGAATGCAGCACCCCTTGATAGATGGAAGGAAGCAAAAGTAGCAACTAGAAGCATCACCACGATACTGATGATTTCATCAGGACAATAGTGCACAAAGTAGTTCAATAGATTTAGTAGGGCAGTAAGTAAATGTAACCAATCTCCAGTGGACCACCTTGACAACTTCCTGAAGGCCTCAGAGGAAGTTTATTGCATTCCATGCTTTGTTGAGGTTTAGAATCATTGGGATTTCATAGAACATATTTTCCCTCACACACTGGGCGATCGCCTGTCACAGTCTGCTCTATTTAACATTCCCTCACATCTTGCAATGCATGCTAACCCTTTGAAGCTCATCTCCAATGTCCAAATATCTAACTATATCCTTCACTTTGCTGCCTACTGATACTGATAGTCAAATTAGACAAAACTTCAAAAAGAACTGCCGTTATTTCACACTTATGAATTATTCTTGCAGGAGAAATTGTGTGCACATGTCAAAAAGCAATCGGTCACAGGTGGGCATCGTGTGGAGATCAGGCCTCAACCCAGTTATACAAAGAAGCTTTGCCTTTCCTGGGAGTATTTCACCTCACAGTTAAAACCTGTACCCTGTGAGCAAAAAATCAAGTTTCTACATACATTATTATATCGGAGGCACTACTTATAGAAAGAGAGGAGATTGTGTATAGAACTTGTGACTGAAATATAACAAAGATAGCAAAACATAACAGCAACAATCTGGTAAGGCAACATTTAACTTGTTTCTTCAGAATCAAAGCTAATAGAATTAAAGTATGGAGATCATCTATCGGCTCTTCCAAATCTGGCAACAGCTTTTAACTCTACCAGCCAAAAGAAAATGATTTAAGATTATTCGCAGACCACGGGATTTCACCAAAGTGATATTATTGTGTAAATATCAAGAAAATACCACCACTAAGATCAGCTGTAAAGGATTCTGCAAAGAAAAGATAAAAGCCTCTGAGATGGTTATGCATCTGGAGACACTCAATACTTGACTAGCATGGAATTGAATCCAAGGGTTATAAAACTGTTCCTTCTGAAAATGAAGCATATGATTAGATGCATCTAACTGAAATAACAGTAGTTAATTTTATAAAATGTGCCCACCCATTTCAGATATACTTCAATGTTTATTGCCTTCATTTATCTGAGTTTTCTCCCTAAGACTCAACAAAGCACAACTGAGTGAATGCACAAAGAGGCAAATTAACTAGCAACATCATCCAAAATCCAGCTCTTCAAAACATTACACAAAATCTGGCATCACAGCGTGTCGCATTTCTGACCATGAACCAAGATGCTACTGCAGAGGCTTGTAGCAGCTTAACAGGCAGGGGTTCTTCGGTCATTGCCCAGGCACCTGACGAAAGGATCACTGAACAGTCCACATGCGTCTGTCAGCAAAACCCTGGCTAAAGATGGGCTCACCAGAATTAGTCACACAGTAATCTGTGTCATTCACTATGGATGGAAGAATATTAAAAAGGGAGAGAGTACAAAAAATTGCTATGCAGAGGATCAGGACATCCTCGCACATGAATCACAGAAAGTCTGCATATAGGTGTGGCAAGTAATCTGGATGGGAAATGGAACATCAGCTTTTAAAGCTTAAGTGGGTGCAGTATAAAAGTTCTGCTACAACTAGGCAGCATTTTGGCAAGATCAATGCCTGGAATTGTTTGAACAGTTTTGGTCGTCTTATTTGAAGAGGCATAAACTTGCCCGGGGGTAATTAAACATGAAGAAAATTTGAAAAGATCGAGCCCAATGAGTTTCAGCACAACTGCCTCAAATTTTCTTGTTATATTAGCTGATAATTCAATATACAGGTAGAACAAATTTAATTGGAAATTGTAACTAAATGTACTGAAATATGAAATAAGTAAACTACACGGGTAAAACTTTGGAACTTTTTAAACTATTCTGCTTTGAATTTGTAATTCTTACGACAACCTTTTTATTCTCTGAAATAAGAGGTCCAATTCACTCCAAAAATGCATTACTTTGATCAAAATGTACCTTTAGAAACAAATTCTCCCATTCATTTTTTTTTATTCTGCAGGTAGTAGAAGCTTTTGTGGACTGTAATTGCAAATATGTGGATCAAATTTCCATGAAAATAATTTAATCCTGCCTCAAATCAAAAGTGGGAGAATTAACTAGTAAAGTAGCACAACAAAATAAGAATTGGAAGAAGTTTAAAAGACCAAATATAAATAATGCCAAGTATACATTGCATATTCAACTTATAAAATATTCAATATTTTAAAATCAGTAATGAGATGCAGATTAGACCAAACACCCAGAATATTATTTGGTCTTTGACACTGGCAAGAGTTTTAAAAATAAGTTGAAGAAAACCTTAAAAATATTAGTCAAAATTACTAACTTTTAAAACAAGGGAAGTATTACTGACTTGTTGATTGGCAGTAATCTAAATGAAAACATGGATTAATTATAGCTTTTGTATTGTATAGTTATGTATGGTTGAAATACCTCATATAAGCGACATGGGGGGGGGGGGGGTGATGGTCAATCTGACACTTTCTGAAATAAACTGTGCACCCAGACTTTAGACAAGGGCAAGGGCAAGAAGGGAAGTGGGTATATCATACCCTACAGGCTCCCCTTGAAGTCACAAACCATCCTCAACTGGAAAGAGGTAGCTTTTTAGGGCAGTTTATCATTGAGCCTACTAGGGCAGGGGTCGGCAACCCGCGGCTCCGGAGCCGCATGCGCCTCTTTCATCTCTGTGCTGTGGCTCCCTGTGGTTTGTTAGTTTTTGAAATGTAATTCGAAATTTGAAGATTATGGTGATCTTGTACAATCTAAATAAAACGTAGTGGCGACCCCATTTCCTGGCACATCTGAACCGGCTCACAATTAGCCACCGTTCCGGCTAAGGGAGATAGCCTACGGGGGTTTGTGAGTACGTGTCTTTTGGAGCATCCGCGCCCACGGGGGGGGGGGGGGCGGGTTGAGGGAGGCTTTAAAGCAAGGCTGTTTAGTTCGAATAAAGTTATCTTTGACTGCAGTGTCGTTATTTTAGCGCTGCGTGTAGCACACCGCTACAACATGTTTTTTATCGCTATTAATATACGTCACCACTGCCAATGCCTGACACCCGCCAGGGCGCGATTTCTTTTAATCTTTCGATCCAAGGTAGGCTAACTATGGAGTAACCTTCAACCCAACGTCTTTTTTTCGGAGTTCAAAATGTTTTTGTTGCATGCAGAAATGTAATTTCGTTTTCTCTGCAGGAGTTCATCAATTTCATAAATGCAACACATTATAGTTTGTTTATACATAGCATAAAGGCAAAAAAACCTGTTGTATGCAGTGTTATTTCATTTTAAATGTCAAACAGGTTTTGTGGCTCCCAGTGTTTTCTTTTCTGTGGGAAATGGGTCCATATGGCTCTTTCAGTGGTAAAGGTTGCCGACCCCTGTACTAGGGGATTAACTATACTGGATTGGGTGTTATTTAATGAACCGGAGGCGATTAGGGATCTTAAGGTAAAAGAATCCCTAGGAACCAGTGATCGCAGTATGATTGTGTTCAACTTGAAATTTGATAGGGAGAAAGTAAAGTCTGACGTAGCAGTATTTCAGTGGAGTAAGGAAATTACAGTGGTATGAGAGAGGAGTTGGCCAAAGTAAATTGGAAGGAGCTGTTGGCAAGGATGTCAGCAGAGCAGCATTGGTGTGTGTTTCTGGGAAAAATGAGGAAGGTGCAGGACATGTGCATTCCAAAAATGAAGAAATACTCAAATGGTAAAATAGTACAACCGTGGCTGACAAGGGAAATCAAAGCTATTGTAAAAGTAAAAGAAAGGGCATACAACAAAGCAAAAATTAGTGGTAAGATAGAGAATTAGGAAGTTTTTAAAAACCTACAGAGAGTAACAAAAAAATCATTAGAAAGGAAAGGAAGAAATATGAAAGCAAGCTAGTAAATAATATCAAAGTGGATTGTAAAGTTTTTTCAAATATGTTAAAAATAAAAGAGAAATGAGAGTGGATATAGGACTGCTAGAAAATGAGGCAGGAGAAATAAGGGGGACGAAGAGATGGCTGATGAACAAATGAGTATTTGGAGTCAGTCTTCACCATGGAAGACCCTGATGTTGCAGTGTGTGAAGGAAGAGAAGTGGGTGCAGTTACTGTTACAAGAGAGAAGGTGCTCAAAAAGCAGAAAGACCTAAAGGTACATAAGTTACCCAGACCAGATGAACTGCAACCTTGGGTTCTGAAAGATTTAGCATTGAGAGATTGTGGTGACATTAGAAATGATCTTTCAATAATGATTTGACTCTGGCATGGTGTCAGGACTGGAAAATTGCAAACATTACTCCAATCTTTCCGAAAGTAAGAAACCAGCAAAAAGGAAATCATAGACCAGTTAGCTTGAGCCCAGTGGTTGGGAAGATGCTAAAATTAATTATTAAGGATGAGATGACGGTGTACTTGGTGACACAGTACAAGATAGTACAAACTCAACGTGGTTTCCTTCAGGAAAAATTCTGCCTGACGAACCTGTTGAAATTCTTTGAGGAGATTACAAGTAGGATAGATAAAGGGGATGCAGTGGATATTGTATATTTGGGCTTTCATAAGGCCTTTGACAAGGTGCCACACATGAGGCTGCTTACCAAGTTACGTGCCCATGATGTTACAGGAAAGTTACTAACATGGTTAGAGCATTGGCTGATTGATAGGAGGCTACGAATGGGAATAAAAGGATCCTTTTCTGGTTGGCTGCCAATGACTAGTGGTGTTCTGCAGAGGTTTTGTGACCAGTTCTTTTTGATTTAGATGATGGAATAGATAGCTTTGTTTCCCAGTTTGCAGATGATACGACGATTGGTGGAGGGGCAGGTAGTGTTGAGGAAACAGGTAGACTGCAGAAGGACAATGCCAATTTGGTAGTAGAAATAAACCTGCAGACTATTTTCTAAATGGGGAGACTATCCAGGAATCTGAGGCAAAGAGTAACTTGGGAGTCCTGGTGCAGAACACCCTTGGAGGTCAACTTGCAGGTTGAGTCAGTGGTGAGGAAGGCAAATGCAATGTCAGCATTCATTTCAAGAGGTCCAGAATACAAGAGCAGGGAAGTGATGCTGAGGCTTTATAAGGCACTGATGAGGCCTCACCTTGAGTATTGTGAACAGTTTTGGGCCCCTCATCTTAGAAAAGATGTGCTGGCATTGGAGAGGGTCCGGAGGAGGTTCACAAGGATGATTCCAGGAATGAAAGGGTTATCATATGAGGAACGTTTGATGGCTCTGGACCTGTACTCGCTGGAATTCAGAAGGATGGGGTGGGGGGGGGGGGGGGAATCTCACTGAAACATTTCAAATGCTGAAAGGCCTAGACAGAGTGAATGTGTAAAGGATGTTTTCCATGGTGGGAGAGTCTTGGACAAGAGGGCACAGCTTCAGGATAGAGGGGCGCCATTTCAAAACAGAGATGTGGAGAAATTTCTTCAGCCAAAGGGTGATGAATTTGTGGAATCTGTTGTCACATGCAGCTGTGGCAGCCAGGTCATTTGGTGTGTTTAAGGCAGAGATTGATAGGTTCTTGATTGGCCATGGCATCAAAGGTTACGGGGAGGAAGGCTGGGAACTGGGGTTGAAGAGGAGATAAAAAAAAAGGATTAGCCATGATTGAATGGCGGAGGAGACTCAATGGGCCAGATGGCCTAATTCCGCTCCTATGGCTTACGTACGGTCTTCTGGAAATCCCTCTCCATTCTTTCATTCTATCCAGATCATCAGATCCTACAATATCTTTAACTGGGGAACTGAGGAGTTTAAGGATGATGGACAGACAGCAAGTACTGGCTATACCAGCAAAATCCAAATCCTGTGTACGACTAACAAAGCCGTTTAGACATGCAGCACTCCAAGGGATGGTAACCCTTGAATTCTGCAAGTCACTGAATTACTACAATGAACTAAAGGAACCACTTATTTTAAAGTTATATTGCTTGATAGCTGGCAGATCATGTTTGCTTTCAAAACTGTGGTGATTGGTAGGTATTGAGCATTGCTGTAAATGGAGAATCCTCCTGTGTCACACTCAGTAGAGTATTAATTCTAACCATCTTCATAATAGCAATGACTCCCAAGGTAAAATTTCAACCCATTCATTTCCAAAACAACACAAAGCATAAAGCACCTCGTTTAGGGATTGTTTTCAAAGTATGTGAAACATTTGTGGCATTATTTCTCTACAGTCGAGTTTCTTCTGTTTATTGTGTTGCAATCAGTCAGTTGTAAAAGTAAGGTTCTTAATTTTTTTTTAGTTTTGTCTCCCTATTCTTAAGCAGAAACAATATTTACCACAGTAAACAAAGAAAATCCAGACACCATGATAAAAAAAACCTGGAAAGGCAATTCAGGGGGGAGAAATGAAAAGCAATTTAATATTCTGAAAAAAATGTACAGCCAGTACTGTTTTGTTCTGATAATCTTCTTAAGTATATTTCCATCCTTTGTTCTTATTCATAAATATCCCATTGTTCATAGTTACTTTTTTATATAACAGATGTCCTAGAAGTATGTTGTTAGTTAGGAGACAAAATTGATGAAAAGTCAGAATAAACAGAAATGATAAATTAATGGCTAAAACAGAAGCCAAGAGAAAGAGAAGTGGGAGTGATTTTTTTAAAGCACTGAAACACAAGAAATGTTAAAGACTTGTGTAACATCTTTTGTACTTGATCAAAAAAACCACAGAAAATAATTGCAATGTACCATCAGAATTCTGACTGATAGATCAATTTTTAATTTCTGAAGCATTATTGCCTTGAGAGGAATAAAATATCAATTCAGATTGACAATGTTCTACTAAGTCAGAAAATCATCCCAGTCCTATTTGCAGTTCTCTTTATTCATCTAGTCTTTCAAATGCAGAACGTGGGTACAATTTTTTTGATCAAATGTTAATGGAAACATCCTCAGTACACCAGTAAAACAAGAAACCAATCTGCTGGAAGCACTCCGCAAGTCAAACAGCATTTGCTGAAGGAAAGGAATCGCTGATGATTTATGCCAGAATGCTGCTGGAAGAGCCCTTCTCAGTTCCGATACAGGGTTTCAGCCCAAAACATCAATAGTTCCTTTCTTGCTATGGGCACCATCTAACCCACTGAGTTCTTCCAGTAGATTGATTTGTTGTTCCAGATTCTGCATACGCAGTCTCTGGTGACTTCTCTGACTTCAGGTCTAAATTTAACATTGTGTCTATAATTAATTATTATCTGGCCTGTGATCAGCCTGCAGTCAACTTGACAATTAGATCTTAAGAATCTGGCAATAACAAGTTAACACTGAAATTTAGATTCAGATTGAAAAAAAGTAGTGCTTTTATGCTGCTTGCCTCATGTATACCACTATTTTCTCACCCTTAGCAAATCGCTGACATCTTCTATTCCTTCCTCAGCCTATAATCATTTCACTCTTCCCCACACATCTCAATTGATCAATGTGAGAATTAGCATTGAGTAAGGTCTCAAACTAAATGAGATAAATGACCATTGCTATGGGGATCAATGTTGGCCAGGAGCAGCTCTAGTCTGCAAGGGGTACCAAGGAACTTCTTTTGCTTTTATACACACAGATAACCAAAACGTCGGCTTAAGCTCTCACCTCAATGACAACAAATAGGATTTGAAACCAATTGGCCAGTGACTGGATACTGCCAGCTGCTTGTATTTAATTTTGCCCAGAGTAAGTGGGAAGTAAAATCTGGGAAGCGGCTGTTTAGAGTTTTCCCCAGATGAATTTGGCCAGAGGCTCCAACCCTTTTTCTATGCCATGGACCCCTACCATTAACCAAGGGGTCTGTAGACCCCTGCATTAGACATTTATGAAGTGAGAACTGGATAAAGTGCAGGGTGGCTCAGAAGGATAGTGTGCAACATCGCAACCCGGCTTCCCTTCCGCCACTGTGTCCAAGGAGATTTGATGCTCTCCACATGACCACACAGGTTTATTCCAGACACTCTGGTATCCTTCCACAGGCCAAAGACTTACAAGTTAGTAGGTTAATTGGTCACATGGGTGTCATGACTCGTTGAGCCAGAAGCACCTGTTCCTGTGCTGTATCTCCAAATAAAAAATAATAATTTCATATTTTTTTACTCAAGGACAAGTCTACCAAGGCAAACAAAAGAATAAATTATAAAGAAAATAAGTTTACACGAGAATAGGAACTGCAGATCAAAGTGCTGCACAAGAGTCTATATTCCATATAGTGTGCATGATCTAGATATTACTTCATTAACACAAGAGATTCTGCAGGTGTTGAACATCTTGAGCAACACAATAAAGTGCATTTATAGATGGGAATAAACAGCTGTCATTTCAGGTTCAGACCCTTTGTCAGGACTGGAAAGGGGGTCAAAGCTAGAAGATGGGGGGAGGGAAAGCAGCACAAGCTGGCAGGTGATAAGTGAAACCAGATGAGATACTTCATTAGGAGTTTGAAGATATTTGGCATGTCAACAAATACACGCAAAAACTTCTGTAGTTGTACAGTGGAGAGCATTCTGACAGGCTGCATCACTGGTATGGGGGGGGGGGGCTACTGCACAGGACTGAAAGAGGCTGCAGAGGGTTGCAAATCTAGTCAGCTCCATCTTGCGTACTAACCTACAAAGTACCTAGGATATCTTCCAGGAGCGGTGTCTCAGAAAGGCAGTGTCCATTATTATGGACCTCCAGCACCCAGGGCATGTCCTTTTCTCACTGTTACCATCAGGTAGGAGGTACAGAAGCCTGATGGCACACACTCAGCGATTCAGGAACAGCTTCTTCCCCTCTGCCACCCAATTCCTAAATGGAAATTGAATCTTTGGACACTACTTCACTTTTAAAAAAAAATACAGTATTTTTGATTTTGCACATTTTAAAAAATCTATTCAATAAATGCCATTGATTTACTTGTTTATTATTACTATTTTAATTTAATTTTATTTTATTATGTATTGCATTGAACTGCTGCTGCTAAGTTAACAAATTTCACGTCACTTGCTGATGATAATAAACCTGATTCTGATTCTGAGGGTAGATGAGTGTATGTGTGGGGGAGTTTGTTGAAGTAAGAACCTAGCAGGTGATAGGTGGAAAAGTAAAGGGCTGAAGGAAAAGTGATCTGATAGGAGTGTGTCATTGAAGAAAAGGAAGGAGGGGCACCAGAGAGAGATGATCAGCAGCTGAGGAAAAGAGAAGGGATCAGAGAGGAACCAGAACGGGGAATGGTAAATCAGAGAAGGGGAAGGGGGAAGAAATTAACATAAGTTCGAGAAACCAGTGTTTATGCCATCAGGTTGGAGGCTTTCATGAAAGAATATGAGGTGTTGCTCCTCCAACACAAGTCTGGCCTTATCCTGGCAATAGACCGCAGTACGGAAGGGGAAGACCAACAGGTCAGAATAGGAACCAGAAGGAGAATTCAAGTGGGTAGACACTGGGAATGCTCACATGTTCTGGTAGATGAAGTGAAAGTGCTTGACCAATGTAGAGGTGGCCAAACTGGGAGCCCCAGAT
This sequence comes from Hypanus sabinus, assembly GCF_030144855.1. NCBI lineage: Eukaryota > Metazoa > Chordata > Chondrichthyes > Myliobatiformes > Dasyatidae > Hypanus > Hypanus sabinus. The sequence goes on along the minus strand of NC_082709.1, from coordinate 148,849,938 downwards.
AAAATGGGTGACTGAGAGACTCAGAGATGAAGCATTGCCTCACCTGGAAGGACTGCTTGGGGTTCTGAATGGTGGAGAGGGAGGTTGTTTAGGGGCTGTTGTAGCACTTGTCATGTTTTAAGGGGTAAATGCCAGGATGGAGATCAGTAGGGAGGGACAAGTGGACAAGGGAGACACACCGAGCTCGATCCCTATGGAAAGTGGGGAGTGGAGAAGAGGGAAAGGCATGTTTAGTGGTAGGATCCCATTGTAGATGGTAGAAACTACAGAGAATGAGGTGCTAGATACAGAGGCTCGCATGCTGAACGGTAAGGATAGGTGAAATTGTATCCGTTTTCTGGCAGAGAGAAGATGGGGTAAGGGCCTATGTCCAAGAAATGGAGTAGATGCAGATGCAAGTAGCATTGTTTGTAGTGGAATGGAAATCTTGATCTTTGAAAAAGGAAGGCATGTCAGATGTTCTAGAAACAAAAACCTCATCCTGAGAACAGATGCAGCAGAGAAAGGGGAACTGAGAAAAGCGAATAGCATTTTTATAAGTGTCAGGGTGGGAAAAGGTACAGTCAAGATAGCTGTGAGAGTCTGTAAGTTTTTCCGAGTGAAATGGGAGAGGGGTTGAGAAAGGGGAGAGGGGTTGAGAAATGGGAGAGGGGTTGACAAAGGGGAGAGGGGTTGACAAAGGGGAGAGGGGTTGACAAAGGGGAGAGGGGTTGACAAAGGGGAGAGGGGTTGAGAAAGGGGAGAGGGGTTGAGAAAGGGGAGAGGGGTTGAGAAAGGGGAGAGGGGTTGAGAAAGGGGAGAGGGGTTGAGAAAGGGGAGAGGGGTTGAGAAAGGGGAGAGGGGGGTTGAGAAAGGGGAGAGGGGGGTTGAGAAAGGGGAGAGCGGTTGGAAATGAACCAAGTAAATTTGAGGGTAGGGTGGAAATCGGAATCAAAGTTGACCAAATTGATGAGCTCAGCATGGGTACAGGAAAGTATAGTCTAGAAAGAGTTAGGGAACATTACCAGTGTCAGCTATGTGGGACAGTGTAGATAGCTGTCAAAAAGGCAGGCACAGCTGAGCCCAAGGCTGTACCTTGGGTTTGGATAAAGTGGGAGAAGCCGCAAGAGAAATTGTTGAGTGTATTGACAGTTCTGCCAGACGGAGGAGGGTGGTGGTGGAGGGCACTGGTTGGGTCTGTTGTCCAGAAAGAAGCAGAGAGTGTTAAGGCCTTTCTGCTGAGGGATAGAAGTGTATAGGGACAAGATTTCATAGTGAAAGTGGTGATTATGGCCAAGAAATGGATTGAAGTGATTCAGCGTGTGTGAAGCGTCACAGATATAGGCAGGAAACAACTGAACTGAGCAGGTCAAAATGGAGTCAAAGTATGTAAACACAAGTTCAATGGGACAAGGCAGGCAAATACAACAGGCCTGCTGGGTTTGTGGGATCTTGGGTAGGAGGTAGAAACGAGCAGTGCTCAATTTATTTTTCAATGAAATATAAGAATAGTCCTTTGCTTTAGTTTCAACAAATCAAAGTAACTTAGTAATGTTGAAAATTTGTCATTGAGACAGACATCACAGCACACAAATCTTTTACAGCAATTTCTAAAGGGTACATTATTATCTGTACAGATGTGGCTTCAGAGCTTGAGAGGAACACAAAAAATTGAGACAAAGCCATCATTTAGAGGAGAGAGCAGACAATGACTAAATCAATCCACATCGCACACCCACACACCTCATCAGTCAGCTCAAGGTCAACAAAGTTGATGTGGCTGTGGAACTTTAGTAATAGAAGATTTACCAGCCCAAAACTCCATTCATCTTTGGATTTTCTGCCACATCACCATAACTTTACTGAAAGCTCAACCAAACAACAGAAAGTCCAAAGGTATGGAGGAAAAATGCACCAATAATTATTGTTCAGTGGTCCAATACATTCAATGCTGAACTTGCCTTTACATGTCTGGTTAGATTATAGAACAGTGGAATGAGTTATGTATTTGTCTTCTAACTGCATTTCCAATTCAAAAACAAATCTTTTAACCAATTCAAATACAGGGGCTTGCCAGGTTATGAATGACCTGATTTATGAAAATCCAAACTTACACAAACTCCTCCATAAATTTTTAAAGCATTTTTAATCTAGCAATAAAAAAATCATGGAATTCATTAAATAAATACAGTATATATTCTATCAGTTCAATGGGTAGTGTTAAGCTGATTATTCAATGACATGAAACAATATTAGGAATTATACATCGTATGATAAAATGTGTTACTATGGGAAACTGATCTTTCTGACTCACGTACAAATCAGCTCAGCTTATACATATATACATACATACATATACACACAGTGCCTATAAGAAGTACTCATGTATTCATTGGAAGTTTCAGTGTTTTATTGTTTAACAACATTGGATCTCAGCAGATTGAATTTGGTGTTTTTTGACAGAAAAGGACTCTTTGGTGTCAAAGTGAAAACAGATCTCTACAAAATGATAATTAATTAATTACAAATATCACATATATTAATTGACTGCATATGTACTCACACCATTCCAGTCAGTACTTACCGAGTAGATTCACCTTTGACAGCAATCACAACCTTCAATCGGTGTAGATAGGACTCCTATCAGCTTTGCACATCTGGACTCTGCAATTTCTCCCCATTCTTCTTTACAAAACTGCTCAAGTTCTGTCAGATTTCATGGGGATCATGAGTGAACAGCCCTTTTCAAATCCAGCCACAAATTCTCAATTGGATTTAGGTCTGAACCCTGACTTGGCCATTCCAGGATATTAACTTTGTTGTTTTTAAACCATTCCTGTGTGGCTTTTGCTTTGTGCATGGGATCATTATCCTGCTGGAAAACAAATCTTCTCCTAAGTCGCAGTTCTCTTGCAGTCTGCATCAGGTTTTCCTCCAGGATTTTCCTGTATTTTGCTGCATTCATTTTACCATCTACCTTCACAAGCCTTGCAGAGCCTGCTGCAGTGAAGCATCTCCACAGCATGATGCAGCCCCCACCACATTTTATGTAGGAATGGAGTTTTAAGCACAGACTTCAGAGTCTCCCACATGCCTTCTGGCAAACTCTTGCCAGGAATTCATGTGAGCTTTTTTTCAACAGTAGCTTTCTCTTTGCCACTCCCCCATAAAGCTGTGACTGGTAAAGTACCCAGGCAATATTTATGGGATGTGCAATTACTCCCATCTCACCCACTGAAGTGTGTAACTCTTAAGTCGTCACAGGTCTCTTGCTGGCCTCCCGCACCAGTCCCCTTCTTGCACGGTCACTCAGTTTTTGAGGATGGTCTGCTCTGGGCAGATTTACGGCTGCGCCATATTCTCGCCACTTCTTCATGACTGACTTAACTCTACTCCAAGGGATATTCAGTGACTTGGAAATTTTCTGTATCCATCTCCTGACTTGCCTTTTCACCAGCCTTTTTGCGGAGTTGCTTGGAGTGTTCTTTTGAATTTGTGGTGTAGTTTTTGCCAGGATACTGACTCAGCAGCAGATGGACCTTCCAGATACAGGCGTATTTTTACTACAATCATTTGAGATACCTTGAATACACACAGGTGATCTCTATTTAACTAATTATGTGACTTCGAAAACCAATTGACTGCACCAGTGATGATCTGGTGTGTCATATTAAAAGGGGGGGGGGGGAAGAGAGAGAAATACTTTTGCAATCAATTATTTTGGTTTCATATTTGTAATTAATTTAGATCATTTTGTAGAGATCTGTTTTCACTTTGACATGAGAGAGTCTATTTCTGTTGATCAGTGTCAAAAAAAGCCAAATTAAATCCATTGCTAAATTGTAAAACTATAAAACATAGTTTTAAAAGGGGCGGAGTGGTGAATACTTTTTATAGGCTCTATAAATAAATTAAATAAGTAGAGCAAAAAGATATTAAAAATAATAAGGTTGTGTTCATGGGTTCATTGTCCATTTAGAAATCTGATGGCAAAGGGGAAGAAGCTGTTCCTAAAACATTGAATGTATGTCTTCAGGCTCCTGTACCTCCTCCCTAATGATAGCAATGAGAAGAGAGTGTGTCCTGGGTGATGGGGGTCCTTACTGATGGTGCTACAGGAGAAGGAAGACAATCAACAAGTTAAGCTCAGGGTCTTCATGATCCAAAGTGAAAATTGTTCAAGATGGGAAAGGTTTGCAAGAGGTCTGCAGTAAAATGCGACTTCTCAATAAAGTCAAATGTTCTGTGATATCGAGAAACAGGATATTAGATTATGGATGTGCAAATTATCACATGAAAATTCTTCAGCATTAGTAATAATGAAACAACATAAAAGCTGGCACGTTGAATAGATCTTGGTGAAAGCACACAGAGCAAGAGACAAATTAAAATCGGTTTCAAAATATGAAATCCAAGATATTAAAATGCATTAGTTGCACAAATATCATGAATTATTCTGCTTAAGCATACCAAAAAAAAAACAAAGTTGCTAGGAATCTGAAATAATAGCAGAAAGTGCTGAAGAACTTGCCAATTTTTATTAGTATTCATGAACAGGATTTAAGCAGTACTTTGAATAATTTGTGCCTTAGTTCTGTACAATTTTACAGCACATATAAAGTGTGTTGATAATTTAGCCGTCACACTTTTGAGGTGAACTGTTGCTGTGATACATTTACAAGCCTGGAGCACCATGGGATGTACAACGTTTTCAAGAAGATAATACTATTAAACAAATTTCATGAATGCCAAAATCACCATTGCAACTTTAACCTTAGACTTCATTTTTGCTTTAGATAGAACAGTTATGGTAAAACTAAAAGTTACATAACATATTGTTTACTGAGCTAAAAACAAACACACACACATATTTGAATGTGCCATCTTGTAACATATTCTTTAAAAATGTGTTATTAATCAATCTACAAAAGCTGTATATTTTTGCACTATGGATTACATTGTATCAAATCTCAGCTTTTTAATTAATTAATCTACATTTTATGATGTATGATATTAAAGATCTTAATTTATATTCCAAGAGTATTTTGCTGAGATCTCAATTCCTATTTTAATGTTATTTCGGCAAAGGCAGCTGGAATTAATTCATTAATTTAGCGATACCATACGGAGTGGTCCCTTTGAGCTGCACCACCCAGAATCCCCTGATTTAACACTAGCCTAATCATGGGGACAATTTACAATGACCAATTAATCTAATAATCAAGTAGTCTTTGGAACGTGGGATGAACCTGCTGTACTGTATCCTTACGGACGGTGCCGGAATTGAACTCCAAACTCAGGAACGCCTCCCGAGCTGTGATAGCATCGCACTAACTCCTGTGCTACTGTGGCATCGAAATACTAAAGGCCAGCTAGGGTGAGAGGCATCAGCTGATTTTACTGAAGATAAACTACAGCCTTCATGTGCCCTCTTTATCTTATTTCATCCTGCATAATAAATAATCCTAAAACACAAAAAGTATTGAAAAACTCAGTTATGCCTGCATTTTGAAGAATATAACAGGAGCAGATGAATGCCATTCAGCCCCTTGTGGCTGCTTTGCTATTCAATAAAATCTTGACTGATTTTCTCCCAACATTTTCTTGGCCTTGCATTGAATTCCTTAAAAAAAGAGGCCAATTTGTTGCTAAGACAATGCATGCTTTTGAATTGAGCAATTCTGAAAGTGAACCCCCTTTGCAAATTCTTGTACCTAATTCGACCACTGTGACGAAGTCCAAATTAAAGGCTGGGAAACAGAATGAAGAAAAGTTTGCTGCTATAAAGACTCAAAGGCCGGTCTGATGTCCAAGTGATCGTTTTCCATCAGAAACATTGATGTGGTTAAAAAGTGGTAGATGGCACAATCATGTACATCTCATGGAATGATTTTAAACTGAGTTTCTGTTGGGAATGATGCTCTGATTTTGTCATGTAGTAAGGTGATTGAGGTGTGTGATGTGACAAGTGTAGAAGCATTTTCAACCAAACACTTTTAGGAATCTCCAAGGGTTACAGCACAGACGGACACCATTCGACTCACAGATCTGGTGCCATGTTGATCTGAAATGTAAAACAGGAGCTAAACTGATGGTGGACAGAATGGGCTCAAACCAATTTACTTCCAGAGGCAGATCACTCCATTTAGCAACCAATCCACTGAGTAAGGTTCTGCAAGCCCTTCTCCCCCTCCGTGAATAATTGTCAAATTTAAATTGCCTTTCAAGAGGAAATTTTTTTTTAAATTCATGCCTCCAAACATCTGTTTATTTTGATAAATGAACCATCGCAACTCTCTCATTGTTTCTATGTCCATCTCTGGGACTGTGCCGGGTAAAACCATATTCTCCATGACGCTGCATTTAATGTCCTCTCTGTAAACAGATGTCTTCCGTAGTTCTAGATTCCAAGAGGTAATTGGGGGAAAAAAGCCATGAAACATAGTTGGAATTTTATTTTGCTTTATCAGCTCTGCTTGCACTTTCAGTTCAGATTCAGTTTATTGTCATTTAGAAACCACAAATGCAATGCAGTTAAAAAATGAGACAACGTTCTCCAGAATGATATCAGAAAAGCACATGACAAAACAGAAAATCCATATAATGTTTGGTAATCCCCAAATCCAGAGTCCAGAGAGGCTGCTGCATATTAATATCACGCTACCGTCTTAGCACATTCCCCGGAAAGGAGCTCCAAACCCACCAGACAAAACAAGACTACCCAGACTCACCAAATCAGGAGACCAACTCTACCACCCAACACACCAAAAACTAAAGCTACAAGACCTACACAAAACCACATAGTTACATATAGTTATAGTTGACATATAGTTACAACAGTGCAGACAATATCATAATTGATTAAAAAAAACAGACGATGGGCACAGTAAAAATAGCCCAAAGATGTTAAAGGACTATAAGTTCAAAAGAAACCACCACACAGTTTCCACAAATTCTCAGGGTCCCAATAGATTCATCATCCCACGCAGGTAGCAGAAGGGAATACCCCCGCTATGGACTTCCCAGGCACTGCCCGACTCAGCCTCGCAGACGCAGCACACAATGAAAGCTCTGTCAGACCCAGCCCCGCAGACACAGCACAGAGTGAAAGCGCCTTGGCTGCAGCAGAGTCCGAGTCCATCGATCCTCCGAGTCTCCGACCACCCCCTCCGGCACAGCCTCTCTGAGCACCATCCTCTGCCGAGCGCTCCCGCCACAGGCAACGCGACCCCGAGGACTGGGGGCCTGTTCTTCTCAGCATAGACCCGGACCTCACAGCAGCAACGAAGAAGGCCTTCCTGGAGATTTCCAGATGTTCCTCCGTGATCCCACAAACGTTTTTCATCAGATTAGGATCTGATGTACCACTTTTTCTGTTAGAGGGTGGTGAATCTTGGCAATAAGACATTTTAGTCCATATCCCCCACCTGCAGGGTCATTCAAATAACATGTAATGTTAACCAGAATTTAGTTTGCCCACAATCCTTCTTGCTATTTGCCAAAGCCTTAACTTGAATGAAATTTCAGTGTTGTACTTAGTACAGATGATATGGACTATGAGCAAATAAGCAAATCATAGTATCATCTATACCAAATGTGGTCATAGACCTCAGGTTTATATTATTTTATGACCCTTTTTTAATTTGAGCAACAACTGCTTCCTTCTCTTTCTATAGTTAGTTTATATTCCACCAAAAATTTGACATCCAGAAGGAAGCAGCATTAGAGCATGTGGTGTTAATATCTGATTGAAAGACGAGTTTTGAATATGTGAATGGTTCACTGCATTAAAACATTTTAAAGCACTACTGCACTACAGAAAACTTCTCTAATGAGCTGATCTCACTGATTGTTTTTACAAACATAGAATCAACTTATGTACATAAACTATGTTATGTATTTATATTTATTGTGTTTTTATTGTTTCTTTATCTTATTGGGTTTGTTGTGCTGTATCAAATCCAGAGTAATAATTATTTTGCTGGAAATGGCATTAAACACTCCTGAATCGTGAATCTTGAATAACCAGTGTTTAATGGTGCTTGTTCATAGAGCTCATTTTTTGATAATTATGGTTATATTTGATTTTAAAAGACGTGTAATCTATTCTCTGTTTTCAACATTCCATATCATGTTTGAATATGGAAAAACAGCTATTGAAAAAGAAACAGTCAAGTTTAAGTAATATTTCTACATCTAAGCTCATCAACTTAACTTAAATTTGCTGTCTGTATTTTGAAAGGCTGGACTCTCACAGCTGGCTGGAATGTGAGCCCACAGACATTTTGTTTAAGCTCCACCACTTTTTGGAATGGTGGTCAAACGGCATAAAATAGTAGCAACTGTTAGGATGCAACATGAAGACTAATAATAAACTAATTGTCTTGCCTAAACCAGATAAACTAAATATTGTGGGTTTATTTAAACAGTAAGAGTCTATATTGCTAAATGAGTTTCCAGACATTTTTACGTGTGTGGTGACCATGGAACAAAAATCATTTCTGAAATGGGTCGATAGTCACCAAACGCCATTGTTAACTTTTAGGAGGTGGGGAGATTTCTCCAGTTTTATAGGAAGTGGTGGAGGCTTCTGAACTGCATCTTTCTGGTCATGTTCAAACACCAAATCAGTCAACAAAAAAAGAATGCAGAACATCTCAGTTTCCCAGCACTCCTCTTTCTGCATACATCCAGGGCCGGAACATATGTAGATTCCTGGCTTTCTTCCCAACTGCAGCCAGATGTTACTGATCACAGCCACAGCAAGCCCAATTTCATGCAAAGAGCATTTAGCTGAGTCTAATTCCCACGGTTGAAACAATTTGTACTATTTATCATTCCCAACTTGATCCTGAGAGAGTTCATCTCAGCCAATGCAGTGCACTAAAGAAGCAGCACGACTACATGATCCCCGGAGAGTCTAGGCCTGGTGTGAGAAAACAGTGCAGTCGACGTTTTGGGCTGAAACCCTTCGGCAGGACTGGAAAAAAAAGGCTGAGGAGTAGATTTAAAAGATGGGGGAAATTTAAAAGCTCAATCAACTTTATATTGTTTAGGGCTCTGGTCAGGAAACACATAATATCATTCATGTCTCTGGATCTTCAGTGGCATTACTGATATTGAAGCTATTTTATATGTGATGATATATAAATGGCACATTTTGCAGGTGGGGTTTGTCAGCCTTGGACGGTAGCCCACCTAGGAGAAGGAAAACTCTGATTTTAAATTTCCGCTGCCTTGCGGCCAAACCCGCCCATGGGAAAGGCTTCGGGAGCAAAACCCAAGGAAGGAATCCGGAACTGGGGTTCCTGAGACAGTTTGATGTTGCTTACAGCTTCACTCTGGCAACCACTGCGACGACACTGGTGCCAAACTGTATCGGCACTCGCCTTCCCTTGGACTACATCAGTGACGTGGAGAGGGGGAACAGCCGGTTCTCCAAGTCTTTCTGCCTAGGCTTGCACCCTGGAGAGGATACAGTCCACCAGAGGCGCAAACCCATGATTCCCTGCGATCTACTACTGGAGACATTCTGCAAATTCATACAAACTGAATTTAAAATATCATTACATAAAGTTCCAAGTTCAAAGTAACTTTGAACTTTACGTAGGTAAATAGGTACATACGGACTAGGTGTATCAAAAAAAGGCACAACAGCAATTTGTACTTACATAGTTCTTTTAAGATGGTAACATACCCCGAAATCCTGGCAGCAAATATATACTCTGTACACTGGAGTAACAGAATCAGTTGGATGTACAAAACTATTTTTTTTGAACTAGGCAAATAAAGTCCAGAGTTAGTTATGCTCCCTCATGAGCTCATCATTCACAACATTTTGGACTGTCCCAGCAATGCTGGAGTTCTGCTACCAGTGTTGTTACCAGATTCACTCTGCTATTATATGGCCAATGAAAATTGCTTTCAACCAAATACATTTTATCATGCTGTCAATATTTCAGTCCACAACTCAAAATACTACCTTGGGATATGACCCAATTACATAAAAAACAAAATCTATAACATTATTTCTTGATGTTTTTCAGAATATAGTGGATGTAATAAAAACAATTCACTTGCCTATTATTGCACTCAAGGATGTGTGCTTAGCCCACTGCTCCACTCACGACATTCGTGACCATGTGGCAAGGCGCATCTCAAATGTCATCCATAAATTTGCTAAAAACTCAACTACTGTTGGCAGAATTTCAGTTGGTGATAAGGAGGCGTACAGCAGTGAGGTAGAACAACTGGTTGAGTGGTTTTGCAATAACAACCTTACACTCAATGCAGCAAGGGATCCATTGTGCACTTCAGGAAGGGGAAGTCAAGGGAACACACACCAGTCCTCATTGAGGGATCAGCAGTGGAATGGTTGAGCAGTTTCAAGTTCCCTGGTGCCAACATCCCTGAAGTTCTATGCTGGGCCCACATATTGATACAGTTACAAAGAAGACACGACAGTGGCTAAATTTCATTAGGAGTTTGAGGATACCTGGATACGTCACCACAGACTCATTCAAATTTCTGCTGAGGTACCGTGGAGAGCGTTCTAACTTGCTGCATCACTATCTGACATGGAGGGGCAACTACAGAGCATTGGGGAAAAAGGCTACAGAAAGTTGTAAACTCAGCCAGCTCCACCATGGGTGCTATCCTCCTCCGCAAAAGATGATGCCTAACAAAGGTAGCGTCCGTCATTAAAGACCCCATCACCCAGGACATGCCCTCATTATCGTATGCTGATGGTACAGGAGCATGAAGACACACACTCAGTGTTTTACAAACAGCTTCTTCCCTTCCACCATCATATTTTGGACAATGAACCCACGTACACTACCTATCCCCCTCTCTGTTTGCACTGCTTATTTAGTTAAATATATATATTTAAAATATTTTTATTATTGCAATATATAGAGCTTTTATTATGCACTGTACTGCTGCTGCAAAACAATAAATTTCATGACATCCGCCAGTGATATTAAACCTGATTCTGATCTTCAATGGCCAAATCATTTTAAATCGTGTATATTAAAATAGAATTTTATCGAGTAAATTCCAAACGTCCTCATGCCAGTGATTAGGTAAAGACAATGCAATAGGTCAATTCTCTTAGAAGCTACCTTCAGTGGATAAAATATAGCTTTTAAAGTAATTTTGAACCAAATATATATCCAGAAGAGAAATGAAGGGAAGGAGGTTGGACAGCTATTGACGTTCTTTCCCTGATGATAAAGGTTTGTTTCTACTAATGTTCTGTGGTGACTTTCTACAGATGCGGCAGTGAGTAGGCAATTTAAGTGAAGGGGCACTTCTTCTGCCATTTATATGGGTCTGCATGTTCTTCTGATGTTGTTGCACACCCAAATGTTCCTCCTCCACTTTCAGAAGCTGTATTCAAAGGAATCCTTAGGGGTTACTGTATGTGGAAGCATCAATGACATTAGCAATGGATAGCTAGTTACTGGATGAGGAAGAGTTAATTCACTGATTAAAGTGATGGTTTGTGATGGACATTAACACACAGCTTTTCTGTGGGAGAGGTTTGCTCAGACATAGCTGCGTGATGATATTCATATTTGTAAGGGCCTCACTGTGTATTTGCTGAGTGAGATGGAGCTTGTTTCACTGAGAAAGATGTCACTAGAAAATGTGCTAAAGTACAGGCAAAAATCTAGTTGAGCATCAAGTTAGGATCTTTTGTCATCCATTAGGAAATCCTGAACCAACACTTTGAAAAGGAGATTCTGAGACAATTCAAAACATGAGATAGTTAGTAATCAAAACTTCAGCATAAATTAATCATGTATGATTCAAAAAGAGAGGATTTTAAATTCAGGATTCAAAATTGTACATGTAGTTATGTTGACGTTGACTAAAAATATAAAGATTTTTCATGCTTTTAGTAAAGACAACTTGTCAAATCTGTTATTTCTTAGGAAAGAGAGATTCACACTGAAACCGGGATTAGTTGACCTGAATGGTGACAAAGCTCTTTTTATGATGTTCATGGATTCTATTTTAAGGTCATTTCAATTTCAATCAAAGTATACTTGGAAAAATATTAGTATGTTTCGATTTAGAAACTCCGCAGCATTGTACTTTTCCCCCGACCCCAACTCAGTGATGGATTAAATTCAGAGAGCAACATGCTTGTGACCATTTCCATAGTGCACTGTCCATTCCAGAACATCAACTCCTCAGAAACTAGGTCACGATGATCCGAGATGCACCTGTTATCAGGAACTCTGGGTGCAAACTATTTATGGTAATTTCACATACTCTCCCTCTATCCCATTAATGTGGGCAGGTCTTTGTTTCAACTGCTATTTTTCTCTGAAAGTAATTGTTAGCATATCAACTTTAATCTGTAGCTTAGCACCAAAAATACCTCTGATCTCTTCATCCCTCCCTCTGTTTACAAGTCAAAACATTCGTTTTCTTGATTTCCCAGTTCCAGTGTGAGGTCTGTAACCTGAAACATTGACTGTTTCTATCCCATTGATGTATACTGATTGACTCAGATCTTCCAGATTTTCCATTTTCTTCCAAATTTGGCACACCTTCAGGTCTTCATAGTTTTGCTCTATCTACTGCAGATATGACCCCTATGAGAAGATCCTAGCCTCATGCAGGGAACTTGATAATAGATGGTCCCCTTCAAATTTTATCACTTGCTAGCCCTCTACACATCCCAACTGGAAGAAACCCTTTGAATTTTCAATACTGGTATCTCTTCCAAAAGCCTGAGTACAAACTGCAGACACTCAAAATATATAGCTCTTTTATTACAGTGTTGAAGGATGTCTCTGTCAATATACAACCTAGCCAGAAGGTTAATTGACAAAACTGATATGTTTTGAATGATGCATTAAATGGCTGGTGTATAGTGGATTCCAGTTAATTGGGCCATCGGCCAACTGGGGGTAGATAGTTATTTGGGACAACATTTAAAGAACAGAAACTAATCGAGGATTTCTTTTATTTATGCGGGACACTAAGTTGCTTAATTGTTTAATTGCGGCAGATTACTTTTGCTGAACAGGTTCTAATTAGTGTCAGTCACATACACTTGTGTGACCGCTCGCTGTTATGCCGTGTTTAGAACAAACAGATTTTAAGTGGCATCAGTTGTGTGTGTTTATGTTCAAAAAGCAGTGATTTTTGTCACTGATAGTTGGCGAGAAATAAGCAGCAAGACAAGAAAGAACTGTTTTACTCACCGCTGTTTCATGGCTTCATGCTTGGAGATGTCAGAAAGAAGAGTGAAAATGAAATGATTTCACTACAATAAGTTAGGAACTACAAAGAATTTGAAGGTATCAACAATTATTTTGAATGTTACAATGAAAAATAAAATTTGGAAGATGCAGATCTTGATAGCATTGTATGAATGTAGTCCATTGTCTATGGTAGGTGTCTGTGCTGAATCTGTTCATTACATACACTGGATGAATTCCTCTATCGATTACTATTTGGAACTAATACAGTTCTATAGTACTGTAGAAGTATTGATAGTGTTCTAATTTATTCTGTATTTCATTTAAACACGTGATTTGTTACTCAGCTTTTTCTTTTTTATATACTTTTTTAACTAGTTAATGAAACTTCGGCTTATTGGGGCAGCCACTTAAATGGGCCAAAATGTACTGGTCCCGATTAACTAAAATCCACTGTGCACCTTTTTCAATGTGCTAGTAGCAGGAACATTCATCAATTGTCTTCCCCAAGTATCTTCAATGGGGCAGAATCAGAATGTTCCACACCCAATGATTTGTTTCACTCGTCACTAAGGTATCAGCTAGAAGTTACGAGGTGTATAGGCTTTATTTCCAGAAGACAACCTCTCATTTTATTTCATCTATAATTATACTATCCATAATGTCATAACTTCAGAATGACGCATAACAAATGCGTTTCCTTCACATTTTATCACCTACTGCCCTCTCTTGGGAAGTCTAACATCCACCCTGACCCAACCTGACAAACCTTAGCTGAACACCTCCCCTCTCCAATCACCCCTCTCCCACTTGGCCCAATCTGACAATCCCTTCCAACCCCTCTACTGTCCTCTCATCTCTATGAACCATCACCCATAGACTCCAAAAAGAAAGACTACTTCCAGTGCCACCGCTCACCACCTCCTCTCCCCATCCCAGCTGCTACGAGGCTTGCAAATCCCATTTGCGGATTCTCCTCCCTGCAGATTTCCTTCAATGTGCTCCACACTGACAGCTTACAGGGAAGTGTCTACAAGCCATTCAATAAAATTTGCTGCTTTGAGTGCCACCAAATTATATTGTAGTGAACCTTGTAGCAAAAATGGTCTTTGTGATGTCAGACACCAACCCTGTAGTGCCCCATGCAACAAGCTTTTAAATCACTGATCTGAAACATTGACTCCCCTTTACTCACTACAGATGCTACCTGACTGCCCGAACATTTCCTGCATTTACTTCAGAGTTCTGTCATCTGCTGTTTTGCTTTTCTTATAGCATGGCACCTTGAGCCAATGAACAGTAAATCTTAAAAGGCATGTTATCACTCATTGGTTTCTCTCTTTTACATTTCTGTAAATAATCACAAGGGGGCGCGGACTATCATCCTGCTGACACACTCAGATTGTGCCTCGCAGTAGGCTGACTTTGTTAGCTTGAAGACTGGTTACATTTCCTCCCTCCAATTTAACAACTTTAATTGTTTACTCTATCCTGCTTAGAAATGCCAAGGTTACAAATCCATTTCATCCCAATGTGTTCAGAATGTTGCCTCTCAAAAGCGCAGTTCTAAAAGCTGCATAAAATGCATAATTTCCAGTTGAATTACCAAGAACCAGACAAGGAGTTGAGAAAAGCACTCAAACAAAAATCAAGAACATGGTGGGGGTAAAAAACAAAATTATGCTTTAACCTTCTTATTGGTTGATGCTGTTAACAAAGGACCAAAAGATAACATGGATGCTTCCAGCCTCTCAGTAGTTGGGAGATGTAAACTTCCTCTGGTCTCTCTGATGAGTTCCATCTCTCTCCCTGCCTGAAATAGTTCAAGAAAAACAAAATGTGCGCACATGTTGTAGTGCAACACCAGCACACAATTTGTACTTGAACAATGCTTTTAACATAAAACATTTCAAGGTGATTATCAAACATCTGACACTGAGAAATGTAAAGAATGGAATACAGAATGTTCTGAGTGCTGCACAGGAGGATGAAGAGGAGGAAACTACAAGGAAGAAATATTTCAGAACTTTAGACCCATGTAGCTAAAAGTATAGTGTCATATAACCAAGTAATTAAAAAAAAACTGTAAGACAGCAAAGATCTGAGTGCACCTGGTGAAAGAGTCAATATAAAGCTATGACCACTGGGGTGGAGAGCCCATGCTTGTTTAGTCAAGAATGACAATGTCTGAAGGAACACAATCTGACAAAGAAACATGCAAGGCTGCCAGGACAGAATCAGATTTATTATCACTGTCTTACATAACAGGAAGTTTGTTTTGTGGCAGCAGTACTGTGCTTGAGATAAAATTACAATAACATAAAATATGTAAATAGTATTAAATGCTGCTAGGATACAAATGAGGAGATGTGCCTGGACTACTGAGTGTGGGTCTTCAGGGTCCTGGTAAAGTGTATGATAAGAAAGTTATGGAAAAGGCATCTTCAATTCAATTCACTGCTGGGACTGCCAGCACATTCTCCATGTGACTGTATCACCTGCAATTCATTCAGTAATCAAGACAGACTTCATCTGCTTCTGATTCCTGTTCCATCTAATATCTCACCACCTGTAGGAGCCATCCCTCCCATTTCATATCTGCTCACTGATCCTCCATGAAAACCCTCAAAAGGATATGTAATACACCAAAGACACTGAACTGAATCTCACAATTGCAGCTTTCAAACCCTTTCACCATAGTTTGCAGATGGGCAGTGGATTGGTGCACCAGGGACTCACAGCTCCTGAACTTGGCTGATGCCTGAGTAGAGTTTTCATGCTCCCCCTGTAACTGTGTGGGGTTCCCCTGCGTGCTCAGGATGCTTTCTTGAGGATAAGACTAATTGGCCCCCTCATTACCTCTATGACTCCTAACGACCCTCATGTGATTGCTATACCTTTAAATAGCTCACAGAGCTTATCAGCTGGAAAACTACGCACCGTGGATCAGAACCAAAGAGTAGCGAAATGTCTTCGAGAGAGCTCAGCAAGAACAGCTGTCTTGATTCACTACTGCTTGATATAGAATGATGACTGAGAACCTTAATTTTATTGAAGACATGTGTGTAGACACGAAGCAGGAGGGAATCGAGGGTAATTTGAGGAGGAGGAAGGGAGGATTATTAGATGGAACAGAAATGGACACAGGTGGCTACAAATGAGTGGGCAGAATGGGAGCAGAGGAGATCAATCCCTCCTCTGAGAGGGCATGGAAGTTGCTGTGGTTATTGAAGGCAATGGACAAATACAACAATGAAGCTTGAAGCCGTGCTGTGTAACGGCATAGCTGGTAACCCAATTCGAGAGATTCAAACATGGAACTACACAAGATGTGTCTCTTTAGTGATTCATTTCTCTTGTAGCATAGAACTGCTCACTCTGGATACTGCTTGGGGCTACCGTTGCCAAATGAACAGCAAAGCTGCTTCTGCCCATAAACCATCAGAGAAAATGCTGCCAACTGGGTTGATGGCATTAAATAAATTACAGTTAATCTCTACAGATGCTGACAATGGCACTTACTCCTTAACCTATTAATTTATAACAAATAAATTTAAAAGGATTTGAAATCATTCTCTGAAAAAACACAGGGCTGATTGTCTAGTTCAAACCCAAAAATAGTTTTTAATGAGTTCAAAAAAGCTGGAGTTTCAAAGTAATTACGAAGTCCACAGGGACATTATTCAGTATTGTACGTTCCAGCTGGTTACAAGTTTCAATGGATTTTTAAATCAATTTACAATAAAGATAAGCAGCAGTTTAGTACAACCCTAACATGTGCAATCCAACCATCTGTATATGTCAGAGTACTACAGCATAAAACAGGCCCTTCAGCCCATCTAGTGCATGCCTACATGATCTCCTGCCAGTCCCCATCTACCTGCACCTGGACCATATGCTTCCAAATCCCTCTCATCCATGTAGCTATCTAATCCTCTCTGAAATGTTAGAAATGAATGCATACTGACTGCTCCCTCCAGCAGGTGACAGCAATAACCACCCACAAACTTCACACTTCAGGTGGGCTCAATTCCTTGTTTCACTTTTGTTCCCAGCTGCACGTTCTCCACACCAGTTCCAGCATTTAGAACGTGTTGGTAATTGGTTCCTCCATTAGTTACTCAGTTCCTCCTTCGGCAGTGGGAATTCATTATTTAAATAATGAGGCCGATCACCGGCTCTTTAATTGCAACCAGGTTTGTTGGGTTAGGAAACAGATCTTGCTGTAACTGGACCACTGCAGTGCCTTAATGTCTATGCATGTGCACGAGGGAGGGAGTCTAGTTTCACCTTTTATTTAGAACACAATGACTCCTGTGCTAGACCTGAACTTGCAAATCATGTATTCTATCATTCTTGCACTGAACAAAACTAATACCCAGAAAGTTTTAAAAATACTCAAATAGCACAACTGATCCTTTTTAAGTAACATACACACACACACACTCCCCAAAACATTGTACAAAGCCATCCTTTCTTCCCTCATGCATCCTACCATCAGCCCTGAGCTTTCTATCTGCCTTCTCAAGATGGTGCCCAGACCCACAATGCTCTCTGTTACAGAGCCCGATCTGTACTCCTCCCCTATAGTTACCATCACATTACTCTGCCCTGCTGCAGAGATCCATCGGCAACCTCCCACACACTGTCCTGACTGTAATCAACCAAGCCTGCATCACAAACAGCCAATAGAATGAGATAATGGAGTAGAGAACTACACAGGTTCTGACACATCTATTTAAATGTTTGTACTGATACTAACGGAGGAGGTGGACTAGAATAGAAAAGCAAGGATGTCGAGACTTTATAAGGCATTGGTTAGACCATATTTGGAGTGAACAGTCTTGGGCCATATATCTAATAAAGGATGTGCTGGCATTGGAGAAGGTCCAGGGGAGGTTTACAAGAATGATCCCAGGAATGAAATGGTTAATATATGAGGAGTGTTTGATGGATTGGGCCTTGTACTCACTGAAGTTTAGAAGAATGTGGGGTGAGGGAGGGGAAACAATTTCATTATAACGAACTGAGTATTGGAAGGCCAAGATAGAATGGACATGAAAAGGATGTTTAAATTAATGAGAGTCTAGGACCAGAGGGCACAGCCTCAGAATAGAAGGAAGTCCTTTTGAAGGGAGATGACTAGGACTTCCTTTAGCCAGAGGGTGGTGAATTTATAGAATTCATTACTGTAGATGGCTGTGGAGGCCAAGTAATTGGGTATATTTAAAGCGGAGGTTGATAGGTTCTTGATTAGTAAGGGTATCAAAGGTTACAAGAAGACAAGAGAATGGAGTTCAGAGGAATATAAAAATCAGCCATGATGGAATGATGAGGTAGACTTGATGTTGATGGGGGGGAGGAAGCAGCTAATTCTTCACCTCATTTGTCTTGGGGTCTTTTGGTTCAGCACACAAACTAGTTTATTGCATCTGTATTTTGCCTCAAAATATGTTTTGCTGAAATGATAGAAAATGTGAGATGGCAATCAGTATCAAGAAAGAGAAGGTTTTAACCTTGGGACAGGGTTTGGCAGATGTACCTTGATTTACACTGAGGGCTGCCTGTGATGAGACACTTTTTGAACATAATCGCTGCGGGCAACTGTCGAGGATAGACATCTGTTGGAGAGCACTGCCTGCCAATGCTATCTGACAAATAGTACAGGAGATTACAGCATCTTCCAACAGCCAGTGACAAATTCAAAAATAATTTTTTTTGTGGTCATCAAGGGAGTAAAATGGACAGCTGCCACAGCTATTTTTCACTCTTACCACTTAACAATTAGAAAGTTTGGCCCTGGTGGACCATTGGCAGAGAAGTGAAGGCCATAATCAGACACAACAGTGAAAGAGACTTAAGAGACGTGAGAGACTAAGTGACCTTTTCCCATTCTAAATTGCTATACCTGGGTGACTTGTGAATCAAATTAATCGCACATTAATTCAGCTCTTGACATAATTGGACTGTCAATTTTTAAAAATCACCAGCAACAGAAATGGTAACTCCAATGTTGTGACTCACACAGATTGCCATTCTTAATAAGTATACAAGAATAAAAACTGTAAACCTGAAATAAAAGCAGAAAATGTTGGCTATCCAGTAATGCTGAGTCAGCATCTGTAAGGAAGACAGGCTAATACTTTAGGTGCATTTGCTTCATCAGAACAGCACAATAGTTTTTTTTCCACATGGATCTCTGCTAGGATTAAACTACTACTGACAGGAAAATACAGGCTCCTCTCCCTTTAACGACAGATGGGTTTGAATTAAACTGCTGAGCCTAGGACAACGAGAAGGATTGGATTTCTCTGCTGCACTCCCATAGCGACTCAACTTTCATTCCAAGAATAAGATTTACCTTCCACTCTGTAGACTTAAACACCCAAATTCAGAAATTTGCGGCACTTGGCAAAAAATGAGATTTCTTTGCTAAATAATTATTACTGAAATATTGATTTAAATATGCCAAAATGGCACCTTGTTAGGCTGTGTGAGGATTGACCTAGTCAAGGGTCAAATGTAGGAGTTGAATAACAGAGAGACTGACTGGAATAAGAGCCTTATCAGACACTGACTGATGTGCGAATACTATGAATATTCCAAAAGATAGTGTTATTCCTGGCAGAGACATTTCTTTGATGTCTCTGTGGATAAATGCAGTACATGAATTCTGAGAGCAAAGAGGAGCTTCAATACTTCTTTTGTTAATCACCTCATCCATGAAGGCATTTGACTCTAGACTGGGGCAGTTATAAAGCTGTTGGCCGCTTTCCAATACTGTGTCACACTTGACAATGAATGCCAGCAGGCTGTTCAGTCCTAAAGGCTCCACAGCTGAGGCGGAACAACCTCGATTGATATTGATCTGTAAGCACTGCGGGGGAGTTGCTCGCTATTTTGTGGACTTCCTTTGTTTGGATTTAAAAGGTTATATAGGACCCAGCTGGTGCCCATTTGAGATCAGCAAACTCCTTTTCAGCTTTTCAGTGTGAGCATCTACTTAACCAAAGGTGTAAATCATCACCTGGTCTTTCAGTTACAGAGGCATGAATCTGATAAATCTGTGACTAGGGCAGGAGCTGGGGGTGGGGGGAGGATGTCCTTCCAATTTCCAACCAATGATGATTGCTGGGAAGTACCGCTTTATAGCATTGGCCATAAACAATGCAATGGCTCCTGCCGTCGAATATTCCACAGATATTTGACATACAAAGTTTGAAATAGTGGCCTGAATCATCATGGAGGAACAATAAAGACAGACATCATCATGCCAACAATAATGAAGGGAGGAAGCTTGGTGTCATAGGGAATGGGAATGGGAATGGAAATGGAAGATCTCCCCAATGCTTTAGTGATGCACACTCCAGCATCGGATACAGATTAGTGCCTGCACAAACACTAGGAATTAGATTAAGATTAGCCTTATTTGTCACACATATATCGAAACATACATCGTTTCTGTGTCAATAACCAACACATTCCAAGGATTGTGCTGGGGCCAGCCCACGAGTGTCACAAACAAACCTCTCCAGCACAAACACGCATGCCTGCAACTCATTAACCCTAACTGTAAATCTTCATGAATGGGGGTGGGGGGCAGTGACCTAGAGGAAGCCCACACAGTCACAGGGAGACACACAAACTCCTTATAGACAGCAGGAATCGAACCGCGGGTGGTGATTGCTGGTGCTGTAAAGCAATTCTGCTAACTGCTATGCTACCATGGCACCCACCCATCTAGAGCTAACATTTAAAACTGTAATATTGTGTTCAATGCACCCAGCCTCAAGCAACATTTACCAGAATGAGATAAAATATTGAGTAAATGCATAAATTTTACTTTTGTTTTTGCAAGGTTGTCTGGCAAATGTAATCCTTGGAGATAGCATTAGAGCTGCTATTGACAGTCAATACGTCAATCTAAGCATCAAAAAAGACATTACTCGAGTACACAGAATTGCTCAGACAACAGGACTAGACAGTTGTCTCAAGCTGAGTACAATTTACAGGAAATAATTTAGTCCATCATTACGTGAGCCTCAGGCTATTAAAGAAAATCAACACTGCTAGTTCCTCCTGCATGGATAACCATAGGAGTGGTTGTCCAATAGTTGGCCCTCCTTATCCGCAGGGGATTGGTTCCAGGACCCCCCCTGTGGATACCAAAAAACATGGATGCTCAAGCTGGTTGACTTCAGGATCTGGTGGAGCTCTGGAACTTACTTAACCTGTCTCAGTGCTGTGGATTTAGGACCTGGCGGTGCTCGGGACCGACCGCCCGCAGTGTTTCTGTTCCATTGACGGAAAACAATTGAAAATAAAGTGGAATTTAAAAAGCGATCGGAAAGAGGTTAAATGCCATCAGTCATTGGAAAAGTGTTAGGCTACAGTTGGTCAATGATTGGAACAATTTTAAAGGATAAAGTGAGAATAACGGAGTATGTGAAGGCCCTGCCCCAATGAAAGCTACAATTATTACTAAGCAACGCAGTGGTTCAATTATTGAAATACATATGTTTCTTAAGCGTTATATAGGCATAGAAAGGCAAAATACATACTATATACCAAGACAAACATTTGAATAACTGACGCTAAATAACACCAGACGTACCTGTTCCGACTAGAGAACTTTTGCTTTTTTTATTCCCAATCCGCGGTAATCTATGCACATCCTCCCGTATACTTTAAATCATCTCTAGATTACTTATAATACCTAATACAATGTAAATGCTATGTAAATAGCTCTTATACTATATTGTTTAGGGAATAATGACAAAAATAAAGGTCTGTACATGCTCGAACAACAAGTGCTGGAGAGTGAACTTCCGGGTTTTCCCGATCTGCGGTTGATTGAATCCGCGCAAGAAATGCCAACTGTATGCCATTGCTACTTTCTAATAATTTGGAGTACTTCATAATTATACAGTAGACTACATATCATGAGGTTGGACACAACAGGATTTGGTGTTCTTACATTATTACAGCAAAATCATGGAATAAAACTTTTACTTTGCCACCAATTTACAATCAGGGAAGATTATATTCTGATTTGGACAGTTTGTTTTACATCTCTGATCAAATTGAAATGCCCAGCATTGTATATATGTATAAAAATGCCAGTGTCTTTACAAGAACGTAATGGCAACGTTTTGAAGAGTGGTTTTGTTAACAAAACTGAAAACACCTTTACCACAAATTCCTAATCAGGTTATCAAATCTGTCAAATGTATTGTATCACTCTATTTTAATCACTGTATAAAATTCACAGAACCATCCCCCAGTTACATTGGCGTTTGATGGCCAGACATGAAATAATCTGCAGCCTCATGTGGAAGTCTCAGTGCAGGTCTGCAACTGAGCATGATTAGGTGAAATGAAAAATGATAAAATAGTGATGAATTCAATCTAGGATGCAGTTAAATTTAGAGGTGAAACAAAGTACATTTTAAAACACACTTCATAAACAATGATGACTTGGTTTTAAAACTATACTACATGAACACTAGATGAAATAGTCTTAAAGGTCCAAACTCACCATTTAACATCATTTTGAGTGGTTTTTAGTCACATTTGAGCAAGTAATCAGGAGTTTGTAAAGACAAAACCCCCACCTGCACACCCCCCCCCCTTGAAATTAAAGGTCAGGTTGTGACTGGTTGAGTCATTCCAATTCCTGGGGACAACCATTACTGATATGATGAAGCGAGACAAGCAGATTACACTGACTGGCAGAGCTTTTTCTTCCTGCACCACCTTCGGAAACTTAACACCTCAGGGCAAATCCTGAAGAATTTTTACTCAGCTACCACTGAGTGTTGTCACCACCTATATCACCGTTTGCTTTCCCACTGCTTCCTCCCTCTCCAAGTCTAGACTGCACTGTGGCAAAATTCCGTATATTCACCACTCTCTGGCTAAAGAAATTCCACCTCATCTCCGTTCTAAAAGGACGCCCCTCTATTCTGAGGTGTGTCCTTTGGTCTTAGATTCTCCCACCATTGGTAACATCCTCTCCACATCAACTCTATCAAGGCCATTGGATAGGTTTCAATGAGGTCATCCCTCATTCATCTGAATTCTAGTGAATACAGGCCCACAGCCACCAAACACTTGTCCAATGAGAAGCCTTTCAGTCCTGGAATAATTTCCGTTAACCTCCTTTTAACTCTCCCCAGTTTCAGCAAATCCTTTCTAAGATAAGGAGCCCAAACCTGTTTACAATACTCCAAGTGAGGCCACACCAGTGCTTTATAAAGTCTCAACATTGCATCCTTGCTTCTAGTCCTCCTGAAATGAATGCTACCATTACATTTGCCTTCCTCACCACAGACTCAACTTGCAAATTAAGCTTTAAGGAATTGTGCACAAGGACTCCCAACTCCCTTTAAAAAAATAATCAACCCTTTCATTTATTCTACTAAAGTGCATGACCATACACTTCCCAACACTATATTCCCTGCCATTTCTTTGCACATTCTCCTAATCTGTCTAAGTCCTTCTGTAGCCTCTCTACTTCCTCAAAACTACCTACCCCTCCACCTGTCTTCATATCGTCTGCAGCCATCAATTCCATCATCTAAATCATTGACATATAATGTGAAAAGAATTTGTCCCAACACAGACCCCTGCGGACCACCACTAGTTACCAGCAGCCAGCCAGAAAAGGCTCCCATTATTCCCACTCTTTGCCTCCTGGCAACACGCCACTGCTTTATCCAGGCTAGTCTTTTCTGTAATACCATAGGCTCGTAGCTTGTTAATCAGCCTCATGTGTGGCCTTGTCAGTGGCCTTTTGAAAATTCCAAGTACACAACATCAACCAGTTCTCCTTTGATTATCCTGCTTGTTACTTCTTCAAAGAATTCCAACAGATTTGTCAAACGAGATTTTCCCTTTAGCGAACTATACTGACTACGGCCTAGTTTATCATGTACCTCCAAGTACCCCGACACCTCATCCTTAATAATGGACTCTAACATCTTCCCAACCAGAGGTCAGACTAACTTTTGCCTCTCTCCCTTCTTGAAGAGTGGATTGACATTTGCAATTTTCCAATCTTCTGGAACTATTCAAGAATCTAGTGATTCTTGAAAGATCATTACTAATGCCTCTGCGATCTCTTCAGTCACCTCTTTCAGTACTCTGGGGTGTATATCGTCTGGTCCATGTGACTTATTTATTTTCAAATCTTTCAGTTTTACAAGAATCTTCTCTCTAGTTATGGTAACTTCACACACTTCATGACCCCTGACACCTGGAACTTTTACCTGGACCAGATGATGTACACCCCAGGGTTCTGAAAGAGGTGGCTAAAGAGATTGTGAAGGCATTAGTAATGATATTTCAACAATCACTGGATTCTGGAATAATTCCTGAAGACAGAAAAATTACAAATATCACTCCACTCTTTAAGAAAAGTGGGAGGCAGAAGAAAGGAAACTATAGACCATTTAGCCTGACTTCAGTAGTTGAAAAGATGTTTGAGTCGATTATTGAGGGTGAGGTTTCAGGGTACATGGAAGCACATGAAATATCAAGACATGCGTGACTGATGATAAAACCGATTCTGATACAGGTCTCAAGTGTGGACTGAGTGGTAATGGGGCAGGAGAGGGAAATCATGTTTGGGAAAAGGGGAAGGGAGGAAGGAGGAAGGAGGGAGCAGGAAGCACCAAAGAGACATTCTGTGATGATTAATAAACCAGTTTGTTTGGAATCAAATGACCTTGCCTGGTGTCCCGTGGCTGGGTCTGTTTGAACCTGCACCCGGTATTCCTCCTTTGCCATCTGTCTCCCAACCCTCTCACAGAGCTCGGTCCTTGCCATTCACGTATATGTTTTGCTCCTGCTAGATTTAAAAACTCGCTTTACAAAACTCCAGTGGAATTCGTTGATAAAGTGACAGGCAGGATAGAGAAAGCAGAGTCAGTGGATGTTGTTTACTTGAATTTTCAGAAGGCCTGCGACACGTGATGCTGCTTAACAAGAGCCCATGGTATTACAGGAAAGGTACTAGCATGGACAGAAGATTGGCAGATGGCAACGAATTGGAATAAAGGAGGCCTTCTCTGGTAGCCTGCCAATGACTAATGGTGTGCAGCAGGGGTTGGTGTTGGGACCGCTTCTTTACATGTTGTATGTCAATTACTTGGATGAAGGAACTGATGGCTTTGTGGGCAAGTTTGCAGATGATACAAAGAGAGGTGGAGGAGCAAGTCATGCGGAGCGGCAGGTTGTATTGAGGAAGCAGGGTTTCTGCCGAAGGACTTTGACAGATTGGGGGATTGTGCAAAATAGCGGCAGATGGAATATGACGTAGGGAAGTGTATGGTCGCACACTGTGGTTCAAGCAATAAGGGCAAGAACATTTTATAGATGGGGAGAAATGTTTTTAAAAATCAGAAGTGCAAAGGGACTTGGAAGTCCTTGTGCAGGATTCCCTGAAGGTTAACTTGCAGGTTGAGTCAATGGTAAGGAAGATTAATGCAATGTTAGCATTAATTTCAAGAGGACTAGAATACAAAAGCAAGGATGTAATGCTGAGGCTTAATAAGGCATTGGTCGAACTGCACTTGGAGTACTGAGAGCAGTTTTGAGCCCTTTATCTAAGAAAAAAATGTACTGGCACAGGAAGTTCATGAGAATGATCTCAGAAATGGAAGAGTTAACATATGAGGCGCGTTCAATAGCTCTGGGACTGTACTCACTGGGGTGGAGGGGAGCAGGAATATTGGGGATTGAATATTGAATGGTCTAGATAAAGTGGATATAGAGAGAAGTTTCCTGTAGAGAGGAACTCTAGGAGTCTAGGAATAGAGGATACAGCCTCAGAATCGAGGGACATCCATTTAGAACAGAAATGAGGAAAAACTTCTTTAGCCACAGGTTGAGATTCATTGCCACAAACAGACCATAACCACAAGACCATAAGACATAGGAGTAGAGTTAGGCCATTTGGTCCATCAAGTCTATTTCACATTCAGTCATGGCTGATCCTTTTTTCACTTGCTTATCCCCACTCTCTGGCCTTCTCCCCATAACCTTTGATGCCACAGCCAATCAAGGCCCTTTCAATCTGTGCCTTAAATACACCCAACGATCTGGCCTCCACAGCTGCATGTGGCAACAGATTCCACAAATTCATCACCCTTTGGCTAAAGAAATTTCTCCACATCTCTTAAATGGACATGCCTCTGTCCTGAGGCTGTGACCTCTTGTGCTGGAGTCCCCTCCCATGGGAAACATCCTTTACACATTTACTCTGTCTAGGCCTTTCAACATTCGAAGTTTTAATGAGATACCCTCTCATCCTTCTAAATTCCAGTGAGTACAGACCTACAGCTACCAAACATTCCTTGCATGATAAACCTTTCATTCCCAGAATAATCCTTGTGAATCTTCTCTGAACTCTCTCCAATGCCAACACATCTTTTCTTAGACGAGGAGCCCAAAACTGTTCATAATACTCAAGGTGAGGCCTCACAAGTGCCTTATAAAGCTTCAGCATCACATCCTGCTCTTGTACTCTAGACCTCATGAAACGAATTCTAACATGGCATTTGCCTTCCTCACCACCGACTCAAGCTGCAGTTGAACCTTTAGGGTCTTCTGCACAAAGCCTCCCAAGTTCTTTTGTATCTCAGATTTTTAGATTTTCTTCCCATTTGGAAAATAGTCTGCACATTTATTTTTTTAACCAAAGTGCATGACGATATATTTTCCAACATAATATTTCATTTACCACTTTCTTGCCCATTTTCTGAATCTGCTTAAGTCCTTCTGCATTCTGCCTTTTTCCTTAACACCACCTGTCCCTCCACCAACCTTCATATCATCTGCACAGCTGGCAACAAAAGCATCTATTCCATCATCTAAATCATTGATATAGAGCATAAGAAGAGGTGTGCCCAACACTGACCCCGATGGAACACCACCATTCACTGGCAGTCAACCAGAAAATAATTATTTTATTCCCACTCGCTGCCTCCTACCAATCAGTCAAGACTCTAACTACACTGGTAACTTTCATGTAATACCATGGGCTCTTCAAGTCAAGTCACTTTTATTGTCATTTCAACCATAACTGCTGGTACAGTGCATAGTAAAAATGAGACAATGTTTTTCAGGACCATGGTGTTACATGTCACAGTACAAAAACTAGACTGAACTACGTAAGAAACAACACAGGAAAAAAAACTAGACTACAGACCTACCCAGGACTACATGAAGTGCACAAAACAGTGCAGGCATTACAATAAATAATAAACAAGACAATAGGGCAGTAAGGTGTCAGTCCAGGCTCTGGGTATTGAGGAGTCTGATGACTTGGGGAAAGAAACTGTTACATAGTCTGGTCGTGACAGCCTGAATGCTTCGGTGCCTTTTCCCAGACGGCAAGAGGGAGAAGAGTTTGTATGAGTGGTATGTGGGGTCCTTCATAATGCTGTTTGCTTTGTGGATGCAGCGTGTAGTGTAAATATCCGTAATAGTGGGAAGAGAGACCCTGATGATCTTCCCAGCTGACCTCACTATCCACTGCAAGGTCTTGCGATCCAAGATGGTGCAATTTCTGAACCAGGCAGTGATGCAGCTGCTCAGGATGCTCTCAATACAACCCCTGTAGAATGTGATGAGGATGGGGGTAGGAGATGGACTTTCCTCGGCCTTCGCAGAAAGTACAGATGCTTCTGGGCTTTCTTTGCTATGGAGTTGGTGTTGAGGGACCAAGTGAGATTCCCCGCCAGGTGAACACCAAGAAATTTGGTGCTCTTAGCGATCTCTACCGAGGAGCCGTCGATGTTCAGCGGAGAATGGTCGCTCCATGCCCTCCTGAAGTCAACAACCATCTCTTTTGTTTTGTTCTCATTCAGAGACAGGTTGTTCACTCTGCACCAGTCTGTCAGCCACTGCACCTCCTCTCTGTATGCTGACTTGTCATTTTTGCTGATGAGACCCACCACAGTCGTATCATCGGCAAACTTGATGATTTGGTTTGAGTTGTGTGTTGCAGCACAGTCATGGATCAGCAGAGTGAACAGCAGTGGACTGAGCACACAGCCCTGGGGAGCCCCCGTGCTCAGTGTGATGGTGTTGGAGATGCTGCTCCCGATCCGGACCGACTGAGGTCTCCCAGTCAGGAAGTCTAGGATCCAGTTGCAGAGGGAGGTGTTCAGGCCCAGTCAGCTCAGCTTTCCAATCAGTTTCTGAGGGTTTGCTGTTGTGTGCTGGGGCAGCAGGCTGAGGGTAGCAGACTCCAACAGAATCAACAAACTCATTTGTAAGGCCAGTGATGTGGTGGGGGTGGAACTGGACTCTCTGACGATGGTGTCTGAAAAGAGGATGCTGTCCAAGTTGCTTGCCATCTTGGACAATGACTCCCATCCACTCCATAATGTACTGGTTAGGCACAGGAGTACATTCAGCCAGAGACTCATTCCACCGAGATGTAACACTGAGCGTCATAGGAAGTCATTCCTGCCTGTGGCCATCAAACTTTACAACTCCTCCCTCGGAGTGTCGGACACCCTGAGACAATAGGCTGGTCTTGGACTTATTTCCACTTGGCATGATTAACTTATTATTATTTAATTATTTATGGTTTTATATTGCTATATTTCTTCACTATTCTTGGTTGGTGCGGCTGCAATGAAACCCAATTTCCCTCGGGATCAATAAAGTATGTCTGTCTGTCTGTATTCTAAAGTCAGGATGATGCAACTGTGGCTGACAAGAGAAGATGAAACTACATAAAAGTGAAAGAGTTTACATATTATAGAGCAAAAATTAGTGGTAAGTTAGATAATTGAGAAACTTTTAAAAACCAACAGAAGGCAATTAAAAAGTCATGGGGTGGGGAGGATGAAATATTGCTGGCCAACAATATCTGAGAGGATACCAGAAGGTTTTTTAGATAAATAAAGCAAAAGAGAGGCAAGAGTAGATATTGGACAGCTGTAAAATAATGGAAATGTCAGATGAACTGAGTAAGTATTTTGCACCAATCTTCATTGTGGAGGACTCTTGCAATATCCTGGAAGTCTGAGTGTGTCAGTGGGCAGACGTGAGTGCAGTTGCTATTACTAGAGAAAAGGTGCTTCGGAAACTAAAAGGTTTGAAGTCACCTGGGCTAGATTGATGGCACCCCAGGGTTCTGAAGGAGGTAGCTGAAGAGAGTATGGAAGTATTATTAATGATTTTTTCAAGAACCACTAGATTCTGGAATGGTTCCGGAGGACTGAAAAATTGCAAATGTCACTCCACTCTTCAAGACGAGAAGGAGGCAGATGAAAGGAAATTACAGGCCAGCCAGTCTGGCCTCAGCAGTTGGGAAGATGTTGGAGTCAATTGTTAAGGGTGTGGTTTTGCAGTACTTGGAAGCACATGGTAAAATAGGCCAAGTCAGCATGGTTTCCTTAAGGGAAAATCTTGCCTGACAGATCTGTTAGAATTCTTTGAGGAAATAACAAGCAGAATAGACGAAGGGGAATTGGTGGATGTTCTGTACTTGGATTTTCAAGATGCCTTTGACAAGTTGCTGGACATAAGGCTGCTTATCAAGCGTAGAGGCCATGGTATTGCAGGAGAGTTACTAGAATGGATAAATCAGTGCCTGATTGGCAGGAGGCAAAGTGGGAACAGAGGGAATCTTCTGACTGACTGCTGGTGACTTGTGGTTCTCTGCAGGGGTCAATTTTGGGGTCATTTCTTTTTTTGTGGTATGCCCATGATTTGAATGACAAAATTGATGGCTTCATGGCCAAGTTTGTGGACAATATGGTGGAGGTGCAGGTAGTGTTGAGGAAGCAGGAAGGCTGTTGAAGGATCTGGACAGATTAGTAGAATGGTCAAAGTGGCATATGGAATACAATGACAGGAAGTGCATGGTCATGCAACTTCATAGAAGCAATGAAAGTATAGACTATTTTCCAAACGGGGAGAAAATTCAAAAAAATCAGGAGGTGTAAAGGGTCTCTGGAGTTTTCATGCAGTGTTTACTAAAGGTTAACTTGTAAGCTGAGTGAGTAAGGAGGAAGGCAAATGTAATGTCAGGATTCATTTCAAGAAGGCTAGAATATAAAAGGAAGGATGTAATGTTGAGGCTTTTTACAGCACTGATGAGACCTCGCTTGAAGCATTGTGAGCAGTTTTGGGCCCCTTATTTAAAAAAGGATGTGCTGACATTGAGAAGGGTTCAGAGGAGGTCCACGAGAATGATTCTGGGAATGAAAGTCTTATTGAATTAGGAATGATTGATTGCTCTGGGAATTGTTGGAATTTGGAAGAATGAGAGAGGATCTCATTGAAACATATCAAATGTTGAAAGGCCTACATAGAGTGGATTTGGAGAGAATGTTCCCACTGGTGGGGAGTCTAGGACCAAGGAGATGAGGAGGAACTTCTTCAGCTATGCTGTGGTGATGACTCCCTCCCAAATGCGCTGAATAACTTCTACACCCGGTTTGAGGCAGAAAATGACACGGCGACGAGGAAGTCCACCCCTCCTGCGAATGACTTGACTTGACTTGGTGAATTTGTGGAATTCCTTGCCAAAGGCAGCTGTAGAAGCCAAATCATTGGGTGTATTTAAGGTGGAGGTTGATAAGGTTCTTGATTAGTCAAGGCATGAAAGTTATGGGGAGAAGGCAGGAGAATGCATTTGAGGGGGAAATAAATCTCGATGGGCCAAATAGCCTAATTATGCTCCTAAGGCTTATTATGGTCTTATTAAAAGTCACCTACCTGTCAGATTCCCCTTGGCATTGTAGGACCCCCAATACGTAGATTCTGTGTTCGGGGTGTGACATTCATATTCCCCGGCATCTCCGAGTTGCAGCTTGGTAATGTGCAATAGGGCTGAGTCTCGGTCAATTCTCTCAACGTAGACCTCCTTATTCTGCACTCTGTTTGCGTATATTGCATAGGAGTAGTTTGGATCATTGGTGCTGACCATCTGGATTTGTCGCTCTGGTGCTGAAGGCAGATAGATTGACCACTCAAAGTTCTGCTGCGTAGATCCCGAGTACCCAGACACATTGCACCAGATGGTTATATGGTAACCCTCCACTCTGATCAGGGGGCCTTCCTGTACCTCAACTCGCCTCTGAGCCGAGCACACACCTGCAAAAGGGAATAGATATGAAAAACATGGTTAGAAGACAGGAACTTACTGAAAACTAGCAGATTCATGCGAAATGCTCAAATCAGAACTCTGTTTCCTGCACCCTCCTCTAAACTTTCACTGTTGACCCTTGCTGGGTTTGGGATCCATGAACACCAACTATTACTGAAGACTGTACCCCATGAGGAGTTCCTCATTTGAGAATCAGGGCAGCAATAACTACAGTTTCAGTTAACATACTGGAGGTAACATGAAAACTGGAGTCTGGCCCAAGGTGGTCCACACTCATAGTACCTATGACAGAACAGTACACCCCATAATATTGTACCAATCACCATAAATCTACTCCATGATAAATCCAACCCTTCCCTCCTACATCACCTATAACTCTTCATTTTTCTGACATCCATGTACCTATCTAAGAGTTCCTTAAATGCCCTCATTGTTTCAGCCTCCAACACCACCTCCGGCAGTGTGTTCCTCCACCTACTACTCTGTGCAAAGGATCTACCTCTGACATCTCCCTTAAGCTTTCCTTCACTCACCTCTGGTATTGTCCATTGCCATCCTGGGAGAAAGATGCTGTATCTATACTTCTCAATGCCTTATACACAAGTATCAAGTCACTTCTCATCCTCCTTCATTTCAAAGAGAAAAGCCCAAGCTCGCTCAACCTTTCCTCACAATACATGCTCTCTAATCCAGGCAGCATCCTGGTAAATCTCCTCTGCGTCCTCTCTGAAGCGTTGACTTCCTGCTTATAACTGAACATACTACTCTAAGTATGGTCCAACCTGGTCTTTATAGAGCAACAACATTACCGTACGACTCCTGACTAATGAAGACCAACACAGCATACGCCTTCTTGCAAGGAAAATTTAAGGGATCAATGATCTTGGACCCTAAGATGTCACTGTTCTTCCACACTACTAAGAATATTACCATTAACCTTGTACTCCACTTTCAAGTTCAATTTTCCAAAATGCATCTATTTCCTGCTTTTCTGGACTGAACTCCATTTGCCACCCTTCAGCCCAAACTCTACATCCTGTCCATATCCCTTTGTAACCTACGACAACTTTCCTACACCACCCACAAACTTTGTGTCATCTGAAAACTTACTAACCCGCTTCTTCATCTAAATAATTGGTAAAAATCACAAAAGAGTAGAATCCCAAGACAGATTGTTGTGAAACACCACAAATCACCAACCTCCAGACAGAATACACTTCATCTACTCCTCCCCCTCGCCTTCTGTGGGCAAGCCAGTTCTAACCATGCATCCAAGCTTCCCCACATCTCGATCTCCTCCTCTTTCCAGACTTTTCACATTAACTAGGAATTAGTTGGCTTGCAGTTTCCCTTCTTAACCCAGAGCCTCACGGCATATTTGATTGTATCATTCAATTTGGCCCTCACGGCGTACTACACAGGTTAAAAGGCAGTTATAGAAATGTGTAGTATAAATGCAACATAAAGGAAGATCACACAGCCTTTATTATAATTTGAATAATGACACTGAACAATTACAGCAACTTGGATGAGGAATACATAATTTAAATGTTTGACACTTCCCTCTTCTTCATTATTGGAGCTTTTGAAATGACAGGGGTCCTCAAAACAGCAATGAAAGTATAATTTTCAAAATTACATTTGATTGAGAGGAAATGACCACTCTGGATGTCCTGCAGTTAGATTATAAACAGGAACAGGTCTGTACTTGGTTTGAGGATGCTCAACCACCACAATTTTATCCATTCTACATTTGATAAATGAAACCCATAATTAACATATAGATTGAAAAATATTTGAAATGGCTTCACTTCAAATAGCATTTTAGGAACCCAACTTAAAAGCTCTGTATTAAATAACATAAAATTTCCACCCCCACCATGCATAATAGTTCGCTCAGTCATTCACTCAGAATATATTAAGGAAAAGTGAGATTGAGAAAAATCTAAGCAAAACGGATCCTGAATTTAATACCTGAAGTACAGGCAAGGATCAAGTTCCATTGTGGAGTCAATAATTCCCATTAATCCAGGACGAGCGTTAACAGCGGTGTGCGTTTGTGCACTGCTGAGGAATGAGATGGCTTCTCAGTTTTGAGGAAAGAAGAGACACTATCGAGTGCCTAGGGATTGAGGTGACTGAAGAGGATCAAGATGAGTCTAAACAGGTCATACATGCTCATATTTTCTACATTGTAAGAGTTATTACTTCAACATGCATTGCCAAAACGAAGAGTTAACTGCTACTGTTCATATTCTGTTCCTGAACTTACAAACGTTTGTAGATTATTTTACAAGAATGATATCTCAAATCAAACAATGACATGAAAGCAGAAATGCACTTCCATGCTTACACAGCTCTGTGATATTGCTCCCCTTTAATTCTCCCTTTGTTAAGCTACAAGTATGAATAAAACTGCTTGACTGTACAAAGCACAATACACAGAAATATTTCCTGCAGCAAACCATTTATTCCAACATGCAGTCAATTCTTGGGTGACATGTTATTGCTTAAGCTAACACAAAGGTCATTAGTCATTCTCCATTTTCAAGACAGTTCTAAAAATTAGCGCAGGATTGATTTAAGAAACACTTCATATCCAGTTTTTGAAATTACCAATGAAATAAACAAATATGTCAACCAGCATGAATTGAACAGTCAAGCACTAGATCCCTAGTTGTTAAATTATCAGCAAAACTGTTCAAGGGAATTGCTGGAAATTCAAACAACAACACACACAAAATGCTGGGTCTCGGCCCGAAACGTCGACAGCGCTTCTCCCTATAGATGCTGCCTGGCCTGCTGTGTTCCACCAGCATTTTGTATGTGTTGTTGTTTCAAGGGAATAGAGTTCTCTTGGGAGTTTTGTTTGGTGTGTTAATGTCACACATACGAAGGTACAGTGAAAAGATTATCTAGTATTCCTTTCATACAGATCAATTCATTGTAAATTGGATACGCAAAGTTGTGGATGACACCATGACTGGAGATATAGTGGACAGTGAGGAGGCTTTCGGAGCTTGCAATGGGATCTGGACCAGCTGGAAAAATGGCAGATGGAACTTAATGCAAAATAGTGGGAGACAAAC
This sequence comes from Hypanus sabinus, assembly GCF_030144855.1. NCBI lineage: Eukaryota > Metazoa > Chordata > Chondrichthyes > Myliobatiformes > Dasyatidae > Hypanus > Hypanus sabinus. The sequence goes on along the minus strand of NC_082709.1, from coordinate 148,815,517 downwards.
CATGCTTAGCGGTAGGGCACTGAGGAGTGCAGTAGAGGAAAGGGTTCTGAGAATACGGATCCATAATTTCTTGAAAATAGCACCACAGGCACATGAGAAAAGGCCATAAAGTGAGCTTTAGGCATAGGAAACTTCATAAACCAGAGTATTGAGTACAAGGGTTAGCATGTTATGTTGAAGTAGTATAAGACATTGGTGAGGCCTAATTTGAAGTATTGTGTGCAATTCTGGTGAACTACACCCTGGAAAGATATCAATGAGACTGAAAGAGTGAAGAGAAAATTTACAAGGACTTGAGGGCCTGAGTCATAGAGAAAGGATGAATAGATTATGACTTCATTCCCTAGTTTATACGCAGCTTCAAAAGAAGCATTGTCTGTACTTTGTAAATAGAGACTGCCCTTTATGTTTAGCAAATAAATAGAGCCCACATTGGGCTACCAGACCTTTTCCACCACAGGGTCTCTGTATGATGCTTGCTATACCTTGTGTTGAATAAAGAAGCTGGTTTGTACCTAGCAATAACTCTCTCTCCCGTGATTTCACCCACACTACAACATTATCACAGAAACACAAATGCCTTTGAATGGAAAATCCTACAAAGAGTCATGGATACAACCAAGTCCCTCAAAGATAAAGCCTTACCCACCACTGAGCACATCTACACAAAGCACTGTCACAGGAAAGCAGCATTCATCATCAACGCCCCCTCTCACTACACAGGCCATGCTTTCATCTTGTTGCTGCTGCCATTACGAGGGTGGTACAGGAGTCTCAAGTTCAGGAATAGTTATTACCCCTCAACCATCAGGCTCTTGAACCAAAGGGGATAACTTCATTCGCCCCATCATTGAACTGTTCCCACAATCTCACTTTCATGAACTCTTCATCTCATGTTCTCAATGTTTATTTTTTGCTTATTTATTATTATTCTTATTTCTAAGTTTAAAGTAAATTTATTATCAAATTACACATATTTCACCATATACAACATTAAAATTCATTTTCTTGTAGGCATACTCAACAAATCTATAGAATAATAACAGAAACAATGAAAGACTGCCCAACTTGGGCATTCAACAAGACTGCAAAATATAAAGAACTGTACAAATACAAAAAGAAAGAAATAATAAATAAATAAATAGAGAACATGTCCTGGGAAGTGAGTCCATCGGTTGTGGGAGCACTTCAATGATGGGCGAGTGAAGTTATCCCCTTTGTTTCAAGAGCCTTATGGTTGAGGGGTAATAACTGTTCCTAGTGTGAGTCCTTAGACTCCTGCACCTTCTTCCTGATGGCAGCAGCAAACAATTCTTTGGGTGATGTTTTCCAGATAGCAAATCTCTCTAATTATTCCACTTCTCCTGCACCTTCAGCTTGTTCTTTGTCTTGTTTGTGTTAGGGAAACTGTTGGAACCTGTGACAAATAGTTTGGGATTCGATCAAAGGATAAAGTGCTCCGCTGTGTCTGGAGAGCTACCTCATGGAGGTCAGAGATTGGGGGCTGAAAAGAACCAAGAACATGAACTGACTCATGGAAAAGACCAGAAACGAGAGAAAAGGCATGGGTTCACAAAGCGACACCATCTCAAAGTGGTGAGGAAGACTGAAGCATTGATGGTCAGTAGCCGGATCGACGCGATTGAACCTGATTGATGATGTTCGGACCCGGATCAGTAGTCACTCTTTACAGAAGGACTGAGTTCATGTGGCTCTCCTCGTATGCAGACAAAAGATGTTTCTGATATTCATGTGAATATTGGACTGTACTTTATAATGGCTTCAGTGTTTTCTTTCTTGTGGTCAATTGGTAGGTGGGCGATCTGTTAATTTTTTGTGTGTGGGGTGAAGATTTAGGGGTTTTGATGCTACTGTCACTGCTCTTTTCTGTGACTAAAGGGGTCGGGGATTGTCATTGTCACTGCTATTTTTCTGCGGGGAGAGGTGGGGGATTTTAGGGTCAGCGAGTTTTGTTTCTTTTCTTTTTGTGCTTTTCTTCCGTCAACACCCATGGTCTTTCTGAATTTCATAACTATCTGGAGAAGACAAATATCAGAGTTGCATTGTACGTGCATACTTTGAAATAAAATGAACCTTTGAGAAGACAGCACGGCCTGGGTGGTGGGTGTCCCTGATGACAGATGCTGCTTTCCTGCCACAGTGTTTCATGTAGATGTGCCCAGTGGTGGGGAGGGCTCTACTGATGATGGACTGGGCCATATGCAGGATTTTCTGTTCAAGGGCATTGGCGTTTCCACACCAGGTTGAGATGCACCTAGTCAATGTACTCTCCACTAGACATGTATGGAATTTTTAGATGTCATGCGAATCTTCACAAATTCCTAAGGAAGTAGAGGCACTGCCGGGCTTCCTTCGTAATTGCACTTGCATGCTACGTCCAGGACAGGTCCACTGAAATAATAACACAGTGGGCCTTAGAGTTGCTGACCCTCTCCACCTCTGATCTTCCAATGAGGACTGGCTCATGGACCTCTGGTTTCCTTCTCCTGAAGTCTGTAATCTGTTACTTGGTCTTCTTGCTGACATTGAGTAAGGGGTTGTTGTTATGGCACCACTCAGCCAGATTTTTCAATCTCTGTCCTGTATGCGGATTCGTCACTACCTTTGACTTGGCCTATGACAGTGGTATCGTCAGCAGACTTGAATAGGGCATCGGAGCTGTGCTTAGCCTCATAGTCATAGGTATAAGATGAGTAGAACAGGGGGCCAAGCACACAGCCACGTGGTGGACCCGTGTTGTCTTTTGAAGATTGGTAGTTTGTCCGTCCTGTTGGCTGCAGTCATCGATTCTATTGCATTTCTTAGATTTACTGTATGCCTGCAAGTAAACAAATCTCAGGATTGTTTATGATAACATATATGTACTTTGAAAATAAACTTACTTTGAATTTTGGTAATTTAGAGATAAGGAGTCCATCTTATTGTACTGGGGAAACATTCAATAGTCTTATAAGAGCAGGATAGAAGCAGTCTTTGAGCCTGACATTATGTGCTTTCCTGTAACTGTGCCCATAGTGTTGTGGAGAAACCGCAGATGATGTCTAGGGTGGTTGGGATCTTTGATTATGCTGGGTGTTTTACTGAGACAGCAGGAAGTGTAGACAGAGTCCATGGAGGGGTGGCTGGTCTCCAGGATGTGCAAGGCTGTGCACACAACTCTTCAGTTTCTTGTGGTCATGTGTGGAGCAGCTGCCGTACCAACCACTGTTGCATCTGGATAGGATGCTTTCTATGGTACAGCATGTAAAAATTGGTAAAGGTTAAAAGGGGAATGCCAAATTTCTTTACCCTCCTGCTGGTGACCTTTCTTGGCCATGGCATCAATGTGGCTGGACCAACAGGTGATTGGTGATTTTCACTCCTAGGAACTTGATAGCCTCAATCCTCTCAACCATAGCACCATCGATATCGACAGGAGCACCTGTACCACCCCCCTTACTGAAGTCACTGACACCGAAAGAAAGCTTATTCTGATTGACACTAGGCTCTAACTCATTCCTATATTTTGACTAATCATCATTTGAGATATGGTTCACTACGGTGGTATCTTCTGCTTACTGCAGACGGACTTAGAGCAGATTCTGTCAATATAGTCATCACTCCAAAGGGCATAGAGTTGAAGGATACAGACTTCTAGGGCATCAGTGTTGAGTATCATCATGACAGAAGCATTACTACTTATCCTAACTGATTGCAGTCTGCTGATCAGGAAGTCCAGGTGCAAGAGGAAGAGTTGAGTCCCAAAATCTCAGAGTCTGGTGATCTGCACAGGTTTCAAGGACATGGCCAGGATCACCACCCAGGTCAGATGCTTTCTGCGGGTTCACTTTCGGGAAGACAGATCTTGCGCCCACAACAGTGACTGTGGGCTCAGGTACGTTGGTGTGTGGTGACATTCTGATCCACTTCTGTTCAAGATGTGTAAACAAGTTGTGAAAGAAATCATTTTCATTAAAATTAGATTCTACTTTCTTTCTCCCCATTTTTCCTTTGGGGGAAATGCAGAACCTCATGCAAATTAAGATTCACTTAGCAGTGAATACTTCCCATCACCATAACATCGGCGCTTGATCCTATTCCATAACAGCAGTGGATTATGATCATCGTATATTATTCTTTTTTGATAAGTTTTTTTCTTCAGCTTTTTCAATTTTATATATAACAACTTGTTGAAGTTTTGTATCATTTTATAGCTGTAGAAGATAATCAATAAAAAGATTCTAAAAATTAATAAAAAGAATGGGAACCTAGCTGTTCACTAAATTGCCTGAGGTGAGGTCTATCCTGCGGCTAATCTAACAAAGACTGGGTTAAACTGAGGGCCATTACAGAATTGTGGAACAGATATAGCACAGGATGAAAATGAAAAAGATCTGCAAATGCAGGAAATCTGAAATTAAAATAGAAAATGCTAAAAATACTCAGGTCAGAGTATATTCTGAAGAAGGGTCTTTGACTTGAAGAGTCATAACTGTTCTGTTTCCACCATTTTCTACCTTAGAGGCCTTTCGGCCCATCTAGACTGTACCAGCCTGGGAGGCTGCTCTTTGCACGAGACCCTGCAATATTTCTTTCTCAGTGAAATAATTGAATCCCCTTTTGAAGGCACTGACCAACTTCAAAATTAAATCTGTGTCTTGGGAATTTACTAGTGGAATACCTTCTTTCTGTGTCCTTCTCTTAACCAGTCAGAATCGTGTGTTCTTCTTTTCAAGACTTCACAACTTTCTTTACTCCAGGAGAACCATCCCAGCATCTGCAGTTGGCCTTTACAATTAAAATTCCTCACCCCTGGAAGAATTTCCTCTGTGTTGTTATGGCAACCTTTAAATCCTTTCTAATGTGCTGAGATTAAAACTGTAAGTGACACTCCATCTTGTAGGCTAACCAGGACTGTTACAGCTAAATACCACCTCATGGCTGTTGCAATTTTTGCCTCTTGCTTATGAATTCCAGATTTGTATGTATTTTACTAACACCTTACTTATGCACATATATCCCCAGGTCCCTGTGTTCTTGTAGACCATTTAAGACTTATAATTGCTTGAACCCTTCCTGAATTCCATCTGTGGTTTTGAGCCTTAATCATTATCAAAGGCAAAGAACACCTATTATTAAAGATTCCCAACATCATACAGGGAAGCATTATTTCTTCTTTATTTTTAATTTTATAATATTGTAATTATATAATTTTCCCTTCAGGAAACTTTTATTCATGGTACAGCTTTCTACTACAAACATAACAATGATATTCAGTGACCCAGAGATACTCATAAAGACCCCAATCTCATAAATTTTCTTAAAATACCAGGGACAGCATATCAAATCTGGAGATTCCCAAATCTGCTGTCCTAGGCATAGAGATACAAGACCAGAATTCCACTTAGCTGGACGACTTGATACTATTTTCAGATTCTCTTCTTTTAAAAAAAATACTGGGCCTCTGCAGGATGGGAATTTTCCACTGAAATATTCAAGTTCATATCCAATATAAAAATGCTCCTTAACAAGACAATTGGGACTACCACCAAAAGGTAGATATCTTAAAACAGAATATTTAACTAACTTTGGAGAGTTGTTGGTAACTGATTGGCCTCTGTGGCCTTTACTCAGAGAACTCATCAGCTCTCGGCTTCACTTTGTTGACAGCTGCCTCCAGTTATGTTATGACTTTGATGAAATTCAGAAGAACAGCATTTTGAGGAAGTGCTCTATGGTACTTAACAGAGCTGGGGCAGTCAGTAAATAACGAAATGGATAAAGCTGAATTATAGGACCGGCAATAAAATTCTGATCAGTTTCACTTCCATGTGCCTCTGTACCTTTAAATCCTCCTTATGTATCGATAATTCCTCTTTGAAAGATCTTAGAGCTACTCTTTAGACATTTGTACCATGTATGGCTACCAGATGGAGACCTTTGGTGAAAAGCAACCACAAAGTCGCAAATGGAAGTGCTGGATGGGTCCAACTCCAACGTCTCTCAAGCAGTTTCCACCATCTAGAAACGAGGAGCCCAGTGAATTGGCAGCCCATACACCAGTCTAACCATTCAGTCCTTCTACCATGAGAGTGTCCTGTGTACCACTTGGACCTTGGCAACTGTCACAGCATCTCCAAACCAATGACTTCTACCACTGGTAGATGAAACTTGCAGGTTTCCCTCCAAATAGCCCACTTCCCTGAATGGGGAAAGACATGTCCTGTAGTTCATGATCATTGTGTTGAAATGCTGGACCTCCCTATGCTACAGTACTGAGGGAATATCTTCACAAGATAAATGCCTTGAACCACAGCAGTCTAAGGATAGATCATTTTACATTTAGTGTAAAATGTGTACTGAAAAATGAGTAAATTATAAAACTTTTGAGAACTTAAATCATTAATTATTCTCTATTAATAATGCTTTGCACCTGTCCTCCAGGTTCGGCAGTTCAGCTCAGGGTTAACAATCCTGACTGATTAAAAAAAATTGTTACAGAAACAGCAATGAAGACTCCTATATCCATGTGTGACGGTATTCCCGAGTCTCCTGCTGGGATCTGCATGACTGACAGCAGTAGACTGAGAAGAAGCTACTGGCATGATGAAGGAAACCCTGCACACTGCCAGGATCCAGACCAAAGCTGTTTTTTTTGGAATGTACGAACCATGTCAAGCTAGCACAAATAACTGCAGAAATGCATCGTTACCACTTCCATACACTGGGTGTCCGTGAATGTGGATGGACACGGTCTGGTAGACTAAAGGCAACAACTGGTGAAAGTGTTTTACACTCAGGAAGGGATGATGGTGCAGCTGTCATTTTGAAGAAAGGCTTTGAGACGTACTTGCTGGATTGGAAACCTGTCAATAGTAGGCTGATGGGAGTCGGGCTGAAGGGGAAGCAAGTGAACATGACTGTGATCCAGTGCAATGCTCCAACTAATGATAGTAACATTGAAGAAAAGTATGGTTTATATGAACAGCTGCAATGGGAAGTAGAGTTAACACGCCATGACATGATCGCTGTCATGGGAGATCTAAATGCCAAAGTGGGAAATAACAACTCACACTTCTCTAGAATCAGGGGTGTGCATGGACGTGGAGCAATGAATAACAATGGAGAACGACTGGTGGAATTCTGTGCCATGAACTATTTGGTCACCTCATTCCACAGTGTAAAAATCAACAAACTGACATGGTGTTCACCCAATGGACATGACAAGAACCAGATTGACCATCTAATGATCAATGGGAAGTGGAGACAATCTTTGCAGGATATAGAGGTGAAGCGAGGAGCGGGTCCAGGAAGTGATCACTACTTTGTTGTAGTACTGATGAAACTCAAGCTGAGAAGTGCTGGGACCAGAACACACGGACAAAGACGTTTCAATGCGGAAAAGCCCAAGGACACCAACATGAGGTTTGCTTTTACAAAATCTCCAACCATGCCCTACTCCTTCAGTGTCAGCATGAGGACACGGCCACAATCATCATGAAGAAACATCGGAGATGGATTGGGCACGTGATGAGAAGACAGACCAACTCCATAATCAAGGCCAGGAATCGTGGGATATCAAAGATAACTTGGTGCCGTACAATGTATTCTGTCACAATGCTAAAGTATATTTCATCATTCATTAACCCTTTAGAGTCACTATTAAATCAATACTGAAAACCCATTTTACAAATATCTGAGCTTGGACGTTTTTCACTGATTGAGTAACACCACCAACATTCAAAAATATCTTACTCAGCCTCCCGAGATATTTTCTAGTTACAGCATCGAAAAACTGAGCACAGACTAACACTTGTATAAACTCCTGGAGCTTGACTCAGACTGATGTAATACAAAAGTTCATTAGAGCAAGATGGCATATTTGCATATTTTATTTTTAATTAGACCATCTGTTCAAAGTTGGCGTGAATTGAGTAATTAAGCTCAAATACTAGAGTATCTAAATGTAGCTCTGTGAACTTGGTCAAAGCCAAAAGCTGGATGGGCAGGACATGTGACAAAAGACTACCACAGCTCGAAACCTGACCTGTGAGCTCAAAGTCAATTAAAACTTTTGCTAATACCTTCCTGCAAAAGTGCACAGCAACGGATAGCAAGAGCGGCCTAAGTGCTTCTGGGTGGGTGAATTTAATAACTATAAATCGGTCCCTGAACAAAGTGTTTCTAACCTCATTCATCAATCACTCACAACCCATCCTAATCCGGTAGCTGCTCAAGGTGCAGCCTGGAATTTGCCATATCCGTTAAAGTGACAGCAATAATCAGCCAGGATATGGAAAGGTGCCCTCGGGTTTTTGTTGTCAGCCCATTAAACAGTACGCTATACTTTATTCTTCATTTTAAATGTTTGATGCTGTTTGAATTTGCAACTTGCATAAATAAGTTGATGCTGAGGAATGGCCAACTGCTTGCTGGCTGACTGCAAATTCAGAAATGGATTCTCCTTTAACTAATAAGTATCTGTAAGCTCTGTGCTCATCTATATAAATATCCTAACAGAAATGAGCAAGCCACTCAGCACACCACAGAGATGAGTGCCCTTTGCGGCTTATGCCTGCATTCACAGCGACACAGCAGATTAGGCGGCATCTATGGGAAAAAAATACAAGGCGACATTTCGGGCTGAGACCCTTTGGCAGGACAGGCCTGCTGAGTTCCTCCAGCATGTTGTATGTTGTGCTTAGATTTCCAGCATCTTCAGATCTTCTCTTGTTAATGAAAACATGCATCAGATCAGAGAAACACTCAGAAGATGCTGCAGGAACTCAGCAGGTCAGGCAGCATCTATGGAAAGGAGTAAACAGCTGACGTTCCAGGCCAAGCCCTTATTCGGGGGGGGGGGGGTGGAATGATGTAAGAAACTGGAAGAAAGTGGAAAAAGCAAAGGGCTGAAGGAGGAGGAATCTGATTGGAGAGGAGAGTAGGCCAGGGAAGGGGGGGCAGTGGGAGATGATAGGTAGGTGAGAAGAAGGGGTAAAAGGGCAGACAGAGTGAGGAATGGAAAAGGAGGGATGGAGGAGAGGGAGAAATTACTAGAAATGAGAGAAATTGATGCTCATGCCATCGGGTTGGAGGCTACTAGGTGTTATGTCAGTCCATTCCCCAGTATAATAGCCAAGTGCCGATAGCATATGGCGTTCTGCTGCTGGGAGCAATCCCACTCTCCAAAGTAGCAATATCCGGACCTGGAATTCCCTGGAAATTACCGTAAAAGCATGCAGTACATTAACGGATCACTGTTTTTGTGCTGACTGCTGCCAAGATGTTTCCATTTCTATTTCAATCCAACTATATCCTTCCTCATTGTTTATCGTCTTGTAGCATTTGGTCACTGTTGTATGGTCCCACTTGCTACACGGGAAGGTTCAATGGGCTAATTAACCACTCTCTTCCCCACAGTATAACACCAAAACAATACTTTATTGACTGTAAGCTCTGGAACATCTCACAGTCAAAAAGGCTCCCTAATGGTATTCTTTTGCCAGCGACGTTGCTGTCCACATCAGACAATATTTCCGAGATGGATAAGCCAGCGATTGCCACTGGGTTGCTGCAAGAAACCCCCCCAGAGAGAAAGGCAGTGCGTGCTGTTTGCTAGCAAATGCTAATCTGCCAATCAGAGTGAACGGACAATTAGCAAAGAACAACAACATGATTGCAGCATGCATATTGCTCTATGGAGCTTTGCATGAGGAAATAATTATCATCAGAATGACTCTGAGACAAAGCTACAACCCTGACCGTGACCACTACAAGCACAAGTCAGGATGAGAGACGAAAAGGCTGCAAAAATACTCTGCCCTCATCATTTATCTTCGAGAAATCTCACTCACACCTTCTTAGGATGTCAAGCTGCAACAATTTCCTCAAAATGCTGGAGGAACTCAGCAGGTTTGGCAACATCCATGGATACGAACAACTAGCTGACATTTTGTGGTCTATACACTCCTTCAGTTCTGAAAGGAGGGGCGAGGTCGCCAGAATAAAAAGGTGAGTGGGCTGGGAAGGAGGACCAGCTAGAAGATGATAGATGAAGGGCGAGAGAGGAATGAATCTGATAGGAGAAAAGAGTGGACCATAGGAGAAATTGAAGAAGTGGCACCAAGGGGAGGTGACAGGTAGATGAGGAGAAGTAAGAGGGGGAGGGGAGGGATTTTTTTAAAACCGAAAAGCGGTGGTGGGGGGGGGGGGTATCGATATTCATGTCTTCAGGTTAGAGGCTACTCAGACGGAATATAAGGCGCTGTTCCACTACCCTGAGGGTGGCCTCTAAGAGGAGTCCATGTACCGACATGTTGGAATGGGAATGGGAATCAAAATGTTTCTCCACTGGGAAGTTCTGCCTTTAGCGGATAGAGTGGAGGAGCTCGATAAAGCGGTCCCCCAACTTACAATGGGTCTCACCAATTTAGAGAAGGCCACATTGGGAGCACCAGATACAATAGACGACACCAGCAGATTCACAGGTGAAGTGTCGCCTCATGTGGAAGGACTGTTTGGGGCCCTGAATGGAGGTGAGGGGGGTGGTGTAGGGGCAGGTGTAGCATTTAGGCCACTTGCAGGAATAAATGTCAGGAGTGAGATTAGTGGGGAAGAGACGAATGGACAAGAGAATCAGAGGGATCACAGTGGAAAGCAGAAGAGTGGGGAGGAGGAGAAGATGTGTTTGGTGGTAGGATCCCTTCAGAAATGGTGGAAGGTGCGGAGGATTACGCGTCAGATGCGTTGGCTCATGGTTTGGTAGGTGAGGACAAGGGAGATTCTATCACAGTTAAGGCAACAGGAAGATGGGGTGAGCATGGATGCCCAGGAAATGGAGGCAATGTAGGTGAGGGCAGCATCAATGATGGAGGAGGAGAAATCTGCTCTTCAAAGGAGGAGGACATCTCTGACGTTCTGGAAAGAAAAGCTTCTTCCTGGGAACAGATGTGTCAGATACGAAGGAACAGACAAAAGAGAACAGCATTTTTAGGGGATCTACTCTCCTCCCCTATCAGATTCCTTCCTCTTCAGCTCTTTACCTTTCCCACCCACCTGGCTTCACCCATCACCTTCCAGCTAGCCTCCTCTCCTACCATGGGAAATCAATAGGTTTATAAAAGACGTCGGTCAACAGTTTGTCTCCAGAGATGGAGGCAGAAAGATTGAGAAAGGGGAGGAAGGTGACAAATGGAAACAAATTGTCAACTGATATCATTCCCATATTCCCATAGCCACGTCAGTCCACAGCCTCCTCTTGTACCACAATGTGGCCATCTGCGGGGTGGAGAACCAACACCTAGTGTTCCATCTGGGTAGCCTCCAACCCGATAGTATGAAAATCAATTTCTCCTTCCAGTAAAAAGAATATTCCTTCCCCCTCCCCTCCTCTATTCCCTTCTCTGGCCTCTTACCTCTTCTCGGCTGCCTATCACCTCCCCCAGGTTCCCTCTCTCCCATGGTCCACTCCCCTCTCCTATCAGATTCCTTCCTCTTCCACCCTTTATCTTCCCCACCCATCTAGCGTCACACATTATCGTCTTGCTATTCCCCTCCCCCCCCCCTTTCTATTCTGGCTTCTTCCCCCTTCCTTTTTAGTGCCGAAAGATGTCCATCCAAATCATAGACTGGTTATTCGTTTCCACAGATCAGGGGTTGGCAACCCACGGCTCCGGAGCCGCATGCGCCTCTTTCATCTCTGTGCTGCGGCTCCCCGTGGTTTGTTAGTTTTTGAAATGTAATTCGAAATTTGAAGATTATGGTGATCTTGTACAATCTAAATAAAACGTAGTGGCGACCCCATTTCCTGGCACATCTGAACCGGCTCACAATTAGCCACCGTTCTGGCTAAGGGAGATAGCCTACGGGGGTTTGTGAGTACGTGTCTTTTGGAACATCCGCGCCCACGGGGACGGGTTGAGGGAGGCTTTAAAGCAAGGCTGTTTAGTTCGAATAAAGCTACCTTTGACTGCAGTGTCGTTATCTTAGCGCTGCGTGTAGCACACTGCTACAACGTGTTTTTTTTATCGCTATTAATATACATCACCACTGCCAATCCCTGACACCCGCCAGTGTGCGCTTTCTTTTAACTCTTCGATCCAAGGTAGGCTACCTATGGAGTAACCTTCAACCCAACGTCTTTTTTTCTGAGTTCAAAATGTTTTTGTTGCATGCAGAAATGTAATTTCGTTTTCTCTGCAGGAGTTCATCAATTTCATAAATGCAACACATTATAGTTTGTTTTTACATTGCATAAAGGCAAAAAAAAACCATTGTATGCAGTGTTATTTCATTTTAAATGTCAAATGGGTTTTGTGGCTCCCAGTGTTTACTTTTCTGTGGGAAATGGGTCCATATGGCTCTTTCGGTGGTAAACGTTGCCGACCCCTGCCATAGATGCTGCCTGACCTGCTGAGTACCTCCAGCATTTTGTGCGTGTTGCTCTGGAATTCCTGCATCTGCAGAATCTCTTGTATTTAACACAAATTCCACATCTTGATCTGTCTTATCTTTTTTTTATATCATTCCTAGATTTTATAGTTCTCATTTATTTAATTCTTCATTTTTGATTTTAAACTTCAATGGAATTTTCCAGAAGAAGATAAAGTAATCAATGAGGGAAGTGTAAAGTACAAATAGAAAATAATTCTAATATGTAGATGAGCAGAGAGAAAGATGAGCTCTGTTGTGCTGAGAGTGTAATCTATTTGAAGTGCTGTCAGAGGATAACCAGGTAAGTCATTGCAATAAGCAAAGAAGAAAAGAATGTAAACAGACAAGCGAGGGATTCAATTGATGCATCCATGACATATGCTAGAAGGCAGAAGCAAATAGTTTAACAGGGACCTGGGAAATGATTTAAAAGCAATACACAATCAACTAGCACATCTCAAAAGATCTGTGCTTAGCCCAACGCTCTGCTCTCTCTATATATCCACTACTATGAGACCAGGCACAGCTCAAGCGCCATCTGTAAATTTGCCAATGACACAACTGTTGTCGCCAGAATTTCAGGTGGTGACGAGGAGTCGTACAGGAGTGAGACAGATCAGCTGGTTCACTGGTTTTGCAGCAACAATCTTGCACTTGACATCAGCAAGATGAATGAATTGATTGTTGACGTCAGAAAAAAGGGAAACAGAGGGAACACACACCTATCCTCACTGAGGGGCCAGCAGTGGGAAGAGTGAGCAGTTTCAAGCTCCTGGGTGTTAACATCCCTGAAGGTACACTGTGGGTCCAACACGGTGCTGTAATTACAAAAAAGGCATGGCAGTGGCTACATTTCACTGGAAATTTGAGGAGACTCGGTATGTCACCAAAGTCTATCGAATCTCTACAGGAATACAGTGGAGAATATTCCAACTGGTTGCACCACTGTCCGGTACGGAGGGGCCACTGGCACAGAATCAGAAAAAGGCTGCAGAAAGTTGTCAATTCAGCCAGCTCCATCATAGACACTGGCCTTCTCAGCATCCAGGACAGCTTCAAAAGGTTATTCCTCAAAAAGGCAGCTTGCATTATAAAGGGCCCCATCACCTGGGGCACACCCTCCTCTCATTGCTGTCAAGGTGGTGATACAGGAGCCTGAAGACACACACTCCACATTTCAGGAACAGCTTCTTCCCCTTCACCATCAGAATTCTGAATGTGCAATAAACCCATGAATACTACTACAGAATTTTTTCCCTCTTCATTTTGTAGTAATCCAATTCATTTTTACAAATATCTTACTGTAAATTATAAATTTATTATGGACTGTAATGTACTGCTGCTGCAATACAACAAATCTCATGACATCTGCCTGTTCTACTAAACTTGATTCTGAACTGCTTTCATCTCAAAGCATTTACAAATCAAGGCTTCTGTTCCTATCTGCTGCCACCCTCATTAGCCCATCAACGAGACAGCCTCATTTATAGTTTATTCTTAAGGAAAGCCTGCATTGTTCTATCCCTCTGCCTTCTCCCTAAAATTTGCAACTAGTTTTTCTTCCTGTCCCTGTTTTGCAAAAAGGCCTTTGACCTGATATAGTAACACAGTTTCTCTTTCCACAAATGCTGACTGGCATGTTGAGCATTTCAAATTTACCACCATTTGTATTTTTGCTGAAGCATTTGAAGCAGTGATTTTAATAAACAAAGAAAAATGGTTCATGAAAGGTACCATTAAATTGTAAAATAGAAAATGCAATACCTTTATTCAAAGAGGGTGGCAGACAAAAATAAAAGGAAACTATGGGCTAGTTAGTTTTAATCTGTCACGAGGAAATTGCTGGAAGCTATTATTAAAGTTGATATGATTTTGGAAACTATGCTTGATTAATTATCTGAAGCTCGTTGAAGGAGGAAGACTGTGGATCAAGGGATACCTGTGGATGTATTAAATTTAGATTTACAGAATGCATTTGATAAGAGGGCACAGCAAAGAACATAGCAAAAAGTAAAATTTCATTGTGCAGCAAGTGGCATGTTGATAGAAGATTGGCTGGTCAATCAGAAATAGTGAGTACGAATAAAAGGAAATTTTTCTATCGGGCAAGATATAAGTGGCATGTCACAAGCATATCAACCTTTTGCAATTTATTTAGACACACAACTAGGATCATTCAGATAAGCTAGTTTGGTGTTGAAGATATGGCTGCTAAATTTGCAAAGATGATACAAAGATAGGCACGATATTAAGTTGCGATGCTGGCATATGAAGAGTACAGAGGGGTTTAGAGATGTTAAGTGAGCAAAAATCAGATAGAATGATGCACATTGAGGGAAAGAAAGAAATCGTCCATTTTGACAAGAAAAAATAGAAAGCATATTATCTACAGGGTGAGAGTGCAGAGCTTTGAGAGATCTGTTTTTCACAAAACGCTCATCTGCAGATAATTAGGAAAGTCAGTGCAGCTAGTGAGCAGCCAACAGAACACTTTGTTTATCACAAGGAGAAGCAAATGTGAAAGTCAGGGAAGTGATGCTTCAGTTATATCAAGCACTGGTGGGGCTACAGGTCCCTTATTTGAAAAAGGATGGCAAAGCGGATTGGAGTGTCCTAGGTGGTTACTGGAAATAGACAGGCTGTTTATGAAAAAAAAACAGTAAATTTAACTTGACTCCAGTCCCAAGAGCAGCTAAAAGCAGACTCTTCGGAAGCATGGCCATGAGGGGTGTTCAGAGAGGGATGTGGCGATGATGGTTTTTCACAAGGGGCCAACCAGAACCAGAGACCACACAGAAATTAAATACCTGTTTAAAGCAGACGAAGTGAATGCTTTCCCCGCACCTACCCTGCCTCTCAGAGCTGTGAATTTTTGGAACTCTATCCCCAATGTTTAAGTATTAAGGCGGCAGTAGTTTTCAGATAAGAAAAGAGTGGGAAGTGCAAGTAAAGGGTCACCAGGGTAGGATGGGATAGTGGAATGTCGCTTACAGTTAGATTAGATCAGGGGTGGGCAAACTTTTTGACTTGAGGGCCACAAAGGGTTCTAAAATTTGACAGGGTGGCCGGACCAGGAGCAGATGGACGGAGTGTTTTGGTAATACACCTCATAAGAGAAAATAAAATATCATGGGATAAGTAGAAAACATTTGCTTTAATTTCAATTGAAAATGAACAAATGCATTACAACAAAATATCTGTCTTTGAAGTCCCATGGTATTTAGCTATTTATTGAAATGACTTTTAAAACACTGAAAACTAAATGAATAAAATACAGCTTTTTTAATAGTAAGTTATTATTTTAAAGCACTGAAAATTCTGTTATCCTTCAAGATATTATCATCATCACTCTCCTCCTGACTGTCTTTATTTCAAAAACGGTAGGAGATGCAGGTCTACTTGTCCTGCTCCTTCTTATTCAATTGTCCCGTGCCAAAACTCAACAACGACCAGCACAAAGACAGAACAGTGACAGCGCGCCAGTATGCGGAGTGCGTTATTTGATCTGGAGCGCATTTTTTATTTTGAGAACGTATATGCACCTGCACACTACTCATGTCCATCACTTAACAGAAATGACATGTAACATGTAAGGATTATTGAGAAAAATATTTTCAAATGCATTTTTTACATAACACAACGAAGAAACTTATTTTTAATTTCAGTGGGAACAGTGTTGTTGGTCTCCCTTTTTAGCCAGCGCATCAAAGTCTGGATTTAGTTTTGTTGTGGCGATTCTCAGGATGGATCTGAGATGTTGGTCAGTTAACTTGGATCTGTGGCTGGCTTTGTTGATGTTCATGACGCTGAACGCCTGTTCACACAAATAGGTCGAGCCGAACAAAGAGTAAAGCGCAAATGTGGAGTAATACGCTGCACCTCAACAAAGGTCAATGTGTAGCGGTGTGCTACATGCAACGCTAAAATTACGACACAGAGTCGGTAACTGCAGTAGAAGAAAAAAACTTTATTCGAAATCCCCAGCCTCACTTTTAAGCCTCCCTCAACCTGCCACCCATGGCGCAGAGGCTCCAAAGCTCTGTGCTCCCAAATCCCCGCAGGCTATTTCCCTTAGCCGGAACGCTGGCTAATTGTGAGCCGGTTTGGATGTGCCAGGAAATGGGTCGCCACAAATGTATATAGAGTGCGTCATCTATTGGGAAAACGCCAGAATTGCGGGGAAAAAATGTTAACAAGGTTTATTAATATAATTTCATCAAGTTCTGCGGGCCGGATTAAAAAGCTTAACGGGCCGCATATGGCCCGCGGGCCGTAGTTTGCCCATGCCTGGATTAGATTACATGTGGGGCAGGCTTGAGGGACAAAGTGGCCTTCTCCTACACATGATTCATATGCAAAAGAGAAGAATTAAAGCATATAAGGAATTAAAGATAGGCATTGGATCTGAATTCACAGCAAAAATCATCAGCAAAAGGAAGCAGTGAAAATATCTCACGAAGAGTCTACAGATCAAACAGTGCAAAACTCAATACCTACAAAATTGCACTAGTAATGAGGAGCAGAACTCAAAAGTTGAAGAATAGAGCTATTGCTTGTTTTGGGAGGTCGGTTTCATATTAGTGCTGACTGTATAGCCAACACCAACATTGCCTAATACCGATTGATCAAACAGTCCATTGAGTCAGGTGCTCGACTTCTTACAAAATGATCTGTAAATCATCAATAACCACTAATTCTCAGGGATAGGCTGCTACTGTCCATCCTGCAAATGGGGGAGCTTCTGGTATCAAACAAAAAGCATTTTTCTTTGCAATTCATAAGGCAAAGCTATTGGATCACTTTAATTAGATGAGCTTGACCCATTAACTGATCAGATCTTCAGAGATTTGCTCATTTCCCAGGAGCCAAAGAGAACATCAGTTCAAAGTTCAAAGGTATACAATTCAGAAATTCTTCTTCCCCAGATAGCCACAAAACCAAGAAAAGAATGGCAGCACGATCAACAAATCCCAAATCCCCCCTCTCTGCACCAAAAAAAGGAACAAAAACAGAACAGACCCCTCAATTCCCCCTCCCCCACACACACAGAAAAGAGAAAGATTGGGTGGAAAATACAAGATATAAAAAAACTATAAGACTGAAAAAATTAAGTCCATATCCAAAATGCAGAAAACCTGGAGAAAGTTCTCTGGGCACAGTGGCAAGCTTCTCCCCTCTCTGGCACAAGAGTGAGTCCACCAGCAATCAAAAGGCAGGCAGCCAGCACTCACATTCTGTGGTCACCTTGGTGTTTCAATCTCCCTTATTGCTTTAAATTGGAAAACAATGGAAGCTTTAATCGGCAAAATGGAGTCAAACATTGGCTTGTGCCAAGTCCCACAGCCTTCTTGCCATGAGGCTTGCATTCTCTGCTTCTGTCTTCCAGAATCCTCTTGGAGACTGCAGAGTGCTGAGACACTCAAACAACCTCCAAACAGTTAATCAAACAGTTCCAGAATCCCATTCAAGATGAAAAACAGATGTAAAAGACATAAAAGAAGTAAAATATATGGTTTTGTGGTTTATCCAGAAGATGTCGACCTGAGGAGTATTGTATGCAGGCACCATCTTGACCAGAAGGTCAAGTTCAGATACTATGAATAAAATCTCACATGAAACCATGTGTTCTTTCAGCTTACCTGAAGGGAAAATTGTTCCTAAAAACTAAAATGAAGTAATAGAGGTTCTTCAAAAGATATTTTTATATTTTGCTCATGAAGTTATGAAGATCTCCCTCTCCACCTCGCCACTAACTCACTGATCTTCCACCACACTGCCAGTTGCTGAGCGTTGAGTAGCTTGTCCAGTTACATGGCCAGCAACTGGAATTTGAGAGTATTTGCCTGACTGACAAGGATCCACGAATACGCCCAGAAGGAGCAAGAGAGAATCTTCTCCTGTTTGTTAAACAATTTAACAAGTAACAGCAGGAATGGATCTTTCCATTCACAGTAGTCAACATGTAAATTGCAACACAGCTTTTACATTATCAAATGCACATTTATTCAACAGCCTTGTAGAATTAATAGAACACTCCTTTAGTCCTTTAAAAGAAAACAGAACGTGACTTACAAAGATAACTGAGTGTCACCCTGACATTCTCAGTCTCATATTGACTTGCTCAACAAGGAGGACTCTTAAAAAAAATATTCTTCCTGCCAGCAATGAGATACCTCATTAAAAGTGCTCCTCACTAAAACAGCTCTGCTGGCAGAGAGAGATCAGCGAGGAGCAGATGGGGTTATAAAAGGTTTGTGGCAATAGGATGAAAAATAGA
Source organism: Hypanus sabinus (assembly GCF_030144855.1). Classification (NCBI taxonomy): domain Eukaryota; kingdom Metazoa; phylum Chordata; class Chondrichthyes; order Myliobatiformes; family Dasyatidae; genus Hypanus; species Hypanus sabinus. The sequence goes on along the minus strand of NC_082709.1, from coordinate 148,796,808 downwards.
ACAAAGTTACTGGCAAACAGTATTTAGTTGAAAGCATTCTCTCATTCCAACAGGCACAATCACGGAAAACCCTTAAGGCATGCTAAAACCAATGCTTGATCAATTCCAAAATGTTACTGAAAATTGTCAGTGTACCGATTTAAATGTTATCAGCCTATATGGGTCAAATAAAGCAAATTTCCTTATTAAGGCAGTGATTATACTGCAAAAAGTACTCCAGTGACTGTAAAGTATTTTGGGATATTTTGAGTTCTATATGAGAGATGTTTTTCCATAGACTTATTGAACACAACCATGAGATGAGGTAGTCTTCCGGTAACATGGTGATAGAGGCCTATTTCAGCAGTTACTTCCATCTGGGTTCTGAAAACTTGGGAAGTTTTCTGTTGATAGTGATCGCCTCACACACTGATGTTACTAATGGCTGTGGAAGATATGTACCTCAGATCCAAACTGGTCCAAACTAGCTCCAGTAATAGATCACCCCATGTACCTGTACAGCAATGCCTTAGGCATTTTAGAAGCAGAAATCTGCAAACTGCAGAGGCTCACATGAAGGCATATTCTTTCAATGTGACAGGGAAACAAATTGGAAGGGCTGTTAGACAATGATAAATGAAGAAATGATTCTAAATATAGCTCTGAAAACACTCTGGTGCAATACCATAATGACAAGAGTAGCCCAGTTTGTAGATAAAGTCCTGCAGCAGAGATTTGGCCCAAAGAGTACAACACTGAGTGAGCAATTCAGTGTTGAGGGCACTGCCTCTTGGATTAAACTGTAAACCAAGACCTCATCACTTCTCTAAAAAAAACAGGCTTAAAAGATTCTATTTTAATGAAAACACAGGAATATTTGTGCTATTTGTTGTGTAATTAATGTTGCAGTAATTTAGTAAGTATTGTTTGACTAAGCATTTTTGTTCATTCAAATAATTCATTAATAATAATATATAAAATAAGTGAATTGCATATGTCATGGTGCTACCTCAGCTTAAAGTAGAACCACACAAAGTTAGACTCACATTTCGGACTCCAGTTTTTTCCTTTCAATTAGTTTAATGTTTTGGAGCCACACAGCATAACAGTAATCTGGCCAATGTTTTCCTCCATTCTGTGCTACCAAAATAGAAGATCTGATCATTACCACACACTGCTATTTGAAGGCCTGCTGTGTGCAAGGTAACTCCAATGTTCCCGAAATTAAAACAGTGGTTAACTTCTTAATGGCTTTAAAGTATTCTGGGGTATTGTGAATGGTTATATACAAATACTCTATAAGTAATGCCATTGTTTCCTAAGCCAATCAACACTAGAGATTAGTACAAAAGGGAAAATTACTTAACAGAATATCAATAATTATTTAACAGAATATTAATGTCATGTATACATTCTAGAATGTTGCTATTGGTTTAGGGATGATGTGGGGCAAAGAGGCACTACTGCATATACCCTGGCCACCCCTGAACAGAGTGGTATCAAGCTGTATTAATTGCACTCTGCTGCAATGGCAGTTCACTTCAGCAAAGACATTGATTTTGACTTAGCTACCTAACCGACAGTGACCCTCTGGGTATTCAGTTTGGGATTGGGAGCATGAGGGAAAAGGGAGATCGTGTAAACCTCAAAACCGGGAATTCTTGTGATGTCTGGGTGAACTACACGATTTTATCCCACGTGGACACTTTCCGTCATAAAAGCAATTGGTACGTCACCAATGGCTTCAAGGTCAATATGGTAAAATACTGCAAGTTGTACAGGGCTAATTTTTTGACAAATTGCTCAGTAAGATATTTGGAGAAGCATTGTACCTCTTGGTCAGGTAGCTAAGGCTGAGAATCTGTGGTTCATGCACATGCCATGATGCCATAAAAAGCTGATCCGTATTCAGCAGTGTGTGAATTCAGCATTGAATCCTCCTGCTGATCATTTGGTTATTTAGGGTAGGCACATACTACAAAACAATTTCTACTCCTGGGCTTTTCCAGAGCAGAGAAACCAGGCTAAGCAGAAAATTGTATACAATTAATATATTGAAATGGGTGATGGATCACTATATTAATGTAAAATAGCTTATGTACACCCTTACCAGGTGTGAACCTTCAAGAGGCTCCCAATTCCACAATTCTTCAGATTATTTTGACGTTTCCTTGTCAACTAAGTGACAAGAAGAAAACAGATTACGTGCCATGTCACTTCCAACCCTACAGTTCTAGATTCCGCAGCCCACACTTTAGTTGGGATACTTGTCAATCATTTTGTAACTCACCCCACAGGGGTCCTCATCATAAAAGTCAAATGGAAAATGCTTAATCCATCCTTACATTGCTGAATCCCACAACTCCATATTTTACTAGTGATGAAGATACTCTTTGGGGCTGGTATTGTATTCTGATTCTGAGTAAATTAAATAGTACAAGATTTTAAATGCCCATTGCAATGTCTCCCGCCCCCCCCCCCCCACCCCCCCCACAGGGTCCTCAACTCCTTGAACTCCTTGCCAGTTTCACAACGAAGTGTCAGACTGGTGTTTGAGAGTGCTCCAGGCTATCGGAGGAAGACCCAGCCCAGTCTGCAACCTGGAACTGTCCACTCCCCAGCCCACTCTCCATCATGACTCATTTCCAACAACAAATTGCATTTTGACAAGAGAAACTTCAAGGTGCATCAGCTAATTCCTGAACAAACCGGTTCCTATGGGTCTCACCTCATTGCAGAAGATTATATAAAAAAGAAATGCTTTTAGTTAAAAACTAATAAAAGAACCTGCTCAGAAAATTGTAGTGTAGCCTCAGGAAATCTGAATCCCATTGACCATGTAAGATGTGATATTGCACTTGTTTCACTCCCTCATTTATAAACGGCAGTATTTACAACAGGACAGCCCTTCATCGTACCGCGCAGAACCGGCAACCTGGATTATGTAAGCAGCCTTCTAATTTAGAAGCAGGGTACTTCCACTACTGTATGACAACAACTAGATTTGGAGAAAAGAGACAACTTTTGTACATACATTATAGTTAATATATGTTATACACATGTATATAGTTAAATGACAATAAACTTGACTGGTTGCGATAGTGAGCGGTGAGCAATAATACTCCTTCCCTTGCCCAGGACATGCATTGATTAATATTTTTTAATTATTGTGTATAAGGTGATTTAACACAAGCTTCAGCAATCCTTTCCAGGTGAAATAGCACCCACCGGGTACCCGAACTGGACTTCTGTGCTCCAAATCACATTAGGCTGCTGACTGCTTGCATCACATGTGCTCATAACGACATCCATACTAACACAACACCATTTCCACTGGACAGTGTTAATCAGAATGGAACAGTCATGGAACAACTCAGAGCAACTGGCTGTTACCTCTGCGTCTTAGGTGGACACCCTGAAATCACTCCGAGAGACTGCAGAACCATCAATCACCTCCCAGACACTACAACTATCTCCAGCATTCGCCGCTGGCATTCAACCACCCGTTCAACAAGTGTCCTGTAGCAAAAGTCCATTAGCAATCTGTCCAAGACAGGTAGCAGCAGCAACCCCCCCACCCCATGTCCCCTAACAAGTTCAAATTTACTGTCTTTCAACCATTCACACGTATATCACCAAATGGTTCCTCCGAACCAAGGTGCACAACGCAGTACTTATAACTTGCACACATCACTCAAAGTAAAACTCTCACAAGTAAAGTAGCAAATAATAAGGTGCACATACGATACATATTAAAAAGTAAACAGTATCATGCTACAGGAGCCTCATACATGATGAAACCTGGGTAGTGGCAGGGAGAAAGAAAGATAAAAGGTATTTGCTGTAAAATGAGGGCATGTCAGAAATATTCACAGCACAAAAGAAACAACTGTTAAAAAACTCAAAAATTATGGAAATTCTACTGTTCTCATTTGGCTACTTTATAAGGGGGTTTCAGAGTCTTAGCACTGCCACTGTACGGCTCCAGTAAAGCCTTTCGGTGCTTCTTTTGAGTCCTCACAGATATCCTGAATGAGCCACAAGAAGGTTTTGCCCCAGGGACAGAGTGAGATGGTTGGTGGTGGAGCAAAGCTGCAGTGAGGGTTGAGCCAGTGCCCTTCTGACGCAAGACATCAATGTCCTAAATCTGCACACCAGTTGACCTCGAGGACTGGGTGGACAAAGGCACAGTGCTCTGCCAAAACTCAAACATGTCACCACGGTCTCTATTGCCTGGCATACAACTGTGAGCCAGCTGGCGGAGAACCGCTGAACTCCACGCGCCCGCTTCCTGCTGCCATCACTCCTCACCTTTAAGCCAGATCTAGGTGTAATGAGAGCAGCAGCTCACGTCAACACGCCTACAGACTGGTTCCAGAGCACTGTCTCTCGGCTAAAGCAGAAGGATAATCTGATTACACGTGGCATATTGCTCTGCAAGTTGCTCCTGGGCAGCATCATTGCATCCACCGAGTACAGCCATCTGTCCCCTAAAGGCACCTCACTGCTCAGCAGGGATCTCAAGCTACTCCCTGGTGTCCAATGACCGCTCCATAAGAGCTTCAAGCTGCCCCCTGCTGAGAAACCAGGCCCCCAGTCAGACGAACAAACAAATGCACAGATGGCGAGTGAGAATTGGGAGGCTTTTACTGGTGCCACGCAGCAGTTGTCATCTACACCCCCTAGTGACATGGAATAGTCAACAGTCCCATCAGACACCCAGAGTGGAGATCACTGGCCTCCCCGTTCCGCACAAACTCTTGCACAAAGCTGGAGGCTTCCCACACGTGGAAAGGAGGCCTGAGATTGTGCTCACAATCCAATCTGCCATCTGTACCAGGCTTGTCGTGAGAGCGTGGCAGAGTGTTGCAAAGTAACACAAGTGTAAAGATCCTCCCACCATCTCCAGCAAGACCCAAGGCCAGGTTACTTGCATATGGTTCCAGACTTCAATCTGCTAGTTCTCAATGCACCTCCAAGCAGGGGGCAGCCCTCTGGCCCATTCTGCTCAGCCCTCTCATTACTAGTCTCTGAAGCAGCACCGTGCAACACCAGGTGAAGCACACACTCTGACCTTCATCGTCCTTTACCCAAATCCTCCTCCGGTTGCCCCTCCTACTCCCAGCTCTCCTCTTCTGGCAGTGGGGAAGAGGTGAACAATATTTATATTCCGAACAGGCACAGAGAACAACTGCACTATCAAACTGTGACAGAAAATCCTTCACAGGGGATGCAATTCCTCTTCTACAAAGCGACTGGCAATCACAATGAACTGTTGTTATGAGTATATTGTCTGATTGCAGACCACATTTCCTCTGGAGGTGGTTTAGCGTTCCGTGGCCACACTGCCCCATAGCTGAGGCATCTTCATTGATATTGCTGCAAGTGCATTAATGGAGGTCATGAAGGATGTTGTTGCCAATTTGGAGACTTACCACTGTGTTGTGGTGGGAAGAGAGTAGAATGCACAGAAAAAAAAGTGAGGAAATTATAAGGTTCAGAATTATTGGAGTGTGTGCGTGGCTCTGAGCAAACAAACACATTCGACTCAGCGCGGAATTGTTTTGTGTTAGTGTAATACTCACCTTGACATATTCATAAAGGCCCTGAAGTTTCCTCTTGCATGCATGGTTTGGGGCCTGCAGCAGACCACCATAGCCATCTCATGCCAGGTACTTCTACCTTGTACCTTGAGCCCTATTCCTCCTGCCATGCATTTTCCTTAAGCTCCCACAGTACGATAACATCTCAAGGATGCCTTGCTTGCAGGCACCTCCTGTCACTGCTCCATTCGCTGGTGTCAGGAACAGGGTTAAATTGGGCAAAGTCACACGGTGCAGCTTTCTGGCTGTAAACCACCCTGTGGATTCGTTTCAGCCAACCTCACAAACATTACAGGGGACCTGACTGAGTATTACATCTATACACAGTACCTGCTTAACACTCAGAGAAGCTGAAATCCAGTCTCTAGGCAGTTGTCTATGAGGAATACTGAAATTAAAAATCACATCAAGAAACCAGTGGCTTCAATAGAAGTTGCTGAACACAAAACTCAAGGTGGGCATGGTGTTTCATTTACTGGAGTGCCAGTCAGCCAGCTACTAGTTTGCAGGCGAGTTCATACCCCACCACTGCAGCTGGGTTTCAAATAACTAAACACACTGGGAAGATGACGTTATCACTAATGGTGACCAATGGATTGTGGACTGTCATAAAGAGAAACTTGATCCACTAAAGCTCCGCAAAGTGGACATCCACCATCCTACCTCTATCCTGCTGTTAATTACTCCAGAACGACGGCAGCAAGATTATTTCTTAACTACCCACCAAAATCATGCAACGTTACGGAGGTTGGGCAGGCTTGCAATGGCCACATTCCTAATGACAGTGGGACTGGGGCAGCCATATCTATTTATCCATGACTGTGAATGCAAGGCCATAGCCATCACTCTCTGCACGAGAGCAAGCCTCCATTTCAGGAAGAGTGGCAGATGTAACAAGCAGATGTGCGGACTTGATCATTTAGTTTGTTGTAGATATGGATACGGAAACATATACTAGGAACAGGCCAGGACAAAGTCCTTGTAAGATGCATACGATCCACCCCGCCCTCATACCATCTCTCTGCCAACTACATAACTGGATCAATAGTATATATAATCTTACGCAATGAAAATAAAACTTGACCATGTGGACGCTAATCCTAATTTGGGTATAAAATATACATACATATATGACAAAACCAACCCAGCATCATAGTTTGTGGAATTGCTTGGATTATCACTCACTTCAGCCTCCCATCACCAGTTCTCAGCCAAATGAAGTTGCTCTTTGATTTCATTATTATATTAATTTCAGAGACAAATGACTCTGACACTGACAATGCTATTCATGACAGATTAACTCAAGAAGCCAGTCCGACTTACAGAACTACTTAGTTTAATGAGGCCAAATATTCCACTCCACTCCTAACATTATCAAAATTTAATTATTTAACTTTGATCTTCAGAAGCCATTCTTACATGATAGAACAGTTTCTGAATAAGTTCTAAAAGTTGGCAGAGAGGAACTTTACCCCTGAATTGTCAACCTCATCGACCACATCTGAGATACATATGGGACCTCAGAAAAGCATGATCGTGATTATTTTCAAAACAGTAACTCCAGAGCAGTCAGCCTACTTTCATTGCCAGGGGCTTCCTCAATTCCTTTCACACAGTCGCTGAAGGGCTTTTCCAAGTTGTTGAGGATTCTGGCAACTTGTATGCACAGTAAATGTCATGTTCACCACAAGAATTTTATGAATAGCCTTCACCGTGAAAAATGGGGAAACAGCAATAATCATTCCACATAGCCCTTTTACATCTTCCAAATGCCTTAGACTCTTTCAGGAACTGTGGAGAATTCTTCTCAAATTTGGCTTCCCTCAGAAATTCACCTCCAGTCTATGTCACTCCAAAATGCAAGCAAACCATGACTCATTTAAAGATCATCTGCACATTCAATCCCAATGCAGGCTTTCAACCTGAAATGTTGACTTACAACTTTTGCCCCCATAGATTCTGCTTGACCCACAGTGGACAAGTGGGTGCATGAGGGAGGGGTACACTGAAACCTGGCATCTGCCCTCTCAGTTCTGATGCAGGGTTCTGACCCAAAACATCAATTTATACTTCCTGCCTCCATAAGTGCTGCTTAACTTGCTAAGCACTTCTAGAGTTTTATATTCCCTCAGATTCCAGCCCCTTCAGCATCCTTTGTTTCATACGTAAAATTGTTCAACCTGGAAAAATGCAGGGTTATGTAAGGGTCAGATTGATCCTAGAGTGGGTTCAAAAGTAGGCCCAACATCGTGGACCATAGTGCCTGTAATATGATGTAATGTTCTATGTTTTCTATCACCTCCACTTTAGAACCAAGATCAGACCAACCTTAGTAAGCAAGCTGCAGTGTATGTGCGGGTTCAGAGCCAAGATCCAAGTTACCCTTTACTCATTCATAGAGCACACAAAGGGAAGTGCTCCACATTCAATGCCTGAAAAGCAAAAACAGTCCTAGGCAAACTTGCCCTACTTCTCAATGTGGCTCCTTGACAATATTGATCCTTGACCAGATTCTGGGAAATAAGTATGCTTCCTGTACCTACAGAACCAACTCTTAGCAGAAAAAAACAGCAACTGTCTAAAGAAAAGATTGCTCAAATGTTAAGCCCTCAGCAGATAACTCATGACTACTAGGCACTGTTACCCTTGTATTCATGTATACCTCTGAGATATGGACCTTCTATAGCAGGCACCTTTAATCACAAATTAGATACCACCAAGATTGCCTTTTGTTGAAGCACACAAGATGTCCAGTGAAAATAGAAGTCAATATTACTCACCTACCCACCAGTGTAAGGAGTCTGCATATGCCACCGTGGTCTGAGCAGTCACCTTGGAACACAGAAACTGCCCAGAATCAAGATGCATTTGGCCTTGAGGAACTGCCTGAGATGAAGAGGCTTTCTCTGTATAGTGCAATTGTAACTAGCTTTGACCTTTAGGGCCATTTTGATTTGCTCTCGTATTATCATGAGGAGAAAAATGATAAACAAATACACATCATCATCGTGGGGTCAGGGCAGAGGCAAGTCAATAACTCCAAAGATGGACTTGTCTGTCTGACAACTTCCCATAAACAACACTTCTAATAGCAAACAATGGCTCATGGTAGCTCCTCCATTTCTGGTAACTAAAGGAGGCAGTTTGATGTCAGCTGTCTTAATTAATGAAGAGTGAGATTTCCAAATGAAATAGATAAAAGAGCCTTTAATATTGCTTCGAACAGCTGTGTGACAGCTGCTGCCTGAAAGTGACTCTGTACCACCCTTCCACTGTATTGCACAGTAAACCAGAGCTGACAGCCATTCAGCATCAACATTCATAATTAGGCCTTCTCATTAGAGAAAAGTGAAAGATAGATAAAAGCAAGCAGCCAACCCAAATGACACCAAACTCTCCAGAGAGCAAATTCGAGAGACTTCGATATTGCAATGGGTATAACTAATCAGGAAGAGAATTATGGTTTTTGCAAGCCTCAAGCGCAGTAGGATGGAAACTATTGGACAGCTATCAAAATATTATAAAAGCTCATCCCAGCCTGCGCTCGTGTGAATATCCATTGAATTCCACAATTTAAATGGAAATTAAATTAATCACAAATGAATAAATTTACTCACAGTTGAACACACGCTCTATTCTGCATGAAGCAAATAACAATTTCTTTATTACTTCTTCTCATTTATGCTGCAACTTTGCTAGGGGCTGGGATTTTTTTTTAAATCAAAAGCCTTGACTACTGTTAGTGGTAAGCAGCTGGAGACCCCAAGGACAGCAGAGAGCTTTACATCTGCAAGCAACTGGATCAGTGCAGCACGGGCATGCACTTCAGTAGATGCAACATTTGAGAACTCACAAATCATAGAGATTCACAAAGGGAAAATGATTGCCTATCCAAACACAGTATTTTAATTGGCTTCACCCCAAACATGATGTAATAAATAAGTTATCAACATTCACCAGAGGTTTTTTTTCAAGTACCAGTGAAAGAAATAATTAATCATGTTTACTAGACTGTAGGGACCGAGTTTTGGTTTATTTCAAAAGGTACTATCTCATTTGATCCTTTAGAAACTACAAATGAGTCTGGAATAAATGGGGACCAAAAAAAAACTTCTATAGATATAGAAAACATGATTCAGAGAATCCTATAGCATGGAGGCAGGCCAATCAGCCCAACTTTCCCATACCAACCAGTGAGTATCCGTCTGTATTAATCACAATGCTCAGCACTTGGTCCTTAGCCGTTTATACCCAAGTGACTCGAATGCTCATCTGAATGCTTTTTAACACTGTCAGTAGCCCAGCTCCAACTCTTCTTTCAGACAGTGTATTCCTAGCATTTGGCACTCTCTGAATAAAGCTCCTCTCATCTCCAGTCAAAAGCTCTTCCCCTTACCCTGAACCTGTGTCCTCCAGATTTATCTACTTCTAATAAGACTTGCTGCAGAGCATCGCAGATTGTTTGCATTCAATTAAACTGCAGCTGAAATGTAATTACATTTGCATCTAGAGAAAACTGTCAGCCTATTAGCAAACAGAAAGGTCTGAACTGAGATATACAAAAAGATATCCATTTTTGTGCTGTTGGTTAAGTGATAAATATTGGCCAGGAACCAGAAAGTACACCCTGCCATGGGATTCTTCTAAATTCCACCAACAGCAACAGTCCTGTTTTGCCTCATATATGTGGGGTAAGGGAGTAAGTAGCCCATTTCCACTAGGCATCAACCACCTGCAAGAATTGGATAAAGTAAATACGCTGAATGGAATTTATTGCACACCAGAGGGGAGCACAAAGGCAGTTCACTCAAGGCCTCTTCATGAATTCAGAATGCCCATCAATACTATAATAATCAGATCTCACTGACATAGGGCTGGAAATCTATTTACAGAAGTTTGTTTCCATTTCATACACAAAAATTACTATAAATTACAAGAGATATATTAAAGAAGTACCAAATGAAAACAAAAAAGAGAGGCAAAGTGAGGGGTTCAAGGACCATTCAGAAATCTGATTGAAGAGGGGGAGAAGCTGCTCCTAAAATGAGTGTGCCCTGCACCTCCTCCCTGATGGTAACAATAAGAGGTCTTGTTCTAGATGATGAGGGTCCTCAATGACAGATGCCACCTTCTCGAGCACCACCATTTGAAGGTGTCCTTGATGCTGGGGAGTATTTAGTACCCATGATGGAGCTGGCCAAGTCCAAAACCATGTGCAGCTTTTCTCAATCCTGTGCACGGGAGCTTCTATACCAGGCAACCACACAGAATGCTCTCCACAGAACACCTGTAGAAATTTGCATGGGGTTTTGGTGACCTATCATCTAACAAAGTATAGCCACTGGCATGCCTTCATGACTGCATCAATATGATCCTCTGAGATATTGAAAAATGTTGGTCGTCCAACATGCAGAGTGTGCAATGGAACCACTCCTAATTTTAGTGGAGGAAGAGAAAAATGGTGGAGGTGATTTTCCAGGTTATGGAGGAAGATAAATTAGGTTGCCACGGAAACAGGTCAGCCCAGTTACGTGCCATGGTTATGGAGAGAAGTGTGCTCCACTTACCTGGGGATTCACTGGATTGGAGGAATGTGTGTGCACTGACATTGAAAAGATCCTGCAACTGCATAGACCACTGGTCAGACGGGTTTGAGGAATATCAGGCTGCAGGTTCGCAAGAGTTAACGGCTGCAGGTGTATCAGAGTGATCACTGTCAGAGATTGATGGCTACCATTTCACAATCTGAGATGGAGAGAGAAAATATAATCAAGATAAGAGCTGTTCCCTCCAGGGACAGGTGTAGTGATCCAGGTATGCAACACACACAAAACCTGTGGCAATGGAGTTCATGACTCACTGTCTGATGTTGATTGAAAAGGGATCAGAGAACTAAAGGTGAGAACTTCCCAAGAGCAGACACACTAGATGTTGCCCAGTGCATGCTGTGGTATTGTACCACGGAGATCAAAAGAAGATCAGGTTGTATAGGCCACAGACTGTGGAGAAACAGTAGAGCAGTGAACAGCATGGGAATATTCCCAGAGTGCGGCTTACTGAGTTTTAAACAGCAGGGAAAAATACACCTTTCCAGACAGAAAGAAAACATTTACTACATCCTTTCTGAAAATCTTCAATTTGCAGACTTGACCATTCGATATTCTGAGCTAGACATATTTATTTCACTTTTAGGCAGTGAGTGAAGCAAACATTGATCAACAATGGCAGCAAAATTCTTAGGCTGAAGGTGTTCATTCTGAAAGCTTCTGTAGAGATCCCTCCAAGCTGGAAAAATATATCTTTGGTATATCGCATCATGTAAGCTAGTAAAACAGGGTGAGAAGTACCAAAGAGGACAACACATTCTGAACTGACTGAGTACAGAGTACGATTTGGACAATGACTTAGCATTTTAAGGGTAACGGGAACACTGGCAGTTCAGAACAGCATGCACTTTGGACAGAACATGGCAATTAGTTCATTGTAATGCTACACAGATGAGCTGAAATGAGAGAAACTTATACAGTGCACTGCAGCAAGGTCATTTCAAGCAGGTCAGTTGATGCTGTTGTGCTAGATGAGACTACACAAGCCCTGTGAAAGCATTTGATGTTTCAAGGACTTCTCTTGTTTTCTGCATTGAATGGGCTGAATTAAGCTCACACCAAACTTCAGGAAGGAATCTTATGCACTTGGAGGCAATTTAAGAATTCAAAACACCCACCAGTGATGTTAAATTAGGTCTGCTCTTCTTGATGTCAGTTCAGTGCACTATGACCAAAGGGAAGGGCAGAGGCAATGTCTGTCTAACTTCAACTGAAAAAGAAAAGTATTGTGTTTTCAGGAAGTCAAGGCTCACAAGAGTGGGAGAGCAGAGGCATGAAGACAAGACTTGGGAAAGAATCATAGAAGATGACATGGCTTGATTTACGTTGTTTAATAATGTATTGAAAACATTGTATAACTGTAACTGCTGTAGTTAACAAGTGCTACTGCCCCACAAAGTTCAGACCTACAAACAATCTTCAGAACAGATGTTATACAACACATTGTAACAATTGTACCCCTGAATGGAAGTTTTAAAGGGGTGAAAGGCACTTGAAAAGTGTTTTATTGGAATTATCTCTATCTGGAATGGATAACTGTAGTGATTTAAGTTTGGCTTATTGGCTTATTCTGCAAGTTAGAAATATGTCGTCAAAATAATGAAGGAAAGGAGTAAGTTTAAGAACAGTGTATGCATCTCTTGAAATGACTAATTGTGCAATTTTACAATAATGAATTGTAGAAGGGGATAATTAGCTACTGAAATAACTTAATGTATACAGTGCCTTGTAAAGTATGCCACACATACTGCTTAACAGAAAGAGCATATCCTTGTCTGTAAAGTATCGCTTAGAAGACACTGTAAAGGTGTGGAAGGAGGTCTTGTGGTCAGATAAGTGGAACATTTTGGTCTCAACACTGAGCGGTGTGTGTGGTGTAAATCTAATACTATGCATCAGCCAGGTAACACCATCCCTACTGTAAATAACGGTGGTGGCTGCACCATGTTGTTGGGGATGCTTTTCAGCAGCAGGGTCTGGAAGCCTGGTCAGGGTTGATGGGTATATGAATGCTGCTAAATACAGATAGATCCTGGATAACAACCCACTAACCTCTGCTAGAAAGCTTGAACCGGGGAGGAAGTTAGTCTTTCAGCAGGATAATGACCCAAAGCACACTGCCAGAGCAACCATGGAGGGGCTTCAAATGAAGAAAGTTGACATTGGTGAATGGCCCAGTCAGAGTCCTGAGTTTAACCTGAATGAACATCTCTGACAATTTTGCAAGAACCAATGGGCCAAAATTTTTTTTAGTTTTTCATGCTTTATAATTTTCCCTTTTTGGGCTCTATTGTGGAGGGAAAAAAAGCATGTGATTCACAAATAAAATTTCTCAGTTAAATTGATCAATTTTCCCGGTTGTAGTACTCACTTATATGAACAAAGGGTTCAAAAAAACCCTCCAATTATCCAACATCCACATAGTTATCTAAGAGCCTCTTTAATGTCCCATTGCATCAGCCTCTCCCACCAGCCCTGGCAGTGACATGCTTGGTGCTTCGCTCCTTTTTAAGTATGAAGCAGGGCAGTATATACAAATGCAAATAAACCTGTATATCAGCAACTACTGTGATTAGTTAAAATGTTCACCTCCTTCAAAAAATTACTTCATTTGCTGTTCACTCTCTCCTTGTTATTTGAACAGCAACTAGAGGTCATAGATTAATGGAGAAAGGTGACATATTTAAGAGGATCATGAGGGAGAACTTTTTCATTTGGAAGTGTGGAATGAGCTGACAGCGGAATTGGTGGACACGGGTTAAATTCCACCATTGAAGGGAAGTTTAGGTGGGAGAGGTATAGAGGGTTATGGTCCAGGAGCAGGTTGAATAGACTAGGCAGAATAATGGTTTGGCATGGACTAGATGGGTTGAAGGGCCTATTCCTGTACAGTAATGCTCTATGACTCTATTAGCAGTACAGAAGAGCCAATGGGCATTACAAAAACAAACCCAAATGATCTTCAGGCCTAAGACAAGAGAAAACAAAATCCATCTGACGTACGAGTGGCTACAACATACTGATGATAGCAGTCACCTGCAGACAACGTTCCCTCAAAGATATTTCTTTTTACACAGATGCGTGGACCAATCATTGTTCTGAGCAGGAAATTGCTTACACAGCCTGAAAACTGAGCGGTACTTCATATGTTTTCTTTTGTAATATGCATGCTATGAATATAGAATATATAGAATGAGAAAACATATATAGTGTGACACTCTGAGGGGGATTGTGGTCAACGGCCTGCCCCGCATTTCTAATGACCAGTGCTATTTATTAATGCTTTCGGGAGATTATGGTGGAATGTTCAAGTTCATTTATTGCTACATTTCAGCTCAGGTTATACAGTGAGTTTGTGTGTCACTCTGACTGTAACTGGGGTGTGTAAAAATCACCTCCCCTGTCTGTATGTAACCGAGTGGGTTCTTCCCCCCCCCCCCCCGGGTCATAACGCCCGATTTGTTTTTGAGTTTATCAGCATAAAAACAGTTATTGAGTTTAATGAGCTTGCGCATCTGTCATCATGGGCTGATTGCTCACTACAACAGAAAACAATACAGAATGAAAATTGAAAAATTGCATTGTTATTTATTAATTGAAGGGTATAATGAAATACTGTACAACACAAAGAAAATCTTTCACTTTTCATAAACATCATCTGTCTTTATTCCAAATCTATTGTCTATAAACACAGTCCAGATTAATTTCACATCCAGATGAAAGATGGGCCTTAATCCTCATTAAATCATCCAAATATCCCACTTCTAGTCTGCTTCTGGATTTACATTTGATTGAATTCAAAAGACTGAATCCATAGTCACACTCAGCAAGAGAAGCTTGAAATATTCCAATGATACCAACAAGAACTTACATTTCTTCAAATTCTTTGTTTCTAAGCAGGTAGTTTAACATGACGGTGAACATCTTAATTGAACCAGTCTCAACTTTCTCAGAAAAATGACAAATCTGATGTCAAAGTATTGCTGCCATATTTCTGAGGCTGTGCTTTCACCATGGTTCACAACAGTAGCTGAGTAAGAAAATGCCAGCTGCCCAGCAACAAAGGCCACGTACGCGGGAGCATTACAGTTACTGCGCGGCCGCGCACTCACACATTTTAGAGGAAACAGTGCCCGAGAGCACCTCCCTGCAGACGTGCTGTAGTGCCAAGCCATGAGACTGTTATGTTGTTTATCATTATTCCCTTCCTAACCTTGACATATGCTAATGAATTCAGATTGCATGTCATCCTTCCCAGAACCCTGGAGGATTCTTCCACCACACACCAGCACCTGGGTTTTGCTTCTATTTTCACTTGCATGCAAATTTTCCTTTCTTCAGTTTGTTCTTCGCACCACCTGATATATCCATGTGTTAGTAAAATCGCATTTGAATCTGCCCGGGTCTTCCAATAGTATTCAGATCTAAACCACATTTATAACCACAAAACTGAGGGGACAGCAAGTAAAAAGAGAATCCATTGACATTTGAATTGCTCCGCTAGAATCACATGCAAGTCTTTTCATTTCACCTGACTAAACTGTACCAGTTCCCTACTTCTGAGCTTAGGAGGAGCACAACACAAATGGCATTCTCTCTTAAAATGACAAGAGAGAATAAAAGTAGCTTGAAAGTCGTCCACTTCACAGAAACCACGTCTCTTGCATTAAAACACAGTGTAAATCCCGGTGTTCAAAGCATGATGGACACTTCAGTTAGCTGTCAGCACAGATAACAGGCAAGAGGTTTAGTGCATCAGACAATTTACCTCATTGAAATTTGGGTGGTGAGATAATCTCCTTTGCTGAAAACTAGTTCTTTACAAATCCGACCGACCCACGTGTGTAAAGCAATTGAACGAGTTAATGTATGACCCAGTTGTTCCGAACTAGACAGACGTTTTGTTGGTGTCAAGCTGTAGATTAAATTTAACTTAAACCCAAAGCAATCTGAAGAGTCGGTTAAGAGCTTCTAGGCATTAAATGTGGGGTTTCATTTGCTTTTGAATGTATCGGAGATTGATTTAACACATTTCCTCCTACGCACTTCAGCTTCACATCACATTCCCTTCTTTTGCATGATATCCAGCCCTCGGATCCTGGCTTTAGTCTGACTAAAAAGTGAAAATAGGTAAGAGCACCTTGAAATCAATACTGAGCACGTTACCCAAGTATATTGTTACAGTTATCACTGTGCAGCTTTCTACAATCCAGCTGTTAACATTCCTTACTGTCATTATCCACACCAAACAGCAATTTTGTAAAAAACGGTAAGCAATCAAATAGACTGTACTCCAGAATGATACCCAATCAGTTCACTTCCTCTTGAATCACCATCCCACAATGAGTCAGTCATCAGGCCCAACCAGCTCAGCTGCATCCACGTAATGTCTTAAAATAAGCAAGGTGATGGTGATATTAAATAACGAGGCTTTTCACACTATTTACTTTTCCCTCTTATCTCATTGCTTTTGTTACCTTTCAGTATTAGCAGCCTTTTGGCAATGCATCCAATAATCTGCTGTCCAAGTGTAAACCAGAGCACAAGGTAACAATTTGCTTGACCATTAAACCAGGCCAATTCCCACTCAAGAATAATTCAATAATTGAACATTGATTTCTCCTTCCTATAATTTTCTTTTCTATTTTTTTCTTTCCTATTCCCCCTTTCTTCTTCTGTTCCCCACTCTGGCCTCAGTTGGTGTTGGCTGTTGTAAATCGTTCCGTGATTTGGCTAGGATTAAACTGGGGATTGCTAGGCGGTAAGGCTTGGCCTATACCTCACTGAATCTCAGTAAATAAATTAAAAAACCTCTTCTCCCACTTGACTATTACTTCCTCCTGGGCCCTCCTTCCCTTTCTCCCATGTTCCACTCTCCTCTCCTATTGGATTCCTTCTTCTCCAGCCTTTGACCTTTTCCACCCACCTTCTACCTTGTCCTCCTTCCCCTTTTTACTTTGGCATCTTACCCCTTCATTCCCAGTCCTGAAGAAGGGTCTCCGCCTGAAATGTCGACTGTTTATTCATTTCCATAGATGCTGCCTGACTTGTTGAGTTGTTCCAGCATATTCTTTTTAATTTCAAAAATAAAATCTATTCATAATAAAAAAATATAAAAAGAAAAACAGTCCAAATCTATATATTTTCATGGTCAATACATTCAGTAGTGAACATTTTTTTAAAAAAGAATACTAAACAAACAAATGTCGCCACCCGTGTGGCCCCACAGGCTGATACACCCTTTTTATTGTTTGATGAATTTCCCCACCCAGCTTTGCCCCTCCATGTACAAAGCAGAGGTTGACTGTTTCTTGACTAGTAAGGGCAACAAAGATTATGGGGGAAAGGCAGAAGAGAGGGGTTGAGAGGAATAATAAAATTTGACCATATCAAATACAGGGCAGACTTGATGGGCCGAACAGTTGAGAAATCTGTCAGTGGAAGGGAACAAGCTGTTGCTACAACATTGTGTGAGTGTTCGGATGACAAGCTTTTGCAGGAGCATATGGATGTCCCTCCAAGTGCTGGAAGAGCATTAGTACCAAGGGGGTTCCGGCATTATACAGGTCACTGTCAGAGCTGCCAGAAATAGTGTGAATGCTTACCCCTCCCGGTCCTGCTCCAGATGGGCCCGGGACCCACTGGAACCCTCCCAGTCTGCCTGTGAGGGTTGGAGCAAGTGGCCAGTCAGTGTTAAGGTATGTGCTCAGAACTGCACCCTTGCCAGAACAGGCAGAGCAGGCCAGCGGTGGGGACTGGCAGCATCTACTCCATGCATTGTCTGACAGCCTGTTTTCCAGAGCGTCTCCCCACCCCCTGGGGGATGTGATGGAAATGGCTGTCTCCCTGGCATGGACATTACCCCAGGGTAACAGTGTGCACAGACGAGCTTGTTACTGGAGACTCTTCTCTGAATGTCAAAGGGAGAAGGGGGAACTCCGCTTTCATCAGATCCACCAGGAAGTGATGGGGGGAGATGCCAGAGCTGACAGGTCTGTCACCACATGGAACGAACACGACCAGTCCCCAGCAACGGCCCACACTCATCAGGCAGGCTAGACAAAATGCGGCTACAATACTCCACAGTCCATCCAGCTGCAGCCTTCTTACAAAGCCACAGGACAACTCATTGCTGGGATGACACCATTGGAGGGCAGGGGTTCCCAGCACAGCAGTATATGGTCTCTACAATTGTTTTTAATGTATAGAGGATAAGCACCTGCAGCTATTTGGACATAGAAGCAAAAATACCACAATGAATCAATGCCTACAGCACTGTGCTAAGTGAGGGAACAGTGCATGAAATGACAAAGATGCCCTTAGTTGTTCTACCAGCCAGAATATCAGTCTTCAAAACAAAATGTTCATCTATCTGATCGCCGGAGAGAAGAATATATTATAGGACACGTGCCGGGTTGGAGGGAATTAAAAACAAAATGTTGACTCACTTCTGGACAGGTCACATTGGAAGTGAATGAAGCGATGGGAGGGGATTTGCACAAGGCTGATAATGTGGGAGGGGTAAACACAAACAGAGCTTTGTAAATTAGGGAGAATTGAGTGAGCAGATGTCTAAAGAATGGAGTAGACTCAATCAAGGGTGCTCAGTTGAGGAAAGAGGTGGCTATTTTTGAAGTTCTAGCAGAGGAAGTGGTTGTAAAACCTACAAAGTAGAATGGAGTCCATGATGAAGTGTGAAGTACTGTCCAGAGAAATTTGAGTCAGTGAGATAAAAGGGAGCCAAATGAAAAGACCTTTTCCACAGAACCAGAAACGGAGAAAAGCAGAGAAGGCTTGGAAGGGAAGAAACAGACAGGCTGAGTGAAAGATATAGGAGGAATGAAAATTTGAAGACAATTAATGAATTATAATAATGCATAATAAGTATGTATTGGAAGTCATGCTGGGGAAAAGACTACTCTATATATCCTGAAAAAAGATTATTTGTAGGTTTCCATAGCAGCAAATTTTAATTGCAGAAAATGCACAAAGTTACAGGAAAAGCCCTTTGAGAAAGAGTTCAGCTAGACCAGGAAGGTTCTTGTGGCTGAAGCCTGGTAAGGTCACTCTTTGAAGTGAAGGATGTCCTACAAGAGAAACCGAGGCGATGAAGAGTTTATGTTCCTAGTGAAACAAAAAAAATGCAAGGCCCAGAAAACAGGAATTTGTTCAAGAACCAAATATTTATCATGAAGACGTTAAGAATCCATCCAATCACAATTCAATATCTAAATAATCCAAATGCTTTAAATTAAGCAATGCTTCTAATAGTCTATTTTTTTTGGATGTGGTGGTCACCAGATCATTCCTCTTCTCACAAGCCAACACATCAACCTCTGACTTCTCATTCTATCCCATCAGCATTAACCTGAATGCATACCGGGTATTTTACCTGCTAACATTGTTGAGCTAATATTATTTTGTGCGCTGTAAGTACCGTTTCACACCTTGGTCCCTGAGGAACTTTGTATCACTCAGCTGTATATGGATGAATGACAATAATCTTGAACAAAAACAGTTAATTGTTTCAGCAATATCCGAAACTGCCAACACTACCCCGTCCCCCTCCCTACTTTCCAAAGGACTGTTCGCTGCAGACAGTTACTCTGCCTCCACACCATCTCAACACCCTTTTCTCCACTGTTAAGAGCCCAAACACACCTTCCCATATTAAGCAGTGATTTAACTTGTGTTTCTTCCATTCTATTATTGCCGCTTCCTGTTTGCTGGGGAAGAGAAATGCTGACTGGGAAACCACTTTGTGTAACATCTCATCTTGTTCACAAGCACAATCCCAGCCTGGAAGATTTATGCTGTGCCTCTCCCTCCTTCTGAACTCTTTGTCTTCAGCACCCTACACTGCTGCAGCAACGTTAACTGAAGCTTGAGGAACAGCAGTTTACCCTTTGATCGGGCATATCTATCTTCTGGACTCGACAAGGAAGGCAATCATTTCAGATAATCAGCGAAGAGCATTGTTTTTACACATTTTCAGTTTACACTCCACCATAGCAAAATCAGGTAATTATTCACAAAGTACACTGCAGATGCTGTGGTCAAATCAACACGTACAAACAAGCTGGAGGAACTCAGCAGGTCGGGCAGCATCTGTTAAAATGAGCAGTAGTCAACGTTTCGGGCTGAGTCCCTTTGTCAATTATTCTGTGCTTGCACCTCCACTTCTTTCCCATTACCATCTTTTTCTGGAAGGCTTCCAGTCAAGGTGAAACTTGTGTACAACACTCCTTTGGTCGACAACTTCTGAATGGATCATGACACCACATATTTCACTTCTTTTATGTCTTTTACGTTTGTTTTTCATCTTGAATGTCATTCTGGAACTGCTGGAGCCTTCGATTTGCAGTTTGAAGATTGCTTGAGTGTTTCAGCACTCTCCAAGAGGATTCCGGGAGCAGACACAGAGTGCGTGAAATCCAGGGCAAGCAGGGGCGCAAGCCGATGTTTGACTCCATTTCACCAATTAAAGCTCCCATTGCTTGCCGATTAAAGCTATCAGCGAGATCGAAACATCGAGGCAAATGCAGAAGATGAGTGCCAGCTGCCTGCCTCTTGATCACTAGGGGAGGGGAAAAAAATTGCTCTGCTATCAGAGAGGAGACTCTGCCTTTTAATCGCTGGAGAGGGGAGAGGCTGGTGCTGTGCCTGGAAAATGTTACTCAGGTGTTATGAGTTTTGGATACGGACTTGGACAATTCTAAGCTCTGTTCTTCACCCAAACCTTCTCATTTTTTTGTTTGCGGGGGTGGGGGGTTGGGGGTGGGTGAAAAGAGATCAAGGTGCCTGTTCTGTTCTATATTAATTTTTTTGTGCGGGAGGAGGGATTTGGGGGTTGATTATCATGCTGTCGTTCTCTTCTTTCCTGGCTTTGTGGGTATCTGGAGAAGAAGAATTTCAGATTTATATACTTTGATAATAAATGAACCTTTGAACTTTCTGGGTATATCACCCTTTGACATTTAAACCTCCTACCTCCATCCAGTTCCATAAACTCATTTAATATAGGAATGGCATTAAATGCACTCACCTGTTTAACTTTGCAAAGTCAGCTGATGGCACCCCTTCCCTGCAATTTGAAATCAGAGTATTCCCAGCTCTGGTAAAGACCATCAGCTCGAAAATTAACTTTGCTTCTCTTCATAGATGCTTCCTGATCTGTTCACAGAATGAAGGTTTTTACTTGTCACTAGAAAATACGCCACACTTGCAACATACCCCGCCGTCCGCAGTGGTCCAACACATGAACAAAAACAAGAGAGTGCCTGTACCATGTCTCAACCTTGAGCTCTGCTGGCTCCCTGTAGCACCGTGAGAACTTCTCATGCACGTGGAACTGCCCACACATTAATCATTTGATTTTAACAATCCTGACAAACATTACATTGTATTCATGAAGCCTGAAGATAATTTCTTGCCAAACATCTGAACAAATTTATGGTGCCCTTGACTCTGAATAATTTTAAGTGCTGGGAGTTGTTATTCATCCCTTGAAGTTGCTACGTAAACAGTTCTGAACTTACTGCACCGTTATTGTATTACTTGATACTGTAGAGCATTAAGTTCAACTCAGTCATTCTGAACTGATCTTCTCTCCTTTCAAGGTTGACAGTACCAAAATTCAGCTCTGCGGGGCTCCTTCTAACAAAGCCATCATTCAGTAGTTCAGTCACCTCAGCAGCAACCGAGTTTCTTTCTCACTTCCCACTTTACTACTTTGTTTATAAACCCGCTTAAAATGGAAACATCATTAGGCAGCTTTGATCTTCTGGTAAATTAAGATTGTGCTGATAAGTGGCGACTCTTTGAGTGCAGCTCTGATGGGAATCATCAAATATTCCCATTCAGGACTACTACAGCTGAAATCCGCAATCACAGCCATGTGTACTTCAGTAAGCTGCCTTTTAAAATGCTATAAAAATCTATCAATACTCAAAATTGACAATCCTCAGCAGTTCCCCTTTAAGGAAACTGAAGCAAGGTGCAAGTAGGATTAGAACTCTGAGGTCTTCAGACTACCACTCCCAACTATTCTGCCAGTGAATGTACAGTCACTGGAAAATAAAAGACTTTAGAGCAAGATCGTGTACCAGAGCAATATCATGGACTGCTGTGTACTCTGCTTTATGGAAACATGGCTCATGTCTGCAAATTCAGATGTAGTGCTGCAGTCCGATGGTTTCACCATTCACTGCAGAGACAGGAAAGCCCATTGTTTTAAAGACAGAGGATGTGGAGTTTGCTTTAGGATTAACTCATCCTGGTGCACAAATGTGGCGGTTCTGTCTCAGTTCTGTTCAAATGACAGGAATATCTAGGGGTCAAATGTCATCCATTTTATCTGCTGAGGGAGTTTCCTGCCATCATCCTGCTGGTGGTGCACATTCCACCTCGGGCCAGCATCAGGCAGCAATTGGAGGAGATGAGCACCATAATCAACAGGTTTGAAATAGTGCACACTGATCATTGTGGGGCATTTCAATTCGGCCAGCTTGAACAACTACCACCGATATATGACCCATGGAACCCGAGGAGCGAACACATTTGACCACTGTTATACCATCATCAAGAATGCTTCTCACACCATCCCACGCCCACATTTTGGAAGGTCCAATCACCTGGCTGGACTTCTACCCGGCATATAAGCATGCCAAAGAATGCAGCACCAATGCTGAGGACCAAGAAGGTATGGTCAAGGGAGGTGGAGGAGTGCTTGCAGGACTGCTTTAAGTCAATGGAATGGACAATATTTTGGAATTCATTTTCGAATCTGAACAAATATGCTACAGTTGTCATCAACTTTATCAAGACCTGTATAGATGAGTGTGTGGCTTCAAGAATATACCAGACATACCCAAGTCAAAAGCCGTGGATGAACTAGGAGATTTGTAGTCTGGCAAAGCCTAGATCTGTGGTATTCAGGACCGGTGACCTGAAACTATACAAGGTCCAGCTGCAACCCATGGAAGGCCATTTTAAGAGCAAACAATTCTGATTGAGGTTACAGACAGAATAGTCAGCTGTTGCATGGTTTGTAGACCATTACCTCCTACAAGTTGAAACCTAACATCACGAATGGCTGTCACGCTTTACTCCCAAATGAGCTCAGTGCCTTTTCTGTACACTTTGAAAGGCAGAATAAAACTATACCTATGCGAATCCCTGCAGCATCATATGACCATGTGATCTCTGTTTTGGCGGCAAACGACAGAACATCTTTCAAGAGATGAACCCACGCAAGGCATCAGGCCCTGCTGGTAAACCCAGTAGGGCTCTGAAAACCCGTGCCAACCAGCTGGCAGGAGTATTCAAGGGCATCTTCAACCTCACTACTGTAGCCGGATGCACCCACCTACTTGAAAAAGGCGACCATCATGCCAGTACCCAAGAAGGGCAGGGTGAGCTGCCTTAATGAAAGTGTTCAGTGCCACTCACATCTGTGATGAAAGCTTTGAGAGGTTGCTCAAGGCTAGAATCAACTCCTGCCTATGCAAGGACCTGTGCCCCACTGCAATTTGCCTATCACTACAATAGGTCTACAGTGGATACAATCTCACTGGCTCTCCACTCAGCCTTGGATCACCTGGACAACAGTAATACTTATATCAGTTTGCTGCTCATTGATTACAGCTCAGCATTCAACACAATCATACCCTCAGTTCTAATCAACAAGCTTCAAAACCTGGGCCTCGGTACCTCCCTCCGCAACTGGATCCTTGATTTCCAAACCCAGGAGACCAAGCTGTGTGGTTCAGAAATAGCATCTCCTCCTCACTGACAATCAGCACTAGGGTACTTCAAGGATGCATGCTTAGCCCACTGCTCAACTTTCTCTGCTCCCACAATGACAGTGTGCAGTCTATAAATTTTCTGATGACACATCCATTGTTGGTAGAATTTCAGATGATGATGAGGAGGCATACAGGAGCAAGTCAGATCAGATGGTTGAGTGGTGTCACAACAACAACCTTGCACTCAACATTAGTAAGACAAAGGAACTGACTCCAGAAAGGGGAAGTTGAGAGAATGCACACCAGTCCTCATTGAGGATCAGCAGTGGAATGGGTGAGTAGCACCAAGTTCCTGGGTGCCAACATCTCTGAAGATCTATCCTGGGCCCAACATATTGGTGCAATTACAAAGAAAGCATGGCAGCAGCCATATTTCATTAGGAGTTTGAGGAGACGACATGTCTTTCTAACTGGTTGTATCTATCACCTTTTGGAACTGAGGGGCCACTGCACAGCTTCGCAAAAGCTGCAGAATCAGCCAGGTCCATCACGAGCTCTAGCATCAAGGACACCTTCAAAAGATGATGTCCCAAAAAAAAAAGCAGCATCCATTATTAATGACCACCATCACTTAGGACACGCCCTCTTCACATCGCTGTCATCAAGGTGACGGTACAGGAGCCTGAAGACACCCACTCAACATTTCAGAAGCAGCTTCTTCCTCTCCACTGATCAGATTTCTGAATGGACAATGAGCCCATGAACATCACCTCACTATTTTTTCCTCTCTTTTTGCACTGCTTAGTTAATTTTATCACTTATTGTAATCTGTAGTTTTTTTTTACAAAATATTGGACTGTACTGATGCCACAAAACGACAAATTTCACAACATATGCCAGTGATATTAAACCTGATTGTGATGGTGATTCTGAAATGAAAACTGCCAAGAAGGGCACAATATTTTCCCAACCATGAACTTGCCAGTGTTCTGGGTAACAATAAATGTTTTAGCAATCATAATTTTTTTAAACAGAAAAACCATTACATAGCCTTAGTGGCAAAACTAAATTAACGTAGTGTTCTTGCAGCAACACCAGCAATTCGTCACTCTCATGCTGCAGGAACTAAAAGTACATTCACGAGCAACAATCCCAAATCTCAAACACAAGGAAATCTGCAGATGCTGGAAATCTGAGCAACACACACACAAAATGCTGCAGGAACTCAGCAGGTCAGGCAGCATCCATGGAAAAGAGCACAGTCAACGTTTCAGGACGAGACCCTTCATCAGGAGAAAAGAAGATGAGGAGTTAGAGTGAGGTGGACAAAGGGGTGGAAGAAACACAAGGAGTAGGTGAAATTTGGGGGTGCGGGCTGAGGGGTGAAGTAAAGAGCTGGGAAGTTGATTGGTGAAAGAGATACAGGGCTGGAGAAGGGAGGAATCTGATAGAGGACCTAAGGCCATGAAAGAAATTTAAGGGGGAGGAGCACCAGAGGGAGATGATGGGCAGGTAAGGAGAGAAGGTTAGAGAGGGAAATGGGAATGGGAAATGGAGAAGTGGGGGCGGGGAGCATTACTGGATGTTTGAGAAACCCCAAATCTATACCTTTTGCACTGGCTATCTTCAACAGAAATTAAACACAATATGAAGATTTCACAGGATTTTCCCCATGCTGCTAACACCACTTGGACATTGCCTTTTGCATTCTGTCCTAAAATAATCTTCTAAAATTGGTCTGTGCTGCAATTGCCACCTTTTAGAATAAATAAAGTCTGATCAATTCTGCCTGCGAAGGTGTGGATATTCGATAACCCAGAAGAAGGAAATAACTGGCACTGATATTCTTGGCAATTTCCTTGGGTTTTCATTCATTGCTAGATGAAAATTCACACCTACAATTGCATAATTTCCCAAGTATATTTATGGAATGAAATCAAAGGTTTCCATAATTTACATTCATCTTCTTCAAGATATATTTGCATCTATTTGTAGTTTGTTGTCTTTTGCAATTTTTCATTAATTCTATTGTTTCTTTGTATTTACAGTAAATGCCCACAAGAAAATGAATCTCAGGGTAGTATATGGTGACGTACATGTACTTTGATAAGAAATTTATTTTGATCCTTTACCATTAGCATAGATACCTTAAGATAGAGGATGAGCTGGAGCTTTTGGAAAGCATCAAGTTGGATAAGTCGCTGGGACCGGATGAGATGTACCCCAGGCTACTCTGGGAGGTGAGGGAGGAGATTGCTGAGCCTCGGGCGATGATCTTTGTATCACCATGGGGACGGGAGAGGTTCCAGAGGATTGGAGGGTTGCAGATGTTGTTCCTTTATTCAAGAAAGGGAGTAGAGATTGTCCAGGAAATTATAGACCAGTGAGTCTTACTTTGGTGGTTGGTAAGTTGATGGAGAAGATCCTGAGAGGCAGCATTTATGAACATTTGAAGAGGCATAATATGTTTAAGGAATAGTCAGTTTGGCTTTGCCAAAGGCAAGTCATGCCTTACGAGCTTGATTGAACTTTCTGAGAATGTGCCTAAACACATTGATGAAGGTAGAGCCAGAGATGTAGTGCATATGGATTTCAGCAAGGCATTTGATAAGGTACCCCATGCAAAGCTTATTGAGAAAGTAAGAAGGCATGGGATCCAAGGAGACCTTGTTTTGTGGATCCAGAATTAGCTTGCCCACAGAAAGCAAAGAGTGATTGCAGAAGGGTCATATTCTGCATGGAGGTTGCTGACCAGCAGTGTGCCTCAGGGATCTGTTCTGGGACCCCTACTCTTTGTGATTTTTATAAATGTCCTGGATGAGGAAGTGGAGGGATGGGTTAGTAAATTTGCTGATGACACAGAGGTTGGGGGTGTTGTGGATGGTGTGGAGGGCTGTCAGAGGTTGCAGCAGGACATTGATAAGATGCAAAACTGGGCTGAGAAGTGGCAGATGGAGTTCAACCCAGATAAGTGTGAGGTGGTTCATTTTGATAGGTCAAGTATTATGGCAGAATATAGTATTAATGGCAAAATTGGCAGTGTGCAGGATGAGAGGGATCTTGGGGTCTAGGTCCATAGGACACTCAAAGCTGCTGCGCTAGTTGACTGTGTGGTTAAGAAGGTGTATGGTGCATTGGCCTTCTTCAATCGTGGGACTGGGTTCAAGAACCAAGAGGTAATGTTACAGCTTTATAGGACCCTGGTCAGACCCCACTTGGAGTATTGTACTCGGTTCTGGTCACCTCACTATAGGAAGGATGTGGAAACCATAGAAAGGGTGCAGAGGAGATTTACAAGGATGTTGCCTGGATTAGAGAGCATGCCTTGTGAGAATAGGTTGAGTGAACTTGGCCTTTTCTCCTTGGAGTGAAGGAGGATGAGAGGTGACCTGATAGAGGTGTACAAGATGATGAGAGGCATTAATCATGTGGATAGTCAGAGGCTTTTTCCCAGGGCTGAAATGGTTGCCACAAGAGGACACAGGTTTAAGATGCTGGGGAGTAGGTACAGAGGAGATGTCAAAAATTGTTTTTTTTTAATTCAGAGAGTGGTGTGTACTTGGAATGGGCTGCCGGCGATGGTGGTGGAGGCGGATACAATAGGGTCTTTTAAGAGACTCCTGGATAGGTACATGGAGCTTAGAAAAATAGAGGGCTATGGTTAGCCTTAGGTAATTTCTCAAGTGAGAACATGTTTGGCACAGCATTGTGGGCCGAAGGGCCTATATTGTGCTGTAGGTTTTCTACGTTTCTATTAGCTCCAACACTACACACGGGATGGAGCATTTTTCACACATCTTTCAGAGGTAATGAACTTGGTACCATTGTTACATTTTGATATTTTAAATCTCATTGGGCTAATCATACAGTCAGTATAAAGGCACAAAAATCTTCCCTTTGGCCCAACTGCTTTATGACAACCAAGATTCTCTGCTAAGCTAATCCCACTTTCCCCATGTTTGGCCCATATCCCTCTAAACTTTCTTGATCTATATTTCTGTCCAAGTACCTTTTCAACATCAATGTGCTCACCCACTTCCTCTGGCAGCACCTTCCAAGTACTGACGACCCTCTGTATTAAAATACTGTCCCTCGGATTCTGCCCTCTCATTTTGTGAGTTGTTTTGCCAGACTCTCTACTGTGCTCTCTACTTGTCTGTCTTGGGGGAAAAAGGACAGTGCACATTCACTGCTTTGTACTGCTTTTTTGTTTAACATTTCTGTTTCTGAGCATGGACACTAAAGATTCACTGAGTGATATGTTGTCCAGCATTTCACACTAGCAGGCAAGAGGCAAGCTTGAGCAAATGATATCATGACCGATAATATTAGTTTATGCAAGGATTCTACTTTAGGTCACAAAGGAAGGTAAAGGAAGAAAAAAATATATACTGAAGGGCTGAATTTGGCTCTCATGGACAGCAGCTAAATTTTACAGCCTGCAGAATGGTTTAGGAGCACAGACACTGCAGAATGCAGCAACGTAAAAAAATGACTGGCTTGCACTGAACTAGGCCTCTTAAAGCAGCATTTGAGATAACCACAGGATGATCTATTTTTATAAGTGGTTCGGAGATAAATATTGGCCAGATACTAGTGAGAAATCCAATGCTTTTTCTTTTAAGCATACTTTTGAATCTTTCACTTTCAGGGAAGACAGACAGGTGCTTGTTTTAACAATTTAAAAGGCCAAGCAATCCTTCAGGATTAGAGTGGCAGCCTAGAAAATGATTCACCCAAATTAAAATTGACACCTCATGTCAAGGATCAAACGTGATTGCTGATTCCAGTCACTTCCTAATCGAAATTAATTGAAAAGGTGAATGTTATCGGAGGAAAGGCTGAATATCATAGTTGAACAGTTAAAGGACACTTGGAATCTGATTCACACCCGAAGAAAGGACATAATTTGACAATGCAATGAGAAGGAAGCGTGAATTATCACCAAGGATTCAGTATGACAAAAACTCTTAAGTATGACAGCCAAGGACTCTTTTTTGAATACCAATCAAATATTTTTCTTTACAACCACAAAATAATTATTGTACTTGTAATCAATATATATTAGCCAACTAAATGGTATTTTGTCCATTATCTCCAACAATTAACCTGAAGGTTTACTCATGCTCCATTCAAGAAATATGAAGCTTTAAAATCATTTTATCTACTTAAACATGTGCAAAAGATGAAATTACATTAATACTTGCATTAATATATTGTGGTTTCATTTGTAAACAGCACAAAGCACAATAACTTATTTCTAAACCACTTGATTGTACAAATTGTACACTAATTCTGCAGATTCCAACTGTTACACAGAAAGTTTCCATTTAAGTGACTCAAACCTATTTAAAGTATGTTTCCTGCACCATTTGTTGCGTCTTCCTCTGTAGGAACTTAATTCATCAGGTTATTACAGGCAGATAAAACTGCAGGAAATTTGATCACATTCAATAAGTAGAGCTGAGGTGATGTGTGCACTGATTTCCCCAGTTATGTTTGCATGTGGACGGTAGAATTCAGTATCAGTTGCAAGGTAGAGTTGGCCACCCCTAAAAGGGAAATTGCCTCTCTATATAGCAAGAAACACGAATGGGTTCCCAGCTCCTCACCAGTGAGGAACTGAGTCCAGACGCTGGGCAGGAAGAGGGAGATCCAATAAGACTCTTCTGAATTCAAACTCAATCCAGATCAGGTTTCCAAAGACAGAAACTCAGAATAAGGAATCAGCTGCAGTAGTCACATTAAAAGAGTTTTATTTCTGGAACATTGCCACACCTACACGCGGTTCTCAATGAAGGCAGTGGGTGTGATGAAGCTTGGGTTCAGGAAGGATGGCTTGCTGCTTTCTCAGAGTCTGGCAGAACTACTCATCGCTGCCACCCACAGCATGCATTTCCCCCAGTTATCCTCCTCCAACCGTCAGACTTCTGAGCTGACTCCAGAACCTGCAAACTCATCTTCAGAGACTTCACAACTCGTAGTTTTTGATTGTGCAGTTTGCCTTCTTTTGCACACCGGTTGTTTGTCATTTGTGTTTTTTTCCCCATAGATTATTTTGTATTTCTTTATTTTCCTGTATGTGCCTGCAATAAAACTAATTTAAATGTAGCATGTATCTGAAAATTACTTTGACTTTCATTTGACCTGGCTGCTGAGGAAAACTCTGTTCTCTAACCCAAGATGTTGCTGCTCTTATTCTCCCTATTTTTTGGCCCTGCAATGAAGAACGTAAGACATAGGAGCAGTATTAGGCCATTCAGCCCATAGAATCTACTCCACTATTCCATCATGGCTGACCCCATTCAACCCCATACAACTGCACTCACACCATATCCTCTGAATGCCACACCAAGCAGGAATCTATCAACTTTGGCTTTAAATGTACCCATGGACTTGGCCTCGACCGCCATCTGCGGCATTGCATTCCACAGGTTCACTCTTTGGCTGAAAAATTCCTCCTTACTTCTGTTCTAAAAAGTCACCCCTCAATTTTGAGGCTGTGCCCTCTGGTTCTGAATACCCCCTCCATCAGGAACATCCTCCTCACATCCACCCTATCTAGTCCTTTCACCAATCAGTAGGTTTCAATGAGATACCCCAACATTCTTCTAAATTCCAGTGAGTACAGGCCCAAAGCTGCCAAACAGTCCTCATATGTTAACCCCTTCACTCCCAGAATCATACTTGTGAACCTCCTCTGGACTCTCTCCAATGACAACACATCCTTTCTGAGATAAGGGACCCAAAACTGTTGACAATACTCCAATTGTGGCCTGACTAGTGTCTTATAAAGGCTCAGCATTATCTCCTTGCTTTTATATTCTATTCCCCTTGAAATAAATGCCAACATTGAATTTGCCTTCTTTACACAGACTTAACCTGTGAATTAACCTTCTGGGAGTCTTGCCCAAAGACTCCCAAGTTCCTCTGCACCTCTGATGTTTGAATTTCTCCCCATTTAGATAATAGTCTGCACTATTGTTCCTCTTACCAAAATACATTAACATACATCTCCCAACACTGTATTCCATCTGCCACTTTTTTGCCCATTCTTCCAATCTGTCTAAGTCCTGCTGCAACCACAATGCTTCCTCAGCACTGCCTACCCTTTCAGCTACCTTCGTATTATCCACAAACTCTGCCACAGTCATCAGTTCCACAATCTCAATCATTGACAAACAATGTGAAAAGTAGCAGTCCCAATACTGACCCTGAGAAGCACTATTAGTCACTGGCAGCTAACCAGAAAAGGCCCCTTTTATTCCCACTCACTACCTCCTGCCTCTCAGCCGTTCCTCTATCCATGCCAGTATCTTTCATGTAAAGCCATAGGATTTTATCTTGTTAAGCAGCCTCAAATGGCACCTCTTCAAATGTCTTCTGAAAATCCAAATGACATCCACTGCCTCTGCTTTTTCCACCCTGCTTGTTACTTCTTCAAAAAATTCCACAGATTTGTCAGGCAAGATTTTCCTTTACAGAAACCATGCTGACTTTGACTTATTTTATCATTAGTTTTATCTGCTCTAAAAAGTCATCTTGTAGGCAGTCAACAAATACTCTCTCGTGATCCAATACCAACCTGATTTTCCTAATCCCGTTGCATACTGAAGTACCCTCCCCCCCCATTACACGTGTGACAGTACTTTAATTACATGCCCTTTTCAGCTCCCTTCGCAATCTCAACCACACATCTTGGCTACTATTTGGAGGCCTAAATATGATTCCCATAATGTTTTTTTCACCTTTTCAGTTTCTTACCTCTGTCCATAAAGATTCAACATTCTCTGACCCTATGTCACCTCTTCTAAAGATGTAATTCCATCTCCTACCAATACAGCCACACTACCACCTATTCCTTCCCGCCTGTCCTTTTAATACAAAGTATGTCCTTTGATGTTAAGCTCCCAACTATGACCTTTCAGCCACAACTCAGTGATGCCCACAGTGTCATACCGACCGATCTCTAATCGTCCACCTTATTCCGAATGCTGAGCTCATTTAAATACAGCACCTTCAGTCCTGCCCTCTTCGCCCTTATGAATTTTGCCTCTGTGGTATAACTTAACACTTGACACTGTCTGCAGTTGTACACATCATTGGCTTGTCTTTCCTTACATTCATATTACACCCATTATCTACTTGTAAACCTGCTGGCTCATCCTCAGCTCTATCATTGTGGTTCCCAGCCCACTGCCGTATTAGTTTATTCCACTCGCAACAGGTCTAGCAAACTTGCCCACAAGGATATTGGTCCTCCTCCAATTCAAGTGCAGTTCGTCCTTTTCGTATAGGTCCCACCTGCCCCAGAAGAGGTCACAATGATCCAGAAATCTGAGTTGCTGACCCCGCTTCAATTCTTCAACCACCCATTTGTCTGCCACCTCATTCTGTTCCTATCCTCACTGTCGCATGACACTGGCAGTAACCCCAAGATTACTACCCTTGAGGTCCTGCTTCTCAGCTTCCTTCCTCACTCCCTGTAGTCTGTTTTCAGGACCTCCTCCATTTTACTACCTATGTCGTTGGTACCAATACCACGACTTCTGGCTGCTCACCCTCCCTTTTCAGGATATTGTGGATGTGTTCAGCAACACTGTGGACCCTGACACCTGGGAGGCAAACTACCATCTGTGTTTCCTTTTTGCGTCCACATAATCCCGGTCTGTCCCCTGACTATAGAGACCCCTGTTACTGCTGCCATCCTTTTCAGTTTCCTGCCCTTCTGGGCCACAGGGACAGACTCAATGCCAGACGTGCAGCCACTGTTGCATTGTCCAGGTAGATCATCCCCAACAGTACTTTAAATGGAGTACTTGTTGCTGAGTGGGACAGCCACAGGGATGCTCTCCACTATCTGACATTCTCCCTTCCCTCTCCTGACAGTCACTCATTGACCTGTCTCCTGTAGCCTTGGGTAACTATCTCCCAGTAGCTCCTGTCTATCACTTTCCCTAACAAGCTGAGGGTCAATGTGCTGCAGCTCCATTTCCTTAACACGGTCTCCAAGGAGCTGCATCTCCATGCACCTGGTGCACGTCATACTCCACATCACAGAGCAGCCCAGAATAGAAACGGATCCTTTAACCCAACATATCCATAGCAACCGTTTTGCCCATCTATGCTAATTCCACTTGCTCACAATACCCATCTATGTTTTACCTATTTAAGAGCCTGTCTACATATCTGTTAAGCATAGTGATTGCTTCTGATTCCACCACTTCTGGTGGCAAGTTTCAGATATCAACCACCATGTTTAAAAAAATCCCCCTCAAATCTCTTTTAAAACTCCTTAAACCTATGACCTATGGGAAAAGGATTCCGACCATCTCTCCTGTATATGCCCCAAAGCTCAAAGGAAAACAAACCCATCTATCCAATCTTTCCACGTAACTCAAATCTAAGAAACATCTTGGTGAATCTTCTCTGTACCCTCTGCAGTGCAACAATATCCTTTCTATACAGTGTGGCAAACAGAATTGCACACAGCACTCCAAATAAGCCAAACCAGTGTTTTGTAAAGTTGCAACATAACATCCCTATTCTTATATCTTATGCCCCAGCTATGAAGCAAGCATAGAATAATGCCTCTTTTATCCCCCTATCTACCATTCCCATTTTCCGGGAGCTGTGAACTGAAACCCCAATGTTCATCAGCATTCCTTAGCTTCTTTGTGTATCTATTTGGCCCCAGGAATAAATCTCATCTGCCAACACTCTATCCATCTTTTCATCTAATCTTTCTTCTTCATTCATTAACACTCCATTTAAGCTACAAGTGCAAACTGAATGGACTACCGTGACTGAAGAAACACTTTCCAAGGTAGGCAGAAAGAGTCCAGTGGCAACAGCACAACACATCTCCCAGAAAAGTCATAAAAATCTAAAAGCTGACTAAAATGCTAACCAGGTGATGAACGAATGGTCATGCTGACGATCTAACAGTCTGGAGAAAGTATATCCATTGTTCAGCCAGATGCTGAGACATGCCAGTCTCTCTAAAGCTACGGTACTTACAAGCATGGCAGTTATGAGGTATTTTAACACTTCCTCCACTCTGAGGTAACTGAATGGACAATAATCTAGGTCAGGGGTCAGCAACCTTTACCACTGAAAGAGCCACTTGGACCCGTTTCCCACAGAAAAGAAAACACTGGGAGCCGCAAAACCCGTTTGACATTTAAAATGAAATAACACTGCATACAACGTTTTTTTTTTGCCTTTATGCTATGTATAAACAAACTATAATGTGTTGCATTTATGAAATTGATGAACTCCTGCAGAGAAAACGAAATTACATTTCTGCATGCAACAAAAACATTTTGAACTCCGAAAAAAAGACGTTGGGTTGAAAGTTACTTTTAAGTAAAATATTCAATGTCTATTTGAGTCCTTCTTGTATTTATGAAAAACGCCGAACTTAAATTTTCCGCCAGCAGCAAACCAAAAATAACGTCAGCCAGCTGTCATCCTGAAAAATGAAAGGACTATTTCACTGAACTATGAAAAAATATGAATATAAGTAAAATAATAGGCAATTAAAATATTTATCATACTTGGTTAATGGGATTTCTGCTCCTGGACCTCAGCGCACAGCGTCTGCACATCAGGGCTGTATGATGTCACCTTCATCTTTACACAGGATCGCAAGCTGTCATCTGTGAGGTTTTCAATATCACTCCATTTGTGTTTCTGAGCAAGAACGGCCTTCTGACGGGCAACATCTTCAAGGTCTGCTGTCAAGCGTCTAAACTTGGACACCCATATGTCTTTGTCGGCTATGTCGGCCAGTTCCATCTCAAGATCAGGTTGACTCACACCTGCCAATGCAGTCGTATTCAGTAGGGAAGGATCGATGCTTAAGGGAGTGACCGGGAAGGATAATGTGTTTTTTTCCTCTCTGAACTCACAGAAGCGTTTCCCAAACGATGTTTGCATTGCGATGATTGCAGAATGTAAATACTCCGAAATTATCATGTCGTGACCTTGTTTGAACTCTCTCAAATTGGGGAAGTGAGACAAAGTGCCTTTCTGTAAATCTCTGGCAAGCACTGTCAACTTGCGCTCGAATGCCAAAACATCCTCCAACATGTGCAGGGCTGTATGTCCTTTCCCCTGAAGAGCTGTGTTCAGCGTGTTCAGGTGCGCTGTCATGTCTACCATGAAGTGTAGCTTTTCCAGCCACTCTGGCTGTTCCAGCTCAGGAAAGGTGAGCCCTTTGCTGCCCAGGAAAGTTTTCACTTCTTCCAGACACGCGACAAAGCGTTTCAGCACCTTCCGTCTGGACAGCCAGCGATAAAAACACGTTGTAGCGGTGTCAGTAAACTGCAGTCAAAGATAGCTTTATTCGAACTAAACAGCCTTGCTTTTAAGCCTCCCTCAACCCAGCCCCCATGGACGCAGATGCTGCAAAAGACGCGTACTCACAAACCCCCGTAGGCTATCTCCCTTAGCCGGAATGCTGGCTAATTGTGAGCCGTTTCGGATGTGGCAGGAAATGTGTCGCTACACTTAGGTTGTACAAGATCACCATAATTACATTTCAAAAGCTAACAAACTAACATAAAATACATTTTAATTAAATACTGACCAATTATTTCCCAAAGCCACAGGGAGCCGCAGCACAGAGGTGAAAGAGCCACAAATGGCTCGGGAGCCGCAGGTTGCCGACCCCCGATCTAGGTAGTGCACTGCTGGTGCAGGATGAGTGTTGAGTTGGACCTTTTAGGCAACAATACTTCATCTAGATGTCTATCAGCCTCAAACTTAAAATCTAGAAATAAAGCTAATTTTATGCATTGATTGTTCTGCTGAGAATCTTACTGTTCACATATCAAACATGATTAAAAGTCATAGTGAACTCTATCAATAGTGAAATGGCACCTTTGATACTAAATACCTGGAATATTCAGAGTTAATCAATGCAACAAGTTCAATTTTACAAAGACTTTTTTCATTTCCCATTGTTCACTGATGATTGTATTGAACTTGTATTTTCTTGCAAATGGATAAACTACCACTTTCACCAATAATCCGAAACATCGCCTCAATCTTGTGTTGCTCATAACCTGATACAACCTTCATCATAAGCAAGATGCAATTTATTCAGTTGACTAGTTAATGACAAACACAATCATTTGTTTCTATAAAGCAGAAGATGCTTAGCAACACCAAGGAAATTGAACAAAGAAAGTAATTAAGTGCAAAGGCAAGATGATAAATGACTGAAGATAGGTGATGTGTAGTCCATAACTTAATCTGGGTTATAACACTGCTGTCATGTTACATCTCAGTGTCAGAGTTCTCTCACTGGAAGCTGCCAGTACAGCTGTTAAGCCATCTACAGAGACAACTACAGCAACTATAACACAGGGCTAGTAAATTATCCTTTGATATTTTGTTCTGTAATCCAATTCGCCTCTTTAACTTTCACATGAGTCCTTGTTAAACCTACTGAGGAGATTAATGCTTATCTGCCTTGCAATTAAGTTAATGAAATTTGGTGATTCGTTAAATTTCCGATTACGTAATCTATTTTGAACCTTCAATAAATATGTCAGAATAGGAAACCTGTTCACAAGACCACGATTCATAAATGAGTACGCACGTTGATGAAATATAAATCTGAAAGCAATATAATACCTTACAACTTTATGATTTCATAAATATCTTGTAACCTTTTTTTTCCTCAGTGTGAATATTGTCCACATTGGATCTAAGTCAGCCTAAACTTAAAACTGGTGCAAGGCCTTGACCCAGATGCTGAGGAATGCCTTTATCTGTAAAGACGCTGCTTGACGTCAAGTTCTTCCACCACTTTGTTCTTTAACTCCAAAATTTAAATTTGGCATGGAATGTTCACTGAGTGAAAAGTCTATGCACATACACAAAAATCTATTCCTGCTGATACTAATTTAGAAATATCCTTTTAGGAACAGCTGAGATCAAGTGTGCAGCTATTTTTGTCCAATTCTACTAAGTTGTATCCAAAACTCAATTGTGAGTTGTAATTGGGTCCTTTCTGTATGCACGACACATTTCTGCAAATTTCAGCCAGGTCCTCCAGACGTATAACATGAGCCCTCCAGGCGAACGAAGTGATGTCAAGCAGCATGCTCTTTATGTCACTTATGCAGTCAAGGTCTGTGAGAAAAGCAAGACACTCACACTGAAGCTGGACTCAAAAAAACCTGGCTTGACATTGATCAAAGATTGTGGTTGAGAAACTTCAGCATCTGGTATCCTTCAGGTAGGTTCTCCCATAAATTGCTTCCTCATTTTTTACTCTCATTCCATCTCTCTACTCTTCCCCTATCTATCACTATAAAGTTCAATAGTATCTGATCTACACCCCAAACGGCATTAGCAATTAAAAAGATTAAAAGATTAGTTTTATTTGTCACATGTACATCAAAGCACACAGTGAAATGTGTCATTTGCGTCAAATCAGATCAGTGAGGATATGCTGGGAGCAGACTGTGAGCATCACCATGCTTCTGATACCAACACAGCAAGCCCAACACTCACTAACCCAAACACTAGCAACATGCCTTTGAAATGTGGGAGGAAACTGAAGCAGCCAGAGGGAATCCAAATGGTCATCCGGAGAATATACAAGCTCCTTCGAGACAGCGGCAGCAATCCCACTCCAGTGATCCTAAAATTCCAACTTGTCCAACCCCAGTTCTATCATTCGCCAAACCACCACCCCGTATTCTTCACCTCCATTTGATCCATCAATGTCTTCATCTCAGCATGGTTGAAAGGTCTTTCACAACAGCCAAAATGTTCAAGATTGAATATCTATCTGGATGAGGTAGCAGCAGCCAGGCCAATAGCACTGTGGTCGGCTCTGAGCCTCCGAAGGGTAGGGTGAAGTCACGTGGCGCAATAGTCATAGGGGACTCGATGGTCCGCGAGACAGATAGGAGATTCTGTGGCAGCGATAGAGACGCCAGGATTGTGTGCTGCCTCCCGGGTGCTAGGATCCAGGATGCTTCTAAGCAGTTGCAGAATATTCTTGAAGGGGAGGGTGAGCAGCCAGAGGTTGCGGTACATATTGGTATCACTGACAAAGGAAGGAGATGGGTAGAGGTCCTGTGCAGTAAGTTCAGGGAGTTAGGAATAGTGGCTGAAGGGCAGGACCTCTAAGATGGTAATCTCCGGATCATTCCCAGTGTCACAAGCTAGTGAAGATAGAGCAGATGAATGAGTGGCTGAGGAGATGGTGAAGGGGACAGGACTTCAAGCTCTTGGTTCATTGGAACCTGTTCTGGGGAAAGGGTGACCTGTACAATTGGGACTGGTTACTCCTGAACTGGAGTGAAGCCAATATCCTGGGTGTGAAGTTTGCTAATGCTATTGTGGGAAGGTTTAAACTAGATTTGTGGGTGGGGGGGGGGGGGTTGTAAGGAGTTTGTGAGGGAGGATAGGCAGATGATAGAGCAAAGAAGCACTCAGCCAGACGGTTTGAGATGCATCTATTTTAATGCAAGGATTATCATAAGCAAAGTGGATGAACTTGAAGTGTGAATCAATACGTAGAAATATGATGCTGTGGCCATTAGAGACTTGGGTGTCTCAGAGGCAGGAATGGCTGCTGAGTGTGCCAGGCTTTAGATGTTTCAAAAAGGGCAGGGAGGGAGGCAAAAGAGGTAGGGGAAGTGACACTGCTAATCAGGGATAGTATTACGGCTGCAGAAAAGGAAGAAGTCACAAATGGATTGTCTACTGAGTCACTGTGGGTGGAAGTCAGAAACAGAAAGTGGGCAATAACTCTACCAGGGGTTTTTTATAGACCACCCAATAGTAATAGAAACATCGAGGAGCAGATAGGGAGGCAGATTCTGGAATGGTGCAATAATAATAGGGTAGTTGTGATGGTTGATATAACTTTCCTAATATTGACTAGCTTCTGCTTAGAACAAAGGGTTTAGATAGGGTAGAGTTTATTAGGCATGTTCAGGAAGGTTTCTTGATGCAATATGTAGATAAGCCAGCTAGAGGAGAGGCTGTACTTGATCTGGTTTTGGGAAATGAATCTGGTCAGGTGTCAGATCTCTCAGTGGGAGAACATTTCAAAGGCAGCGATCACCAACTTGATTTCCTTTACCATGATGCAGGAGAGAGATCGGAGCAGACAATTTGGGAAAACATTTAATTGGGGTAGGGGGAAATATGATGCTATCAGGCAGGAATTTGGGAACATAAATTGGGAGTGGATGTTCTCAGAGAAGTGCTTGGCAGAAATGTGGCAAATGCTCAGAGAACATTTGCATGGCATTCTACATTGGTATGTCCCATTGAGGCAGGGAAAGGGCAATAGGGTAAAAGAACCATGATGTACAAAGGATGCAGAAAATCTAGTTAGGAAGAAAAGCTTATGAAAGGTTCAAGAAACTAGGTACTGTTAGAGCTCTAGAAAATTACTAGGGTGCCAGCAAGGAGCTCAAAAATGAAGTTAGGAGAGCTAGAAGGGGCCATGAGAAGGCCTTGGCAAGCAGGATTAGGAAAACCCCAAGGCATTCTACAAGTATATGAAGAGCAAGAGGATGAGCAACGTGAGGATAGGACCAATCAGGCCCGAGAGTGGAAACGTGTGCATGGAGCTAGAGGAGGTAATGGCAGTACTTAAAGAATACTTTGCTTCAGTATTCAGCAATGAAAAGGACCTTGGCAATTGTGGGGATGACTTACAAAAAACTGAAATGCTTGAGTATATAGACATTAAGAAAGAGGATGTGCTGAAGCTTTTGAAAAGTATTAAGTTAGATAAGTCACTGAGACCAGACGAAATATACCCCAGGCGACTGTAGGAAGGGAGGGAGGTGTTACTGAGCCTCTGGTGATGATCTTCGCATCATCCATAGGGACAGGAGAAGTGCCAGAGGACTGGAAGTTTCAAACATTGTTCCCTTGTTCAAGAAAGGGAGTAGATAGAAAGAGATAACGCAGGAAATTAAAGATCAGTGAGTCCTACTTCAGTAGTAGGCAAGTTGTTGGAGAAGATCCTGAGAGGCAGGAATTTATGAACATTCGGAGAGACATCATCTGATTAGGGATAGCAGTCAGTGTGGATTTGTCAAGCAGGTCATGCCTTACAAACCTGATTGAATTTTTTG
Source organism: Hypanus sabinus (assembly GCF_030144855.1). NCBI lineage: Eukaryota > Metazoa > Chordata > Chondrichthyes > Myliobatiformes > Dasyatidae > Hypanus > Hypanus sabinus. The sequence goes on along the minus strand of NC_082709.1, from coordinate 148,756,750 downwards.
AGGATGCAACAAAGTACATTAATGAAGGTAGAGCAGTGGATGTAGTGTATATGGATTTCATTAAGGTGCTTGACAAGGTTCCCCATGTGAGGCTCATTCAGAAAGTAAGGAGGCATGGGATCCAAGGCTTGCCCACAGAAGGGCAGTTTTAGATGGTTCCTATTCTGCATGGAGGCCAGTGACCAGTGGTGTTCTGCAGGGAATCTGCTCTGGGACCCCTCTTTGTGATTTTTTATGGAAGAGGAAGTAGAAGGGTGGGTTAGTAAGTTTGCTGATGACACAAAGATTGGGGATGTGGTGGATAGTCTGGAGGGTTGTCAGAGGTTACAGCGTGACATCTATAGGATGTAGAACTGGGCTGAGAAGTGGCAGATGGACTTCAACCCAGATAAGTGTGAAGTGGATCATATTGGTAGGTCAAATTTGAAGACAGAATATAGTATCAATGGTAAGACTCTTGGCAGTGTAGAGGATCAGTAAGATCTTGCAGCCCATGTTCATAAGACACTCAAAGCTGCTGTGCTGGTTGACAATGTTGTTAAGAAGGAGTATGATGTGTTGGCCTTCATCAACAGTGGAATTGAGTTCAAGAGCTGAAAGGTAATATTACAGTATACAAGACTTTAGTTAGACTCCACTTGGAGTACTGTGTTCAGTTCGGGTCATCTCACTACAGGATGTGTATACTATAGAGAGTGTGTGGAGGAGATTTACAAGGATGTTGCCTGGATTGGAGAGTGTGCCTTATGAGAGTAGGTTTAGTGAACTTGGCCTTTTCTCCTTGGAGCAGCAGTGGACGAGTGGTGACCTGATAGAGGTGTGAGAGGCAATCATCATGTGGATAATCAGAGGCTTTTTTCCAGGACTGAAATGGCCAACACAAGAGGGCACAGTTTTAAGGTGCTTGGAAATAGGTATAAGGGGAATGTCAGAGGTAAGTTTATCCACACAGAGTGGTGGGTGTGTGGAATGCACTGCCAGTGAAGGTGGTAGAGTCGGATACAATAGGGTCTTTTAAGAGCCTCTTAGATAGGTACATGGAGCTGAGAAAAATAGAGGGCTATGCGATAGGGAAATTCTAGGCAGTTTCTAGAGTAGGTTACACGGTCGGCACAACATAGTGAGCCGAAGGGCCTGTGATGTGCTGTAGATTTCTATGTAAGATTCACGGTTCAAATTTGTTTCACATTGAAACATACAGTGAAATGTGTTGTTTGTGTTAACAACCAGCAAACCAAGGGCACGTGCCGGGGTTACCACACTTACCAGCACCGATGTAGCATGCCCACAATGAGCAACAAACAACAGCAAAAAGCAAGCCCCATTCCTCCTTCCCACTACAAGTACACTGTCCTTTAACCCCTGGACAGGCTTCCAACCTCTTGATGACTGGAGGAACTGCACAAAGCTAGTTGAATGCATGGCATGGCGCTGCTTTCGTTAATGTTCTTCTGATGAGAAATTTCTATCCCAGACCTTACTAAAGTGGTTAGTTGATGAAACAGCTCTACAAAGTAAAGCAATTAAAATATGAACAATGCTGCATCACTGAATCTTAAATACTATGACCATTTTTCTTTGAAATAAGCAGGTATGTGTTTAAGCAAGGTGATAATGATTTCCCTCTCTACAGGTGCTGAGTGGCCCAGAATTTCTGCTCATATTTCAGAGAGGTGTTAGAAGCTGGAAAATCTCCATTGGACCATATCTTCTTATATGAAAACAGAAGATGAGCCAGGTCTACCCAGTTACGCCTGTATTTTAGCATTGTCTGAGACTAAACTTTCAAGGAGTCTGTGCAGCAGAAAGGAGGGTGGTCTGTGATGCTGCAGGCTTCCTTGGTGTGTCAGGATGGCCCAAAACTCGGAATCTCCTGTGGTACACCACTGGGTAAAATCAAATGCAGTGGCAAAGACAAAGCTTCACCAACAATAATGAAAACAACGAGGAAAGTAGAGATCTTTACTGAAATACATTTTATCACTGAGTTATTACTAACATAATATTAGATGAATTTGGCCTTGTAAGAATTGACAATAAAACCATTCTATACATTTATCAAAGCTTTCAGTGAACTTGGCCGGCCAGCCATAGCGTTTATATAACGGGATCATTGTCCTTGCCTGGAAGCTAATTGATCAACACCGGTTATTCACGTGGATTATGGACTATGGAAGTGGTTAGTCGTGGATTGCACAGCAAACTGTGACTCTACAGAGAAAGTCTCCTCTTAATGTTTTTGAGTCAATCATGGCTTCCTTCCACACCGTTTCTCTGAGTTCCGATGAGGTCTATGTCACTGACCGTATTTAATGTGGGGTGCGGGGGGTGAGTGAGTGTTTAGGGATCGTGGGCTCTAAAGGCAGAAATTGAAGGTGCTGAGCGATGCCACGGATACCTCACTTCAACTCTGAGTGATCACAGCACAGGGATTTCTACAAGTTACTTACCATCTTACACTTTTTCCTAATGAGATGTTTAACAGGTTCTCATTTTCTGTCCTTCTGCCTTGTGATGGAGATGTAGTTCAGTGACCACCATGTGGACGATGATTCTCATCTCCCAGAGCTGCCTGTGCACAGTCAGAACCTCTATGCAGTATTGATATTTTCTTTTGAGATATAGCATGGTAACATGCCCTTCCAGTTGAATCAGTTCATGGCACTAATTAATGTACTCACCCGTAAAACTTTGGAATATGGGTGGAAACCGAACTCCCGGAGAAAAGCCACACAATCAGAGGGGAAAACATGCAAATTCCTTACAGACAGCAGCGGGATTTGAAAGCAGGTCGCTGGCACTGTAATGGCGTTACGCCAACCACCACGTGACCGTGCTGTTAACCACAGAGCAGCGATGACAGCCATTCCCCTACCCTGCTAACTGAGTTGGAGGAGTTTTCAGTGATAACTTCGCTGACGTATCTCCACGGCTTTATTACGTTGCCTACGTGTCGGTCAAGAAGTCAATTAACCTTTCAACCCACTTATCGTTGGGATGTGTGATGAAATCAGAGTCCCCAGGGGAAACGCACATGATCACTTGTGAAAGTGTAAACTGGACATCGACAGGACCGGTCAGGATTGAAATTGGGTTAGTTGCTGCAGCTGTGAGCAGCAGCAGCAGCTCCACTTGCTGTGCCATCCATAAACACTAGAATTACACAAAGAGTCCATTTGTGAAGTGGGGTGCCGTGCGCAATCATAATCATTGGAAAACGGACGTGGGAGCGCGGAGGATCATCTGGAACTCTCCAGGAAGACCTTCTTCGTCGCCGCTGCTGCTGTGAGGTCTGGGACCCTGCTGGGAAGACCCTCCAGTCCTCGGGGTCACGTTGTCTTAATACACTCGGCAGAGGATGGTGCTCGGAGAAGCTGTTCCTGAGGGGATGGTTGTCGGCTCGGAGGTTTGACGGACTCGGAGTCCGCTGCGGTCAGCTCGCTTTCATTGTGTGCTGCGTCTGCGAGGCTGAGTCGGGCGGCGCCGTGGAAGTCCATAGCGGGGGTATTCCCTTCTGCCACTGGCGTGGGATGGTGAGTCTGTCGGGACCCTGGGGACTTGTGGAAACCGTGTGGTGATTTCTTTTCAACTTACAGTCCTTTAACATCTTTGGACTATTTTTACTGAGCCCATGGTCTGTTTTTTTTAAAATCAATTATGCTATTGTTTGCACTGTTGTAACTATATGTTGTAACTATGTGGTTTTGTGCAGGTCTTGTAGCTTTAGTTTTTGGTCTTGTTTGTCTGGTGGATTTGGAGCTCCTTTCCGGGGAATGTGCTAAAATGGTAGCGTGATATTAATAAGCAGCAGCCTCTCCGGACTCTGGATTGGGGATTGCCAAACGTTATGTGGATTTTCTGGTGTAGTCTGTTTTGTCTTATGCTTTTGTGATATCATTCTGGAGGGACATTGTCTCGTTTTTTAACTGCATTGCATTTGTGGTTTCTAAATGACAAATAAACTGAATATGAATCTGAAGAGGCAGATGCTGGCTGAACCTGTTGTGAGTGACTCGAATCCTGACACCCAAAGCCTTTCCAGCATCTACAACAGGGAATCCGACCTGTTCTTATGCCATGGACCCCTATCATTAACTGAGGGGTTTGTAGACCCCAGATTGGGAGCCCCGACCACACTCAACAGCAGGATAGCACACCATCCATTTGTTTGATCCAATTTGCTGCGCATGTCTTGTTTTAAACCCCATTCTATCAGTTTACTAATAGGAGTAGGGAGAGGAATATATTTCAGGGGTATAAGAATGCAGAGCAACTGTGGAATATTCAATGTCCAATAACTTTATATCTTTGTAGTTATTTTGAGTAGAAAATCGTTTAAAGTTGTTTCCTGCAACAACTCTGGGGCTCGGCCCAAAACTGAGCTTCTATAAAATATCTGCTCCTGCGACGGTTGGAGCCTGTGATCTATATTTTTGTGATGTGCTTTCGAGCTGATTGAGCTCATCTCTGCGAGAGTTTAGTGAGGCTTCAAGTAAAACTAGTGGCTTTGAGGCCAAGGAGCAAGCCCATGATTGGCTCAATTTTTCACCGATCTCGCTGATTAAACCACCAAGGAAGACTGCGGAAGGTGAGGGGGTGTTCAGTGGTCTTCACCAGCCTCTCGCTTGCTGCTGCACGTGACACTCTCTCTCTCGCTCGCTACATCCAAAGGAAGGTCCCTGTGTTTGGATGGTCTCTCTCCCTCCATGCTGCTGGAGGATGGTGCTGGAGCTCTGAGTTTTTGACAAGGTCTGATCCACGCGGTTCGACTCTCATTCACGTTATGATACACAGTCTGATCCACGCGGTTCGAGGACAGGACTCTCATTCACGTTATGATACACAGTCTGATCCACGCGGTTCGAGGACAGGACTCTCATTCACGTTATGATACACAGTCTGATCCACGCGGTTCGAGGACAGGACTCTCATTCACGTCACGTTATGATACACAGTCTGATCCACGCGGTTCGAGGACAGGACTCTCATTCAGGTCACGTTATGATACACAGTCTGATCCACGCGGTTCGAGGACAGGACTCTCATTCACGTTATGATACACAGTCTGATCCACGCGGTTCGAGGACAGGACTCTCATTCACGTTATGATACACAGTCTGATCCACGCGGTTCGAGGACAGGACTCTCATTCACGTTATGATACACAGTCTGATCCACGCGGTTCGAGGACAGGACTCTCATTCACGTCACGTTATGATACACAGTCTGATCCACGCGGTTCGAGGACAGGACTCTCATTCACGTTACGATACACAGTCTGATCCACGCGGTTCGAGGACAGGACTCTCATTCAGGTCACGTTATGATACACAGTCTGATCCACGCGGTTCGAGGACAGGACTCTCATTCACGTTATGATACACAGTCTGATCGACGCAGTTCGAGGACAGGACTCTCATTCACGTTATGATACACAGTCTGATCCACGCGGTTCGAGGACAGGACTCTCATTCACGTTATGATACACAGTCAGATCCACGCGGTTCGAGGACAGGACTCTCATTCACGTTATGATACACAGTCTGATCCACGCGGTTCGAGGACAGGACTCTCATTCACGTTATGATACACAGTCAGATACACGCGGTTCGAGGACAGGACTCTCATTCACGTTATGATACACAGTCTGATCCACGCGGTTCGAGGACAGGACTCTCATTCACGTTATGATACACAGTCTGATCCACGCGGTTCGAGGACAGGACTCTCATTCACGTTATGATACACAGTCTGATCCACGCGGTTCGAGGACAGGACTCTCATTCACGTTATGATACACAGTCTGATCCACGCGGTTCGAGGACAGGACTCTCATTCACGTTATGATACACAGTCTGATCCACGCGGTTCGAGGACAGGAATCTCATTCACGTCACGTTATGATACACAGTCTGATCCACGCGGTTCGAGGACAGGACTCTCATTCACGTCACGTTATGATACACAGTCTGATCCACGCGGTTCGAGGACAGGACTCTCATTCACGTTATGATACACAGTCTGATCCACGCGGTTCGAGGACAGGACTCTCATTCACGTTATGATACACAGTCTGATCCACGCGGTTCGAGGACAGGACTCTCATTCACGTCACGTTATGATACACAGTCTGATCCACGCGGTTCGAGGACAGGACTCTCATTCACGTTATGATACACAGTCTGATCCACACGGTTCGAGGACAGGACTCTCATTCAGGTCACGTTATGATACACAGTCTGATCCATGCGTTTCTAGGACAGGACTCTCATTCACGTCACGTTATGATACACAGTCTGATCCACGCGGTTCGAGGACAGGACTCTCATTCACGTTATGATACACAGTCTGATCCACGCGGTTCGAGGACAGGACTCTCATTCACGTCACGTTATGATACACAGTCTGATCCACGCGGTTCGAGGACAGGACTCTCATTCACGTTATGATACACAGTCTGATCCACGCGGTTCGAGGACAGGACTCTCATTCACGTCACGTTATGATACACAGTCTGATCCATGCGTTTCTAGGACAGGACTCTCATTCACGTTATGATACACAGTCTGATCCACACGGTTCGAGGACAGGACTCTCATTCACGTCACGTTATGATACACAGTCTGATCCATGCGTTTCTAGGACAGGACTCTCATTCACGTTATGATACACAGTCTGATCCACGCGGTTCGAGGACAGGACTCTCATTCACGTCACGTTATGATACACAGTCTGATCCACGCGGTTCGAGGACAGGACTCTCATTCACGTTATGATACACAGTCTGATCCACGCGGTTCGAGGAGAGGACTCTCATTCACGTTATGATACACAGTCTGATCCACGCGGTTTGAGGACAGGACTCTCATTCACGTTATGATACACAGTCTGATCCACGCGGTTCGAGGACAGGACACTCATTCACTTTATGATACACAGTCTGATCCACGCGGTTCGAGGACAGGACTCTCATTCACGTTATGATACACAGTCTGATCCACGCGGTTCGAGGACAGGACTCTGATTCACGTCACGTTATGATACACAGTCTAATCCACGCGGTTCGAGGACAGGACTCTCATTCACGTCACGTTATGATACACAGTCTGATCCACGCGGTTCGAGGACAGGACTCTCATTCAGGTCACGTTATGATACACAGTCTGATCCACGCGGTTCGAGGACAGGACTCTCATTCACGTTATGATACACAGTCTGATCCACGCGGTTCGAGGACAGGACTCTCATTCACGTCACGTTATGATACACAGTCTGGTCCACGCGGTTCGAGGACAGGACTCTCATTCACGTTATGATACACAGTCTGATCCACGCGATTCGAGGACAGGACTCTGATTCACGTTATGATACACAGTCTGATCCACGTGGTTCTAGGACAGGACTCTCATTCACGTCACGTTATGATACACAGTCTGATCCACGCGGTTCGAGGACAGGACTCTCATTCACGTTATGATACACAGTCTGATCCACGCGGTTCGAGGACAGGACTCTCATTCAGGTCACGTTATGATACACAGTCTGATCCACGCGGTTCGAGGACAGAACTCTCATTCACGTCACGTTATGATACACAGTCTGATCCACGCGGTTCGAGGACAGGACTCTCATTCACGTTATGATACACAGTCTGATACACGCGGTTCGAGGACAGGACTCTCATTCACGTTATGATACACAGTCTGATCCACGCGGTTCGAGGACAGGACTCTCATTCACGTTATGATACACAGTCTGATCCATGCGTTTCTAGGACAGGACTCTCATTCACGTTATGATACACAGTCTGATCCACGCGGTTCGAGGACAGGACTCTCATTCACGTCACGTTATGATACACAGTCTGATCCACGCGGTTCGAGGACAGGACTCTCATTCACGTTATGATACACAGTCTGATCCACGCGGTTCGAGGACAGGACTCTCATTCACGTTATGATACACAGTCTGATCCACGCGGTTCGAGGACAGGACTCTCATTCACGTCACGTTATGATACACAGTCTGATCCACGCGGTTCGAGGACAGGACTCTCATTCAGGTCACGCTATGATACACAGTCTGATCCACGCGGTTCGAGGACAGGACTCTCATTCACGTCACGTTATGATACACAGTCTGATCCACGCGGTTCGAGGACAGGACTCTCATTCACGTCACGTTATGATACACAGTCTGATCCACGCGGTTCGAGGACAGGACACTCATTCACGTTATGATACACAGTCTGATCCACGCGGTTCGAGGACAGGACTCTCATTCACGTCACGTTATGATACACAGTCTGATCCAAGCGGTTCGAGGACAGGACACTCATTCACGTTATGATACACAGTCTGATCCACGCGGTTCGAGGACAGGACTCTCATTCACGTCACGTTATGATACACAGTCTGATCCACGCGGTTCGAGGACAGGACACTCATTCACGTTATGATACACAGTCTGATCCACGCGGTTCGAGGACAGGACTCTCATTCACGTCACGTTATGATACACAGTCTGATCCACGTGGTTCGAGGACAGGACTCTCATTCAGGTCACGTTATGATACACAGTCTGATCCACGCGGTTCGAGGACAGGACTCTCATTCACGGTATGATACACAGTCTGATCCACGCGGTTCGAGGACAGGACTCTCATTCACGTTATGATACACAGTCTGATCCACGCGGTTCGAGGACAGGACACTCATTCACGTTATGATACACAGTCTGATCCACGTGGTTCGAGGACAGGACACTCATTCACGCTATGATACACAGTCTGATCCACGCGGTTTGAGGACAGGACTCTCATTCACGTCACGTTATGATACACAGTCTGATCCACGCGGTTCGAGGACAGGACTCTCATTCACGTTATGATACACAGTCTGATCCACGCGGTTCGAGGACAGGACTCTCATTCACGTTATGATACACAGTTTGATCCACGTGGTTCGAGGACAGGACACTCATTCACGTCACGTTATGATACACAGTCTGATCCACGCGGTTCGAGGACAGGACACTCATTCACGTTATGATACACAGTCTGATCCACGCGGTTCGAGGACAGGACTCTCATTCACGTTATGATACACAGTCTGATCCACGCGGTTCGAGGACAGGACTCTCATTCACGTCACGTTATGATACACAGTCTGATCCACGCGGTTCGAGGACAGGACACTCATTCACGTTATGATACACAGTCTGATCCACGCGGTTCGAGGACAGGACTCTCATTCAGGTCACGTTATGATACACAGTCTGATCCACGCGGTTCGAGGACAGGACTCTCATTCACGTCACGTTATGATACACAGTCTGATCCACGCGGTTCGAGGACAGGACTCTCATTCACGTCACGTTATGATACACAGTCTGATCCACGCGGTTCGAGGACAGGACACTCATTCACGTTATGATACACAGTCTGATCCACGCGGTTCGAGGACAGGACTCTCATTCACGTCACGTTATGATACACAGTCTGATCCACGCGGTTCGAGGACAGGACACTCATTCACGTTATGATACACAGTCTGATCCACGCGGTTCGAGGACAGGACTCTCATTCACGTTATGATACACAGTCTGATCCACGCGGTTCGAGGAGAGGACTCTCATTCACGTTATGATACACAGTCTGATCCACGCGGTTTGAGGACAGGACTCTCATTCACGTTATGATACACAGTCTGATCCACGCGGTTCGAGGACAGGACACTCATTCACGTTATGATACACAGTCTGATCCACGCGGTTCGAGGACAGGACTCTCATTCACGTCACGTTATGATACACAGTCTGATCCACGCGGTTCGAGGACAGGACTCTCATTCACGTTATGATACACAGTCTGATCCACGCGGTTCGAGGACAGGACTCTCATTCACGTTATGATACACAGTTTGATCCACGTGGTTCGAGGACAGGACTCTCATTCACGTTATGATACACAGTCTGATCCACGCGGTTCGAGGACAGGACTCTCATTCACGTCACGTTATGATACACAGTCTGATCCACGCGGTTCGAGGACAGGACTCTCATTCACGTTATGATACACAGTCTGATCCACACGGTTCGAGGACAGGACTCTCATTCAGGTCACGTTATGATACACAGTCTGATCCATGCGTTTCTAGGACAGGACTCTAATTCACGTTATGATACACAGTCTGATCCACGCGGTTCGAGGACAGGACTCTCATTCACGTCACGTTATGATACACAGTCTGATCCATGCGTTTCTAGGACAGGACTCTCATTCACGTTATGATACACAGTCTGATCCACGCGGTTCGAGGACAGGACTCTCATTCACGTTATGATACACAGTCTGATCCACGCGGTTCGAGGACAGGACTCTCATTCACGTTATGATACACAGTCTGATCCACGCGGTTCGAGGACAGGAATCTCATTCACGTCACGTTATGATACACAGTCTGATCCACGCGGTTCGAGGACAGGACTCTCATTCACGTCACGTTATGATACACAGTCTGATCCACGCGGTTCGAGGACAGGACTCTCATTCACGTTATGATACACAGTCTGATCCACGCGGTTCGAGGACAGGACTCTCATTCACGTTATGATACACAGTCTGATCCACGCGGTTCGAGGACAGGACTCTCATTCACGTCACGTTATGATACACAGTCTGATCCACGCGGTTCGAGGACAGGACTCTCATTCACGTTATGATACACAGTCTGATCCACACGGTTCGAGGACAGGACTCTCATTCAGGTCACGTTATGATACACAGTCTGATCCATGCGTTTCTAGGACAGGACTCTCATTCACGTCACGTTATGATACACAGTCTGATCCACGCGGTTCGAGGACAGGACTCTCATTCACGTTATGATACACAGTCTGATCCACGCGGTTCGAGGACAGGACTCTCATTCACGTCACGTTATGATACACAGTCTGATCCACGCGGTTCGAGGACAGGACTCTCATTCACGTTATGATACACAGTCTGATCCACGCGGTTCGAGGACAGGACTCTCATTCACGTCACGTTATGATACACAGTCTGATCCATGCGTTTCTAGGACAGGACTCTCATTCACGTTATGATACACAGTCTGATCCACACGGTTCGAGGACAGGACTCTCATTCACGTCACGTTATGATACAGAGTCTGATCCATGCGTTTCTAGGACAGGACTCTCATTCACGTTATGATACACAGTCTGATCCACGCGGTTCGAGGACAGGACTCTCATTCACGTCACGTTATGATACACAGTCTGATCCACGCGGTTCGAGGACAGGACTCTCATTCACGTTATGATACACAGTCTGATCCACGCGGTTCGAGGAGAGGACTCTCATTCACGTTATGATACACAGTCTGATCCACGCGGTTTGAGGACAGGACTCTCATTCACGTTATGATACACAGTCTGATCCACGCGGTTCGAGGACAGGACACTCATTCACTTTATGATACACAGTCTGATCCACGCGGTTCGAGGACAGGACTCTCATTCACGTTATGATACACAGTCTGATCCACGCGGTTCGAGGACAGGACTCTGATTCACGTCACGTTATGATACACAGTCTAATCCACGCGGTTCGAGGACAGGACTCTCATTCACGTCACGTTATGATACACAGTCTGATCCACGCGGTTCGAGGACAGGACTCTCATTCAGGTCACGTTATGATACACAGTCTGATCCACGCGGTTCGAGGACAGGACTCTCATTCACGTTATGATACACAGTCTGATCCACGCGGTTCGAGGACAGGACTCTCATTCACGTCACGTTATGATACACAGTCTGGTCCACGCGGTTCGAGGACAGGACTCTCATTCACGTTATGATACACAGTCTGATCCACGCGATTCGAGGACAGGACTCTGATTCACGTTATGATACACAGTCTGATCCACGTGGTTCTAGGACAGGACTCTCATTCACGTCACGTTATGATACACAGTCTGATCCACGCGGTTCGAGGACAGGACTCTCATTCACGTTATGATACACAGTCTGATCCACGCGGTTCGAGGACAGGACTCTCATTCAGGTCACGTTATGATACACAGTCTGATCCACGCGGTTCGAGGACAGAACTCTCATTCACGTCACGTTATGATACACAGTCTGATCCACGCGGTTCGAGGACAGGACTCTCATTCACGTTATGATACACAGTCTGATACACGCGGTTCGAGGACAGGACTCTCATTCACGTTATGATACACAGTCTGATCCACGCGGTTCGAGGACAGGACTCTCATTCACGTTATGATACACAGTCTGATCCATGCGTTTCTAGGACAGGACTCTCATTCACGTTATGATACACAGTCTGATCCACGCGGTTCGAGGACAGGACTCTCATTCACGTCACGTTATGATACACAGTCTGATCCACGCGGTTCGAGGACAGGACTCTCATTCAGGTGACGTTATGATACACAGTCTGATCCACGCGGTTCGAGGACAGGACTCTCATTCACGTTATGATACACAGTCTGATCCACGCGGTTCGAGGACAGGACTCTCATTCACGTTATGATACACAGTCTGATCCACGCGGTTCGAGGACAGGACTCTCATTCACGTCACGTTATGATACACAGTCTGATCCACGCGGTTCGAGGACAGGACTCTCATTCAAGTTATGATTCACAGTCTGATCCACGTGGTTCGAGGACAGGACTCTCATTCAGGTCACGTTATGATACACAGTCTGATCCACGCGGTTCGAGGACAGGACTCTCATTCACGGTATGATACACAGTCTGATCCACGCGGTTCGAGGACAGGACTCTCATTCACGTTATGATACACAGTCTGATCCACGCGGTTCGAGGACAGGACACTCATTCACGTTATGATACACAGTCTGATCCACGTGGTTCGAGGACAGGACACTCATTCACGCTATGATACACAGTCTGATCCACGCGGTTTGAGGACAGGACTCTCATTCACGTCACGTTATGATACACAGTCTGATCCACGCGGTTCGAGGACAGGACTCTCATTCACGTTATGATACACAGTCTGATCCACGCGGTTCGAGGACAGGACTCTCATTCACGTTATGATACACAGTTTGATCCACGTGGTTCGAGGACAGGACACTCATTCACGTCACGTTATGATACACAGTCTGATCCACGCGGTTCGAGGACAGGACACTCATTCACGTTATGATACACAGTCTGATCCACACGGTTCGAGGACAGGACTCTCATTCACGTTATGATACACAGTCTGATCCACGCGGTTCGAGGACAGGACTCTCATTCACGTCACGTTATGATACACAGTCTGATCCACGCGGTTCGAGGACAGGACACTCATTCACGTTATGATACACAGTCTGATCCACGCGGTTCGAGGACAGGACTCTCATTCAGGTCACGTTATGATACACAGTCTGATCCACGCGGTTCGAGGACAGGACTCTCATTCACGTCACGTTATGATACACAGTCTGATCCACGCGGTTCGAGGACAGGACTCTCATTCACGTCACGTTATGATACACAGTCTGATCCACGCGGTTCGAGGACAGGACACTCATTCACGTTATGATACACAGTCTGATCCACGCGGTTCGAGGACAGGACTCTCATTCACGTCACGTTATGATACACAGTCTGATCCACGCGGTTCGAGGACAGGACACTCATTCACGTTATGATACACAGTCTGATCCACGCGGTTCGAGGACAGGACTCTCATTCACGTTATGATACACAGTCTGATCCACGCGGTTCGAGGAGAGGACTCTCATTCACGTTATGATACACAGTCTGATCCACGCGGTTTGAGGACAGGACTCTCATTCACGTTATGATACACAGTCTGATCCACGCGGTTCGAGGACAGGACACTCATTCACGTTATGATACACAGTCTGATCCACGCGGTTCGAGGACAGGACTCTCATTCACGTCACGTTATGATACACAGTCTGATCCACGCGGTTCGAGGACAGGACTCTCATTCACGTTATGATACACAGTCTGATCCACGCGGTTCGAGGACAGGACTCTCATTCACGTTATGATACACAGTTTGATCCACGTGGTTCGAGGACAGGACACTCATTCACGTCACGTTATGATACACAGTCTGATCCACGCGGTTCGAGGACAGGACTCTCATTCACGTTATGATACACAGTCTGATCCACGCGGTTCGAGGACAGGACTCTCATTCACGTCACGTTATGATACACAGTCTGATCCACGCGGTTCGAGGACAGGACTCTCATTCACGTTATGATACACAGTCTGATCCACACGGTTCGAGGACAGGACTCTCATTCAGGTCACGTTATGATACACAGTCTGATCCATGCGTTTCTAGGACAGGACTCTAATTCACGTTATGATACACAGTCTGATCCACGCGGTTCGAGGACAGGACTCTCATTCACGTCACGTTATGATACACAGTCTGATCCATGCGTTTCTAGGACAGGACTCTCATTCACGTTATGATACACAGTCTGATCCACACGGTACGAGGACAGGACTCTCATTCACGTCACGTTATGATACACAGTCTGATCCATGCGTTTCTAGGACAGGACTCTCATTCACGTTATGATACACAGTCTGATCCACGCGGTTCGAGGACAGGACTCTCATTCACGTCACGTTATGATACACAGTCTAATCCACGCGGTTCGAGGACAGGACTCTCATTCACGTTATGATACACAGTCTGATCCACGCGGTTCGAGGACAGGACTCTCATTCACGTTATGATACACAGTCTGATCCACGCGGTTTGAGGACAGGACTCTCATTCACGTTATGATACACAGTCTCATCCACGCGGTTCGAGGACAGGACTCTCATTCACGTTATGATACACAGTCTGATCCACGCGGTTCGAGGACAGGACTCTCATTCACGTCACGTTATGATACACAGTCTGATCCACGCGGTTTGAGGACAGGACTCTCATTCACGTCACGTTATGATACACAGTCTGATCCACGCGGTTCGAGGACAGGACTCTCATTCAGGTCACGTTATGATACACAGTCTGATCCACGCGGTTCGAGGACAGGACTCTCATTCACGTCACGTTATGATACACAGTCTGATCCACGAGGTTCGAGGACAGGACTCTCATTCACGTCACGTTATGATACACAGTCTGATCCACGCGGTTCGAGGACAGGAGTCTCATTCAGGTCACGTTATGATACACAGTCTGATCCACGCGGTTCGAGGACAGGACTCTCATTCACGTCACGTTATGATACACAGTCTGATCCACGCGGTTCGAGGACAGGACACTCATTCACGTTATGATACACAGTCTGATCCACGCGGTTCGAGGACAGGACTCTCATTCACGTCACGTTATGATACACAGTCTGATCCACGTGGTTCGAGGACAGGACTCTCATTCACGTTATGATACACAGTCTGATCCACGCGGTTCGAGGACAGGACTCTCATTCACGTTATGATACACAGTCTGATCCACGCGGTTCGAGGACAGGACTCTCATTCACGTTATGATACACAGTCTGATCCACGCGGTTCGAGGACAGGACTCTCATTCACGTCACGTTATGATACACAGTCTGATCCACGAGGTTCGAGGACAGGACTCTCATTCACGTCACGTTATGATACACAGTCTGATCCACGCGGTTCGAGGACAGGACTCTCATTCACGTTATGATACACAGTCTGATCCACGCGGTTCGAGGACAGGACTCTCATTCACGTCACGTTATGATACACAGTCTGATCCACGCGGTTCGAGGACAGGACTCTCATTCACGTCACGTTATGATACACAGTCTGATCCACGCGGTTCGAGGACAGGACTCTCATTCAAGTCACGTTATGATACACAGTCTGATACACGCGGTTCGAGGACAGGACTCTCATTCACGTCACGTTATGATACACAGTCTGATCCACGCGGTTCGAGGACAGGTCTGTCATTCACGTTATGATACACAGTCTGATCCACGCGGTTCGAGGACAGGACTCTCATTCACGTCACGTTATGATACACAGTCTGATCCACGCGGTTCGAGGACAGGACTCTCATTCACGTCACGTTATGATACACAGTCTGATCCACGCGGTTCGAGGACAGGACTCTCATTCACGTTATGATACACATTCTGATCCACGCGGTTCGAGGACAGGACTCTCACTCAGGTCACGTTATGATACACAGTCTGATCCACGCGGTTCGAGGACAGGACTCTCATTCACGTTATGATTCACAGTCTGATCCACGTGGTTCGAGGACAGGACTCTCATTCAGGTCACGTTATGATACACAGTCTGATCCACGTGGTTCGAGGACAGGACACTCATTCACGTTATGATACACAGTCTGATCCACGTGGTTCGAGGACAGGACACTCATTCACGTTATGATACACAGTCTGATCCACGCGGTTTGAGGACAGGACTCTCATTCACGTCACGTTATGATACACAGTCTGATCCACGCGGTTCGAGGACAGGACTCTCATTCACATTATGATACACAGTCTGATCCACGCGGTTCGAGGACAGGACTCTCATTCACGTTATGATACACAGTTTGATCCACGTGGTTCGAGGACAGGACACTCATTCACGTCACGTTATGATACACAGTCTGATCCACGCGGTTCGAGGACAGGACACTCATTCACGTTATGATACACAGTCTGATCCACGCGGTTCGAGGACAGGACTCTCATTCACGTTATGATACACAGTCTGATCCACGCGGTTCGAGGACAGGACTCTCATTCACGTCACGTTATGATACACAGTCTGATCCACGCGGTTCGAGGACAGGACACTCATTCACGTTATGATACACAGTCTGATCCACGCGGTTCGATGACAGGACACTCATTCACGTTATGATACACAGTCTGATCCACGCGGTTCGAGGACAGGACTCTCATTCACGTTATGATACACAGTCTGATCCACGCGGTTCGAGGACAGGACTCTCATTCACGTTATGATACACAGTCTGATCCACGCGGTTCGAGGACAGGACTCTCATTCACGTCACGTTATGATACACAGTCTGATCCACGCGGTTCGAGGACAGGACTCTCATTCACGTCACGTTATGATACACAGTCTGATCCACGCGGTTCGATGACAGGACACTCATTCACGTTATGATACACAGTCTGATCCACGCGGTTCGAGGACAGGACTCTCATTCACGTTATGATACACAGTCTGATCCACGCGGTTCGAGGACAGGACTCTCATTCACGTCACGTTATGATACACAGTCTGATCCACGCGGTTCGAGGACAGGACTCTCATTCACGTCACGTTATGATACACAGTCTGATCCACGCGGTTCGAGGACAGGACTCTCATTCACGTTATGATACACAGTCTGATCCACGCGGTTCGAGGACAGGACTCTCATTCACGTTATGATACACAGTCTGATCCACGCGGTTCGAGGACAGGACTCTCATTCACGTCACGTTATGATACACAGTCTGATCCACGCGGTTCGAGGACAGGACTCTCATTCACGTTATGATACACAGTCTGATCCACACGGTTCGAGGACAGGACTCTCATTCAGGTCACGTTATGATACACAGTCTGATCCATGCGTTTCTAGGACAGGACTCTCATTCACGTTATGATACACAGTCTGATCCACGCGGTTCGAGGACAGGACTCTCATTCACGTCACGTTATGATACACAGTCTGATCCATGCGTTTCTAGGACAGGACTCTCATTCACGTTATGATACACAGTCTGATCCACACGGTACGAGGACAGGACTCTCATTCACGTCACGTTATGATACACAGTCTGATCCATGCGTTTCTAGGACAGGACTCTCATTCACGTTATGATACACAGTCTGATCCAAGCGGTTCGAGGACAGGACTCTCATTCACGTCACGTTATGATACACAGTCTAATCCACGCGGTTCGAGGACAGGACTCTCATTCACGTTATGATACACAGTCTGATCCACGCGGTTCGAGGACAGGACTCTCATTCACGTTATGATACACAGTCTGATCCACGCGGTTTGAGGACAGGACTCTCATTCACGTTATGATACACAGTCTCATCCACGCGGTTCGAGGACAGGACTCTCATTCACGTTATGATACACAGTCTGATCCACGCGGTTCGAGGACAGGACTCTCATTCACGTCACGTTATGATACACAGTCTGATCCACGCGGTTTGAGGACAGGACTCTCATTCACGTCACGTTATGATACACAGTCTGATCCACGCGGTTCGAGGACAGGACTCTCATTCAGGTCACGTTATGATACACAGTCTGATCCACGCGGTTCGAGGACAGGACTCTCATTCACGTCACGTTATGATACACAGTCTGATCCACGCGGTTCGAGGACAGGACTCTCATTCACGTCACGTTATGATACACAGTCTGATCCACGCGGTTCGAGGACAGGAGTCTCATTCAGGTCACGTTATGATACACAGTCTGATCCACGCGGTTCGAGGACAGGACTCTCATTCACGTCACGTTATGATACACAGTCTGATCCACGCGGTTTGAGGACAGGACTCTCATTCACGTCACGTTATGATACACAGTCTGATCCACGCGGTTCGAGGACAGGACTCTCATTCATGTCACGTTATGGTACACAGTCTGATCCACGCGGTTCGAGGACAGGACTCTCATTCACGTCACGTTATGATACACAGTCTGATCCACGCGGTTCGAGGACAGGACTCTCATTCACGTTATGATACACAGTCTGATCCACACGGTTCGAGGACAGGACTCTCATTCAGGTCACGTTATGATACACAGTCTGATCCATGCGTTTCTAGGACAGGACTCTCATTCACGTTATGATACACAGTCTGATCCACGCGGTTCAAGGACAGGACTGTCATTCACGTCACGTTATGATACACAGTCTGATCCATGCGTTTCTAGGACAGGACTCTCATTCACGTTATGATACACAGTCTGATCCACACGGTACGAGGACAGGACTCTCATTCACGTCACGTTATGATACACAGTCTGATCCATGCGTTTCTAGGACAGGACTCTCATTCACGTTATGATACACAGTCTGATCCACGCGGTTCGAGGACAGGACTCTCATTCACGTCACGTTATGATACACAGTCTGATCCACGCGGTTCGATGACAGGACACTCATTCACGTTATGATACACAGTCTGATCCACGCGGTTCGAGGACAGGACTCTCATTCACGTTATGATACACAGTCTGATCCACGCGGTTCGAGGACAGGACTCTCATTCACGTCACGTTATGATACACAGTCTGATCCACGCGGTTCGAGGACAGGACTCTCATTCACGTCACGTTATGATACACAGTCTGATCCACGCGGTTCGAGGACAGGACTCTCATTCACGTTATGATACACAGTCTGATCCACGCGGTTCGAGGACAGGACTCTCATTCACGTTATGATACACAGTCTGATCCACGCGGTTCGAGGACAGGACTCTCATTCACGTCATGTTATGATACACAGTCTGATCCACGCGGTTCGAGGACAGGACTCTCATTCACGTTATGATACACAGTCTGATCCACACGGTTCGAGGACAGGACTCTCATTCAGGTCACGTTATGATACACAGTCTGATCCATGCGTTTCTAGGACAGGACTCTCATTCACGTTATGATACACAGTCTGATCCACGCGGTTCGAGGACAGGACTCTCATTCACGTTATGATACACAGTCTGATCCACGCGGTTCGAGGACAGGACTCTCATTCACGTTATGATACACAGTCTGATCCACGCGGTTCGAGGACAGGACTCTCATTCACGTCACGTTATGATACACAGTCTGATCCACGCGGTTCGAGGACAGGACTCTCATTCACGTCACGTTATGATACACAGTCTGATCCACGCGGTTCGAGGACAGGACTCTCATTCACGTCACGTTATGATACACAGTCTGATCCACGCGGTTCGAGGACAGGACTCTCATTCACGTTATGATACACAGTCTGATCCACGCGGTTCGAGGACAGGACTCTCATTCACGTTATGATACACAGTCTGATCCACGCGGTTCGAGGACAGGACTCTCATTCACGTCACGTTATGATACACAGTCTGATCCACGCGGTTCGAGGACAGGACTCTCATTCAGGTTATGATACACAGTCTGATCCACACGGTTCGAGGACAGGACTCTCATTCAGGTCACGTTATGATACACAGTCTGATCCATGCGTTTCTAGGACAGGACTCTCATTCACGTTATGATACACAGTCTGATCCACGCGGTTCGAGGACAGGACTCTCATTCACGTCACGTTATGATACACAGTCTGATCCATGCGTTTCTAGGACAGGACTCTCATTCACGTTATGATACACAGTCTGATCCACACGGTACGAGGACAGGACTCTCATTCACGTCACGTTATGATACACAGTCTGATCCATGCGTTTCTAGGACAGGACTCTCATTCACGTTATGATACACAGTCTGATCCAAGCGGTTCGAGGACAGGACTCTCATTCACGTCACGTTATGATACACAGTCTAATCCACGCGGTTCGAGGACAGGACTCTCATTCACGTTATGATACACAGTCTGATCCACGCGGTTCGAGGACAGGACTCTCATTCACGTTATGATACACAGTCTGATCCACGCGGTTTGAGGACAGGACTCTCATTCACGTTATGATACACAGTCTCATCCACGCGGTTCGAGGACAGGACTCTCATTCACGTTATGATACACAGTCTGATCCACGCGGTTCGAGGACAGGACTCTCATTCACGTCACGTTATGATACACAGTCTGATCCACGCGGTTTGAGGACAGGACTCTCATTCACGTCACGTTATGATACACAGTCTGATCCACGCGGTTCGAGGACAGGACTCTCATTCAGGTCACGTTATGATACACAGTCTGATCCACGCGGTTCGAGGACAGGACTCTCATTCACGTCACGTTATGATACACAGTCTGATCCACGCGGTTCGAGGACAGGACTCTCATTCACGTCACGTTATGATACACAGTCTGATCCACGCGGTTTGAGGACAGGACTCTCATTCACGTCACGTTATGATACACAGTCTGATCCACGCGGTTCGAGGACAGGACTCTCATTCATGTCACGTTATGGTACACAGTCTGATCCACGCGGTTCGAGGACAGGACTCTCATTCACGTCACGTTATGATACACAGTCTGATCCACGCGGTTCGAGGACAGGACTCTCATTCACGTTATGATACACAGTCTGATCCACACGGTTCGAGGACAGGACTCTCATTCAGGTCACGTTATGATACACAGTCTGATCCATGCGTTTCTAGGACAGGACTCTCATTCACGTTATGATACACAGTCTGATCCACGCGGTTCAAGGACAGGACTGTCATTCACGTCACGTTATGATACACAGTCTGATCCATGCGTTTCTAGGACAGGACTCTCATTCACGTTATGATACACAGTCTGATCCACACGGTACGAGGACAGGACTCTCATTCACGTCACGTTATGATACACAGTCTGATCCATGCGTTTCTAGGACAGGACTCTCATTCACGTTATGATACACAGTCTGATCCACGCGGTTCGAGGACAGGACTCTCATTCACGTCACGTTATGATACACAGTCTGATCCACGCGGTTCGATGACAGGACACTCATTCACGTTATGATACACAGTCTGATCCACGCGGTTCGAGGACAGGACTCTCATTCACGTTATGATACACAGTCTGATCCACGCGGTTCGAGGACAGGACTCTCATTCACGTCACGTTATGATACACAGTCTGATCCACGCGGTTCGAGGACAGGGCTCTCATTCACGTCACGTTATGATACACAGTCTGATCCACGCGGTTCGAGGACAGGACTCTCATTCACGTTATGATACACAGTCTGATCCACGCGGTTCGAGGACAGGACTCTCATTCACGTTATGATACACAGTCTGATCCACGCGGTTCGAGGACAGGACTCTCATTCACGTCACGTTATGATACACAGTCTGATCCACGCGGTTCGAGGACAGGACTCTCATTCACGTTATGATACACAGTCTGATCCACACGGTTCGAGGACAGGACTCTCATTCAGGTCACGTTATGATACACAGTCTGATCCATGCGTTTCTAGGACAGGACTCTCATTCACGTTATGATACACAGTCTGATCCACGCGGTTCGAGGACAGGACTCTCATTCACGTCACGTTATGATAGACAGTCTGATCCATGCGTTTCTAGGACAGGACTCTCATTCACGTTATGATACACAGTCTGATCCACACGGTACGAGGACAGGACTCTCATTCACGTCACGTTATGATACACAGTCTGATCCATGCGTTTCTAGGACAGGACTCTCATTCACGTTATGATACACAGTCTGATCCAAGCGGTTCGAGGACAGGACTCTCATTCACGTCACGTTATGATACACAGTCTAATCCACGCGGTTCGAGGACAGGACTCTCATTCACGTTATGATACACAGTCTGATCCACGCGGTTCGAGGACAGGACTCTCATTCACGTTATGATACACAGTCTGATCCACGCGGTTTGAGGACAGGACTCTCATTCACGTTATGATACACAGTCTCATCCACGCGGTTCGAGGACAGGACTCTCATTCACGTTATGATACACAGTCTGATCCACGCGGTTCGAGGACAGGACTCTCATTCACGTCACGTTATGATACACAGTCTGATCCACGCGGTTTGAGGACAGGACTCTCATTCACGTCACGTTATGATACACAGTCTGATCCACGCGGTTCGAGGACAGGACTCTCATTCAGGTCACGTTATGATACACAGTCTGATCCACGCGGTTCGAGGACAGGACTCTCATTCACGTCACGTTATGATACACAGTCTGATCCACGCGGTTCGAGGACAGGACTCTCATTCACGTCACGTTATGATACACAGTCTGATCCACGCGGTTCGAGGACAGGAGTCTCATTCAGGTCACGTTATGATACACAGTCTGATCCACGCGGTTCGAGGACAGGACTCTCATTCACGTCACGTTATGATACACAGTCTGATCCACGCGGTTTGAGGACAGGACTCTCATTCACGTCACGTTATGATACACAGTCTGATCCACGCGGTTCGAGGACAGGACTCTCATTCATGTCACGTTATGGTACACAGTCTGATCCACGCGGTTCGAGGACAGGACTCTCATTCACGTCACGTTATGATACACAGTCTGATCCACGCGGTTCGAGGACAGGACTCTCATTCACGTTATGATACACAGTCTGATCCACACGGTTCGAGGACAGGACTCTCATTCAGGTCACGTTATGATACACAGTCTGATCCATGCGTTTCTAGGACAGGACTCTCATTCACGTTATGATACACAGTCTGATCCACGCGGTTCAAGGACAGGACTGTCATTCACGTCACGTTATGATACACAGTCTGATCCATGCGTTTCTAGGACAGGACTCTCATTCACGTTATGATACACAGTCTGATCCACACGGTACGAGGACAGGACTCTCATTCACGTCACGTTATGATACACAGTCTGATCCATGCGTTTCTAGGACAGGACTCTCATTCACGTTATGATACACAGTCTGATCCAAGCGGTTCGAGGACAGGACTCTCATTCACGTCACGTTATGATACACAGTCTAATCCACGCGGTTCGAGGACAGGACTCTCATTCACGTTATGATACACAGTCTGATCCACGCGGTTCGAGGACAGGACTCTCATTCACGTTATGATACACAGTCTGATCCACGCGGTTTGAGGACAGGACTCTCATTCACGTTATGATACACAGTCTCATCCACGCGGTTCGAGGACAGGACTCTCATTCACGTTATGATACACAGTCTGATCCACGCGGTTCGAGGACAGGACTCTCATTCACGTCACGTTATGATACACAGTCTGATCCACGCGGTTTGAGGACAGGACTCTCATTCACGTCACGTTATGATACACAGTCTGATCCACGCGGTTCGAGGACAGGACTCTCATTCAGGTCACGTTATGATACACAGTCTGATCCACGCGGTTCGAGGACAGGACTCTCATTCACGTCACGTTATGATACACAGTCTGATCCACGCGGTTCGAGGACAGGACTCTCATTCACGTCACGTTATGATACACAGTCTGATCCACGCGGTTCGAGGACAGGAGTCTCATTCAGGTCACGTTATGATACACAGTCTGATCCACGCGGTTCGAGGACAGGACTCTCATTCACGTCACGTTATGATACACAGTCTGATCCACGCGGTTTGAGGACAGGACTCTCATTCACGTCACGTTATGATACACAGTCTGATCCACGCGGTTCGAGGACAGGACTCTCATTCATGTCACGTTATGGTACACAGTCTGATCCACGCGGTTCGAGGACAGGACTCTCATTCACGTCACGTTATGATACACAGTCTGATCCACGCGGTTCGAGGACAGGACTCTCATTCACGTTATGATACACAGTCTGATCCACACGGTTCGAGGACAGGACTCTCATTCAGGTCACGTTATGATACACAGTCTGATCCATGCGTTTCTAGGACAGGACTCTCATTCACGTTATGATACACAGTCTGATCCACGCGGTTCAAGGACAGGACTGTCATTCACGTCACGTTATGATACACAGTCTGATCCATGCGTTTCTAGGACAGGACTCTCATTCACGTTATGATACACAGTCTGATCCACACGGTACGAGGACAGGACTCTCATTCACGTCACGTTATGATACACAGTCTGATCCATGCGTTTCTAGGACAGGACTCTCATTCACGTTATGATACACAGTCTGATCCAAGCGGTTCGAGGACAGGACTCTCATTCACGTCACGTTATGATACACAGTCTAATCCACGCGGTTCGAGGACAGGACTCTCATTCACGTTATGATACACAGTCTGATCCACGCGGTTCGAGGACAGGACTCTCATTCACGTTATGATACACAGTCTGATCCACGCGGTTTGAGGACAGGACTCTCATTCACGTTATGATACACAGTCTCATCCACGCGGTTCGAGGACAGGACTCTCATTCACGTTATGATACACAGTCTGATCCACGCGGTTCGAGGACAGGACTCTCATTCACGTCACGTTATGATACACAGTCTGATCCACGCGGTTTGAGGACAGGACTCTCATTCACGTCACGTTATGATACACAGTCTGATCCACGCGGTTCGAGGACAGGACTCTCATTCAGGTCACGTTATGATACACAGTCTGATCCACGCGGTTCGAGGACAGGACTCTCATTCACGTCACGTTATGATACACAGTCTGATCCACGCGGTTCGAGGACAGGACTCTCATTCACGTCACGTTATGATACACAGTCTGATCCACGCGGTTCGAGGACAGGAGTCTCATTCAGGTCACGTTATGATACACAGTCTGATCCACGCGGTTCGAGGACAGGACTCTCATTCACGTCACGTTATGATACACAGTCTGATCCACGCGGTTTGAGGACAGGACTCTCATTCACGTCACGTTATGATACACAGTCTGATCCACGCGGTTCGAGGACAGGACTCTCATTCAGGTCACGTTATGATACACAGTCTGATCCACGCGGTTCGAGGACAGGACTCTCATTCACGTTATGATACACAGTCTGATCCACGCGGTTCGAGGACAGGACTCTCATTCACGTCACGTTATGATACACAGTCTGATCCACGCGGTTCGAGGACAGGACTCTCATTCAGGTCACGCTATGATACACAGTCTGATCCACGCGGTTCGAGGACAGGACTCTCATTCACGTCACGTTATGATACACAGTCTGATCCACGCGGTTCGAGGACAGGACTCTCATTCACGTCACGTTATGATACACAGTCTGATCCACGCGGTTCGAGGACAGGACACTCATTCACGTTATGATACACAGTCTGATCCACGCGGTTCGAGGACAGGACTCTCATTCACGTCACGTTATGATACACAGTCTGATCCAAGCGGTTCGAGGACAGGACACTCATTCACGTTATGATACACAGTCTGATCCACGCGGTTCGAGGACAGGACTCTCATTCACGTCACGTTATGATACACAGTCTGATCCACGCGGTTCGAGGACAGGACACTCATTCACGTTATGATACACAGTCTGATCCACGCGGTTCGAGGACAGGACTCTCATTCACGTCACGTTATGATACACAGTCTGATCCACGTGGTTCGAGGACAGGACTCTCATTCACGTTATGATACACAGTCTGATCCACGCGGTTCGAGGACAGGACTCTCATTCACGTTATGATACACAGTCTGATCCACGCGGTTCGAGGACAGGACTCTCATTCACGTTATGATACACAGTCTGATCCACGCGGTTCGAGGACAGGACTCTCATTCACGTCACGTTATGATACACAGTCTGATCCACGAGGTTCGAGGACAGGACTCTCATTCACGTCACGTTATGATACACAGTCTGATCCACGCGGTTCGAGGACAGGACTCTCATTCACGTTATGATACACAGTCTGATCCACGCGGTTCGAGGACAGGACTCTCATTCACGTCACGTTATGATACACAGTCTGATCCACGCGGTTCGAGGACAGGACTCTCATTCACGTCACGTTATGATACACAGTCTGATCCACGCGGTTCGAGGACAGGACTCTCATTCAGGTCACGTTATGATACACAGTCTGATACACGCGGTTCGAGGACAGGACTCTCATTCACGTCACGTTATGATACACAGTCTGATCCACGCGGTTCGAGGACAGGACTGTCATTCAGGTCACGTTATGATACACAGTCTGATCCACGCGGTTCGAGGACAGGACTCTCATTCACGTTATGATACACAGTCTGATCCACGCGGTTCGAGGACAGGACTCTCATTCACGTCACGTTATGATACACAGTCTGATCCACGTGGTTCGAGGACAGGACTCTCATTCACGTTATGATACACAGTCTGATCCACGCGGTTCGAGGACAGGACTCTCATTCACGTTATGATACACAGTCTGATCCACGCGGTTCGAGTACAGGACTCTCATTCACGTCACGTTATGATACACAGTCTGATCCACGCGGTTCGAGGACAGGACTCTCATTCACGTTATGATACACAGTCTGATCCACGCGGTTTGAGGACAGGACTCTCATTCACGTTATGATGCACAGTCTGATCCACGCGGTTCGAGGACAGGACTCTCATTCACGTCACGTTATGATACACAGTCTGATCCACGCGGTTCGAGGACAGGACTCTCATTCACGTCACGTTATGATACACAGTCTGATCCACGCGGTTCGAGGACAGGACTCTCACTCAGGTCACGTTATGATACACAGTCTGATCCACGCGGTTCGAGGACAGGACTCACATTCACGTTATGATACACAGTCTGATCCACGTGGTTCGAGGACAGGACTCTCATTCACGTCACGTTATGATACACAGTCTGATCCACACGGTTCGAGGACAGGTCTGTCATTCACGTTATGATACACAGTCTGATCCACGCGGTTCGCGGACAGGACTCTCATTCACGTCACGTTATGATACACAGTCTGATCCACGCGGTTCGAGGACAGGACTCTCATTCACGTTATGATACACATTCTGATCCACGCGGTTCGAGGACAGGACTCTCATTCACGTTATGATACACAGTCTGATCCACGCGGTTCGAGGACAGGACTCTCATTCATGTCACGTTATGGTACACAGTCTGATCCACGCGGTTCGAGGACAGGACTCTCATTCACGTCACGTTATGATACACAGTCTGATCCACGCGGTTCGAGGACAGGACTCTCATTCAGGTCACGTTATGATACACAGTCAGATCCACGTGGTTCGAGGACAGGACTCTCATTCACGTTATGATATACAGTCTGATCCACGCGGTTCGAGGACAGGACTCTCATTCACGTCACGTTATGATACACAGTCTGATCCACGCGTTTCGAGGAAAGGACTCTCATTCACGTCACGTTATGATACACAGTCTGATCCACGCGGTTCGAGGACAGGACTCTCATTCACGTTATGATACACAGTCTGATCCACGCGGTTCGAGGACAGGACTCTCATTCACGTTATGATACACAGTCAGATCCACGTGGTTCGAGGACAGGACTCTCATTCACGTCACGTTATGATACACAGTCTGATCCACGCGGTTCGAGGACAGGACTCTCATTCACGTCACGTTATGATACACAGTCTGATCCACGCGGTTCGAGGACAGGACTCTCATTCAGGTCACGTTATGATACACAGTCTGATCCACGCGGTTCGAGGACAGGACTCTCATTCACGTTATGATACACAGTCTGATCCACGTGGTTCGAGGACAGGACTCTCATTCACGTCACGTTATGATACACAGTCTGATCCACGCGGTTCGAGGACAGGACTCTCATTCACGTTATGATACACAGTCAGATCCACGCGGTTCGAGGACAGGACTCTCATTCACGTTATGATACACAGTCTGATCCACGCGGTTCGAGGACAGGACTCTCATTCACGTTATGATACACAGTCTGATCCACGCGGTTCGAGGACAGGACTCTCATTCACGTTATGATACACAGTCTGATCCACGCGGTTCGAGGACAGGACTCTCACTCAGGTCACGTTATGATACACAGTCTGATCCACACGGTTCGAGGACAGGACTCTCATTCACGTTATGATACATAGTCTGATCCACGCGTTTCGAGGACAGGACTCTCATTCACGTTATGATACACAGTCTGATCCACGCGTTTCGAGGACAGGACTCTCATTCACGTTATGATACACAGTCTGATCCACACGGTTCGAGGACAGGACTCTCATTCACGTTATGATTCACAGTCTGATCCACGCGGTTCGAGGACAGGACTCTCATTCACGTCACGTTATGATACACAGTCTGATCCACGCGGTTCGAGGACAGGACTCTCATTCACGTCACGTTATGATACACAGTCTGATCCACGCGGTTCGAGGACAGGACTCTCATTCACGTCACGTTATGATACACAGTCTGATCCACGCGGTTCGAGGACAGGACTCTCATTCACGTCACGTTATGATACACAGTCTGATCCACGCGGTTCGAGGACAGGACTCTCATTCACGTCACGTTATGATACACAGTCTGATCCACGCGGTTCGAGGACAGGACTCTCATTCACGTCACGTTATGATACACAGTCTGATCCACGCGGTTCGAGGACAGGACTCTCATTCACGTCACGTTATGATACACAGTCTGATCCACGCGGTTCGAGGACAGGACTCTCATTCACGTTATGATACACAGTCTGATCCACGCGGTTCGAGGACAGGACTCTCATTCACGTTATGATACACAGTCTGATCCACGCGGTTCGAGGACAGGACTCTCATTCACGTCACGTTATGATACACAGTCTGATCCACGCGGTTCGAGGACAGGACTCTCACACAGGTCACGTTATGATACACAGTCTGATCCACGCGGTTCGAGGACAGGACTCTCATTCACGTTATGATACACAGTCTGATCCACGTGGTTCGAGGACAGGACTCTCATTCACGTCACGTTATGATACACAGTCTGATCCACACGGTTCGAGGACAGGTCTGTCATTCACGTTATGATACACAGTCTGATCCACGCGGTTCGAGGACAGGACTCTCATTCACGTCACGTTATGATACACAGTCTGATCCACGCGGTTCGAGGACAGGACTCTCATTCACGTCACGTTATGATACACAGTCTGATCCACGCGGTTCGAGGACAGGACTCTCATTCACGTTATGATACACATTCTGATCCACGCGGTTCGAGGACAGGACTCTCATTCACGTTATGATACACAGTCTGATCCACGCGGTTCGAGGACAGGACTCTCATTCATGTCACGTTATGGTACACAGTCTGATCCACGCGGTTCGAGGACAGGACTCTCATTCACGTCACGTTATGATACACAGTCTGATCCACGCGGTTCGAGGACAGGACTCTCATTCAGGTCACGTTATGATACACAGTCAGATCCACGTGGTTCGAGGACAGGACTCTCATTCACGTTATGATACACAGTCTGATCCACGCGGTTCGAGGACAGGACTCTCATTCACGTCACGTTATGATACACAGTCTGATCCACGCGTTTCGAGGAAAGGACTCTCATTCACGTCACGTTATGATACACAGTCTGATCCACGCGGTTCGAGGACAGGACTCTCATTCACGTTATGATACACATTCTGATCCACGCGGTTCGAGGACAGGACTCTCATTCACGTTATGATACACAGTCTGATCCACGTGGTTCGAGGACAGGACTCTCATTCACGTCACGTTATGATACACAGTCTGATCCACGCGGTTCGAGGACAGGACTCTCATTCACGTCACGTTATGATACACAGTCTGATCCACGCGGTTCGAGGACAGGACTCTCATTCACGTCACGTTATGATACACAGTCTGATCCACGCGGTTCGAGGACAGGACTCTCATTCACGTCACGTTATGATACACAGTCTGATCCACGCGGTTCGAGGACTGGACTCTCATTCAGGTCACGTTATGATACACAGTCTGATCCACGCGGTTCGAGGACAGGACTCTCATTCACGTTATGATACACAGTCTGATCCACGTGGTTCGAGGACAGGACTCTCATTCACGTCACGTTATGATACACAGTCTGATCCACGCGGTTCGAGGACAGGACTCTCATTCACGTTATGATACACAGTCAGATCCACGCGGTTCGAGGACAGGACTCTCATTCACGTTATGATACACAGTCTGATCCACGCGGTTCGAGGACAGGACTCTCATTCACGTTATGATACACAGTCTGATCCACGCGGTTCGAGGACAGGACTCTCATTCACGTTATGATACACAGTCAGATCCACGCGGTTCGAGGACAGGACTCTCATTCACGTTATGATACACAGTCTGATCCACGCGGTTCGAGGACAGGACTCTCATTCACGTTATGATACACAGTCTGATCCACGCGGTTCGAGGACAGGACTCTCACTCAGGTCACGTTATGATACACAGTCTGATCCACACGGTTCGAGGACAGGACTCTCATTCACGTTATGATACATAGTCTGATCCACGCGTTTCGAGGACAGGACTCTCATTCACGTTATGATACACAGTCTGATCCACGCGTTTCGAGGACAGGACTCTCATTCACGTTATGATACACAGTCTGATCCACACGGTTCGAGGACAGGACTCTCATTCACGTTATGATTCACAGTCTGATCCACGCGGTCCGAGGACAGGACTCTCATTCACGTCACGTTATGATACACAGTCTGATCCACGCGGTTCGAGGACAGGACTCTCATTCACGTCACGTTATGATACACAGTCTGATCCACGCGGTTCGAGGACAGGACTCTCATTCACGTCACGTTATGATACACAGTCTGATCCACGCGGTTCGAGGACAGGACTCTCATTCACGTCACGTTATGATACACAGTCTGATCCACGCGGTTCGAGGACAGGACTCTCATTCACGTCACGTTATGATACACAGTCTGATCCACGCGGTTCGAGGACAGGACTCTCATTCACGTCACGTTATGATACACAGTCTGATCCACGCGGTTCGAGGACAGGACTCTCATTCACGTCACGTTATGATACACAGTCTGATCCACGCGGTTCGAGGACAGGACTCTCATTCACGTTATGATACACAGTCTGATCCACGCGGTTCGAGGACAGGACTCTCATTCACGTTATGATACACAGTCTGATCCACGCGGTTCGAGGACAGGACTCTCATTCACGTCACGTTATGATACACAGTCTGATCCACGCGGTTCGAGGACAGGACTCTCATTCACGTCACGTTATGATACACAGTCTGATCCACGCGGTTCGAGGACAGGACTCTCATTCACGTTATGATACACAGTCTGATCCACGCGGTTTGAGGACAGGACTCTCATTCACGTTATGATACACAGTCTGATCCACACGGTTCGAGGACAGGACTCTCATTCACGTCACGTTATGATACACAGTCTGATCCACGCGGTTCGAGGACAGGACTCTCATTCAGGTCACGTTATGATACACAGTCTGATCCACGCGGTTTGAGGACAGGACTCTCATTCACGTTATGATTCACAGTCTGATCCACGCGGTTCGAGGACAGGACTCTCATTCACGTCACGTTATGATACACAGTCTGATCCACGCGGTTCGAGGACAGGACTCTCATTCACGTTATGATACACAGTCTGATCCACGCGGTTCGAGGACAGGACTCTCATTCACGTTATGATACACAGTCTGATCCACGCGGTTTGAGGACAGGACTCTCATTCACGTTATGATACACAGTCTGATCCACACGGTTCGAGGACAGGACTCTCATTCACGTTATGATTAACAGTCTGATCCACGCGGTTCGAGGACAGGACTCTCATTCACGTCACGTTATGATACACAGTCTGATCCACGCGGTTCGAGGACAGGACTCTCATTCACGTCACGTTATGATACACAGTCTGATCCACGCGGTTCGAGGTCAGGACTCTCATTCAGGTTATGATACACAGTCTGATCCACGCGGTTCGAGGACAGGACTCTCATTCACGTTATGATACACAGTCTGATCCACGCGGTTCGAGGACAGGACTCTCATTCACGTTATGATACACAGTCTGATCCACGCGGTTCGAGGACAGGACTCTCATTCACGTTATGATACGCAGTCTGATCCACGCGGTTCGAGGACAGGACTCTCATTCACGTCACGTTATGATACACAGTCTGATCCACGCGGTTCGAGGACAGGACTCTCATTCACGTTATGATACACAGTCTGATCCACGCGGTTCGAGGACAGGACTCTCATTCACGTTATGATACACAGTCTGATCCACACGGTTCGAGGACAGGACTCTCACTCAGGTCACGTTATGATACACAGTCTGATCCACGCGGTTCGAGGACAGGACTCTCATTTACGTTATGATACACAGTCTGATCCACGCGGTTCGAGGACAGGACTCTCATTCACGTTATGATACACAGTCTGATCCACGCGGTTCGAGGACAGGACTCTCATTCACGTTATGATACACAGTCTGATCCACGCGGTTCGAGGACAGGACTCTCATTCACGTCACGTTATGATACACAGTCTGATCCACGCGGTTCGAGGACAGGACTCTCATTCAGGTCACGTTATGATACACAGTCTGATCCACGCGTTTCGAGGACAGGACACTCATTCACGTTATGATACACAGTCTGATCCACGCGGTTCGAGGACAGGACTCTCATTCACGTCACGTTATGATACACAGTCTGATCCACGCGGTTCGAGGACAGGACTCTCATTCACGTCACGTTATGATACACAGTCTGATCCACGCGGTTCGAGGACAGGACTCTCACTCAGGTCACGTTATGATACACAGTCTGATCCACGCGGTTCGAGGACAGGACACTCATTCACGTTATGATACACAGTCTGATCCACGCGGTTCGAGGACAGGACTCTCATTCACGTCACGTTATGATACACAGTCTGATCCACGCGGTTCGAGGACAGGACACTCATTCACGTTATGATACACAGTCTGATCCACGCGGTTCGAGGACAGGACTCTCATTCACGTCACGTTATGATACACAGTCTGATCCACGCGGTTCGAGGACAGGACACTCATTCACGTTATGATACACAGTCTGATCCACGCGGTTCGAGGACAGGACTCTCATTCACGTCACGTTATGATACACAGTCTGATCCACGTGGTTCGAGGACAGGACTCTCATTCACGTTATGATACACAGTCTGATCCACGCGGTTCGAGGACAGGACTCTCATTCACGTTATGATACACAGTCTGATCCACGCGGTTCGAGGACAGGACTCTCATTCACGTTATGATACACAGTCTGATCCACGCGGTTCGAGGACAGGACTCTCATTCACGTCACGTTATGATACACAGTCTGATCCACGAGGTTCGAGGACAGGACTCTCATTCACGTCACGTTATGATACACAGTCTGATCCACGCGGTTCGAGGACAGGACTCTCATTCACGTTATGATACACAGTCTGATCCACGCGGTTCGAGGACAGGACTCTCATTCACGTCACGTTATGATACACAGTCTGATCCACGCGGTTCGAGGACAGGACTCTCATTCACGTCACGTTATGATACACAGTCTGATCCACGCGGTTCGAGGACAGGACTCTCATTCAGGTCACGTTATGATACACAGTCTGATACACGCGGTTCGAGGACAGGACTCTCATTCACGTCACGTTATGATACACAGTCTGATCCACGCGGTTCGAGGACAGGACTGTCATTCAGGTCACGTTATGATACACAGTCTGATCCACGCGGTTCGAGGACAGGACTCTCATTCACGTTATGATACACAGTCTGATCCACGCGGTTCGAGGACAGGACTCTCATTCACGTCACGTTATGATACACAGTCTGATCCACGTGGTTCGAGGACAGGACTCTCATTCATGTTATGATACACAGTCTGATCCACGCGGTTCGAGGACAGGACTCTCATTCACGTTATGATACACAGTCTGATCCACGCGGTTCGAGTACAGGACTCTCATTCACGTCACGTAATGATACACAGTCTGATCCACGCGGTTCGAGGACAGGACTCTCATTCACGTTATGATACACAGTCTGATCCACGCTGTTTGAGGACAGGACTCTCATTCACGTTATGATACACAGTCTGATCCACGCGGTTCGAGGACAGGACACTCATTCACGTTATGATACACAGTCTGATCCACGCGGTTCGAGGACAGGACTCTCATTCACGTCACGTTATGATACACAGTCTGATCCACGCGGTTCGAGGACAGGACTCTCACTCAGGTCACGTTATGATACACAGTCTGATCCACGCGGTTCGAGGACAGGACTCTCATTCACGTTATGATACACAGTCTGATCCACGTGGTTCGAGGACAGGACTCTCATTCACGTCACGTTATGATACACAGTCTGATCCACACGGTTCGAGGACAGGTCTGTCATTCACGTTATGATACACAGTCTGATCCACGCGGTTCGCGGACAGGACTCTCATTCACGTCACGTTATGATACACAGTCTGATCCACGCGGTTCGAGGACAGGACTCTCATTCACGTCACGTTATGATACACAGTCTGATCCACGCGGTTCGAGGACAGGACTCTCATTCACGTTATGATACACATTCTGATCCACGCGGTTCGAGGACAGGACTCTCATTCACGTTATGATACACAGTCTGATCCACGCGGTTCGAGGACAGGACTCTCATTCATGTCACGTTATGGTACACAGTCTGATCCACGCGGTTCGAGGACAGGACTCTCATTCACGTCACGTTATGATACACAGTCTGATCCACGCGGTTCGAGGACAGGACTCTCATTCAGGTCACGTTATGATACACAGTCAGATCCACGTGGTTCGAGGACAGGACTCTCATTCACGTTATGATACACAGTCTGATCCACGCGGTTCGAGGACAGGACTCTCATTCACGTCACGTTATGATACACAGTCTGATCCACGCGTTTCGAGGAAAGGACTCTCATTCACGTCACGTTATGATACACAGTCTGATCCACGCGGTTCGAGGACAGGACTCTCATTCACGTTATGATACACAGTCTGATCCACGCGGTTCGAGGACAGGACTCTCATTCACGTTATGATACACAGTCAGATCCACGTGGTTCGAGGACAGGACTCTCATTCACGTCACGTTATGATACACAGTCTGATCCACGCGGTTCGAGGACAGGACTCTCATTCACGTCACGTTATGATACACAGTCTGATCCACGCGGTTCGAGGACAGGACTCTCATTCAGGTCACGTTATGATACACAGTCTGATCCACGCGGTTCGAGGACAGGACTCTCATTCACGTTATGATACACAGTCTGATCCACGTGGTTCGAGGACAGGACTCTCATTCACGTCACGTTATGATACACAGTCTGATCCACGCGGTTCGAGGACAGGACTCTCATTCACGTTATGATACACAGTCAGATCCACGCGGTTCGAGGACAGGACTCTCATTCACGTTATGATACACAGTCTGATCCACGCGGTTCGAGGACAGGACTCTCATTCACGTTATGATACACAGTCTGATCCACGCGGTTCGAGGACAGGACTCTCATTCACGTTATGATACACAGTCTGATCCACGCGGTTCGAGGACAGGACTCTCACTCAGGTCACGTTATGATACACAGTCTGATCCACACGGTTCGAGGACAGGACTCTCATTCACGTTATGATACATAGTCTGATCCACGCGTTTCGAGGACAGGACTCTCATTCACGTTATGATACACAGTCTGATCCACGCGTTTCGAGGACAGGACTCTCATTCACGTTATGATACACAGTCTGATCCACAAGGATCGAGGACAGGACTCTCATTCACGTTATGATTCACAGTCTGATCCACGCGGTTCGAGGACAGGACTCTCATTCACGTCACGTTATGATACACAGTCTGATCCACGCGGTTCGAGGACAGGACTCTCATTCACGTCACGTTATGATACACAGTCTGATCCACGCGGTTCGAGGACAGGACTCTCATTCACGTCACGTTATGATACACAGTCTGATCCACGCGGTTCGAGGACAGGACTCTCATTCACGTCACGTTATGATACACAGTCTGATCCACGCGGTTCGAGGACAGGACTCTCATTCACGTCACGTTATGATACACAGTCTGATCCACGCGGTTCGAGGACAGGACTCTCATTCACGTCACGTTATGATACACAGTCTGATCCACGCGGTTTGAGGACAGGACTCTCATTCACGTTACGTTATGATACACAGTCTGATCCACGTGGTTCGAGGACAGGACTCTCATTCACGTTATGATACACAGTCTGATCCACGCGGTTCGAGGACAGGACTCTCATTCACGTTATGATACACAGTCTGATCCACGCGGTTCGAGGACAGGACTCTCATTCACGTCACGTTATGATACACAGTCTGATCCACGCGGTTCGAGGACAGGACTCTCACTCAGGTCACGTTATGATACACAGTCTGATCCACGCGGTTCGAGGACAGGACTCTCATTCACGTTATGATACACAGTCTGATCCACGTAGTTCGAGGACAGGACTCTCATTCACGTCACGTTATGATACACAGTCTGATCCACACGGTTCGAGGACAGGTCTGTCATTCACGTTATGATACACAGTCTGATCCACGCGGTTCGAGGACAGGACTCTCATTCACGTCACGTTATGATACACAGTCTGATCCACGCGGTTCGAGGACAGGACTCTCATTCACGTCACGTTATGATACACAGTCTGATCCACGCGGTTCGAGGACAGGACTCTCATTCACGTTATGATACACATTCTGATCCACGCGGTTCGAGGACAGGACTCTCATTCACGTTATGATACACAGTCTGATCCACGCGGTTCGAGGACAGGACTCTCATTCATGTCACGTTATGGTACACAGTCTGATCCACGCGGTTCGAGGACAGGACTCTCATTCACGTCACGTTATGATACACAGTCTGATCCACGCGGTTCGAGGACAGGACTCTCATTCAGGTCACGTTATGATACACAGTCAGATCCACGTGGTTCGAGGACAGGACTCTCATTCACGTTATGATACACAGTCTGATCCACGCGGTTCGAGGACAGGACTCTCATTCACGTCACGTTATGATACACAGTCTGATCCACGCGTTTCGAGGAAAGGACTCTCATTCACGTCACGTTATGATACACAGTCTGATCCACGCGGTTCGAGGACAGGACTCTCATTCACGTTATGATACACAGTCTGATCCACGCGGTTCGAGGACAGGACTCTCATTCACGTTATGATACACAGTCTGATCCACGTGGTTCGAGGACAGGACTCTCATTCACGTCACGTTATGATACACAGTCTGATCCACGCGGTTCGAGGACAGGACTCTCATTCACGTCACGTTATGATACACAGTCTGATCCACGCGGTTCGAGGACAGGACTCTCATTCACGTCACGTTATGATACACAGTCTGATCCACGCGGTTCGAGGACAGGACTCTCATTCACGTCACGTTATGATACACAGTCTGATCCACGCGGTTCGAGGACAGGACTCTCATTCAGGTCACGTTATGATACACAGTCTGATCCACGCGGTTCGAGGACAGGACTCTCATTCACGTTATGATACACAGTCTGATCCACGCGGTTCGAGGACAGGACTCTCATTCACGTCACGTTATGATACACAGTCTGATCCACGCGTTTCGAGGAAAGGACTCTCATTCACGTCACGTTATGATACACAGTCTGATCCACGCGGTTCGAGGACAGGACTCTCATTCACGTTATGATACACAGTCTGATCCACGCGGTTCGAGGACAGGACTCTCATTCACGTTATGATACACAGTCAGATCCACGTGGTTCGAGGACAGGACTCTCATTCACGTCACGTTATGATACACAGTCTGATCCACGCGGTTCGAGGACAGGACTCTCATTCACGTCACGTTATGATACACAGTCTGATCCACGCGGTTCGAGGACAGGACTCTCATTCAGGTCACGTTATGATACACAGTCTGATCCACGCGGTTCGAGGACAGGACTCTCATTCACGTTATGATACACAGTCTGATCCACGTGGTTCGAGGACAGGACTCTCATTCACGTCACGTTATGATACACAGTCTGATCCACGCGGTTCGAGGACAGGACTCTCATTCACGTTATGATACACAGTCAGATCCACGCGGTTCGAGGACAGGACTCTCATTCACGTTATGATACACAGTCTGATCCACGCGGTTCGAGGACAGGACTCTCATTCACGTTATGATACACAGTCTGATCCACGCGGTTCGAGGACAGGACTCTCATTCACGTTATGATACACAGTCTGATCCACGCGGTTCGAGGACAGGACTCTCACTCAGGTCACGTTATGATACACAGTCTGATCCACACGGTTCGAGGATAGGACTCTCATTCACGTTATGATACATAGTCTGATCCACGCGTTTCGAGGACAGGACTCTCATTCACGTTATGATACACAGTCTGATCCACGCGTTTCGAGGACAGGACTCTCATTCACGTTATGATACACAGTCTGATCCACAAGGATCGAGGACAGGACTCTCATTCACGTTATGATTCACAGTCTGATCCACGCGGTTCGAGGACAGGACTCTCATTCACGTCACGTTATGATACACAGTCTGATCCACGCGGTTCGAGGACAGGACTCTCATTCACGTCACGTTATGATACACAGTCTGATCCACGCGGTTCGAGGACAGGACTCTCATTCACGTCACGTTATGATACACAGTCTGATCCACGCGGTTCGAGGACAGGACTCTCATTCACGTCACGTTATGATACACAGTCTGATCCACGCGGTTCGAGGACAGGACTCTCATTCACGTCACGTTATGATACACAGTCTGATCCACGCGGTTCGAGGACAGGACTCTCATTCACGTCACGTTATGA
The DNA here is from genome assembly GCF_030144855.1 of Hypanus sabinus. Taxonomy (NCBI): domain Eukaryota; kingdom Metazoa; phylum Chordata; class Chondrichthyes; order Myliobatiformes; family Dasyatidae; genus Hypanus; species Hypanus sabinus. The sequence goes on along the minus strand of NC_082709.1, from coordinate 148,717,115 downwards.
TACACAGTCTGATCCACGCGGTTCGAGGACAGGACTCTCATTCACGTCACGTTATGATACACAGTCTGATCCACGTGGTTCGAGGACAGGACTCTCATTCACGTTATGATACACAGTCTGATCCACGCGGTTCGAGGACAGGACTCTCATTCACGTTATGATACACAGTCTGATCCACGCGGTTCGAGGACAGGACTCTCATTCACGTCACGTTATGATACACAGTCTGATCCACGCGGTTCGAGGACAGGACTCTCACTCAGGTCACGTTATGATACACAGTCTGATCCACGCGGTTCGAGGACAGGACTCTCATTCACGTTATGATACACAGTCTGATCCACGTAGTTCGAGGACAGGACTCTCATTCACGTCACGTTATGATACACAGTCTGATCCACACGGTTCGAGGACAGGTCTGTCATTCACGTTATGATACACAGTCTGATCCACGCGGTTCGAGGACAGGACTCTCATTCACGTCACGTTATGATACACAGTCTGATCCACGCGGTTCGAGGACAGGACTCTCATTCACGTCACGTTATGATACACAGTCTGATCCACGCGGTTCGAGGACAGGACTCTCATTCACGTTATGATACACATTCTGATCCACGCGGTTCGAGGACAGGACTCTCATTCACGTTATGATACACAGTCTGATCCACGCGGTTCGAGGACAGGACTCTCATTCATGTCACGTTATGGTACACAGTCTGATCCACGCGGTTCGAGGACAGGACTCTCATTCACGTCACGTTATGATACACAGTCTGATCCACGCGGTTCGAGGACAGGACTCTCATTCAGGTCACGTTATGATACACAGTCAGATCCACGTGGTTCGAGGACAGGACTCTCATTCACGTTATGATACACAGTCTGATCCACGCGGTTCGAGGACAGGACTCTCATTCACGTCACGTTATGATACACAGTCTGATCCACGCGTTTCGAGGAAAGGACTCTCATTCACGTCACGTTATGATACACAGTCTGATCCACGCGGTTCGAGGACAGGACTCTCATTCACGTTATGATACACAGTCTGATCCACGCGGTTCGAGGACAGGACTCTCATTCACGTTATGATACACAGTCTGATCCACGTGGTTCGAGGACAGGACTCTCATTCACGTCACGTTATGATACACAGTCTGATCCACGCGGTTCGAGGACAGGACTCTCATTCACGTCACGTTATGATACACAGTCTGATCCACGCGGTTCGAGGACAGGACTCTCATTCACGTCACGTTATGATACACAGTCTGATCCACGCGGTTCGAGGACAGGACTCTCATTCACGTCACGTTATGATACACAGTCTGATCCACGCGGTTCGAGGACAGGACTCTCATTCAGGTCACGTTATGATACACAGTCTGATCCACGCGGTTCGAGGACAGGACTCTCATTCACGTTATGATACACAGTCTGATCCACGCGGTTCGAGGACAGGACTCTCATTCACGTCACGTTATGATACACAGTCTGATCCACGCGGTTCGAGGACAGCACTCTCATTCACGTTATGATACACAGTCAGATCCACGCGGTTCGAGGACAGGACTCTCATTCACGTTATGATACACAGTCTGATCCACGCGGTTCGAGGACAGGACTCTCATTCACGTCACGTTATGATACATAGTCTGATCCACGCGGTTCGAGGACAGGACACTCATTCACGTTATGATACACAGTCTGATCCACGCGGTTCGAGGACAGGACTCTCATTCACGTTATGATACACAGTCTGATCCACGCGGTTCGAGGACAGGACTCTCATTCACGTTATGATACACAGTCTGATCCACGCGGTTCGAGGACAGGACTCTCATTCACGTCACGTTATGATACACAGTCTGATCCACGCGGTTCGAGGACAGGACACTCATTCACGTTATGATACACAGTCTGATCCACGCGGTTCGAGGACAGGACTCTCATTCACGTTATGATACACAGTCTGATCCACGCGGTTCGAGGACAGGACTCTCATTCACGTCACGTTATGATACACAGTCTGATCCACGCGGTTCGAGGACAGGACTCTCATTCACGTTATGATACACAGTCTGATCCACGCGATTCGAGGACAGGACTCTCATTCATGTCACGTTATGGTACACAGTCTGATCCACGCGGTTCGAGGACAGGACTCTCATTCACGTCACGTTATGATACACAGTCTGATCCACGCGGTTCGAGGACAGGACTCTCATTCACGTTATGATACACAGTCTGATCCACGCGGTTCGAGGACAGGACTCTCATTCACGTCACGTTATGATACACAGTCTGATCCACGCGGTTCGAGGACAGGACTCTCATTCAGGTCACATTATGATACACAGTCTGATCCACGCGGTTCGAGGACAGGACTCTCATTCACGTCACGTTCTGATACACAGTCTGATCCACGCGGTTCGAGGACAGGACTCTCATTCACGTTATGATACACAGTCTGATCCACGCGGTTCGAGGACAGGACTCTCATTCACGTTATGATACACAGTCTGATCCACGCGGTTCGAGGACAGGACTCTCATTCACGTCACGTTCTGATACACAGTCTGATCCACGCGGTTCGAGGACAGGACTCTCATTCACGTTATGATACACAGTCTGATCCACGCGGTTCGAGGACAGGACTCTCATTCACGTTATGATACACAGTCTGATCCACGCGGTTGGAGGACAGGACTCTCATTCACGTTATGATACACAGTCTGATCCACGCGGTTGGAGGACAGGACTCTCATTCAGGTCACGTTATGATACACATTCTGATCCACACGGTTCGAGGACAGGACTCTCATTTGATTGGGGCAGTCTGCAGATGATGAACTGAGCTGAACTGAATATGCCTGGATTCTTTCGATTTGCGTTTTATATTCTGTGTTTATTTCACTTGGTTTTTATGTTGCCATTTACACAATTTTGTTTTTGTATGCTGAGAGGGGGGGAGATTTGACCTTTTTCATTGAATAGATTCCATGGTTTTCTTTGTTTCGTGGCTGTCTGTAGGGAAGAGGAATCTCAGGGTTGTGTACTGCATACATACTTTGATAATAAATGTACTTTTAATCATAAGACCAGAGCTAGCATCCATATTTAGCAACAGCACTGGCCAAGTTGTTTCATTACAGCTCCAACAATTCCCAAGTTGAAAGCCATCCAAGACAAAGCGGCCCACTTGTGTGCTAACTTATCCACTACCTTAAATGTTTAAACTGGGTGCCCTTTACAGAAAGCATTGCAGTCAGTTAACCAGTCCATTCAACTGTACCAAGGACAATGACAAACAGCACTTTTCCCATCCTCTGTAAATAAAATAAAACTACCAGCACCAATATAAACTTAGACTAATATTAATACAGGAGCACATTTTTACTCAATTAAGCGGCTCCTCACTTAGCCAAAATTTCATCGAAATAGTTAATAAGATATGAAAAAGACCAACTACCATTTAACTGAATAACAAATATGTATTTAAATGCTATCAGGAACAAATTAGAACACTACCAATACTACCACCATATTATAAAACTGTATTGGCTCCTAGTAGACATCAATGGAGAAATTCATCCAGTGCACGTTGCCATGCTCTTCTGACTGTGACTGAACAAAAATCAGCACAGACACCAAGTGCAGATAAAGAACTGTCTTCATACAACGCTTCTGACAATTGTATCCTCCAAATCTTCATATTTATTGCAACATTTTAAGTTGATTGTCAATACCTTCAAATTCTTTGTAGTTGCTAACTTGCTGAAGTAGTGAAATTTTTCTGTTTTCACTCCTGGTTGTTATGGCATCTCCAAGTCCGAATGCTTGAAACCACAGTGAGCAAGAGTTCTGACTGCTGATTTCTCACCAACTATTAGTGACAAAAATCGCTGCTTTTGAAAACAAACACACACAACTGATGTCATTGAAAAACTTCTTGTTCGAAGAACCATGTACTGTCTAACGGCCACACAAGTGCACACAGCCGACGCCAGATGGAAACTGTTCAGCAACAGTCTCCAGTCCCAATTAAGCAGCATGGTACCCCAAATATACAAAGGGAAACCTGGCTATTTCCTTAATTGGTTTTTGTTCTTTAAGAGTTGTCTCAAATAAATGGGTGCCTGATTAACCGCTGGCCCACCTAACCAGAATCGGCTGGAAATAGACGGCATGCCTGATGAAGGGTCATCAACCTGAAACATTAACTGTTTTGTGCTCTCTTCAAATACTGTCTGACACAGAGTATTTACAGTAACTTGTTTTAGTTCAGATTTACATGATTTACAATGCCTTTTTAATTACTTTCTCTGCCTCATACCCAGGATGTATTTTTAAGCCAAGACTATCTACCAATTCCTAATAAACATGGTACAAAAACACTGGCCAATCAATTGACAAAGCTCCAATGCGCAGAAAACTTGAAAGACTATGATTCAAGAAAAACAATGGTAGTCGAACATGTACAGTACGAATAGGATAATTCATCACCAGGATTTTTATAGAACTGTAATGAGTTCCCACAAAAAAAAGACAAGGAAAAGCAACTGCACAGCATGTGATTTACTGGGTCTTACAAAGAACACACTACTAGCAACACAAGCAGTTTGTGTGCAGTTGACAAATTGACGTTAGCTGTGCGTGGTAAGCATTGATAGGCAACACTGCAGGACAAATGGTCGGAGCGTAAAGGCCAGGCTGCAACAAGCAAAAAAAATCAAAAATGTTGGAAGTGCTCAGCAGGTTAAGCAACTGAGATAACATTTCAGGTTGATAATCTTTCCTTCGTTCTGCCTGACCTGCAGAGTTATTTCAAGCTTTTTCTTATTTTTCAGATTTTTGTCTTTATTAAATATTTATTATCAAAAGAAGGTAAGTGCAAATCTTTTTTAAAAATCTACATTTTACAGTGCCACCCTGATTAAGAAATCTTATAGCTATTCTCAATTAGGTGGGGTGGGGGGGGGAAGCAACCCATATGTAAAGATATATTTTACTAATGAGTGCAAGCAATACATTGCAGGGGAACAGAATCCAGAGTGCCAGAAGAGTCAGTGGAGAGGTTGAGGAGGCAGATGTTGGTTAGACCTCAAAGTTAGGAATCAAAATGTTGAGCATGGTGTGACTAATGCCCTGAGCTGCGTACTCTTCAATGTAAGAAATATCGTAGGAAAGATGGATGATAGTGCTGAAGGTGAGGTAACTGGTTTACAAATAGAGGCAAAGCATAGTGAGGGAGGCTCTTGAGAGGGTAAACTTGCAGGCAGCAGGATGAGTTGCAACATAAAAGGCAGAGAAAATCGAAAAGGGTGAATACAGGACTAAAGGGGTTATAGTTGAATGCACACAGTATACGGAATAGGGTAGATGAACTTGTAGCACAGATAGAGATTGGCAGGTATCATGCTGTAGGCATTACTGAACTAAAAGAAGATTAAAGCTGGGAGCTTAATGTCCAATGATACACACAAGGACAGGCAGGAAGGCAGAGGGGGCAGCATTGCTCGGTTGGTAAAAAATGAAATTAAATCATTAGAAAGAGCTGACTTTGGGTTAAAGGTGTTGAATCATTGTGGATAGAGCTAAGGAATTGCAAGGGTAAAAAAAACTTGATGGGAACTATATACAAATAGTAGTAAGGATGTGGTCTACAAATTATAATGGAAGATAGAAAATACATGCCCAAAGGGCAATCTAACAATAGCCATGGAGTGATTTCAATATGCAGGTAGATTGGGAAAATCAGGTTGGTGCTGGATTCCAGGAGCTGTGAGTTCTAGAGTGGCTTTGAGTTGGCTTTTCAGAGCTGCTCGTGGTTGAACCCACTCGGGGATCAGCTATTTTGGATTGGGTGTTGTGCAGTGAACCAGAATTGATTAGAGATGGAACTTTTAGGGGCAAGTGATCATAATATATTCAATTTCACCCTGAAATTTGAGGAGAAGCTAATGTCAGATGTATCAGTATTACAGTGAAGTAAATGGAATTACAGAGACATGAAAGAGGAGTTGGACAGAATTGATTGGAAAGGAACACTGGCAGGGATGATGACGTAGTAGCAATGGGTGGAATTTCTGGAAGCAATTCAGAAGGCACAGGATATACAAATCCCAAAGAGGACGTAGTATTCCAAAGGCAGAATATTACAACCATGGCTAACGGGGAAACCAAAGCCATCACAAAAGCCAAAGAGAGGGCATATAATAGAGCAAAAATTAGTGGGAAGTTAGAGGATTGGGAAACTTTAAAAATCCAACAGAAGACAACTAAAAAGTCATTCAGAAGGTAAGGATGGAATATGCAGGTCGGGTTATTGTCGAGGGAGATCTAAATGTTAAAGTAGGACAAGGCATTGATGGAAATACCATAGGAAAATTTGGACTGGGGAAAGAAATGAAAGAGGCGAGAAATGGGTAGAATGATGCAAGATGAATAATCAGGTTATTATGAATACCTATTTTAAAAGCCATCCAGGACTTATGTGGACCTGGAAAAGTCCAGGTGATAAGACCAGAAATCAGATTGACTTTACTACTGTAAACCAAAGATTTAGAAATTCAGTGACTCAATGCAAAAGGTGCAGACTGTAATAGTGACCATAACCCAGTAATATGTCATGTAAAAGTAAAACTTAAAAAAACTAAAGCAGCAAAAACCTGAACAATCCCTTGACTACTCACAACTAATTAAAGAAGAAAACTAAAGACAAAAAATGTACAATTGAAGTAAGGAATAGATTTCAAAGTCTAGAAATAGAACCTGTTGAAGATGATAGCAATCATGTAGAAATGAAGTTTAACTCCCTAAAGGATGTCTTGGTAGAATCAACAAAGTCACTGATTCCTAAAAAAGAAAAAAACACAAAGAATAAATGGATGACAGATGAAATCAAAAATCTAATGGAAGAAAGGAGACGGAAGAAAGCAAATCCTATAGAATATAAGTCCTTAGATAAAAAAGATCAAAGCTTACGCCAAAAAGCCAAAGAAGAATGGTTAAACCAGGAATGTGAGCAATGAGAAAGAATCCCTATTACTGACTCAAAAAGGTCACATCAACAAATCAAGACTATCACTGGTAAGAAGCTCCTCTGCTCTTCAGGTGGATGTTTGAAAGCAAAGGACGGTACCATTATCATGGAAAAAGATGAGATTAGGAACAGGTGGACTGAGCGTACTCAGGAATTGTTTGAAGATGATCGAGGTGAAAAACCAGTAATTAAGAAGAACGTAGAAGGTTCAAATATTTTAAAATCTGAAATAAGAAGAAAGGAAAGGCAGCAGGTCCTGGTGGATTAGTAATAGAACAAATTATCACCCTTGAAGACTATGGAATTGAAAAACTTACTGACTTAATCAATGACATTTATGAGACTGGAATAATATCAGAAGAGATTAAAAAAATCAGTACTTATCACTCTTCCTAAGAAACCTGGAGCAATAGCATGTAAATTACATAGGACCATAAGTTTAATGAGTCATATCACCAAGGTACTTCTAAGAGCTAAAAGTAAGATACAAGCCGAAATAGGTAAAGAACAATGTGGTTTTGTGAAAGACAAAGGTACAAGAAATGCGATTTTGATGTTAAGGATGCCATCAGAACAAGCTATTCAAGAGCAAAAAGATTTGTTTGTTTGTTTTATCGACTACACAAAAGCATTTGATAAAGTGAAGCACAATAAGTTATTTGAAATATTACAGGAAACTCTAGATCTAGATTCAAAAGACCTCCACCTAATCAGAAATCTGTACTGGGAACAAACTGCCGCAATAAGAATAGATGGAGAAGTGAGTCATTTTATGAACATCAAGAGAGGCGTTAGACAAGTGTGTGTTTTCTCTCTGATTTGTTTAATGTGTACAGTGAAACAATATCACAAAAAATAAGAGACATGTTGGGAATCAAAGTTGGCGGTGAAAACATCAATAGTTTCAGAGATGTGGATGACACTGTTAATTGCAAGTACGGAGGAAGAACTACAAAACTTAATTGATATGGTTGTTGAAGAAAGTGCAAAAATGGGTCTATCTATCAATTGGAAAAAGACAGTGTATGGTGATATCCAAAGAGAAGGAGAATCCTATCTGCAGGCTGAGAATAAACGGGGAAGACATAGAACAAGTACAGAACTTTTGCTATTTAGGAAGCCGAGTGACATCAGATGGCAGGTACGACATGGACATCAAAAGAAGAATAGGGAAGGCAAAAGACAACTTTACGAGAATGAAGAGTATACTGACCAACACTAAACTAATCATGACAGCCCGCCTCAGAGCACTGAAATGGTATGTTTATCCAGTTATGTTATATGGCTCAGAATGCTGGACAATAACTAGTGACATGAGGAAACAAACTGAAGCAGCAGAGATGTGACTTTTGAAGAGGATGCAAAGAATATCATGGATGAAACAAATATGCAACGAGGATGTCATGAACAGAGCAAGCACAAAAAGAGAAATAATGTCTGAGATCATGAAAAGGCAATGTAATTTCATTGGACATGTGATTAGGAAAGAGGAGTTAGAATGCACGGTAATTATGGGAAAGATTGACAGGAAGAAAGCAAGAGGAAGGCAAAAACAAAAGATGATGGAGACAGCAGCTAGAGAACTGGAAATGAATACCAATGAATTGATCCACTTGGCCTGAAACAGGAGTGTGTGGGCCATGACAGTCAAAGATCAAACTGAGCATGGCACCTGATGATGATGATGATGATGCAAGTAGGTTAGCCAATAATACTGAAGGATACCAAAATTTTCTTCAGATATGTAATGTGTAAAAGAGAGGAGAGAGTAGATATCAGACCTCTGGAAAATGACGCTGAAGAGGTAGCGATGGGGGACAAGGAAATGACAGACAAACTGAATAAGTATTTGGCATCAGTCTTTACTGTGGAAGACATTAGCAGTATGGGGAATGTTCTTGGTGTCAGGGGTCATGAAGTGTGTGAAGTTACCATTACTAAAGAGAAGATTCTTGGGAATCTGAAAGGTCTGATGTGGATAAGTCACCTGGATTTATCTATGCTCCAGGAGGCAGTAGTAGTAATGATCTTTAAAGAATCAATAGATTCTGGAATGGTTCCAGACAACTGGAAAATTGTAAATGTCAATCCACATTTCAAGATGGGAGAGAGGCAGAAGAAAGGAAACTATAGGCCAGTTAGTCTGACCTCAGTGGTTGGGAAGATGTTGGGAGTTGATTATTAAGGATGAGGTCTCAGGGTACTTGGAGGCACATGATAAAATAGGCCATAGTCAGCATGGGTTCCTCAAGGGAAAATATTGCCTGACAAATCTGTTGGAATTCTTTGAAGAAATAACAAGCAGGATAGACAAAGGAGAATTTGGCTGATGTTGGGTACTTTAATTTTCAGAAGGCCTTTGACAAGGTGGCATATGAGGCTGCTCAACAAGCTGTGAGCCCTTGGTATTTCAGGAACGATTCTAGCATTGATAAAGCAGTGGCTGATTGGTAGGAGGCAAGGAGTAGGAATAAAGAGAGCCTTATCTGACTGGTTGCCATTGACTACTGGAGTTCCACAGGGGTCTGTGTTGGGACATATCCTTTTTAAGTTAAATATCAATGATTTGGATGATGGAGTTGATGGCTTTGTTGCAACTGATATGAAGATAGGTGAAGGGGCAGCAGTTTTGAGGAAGAGAGGCTGTAGAAGGGCTTAGCTAGATTAAGAGAAAGGGCAAAGAAATGACAGATGGAATACAGTGTCGGGAAGTGTATGGTCATGCACTTTGGTAGGAGAAAAGAAAGGGTTGACTATTCTCTAAATGGAGAGAAAATAGAAATTAACTGAGGTGCAAAGGGACTTGTGCGGGATTCCCTAAAGGTTAATTTGCAGATTAATTCTGTGGTGAGGAAATCAAATGCGATGTTAGCATTCATTTCCAGAGGACTAGAATATAAAAACAAGGATATAATATTGAGCCTGTATAAAGCACTGGTGATGCCTCACTTGGGAGTATTGTGAATAGGTTTGGGCCCCTTATCTTAGAAAGGATGTGCTGAGACTGGAGAGGGTTCAGAGGAGGTTCAAGAAAATGATTTCAGAATTTAATGGCTCGTCATAAGAAGAGTGTTTGATGGTTCTGGGTCTGTATTCACTGCAGTTCAGAAGAATGAGGTGTGACCTCATTGAAACCTATTGAATGGTGAAAAGCCTTGATCGAGTGAATGTGGAGAGAATGCTTCCTATGATGGGAGAGTCTAAGACCAGAGGACACTGTCTCAGAATAAAGCGGCTTGCTTTTAGAATGGAAATGAGGAGGAATTTCTTCAGCCAGAGAATGGTGACTCTGTGGAACTCATTACCACAAGTAGCTGAGGAGGCCAAATCTTCATGTATATTCAAGGCTGAGGTTGATAGATTCTTGACTGGTCAGGGCATGAAGAGATACAGGGAGAAGGTAGGAGATTGGGGCTGAGGGGAAAATTGGATCAGCCGTGATGCAATGGTGGAGCAGACTCAATGGGCCAAATGGCCTAATTCTGCTTCTATATCTTATGGCATTATAAACACAATTGCCATATTAGAGACCATAAGACACAGGAGCAGAATTAGGCTATTTGGCCCAAATTTGCTCAACTGTTCCAAAATTGCTGATTTATTATATCTCTCAACCCCATCCTCCTGCCTTCTCCCTGTAAATTTTGACCCTCTTATTAATCAAGAATCCATTAACCTCCATTTTAATTATACCCAATGACATGGGACAAGGACAAGGACATGTATGCAAGGAGCAGAACATTTCATGATAAATGAAACAACCACCATTAATCTATCCTAACCTTCAGCAACAATGCTATCATCACAGTTAAGATAAAAGTTGCTAGTTTATTCCCTTCCCAAATGCAGATACTACTTCCCCATCACTCAGATCACTGAGAAAGGGTTAAATGAGATGTTCTGGTTATAACAGTGAAAAGTCCTCCACCAGTAACTGTCTTCTGTATCATCTTCAAAGGTAAATGCCCTGCATTAGCCAACACAAGTTCTATTAAGTGCAATTATCAGAGAGATGGGAGGCACTGACCAAAATTCAAACACAAGATAAAGGTTTCCTCAATCTGTTGGCCAATGAATTGTTCTCTGGAACAGGCTACTGCAATATTGCCCTATTGCTGAATCATACTAGTGAGAATCCCATAACAATTTGCAAATGGACACAAATTGACAACCTCATGTAAACACTCCATTATGTGTAGGTTCAGTGGGAGAGTCTTTTCAAAGAATTCAAAACTACACACATTGATCATGCCAAGTTTGACCACAACTATCAGGCTAACTTGGTCATAAAGTTCCTTGTGTGCTTCAGTATTTGGGAAAAGAGTAACAAAAGACAAAGCAGATGAACATCTAGCAAATTTCTACCTCACAGCAGGTGGGGTAAAGCAGGTAAACAAGATTCTGCAGGCATATCAAATCACAGCACTTAGTGAGACTGTACATCACACTCTTGTTCCAAGAATAGCTGGCAGTCACAGATCTATATCACATCATTGTGAAATGCCAACATTGCTTTACATTTCCTTCCATTTTAAAAACTCCAAAAAGATTACCTATATCTAAACTTTACAATGTCCAGTCCAACATGAATTCACATAACATTACATCCAAACCTAATTCTTGTGTTGTCGGCATTACGCAAGTCTAAAACAAACCCATAGCGAACAGTGAGACAGTTCATAGAATTTTAAAAGAAACCCAATTTACTCGTCATGTGGGGCTAAATTTCTTTCTCTTAAAATCATTAATTTGATCCGGGAAGATAATACCAAATCAATACATTTAATTACAGTTGAATGGGTTCTTGACTGTATTTTTATTTGAATCTGGAAGACTGCTTGGGAGTGGTAAGCTAGAGGGAGCCGCTGTGTGTGGGGTGGGGGGGGAGAAGAGAAAAGGCATGTTGCAACTGCTGGCCTTGAATAATATAAGGGACAGCTGCTACTGGGTGGTCAAATCCTGAAAATAATATTTGCAATGTTTTACATTTAGTACACAAGTCAATTGCAGTGAATTGTTTTATAGTCCACAAAATGACAGCATCTGCCTCTTAGAAATGTAATAGCAAATACATCAGATGATGGACTTCCTTCATTAGTATCAAATTTCCTTACACCCAACTAAAATATCTTGAAAACCATTGAGATAGCAGTAGCTGGCAAAGCAAGAAGAGCAAAGTTCCTAAATTTCCCCTTTACGCCAGTTCTATTCTTTACAAAGAAGAAGACTATACCAGCTGCAGGTTTGGTTACTGTGCAACAGAAAATAATCATTTACAGTATTAAAGAGACCAAACCATGAGGTAGACCGAACTGCTACAGTTTTAAACAGAAAGTCTGCGCCAGTATCACATGAACTGATTTTCCAACTATAACCAGAGGTCTGAAATTTGTCATGCAATTTTCATTAAGTGTTCACTTGAAGACATAAAAGTACTTAAATAATCAAACATCGTACGTTAAAGTGGTTATGCATGAAACACATGCCAATTGCTAACATTGCTGGGCTTATGAAGAGAGCTATATTATTGAATTTTTAAATAATTTTTAATAAGGCAATGGAACATAAACAGTGTTAAATATAACAGCGAGCTTTTCTTCACACTATTTCACATGACCTTCAATTATTTTTACATACCTGGGCAAAATTGCGAAATACATCTGCTGAGACTTCTGTAGATTAAATTCTGAAAAACTTCCAGGTGGCAGAAAGGAAATTTTAAACTATCCTGTTTCTATGACTGGGAATTGTAGACCGATTGGGATCGTTTAATTGAAAAATCTATCATGACCCTCCTTGCAGATGGACACAGAAGCAACACAGAAACGGATGTGAATTTTACAGCCCCAAAATCTGTAAAGAATTGATCTCAACAAGATAAAAATTGCTAGAGTACAATGTAAACAATTATAGTTTCAGGCAGAGGACCAGCCTCTGGACAGGGGTACACTCAAAAGGATAGCTAAGGCAACATATGCATTCATGTCCAATAAATACTTTCCCATGGTGCTGGCAGCTTTTATGACAGTAAAATATGGCAATGCCTCTATTTAGCTGGGCACGAGTGTCACCAGCTGTTTGAAAATGCACTGATCATAGCACTTCAATTCATAATTCATGTGCTCTGCTCATTTTGATTTTCAGCTCCTTAATGACTTGCACTGTTGGATGCAAAAGATTTGCACAGTAAATGCTGATTGAACACGCTGAGGTAATGGGGAACCAGAAAAGGGAGCTGGGTTTCAGCAGAACATAGCAGACAGAACAAGGAACATCACTATCAGTTAACACACAAAACGCTGGAGGAACAGCAGGTCAGGCAGCATCTATGGAGGGGAATAAACAATCAACATTTTCAGCCAAGACCCTTCATCAAGAAGAGGCAACTGTTTGTTCCTTTCCATAGATGATGCCTGATTTGCCCAGTTCCTCCAGTATTTTGTGTGCTGCTCTGGATTTCCAGCATCTGCAGAATCTTGGGTTCATGATAGGTTAAGAAAAGCTTTGTCACAAAACTCTGTGTTGCATTTTAGTCTCTGTACACAGTTAAGGATATCAGAGCTCTAGAAATGTACAGAAAGGGGAACAAAATGTAACTCATCTTCTCAACACTTAGTCAAGGAAATGGACTCACAGGATTATTGTGGTGGAACAAAAGCACTGGCTTGGAGGACTGAGGGAAATTCATGGGGGAAGTGGAAGAGATATGGAATGGTATCACTCTCTAAAACAATGGGGTGAGAGACAGTCTAATTTGATAAATTTTATTTAAATTGGATTGAAACAGAGGGCATGACTAATGCTAATATTATCCATTAACAACAAATTAGCAGTTCATTGCTCTTTGGAAGGAAGTGCTAAAACATGCAGAAAGGATTCAGTTATTTAAGTGGAAACTTCACAGCTGCATGTGAGAATAAGTTTCCAGCCATATGCGATATGTTATGGTCTCCCTGAAGGACTTTAGGGAGGAATAGAAGCTCTTCAGTCTCTTTCCCTGGAATCACACAGGTTTTCTTTCCCCCTCTTCCCCAGAATAACATACTTTGGGGCTGTGTGAACAGGATCGGATCACTCCTGGTGGAAGTGTGCACTTTACATTTGCTGTGCTCCCAATTTAACTGAGATTGCTGTGGGATTTGAAAAAAAATCACCTTTAAATTGGATTGCAAACCGCCAGCAAAAGTCAAAAGAAGAAGAGTTGAACATTTCACTTTGCAAAGCAAGCCCGGCTTTTCTGAGCCTATTACGGCGAAAAAAAAATGTTTGGAGGAATACACTTTCTGTCTACCTCAGAAATGTTTGACAAGATTGCTGAACGCTCAAAATAGAACAGTGCCTCATTCTCACTTTGAGGAATACAATAAATCTTCTTAAAATAAACCACCTCTTTGGGGTGAATTCTAATTTCCAGAATGCACAAGGAGCAACTCAGTGTTATGGTTTTAACTTCTATGAAGATTACTGAGATAAAAATCAAAAACGAAAATGTGCTAAAGGAGGAACAATTTCTAATATATTTAAAGGAATTCTTATATTGTTAACCATGTGCAGCTGAGCATACAGCTTAAATTCAGATCAGAGGATATTAAAGACCCGATCTGATTTGACTAGAAATGGACTACTGTTTCCTTGATTCTAAGGCTATATGTGATACTTTAATATTCTTTGCCTGCGGCATTATCACAAATTATACAAGTAAACTTAAAACCAGAAATTAATTCAATAATCTTCACGAGCATTTAGCCAACTTGGAAAGAAATTAATCAACTCCACTGATACAGTCATGTAAACAAACATGGTGCTTGCAGTCCCGAAATTCAATGGTAACGGTAACCCTTACCAGTTCTGGCAAACTGTCAACGAACAAAAAGGAAACGGCTATACCGACCGGAGAGAGCGAAATCTAACTGTGATATTCACTGAATTTCCAGCGCCATCACCATCCCCCGAAAAAAATACAGGTCAAAAATATGGAACAACTGAGTCCCGATATTGAAAGACGTGACGTTTTCTGCTTTGTACGTTCGGATCAGATAGAATCCACTTCTGAGATTGAATGAAATTTCAGCGCAAGTGATTTAAATACATTCAGTCCAGGGCTTGCAAAATGTCACAAGTGCATTAAAAGCTCTGAAGCCATTTAAACTCACACACATTCATACCAAAAAGAGTATTTTCTTAACCTGTTTAAAATGTACTTTTTTATCCAGCAGTACTTTTTTTTTAATCCAGCAATTGCCTTTAATAACAATTCAAAATCCCAGAACGTAGAGTTCCACTAACTAATAGACATAACGACTCACCCAAGAACAAAACTATCAACTGGATGGGAAGGTAATTCATTTTTTCTCTCGCTGATTCCAATTGCTTGAACAATGCTTCTGCTTCCGACGCGCTACAGCCCGATTTGTTTCACAACTATCCGAAATCAGAGAAGGTCCCGGCTTCAACCTGGACCCCCGCGTCTCCGCGCTTAAGGGACACAGGGAGAGATGGCCGGAGCTCAGTGCCGAACGCTGTCTGAAGTACGAGGGCGAGGGTGGATTTCGCTGGGGCTCAGAGACAGGTATGGTCCAGCGCTCCGTCCGCTGCGTTTCATTTCATTAGAACGGCTACTGGGCTACACTGCGAACACACACGCACTCTGGCTATAGGATGGTTTGAATCATGGGATCCGCCCTGGAACAGCCGGAATGGGATCCAATTACACAACGAGAGTGGAGGAGAAGAGGCTGGATCACGACGTCAAAGCGTGGGTGGAAATGTGGGCTGAACAAGCCTCGAAAAGAGGAGAGAGGTAAAGGGATTTCAGATAAACCTAAGTACAGTTTGGTTAGGACAGAGAGACCGTGATACAAAATCAATAGGGATACAAAGGAGGGCCGGAGAGAGAGAGACACACACACACACAAAGGAATATAGGTTAGCTGTGTTGTACGCGACTACCAAAACAGCCGATAGCTAGAAGGAATCAGGGAATAAAATGATTAAAAAGCTCTGCTGTCGCTGTTGGTCATTTCCAGTTAAAATAAATTAAACATAAATGATAGAACTATTATAGAACTATAATTAGAGCTGCTCCAATCTTTTAATTTATTAATGCTATCTGGAGTGAGTAACGGATCACAGAACTGGTGGTTCACTGATAAACTACTCTAGTTGATAGATGGGTGAATTGGTCCCTTTTTCCCACAATTTGCATCAATTTTTTAAACAAATATTATCCATTTGTATATATATATATATATATATATAACTTGCACAACTCATTTTCAGCTGGGAATATAAGCGGGAATGTGGCCAATGGGTAGTGATGTACAAGTCCGCAGAGAGCAGAGCCAGCATTATGCTTGCCCTGTTGACCATCTTTGTGTAGGCTGCTCCGAGCTGAAGAGTACAGGCGTGCTGTCTCACTCTGTCCCGAGGTTCTACCTGTCCCTGGTTGGGGAGGGTGAGCCTGGCTTCATTCAGCTGGATGTTACGTCACTATCTGTCCTTCACGGAATGGTTCTTTCAGAAAATATCCTTGAACTCAGGTTGACCAGGCAGTGGGACGCTCTGAAGAACATGGCGGATCCTGTGGGATGGTTTCCTAAGCAGACTGTCAAGACCATTCAGCAGCATGCCTCGTCACCAGAACTCACCAACAACACTAAGACCTTACCCAATTGGCTATAAGAGGGCCCCTCCCCATCAGATCAATGTCCAACTCCCAACAGATGCTGGCTTTGCAATGGATGAGACAAGGAATGTAATGTTTTGTGCTTTGTGGAGACCTGGAGGAGATACTGGACCACACTATCAAGCCCACTGGGTTCTCCCTGTTCTGGGCAGACAGGTCAAAACACCTCTCTGGGAAGAGCAAAGGAGGAGGGGTATGCTTCATGGACAGCAATGCTTTGTGCAACTCCCAGAATGTGCATGCCCTCAAATCCTTTTGTTCCCCAGGCCTGGAATTCCTGGTGCTGGGCAGCCGCGGGAGTTCACGGCTGTTATCATCACACATTCCGCCGCAGGCTGATACTGACCTGGCTCTCAAGGAACCATCACCACGCTGGAGACTGCACACCCGGAGGCTGCCTTCATCGTCGCCGGTGACCTTAATCGGGCGTTGCTGACGAAAGTCTCTCCAAAGTTTTGTCAGCACATCCAGGTGAGCACTCGTGGAGATAAGACACTTGACCACTGTTACACTCCCTTCCGCGACACTTACAAAGCTCCCCTTCGACCAGCTTTTGGAAAATCAGATCACTCTTCGATCCTGCTTTTGCTGACGTACAGGCAGAAGCAGAATCAAAAGGCAGCCATAGTTCAAACCGTCCACTGTTGGTCCGACCAATCGGCCTCCATGCTGCGGGACTGCTTCGATGACGTAGACTGGAATGTCTTCCATGATGAGGATGTCTCCGAGTTCACTGATGGAGTCACGTGCTTCACCTGGAAGTGCATCGACAACGTTGTTCCCAGAAGTCGGTCAGGGTCTTCCTGAACCAGAAACTCTGGATCAATAGTTCTGTGCGAGCAGCATTGACCACGCGACACAGAGCTTATGCAGCCGGCAATCAGCAGAGCTCAAGAAAAGCAGCTACGATCTGCACAAAGCTATCACGGCTGCGAAACAACATACAGGGACAAGATGGAGCCAAAATTCACAACGAATAGCACACGTGACTTGTCGCGAGGGTTGCATACCATCGCAGATTTCAAAGCCAAACGTTGTGGTTATCGCCAACATCGCGGCCTCTCTCCCAGATGAGCTCAATCGCTTTATGCTCAGTTTGATGTCACTGACTCTGAGCCTCTGAGGGAAACCACTACTACAACCTGCAACCTGGTCATCCCTGAGGCTGAGGGATGTTTCCAACGAGTGGAGTCGCAAGGCTGCGGGACCGGACGGCATCCCAGGGTGAGTACTCAGGATGTGCGCAGCGCAACTGGCAGGTGTTTACTGACATTTTAAATCTCTCCCTCTCCCTCCTGCTTCACAACATCCACCATTGTCCCTGTACCAAAACAGACCAAGGTAACATGCCTGAACGACTGGCGCCCTGTCACACTCAATAATAAACACATGCTTTGAGAGGCTGCTCAAGGATTACATCTACAGCTTGCCACCACCCAAACTGGACCCCCTACAATCCACTTCCCGACACAACTGACTGACAGACGACACAATAGCCACTGCTCTACCTACCGTCCTTACACATCTGGAGAAGAAGGATGTTTATGTGAGAATGCTGTTCTTGGACTATAGTTCAGCATTCAAAACCATAAATCCACAGGAAGCTCAGAGACCTCGGCCTTGACCCTGCCTTGTGCATCTGGATCCCGGACTTCCTGTCAGATTGCAGGCAGGCGGTAAGAGTGTGTTTCCTCACCTCCGCCCCTCTGACTCTCAACACAGGAGCCCATCAGAGCTGTGTACTAAGTCCCTTCCTTTACTCCCTGTATAACCCATGACTTTGTTGCCAACCACAGCTCCAATTTGCTAATTAAATTTGCCAACAACACTGCGTTGATTGGCCTAATATCAAACAACAACGAGGTGGCCTAAGGGAAGAAGTCATCTCTCTGACACAGTGGTGACAAGAAAACAACCTCTCCCTCAATGTCGCAAAAACAAAGGAGCATGTTGTGGATTACAGAGGAGTGGAGACAGGGTAACCCCTATTGACATCAATGGATCCGGGATTGAAGGGGTAAACAGCTTTAAGTTCCTAGGTGTCCACATCACCAAGTATCTTACGAGGTCTGCACACACCAGCTGTGTGGTGAAGAAAGCACAACAGCGCCTCTTTCACCTCAGACAGTTGAGGAAGTTTGGTATGGGCCCCCAAATCCTAAGAACATTCTACAGAGGCACAATTGAGAGCATCCTGACTGGCTGCATCACTGCCTGGTACGGGAACTGTACTTCCCTTAATCGTAGGACTATGCAGAGGGTAGTGCAGACAGCCCAGCACAACTGTAGTGTGAACTTCCCATGATTCAGGAAATTTACAAAGATAGGTGTGAAAAAAGAAGGATCATTAGGGACCCAAGTCACCCCAAACACAATCTATTCCAGCTGCTACCATCTGGAAAACGATACTGCAGCATAAAAACCAGGATCAACAGGCTCCAGGACAGCTTCTTCCACCAGGCCGTCAGACTGATTAACTCATGCTGATTTGAGTGTTTTTGTATGTTACATTGACTGTTCTATTTATTATAAGTTATTATAAATTACTATGATTGCACATTGCACATTTAGATGGAGACATAAAGATTTTTACTCCTCATGCATGTGAAGGATATAAGAATTCAATTGAATTCAATTCAATTTGATTGCCCATTTCTTTATGTACTGTGCATTTGCAAAGCAAGAAGGTCTGGAAAATGATAGAAGGGTCCTTGTTAAGGTTCATACTGAGCAGCAGCGTACCAGAGGATTCTGATCTCTGGATTGTTTCCAGGGAAGTAGACGGACGCAGATATCATGTACTGCTGGCAAGACCATCAGTTTGGTGAAAGACACAGATTTTGGACTGCCGGACATTTGTTGGCTTTCCAGTACAATGAGGCATCCTTGTGGGAATGCTGTTGACTGGCACATTCCGGGGTTACAGGAGTACATGATAATGGTTATGCTGAGGGTCAGTGCTGCTGATCCAAAAGAGGGACTGTAGTCTAGGGTCCTTCTACTCTAAACATCGAGGGGCTAGGCCCTGAGTAGGAGTCTCTCAACATTTGACGCTTTGCTATTCCAGGAGCTGCATATAGAAAATATGCCTAAACTACAAATACAAGGAATCAATAACATTATGAATGTATTGACTGTCAGTACTCTGAATTTTCTTGCATACAGTATGTGTGAATAAAGCTTATTTTTGAAATTTTTAAATATTGCACGCTCCAGTCCCGGGCCTTACACACAACCCATTCTAATCAAATTCTAAAATGGAACTGATCCATCTCCAACTAAATCCCATGGATCTGGATCCAACACAGGAATAACTGGAAGTGGTTTGTTATTGTGACATGCTGACAAACAGTGAATAATTTGTCTTGCACACTACTAATTCAGATCAATTTATTATGAAGTGCATTGACGTGATACAAGTTAAATCAAAGATAAAGTGCAACAGCTGCTGAGAACGTGCAGTAGACAATAAGGTTCAAGATCGTAATGAGGTAGAATGTGAGGTAAAGAGCCCATCTTACCATACTAGGGAAACATTCAATAGTCTTATTACAGCAGGGTAGAAACTAGTAGCTTTCTGGTTTTTCTATCTTCTGCCTGATGGGTTAGTGGAAGATGTCCAGGGTGGGTCAGGTCTTTGATTACGTTGGTTGCTTTATTGAAGCAGCAAGGAGTATAGACATCGAGTCCATGAAGGGACTGGTTTCCATAATATGTCCATGTCTCTCTGCAGTTTCTTGCAGTCACAGGCAGAGCCATTGCCGTACCAAGCTGTGATGCATCTACAAAGGATACTTTCCATGGTACAGTGATGAAAATTGGTGAGGGTCAAAGGAGGCATGCCAAATTTCACTAGGCTCTTGGCGAAGAGGCATTGGCGAGCTTTCTTGTCCATAGCATCTACATTGTTGGACCAAGACAGGATATTGATGATGTTCGCTCCTAGGAATTCGAAACTTTCCACCGTCTCATTTTTAACACCATTGATGCAGACAGTAGTATGTGCAGGAACTCCCTCCCAAAGTCAATGACCAGCTCTTTTGTTTTGCTGACATTGAGGGAAAAGAGCGTCAAACATACAATTACAGTAACTAATACAACATTCCCAACTTCACCACTGATCTCTCGTGCTCCCCCATGCAGAATACCAAAACCTAACTAACAGCCTCTGTTGAGCAGAAAGCAAAATTAACACACATAGAGTAAAATGCCTAATCTAGACACTTCCTGCACACAAGCTACAAGTGCAGCCTCATGTCTTTCAAATTAATGTCATCACAATTATCATTGAAAAAGTGCTCAAACAAGTAACACTTTACATTAGAGCTCTTTTATCACCTGGAGCAATGAAATACTTTCCCATAGAATCAGTGTTTGGAAAGTAAAAAAAAATCATTGTGTAGTACAGCTAGAGGGAAATTTAGCTACATTTCCTCAGTGTCTTGTATAATGAGTGGAAAAAGATAGTAGGGTGTTCTATTTCTGGGACAAAACATCCCTCATTTCATTGAACAGAACAATGCACCATAAGACCACTAATATAACAAAACACTGGTTGTCAAGGAAATAAAAGTACCCTCCAGTAGGGTCTATGTAATTTGCATATTATTCACAATATTAATGAGATACACTATGCTACTATTTTTAAGAATCTTACAGAGTAACAACTGAGATACTCCTAACACAATGTTATATAACTCTTACACTTTTACTGGTATAGACTTCTATGACACTATAAGTTTCTTTTCCCCCAAACAATTAGCAAAGTCAAACAAGACCGTGAGTTTGCTTGTTAGACTATCAGGATGCACTGCATGGAATTAGGAGCGAGCAGCCATGAATTAAGCACGGGTGTTCCAATCATACTCATACTCCGTTTCAGAGATTAAGGGGAAAATGATTCCTGCTTCTGCTTCTCATCATTTTACCAGTAGTGATAACTGGATTACTGGGCTGAACAGTACTACCTGCTGTATTGAGTAGCAATCAGGTGACACTGCCAGTCATAGTTTGTGTCACTTGAACTAGAGGGTGCATGGCAAGAACAGAAAAATACCTGAACAAGAAATTGCAGGAGAAAGTAAAATACTTATTTCTTGATTTAACTCTGCATACGGACATCCAAGCTACCCTTCATTAATTTGTGACCTGTCATCAACTCACTCAGACGCCCATGATTCTCCCGAAGATAGTTCTCTCCTCTGCCACAATCAGCTGAGTGTTCTTCAGAGACAGTTAAAGGGCTGAGTTTTGAGTTCAAGATTTTGCTTGAGGAAAACGGGAAATTTTTTTTAAAAGGGTATGAATTCCTAAAGGTCAGGCCTTATTGGACCTCTGGTCCTAGACCCTCCCACTATTCGAAACTCCTTTGCAGATCCACCCTGTCTAGGTCTTTCAATGTTCAGAAGGATTCAGTGAGAACTCCCCCGCCCCCAACTCCTTCATGAGTATAAACCCAGATGTTAACCCTTTCATTCACTGGATCATTCTCATAAACCTCCTCTGGATCCTCTCTAATGCCAGCACATTCTTTCTCTGATATGGAGCCCAAAACTGCTCACAATACTCCAGATGTTATCTAACCAATGCTTTATAAAGCCTCAGTATTACATCTTTGCTTTTATATTCTAATTCTCATGAAATGAATGCTAATATCACATTTGCCTTCCTTACTACCGACTCAACCTGCAAGTTTAGAGAATCCTGCACTAGGACGCCCAAATCCCTTGGCACCTTTGATTTCTGAATTCTCTCCCCATTTAGAAAATAGTCTAGGCCTTTATTCCTTCCACCAAAGTGCATGGTCATATACTTTCCAACACCGTGTTCCATCTACTACTTCTATACCCATTCTCCCAATCTGTCCAAATCCTCCTGCGGACTACGTGTATCCTCAACCCTTCTTGCCCTTCCACCTGTTTTTGTATGATTTGCTAAGTCACAGAGCTGGAACAGAAGCTGAGTCACAGAGGAGGTTTCACTTTTTATCACCAAATTGTTTTTAATTTCAAGTAAGCGCTAATTCAAACTCGCCAATACATCAGCCTGTTGAATCAAATAGGTTTGAAATAATAGAAGTGATTTAGGTGAATAGAAAGCATCATTCCGAGACACAAGATATTCTGCAAATGCTGGAAGGCTTGAACAAAACCTGTCATCTTCCAACTTCTTACATCATCTGCCTATCCCGACGCATTAAACTCACCCTCACCCAGTCTCTCCTATCAGCTGCCAGCTTGAACTCCTTCCTGTCCAATCCTGATAAAGGGTCTCGGCCGAAATACTGATTATTTACTCCTTTCCATAGATTCTCAAAGTTCAAAGTAAACTTATTATTGAAATACATATGTACCTCTATATACAGCATTGAAATTCATTTTTTGTGGGCATACCCAATAAATCTAATAACCATAATAGAATCAATGAAAGCTCATAATAAAAGGTGGGCAACCAATGTGTAAAGGGCAACAAACTGAACAAATGCAAAAATAAAGAAAACAAAAGATATAATAAATAAATAAACAAATAAGCAATGAATATCAAAAACATGAGATGAACTGTCCTTCAAAGTATGCACGTGGATTGTGGGAACAGATCTGTGATGGGGCAAGTGACATTGAGTGAAGTTATCCACTCTGATTCAAGAGCCTGATGGTTGAGGGGTGGTAACTGTTCCTGAACCTGATGGTGTGAGTCCTGAGGCTCCTGTACCTTCTTCCTGATGGCAGCAGCGATAAGGGAGCATGATCTGGGTGGAGGGGGTTCCTGATGATGGATGCTGCTTTCCTGCGACAAGCTTCATGTAGATGTGCTCAGTGGTGGGGAGAGCTTAACCCAAGATGGACTGGGCTGTATCCACCACTTTTTGTAGGATTTTCAGTTCGAAGGTATTGGCGTTTCCATACCATGCCAATATGCAACCAGCCAAGATACTCGCCGCTACACCACTAGAAGTTCGTCAAAGTTTTAGATATCATGCCGAACCTTCACAAACTTCTAAGGACATAGAGGCACTACTGTGCTTCCTTCATAATTGTATTTACATGCTGGGTGCAGGACAGGTCCACTGAAATGCTAACACCAAGGAGTTTAAATTTGTTGACCCTTTCCACAGCTGATCACCTGATGAGAACTGGCTTGTGGATCTCTGGTTTCTTCCTCCTGAAGTCAATAATCAGCTTCTTGGCCTGGCTGACACTGAAAGGTTGTTGTTTGGCACCACTCAGCCAGATTTTCAATCTCCCTCCTATCTGCATCAGCACCTTTGATTCGGCCTACGACAGTGCTGTTAGCAGCAAACTTAAATATAGCAGAGGAACTGTGCTTAGCCACACAATCATAAGTGCAAAGTAAGTAGAGCAGGGGGCTAAATGCACAGCCTTGTGGTGCACCTGTGCTGATGGAGATTGTGGAGAATATGTTTTTGCTAATCCAAATTGATTGGGGTTTGCAAGTGAGGAAATCGAGGATCAAATTACACAAGGAAGTATTAAGGCCAAGGTCTTGAAATTTATTGATTAGTTTTGAGGGGGTGATTGTATTGAATGCCAAGCTGTAGGTAATAAAGAGCACCCTGATGTATGCATCTTTGCTGTCCAGATGTTCCAGGGTTGTGTGAAGAGCAATGGAATGGCACCTGCTGTAGACCTGTTGTGCCAGTAGGCAAAATGGAATGGATCCAAATCGCTTCTCAGATAAAAGTTGACAAGTTTCACCGTCAACCTCTCAAAGCACTTAATTACTGTGGATGTAAGTGCTATTGGATGTTAGTCATTGAGTCAGGTTCTTCTTTGGCACCGGTATAATTGAAATCTGCTTAATGCTGGTGAGTACCTCAGACTGCTAAAGTGAGAGGTTAAAGATCTCAGTGAATACTTCAGCCAGTTGATCAGCACGTCCTTTGTACTCAGCCAGGTACCCCTCTCTGGGCTGGATGCTTCCTGTGGGTTCACCCTCCTGAAGGATCCTCTCATGTTGTCCTGATAGACTGAAATCACAGGGCCATCGGGCGGGGGCTGTGGGAGTTTGTGATAGTTCTTTCACATTTTGATGGGCAAAGTGAGCATGGAAGGCAGAACACTCATCTGGAGGTGAGGCCCTGTTGTCACCCATGTCACTTGATTTCACTTTGTAAGAGTTGATAGTATGCTGCCTCACTTGCTGAGTTCCTGCAGCATTTTGTATGTGTTGCTCACTACAGCATGACTGTTTATTACAAACAAGCTCAGCAAACCTCTCCAGAGAATTGTTCCAACCCAGAGACTGTTACAGACAAAATTGTTCTGTATTTACTGAAGGGGGGGGAGCTGTACAGACACAATTACCCTTTAACAACTGACAGCAGAAGCATAGAATGTAAAGATAGTTTAGCTGCAAGAATCTAACACCAAGACAACACACACTAAATGCTGGAGGAACTCAACAGGCCAGGCAGCATCTATGGAAATGAATAAACAGTTGATGCTCTGAGCTGAGAGTCTTCTTCAGGACTGAGAAGCGAAGGAGGAAGACGCCAGAATGAAATCTAACACCAAGATTGGGAGACAGACTTGGCAGAATGGACTGGTTGTGATAATTTAAGAAAGGTTGTTGGGTGGAGAAAGAGAAATTAATAATGAGTCCAAGCATGCACCAAATATATGAGGGGTGATTGATAAGTTTGCGGCCTAAGGTAGAAGGAGATGAGTTATTAACTTCAAACTTTCTGCATAAGCACTCAAAGAGTTGAACTGCACGTGCCGGTAACAAGAGCTGTATAACTCATCCCCTCCTCTACTGCCACGATGAGGCCACTTTTAGGTTGGATGAACAACTCCTCATATTCCATTTGGTTAACCTCCTACCTGCTGGCATGAGCATTAATTTCTCTAATTTCTGGTAATTTTTCTCACTCTCCAATCCCTCTTCGTTCATTTCTCATTTGCCTCCCCTCTTACCTCATCTCTTCTCCTCATTTGCCTATCCTCCAGCATTTTGTAAGCGTTATTCTTGATGTTCATGCATTAGGTGGAAGCTACCCAGATGGAATTTGAGGTGCTTTGTCAGGCAGTTCTGTTCTTACTGCAGCAAAAGACACTGTCACCTTACTGTGATATACTGTGGTGAGCTCTGAATTTGTTTTCTCACCAACAAGTTAATCGAAGAATCCAGACAATGCATTTTGTCCAAAGCAATCTGCCCAGAGGCTATCACTTTTAAAGAAGGTGGCCCCTGAGATCTGACCATGGACATTTACCTTCTGACACTCAAATGCCTGATTCCAGAAATGGTATGTTCCTGCAGTCACTGCTGAGCTCCCAAAGCTCTCCAGGATCATTGTGGATACAGTGACTGAAGAGTCTGTTACGTACCCCGTAACTGGGTCACTTACCAGCAAAGATAGAGAGGTCCGTTGAAGTCTGATGGTACTATTTTTAACAGTATTTATTGATAAAAATACACAAAAATAATATCAATGCAAACATACAGATGATATACATCGTCAATACTAAATCTAAAAGCGCGGGTATAATAATAATCAGTAAGAAATAGCTCTATCGTTGTCTAGGGGATAATGTATTGTCCAATGGAAATATAAAAGTCACTTTAGTTCATTCAAGCTGCAGCGTTTTGATTTGAGAGAAAGACGGGTTAAAACTTGCCCATTCCTTTTATGATGTCAATCTTTCGAGAGTCGTTGGGAGTTGATTTCCCCGTTGTTAGCTAAAAACCATTCTTCCATGGTAAAGGCACACCGATTCCGGGGCAAATGGAAACGGACGCACGTGGCCTTCCCACCGGCTTCTGCTGGTACGGGATCGCTAGCGTTTCTTCTGGTGCGTCTGAGGGGCTGTTCCCACAGACCCTCTTTTATCCTGACTCACAGGGTCTCAGATGTCAATCAGGTTGAGATGATGCAATCCCTCCACCAACCTCCCCCTCGGTTCATTGCCTGGGGGCTTCGATGCATCGTACAGGATGCAATACACAATTCCGTCTCCAAGAGACAATAGCCGGTATCAATGGGTCTGCCTTTCGGAGGCCAGGACACATTCCAGTTCTGTGGATTCTGCATGTTTTTCTCTCATTTCCTGGGACTCCCGAACTGACTCAATAGTGATCTTGCGATTCTCACAAAGGAGGGGGCTACCCCGCACCCTTCGGCCCCTCAGAGCTGTGGTACATTCGTAACAAGTCAAAGAGCACTTGCAGGGCCCCCAAAAATTGTGCTTTCAAATCCATTTTCTTCATGATGTAATTTCACTACAAATATCTTGGCATTTGCTGCTTCTTCTTTGGTTATGAATATGGCAATGCTCATTATCTTCATGATTTGATCTGTACAAACAGTATGCAAGGCAGGCTTCTCATTATATCTTGATATATGTGACAATAACAATAAACCAACCAAACCAAAAAAAATTTGTGTGGGTGCATAATGCTGTTTTTGTAATTTAACGCAGAAAAATCTAAAATTCTAAATAGAGAAAAAAAATTATGATTGAGCTTTTAACCATGAGTTGTTTCTCATTTCATTGTGATTGTGTTTGGGGAACAAACAAAAAATTATTTCTGGTACCTCTCTTTCATATTCTATAGTAGATCCTTTTTATTATTTAATTTTAAAAGTGTTGTGTGTAAAATTTTACTCTGTTATTTTATAACTAAAAAGTATGCAATATGTGCTAACTAGTTTATTTTTTGCTCTGTAAATTTACGGTCTATAAGGTTTGTTGTCGAGGGAATTCACCCGTTCGCTGCTGAATTCCAGAGAAAACGAAGGCTTCCAAATAATCCACATGGATTACTTATTGCAGGGAGACAGTCAAATTAAATATTTTTGAAAGTAAAAAACATTATTTTCTTCTTGCGCAGCCCCTTCAGGACAGGAATGACTCTGAGGTTCTGAGGTAACTAATAAATCCTATGCAAGACCTGTAGACTATCACAGGTGGGACAGGTGAAGGGTGATGGAAGGGAAGGCATTCCTTTTGCTCAGTTCCTTCCCAGATTTCACTTATTTGTGCAGAAATGTACCAGGAATTCCCATGAGTTGTGGAGAAAGTTACTTTTTCCAAGAAGTTTTTTCAAGACGTCCTTGAAATTATCCCCTTGCAAATGGCACAAAAAGGGTGGAGTTGTGGTAAGCAAGGAAGGTTGTCTAAATCTGCAGTGTGACACAGACAAGTTAGAAAAATGAGCAGAGCATTGGCAGATCGAATTTAATCCCATCAAGTGTGAGGTGGTGCATTTTTAAAGTAAAGTAGGTAGGATATACACAGCAAATTATAGAGCATGAAGAAACTTTGATGAACAAAGAGACCTAAGGGTCCTAATCTGCACAACTCTAAAAGTGGCATAGGTAGGTTGGGCGTAGAATATTTGAATTAAAGTGCAACTTTAGAGAACTGTGGTTAGGACATACTTGTAGTATTGTATGCATTTCTGATCACCATACTATAAGAAGGATATGGTTATGCTGGAGAGAATACTGAGAAAATTCTCCAGATTCTGCCTGGATTAGAGGGCATTAGTTATGGGGAGAGGTTGGATAGGCTAGGCTTATTTTCACTGGAGAGAAGTAGGCTCAGGAGTGACCTGATAAAAGTTTATAAAAGTATAGATGTTGTAAATAAGGTAGATAGTCAGAATCTTTTATCGCATAATAGGTATCAACCATAAGAGGGCATAAGTCTAAGGTAAGAGGAAATAGTTTTAAAGGGGTTGTGAGAGTTAAGTTTGAAACACAGAGAGTGAATGACATCTAGAATATGTTGTCAAAGGAGGTGGTGAAATCTGATGCAATTTTTCTGCTTGAGGCATTTAGACATTTAGGCATTTAGAGATTTATGTGGTAAAGGCATCGACCATTGACCTGTTTCGCTGAATATAGTAAGTAATAATTGAACTTTTAAACATGGGTTGTTCTTAATTTCATTATGATTATGGTAGTGAACAAAAAAGATTCTTTCTGGTACCTCACTTCCACATTCTACAGTGGATATTTTTATTGGAGTGCTTTTTACTTTAGGGATCTGAGCAATGGGGCCCACCCATCAAAGCTGGATGAACGCAATCAGAGCCTTGATGTTCGGGATGTTGGTCTGGCCCAGGCCACTGACATTCTGGTCCTTGGGTGTCAGGTTTGTGAATGTTCTCAACAGTGCTGAAGAGTCCATGACTGACATGGCTATCCCCTGGTTGTCCTCTCCACCCATCGTCTGTTCTTGAAGTTATTTATTGGACCTTGCCCTTCAGATCCTGTAGATTTGTTTATTCTTCTTGAGTTGAGATAGTGCTTTCAGTTTGAAAATGTAAATTAAAACCAAATCATCAAAGGAAGCCATAAACAAAGCAAATGTCATAATCGTCTATTTTTAAAAATTAATCTTCATGCTAAGGTCAATATCATTTTCAAATATAATTAGACAAATGCTAGCATGCATAAAGCAAGTAGTAAAAACACCTATGGCACATTGTTGATCATCATTTCTAGATGTTGAAAGAAATAGTGAATCTGATTAAGACTCAGCTTAGCTGACAACTCATCCTTTGCATTCAGCTTTGGTTATTGGGAAATCCTGGCACAGTGTAGGGTAATGAAGCTGAGCCATAATGTCTTAACTCCAGGTTATAGGGAAAGATTAGAAGATCTAATGTTTTTCATTGGTATAAATTATTTTGCATCCATTCACCGATTTTGCATGGCTTTGGGGATAAAGGGATAATGGATATCAGCAACCTTCAATAATGATGTAATTTTGCAGCTCTATAAAACCCTGGTTAAAGCACACTTGGAATATTGTGCTCAGTTCTGTCATCTCATTCTAAGAAGGATGTAGAAGCTTTAGAGAGGGTGCAGAGGAGTATTTCTGGGATTCTGCCTGGATTAGAGAGCACGTCTAATGAAGATACAGTAGTTGAATCAAACTAGGGCTTTTTACTTTGAAGCAAAGGAGGATGAGAGGTGATTTGATAGAGATGTACAAGATGATAAGAGACATGGATGGTGTGGATAGCCAGATACTTTTTGGTCAGGGTGAAAATGGATTATACAAAGAGACATGATTTTAAGGTGATGTAAGGGAAGTATAGAGCGGATGTTAGAGGTAAGTTTTTTACACAGAAAGTGGTGGGTGCGCGGAATGCCCTGTCAGTGATGGTGGTAGATACAGATATATTAAGGACATTCAACAAGCTCTTTGATTGGTACATGAATGACAGTTAAATAGAGGGTTATGTAGAGGGAAGAGTTAGATTGTTGTTAGAATAGGTTAAAAGGTCAACACTGCATCATGGGCCAAAGGTTCCGTACTGTGCTGTTCGGTTTTATGTTTTATGTTCAATAAGCCTTCTATTTCATGGAACTGAAACATGTTCATAGACTCCAGAAACTGAGGTGAGATTGTGTTGGCTGGTGGTTCTTTAGGATGATGGATCTGTGGGAGTATCTGTGATAGAGGGCACTGGAATAACATTCATCTTCACAATCCTTGGAAGTTTTAAACTGGTTTTGTTAGTTTTCTTAGCTAACTATTACCCAGCTCCTAGTTCACAGCTTAAAAGATTTTAAGAGAAAGAAATGTGAATGTTGAATAGGGTATTTGATACCACTTGAGGTTTAAAATGAGGGGGAAATAAATATAAATATTGATTGGAAGCTGCATTCATTTGAAAGTGAAAGGGATAATTTGCATAAATAGGACAACAACACCAAAGCAAAGAGAAAGGAAGACAGAAGAAAGAAGTGCTCCAGGAAAAGGAAATGAGAGGAAGAAAGATGCAGACTTAAAAGTATAAAGACAAAAGGCAGGAGAAGAAAGAGAATGATGGAGACTGAGACAAGAACATCAGTGTTTCAGAATTTTAAAAATAAATAGTTCTACACTGACAGTGAGTATAAACGTGATGTGTGTGAATCCTGGCAATACAGTCTGAATGGTACTTAGAAGTTAGGGAGATGCCTGCAGGTTTTTACATATTGTACAGGTTGATGAATCATTTAACAAGCAACTCTGGAATTATCACCTATCTATATTACCATATGTTGTCAACTCGAAGATGTAATTTGAAAAGCAAGGCTAAGTTCTTTAAATTGATCAATGTATAATTGTTAGCACCAGATACCATCTTTGAATTTTGCTTATACTGATGCCCACACACATTTTTATATTGCTAAAACATGTTTATTTTGCCCCATTAGAACCCCTGGATGGTGGGGAGGAGGTTTATCTCTACCAAAGGAGGTGAAAGTTGCTAGCCTGCAGGTCACCCTTGGGCAAGGTGTAGCACCTGCTGAGCCCCCGCGATCAGGTCAAGTGAAGCCATGAGAGCAGGTGGCGGATGGCCATACGAGCAGCTGGTGCACATCACAAGTCCTGTTTATGTGACCACCAACACCAAGCAGACAGTCTCTGAAGAGTACTAATAATGGCTGGGGGTCACCAGTCTTGTAAAGACACTACCCAGAAGAAGGCAATGGCAAACCACTTCTGTAGAAAAATTTGCCAAGAACGACAATGGTCATAAGGCCATGATTGCCCACATCATACGACACAGTGGCACATAATGATGACGATGATTGTAATGATTGTAGCTCCCTTCAGTATTTTGATTGGTTAAAAATTTGCTTAACAAGAGGTGGAAGAGCAAATAAAACAAAGTTTATAAAATATTCAGAAAAGAATCTGGCTGAGCTAATGGATTGCACTTAATGAGAGGAATATGGTAAGTGAGGTCCAGGCAAGTGTGATATTATAGCTATTATCGAATGTAGTTTAAAGAGGGAAGGACAGAGATCTAATGATTCTGGTGACAGCGTTTTCAGAGAAGCTGGAGAAAGCAATAAAAGAATAGAGTGGGGGTCAATAATATTTTAAGAAATAATGATAAATGTGGAAACGGTTGATAGATTAGGAGGTTGGATGGCTTGAGCTAAAAAAGATAAAATGAGCAATTTCACTCAACATCTCCAAAGAGTCTAAGGGCAAAGATGCAGCAAATTGATGCCATGCAAAGTTATCAGTAAAACAATTGTCAGCTATTTCAATTGCCCAAATAATAACTGGAGACAGTCCATGTAGAAGGCACAGAGGGAATAAGATTACTAAACTGAATTCATGAGACGTTTTTCAGCTGGAATATAACAAATGTCGACAGCAGCGTGGGTTGGGGGCGGTGTGGGGTTGGATTTAGTTTCAGGAATGAATCTGAGCAGGTGAAAGGCATATCAATGGCAGAGCATTTTTATGGTAGCAATTATAATTCAATCAGATTTAACATCATCAGAAAAGGTCAAAGGTAAGTGAGGTGGAAGTTTTTAAAATGCAGTTTTAGTAGACTGAGATGTGACTTCCCGAAACAAAATCAAGTGATTAATTTAGGTAGATTTTCACAAAGCTTTTGACAAGGTCCTACATGGTCATAGAAGTAAAAGCCCCTGGGATACAGTGGAGACTGGTAAATTGGATCTATAATTAGCTTAGTGTCAGGAAGCAAAGGTAATATTTGAAGTGTGCTTTTGCAGAGGGGTTCCACTGGAGCCCAGTACTCATTCTCTCACTTTTTGTAAAATATTTTAACTTAGAATGCCAGCACATCTTTTTTGACATATGGTCCCAAAACTGCTCACAATACTCCAGATGCAGCCTAACCATTGCCTTATAAAGTCTCAGCATCATATTTCAGTCTTTTTGAAATTAATACTAACATTGCATTTGCTTTCCTTACCACCAACTCAACCTGCAAGTTAACCCTGAGGGAATTCTGCACAAAGTCCCTTTGCACCTCTGATTTTTGAATTGTCTCCCCGTTCAGAAAATAGTCTACTCCCTTATTCCTTCTAGCAAAGTGCATGGCCATGCTCTGTCCTCCACTCTCTTCCACTTGCCACTTCTTTGCCCATTCTCCCAATCTGTCTTAAGTTTGGTAGCCTCCCTGCTTCCTCAATGTTAATTGACCCCCCCCACCTATCTTCATATCATCTGCAAATTTGGCCACAAAGCCATCAATTCCATCATCCAAATCATTGACAGATAACATGAAAAGAAGCAGTCCCACCACTGAACCTTGTGGAACACCACTGGTCACCATCAGCTAACTAGAAAAAGCCCGCCGCATGCCCACTCTTTGCCTCCTACCAGTCAGCCAATCTTCTATCTCTGTGACTACCTTCACTGTAATACTAAGGGCCTTTTCTTGTTAAGTAGCTTCATGAGCAACACTTTATCAAAGGCCTTCCGAAAACCTGAGTGAACAATATCCACTTTGCTATCCTGTCTGATATTTCCTTAAAGAATTCCAACAGATTTGTCAGGCAAGATTTCTCCTCAAGGAAACCATGTTGATTTCTTCCTATTTTATCATGTGCCTCAAAGTACCTTGATAATCCTTCATATTGGACTTCACACCTTTCCAATCGCTGAAATCAGGCTAACTGGCCTATAATTTCCTTTCTTCTGCCCCCTCTTTCTTAAAGCATGGGATGACAATTGCAATTTTTCAGTCCTTTGGAACCATTCCAGAATCTAGTGATTCTTGGAAGTCATTACCAATGCCTCCATAATCTCTTCAATTAACTCTTTCAGAACCCTGGGGTTTAGTCCATCTGGTCCAGCTGATTTATCTACACTCAGACCTTTCAGCTTCCCAAGCACCTTGTCCTTAGAAAGAGCACATACACTCACTTCTGCCCCTGACACTCTTGAATTTCTTGCATACTGATAGTGTTTTCCACAGTAAAGACTGTTGCAAAATACTTATTAAGTTTGTCCGCCATTTCTTTGTCCCCCATTACTAACTCTCCAGCATAATTTCCCAGTGGTCTAATATCAATTCTCACCTCTTTTACTTTTTATATATTGAGAAAAAATTAGGTATCCTCTTTTATTGCCTAGCTTACCATCATATTTAATTTTTTTCTCTCCTTTTAGTTTATTTAGTTGCCTTCTGTTGGTTTTTTTTAAAGCTTCTCTGTTCTCTCTCTTCCCATTGATTTTTGCTGTCTTTTGTTTTTATGCTGTAGTTGACCTCCCTTATCATGCTAATATTTTTTTCTGAAATATCATGGAATACTTCTTCATCTTCAGGATGCATCTATCCAAATTGAGCCCAGAAATTCCAGCGACTGCCATTCTCTCATCAGTCATGATAGTGTCCCCTTCCAATCAACTTTGGCCAGTTCCTCTCTCATCCCTCTGTAATTACCTTCACTTCATTATAATGCTGATGATTCACCTGACTTTATAGAAACATAGGAAACCTACAGCACAATACAGGCCCTTCGGCTCACAAAGTTGTGCCGAACATGTCCCTACCTTAGAAATTACTAGACTTCCCCATAGCCCTCTGTTTTTCTAATCTCCATGTACCTATCTAAAAATCTCTTAAAAGACCCTATCGTACCTGCCTCCACCACCGTTGCCGGCAGCCCATTCCAAACACTCACCACTTTCTGAGTTAAAAACTTAGCCCTGACATTCCTTCTGTACCTACTCCCCAGCACCTTAAACCTGTGTCCTCTTGTAGCAACCATTTCAGCCCTGGGAAAAAGCCTCTGACTATCCACACAATCAACACCTCTCATCATCTTATCTTCTCTCTCTCAAACTGCAGGGTGAATTCTATCATATTATGGCCACTCCCCTAAAGGTTCCTTTACCTTAAGCTACCTAATTAAATTTGGTTCTTTGCACAACACCCAATCCAGAATTGACTTTTGCCCGGTGGGCTCAACCACAAGCTATATACATGCCTTTCCTATCTCTGATTATAATTTGTTTCCCACATCCTGACTATTGTTCTGGGGCCTGTATTTAAACCCCAACAGGATTTTCTTGCCCCCTGAAGTTTCTTAACTCTACTCACAAGGATTCTAAATCTTCCAATTCTATGCCACCTCTTTCTAAGAACTTGATTTCATATTTTACCAACAAAGCCTCCCCTCCTGCTTCGCCTTCCTGCCTGTCCTTTTGATACAATGTGTATCTTTGGATGATAAGCTCCCAACTATGATCTTTTTTCAGCCACGACTCAGTGATACCCACAACATTGTACCTGGCAATCTTTAACTGATCATCTACCTTATTCTGTATATGGCGTGCATTCAAATTTAGCACTTTCAGTCCTTTATTCATCACCCTTTTCGATATTGTCCCCCTGTTACAATTCAACTGATCCCATTGATTGTGATTTTGCCCTATCATCTGCTGCCCTTCCTCACAATCTCACTACACACTGAATCTTCTTGGCCACTAACTCCCCCGTCCTCAGCCCAACCACTCTGGTTCCTATCCCCCCGCCAAATTAGTTTAAACCCTCCCCAACAGCTCTCGCAAACCTGCCTGCAAGAATATCAGTCTACCCTGGTTCAGGTGTAACCTGTCCTTTTTGTACAGGTCATACGTTCCCAGATGCAATCCCTATGATCCAGAAATCTGAAACCCTGCTCCCTGCACCAATTCCTCAGCCATGCATTCATCTGTCAAATATCTTATTCTTTCCCTCAGTGGCGTATGGCACAGGCAGCAATCCAGAGGTTACTACCCTGGTGGTCCAGCTTTCCAGTCCTCTGCCTAACTCCCTCTATTCTGTCTTCAGGTCCTCTCTGTTTTCCTACCTATGGCATTGGAACCAATTTGTACCATGACTTCTGGCTGCTCGGACTCCCCCTTTCGAATGATGTGGACCCAATCTGAGATAACCCCGACCCTGTCACCTGGGAGCAGAATCCAGGATCATCCGAGAACCATCCAGGTTTCTTTCTCATGCCCACAGAATCTCCTGCCTCCTCTGACTATGGAATCCCCTATCATTACCACACTCCTCTTTCACCCTTGCTGAGCCACGGAGCAAGAATCAGTGATGGAGCCCTGGTTACTGCTGCTTCTTCCTGGTAGGTCATACGTCCCAACAGGATCCAAAACTGTATACTTAGTATTGAGTGGGATGGCCATAGGGGTACTCTACACTGCCTGCCCATTCTCCTGACTGTTACCCAAATACCTGTCTTCTGCAGCTTAGGGGTAACTACCTGTCTGTAGCTCCTATCGATCACCACCTCATTCTGCCATATGAACCAAAGTTCATGGGCTGCAGCTCCCGTCCCTTAACACGATCTCTAAGGAGCTGCAGCTCGAACAACATCATGCAGATGTAATTATCAGGGAGACTGGCAGACTCCCAGAATTCCCACATCTCACACAAAGAACATACCATTAACTCTGGACCCATTATCACCACACTAGCTATGTACTAAC
This sequence comes from Hypanus sabinus, assembly GCF_030144855.1. Classification (NCBI taxonomy): domain Eukaryota; kingdom Metazoa; phylum Chordata; class Chondrichthyes; order Myliobatiformes; family Dasyatidae; genus Hypanus; species Hypanus sabinus. The sequence goes on along the minus strand of NC_082709.1, from coordinate 148,681,147 downwards.
AGAAAAAAAAACTTACTAGAAACTTACTTAGAACCTTAGTTAGATACAAATGGTCTCCAGTCAATTAAGGAGTAAAATAGTTAATGAAATTAATATGAAGAAGTGCAAAGTGATAGGAAGGTGAAATAAGTTAAGAGAGCACAAAGTAGATGGGAGGATTTTGAATTGCGCTGAGGAACCGAAGTACCTTCAAAACTATGTGCTCTTATCTTTAAATGTAGCAGGACAGATCGATAACATAAATTTTTAATACGAGTGATATTTTAATTAGCTGAGGCATAAAATATAAGAGCAAGGAGATTATGCCAGGAAAGTATACAAGTCTAGTTGGCGCACAGACGAATACTGACTTGCACTCGTCACTATGTACAAGAACAATGTGATTTCACTGGAGTAAGTACATGGGAGATTTCCAAGGACCTGTGGAGCTGGAATAATGCAGTATTGAGACAGAATCAATAAGCCAATATTGGTTTCTTTGGAACAGAGCTAAGACTTACTTAGATACATATCATTATGAATGGCCAAGATAAGCAGGAAAGATTTGTTTCTCCTAGCAGAAATGTCAAAAACTAGGTGCTTAGATTCAGAGTAAATGGTGAAAGCATGAAAGCATTATCTTCCAGGGAGTGGTCCAGGTCTGAAACTCTCAGTCTAAAAGTGTGGTGTAGGCAGAAATTCTCATCAGATTTGCACAGTACTTGAAGATCCATTATCTGCGGCAGTAAATGAATAAGGGAATAGGGTGAAGAGCTCTGTTTTGACCACTGAGAAGCATGATTCCTTCTGTCATGTATTTTCCATAACTGTATGATCCTATGGAAGCAATAGAGAAAGATCGCAAAGCAGCCCTTGTTGGTCTGCAGTTGATGGACTTTAGACACGGTGGTTGTAGGCTGGTACAAGCAGCTTCAGTGTTCAATCAGAGTGGTTTAAAGTTACTCATTGTTGTCAAAAAATGAAAGATAGTTTGGAGTAAAGTCAGATTTAATTGCAAATTCAGATGTAACAAATGATGGACAAAGCTTTACCTGGACTTTTGATACCACAGCCCAATATATTTTGTCATCTACAGGAAAAGGGGGGAATACTGTTGGGAAAAAACTACATAAAGTATAAGAAAGTCCAGTAAAACTTTCTGCATTGGCACAATGATTACACTCTAAACCCTGAGACCACAGGTTGTACTTTCGAGCTCTACTCCATAAACAACAATATATAAAAAGCTTCAATTCAATATTGAGTGAGCCGTGTGTTATCAGATATGTCTGTGAACTTTTAAACAAGACATTAAACCTCCAATATATTAAGTATGCCCTGTCATGTAGATTTCAGAAATCCCACAGTATTATTTAAAAATACCAGCTGCTTTGCTGAAAACCTATTCAGTAACTAATAAACACTAAACACAAGTTAACTGTGTGTTTATCAATTTGTGGGACATTACCAGCTGGTTTTTCGATTTCACTACAAAAGAACTTCATCATCCTGTGATGCACTCTGGATTGAATGGAGTCATAGTAGGCTCTACTTAAAGGTAAATCCTGATCTTTCAAAAAAATCTCCATATTGGTATTCAATCTATTATTGATTACATGATGGCTGATCATGTCTTGGAGATTTATGGGATTTAGGAATCTTTTCTAGTTGTGTTAACTGAACAAACAAAATTGCACACCTGAGATTCTTAATTAAAGCTGCAGCACGAACATATAATTTGCATCTTCAGTTTTATTCCTCATTCAGAGGGATAACTGCCTTCCACCATTATTAATACTGAAGTTTTTTAGATTACTTTTCCAGCTGCATTTAGTATTATCACCCTGTTTGTGATTGTGCACTTCTCTCAATTGAAATCATTGAGAATCAGAATCAGGTTTATTATCACTGCCATATGTCATGAAGTTTGTTTGTTTTGTGACAGAAATAAAGTGTTATACTTTATGAAAACAATACGTTACAACAGGAAATATAAAAAAAGTAGTGCAAAGAGAGCAAAAAGTTAGTGTTCATGGATTGTGACCCTTAGGAAGAAGCTGTTCCTAAAACATCGAATGTCTGTTTTCAGGCTCCTGTACCTCCTTCCTGGTGGCAGTAATGAGAAGAGAGCATGTCTTGGATGGTGAGGGTCCACCCTCCTGAGTTATCACCGATTGAAGATGTCCCCATTGACGGGAAGGCTCGTGTTCATGATGGTGGAATATGTCTGATGCTAGAGGGCAAGAAGCTGTTACCAAAAAACTGAGTTCTTATACCTCCTCCCAAGTGGTAGCAATGAGAAGAAGGAATGTTCTGAGTGATGAGGGTCCTTAATAATGGACACTGCCTTTTCCAGGCACTGCCTTCTGAAGATGTCCATGATAGAGCTGGCCGAGTTTTCAACTTTCTGCAGCCTCTTCCGATCCTCTGCAGTGGCTCCTCTATGCCAGACAGTGATGCAACTAGTTAGAATGCTCACCATGGTACGTCTGTAGAAATTTGCCTGAGTTCTTCGTGACATATCAAACATTATCAAATTTTTAATGAAATATCGCCTCTGATGTGCCCTCTTCATTATTACATCAATATGTTGGGCCCAGGATAGATCTTCAGAGATGTTGACACACCGGAACTCAAAGCTCCTCACCCTTTCTACAGCTGATCCCTTGATGAGGACAGATGAGTGCTCCGTCAGCTTCCCCTTCCTGGTCTCCACAGTCAATTCCTTATTCTTATTGACATTGAGTATAAGGTTGTTGTTGCAATGCCACTCAACTAGCCTTACATAACCAGAACTACACATCAATGTAGTTCTTTGGTAACATCAAGATACTTCACTTACTAAAATAATCATTGCTTTTTGTTATTTAGGAATTTCGATTTTTAAGAGGAGATTAAGATTTTTTTTTGAAAGTCCCTGGAATGCCACAAAGCACAGACAGAGATAACATGATGACATAATGACCCTGCAGCGATGTCACCATGGGAGAAGATTGCAGGAGAAACACCAAGCATCCTGACGTCGTTTATCTTCATATTGTGCTGCGGTAAGGGGAAGGAGAATAGGGAGTGGGATTTATGAGAAAGCATGTAGTAATGACAGAACATTGAGAAATGACAGGGAAGGTAGGTGTTCCATGATGAGAAGCTGAATGGGTAGGAGAAGCAATAGGAAGGCTGGGGCAAGATGGAAGTGGAGAGGAAAATGCAATGAGTATAACAAGCTTGATTGTCCGAGTGGGTCCCTTGTCTCTGCCCGCTCCCCACTGAACTCGTCTCCACATACCTTGACTCCATCCTAGCTTGCTTGCTTTAGTCCCTTCTCACTTACATCTGTGACACCACACATGCTTTCAATATCCTCAGCAACCTTTAGTTCCATGGTCCTGACCACCTCATTTTCACCATTGTGTCCAGTCCCTATACACTTCTATCCTCCATCAAGAACACCTTAAAGCTCTCTGCAACATTTGTTTTTCAACAACAAACAAAATCAACTCCCCTCCACCACTACTTCCTCCATCTGGCAGACCTGGTCCTCAATCTCAGCAGTAACTCCTTTAGCCCCTCCCACTTTCTCAAAATTCAGAATGTAGCCATGGGCACCTGAGTGAGCCTCAGCTATGCCTGTCTTTTCATTGGCTACATGGAACAGTCCATGTTCAGAACCTTCCCTGGAAATTCTTCTCAACTCTCGCAGTGCTACATCGGCAACTGATGCTACTTCATGCACCCACACTGAACTCATTAATTTCATCAACTTTGCCGCTAACTTCCATTCTTCACTTGAATTCAATGTCCATTTCTGACATCTCCCTCCCCTTTCTTGATCTCTCTAACTCATTCTCTGGAGACGTATTGTCTTCCGACACCTTTTATAAACCTATCTATGTCTATGGTTGTCTTGACTATACCTTTTTCTACACTGTCTCCGGTAAAAATGCTATTCTGTTCTCTCAGTTCCTTCATCTCAGCTTTTGGAACGCTGACCTTTATAAATCAAAGCATTGAGTACAGAAGTTGGGATGTAATGCTAAAGTTGTACAAGGCATTGGTAAGGCCAAATTTGGAATATTGTGTGCAGTTCTGATCACCGAATTATAGGAAAGATATCAATAAATTAGAGAGAGTGCAGAGACGATTTACTAGGATGTTACCTGGGTTTCAGCAATTAAGTTACAGAGAAAGGTTGAACAAGTTAGGTCTCTATTCATTAGAGTGTAGAAGGTTGAGGGGGGATTTGATCGAGGTATTTAAAATTTTGAGAGGGATAGATAGAGTTGACGTGACAGAGTTGACAGGCTGTTTCCATTGAGAGTAGGGGAGATTCAAACTAGAGGACATGATTTGAGAGTTAGGGGGCAGAAGTTTAAGGGAAACACAAGGGGGTATTTCTTTACTCAGCAAGTGATAGCTGTGTGGAATGAGCTTCCTGTAGAAGTAGTAGAGGCCAGTTCAGTTGTGTCATTTAAGGTAAAATTGGATAGGTATATGGACAGGAAAGGAGTGGAGGGTTATGGGCTGAGTGCGGGTAGGTGGGACTAGGTGAGATTAAGGGTTCGGCACGGACTAGGAGGGCCAAGATGGCCTGTTTCTGTGCTGTGATTGTTATATGGTTATATGGTTATCTCCACCACTTCAATTTTCAGAAATGTTCATGGAATAGGGTTTCCCTACCTCCGTCATTGACGCTGCCCCTGCCCGGACATCCACGGTCACCATACCCTAACAGGGATAAGGTTCCTCTTGTCTTCACCTACCACTCATGAGTCTCTGCATCCAGCACATCAATTTCTCCACAGGTTCCACTATCTGCAATAGGATCATACCACCAAAGGCATCTTTTCCCATCCCTTTGCTCTTGGCTTTCCACAAGGATTGCTCCCTCCATGGTTCCTTATCCTATTCATCCCTTCCCACTGATCTCCCACCTGACACATATCCCTGCAAATGGCAGGAATGCTACACCTGCCCTTTCATCTCCTTGCTTACGTCTGTTTAAGTTCCCAAATGGTTCTTCCAGGTGAGACAACACTTCACCTGTGAATCTGTTGGGGTCACTTATTGTATCTGGTGCTCCTGATGTGGCTTCCTCTACACTAGTGAGACCCAATATAAACTGAGTGACCTGACCTCTTTGTTGAGCATATCCACTCCATCTGCCGAGAGCAGAATTTCACAGTGGCCAACCATTTTAACTCCTCTCCCCATTCCTGCTCTGGCATGTTGGTCCATGGCCTCCTCTTTTGCCACTCTCAACATGCAGAAGCAACACCTCATATTCCATCTGGGTAACTTCCAACATGATGGCATGGACATCGATTTCTCATTTGGTAACTTTTTCCCTCTCCCTTCTCTTCTTTTCTTCACTCTGGCCTCTGACCTCTTCTCCTCAACTGCTTATCACCGCCCCTTGGAGCCCCTCCTTGTTCTCTTTCTCCCATGGTCAACTCTCCTCTCCTATCAGATTCCTTCTTCTCCAGCCCTTTAACTTTTCCACCCACCTGGCTCCACCTATCACCTTCCAGCTTGTCCTCCTTCCCCCTCCACCCCCCAACTTTTTATTCAGGTTTCTTCCCCCTTCCTTTCCAGTCCTGATAAGAGGTCTCATCCTGAAATGTCGACTATTTATTCCTCTCCATAGATGCTGCCTTACCTGCTGAGTTCCTCCAGCACTTTGTATGTGTTGCATTGAATCCCTGGCCTCTGCAGAATCTCTTCTGAATACGATGAGCTTGATGGGAAATGGAATGCAGGAAGAGTGTGACTGGGAAGGGATCAAAGAAATATTAGCATGGAGAAATAAAAGATCTGGTCACATCTCTGACACAACAATGGAGTTGTTTTGGGAAGAATGAAAACAGATTGTCTTGGCAGTACTACAGTAGATATTAGCTCAGTGCTGACAGGTCCAAAGGAATAGCTTCCTTCTCAGCTCTGACTGTTTCCTCATCTTTCTTACATTCTGAACTTCACACAGTGGAGTGGCTGGGCTGGTCTTTAAGAGAGACAGAATGGCTGACGCTGTGCACTATTAAAGATTCAAGACCACTCTGCATTGCCATCACCTAACGTACTTTCAGAAGGGAAAGAGGAGCGAACTTACAAAGATGTTCTTATGATTTCCAGCAGGTGTATTTGATTAAAGGAGAAATCAAAATAGGATGAGTATAATTTTGCCTCAGTAATCTGGTCCTGATTGGCAGAGCTTCCGTTTCACATTCTGAGTTTTGATTTTAGTTAAGTCCTCCTCTTTTCTGTCACTCTCTTTTGTTTCTTCCCATCACTGCTGATCTCTCTCTCTCTCCCTCTCTCTTTTGTTATGAGCTGGCATCTTCTGCAATTAGAGTTAAAGTGAATGGTGGCAATTATTATGATCAGTTAGGATGTCAGCATGCAGTCACATTTAATAGTAGGATTACTTTGGCCCAAATGGGTAAGTGGTATAAATAAGAGGGTGCTTGCAGAGGAAGGATGTGTTGTTAATATGCACCCTGTGCTAAATGTGCAGTCAGTGACAAACACTGAAAATGACTCAAGACTCTACAGCGGGAGGTAATTGGTATTATCATAGAGGTTTAACATCCTAAAATAATATGAATTTTCTTACCTTCACAGATTTGTTCAGATCATTAAACACCTTATATAATGCCCAGGTGTGCATCATATTGCTCATGACATTTATGTTGGGCAACTCATTAAAGGTCCTGTGGTGTTCCATTACAAGCTAAGCTCCTTTCCCTTGCTCCTATTTCTCTATCAGAATTTTGAGAGATCTACCAGAGAATGCATCAGATTGTTTATGCAGTGTTGAACAGCTTGAAGAACTATTTGCTGCCTTACAAAAAAAACAATTTTTAGCATGCTGCAATCTATAAATTCTGCAACAGCATGTAATTTCCTGTCCAATCTCAATTACAGATTTTCTATGCTAGTAGCTTCCTGGGAATATGTAAATAACCTCAAAAATATTTGCTGAAATTAGTATGCCAATCTTCCCACAACACTGCTTAATGTGGCATTTAAAGTAGAAATATGTGGTCTTCTATATATAAACTATAGAAATATGGTGTTTTTTCAGTCAAGAGGGAGATAAGAAAGCATTGACGTTTGGACAAAAATTCACATCCCTGTGCATGAAAGTTTTCAATAAGCAATAATCGCGCCTCGGGTACACCTCATCGGCTACGAGTGTATAAGTTAAAGTGATACATGACACACAAGCAAGCATGAGGCCCAAGTATCCGAATCCTCTTTCTAACCCCAATTCCCTCCCATTCTGGTATGGGGAAAGTTGCACTCTCATTTTACAAATCCATAATTTGTTCTCATGTATCTACATTCATTTTCTGTACAATTTATTTAAGGTGAATGCTGTTACTTCCTACACACAGTGGCGACTTCATGAGATACACCTGCGCACCTGTTTGTTAATGCAAATATCCAATCAGCCAGTCATGTGGTAGCAACTTGATGCATTAAAGCATTGAACTCCCCTGGGATTTTCATGTACAATAGTCTCTAGAGTTAATGGAGAATGGTGTGCAAAACAAAAAGCAGCAGTTCTGTGGGTGGAAATGCCTTGTTAATGAGAGATGTCAGAGGAGAATGGCCAGACTGGTTCAAACTGAGAATAAGGCAACAGTAACTAAAATAACGACATGTTACAATAGTGGTGTGCAGAAGAGCACCTCGGTGTTGAACCTCGAAGTGGATGGGCTACGAGACCATGAGTGTAATTAAATGCACAAATGCAAGACATCACCAGGCTATCTTTACCATACTTACATACATCATGATTACTAAATTCAGGCACCTCTTAATTTTCCCCTCTAATAAACTGATGAGATTCTATTTTGAATATTGCTGAAATTGTGCAGGTTCCTTCTAATTTGTTCTCACTAACCAAAGATGACTTACCTTAAAAGCATAGATTACTGGAGAGCCTGGACTACTTGAAAGTCACTTAACATTGCTTTCTGAAACTAAATTTCTATTTCTGAACAGAAGAAATCACTAAAATACTCTACATTGTAAATATTGATATGGGTAATCAAGATAACTGGCACTTGGAATCAATCATTCTGATATTGCTTTTGGATTTGCTCAAGGCAAATTAGAATCATTTTTCTCCATTTCTCATGGGATTAATTTATTAATTGTTCTGTTCATTCCTGTGTGTGGGGGGTTGGGGGTTTGGTGCTATTGTTGCATTTCTTTTCTGTAAGTGTAGGGGGTTGGTGGCTGTTTTTTTGCTGTGGGGGGGGGGGTGATTGGGTCTTCAAGTTGTGTTTCATTTCTTTTTCATGCTGGTGGTGAGAGTTACTATCTCTTCTTTCATCAATGCCCATGGTCTTTCTGTATTTAATGGCTATCTGGAGAAGGCAAATGTCAGAGATGCATTGTGCACACATACTTTGATAATAAAATGAACTTTTGACATTTGTACCTTTGTTGGAGAGTACTTAGTACCCAGTGTACTTGGCTTAAAGCTAGTGAGTCTTTGCTTTGAAAATTGTTGCATGAATAGTATTTCATTTCAGTCCCACAGATAGTGAAGATAAAGATAAAGATGAAGATAAAGAAGAACTTTATTTGTTACATGTGCATTGAAACATATAGTGAAATGAACATTGTTTGCATCGTCCAATCAGTGAGGAGTGTGCTGGGCTGCCCAGAAGTTTGCCACACTTCCAGCACACCCACAACTCACTAACCTTAAACGTTTGCCTTTGGAATGTGGCAGGAAACTCACATGGTTACAGGGGAGAACATACAGATTCCTTAGAGGCAGCAGCAGGACTTGAACTCTGATTGGTGAAAACTGGCACTGTAAAGTGAAGTGCTAACCACTGCACACTGGAATGTAAAATCAAACAAAAATCTTTGCTCATGTATTGTAAATATATATTTTGTAAGTGTCTTCAATGGATTGTCTCGCTACTCGCTATATGGTATTCAAAGTTGGAGACGTTTTATTTTCCACATACTCTCTTAATGTTCTTAGACTTAAAGGTTATCCAGCCTTAACTTGTAGTATGAACATGAACAGCAAAGCAGCTTTCCTTCCACAATCACCATTTGTGGTATTCCAAACTCGATGAAATATAAAGGGATTTAGAAATCTACCTTCCTTTAGTTGTCAGTGGATTATAACATCTGTAAGTTTGATTTTTATTAATATCCTACTGGATTCTGTTGTTTTTTAAATTTTTATACAGTAAAATTCTAATCAAGCAGAGTTAGCATGACCTTGTGTTTGCATTCATGTTTCTTTGATGTCGAGAACATGTAAAGACTCTTAGAATTTGCCATTAAACAAATGATCAGATTGAGTTAAGATGTTTAATCTGACCATGCTCAGCATATACATAAAGAATAAAATGCAACTTTTTGTTCATACGAACTCTAAGTACTGTAAACCCAAAAGGGTTACTGTTACCCCAAAAGGGTTTACAGTGTTTAAGTGGTTTTATTGGAATTCTTTCAGGTTAATTCTCCATTCGATTAATTTGCTGTTTGTGACACCGCACAGGTGTAAGTAAGCTGTCTATTGAAGAACAAGTCTTTAGACTTCAAACCAGTCCTTACCGAGGGGGCAGTGGTGGAAAGGGTGAGCAGTTTCAATCCTTGGCATCAACATCTTGGAGGATCTATACTGGGCCCAATATTATGAAGAAGGTGTACCCAAGCCTGTACTTCATTAGGAGTTTGAGGAGATTTGGTATTTCATCAAAGAGTCTACCAAATTTCTTTCAAAGAAGCTGCAGAAGAACGTAGACTCCAACAGCTCTGTCATGGGCACAGCCTTCCTCACCATCGAGGCCAACTTTAAAAGACAGTGTTCTGAATTAAGGGCTCTCGCCGTCAGGAATATGCTGTCTTCTCATTACTGATTTCACTGAGAAGGTGCAGGAGCCTGAAGATCCACACTCAGAGTGGTTTAAGAGCAACATCTTCCCCTTCTACCGTCAGATTTCTGAATGATTCATGACCCCATGAACATCGATTTTCTCTTCCTCTTTTGCAGTGTTAGTCTATTTTATTTTTATTGTAATTTATAGTAATTCTTTTACACCTTGCTACCACAAACGTCACATGTCAGCGATAATAAAATCTGATTCTCATACTGATTCTTTCTTTCAGGGACATTGTAACAAGAAAAGTAGTCACAATGTGCAAGCATATTTTGGTTATACAGTAGTTCAATAAATAAAGCTGGTGAAGTAAGAAGCTAGATATGAAGGAAATGATCATAAACAAAGGATAATATCAATCTCTGGCACAAATAGTTACTGATATTCTACAGTTTATTGGGCAAAGATTTTGGGTGCCATGGTGGTGTAGCGGTTAGTGCAAGGCAATTACAGTTTGGGCTGTCAGAGTTCAGAGTTCACTTACAGCGCAGTCTGTAGAAGTTTTAATATTCTTCCCATGAGCACGTGGGCTTCCTCTGGGTGTTCTGGTTTCCTCCGACAGTCCAAAAATGTACTGATTTGTAGGTTAATTGGCCATTGTATATTGTCCTGTGATTAGGATAAAGTTAAATAGGAGAGGCAATGGGCGTTGTGACACATTGGGCCGGAAGGGCCTGTTCCACACTGTATCGCCAAATGAAATAAATAAATAAATATCTCTTGCTTTTATTCATTTACAAAATGTGAGAATCATTAAATCCAGAATTTAATGCTCATCTCTTTTTGCCCTTGAAAAGGTGGTGGTGAAGCATTTCTTGTTATCCCTCAGGAGAAGGCACTTCACTCCAGTCCTTCAGGAGTAGGCACTGCCACAACACGACATGATATTTATGTAGGGCCACAGCAGAACAAGTGGCCAGTTTGTTGTTCCTCAATAAGTACCATTGTCCTGTTTGTAAATCTTGACTAAATTTTCATTCTTGATGAACTTGTCACATTTCATTCCTGTTTAAATAGCTTGATATCTAGTTGGATATGAAGTTTCTAATGTTTTTGGGTTGAAGGGTATTGCGTTAGTGTGTGATGTGGAGATCCGATCCTGTATACTACAAGAATAATCTTTCCCTGGTTGGGAACATGGTGCACTCTCAGGCTGAAGAGAGAAGTGAAAACTGTCTGAAAGTAGGGGGGCTGACATCGTGAGCGAAGCTAGCTGCGGGTTTAGGGATGGGAGCTGTGTCGTTTCTGGGAACACATGGCAAAAGACTGTGTGACATCTTCAGGAACCCTCAGGTACGTGAAGTATTGATGCAAATGGACGAGATACTTTGCTTGAGGGAGAGGGGCGAAATCATCAGGTGACTAGGATAGCAACTGAGTTTCACAGCTCACAGATGTTTAGCAAGAAAGAGAATGGTTTAGAGTTATCCAATCATAGAAACGGCTCAACTGTGCCGTACCCACCAAGAGTCCCATCTAAGCTCATCCCACTTACTTACTTTTGGCCCATACACTTTGAAAGCTTATCTATCCAAGTAGCTGTCCTGGTGACTCCACCACTTCCACTGGCAGTATATTCCATATATATCTGAGTGAAAAAGTTGCCCCTCAGGTTCCTGTTAAATCTTTCCTCTCCCACCCTAAGCCTATGTCCTCGAGTTCTTGATTCCCAGCCCGGGGGCAAAGACTGTGCACAATCAATATCATTTGACAATGAAGTCACATCTTACAAATGGCACTAGGCTTCTTTGGTGTTTCAGATTCTTCATCCAGGCCGTTGGCAAGTAATCCAGTGCACTGTGTACCCACATTCAATAAACTGTGGACACTGTCATGCAGTTGTGGAGCTGAAATCTGTCAGTTTTCATGATTTTCTGGTTCAGACCCTCCACTTACTTACGACGATAAGCAAGTTAATCCAACAGATGAAAGCAGAAAATCACGTTTAAAAATGCTCTTGGATTTTGTTGAGTATTGTTCAAATATAGGTTCAAATTCCTTCATGAAGCAGATGGCCATCTGAACAGAAGCATTTCATTTATCACCAAGTGACTGTTTTTAAAGAAATGGTGCATATTAAAAAGTGTTTTGATTGATTTCATCACCCTTTGAACTTCCTGCATCATATTTTTTGTGAAAATTCATTTGTCACTTGTTCAAAGTTCCTGAAAATTGCATTAACATTCAACAGATTTTAAATCCCAGCACGCAACAAGTGGAAATCAATAAAGACAACTAGGGCCAGGGGAACAATGGGATTTATGCTATCTTCCACATTTAAATCTCTTTATTGATATAAAGAAAATTAACATTCATCAATGTAATCAAATACTAACTTGCACAAGTAAGCTGAACATACTTAAGAAAGTGCATTTGTGGAAGCTTTTGAATATTTAATGTTAGACTCCATTACTCTTTAAAAGCATTGAAAATTTGAAAAGTAATTGCAGGAAAATAAATTGCCACATCAATTTCTTTGATGTGCCAAAAATGGTAACTTCAGGTACAGCCAGAACTAAGGTTTCGGGTGTAAAATCATCCTTCTCAGAATTGGCTTAAATTCAAAAATTTCATATTTTCTGCTTGCTGATCAGAGTTACTAAACCAATTTGGTTTATTGCAAATCTTTTTCTAGAGTGATAGACAAGACCATTGATCTCTTTTGCTTTAGTCACTTTTCCCCATATTTGCATAAAATGTTTTTGCAACTTCCCTGTAAAAGTAGGGCAACTGAGCTCATCAGTGGGAAATGTAGATTCCCTTTATTATTCTACTTGCTATCTTATTGTTAATTCCTCAATCTTTATTAAGTCACACACTTGTAACCTCTTCACTAATATTGTTTCTTGATGTTTGATTGTTGAGGACAATTAAAGGCAGACATATTTTTATATGCTGCAAATCATAATCAAGTTTGAAACTAAGAACTGTGATGATGTTTTCCTTATGCAATTCTGAATGTACTCATATTGATAGCACATCTGGAGGTGTCTGTGCTCCATGAAGAGCATTTGAATGTGGTCTGTTTATAGCTACTATTGAAGTTATTAGGTCTTCCCTATAATTGTTGATAACAGGTGATATCCAGACAAGCTAAGTCAGGGCTGACAAATATTCCTGATAAATGACAAATAATAAGTAGCCTTGAACTTCCCGTTTTTTTCATTAATGCTTTTAACCTTATACCGCATCAGGACTGTCTCTAAGATAAAAAGAGTTCTTCTCACTAAACTCTGTTAAAGAAACAGAAGCACTTTCTTTGAAGATGGCCTCGAACGGCCTTCAAAGCTGCACTGCCAAAAGATGTTCAGCAGCTGTCCTGTGGGATCAGCCTGACAAATTCTCTTTCTGTCTGCGTTTCAGCTACTGACTATTTACTTGTGCTATTAGAGGGAGAGTTGAATTCAACTGGCACATGCATCTTTTAAAGAGCTTGTTCAACTTCAGCCTATTGCTTTTCCTTATTGCTTATTTTATGCTAATTGATACCATATTTAACTGTGCTGGACAGGTAACACATAATTTTGTTTCTTCAGTTGATGTAATAAGAAATATATGGATTGCCATCTCACTGGATAGCTTGTTTAAGATGGTGTTAAATAGCTTTCTGTTCAGCATGCTCCAACTCTAATTAATTGAGTAGCAGATGAGAGTCCTGTACAAAATCTACTTTTCATCAATCTTACAAATGTATTGCTGACAGCAAGATTTGGTGGAAGTGAAAAACCAATTACAATTATTGTTTAGAATCAGAATCACAATCAACTTTATTATTACTGACATGTGTCATGAAATTTGTTGTGTGGCAGTACTACAGTGCAATCATAAAAAATTACTATAGGTGACAGTAAGAAATATACATATAAATAAATAGTGCAAACAGAAAGCAAAAATGGTGAGGTGGTGCTTAAAGGTTGGTTCATTGTCCATTCATAAATGGAGGGGATGTAGCTGTTTCTAAAACATTGAGTGTGGGTATTCGGTATCTTCTCCCTGATGGTGGTTATGAGAAGATGGGATGTCCTGAATGGTGAGGGCCTTAATGATGGATACCGTCTTCCTGAGACACCGCCTTTTAATGATGCCCTCCATGGTGAGGTGGCTCATGCCCATGATGGAGCTGACCCTCTCTAAAACCCTGAGTAGCTTTTTTTCTGACTCTGTGCATTGGAGCCTTCATACAAGATGGTGATTCAGTACAGTCTACAAGATGTTCATGCTATTATCCATCACAATGAAAATAACATAGGAGACCCATAAAAACCCATTTTGTCCATTAAACTTAGTCTTTTACACAAATTGCCTATAATTTGAACTATTTTAACATTGCCTCAATTGCTTACATTCCCACAATAGCATCTTAACCATGTAAGTGTATCCAGAAATAGCAACTGTACTTTTCCATGTGTTACGAACCCTGTAACTGGGTCACTTACCAGCAAAGATGGAGACGTCCGTTGAAGTCTGATGATACTATTTTTAACAGTTTTTATTAGTAAAAATACACAAAAATAATATCAATGCAAATATACAGATAATATACGTCGTCAATACTAAATCTAAAAGTGCGGGTATAATAATAATCAATAAGAAATAAGCTCTATCGTTGTCTAGGGGATAATGCATTGTCCGATGGAACTATAAAGTCCACTCAGTTCATGCAGGCTACAGCCATTGGAGTGTTGCAATTGTTGGAGAGAGAGAGAGATTTGGAGAAAAACTTGCCAGCTTTCCTTTATGATTTCGATCCGTCAGGTGTCTTGTTGTCGTGGCCGTTCACTTGTGGCCTCTCCTTTAGCTAAACCGTTCTTCCGTGGTGAGCCCGCCAATCCCAGGCAAGGGAGGAGGCAATCGAACCCCCACCGGCTTTCGCTATTAAATGCTGTCACGGGATTTCTAGCGTTTCTCCTGGTGCGTCTAAAGGGGTTGTTCCCCAGACCCCTCTTTTATCTTTACTCACTGGGTCTCAGATGTCAATCAGGTTGGGATGATGCAATCCCTCAACCAGACCACTCTGGTTGCCCCCTGAGGGGTTTCAAAGAATAGTACAGTACTCAATACACAATTCCGTCTCCAAGAGACAATAGCCGTTATCAGTGGTTCCGTTTCGCTGAGGTCAGGACACATTCCAAACCTTGTGTATTCTGGATGTCTCTCTCATATTTCCGGGGTCCCAGAGCCGAATTAATAGCGATCTTGCGATTCTCAAAAAGGAGGGGGCAACTTTGTACCCTTCGACCCCTCAGAGTTGCTTCACATTCGTAACACATGGAAGATTTGTTTCTACATTTTTTTAGGGTTGCATATTGCTGATTAACTCTTAAAATCCAGGAATTATATTGTGAGGCCAAATTTGGAGCATTTTGTGCAGGTATGATCACTTTCTAACAAGCCACAAATCAGTAAGATTGAAAGAGTACAGAGAAATTTAAAAGGATGTTGCAAAGAATCTAGGACCTGAATTAGAGGGCAAAATTGAATAGGTTAGGTTTAGGATTTATTCCCTAGAGCATAGGAGAATGAGGGGAGATATGATAGTGGTATACAAAATTATGAAGGATATAGACCGATAAATGCAAGTAAGCTTTTCCCGTTGAGGGTGAGTGAGGCTAGAACTAGAGGTTAAAAGTGAAAGGTGAAATATTTAAGGGGAACTGGAAGGGATCATTTTCACTCCAAGGATGGTGTGAGAGGGGGAAAAAGCTGCCTGTGGAAGTGATGGATAAAGATTCAATTACAACATTGAAAAGAAGCTTGAATGAGTACATGTATGAGTGGGGTATGGAGGGCTATCTATGGTCCAGGTGGTGGTTGCTGGGACTCGGCAGAATAACAGTATGGACTAGATTGGCCAAAGGGCCTGATATTGTGCTAGAGGAATCTGTGACGTTGAATGTTTTGCAGCAGTCTCTATAAATTGTTAAAAATTAATATATTTTTAATATTAATATTAAATTAAGATTCAAGTTTCTGGGTCATTGGGAACTCTTCTGGGGCAGGCGTGACCTGTTCAAGAAGGATGGGTTACACTTGAATCCTGGGGGGACCAATAGCCTAGCAGGGAGGTTTGCTAGGGCTACAGGGCAGACTTTAAACTAGTAAGATGGGGGGGGGGGCGGGAATCAATTTGAGGAAACTATGAGAGAGGAGGTTAGTTCACCAGTAGAGCAAGTAAGTAGACTGTGTGTGAGGGAGGAAAGGCAGGTGATGGAGAAGGGATGCGCTCAGCCCGAAGATGTAGGGGAGAAGAAAGAAAAGGATAATAAATTTGAATGCATTGTTAGGGATGAAAAGAGAGGAGGAGGTGGAGAGTATCTTAAATGTATCTATTTTAATGCTAGGAGCATTGTAAGAAAGGTGGATGAGCTTAAAGCGTGGATTGCTACCTGGAATTATGATGTTGTAGCTATTAGTGAAACATGGTTGCAGGAAGGGTGTGATTGGCAACTAAATATTCCTGGATTTAGTTGCTTCAGGTGTGATAGAGTAAGAGGGGCCAGAGGAGGAGGTGTTGCATTGCTTGTCCGAGAAAATGTTATGGCGGTGCTTTGGAAGGATAGATTAGAGAGCTCCTCTAGGGAGGCTATTTGGGTGGAATTGAGGAATGGGAAAGGTGTAGTGACACTGATAGGAGTGTTTTATAGGCCACCTAATGGGGAGCGTGAGTTGGAAGAGCAAATGTGTAAGGAGATAGCAGATATTTGTAGTAAACGCAAGGTGGTGATTGTGGGAGATTTTAATTTTCCACACATAGATTCGGAAGCTCATTCTGTAAAAGGGCTGGATGGTTTAGAGTTTGTGAAATGTGTGCAGGATAGTTTTTTGCAACAATACATAGAAGTACCGACTAGAGATGGGGCAGTGTTGGATCTCCTGTTAGGGAATGCGATAGGTCAGCTGACAGATGTATGTGTTGGGGAGCACTTCGGGTCCAGTGATCACAATAGCATTAGCTTCAATATAATTATGGAGGAGGACAGGACTGGACCTAGAGTTGAGATTTTTGATTGGAGAAAGGCTAACTTTGAGGAGATGCGAAGGGATTTAGAGAGAGTGGATTGGGTCAAGTTGTTTTATGGGAAGGATGTAATAGAGAAATGGAGGTCATTTAAGGGTGAAATTATGAGGGTACAGAATCTTTATGTTCCTGTTAGGTTGAAAGGAAAGGTTAAAGGTTTGAAAGCACCATGGTTTTGAAGGGATATTAGAAACTTGGTTCGGAAAAAGAGAGATGTCTACAATAGATATAGGCAGCATGGAGTAAAGGAATTGCTCGAGGAGTATAAAGAATGTAAAAGGAATCTTAAGAAAGAGATTAGAAAAGCTAAAAGAAGATAAGAGGTTGGTTTGGCAAATAAGGTCAAAGTAATTCCGAAAGGCTTCTACAGTTATATTAAAAGCAAGAGGATAGTGAGGGATAAAATTGGTCCCTTAGAGAATCAGGGTGGTCAGCTATGTGTGGAGCCGAGGGAGATGGGAGAGATTTTGAATGATTTCTTCTCTTCGGTATTCACTAAGGAGAAGGATATTAAATTGTGTAAGGTGTGGGAAACAAGTAAGGAAGTTATGGAACCTATGACAATTAAAGAGGTGGAAGTACTGGCACTTTTTAGAAATTTAAAAGTGGATAAATCTCCGGGTCCTGACAGGTTATTCCCCTGGACCTTGAGGGAAGTTTATGTAGAGATAGCAGGAGCTCTGACGGAGATCATTCAGATGTCATTAGAAACGGGAATTGTGCCGGAGGATTGGCGTATTGCTCATGTGGTTCCATTGTTTAAAAAGGGTTCTAGAAGTAAGCCTAGCAATTATAGACCTGTTAGTTTGACATCAGTGGTGGTTAAATTAATGGAAAGTATTCTTAGAGATAGTATTTATAATTATCTGGATAGACAGGATCTGATTAAGAGTAGCCAGTATGGATTTGTGCGTGGAAGGTCATGTTTGACAAACCTTATTGAATTTTTTGAAGAAGTTACGAGGAATGTTGACGAGGGTAAGGCAGTGGATGTAGTCTATATGGACTTCAGCAAGGCCTTTGACAAAGTTCCACGTGGAAGGTTACTTAAAAAGGTTCAGTCGTTAGGTATTAATGCTGGAGTAATAAAATGGATTCAACAGTGGCTAGATGGGAGATGCCAGAGAGTAGTGGTGGATAATTGTTTATCGGGATGGAGTCCATTGACTAGTGGGGTGCCTCAGGGATCTGTTTTGGGCCCAATGTTGTTTGTAATATACATAAATGATCTGGATGATGGGGTGGTAAATTGGATTAGTAAGTATGCCGATGATACTAAGGTAGGAGGTGCTGTGGATAATGAGGTGGGTTTTCAAAGCTTGCAGGGAGATTTATGCCGGTTAGAAGAATGGGCTGAACGTTGGCAGATGGAGTTTAATGCTGAGAAGTGTGAGGTTCTACATTTTGGCAGGAATAATCCAAATAAAACATACAGGGTAAATGGTAGGGCATTGAGGAATGCAATGGAACAGAGAGATCTAGGAATAACAGTGCATAGTTCCCTGAAGGTGGAGTCTCATGTAGATAGGGTGGTGAAGAGGGCTTTTGGAACGCTGGCCTTTATAAATCAGAGCATTGAGTACAGAAGTTGGGATGTAATGTTAAAATACAAGGCATTGGTAAGGCCAAATTTGGAATATTGTGTACAGTTCTGGTCACCGAATTATAGGAAAGATATCAATAAATTAGAGAGAGTGCAGAGACGATTTACTAGGATGTTACCTGGGTTTCAGCACTTAAGTTACAGAGAAAGGTTGAACAAGTTAGGTCTCTATTCATTGGAGCGTAGAAGGTTGAAGGGGGATTTGATCGAAGTATTTAAAATTTTGAGAGGGATAGATAGAGTTGACATGAATAGGCTGTTTCCATTGAGAGTAGGGGAGATTCAAACGAGAGGACATGATTTGAGAGTTAGGGGGCAGAAGTTTAAGGGAAACACGAGGGGGTATTTTTTTACTCAGAGAGTGATAGCTGTATGGAATGAGCTTCCTGTAGAAGTAGTAGAGGCCAGTTCAGTTGTGTCACTTAAGGTAAAATTGGATAGGTATATGGACAGGAAAGGAGTGGAGGGTTATGGGCTGAGTGTGGGTAGGTGGGACTAGGTGAGATTAAGATTTCGGCATGGACTAGGAGGGCCGAGATGGCCTGTTTCCGTGCTGTGATTGTTATATGGTTATATGGTTATGTGAATAAACATCAATAAGCTTAAATTTAACATCTTTAATGTTGTAAGGCTACCACTTGACAATGCCGATCAATTGCAAAACCATGTTTTAACCAAATAATTTAGCAAGAATTTACTGATTATATTTGAATATCTTGCTCTTGGCAAAAAGGCAGATGTCTAACAGGGAAGACTAATATCAACATTCAGCATGCCCGAGGCCTCACTTCGATTTCAGTCTTAAGAGCTTTTTCTTGAATGGGTTTTAAATTGGTTTAAATCCATTACTGTAAAGACCCTGAACTTCTACTCACAATGTGGGGATAGAGGTCTTTTACCACTGGCTTCAATCTCCCCCTCATCTGCTGAAAATAGCAACCATTTCTCATTCCTCTATTGTGTGATACACAAAGAGTGAGAATGATTCTGATGGTTATGATTGTGTTGTACTGTAGAGCTGCAGGAGATTTATTCAAGGACTGAACATGACACTTCCAAATGCTTTTTTTGTTGCATTGCACTTTTTGAATTTCACGAGGCTCATTACATCTGCTGTTAACCTCTTGGAAGCCATGTTAGAGTTAACTCATGATTGCAGGGCAAACATAGCCTTGACTACCAGTCATGGTTGTACCATTGGGACATGTTAAATGTAAAGAATTTGGAACATCAACCTTCGTGTCAAAGATTTATGTGGAAGATACACTGATTGGATTTGGCATGTGTTCCTCACTAATTCAGGAAGGAATGACAGTTCTCCTTCAGGGCTTTAAGTACTGCATGATGACTATGAATTACTTCTTGCACATCTGGGAACCTTGCACTCAATAGATTCATTTGCTTTATTTATCTTTTTCCATGAGGAAGGAAATTAATCTTAAGCCTTCTTCAATAAAGCGCTGAGAAAGTGTTAACTTCTGCCAAATTTATTTGGTAAAGTTCATCAGAAACTAGCTGGAAGGAGTTAGTGGTAATGAAGTCAACGCTCGGGTGCTTTGACTGATGAAGGCAATGGTGGAAGTGGGTTAAAGGCCTTAATTCAAGAATTGACATGTTTCCTCCTTTGCCTCCAGGAAGAATCACAGCACTAAGAACAGAGGATGCGCAAAGAAATCCAGCTGAAGTTTTCCCAGTCTGGAAACTCTAAGCGATTGGTGTTGACGAACAGGGAATAGGGCGCTGCAGTAGTGTAACGGTTAATGCGATGTTATTACAGCTCGGGATGGCAGAGTTCAGAGATCAATTCCAACGCCATTTGTAAGCAGCCTCTGTATGTCCTCCCCAAGGAATGCAAGGGTTTTTCCCCATGTTCTCTGGTTTCCTCCCACAGTCCAAAGACGTACCATGTGGGTTAATTGGCCATTGTCAATTGTCCCGTGATTAGGTGAGGTTTATTCAGGGTTGTTGGGGGTTGCTATGGTGGCATGGCTTGAAGGGCCTATACTTGCTGTATCATCAAATACATCATAAATAAATAAATATGCTGACTTCCAAGCACTTCCACCCAGCCTTTTGCATTTCCTCCTCAAAACATAGGAATAGAGTTCCCATTGTCAATAGACATGAGGCTGCTGAATATTATGGCTAAAAATGTGCTAAATATTTCAACCAGTGAATTTCTCGAACATTTTCATTTAATGCCAGGTTGACTAAACTATGTAGTCAGGCAGTAATATTATACCAATGTGCAGTCAGGTATTGGAATTCATGCTAGTGGAACTTAAAAGCAAAACCAGCAAATTGCAGAGTTTATATTTGTAGACTATGTTTTTTAATTTTAGTTTTAAAAACCTGCACAAATGTAACTTTTCAACAGGCCTTGTTACTATTAACTCCACTCCAATTGCAGTATACTTCTTCCTCGTCCCCATTTACACTTAGTGACCACTTTATTAGGTACGGAGCATGTTCAAGCTCTTCTGCTGTTGTAGCCCATCCACTTCAAGGTTCAACATGTTGTGTGTTCAGAGATGCTCTTCTGCACACCACTGTTGTAATCCGTTGCTATTTGAGTTACTGTCACCTTCCTGTCAGCTTGAACCAGTCTGGCCAC
This sequence comes from Hypanus sabinus, assembly GCF_030144855.1. Taxonomy (NCBI): domain Eukaryota; kingdom Metazoa; phylum Chordata; class Chondrichthyes; order Myliobatiformes; family Dasyatidae; genus Hypanus; species Hypanus sabinus. Next base: position 148,660,016 of record NC_082709.1, on the reverse strand, counting down.
TCTCCTCTGACTTATCAAATTAATAAGGTTTTTCACCCATAGAAATTTCGCTGAATGGTTTTTTTTCTTTTTCACACCACTCTCTGTATACTTTTGAGACAGTTGTGCATGGAAATCCCAGGAGATCAGCTGTTTCTGAGATAACACAAACCACTTCGTCTAGCAACATTCACTCAACAATCAAAATCACTTAGGGCACATTTCTACCCATTCTGATGTTTGGTCTAAACAACTGAACCTCTTCGTCCAGTAAAGTTAATGGCAGTTGGCAGACCAACCTATGGCACATTACCGCTACCTACTGCGCTGGAATGTGTAGCAAAGAGTCAGGAAGTACATCCACTTTAACTCCCCCTCCCCACTAAAGAAAACTCATATTAAAAAGTCTAATACCTTTCAGAAAGACAAATAACTACGTACATTACAATGGCAGTGATATTGAAACAAACTATCATGCTAAACTGTATCTGTCCCAAGATCTCTTTTTAGCAATTACATATTTCTTTTGCAACTCATAGGATCTGCATTCAAACAATATATGCTGCACCATTTCTTGACAAATGCCCTCCTTACAAATGTCAGTATCATGTCTATTAGTTTTGAACAGGGAATTATACAACCTAGTATGTCCCAATACGTAAATCTTCTTCCCACATGTTATACCCATCTCCTCGTTGAGTTCCCACTAACTTCTGAATTTTATATAAATGCCATTCTTTCTTTTCCTTATCTCAACTCTTTTGACACAGTGATCAAATAGACTTTCTATTATTGGCTTTCACCTCCCCCTATGCAGAGGCACCACAACGCTTATATCCTTAATTTTTAGTGATTGCTTGCCGGAAGGTCTGCCTGCCTGTTTGCTTTAATGCCAACATGGGCAGAGACCCATAAGAAATGGATACAGGAACCTGGATCCTGCAAGCTCAACAGATGTTCTCCAATCTCTAGAAGAGTGTCTGGCCTACAATTTGAAGTACAATAGATTCTGATTAATTGGGACAGATCGGAACAAGTACATTTTGGCTCAAGTAAGCAGCTGCCCCAATTAGCTGAAGTTTCATTGAAATAGTTAAACGGTATTAGAAGGACAAACTACTGCTTAACTGAATAACAATTTAGATATTCAAATGAAATATAGAACAAATTAGAACGCTTCCAATAATTCTACAGTACTATGAAACTGTGTATTAGTTCCAAATGTTTATTGATGGAGGAATTCATCTGCCTTGTTTTTATGATTGACTGTAAATGAACACAATCAGTGCGGAAAATGGACTACTTTCATACAATGCTTAAGACGATTGCATTCTCCAAATCTTAGAAACATAGAAAACATACAGCGCAGTACAAGCTCTTCAGCCCACAAAGCTGTGCAGAACATGTCCCTACCTTAGATCTACATAGGCTTTTCCCATAGCCCTATTCTTCTAAACTCCATGTGGCCATCTTGGAGTCTCTTAAAAGACCCTATCGTTTCTGCCTCCACCACCGTCAGCGGCAGCCCATTCCACGCACTCACCACTCTTTGCGTAAAAAACTTAGCCCTGACACCTCCTCTGTACCTACTTCCAAGCACCTTAAAACTATGCCCTCTTGTGCTAGCCATTTCAGCTCTGGGAAAAAGCCTCTGATTATCCACATGATCAATGCCTCTCATCATCGTATACACCTCTATCAGGTCACCTCACACATCTGGATTTTCATTGTGGCATTCAAGGTGATTTATCTTCAAAATTTTCATAATTCCTAACATGTTGAAGTAACAAAATTATTTCGCTTCATTCCCGGCCATTTCTAACATCTCCAAACCTGACTGCTTAAAACTGTGGTGAGCAAAGCAGTTCTGAATTGTCTTACTGCTTATTTCTTGCCAAAACCATGCTTTTTGAACACAAACAATCACAACTGATTCTATTTAAGAACTGTTTGATCTAAGCATGGTGTTACGTCTCACAGCAACACAAGTACACATGACTGATGCTAGTTAGAAACTGTTTGGCAATAGTCTCCTTCATCAGTTAAGTGGCACAGTATCCCAAATAAATTAAGAATAACTTGGCCTTTTTCTCAACTTAGCTTTTGCTCTTTAACAGTTGTCCCAAATAAACAGCTGCCCTGATTAATCAATGGCCCAATTAACCGGAATGCACTCTACCTGCTTTAATAGATGTCAAGAGAAGTACACAATCAGGGCATACTTCTTTGATCCATTCCACATAAATGATAGCAACCACCTCGGATGTGAATACTGATACGTTGGCTGATAATATGTTCTTAATAGCCACTTAAAACTTTGGAACATAAACAGATACACATGAATGACCTGTTGCTGGATCTTTTGAACTATCTGCACAGAGATGTCAGAAACCATAATATCTGTCTTCCATATACTGCTGAACTACCTGTATCACTGAGATACAATCAGTCTTAACTGAACCTCTTTGATGCATTGAGTTGCTGCCATATGATGGGCTGATTAGATATTTGCAGTAATAATTAGATTTCCCCCAGCATCTTGTGTGTGTTGCTTTGGATTTCCAGTGTCTAGTAGACTTTCTCATGTTTAGATTTTAAGGTGTACAGGTGTACATAACAAAGTGGCTACTGAGTGTATATTTAATCCACTTCAACCAATGGACAGGTTATAGAATGGCTCGTCTGACTGAATCACTAATTCAGTCTCAGTGGTATTAAAAAACGAGTATAATTGAGATCTTGACTGATCTTAGAAGATTGATGTGTCCACTTCTGTCATAAACATTTTTAAAATCAAGAATTGCTTTCATTCTCAGTCCAAAATGCCTACAGTTTTTTTGATAAAAACATATAGAAAACCAGTGGAACCTGTATACAGTATCGATATGAATATGATTGATATTTGAATTGTTCATTTACAGGAAACCAAAGCAAATCTCAGGAATTGTTGGCAGACATTGCCTGAGGTCCTCAATAAGGACTTTTTTTAAACCTGGAATTTACACTGATAGATATTAATTAGCTCTAGCACTCTACTTATCATGTAAATGAGGAAACCATTGAAGCTATGCTCAGATGATTTATGATTTAATTGTTTGAGTTGTACATCACAGTAATTAGAATGTCTTGTACGCATTCTTAGCTGCTTGCATGTTGTAGAACTTGATTACTAACAAAGGGTTCCATTGAATCTGAGAGAATCATTAAAAAGTTACCATTAGCATGATATTGTAGTCCATGTTCTGCTAAGCTATAATCAGTCACCAGATAAAGTCACATAAATACTTGGTCTAATGCATAATTGAATAGCATTATAAATGCAAGTGTTTCTGGAACACAGTTGAGGCACAGTTTGGTCTTCACAAAACTTGTGTGTCTCCCAGTACGAGATGGCAATGCTGCCAGCTGATGCAGTCCAGGCTGCAGGAGGACATGCTAAGTGACATACTGAAGCTCGTTGCAATATAACGTCCTTCTGCTACTAGATATTGAGAGGCTAAACCATGTATAGAAGACTCACAAATATTGTATTTGAAATTTATATTTTCCCAGGCATCATATGGGTGGCAATAGTGCTCTATACATGAAATGTGTTAACACTATAAATCTGAACCAATAACACAATGAACATACAGACTGAACAGCACTATGAAAGTCAGTGCAGTATTTTTGTATTATGTGTGTGCATATATGTGACAACAGTATTTTTGATATAAAGTATATAAATAAAAATATTTCCTTTAATTTAAACCCAGAACCACAAATTATAATTCCTGATACAGTATTACATACATGCATGTTCTTGTAATTTTTTTCATTTTATTCCTTTACGTAACATGGACAGTGCTGGTATCTTAGGAATCTCTTGTTGCTCTTGAAGTAAGAAGATTTCTAGGCACTGGATAATGAAAACATGTTGAAACTGACTAAAGCACTGGTTAGGTCTCAGCTGGGTACTGCATCTTTATTTATATCTTAAGGTTGATCAGGAAGGTCCTAGAGAGGGCAGTAAAAGATTTAGATAAATGTTTCCAGGGATGAAAGACTTTGGCAGTAAAGTCAAATTGGAAATGCTGAGGATATTCTTCTTGAAGCAAAGAAGGCTGAGAGGAGATTTGACAGAGTTGCACAAAATCTTGACTGGCTTAGATGAGGTAGGTGGAAAGAATCTGTTTCCATTAATGTGTGGCTCAAGGATCAGAAACACATGTAAATTTTTGGGCAAAGTTACAGGAGGATATGAGGATAAACTTCTTGATGCAAAAAATAATTCACTGTTTTAAGGTAGTGCAGAAGAGAACTGAATTGGTAATTAGGGAGAATGATGTGCAGATCTATGGGGACTGGGACTAACAGGATTACAGGGATATTCTTATTGGCTGTGACATTCTGATGATTATGCTGTATCAGATCAATCACTGGCAATTCTGCAATGGACAATCTGGTAGTCTCATGGTCACTGTTACATATGTACTAATGCTTTATCTCTGATCTATTCGACTAATGGCATTTAAATCGGGGTGAGGTTTGAACTCATATTACTGGTTTATTAGTCCAGTCCTCAGAATTACTTGGCCAGTAACTTACTCTCTATGTTCTCATATCCCATAGCCTAATTGGTAAGAGTAAAAAGACTTCAGGATTGTAAAAGAAACACAAAAGTATGTGATGATTAAAAATGTACTTGCAGAATAACCAGCAGGAGAAGATCAGCTGGTCTTTTGAAGTTGTCTCATGCATTTCATCATCAAGATGAAAGAAAGACTTTTAAAGTGCATTTCATTATGTCAGGATATCCCAAAAGGAAACAGCCATTGAATTAGTAGAAATTAGTAGAGCATCATGACCTTCATTGACATAACACCACCACTCACCAGGTAACCCACCAGAAATAGCAAAGTAACTGGAGGACATCACTAACCAATTAGGAAAAATAAGGAAATTCACCTCAAGTAAGTGAATTCCTTTCAATGATTCTTCTTGTCCTGTTCATTCTTTAGCCGAAGAATTGTTGGCAAATTCACCACCTTGGCTGTATTCAGCATCATAATCTGTAGGACTTCCTCAGGGAATTATGGATCTGTATTCTCAGATCTCTCTGTTCTACCACACTCTTCAGTGCCCTACTTGTCAACATGCAAGCCCTATACTGATTTGTCCTCCCAAAGTGCAACACCTCACACTTGCCTACATTAAATTCCATCTGCCCTTTTCAGCTGTTTTTCCAGCGGGTCCAGATTCCACCAAAAGCTTCGATAGCCTTCCTCACTGTCCACTACATGACCAATCTTGGTGTCATGTGTAAATTTGCCAATCCAGTTTACTACAGTATCATCCAGATCGTTGACGTAGATGACAAACAATGGACACAGTATCCAATCCCTGGCACACCACTAGTTAGTGGCCTCCAGTCAGAGAGGCAGCCATCTACTACCAGTCTATGCTATCCCACAAAGCAATTGCCTAGTCTAACTTATTGCTGCATCTTCAATGCCAAATGACTGAAACTTCTTGACCGACTTCCCATGCAGTACCTTGTCAAAGACTTTCCAAAAGTCCATGTAGAGAACATCCACTGCCTTGCCTTCACCAACTTTCCTGGTAACTTCTTCAAAAAACTTTATAAGATTGTTTAGACACTACTTCCAACACACAAAGCCACATAGACAATACCTAATCAGTCCCTGTCTATCAAAATTCTTATGTATCTGGCCCCTTAGAAGTCCTTCCAATAACCTATCCGCTATTAATGTCAGGCTCACTGGCCTATAATTTCCTGGGTTATGTTTACAGCTCTTCTTAAACAATGGAACAACATTGGCGATCCTCCAATCCTCAGGTACCTCTCCTGTCATTAAAGATGATTTAAATATCTGCTGGGCCCCTGCAATTTCTCCACTTGTCTCCTGTAGGATCCAAGGGATTTCCTTGTCAGGCTCTGGGGATTTGCCTCAAGACAACAGGTATCTCCTCCTCCAATCTGTATAGAATTCATGAAGTTGATACCATTTTGTCTCACTGCCAAGTCTCCCAAGCATTTAAGATCTCCCCATCTCTTCTGGCTCCACACATGGATTACCATTCTCATCTTCTAGAGGACCAATTTTGTCCTTTGCAAGCCTTTTGCTGTTAACATATCTGTAGAATCCTTTAGGAGTATCCTTCACCTTATCTGCTAAGGCAACTTCTTGTCTTTTTTTAGCCCTCCTGATTTCCTTCGTAAGTGTTCTCTTGCATTTCTGATACTCCATAAGCACCTCACTCGCTCCTATGTGCCTGTATCTGCTATGCACCCCCTTCTTTTTCTTAACCAGGGCCTCAATATCTGTCTAAACCAAGGTTCCCTAAACTTGTTATCCTTGCCTTTTATTCTGACAGGAACATGCAAACTCTGTACTCTCAAAAATTTACTTTTGCCAGAAAACAGCCTGTCCCAATCCACACTTGACAGATTATTCCTGACACCATCAAAATGGGTCTTTCTCCAAGTTTGAATCTCAACCCGACTATCAGACCTATATAATTCTGCTTTCTTATGAGCTTCAATTGTTCTTTTAAGGGCTATAAGTCAAATGTGTGCTGTTAAGTGGGAGAAGTGGTGCTAAAATCATTTATTTAAATGAGCTGGCAATGATTTCTCAACGTTCCTGGTGCTGAGGGTGGAATCTTATCCTCTGGTAGGAGCAACAAAAAGTAAAAAGAGTTGTCTGGATTTTCTGGGTCAATATGCTTGTGTAAATTCAAAGTTATAATTGCTGATGATCTCATTTTTCTTTGAAAAGAATGGCCTCAGACGCAAATACTTTTTGAAAATAAAAAAAAACAACTCCAGGGGCTGGAAATCTGAAATAAAACTGAAAATGCTAGAAAGACTCAGCAGGTAGGTTGCATCCATGGGCACATAAACTGAGTTAATGTTTTGGGTTGAAGGTTACACTGGAATGCTGCAGAGTTTTCCCAGCATTTTCTGTATTTATTTCAGAATTCCACCATATGTAGCTTTTTGATTTTCAATATAACCTGTGCAAGTGATTTTATTCCAAGTCATTTGGTTGTGGCAATGTTCCAAATAATGTTATCATGTCTGTACATTTTCTCTCAAGTGGTGTCTGATGATGTGAAATTGTTGGCACTGTGCTACCTTTTCAACATAAGCACAATAAAGCAGACCACTTAATGTGACAGAATCTCTAAATTAGCACCACAATACTTTCCCAATGACTTATGCTACACATTCAGCAGAAACAGGTAGAATCCTACATCATGTGTCAAACATAGAAGTGCCTGTATGCAGCTATTCTTCATTCCTGCTGCTGACTGTAAGGAGTTTATACGTTCTCCCCATGACCACGTGGGTCCTCCGGTTTTCTCCCATGGTCCAAAGATGTACTGGTTGGTAGGTTAATTGTTCATTGTAAATTGCCCTGTGATTAAGCTAGTGTTAAAGCAGAGGTTGCTGGGCAACATGGCAAGGGCCTATTCTGTGCTGTATCTCAGTAAATTAATGAATGATTTAATTAAGAGTTTGAGGAGATTTTGTGTATCACCAGATACTCTAGCAACTAATCTGACTCCATAACCTATGGACTCACTTTCAAGGACTGTACAATTCATATACAATGAAAATTCATGTTCTCAATATTATTTTTTACTTATTTATCTATAATTATTTTGTTTTTCATTTCATAGTTTCATAGTTTGCTGTACTTTGCACATTGGTTGATTGTCTTTATTTGTGTGTTATTTTTCTTTGATTCTATCGTGCTCCTTTGTACTTACTCTGAATGCCCACAAAAATGAATTTCAGGGTAGTATAAGGTGACATACAGTATACAGTATGTCCTTTGATAATAAATTTTCTTTGAACTTTGAATTTTGAGAAAATTTCTATCAATCATTCTGACTGCATCACCATCTGATATGGAGATGTGGGATTTTATGAATAAAACATATAAGAGTTGTTTTATGTGCCTAACAAAAGCCACAGCTCTTTATTCCATTATGAACAAAACTGAAAGCAGTTGTCTTACACTGACGTCATTAGGTCAGACACGGTCTCTTAACAGCACAACTCAATGACGGAGTTTGTGAATTGTGTAGACCAGTTTCTGTTATGAATAATATGTGTCATCTGTCACGCATTACACTACCCTACACAGGCACCCCCCCCCCCCCCCGAAAATTCATCAAAACCGGAATTGTGAGACTGGAGCTCACATAGTCAGCCTGGCTTGGGTTATATGGAGTAACAGCAGGTGCCTCTGACTCATCCAGCGATGTGCTGACACGTACATGGTCATGTTGTGATTGATGCAGGAGGTATAATAGTGGAATCATCTGGGTCTTGGTGGGATGTTTTAAGGTGATTTACAGAAATACATCCAGGTTTACTCTTCCTATGTACAATAAAGGTCTTTTTGCCCCGATCCCAAATGTGGAATGGGCCATGGTTAGTGAACTTAAGGGGGTGTTGATGGGCAATGTGGTGGACATAACGAATGAGGCAGAATGTAGGCCAGCTGGAACCCAAGGGTGCTGTTTGCCATTGTCTACAGGAGGTAGAAATGGAAGAAAAGGAATTGAGTTTACTGAGGATGGTGGGAAGCTGCTGAGACAATCAGCAGGTGGTCACGGCATCAGAATAAAATCACCCGGCACCCATAGCGGCTGCCTGTGCACCAGCTTAGATGTGGAGGACCACGGGTTCTCTTTTGGAGCCGTTCTGAGCCCCAGCAGAATGGGAAATGATCGGGCCAACATTTGTCTGTCAGGGAGGCCCTCAGAGCAGCCTTTAAGGAGTGTTGAAACCGCTCACACAGGCCATTAGTCTATAGGTGATACACTGCAGTGCAATGCAATTTAATGCTGAGGTTCTGGGCCATAGTAGCCCAGAGGTCTGACATGAATTGGGGACCACGGTCAGAGGAAATATCTCATGGAGTGTTGATGAAAACTATCAAACTGTGATTTTGTTCCCCATAGTTATCGATGCAGGAGTTTGTCCAGTGTATGCTGCCGTGTTTTATTGATAGACTCTAAATGAACGAAATCAGCCCAGTCTCATAGTGCAGATAATGGACTACCTTCCTTGCCATTCCGTATGAAGTAGTGTGTGTCGAAAACCATCACTTTTCATTCAGCATTGGTCTGCCCAAACGAATACAGAACACAAGCGTACACAACTAATGCTGTTTAACAACGATTCACTCTTGGCACAGAGTAGTGTCTAATGGCCATACAAGTGCAGGCTACTGACACTGGTTAGAAACTGTTGCATCCTCCAAATCTTCATTTTCATTGTAACATTCATGATGATTGTTGATACCATAAAATTTTTTGTAATTCCTAACTTGCTGAAGTAGTGAAATCATTTCATTTTCACCGCCAGTTGCATCTCACATCTCCAAGCCCGAATTCTTGAAATCATTGAACCATAGAATACTACAGCACAGTACAGGCCATTTAGCCCTCCATGTTGTGCCGACCCATAAAATCCTTAAAAAAAAGTACTAAACCCACACTACCCCATAACCCTCCATTTTTCTTTCATCCATGTGCCTGTCCAAGAGGCTCTTAAATACCCCTAATGTTTTAGCCTCCACCACCATCCCTGGCAAGTTATTCCAGGCACTCAACCCTCTGTGTAAAAAACTTATCCCTGATGTCTCCCCTAAACTTCCCTCCCTTAATTTTGTGCATATGCCCTCTGGTGTTTGCTATTGGTGCCCTGGGAAACAGGTACTGACTATCCAACCTATCTATGCCTCTCATAATCTTGTAGACCTCTATCAAGTCCCCTCTCATTCTTCTACGCTCCAAAGAGAAAAGTCCCAGCTCTGCTAACCTTGCTTCATATGACTTGTTCTCCAAACCAGGCAACATCCTGATAAATCTCCTCTGCACCCTCTGCATAGCTTCCACGTCCTTCCTATAATGAGGTGACCAGAACTGAACACAATACTCTAAGTGCGGTCTCACCAGAGATTTGTAGAGTTGCAACATGACCTCTCTACTCTTGAACTCAATCCCCCTGTTAATGAAGCCTAGCATCCCATAGGCCTTCTTAACCACCCTATCAACTTCTGCAGCGACCTTAAGGGATGTATGGATTTGAACCCCAAGGTCCCTTTGTTCATCCACACTCTTAAGTAACTGGCCATTAATCCTGTACTCAGTCTTCTGGTTTGTCCTTCCAAAATGCATCACCTCACACTTGTCCAGATTGAACTCCATCTGCCATTTTTCTGCCCAACTCTGCAGCCTGTCTATATCCTCTTGTAACCTTCGACAACCTACAGCTCCAACCACAACTCATCCAATCTTCGTCTCATCCGCAAACTTACTCGCCCATCCTTCCACCTCAACATCCAGGTCATTTATAAAAATCACAAAGAGCAGGGGTCCCAGGACAGATCCCTGCGGCACTCCACTAGTCACTGACCTCCAGGCAGAATACTTTGTTTCCACAACTACTCTCTGCTTTCTTCCTTTCAGCCGCTGTGAGCAAAACAATTCTGAATTGTCTTGCTGCTTATTTTTCACCAAATTCCTGTGATAAAAATCGCTGTTTTAGAAAACAATCACATGGACTTGATGCTATTTAAGAACTACTTGCTCTAAGCACAGTGTGGTCTCTAACAGCTACACAAGTGCACGTGACTGACCACACTGGTTAGCAACTGTTCAGTCCCAGTTAAGTAGCACAATGGCATAGTGTATGAACTAAATGAAGAGAAACTCGGCTATTTCCTCAGTTTGGTTTTGTTCTTTAAGCATTGTCAGATAGCAGCTGTCCCAACAAACTGATGGCCCAATTAACTAGAAGTGACTGTATTTAAAAATAAAGAAATAGTGCAAAAAGAGCATAATTATTTAAAGTAATTTTTTATGGATTGCTTTGTACTGCTGTGGCAAAACAACAAATATCACATTGGGGAAAATAAACCTGATTCTGATTCTCAGTGAGATCAACATAATAGCCAATACAAAGTCCATGCACACACAGCTCTCAGTAGGATCTCCCACACATACCTGTGGGAAACACATGGGCCTTGCATCTTGCTCACCTTAGTTGAGCATGCTTATTATAACACCCCAAATGATACCCTAAGTAAGATTAGGGAGCAGATCTGCACCTTTTATGTCTGGCTGCCTCGTTTCCACCACTGGTTAATGCTCTTAATATAGGAGACATGAAAAGCAGGTCCTATACTTGTATAACATTTTCACATTCCTCCAAAATATTTTATAGTCATGGAGAACTTTTGAAGGGTAGTCACTTTTTTAATGCAGTAATCACTTCAACTAGCTCCCACATGAGAGGTAACTTCCTTTTTTTTACATTAGTCTTCACTGTGGAAGACACTAGCAGTGTGCCAAATGTACATAAGTCACCCGGACCAGATGAACTGCACACTGGAGTTCTGAAAGAGGTAATAGTAGAGATTGTGGAGGCATTAATAATGATCTTTCAAAAATCATTGGACTCTAGCATGGTGCCAGAGGACTGGAAAACTGCAAATTTCACTCCACTCCCTAAGAAAGGAGGAAGGCAGCAGAAAGGAAATTATAGACCAGTTAGCCTGACCTCAGTGGTTGGGAAGATGTTGGAGTCAATTGTTAAGGATGAGGTTATGGAGTACTTGGTGACATAGGACAAAATAAGACAAAGTCAGCATGGTTTCTTTAAGGGAAAATCTTGCCTGATGAATCTGTTGGAATTCTTTGAGGAGATTACAAGTAGGATAGATAAAGGGGATGTAGTGGACGTTATATATTTGGACTTTCAGAAGGCCTTTGACAAGGTGGCACACATGAGGCTGCTTACCAATTTTAAGAACCCATGCTATTACAGGAAAGTTACTGGCATGGTTAGAGCATTGGCTGATATGGTAGGAGGCAGTGAGTGGGAATAAAAGGATCCTTTTTTGCTTGACTGCCAGTGACTAGTGGTGTTCTGCAGGGGTCAGTGTTCGGACTGCTTCTTTTTATGCTGCATATCAATGATTTAGATGATGGAATAGATGGCTTTGTTGTCACGTTTGCAGATGATAAGAAGATTGGTGGAGGAGCAGGTAGTGTTGACGAAACAGGCAGAATGCAGAACTTAGACAGATTTTAGACAAAGTGGGCAAGAGAGTGGCAAATTAAATACAATATTGGAAAATGTATGGTCATGCACTTCGGTAGTAGAAATAAATGTGCAGACTAAATGGGGAGAAAATTCAAAAATCTGAGATGCAAAGGGACTTGGGAGTCCTTGTGCAGAACACCCTACAAGTTAACTTGCAAATAGAGACGGTGGTAAGGAAGGTAAATGTAATGTTAGTATTCGTTTCAAGAGGTTTAGAATACAAGAGCCGGGATGTGATGCTGAGGCTTTATAAAGCACTGGTGAGGCTTCATCTTGAATATTGTGAACCGTTTTGGGCTCCTCATCTAAGAAAAGATGTGCTGGTATTGGAGACGGTTCAGAGAAGGTTCACAAGGATGATTCTGGGAATGAAAGGCTTATCACATGAGGAATGTTTGATAGCTCTGGGTCTGTACTTGCTGCAATTTAGAAGGATTAGCGGGAGGGGAGCTCATTGAAACCTTTCAAATGTTGAAAGGCCTGGACAGAGTGGATGTGGAAAAGATACTTCCCATGGTGTTGGCACAGCTGTGAGGCCAAGTTTTTAGATGTACTTAAGGCAGAGCTTGACAGATTCTTTATTGGACATGGCATTAAAGGATATAGGGAGAAGGCTGGGGAGTGGGGCTGAAGAGGGGAAAAAAAGATCAGCCATGTATGAATTCTGGAGCAGACTCGATGGGCCAAATAGCTTAATCCTGCTCCTATGTCTTATGGTCTTTCTGCTCTTCAAAATAATGCAAAGGTATCTTTTGTATTAATGGTAGAAAGTAGATTGATATTTTGTCCAAAAACTGCAGTGTAGCCATTCTGGAACTTCCCAGTACCAAAAGAGTCTGGATGTCTCTGAGTGTGACTTAATGTCCGTACTTGCTGACTAATGAGCAGACTGTTTGCAAACAAAAATCGCAGTGGAGTCTAGGACAATTAATGAGAACTTTTTAATGGGACAAATCACAATGCAAATTGATCTAGATAAAGATCAAATTCTTTTAATCTCCATATTATTCTCAAACCTAAAGCTCTTCTTGTTGCGTTTGATTATTCCTCTGGAGATCAAATGTCTTTTTAAGATCAATACGTTGTTGGCTAAATGGTGCTAATCAGATCTGTGGAATATTTTTAGAGTTGGTAAGCTTGAAATACAATCAAAGGGCACAACTTCCTGATGACTCTAAGGATAAATACAGCCTATAATGGGCTGCAGAATGACAACCTTAATTGGAAATTCTCTGGTCAGCAACCAAGCTGATCCACAGCCTAATTTTCAAAGTTAATTTAAAAAATCAGTTGGCAACAACATGAAAACACTTACCCAGAGGCTGTGTTTCATCATCTCACCCTTTTCTTCTCTGGTGGTGGTGACTTGCTGGGACATCAGTCTACAAGTCTCAACAGCCAATAATAATTTCCTTGACCAAAACTCCTTTGCTATCATTAATCACTTTCAGTGCTTTGCTGGAGAAATGGACACTAAGGAAGGGTTATGGGGGAAGGCCAGGTGGAAGACGAATTCTAAAGTGTAACATTATACTGCAGATTCCAGAGAAATAAATAAGTGAAGGAAGATTCTGAGGATTTTGGCATTGAGCTAGGGATGAGAGTGGGGTGGATGGGGATGAGGGTCTGGGCAGTATGCTTGTCACGAGGGAGCTTACAGGAGAAGATGTGTCCAGTTAGAATGGAGGAGGCTGCAACAAAGGAATAAAGTTGTATGGAATGGAAAAAGTAAGTGAGGCACTGCAGTGATTTCCACTAACAGTCTGAAGAATCTGAAACTACCAAAATGGAATCTTGATGAAGAGTCTTGGCTAAAACATCAACTGTTCATTTCCCTCCATATATGCTGCCTGACCTGGTGAGTTCCTTCAGTACTTTTCAAGGAGAAATTATTATTTTCTAAATGATATAAGCATATAGGTTATAACCTGCTCCTTCTATTGGTGGTATATATAATTACTCTTGTTGCTTGATGTGTCCTCTTTGGATTGATGCCAAAATGGCATTTCTGCTCTTCAGTACATGCAACTAAGAATCAGCCAACTTTTTGATGGACACCTATCTTACACAGGTAAGGTGGCCTTATTGCTGTGGTAATAGCTTCTATAGGAGGGTTTCCTCAAAAAGACAACGGAGAGAAAATTGTAGCAGATAAAGTAATAGCATCAGAATCAGACTTAGTATCACTGGCATATGTCATGAAGTTTGTTATTTTGCCGCAGCAGTACAGTGCAATACATTCTAATAAAAACTATTAATTACAATAAGAAGCATATATATAAAAAGAAAATGAAAAGAAATAAATAGTGCAAAAAGAGAGGGAAAAGTACTGGGGTGCATGAGCTCAATGTCCATTCAGAAAGCTGATGGCAGAGGGGAAGAAGCTGTTCCTGAAACACTGAGTGTGTTTCCTGTACCATCTCCTTGACGGTAGCAGTGAGAAGAGGGCATGTTCTGGGTGATGGGGGTCCTTCATGATGGATGCCAGCTTTTGAAGATGTCCTGGACGCTGGGGAAGCTCGTGCCCATAGTAGAACTGGCAGAGTTCACAGATGTTTGCAGCTTTTTTAGATCCTGTGCAGAAGCCACCCTCCCGCCCCCGCCTTTATCAGATGATGATACAACCAATTAGAATGGTCTCCAAGGTACATCTGTAGAAATTTGTGAATGTCTTTGGAGACGTTCCAATTCAGCTCAAACTCCTAATGAAATATAGTTATTGTCATGCCTTCTTTATAATGAAATCTATATGTTGGGCAGTGTCCTCATCGATCCTCAGTGTTGTTGACACCCAGGAAGCTGCTCAGCCTTTCCACTTCTAACCCTTCGATGAGTTTTATTAAATGTGAAAGCAAGACAATAGCAAAAATCAATGCACAAGACTTCTTTTGCACCTGACTTATACCTCCTCAGGCAGTAAAATTACCTCATTTATTTATTCCAATGATACTAGAAAAGCTGAAAGGATACTCATAACCTAACTTGTTGCAATATATGAGATCTGGGGACTGGAGTTGGCAAGGCTCATTGAGGTAGACATGGTAATCTATTACTGGTAAGCAGATAGTAAAGCAATAATCTATAACTATTTAGAAGGTAATATGAGTTGCAGGGGGTGGAGGGGGCTAGACGTGATGTTGTGTGTTCCCTTGACTTCCCCTTGCTGAAGTCCACAATCAATTCCTTGGTCTTACTGATGTTGAGTGCAAAGTTGTTGCTGTGACACCACTCAACCAGCTGATCTATCTCACTTCAGTATGCCTCCTCATCACCATCTGAAATTCTGCCAACAATAGTTGTGTTCTTGGCAAATTTATAATGTTTGAGCTACACCCACATAATCGTGGGTGTAGTTCAGATTTATCCTGAATCTATACCTCATCCAATACTGCACAGATTGCCTTTGTTGTCATTAGTCAGATACAACATCACGTCTATCCCCCTCCACCCCCCGCACCTCATATTACCTTCTAAATAGTTATAGATTATTGCTATACTATCTGCTTACCAGTAATAGATTGCCATATCCACCTCAGTGAGCCTTGCCAACTCCTGTCCCCAGATCTCATATATTGCAAGAAGTTAGGTTATGAATATCCTTTTAGCTTTTCTAGTACCATTGGAATAAATAAATGAGGTAATTTTACTGCCTGAGGAGGTGTAAGTCAGGTATTTACAAAAGAAGTCTAGTGCATTGATTTTTGCTATTGTCTTGCTTTCACATTTAATAAAACTGATTTATACTTTGTGTTGCTCATTGCAGACTCTGTACAGTATTTTTCTATTCTGTGAGGAAAGCTCGATTTTGTGAAGCAATTATAGTAATGTGGGTTTCTGTCCAACTTCTGGTCTATAATGCATTACCAAATATTGTGCACATAAATACCCACTCTGGTTTGTAGCAAACAAGGTGTCAGTTATGGAACAGAGTTTAGCAACTAAACACTAAACTGGTTGAAGTGGAGACCAGGTACAGTATATTTTATGTTCTGATTCAACCAAAAGGTAGGTTCCTCAGCAGAAAAAAAAGAACAATTATATTTAAATCTTGCCTTACTACATTTCAACACACAAAATAAAATGTACATAAACACTTCAACAATTTTGTTCAGGAGAGAATTGTATATATATGTTTGTGTTGTTCACAACTTCAATTGCAATGGTCTATAACTTTCACTGGAAAAGTCTGATTAAGCTTGAATGAAAATCTTTCATGGTAAGCCTTTAGTTAATTGTGCTGTATTCACTCTGTACTATATAGATGATTATCACCTCATATTATATTCTTAAATTTTGGATGGGATTTGAACCTGGAACCCTTCAGATTATAAGGCTTAAAAGTAAAACATATAAGGATTCACGTTATACTTAACAGGGATTCCAGTGTCCATAAGGATATAGTGCTCTTTTGTGCCATGTTATTATTATGCTACTAATCATATTGTGCCTGGTTATCCTTTGACTTCAGACTAATCCCCCTAGCTGTATATAGTCAGATCAATGAATCCTTTGCACTCATAACTATTACTATGAAATACAACATTGTTTTTGTATTTTCTTCCTAAGAAATCACCAGGTATTCTTTTTTTAATTATAGTCAACAAAGGCATAATATTAATTATAATTACTTTAAGTGACACTTCCTCAGAGGTTGAGTATCTCCTGACAAACCAGTGTTTTCCCACCATAGACAAGGTCAGAGTCACATGTGTGAGGGGATACTGTCTACTTGTCTGGATGAATGCCTATCCAATAGCACTTAAGAAGCTTGACGCTATCAGAGATAAATTAGCTTGCTTGACCCATTAACCATGTTAAAAATTCCTTCCTTCCACCACTGGTACATGCTGAGTATAACATGTATCTTCTACAAACTGCACTGCAGTTATCACACAAGCTTCTCTGAAGTAGCCCCATTGCTGAGAAGGTCAAGTGCAACAGGTCCACGCTAACACCATTAGCAGTAGGGTCTCCTCTAGGTCTCACATCATCCTGATTATGAAATTCCTTTATCGTCACTGGGTCTAAATTCTGGAGCTCCCTGCCCACCCAGCATTATGAGGTATCTTCACCAAAGGACTGCATTAATTTAGGATGGTAGCTCACCATCAGTTTCTCAGGGGCAGTTGAGATTGCGTTTAGCAACACTGGCCAGATCCTATAGTTCTCTGTCCTGATGCACCATTTTGTAAGATTGTGACTGTTCTCGTATGTCAGCTGTGTTTTCCATCCATTATGTTGGCATTGTCAGTCTGCAGGATCAGGATGAATTGTCATTTCTACTCAAGGATCAAAAAATATCCCATGTTAAACACTAAGGTAGATATTAGAATTAACTCTTTAATGAAATTTGAAATATACCTATAAATGAAGATTGTTATATACAAGTATGTAGTACTGCAGTTTGACATGTTTTAATGGACTCCTTCTGCAGAAAAGTGGATGAATTATAGTGCACTCTTTGATCGACAGCTAATGCTGATCCTGAACCAAACTGATGGAATAAGTCATATAAAGAGATGAATATAATCTTTCTTTGGAAGCATACATTTTTTGTAGCAAGAAGAGGCTTTCCTGACAACCAACCTTGTACAGAGACTGAGTAAACTTTCAAAGAGTTTAATCATAAAAAACCAATAGACAAGAATCAAATACAGCGGATTGTGGTTAATTGGGCCATCAGTTAATCAGGGCAGCCATTTATTTGGAACGATGCTTAAAGAACAAAGACTAATGAAGAAAATAGCTGGGATTTCCTTAATTTATTTGGGACACTGTGCCACCTAATTGGGGCAGAAGACTGTTGCCGAACACTCACTGTTAGGCAAGCAATAAACAGTAAGGCAATTCAAAACCGTTTTGTTCGCCGTGGTTTCAAGCTTTCAGGCTTGGAGATGCCAGAAACGTATGGGAGTGAATATGAAATGATTTCACTACCTCAACAAGTAAGGAACTACAAAGAATTTGAAGGTATTGACCAGCATCCTGAATATTATAATGAAAATGAAGATTTGGGGGGGGGGGTGTAATCTTAAAGGAAATCCATTACCTACACTAGGGATCTGCACTGATTTTGTCCATTTACTGTCAATCAAAAGAATGTTCCAGCATACACTGAATGAATTCCTCTGTGGATAACTATTAGAAACTAATTATACAATTTTATACTACAGAGGTAGTATAGATAGTACTCTGATTTGTCCGGTTCAGCTCGCTGCTCCGTGAGGTTTACTAGTCTCTGTGCTGAACTGAGACTGTGGCCTGCAACTAACAGGCTCCTGGATTGCGTCTGTTGACTCACTTTCATGAATTTCAGTTCTGAATACTACTTGCACAATTTATTATTTTTTTTCTCCGCACATTTCGTGTTTGATGGGCTTCTTTTTTGATCGGTTCTATTAGGTTTTGTTGTTTTGTGGCTGCCTGGAAGGAGATGAATCGCAAGGTTGTATATGGCCCTTCGATCCAAGCTACCCCATAATCCCCTAACTTAATGCTAGCCTAATCATGGGACAATTTACAATGACCAATTAACCTGTCAACTGGTACACCTTTGGAGAACAGGAAGAAATCGGAGCACCTGGAGGAAACCCATGCAGTCATGGGGAGAATGTACAAAGTCCTTAAAGGCAGTGAAGGGAAGATTACCTGGGTTGCCTGAACTGTAAAGTGTTGTGCTAACCACTACACTACTGTGGCTCAAGTTAGCCTGACTTCACTGATTTCAGGATGTTGACTTCAGGAAGATGTTTGAAGCCATTATTAAGGATAAGGTTTTAGGGAGGAAAATGATAAAACAGGGTCAAAGTCAGCATGGCTTCCTTAAGGTGAAATCTTGTCTCACAAGTCTATTGGAATTGTTTGAGGAAATAACAGGCAGGATAGATAAAGGAGAATCCATGAATGTTGATTACATGGATTTTTCAGAGGATTTTGACAAGGTGCTTCACATGAACTGCTAAACAAGATAAGAGCCCATGGTATTACAGGAAAGATACTAGCAAAAACAGAGGATTGGCTGACTGGCAGAAGGCAAAGCAAGGTATTATCTGATGTCGGTGATGAGTGGTGTTCGGCTGGGTTTGGAATTGGGACTGCTTCTTTTCATGACATACGTCAATGATTTAGATGACTTTGTGGCCAAATTTGCAATGATATGAAGATAGGTAGAGGTGTGGGTAGTTTTGAAGAAGCAGGGAGTCTGCAGAAGGATTTAGATAGATTAGGAGAATGGGCAAAGAAGTGGCAGATGGAATACGGTATTGCAAGGTGTATGGTCATGCACTTGGGTAGAAGGACTAAAGGCATAGATTATTTTCTAAATGGAGAGAAAATTTAGAAATCGGGGTGCAGAGAGACTTGGGAGTCCTCATGCAGAATTCCCTAAAGGTTAATTTGCAGGTTGAGTCAGTGGTAAGGAAGGCAAATGCAATATAGGATTCATTTTGAGAGGACTAGAATACAAGAGCAATGATATAATGCAGGGGCTATAAAAGCCGTTGGTTAGACTGCAACTTTGGAGCACCATGAGGGATTTTGGGCCCCTTATCAAAGAAAAGATGTTCTAGCATTGAAGACAGTCCAGAGGAAGTTCACGAGAATGATTCGGGAATGGAACGATTAATGTATGAGGAGCATTTGATTGCTCTGGGCCTGTACTCGCTGGAGTTTAGAAGAATGGGGGGGGGGGGATCTCATTGAAAGGTTGAACATTGAAAGGCCTAGATAGAGTGGATGGAGGGAGGATGTTTTCTATTGTGGGCAAAAGTAGGACGAGAGGGCACAGCCTCAGAATAGAGGCATGTCCCTTTAGAACAGAGATGAGGAGGAATTTATTTGGCCTGAAGATGGTGAGCCTATGGAATTTATTGCCACAGATGGCTGCAGAGGCAAGGTGATTGGGTGTATTTAATGTAGAGGTTGGTAAGTTCAAAGGTTATGGGGAGAAGGCAGGAGAATGGTTTTGGGAGGAATAATGAATCAGCCATGATGGAATGCAGAGCAGAATCAATGGGCCAAATGGCCTAATTGTGCTCCTATGTCTCATGGTCTTATCGTCTTATGGAATAATCGGTGAACTTAAAAAGCTTGACAGGTCTCAACCAATTTCTCTGTACATGGAATGAATAGGAGATGTACCAGAGTATAAAAAATCTGAAACAAATCAGCAATGGAGCCACATGTATGCAAAAAGATCGACATGAATTATTACTGGTATTAGGATCAGGGATGTGGTGAGAAGTTGAAGAGGTTATTAGCACCATGAAGTATAGGCGAGATCTCTTGTAAAAATTCTGAAGGGATATATTAAACCCAACATCTTTAGGAATTTTTAAGAATACAGATCTGGCACTTGTAGCCGGGAACTGCAAAAGACAGGAGTCTCTGACCAACCTAGACTAAGAAGCTTTTTAAAATGAGTAGAGTGCACTAGAAAATAAGAATAACTGTAGGCCACTAGACCTCTCAAGCCACTTCAAGCTTCCAGCATGCAAGGTGATCATGGCTGATCTACCAGTTTCTTCAAACTGAAAACCAATTGGTTGCTGGGCTTTGTCACAAGAGTATTAAAGTATGAGTCAAGAGATCTTACTGCATTAATAGACACCTGGTGAGACTGCAATGATATATTGCATGCACCTCTGATCTCCCTATGTTAGGAGGAATATACTTGCATTAGTGAGAGTATACAGTACCTAACATTCACTAGACTGCTTCTTGGGAAGGAGATATTGTCCTTTGGGAGTGTCTGTTCAGGGTGCCTCATGGCATCCTAGTCTGGAAGGTTAAATCACATTGGATCCAGGGGGAGATAGTGGATTTGATTCATAATTAACTCAGTGGCAGGAAGCAGAGGGTGCTGATCAAAAGTTTCTCAGACTGGAGGCCCCAGTGTGTGCAGAGATCAGTGCTGGGAGCTTTGCTGTTTATACTTTATATCAATAATTTGGATATGAATATACAAGGCATAGTTGTTACGTTTGTGGATAATACAAAAATAGATGGTGGTGTAGATAGTGTTAGGCAGTTATGAAAAATTACAGGGGGATATCGATTAGCTAAGTATGTGGGAGTTGGAAAATGGCTTTCAATCCAGATAAATGTGAGGTATTGCATTTTGGGAGATAGAACCAGGGTAGAACTTAAACAGTGAATCATCATAGGAGCTGTTATAGGACAAAGGCACCTCACTGATAGTGACAAAGGGCATAATTCACTGATAGTGCTGTTACAGGAAGATAGGGTGGTGAAGAAGGTACTTGGGACAGTAGCCTTCATCAATTAGGGCACTGAGTATAGGAGTTGGGAAATTATGATGCAGTTATAAAAGACATTGCAGATGCTGCACTTTGAGTATTGGGTACAGTGTTGGTCACTCTATGAGGGGAAAGATGTTATTTTACTAGAAATAATGCAGAGAAGATTGACCAGGACCTTGCCTGGGCTTGGGGGTCTGAGTTACAAGGAGAGATTGTGTAGGATGGGACTTTATTTCCCGGAACATAGGAGACTGAGAGATATGGAAGATCACGAGGGGCACAGATGGAGTGAAAGCACGTTGTCTTTCTCCCAGAGGGGAGTGCTGAAAACAGGAAGTCATGGGTTTAGGATCAGAGGTGAGAGACTTAAAAGGGATGTCAACGGCAGCTTCTTCATCCAAAGGATGATGTGCATTTGGAATCAGCTGCTGGAAATTGTGGTTAAGGCAGGCACATTAGCAACATTTAAAAGCTAAGATAAATATGTGGATAGGAGTGTAGAAGGCTATGGGCCAAACATTGGCAGATGGAACTACAGTCAACATGGAGTTGGGCCAAAGGGCCTTTTCCCATGCTGTATGATTTTGCGACAAAATATACAATCTCTTGTGTATAGAACCACGAGAACTGATCTCACACAAACACTGTTAGACTGTTAAATCTTTACACAGAGCTGTAGGAATGTGTTTCCCTTGCCTCGGGTGCCTGAACATGGGATCAGTCTTAAGATAAGAGCTAAGATCCACAGGGCCTTGATGAGAAAAAATTCATTCAGCCAGCATGCTGTGAACCTTTGAAATTCACTGCCCAAGAAGACTGTAGAGATTCAGATGTTGACTAGAGTCACAGTAGAGATCAAAAGATGTTTGGAAGTTAAAGAAGTCAAAGGATGTGATGTTAGTACAGGGAGGTGGTGCCAAATCCAGGCAGAATGCTTTGATACAGTGAGTCTGATGTTTGAGGAAGCCTGCAAACTAACCATCAACGTGGAGATGGTGTTGAAATTCAAGAGCAGCTTTGCTCAGAGCATGGCCCTGAGGTAGAAAGCAAAAAGGCAGAGATGGTGACGGTGACAACATATTCTGTGCAGACAAATCAGGTGGATGTTGCAGTGGTTTTGTTGGAAAGCCAACAGGTCGGTGAATGGCTGATGACCCATCAATAACTCTCTGTGACGTGAGGCGAGATATAGGCTTTTATCGACTGGAAGAAAGAACAAGCAGCAATTGACCACCATGCTACATCCTGGAGACTGAGGGCAGGTCTCAGGCCTCAATCGCCTTTATACCGGGGTCTGTGAGAGGAGCCATGGTCAGTGAGAGGAGCCACAGGAGCAGTCAGCGGGGAGGGGGCGTGTCCAGACAGGTATATGTAGTTCACCACAATGCCAGAGGCAGGAAAGTTGTGAGATATGTGCCAAGGAAAGGCTGGAGGCTGTAATGGAAGCCAACGAGTTTCACAATGCCTGTTCAAAATAGATTACTATTTTATTTACCACAGAGTACGGTGTGGTACATGGGGATGGATTCCCTGAAGGAGTCAAGGTTGGTAAAGTCAGTAACCACATACACCTTCTGGCCTTGTCTTTTCTGAGCAGCAGTGCTTGTGGGTTTCAGATGTACTAGCAAAGTAGCCTGAACATGTAACTCCAGTGCATTTTATAAATGTTAAATATGCCAGCCACCGTATATCATTGGGGGGTGGGGGTGGGAATGAATGTCGAGAGTGGAAGGCATGCTAATAATTAAATAGGCTGCTTTGTTCTGGATGCTATCAATTTTCCAAACACAGGCTGGATAAACAACACCTCAATTTCTGTTTGGGTAGCTTCCAACCTGACAACTTGAATATAGACTTCTCCAACTTCCAGTTATTATTCCCACTCCCCCCAGAATTTTGTGTGTGTTGCTCAAGATTTTCAATATCTGCAGCATCTCCCGTGTTTACAATTTTCCTTCAATATTTTGGTTGCACTCACCCAGGCTGGAGATTGGGCGTTATGAACAGCCGGAAAAATTTAAGGTATCAGGGGCTGAGTCACCGACAGCAGGATAACTAGCCTCTGACATGGTTGAGTGTTCCCATGGCTGGACTGGTTGAGTTGCAGGTTATCAGAGCCCTGTCCTGTTGGTTGTGGTCTTTCATTATGTTTCATGGATTTACTGAGTATGACTGCAAAAACACAAATCCCAGGGTTGTGTATGGTGACATATATGTACTTTGATATTAAGTTTTCTTTGAACTTTAGTTACAGCTGCATTACAGGAATATAGCATCGAAAAAGCAACATTCAGAAGAAAAACAAACATAAATTATACACAGTTTTTACAAGAAGGGACATAATTAGAACAAAAAAAAACAAGGTCCATTTTGGTGCAAAGTGATCAAAGTGGTCATAGTTTAATTAGTTAGATCACTTTGATGCGATTATTCCTTTGATGCAGCTGGGAATGGAACTGAATGTGTTCCAATCGCCATCAAAATATACATCTTAATTGTTCTCTGAAATAATCCGGCAAGATCCACCAAAATGTTTCAAACTGCCATAACAGAACGCAGTAATAATGAAATAGGACTGATCACCTGGAGCTAACTGAGGCACACCCTGCTCACCTTCTCAAAGGCAATGAGTCAAGCCCTTTGATTTCCTGCTGTATGTGGCTGTCTGAGCCACACTGAGCTCACACTGAAACCACTGCCAAACACCGTAAATTGTTTGCCAATCCCAAAACTCTCTTCACCCCTGGGTGGGTTACCCTAGCTGTTTCCCCTTCAGTGAGGGTGGCCTTTTGAACTCCATGGACTCCAGTGAATCAGCACTGGTTGTCTCTGGTACGACTTCAGGGCCAAAAATACCGCACTGTAGGTCACCTTTGCCATTAAGTTTTCAACTTCAAAAATAATGCAATCAAGTCAGAGCTTTTCATATATTTCATTCTAACATTTTGTGACTGACTGTTTCAGGAAATACTACAATCAAATCATTACCATTGCAGCTTACAGGAAAAGAAGATCTTCCGTTTATATAGTGTTGCTGACAACCTCGGAATATCACAAGGTGCCTTACAGTCAACAAAATGTTTTCCAAAATCAGCCGCTCTTTCAATATAGGGAACAAATTTGTGACAATCAGCTCCCATAAACAGCCACATCAACAGAGCCAAGTAGTTAATCTATTTTCATAAATTCAGTCAATGTTGTTGATGTGTCATAGGAACAGGCTGTTCCAGTCCTTGTCAAACCATTAATTTGACTAGTCCCATTGACCTGCACGCAGACAATGACCCTCCACACCCTGCTTATCCATGTACCTATCTAAATTTTTAAATGTTGACATCGAACCCACATCCACATTATGCTGGCAGCTCATTCCACCCTGAGTGAAGAAGTTCCCCTCAAACATTTCACCTTTCACCCTTAACCCATGACCTCTAGTTGTAGCCCCATCCAACCTCAGTGGAAAAAGGCTGCTTCCATTTACCCTCGCCATAACCCTCATAATTCTGTTCACCTCTAACAAATCTCCTCTCAATCTTCTGAGATCCAGGGAATAAAATCCTAACTTATTCACACTTCCTCTACAACTCAGGTCCTCAAGTCCCAGCGAATCCTTGTAGATTTTCACAGCATTCTTTCAATCTTATTTATATCTTTCCTGTAGGTAGGTGAGCAAAACAACACCTACTACTCTAAATTAGACCTCACCGACGCATTTTAAAATTTCAACATAACATCGCAACTCCTGTACTCAATACATTGATTTATGAAGGCTAATGTGCCAAAAGATTTTTTAATGACCTACCTAACTGTGTATTTCCCTCTATTCCACCGTATTCCTGAGTGCCCTACCACTCACTGTGTAAGCCCTACCCTGGCTGCTCCACCCAAAGTGCAACACCTCACACTTGTCTGCATTAAATCCCATTTGCTATTTTTCAGCTCATTTTTCCATCTGGTCCAGAACCCACTCTGATAGTTTTCCTCGCTGTCCACTACACCACAGTCTTGGTGTCATCCACGAATCTGATGATCCAGTTTACCATATTATCATCTGGATCATTAATACAGATGACAAACAACCAACACTGATCCCTGTAGTCACAGGCCTCCATTCAGAGAGACAAGCATCTACTATGATGCTCGGCTTCTCCTTCAAAGCCAATTTCTAATCCAATTTACTATCTCATCTTGAGTTTAGGAGGGTTAAGGGTGGAGCTTAAGAGGATTAATGACTCTGTTGCTTGAATCTTTGGAAACAGCTCTATTTCAAAGGTTCAAAGGTGCAACAATGTCAGAGAAATGTATACAATATACATCCTGAAATGCTTTTTCTTCACAAACATCTACAAAAGCAGAGAAGTGCCTCAAAGAATGAATGACAGTTAAATGTGAGAACCCAGAAGTCCCCCCCCCCAGCTCCCCACTCCCATGCGTAAGCGGCAGCAAGGCAACAATCTCCCCTCCGCCCACCAGCAAGAAAATGTGTACCTGCTACCGAGCACAAGCGTGAGCTAGGGGATAGCAAAGACACAGACTTTGCAGTTACCCCAAAGATTATCGCATTTCATCCAGCATTCGACAAACCACAGGTTCTCACTCTCCCTAATAAGGGAGAGGGAGGTGTCCCCCATTTTCCCAGCGAGCAGGAGACAATAATATAGCACAGATAGCACAGATCTCGGATCTTCAGGCCCACAGTGAAAGATTTTACAGCCTCCCCGATAATACACGAGTCTCCTGCCATGATACCGACCTGCGTTCCGCCCGTGTCCAGAGCCCTGAGGTCTTAGGCTTCCAAACACGAGCCACGAAATAGACCTGTTTCCGAAGATGCAAGCAAAGGAGTTGCCATCTTAACTCCACCTCTATCTTTCCATCTTTAATGTCTCTATTTTTCCCTTTCAGGGTTCTCTTGAAGACCCTGACCTGGAGTTACCCGCTGACTACGGTTCTTTGCGGGAATGGGACCCGCTCTCGGGGTTTCACAACTGGCCGTTGTTCGGCAGGCCAAGGGCTCGGCCTAAGAGTTCTGCTCCCCTTTGGAGGCCCGGGCTCTGGAGACAGGGGGATTGGAGGTCGGTGCCTCCATAGGAGATCAGTGTGTCATTGGAGATGGAGGTTTCTGGCTGCGTGCCCAGAGACCCGAGACCTTTGAGCACACAGCTCAGAAAAAGTGACATAACGGATTTTTAACATCATAAGCCAGCAAGTTGTTTGTTATGTCTCCCCTCTCACTGTGAAATGAGACACCTCTTTTTCCCTTATTAGGGAGAGAGAGAGAGCCTGTGGTATGTCAAATGCCACAAGTAGTCTTTGGGGTACTGCAAGTCTGTGTCTTTGCTGTTGCTTTGCTCACAATTGAGTGCTCGGTGGTGGGTGCTGATGCTGGGAGGGAGGATCGTTACTTGCTGCTGCTTACGTGCGGATGGGAGGGGAGCTCTGGGGGGGACTTTGGGGTTCTAACATTTAACTGTTGTCTATTCTTTGGGGGCACTTCTCTGTTTTTGTGAATGGTTGCAAAGAAAAAACATCTCAGGATGTATATTGTATACATTTCTCTGACATTATAGGTATCTTTGAAACGTTTGAATGCCAAGCGACTGAACCTTCTTGACCAACCTCTCATGACACACTTACCTTGCCTTTGTCAAAGTCCATGTAAACAACGTTCACTGCCTTGCCCTCCTCACCTTTCCTGGCAACCTCCGAGAAAAACTCGATAAGTTTGGTTAGACACAAACTACCAAGCACAAAGCCAGGTTGACTAGTTCTAATCAGTCCCTGCCTATCCAAATATTTATATAAATGGTCCCTGGAATACTTTCCAATAATTTTTCTACTACAGGTGTCAGGCTCACTGGCCTATAATTTCTTGGCTTATACTTGGAGTCTTTCTTTAACAATTCAATCTTCCAGTAGCTCACCCATGGCTAACGCTGTGGTCAGCATGGTTTCCTCAAGGGAAAATCTTGACTAATTAATCTGTTGGAATTATTTGAAGAAACAACAAGCAGGATAGAAAAAGGAGAATTGCTGGATGTTGTGTTCTCGGATTTTCAGAAAGCCTTTGACAAGGTGCCACACATGAGGCTGATAACAAGCTGTGAGCCTATGGTATTACAGGAAAGATTCTAGCATGAGTAAGGCAGTGGTTGATTGTGAGGAGGCAAAAAGTGGGAATAAAAGGAGCCTTTTCTGGTTGGCTGCCGGTGACAGTGGTGTTTTACGGGGTTCTGAATTTGGATTGATTTTTTTTAAATTATATGTCAGTGATTTGGATGATAGAATTGATGGCTTTGTTGCAAAATTTGTAGATGACATGAAGATAGTTGGAGGGGCAGGTAGATTTGAGGAAGTAGGGGGGCTGCAGAAGGACTTAGACAGATTAGGGGAATGGGCAAAGATATTACGGATGGCATACAGTGTTGAGAAGTGAACGGTCATGCATTTTTGTAGAAGAAATGAAAAGGTTATCTATTCTCTAAATGGAAAGTGTGTATGGAACCGGAGGAAATAGCAGAGGTACTTAATGAATTCTTGACCAGTATTCACAATGGAAAAGGATCTTAATGATTGTAGTGATGACTTGCAGCAGACTGAAAAGCTTGAGCATGTAGATATTAAGAAAGAGGATGTGCTGGAGCTTTTGGAAAGCATCAAGTTGGATAAATCGCCGGGACTGGACGAAATGTACCCCAGGCTACTGTGGGAGGCAAGGGAGGAGATTGCTGAGTCTCTGGCGATGATCTTTGCATCATCAATGGGAACAGGAGAGGTTCCAGGGGATTGGAGGTTTGCAAATGTTGTTCCTTTATTCAAGAAAGGGAGCAGAGACAGCCCAGGAAATTATAGTCCAGCGAATCTTACTTCAGTGGTTGGTAAGTTGATGGAGAAGATCCTGAGAGGCAGGACTTATGAACATTTGGAGAGGTATAATATGATTAGGAGTAGTCAGCATGGCTTTGTCAAGGGCAGGTCATGCCTTACGAGCCTGATTGAATTTTTTGAGGATGTGACTAAACACATTGATGAAGGAAGAGCAGTACATATAGTGCATATGGATTTCAGCAAGGCATTTGACAAGGTACCCCATGCAAGGCTTATTGAGAAAGTAAGGAGGCATGGGATCCAAGGGGACATTGCTTTGTGGATCCAGATCTGGCTTGGCCACAGAAGGCAAAGAGTGGTTGCAGACGGGTCATATTCTTTTTGGAGGTCGGTCACCAGTGGAGTGCCTCTGTGATCTGTTCTGGGACCCTTACTCTTCGTGATTTTTATAAATGACCTGGATGAGGAAGTGGAGGGATGGGTTAGTAAGTTTGCTGATGACACAAAGGTTGGAGGTGTTATGGATAGTGTGGAGGGCTGTCAGAGGTTACAGCGGGGCATTGATAGGATGCAAAACTGGGCTGAGAAGTGGCAGATGGAGTTCAACCCAGATAAGTGTGAGGTGGTTTATTTTGGTCGGTCAAACATGCTGGCAGAATATAGTATTAATGGTAAGACTCTTAGCAGTGTGGAGGATCAGAGGGGTCTTGAGGTCTGAGTCCATAGGACGCTCAAAGCAGCTGCGCAGTTTGACTCTGTGGTTAAGGAGGCATATGGTGTATTGGCCTTCATCAATTGCATAATTGAATTTAGGAGCCGAGAGGTAATGTTGCAGCTGTATAGGACCCTGGTCAGACCCCACTTGGAGTACTGTGCTCAGTTCTGGTTGCCTCACTACAGGAAGGATGTGGAAGCCATAGAAAGGATGCAGAGATCTACAAGGATGTTGCCTGGATTGGGAAGCATGTCTTATGAGAATAGATTGAGTGAACTCGGCCTTTTCTCCTTGGAGCGAAGGAGGATGAGAGGTGACCTGATAGAGGTGTATAAGATGATGAGAGGCATTGATCGTGTGGATAGTCAGAGGCTTTTTCCCAGAGCTGAAATGGTTGCCACAAGAAGACACAGTTTTAAGGTGCTGGGGAGTAGGTACAGAGGAGGTGTCAGGGGTAAGTTTTTAACTCAGAGAGTGGTGAGTGTGTGGAATGGGCTGCCGGCAATGGTGGTGGAGGCGGATACGATAGGGTCTTTTAAGAGACTTTTAGATAGGTACATAGAGTTTAGTAAAATAGAGGGCTATAGGTAAGCATTGTAATTTCTAAGGTAGGGACATGTTTGGCACAACTTTGTGGGCCGAAGGGCCTGTATTGTGCTGTAGGTTTTCTATTTTTTCTATGGAAAGAAACTATAAAAAACTCAGGTACAAAGGGAGTTCTTGTGCAGGATTTCCTAAAGGGTGATTTGCAGATTGAGTCTGTGGCAAGGAAGCCAATTCAATTTTAGCATTAATTTCATGATGACTAGAACATAAGAGCAAGGACATAATGTTGAGACTTTGTAAGGCACTGGTGGGGCCTCACTTGGAGTATTGTGAGCAAGTTTGGGCCCCTTACCTTAGAAAGGATGTGCTGAAACTGGAGAGGGTTCATGGAGATAAGGAGGATTTCTTCAGCCAGAGAGTGGTGAATCTGTGGAATTCTTTTCCACAGCCAGCTGTGAAGGCCAAGTCTTTATGTATATTGAAGGCAGAAATTTATAGATTCTTGATTGGTCAGGGCATGAAGGGATACTGAGAGAAGGCAGGAGATTGGGGCTGAGAGGAAAATTGGATCAGCCATGATAAAATGTTGGAGCAGATCTGACGAGCCAGACTGCCTAATTCTGCTCCTATATCCTATGATCTTATGATCTTACATTGGAATGTATACAGTTCAGAGCATTAGTCCCACTATGCTTAATCTTTTGATTCCTGACCTTTTATGTAGGCATAACAATACCTTTCTTACAACCACTCCAGTATCTGTTCTGGCACTCTTATTCCCATCCCACTGCAACTCTAGTTTAACACCCCCCACCCACCCCAATGCAGTACTAGCAAATATTTCCTCTAGGTTAATGGATCCCTCCAGTTCAGGTGCAAACTGTTCCTTTTGTACAGGTCCTGCAATGCCCAGTGTTCCAAAATTCTGAAGCCCTCCCTCCTGCACCACCTTCTTAACCATGTGCCTCGTCTTCCTACTTCCATCCTTACTAGCACTTGGCAGAAGTAACAATCCTGAAATCACAACTCTGGAGGTCCTGTGTTAGTTTAGCACCCAATTCCCTAAATTCACTTTGCAGGACCTCACTACCCCTCCTACCCATGCCATTAGTACCGATATGGACCATGACCTCTATCTTCTCACCTTCCCCTTAATAATGCTGTGGACTTGATCAGCAATGTCCCTGACTCTGGCACCAGGCAGACAACATGCCATTTGCGAACTTTGATCTTGTCCTCCTCCTGTGTTTTCGTTGCAATTTTGCACGTGGGATCCTTTATATTCATGCTGTTTTCATGATGAGTCTATGATCATAAAAATTAAGCCTTTCTCCTCCCTCAGATGTGGCCTGACTTGCTGAGTTTTTCCAGCAGTTTTTGATTTTATTTTAGATTTCCTGCATCTGTAGTTCTTCTGATTTTCATTTTATATTCACCAGATGGGCCCTCAGTTTAACGTTTTGTCTAAGGATATATAAATCTTTTTCCAGTCTAAAATTTAGAGCTCAGGTCTCAGAAATGGGACTTGAACTGACAGCCTTCCAACTCAGAAGTGAAAAGTGCATTTCAGGAGTCAAAGTTAACCATTATAAACTGAGAACAGACCAGATCACATTAACCAGATCATGCGGTCAAGCCCAAAAAAATCCACTCCACTGCCTCACCGCACCAATGCGTAGCCATACAGCAGCTAGCAATCTCAAAGCTTCACCACTGCAGCCATCCCGTGGAGCACTGAGGCATCAGGCAACACAAATAAGGTGCTCTGTCCTTAAAAAGCCCTGCTGGTTCTCTCTTAACTCATGATGACATACTGCCTTTTCTCCATTTCCAAATGATCATCCAGATCATTTTGAAGCACCTGGAGAGATGTAAGCAGCTTAGAAAGTAACAATCCTATGAAAATGAAGCTAAAGAACACAATTCTCATTTTTTACTTCAGACTTGCAGTCTCATTCAAATGGTAGATATGTGGTAGAGCAAGACATCCTGGGAAAACAGATCCATAATTCCCTGAAAATGGCATCACAGGTAGATAAGGTCATAAAGAGAGCTCTTAGCACATTGGGCTTTATAAATTAGAGCATTAAGTACAGGAGTTGGGATGATGTGTTGAAGTTGCATAAGACAAGACCTTATGTGGGTAGACAAAATTATGAGTGGTATTATGTTGAAGGGGTGGTGGGGTGGTGATACATTTCTACCAAAGGAGGTGCAAGATGCTCCTTCCCTCTACTAGCCTGCAGGTCACCCTTGGGCAAGGTGTAGCACCTGCTTATCCCCCGATCGAGGTCATGTGAAGTCATGGGAGCAGATGGTAGATGGTCGTATGAGCAGCTGATGCATGTCACAAATCCTGGTTATGCAACCACTGACGCCAGGCAAACAATCTCTGAAGAGTACTGATAGTGGCTGGGGTCACCCTTGTATAGACACTGCCCAGAAGAAGACAATGGCAAACCACTTCTGTAGAAAAATTTGCCAAGACGACATGCCACATAATGAATGAACAATTATGTTGAATGTGTCAAGCTTTTTTGCCTCATGATGGGTGAGGCTAGAAGTCATAGGTTTAAGGTAAAAAGTGAGATACTCAAAGGGAATCTGAGGGGGAAATTTTTTCACTCAGAGGGTGGTGTGAGTGTGGAACGAGCTGCCAGCAGAAGTGATCACTGCAAGTTCAATTGTAAGGTTTAAGAGAAGTTTGGACAGGTGGATGGATGAGAGGGGTTTGGAGGGATATGGTCTGGGTTCAGGTAGGTGGGACTAGCAGAAGATCGGGTCATTGTGGGCTGAGGTGTATGTTCTTGTGCTGTGATACTCTCTGACTCTGACTATGATGGGAACCAGGTCACCCCCTCGGCTGATACAAAGCTGAGGGACCAGACATAAAACATCTCAGGTTATTTCACAGCCCACAGACAGAGCAGGAACTATTTGAACGTCCTGTGCATTGTGACTTCTAGTTTGCAGAACAAAGAAGTGAAATTCTGGAAGGTGTTTGTTCACACATTCTCTATGGACCTGCTAGCTCAATATAATCTGTCCAGTATGTTCCTCATGGGAGGCTCATTCAGAAGATTAAGTTGCACGGAATCCATGGAGAATTGGCCATTTGGACTCAGGATCAGCTTGCCCATAGAAGACAGTGTAGTGGTCGATGGGGCTTATTCTGGTTGGAGGTCTGTGATAAATGGTGTTCCACAGGGAATCTATACTGAGACCTCTGCTATTTGTGATATAAATAAATGACCTGGATGAAACCATAGCTGGGTGTGTTTGTAAATTTGCAGATGAATCGAAGGTTGTTGGTTTTGTGGATGGCTAAGAAGTCTGGCGAAGGATACAGCAGGATATAGATCAGTTGCAGCATCGTGTGTAGAAATGGCATCGTGCACTCAGTTGTGGCCACCTCATTATAGAAAGGGAGGCTTTGGAGAGGGTGCAGAAGTGGTTTACCAGGATGCTGCCTGGATAAGAGCACATGAGCTGTAAAGAGAGTTCAGAAAAACTTGTTTTCTCTGGAGAGATGGATGCAGAGGAGAGACTGATAAGAGATTTATAAGACAATAAGAAGCACAGATAGAGTAGACAGTTAATATCTTTCTCCCAGAATAGAAATGTCTAATATCAGAGGGCCAGCGTTTCATGTGAGAAGGAGTAAATTCAAAGGAGATGTGCGGGGTACGATTTTTTCTACATTAATTTGTGGGTACCTGGAACATGATTCCATGAGTGGAGGCAAATATATAGGAGCTTTCAAGAGCTCTTAGGCACATGAATGCACAGGAAATGAAAGGATATGGATATTGTATTGGAAAAAGGGTTAAGTTTAGTTGGGTATTTGATTACTAATTTAGACCATAAGACCAAAAGACATAAAGCAGAATTAGGCCATTCAACCCATTGAGCTTGCTCCACCATTCAATCATGGCTGACCCCTTTTTCTCCTCCTCAGCCCCACTCCCCAGCCTTCTCCCCATAATCTTGGATGCAGTGGTCAATCAAGAACCTATCAATCTCTGCCTTAAATCCACCCAGTGACCTAGCCTCTATAGCTGCCTGTGGTAACAAATTCCTCAAATTCACCACCCTCTGCCTAAAGTAATTTTTTCACTTCTCTGTTTTGAGTGGACATGCCTCTATCCTGAGGCTGTGCCCTCGTGTCCTAGACTATCCCACCATGGGAAACATCCTTATCACATCTACTCTGTCTAGGCCTTTCAACATTCGAAAAGTTTCAAATAGATTCCCCCTTATCCTTCTAAATTCCGGTGAGTACAGGTCCAGAGCCATCAAATGTTCTTCATATGATAACCCTTTCATTCCCTTGTGAAAATCCTCTGTACTCTCTCCAGTACATCTTTTATTAGATGAGGAGCCCAAAGCTCTTCACAATACCAAGGTGAGGCCTCACCAGTGCCTTATAAAGCCTCAGCATCACATCCTTGCTCTTGTATTCTAGACCTCTTGAACTGAATGCTAACATTGCATTTACCTTCCTTACCATCAACTCTTCTTGCAAGTTAATCTTTAGGGTGTCCTGCACATAGACTGCAAAGTCCCTTTGCATCTCAGATTTTTGGATTTTCTCCCCGTTTAGACAATAGTGTATACATTTATTTCTTCTACCAAAGTGCATGACCATGCATTTTTCAAATTGTATTTCATTTGCCACTAGAAAAGCTGAAAGGATACTCATAACCTAACTTGTTGCAATATATGAGATCTGGGGACTGGAGTTGGCAAGGCTCATTGAGGTAGACATGGTAATCTATTACTGGTAAGCAGATAGTAAAGCAATAATCTATAACTATTTAGAAGGTAATATGAGTTGCAGGGGGTGGAGGGGGCTAGACGTGATGTTGTGTGTTCCCTTGACTTCCCCTTGCTGAAGTCCACAATCAATTCCTTGGTCTTACTGATGTTGAGTGCAAAGTTGTTGCTGTGACACCACTCAACCAGCTGATCTATCTCACTTCAGTATGCCTCCTCATCACCATCTGAAATTCTGCCAACAATAGTTGTGTTCTTGGCAAATTTATAATGTTTGAGCTACACCCACATAATCGTGGGTGTAGTTCAGATTTATCCTGAATCTATACCTCATCCAATACTGCACAGATTGCCTTTGTTGTCATTAGTCAGATACAACATCACGTCTATCCCCCTCCACCCCCCGCACCTCATATTACCTTCTAAATAGTTATAGATTATTGCTATACTATCTGCTTACCAGTAATAGATTGCCATATCCACCTCAGTGAGCCTTGCCAACTCCTGTCCCCAGATCTCATATATTGCAAGAAGTTAGGTTATGAATATCCTTTTAGCTTTTCTAGTACCATTGGAATAAATAAATGAGGTAATTTTACTGCCTGAGGAGGTGTAAGTCAGGTATTTACAAAAGAAGTCTAGTGCATTGATTTTTGCTATTGTCTTGCTTTCACATTTAATAAAACTGATTTATACTTTGTGTTGCTCATTGCAGACTCTGTACAGTATTTTTCTATTCTGTGAGGAAAGCTCGATTTTGTGAAGCAATTATAGTAATGTGGGTTTCTGTCCAACTTCTGGTCTATAATGCATTACCAAATATTGTGCACATAAATACCCACTCTGGTTTGTAGCAAACAAGGTGTCAGTTATGGAACAGAGTTTAGCAACTAAACACTAAACTGGTTGAAGTGGAGACCAGGTACAGTATATTTTATGTTCTGATTCAACCAAAAGGTAGGTTCCTCAGCAGAAAAAAAAGAACAATTATATTTAAATCTTGCCTTACTACATTTCAACACACAAAATAAAATGTACATAAACACTTCAACAATTTTGTTCAGGAGAGAATTGTATATATATGTTTGTGTTGTTCACAACTTCAATTGCAATGGTCTATAACTTTCACTGGAAAAGTCTGATTAAGCTTGAATGAAAATCTTTCATGGTAAGCCTTTAGTTAATTGTGCTGTATTCACTCTGTACTATATAGATGATTATCACCTCATATTATATTCTTAAATTTTGGATGGGATTTGAACCTGGAACCCTTCAGATTATAAGGCTTAAAAGTAAAACATATAAGGATTCACGTTATACTTAACAGGGATTCCAGTGTCCATAAGGATATAGTGCTCTTTTGTGCCATGTTATTATTATGCTACTAATCATATTGTGCCTGGTTATCCTTTGACTTCAGACTAATCCCCCTAGCTGTATATAGTCAGATCAATGAATCCTTTGCACTCATAACTATTACTATGAAATACAACATTGTTTTTGTATTTTCTTCCTAAGAAATCACCAGGTATTCTTTTTTTAATTATAGTCAACAAAGGCATAATATTAATTATAATTACTTTA
Organism: Hypanus sabinus; assembly: GCF_030144855.1. Classification (NCBI taxonomy): domain Eukaryota; kingdom Metazoa; phylum Chordata; class Chondrichthyes; order Myliobatiformes; family Dasyatidae; genus Hypanus; species Hypanus sabinus. The sequence continues at coordinate 148,624,195 of NC_082709.1, read as the reverse complement.
AGTGACACTTCCTCAGAGGTTGAGTATCTCCTGACAAACCAGTGTTTTCCCACCATAGACAAGGTCAGAGTCACATGTGTGAGGGGATACTGTCTACTTGTCTGGATGAATGCCTATCCAATAGCACTTAAGAAGCTTGACGCTATCAGAGATAAATTAGCTTGCTTGACCCATTAACCATGTTAAAAATTCCTTCCTTCCACCACTGGTACATGCTGAGTATAACATGTATCTTCTACAAACTGCACTGCAGTTATCACACAAGCTTCTCTGAAGTAGCCCCATTGCTGAGAAGGTCAAGTGCAACAGGTCCACGCTAACACCATTAGCAGTAGGGTCTCCTCTAGGTCTCACATCATCCTGATTATGAAATTCCTTTATCGTCACTGGGTCTAAATTCTGGAGCTCCCTGCCCACCCAGCATTATGAGGTATCTTCACCAAAGGACTGCATTAATTTAGGATGGTAGCTCACCATCAGTTTCTCAGGGGCAGTTGAGATTGCGTTTAGCAACACTGGCCAGATCCTATAGTTCTCTGTCCTGATGCACCATTTTGTAAGATTGTGACTGTTCTCGTATGTCAGCTGTGTTTTCCATCCATTATGTTGGCATTGTCAGTCTGCAGGATCAGGATGAATTGTCATTTCTACTCAAGGATCAAAAAATATCCCATGTTAAACACTAAGGTAGATATTAGAATTAACTCTTTAATGAAATTTGAAATATACCTATAAATGAAGATTGTTATATACAAGTATGTAGTACTGCAGTTTGACATGTTTTAATGGACTCCTTCTGCAGAAAAGTGGATGAATTATAGTGCACTCTTTGATCGACAGCTAATGCTGATCCTGAACCAAACTGATGGAATAAGTCATATAAAGAGATGAATATAATCTTTCTTTGGAAGCATACATTTTTTGTAGCAAGAAGAGGCTTTCCTGACAACCAACCTTGTACAGAGACTGAGTAAACTTTCAAAGAGTTTAATCATAAAAAACCAATAGACAAGAATCAAATACAGCGGATTGTGGTTAATTGGGCCATCAGTTAATCAGGGCAGCCATTTATTTGGAACGATGCTTAAAGAACAAAGACTAATGAAGAAAATAGCTGGGATTTCCTTAATTTATTTGGGACACTGTGCCACCTAATTGGGGCAGAAGACTGTTGCCGAACACTCACTGTTAGGCAAGCAATAAACAGTAAGGCAATTCAAAACCGTTTTGTTCGCCGTGGTTTCAAGCTTTCAGGCTTGGAGATGCCAGAAACGTATGGGAGTGAATATGAAATGATTTCACTACCTCAACAAGTAAGGAACTACAAAGAATTTGAAGGTATTGACCAGCATCCTGAATATTATAATGAAAATGAAGATTTGGGGGGGGGGGTGTAATCTTAAAGGAAATCCATTACCTACACTAGGGATCTGCACTGATTTTGTCCATTTACTGTCAATCAAAAGAATGTTCCAGCATACACTGAATGAATTCCTCTGTGGATAACTATTAGAAACTAATTATACAATTTTATACTACAGAGGTAGTATAGATAGTACTCTGATTTGTCCGGTTCAGCTCGCTGCTCCGTGAGGTTTACTAGTCTCTGTGCTGAACTGAGACTGTGGCCTGCAACTAACAGGCTCCTGGATTGCGTCTGTTGACTCACTTTCATGAATTTCAGTTCTGAATACTACTTGCACAATTTATTATTTTTTTTCTCCGCACATTTCGTGTTTGATGGGCTTCTTTTTTGATCGGTTCTATTAGGTTTTGTTGTTTTGTGGCTGCCTGGAAGGAGATGAATCGCAAGGTTGTATATGGCCCTTCGATCCAAGCTACCCCATAATCCCCTAACTTAATGCTAGCCTAATCATGGGACAATTTACAATGACCAATTAACCTGTCAACTGGTACACCTTTGGAGAACAGGAAGAAATCGGAGCACCTGGAGGAAACCCATGCAGTCATGGGGAGAATGTACAAAGTCCTTAAAGGCAGTGAAGGGAAGATTACCTGGGTTGCCTGAACTGTAAAGTGTTGTGCTAACCACTACACTACTGTGGCTCAAGTTAGCCTGACTTCACTGATTTCAGGATGTTGACTTCAGGAAGATGTTTGAAGCCATTATTAAGGATAAGGTTTTAGGGAGGAAAATGATAAAACAGGGTCAAAGTCAGCATGGCTTCCTTAAGGTGAAATCTTGTCTCACAAGTCTATTGGAATTGTTTGAGGAAATAACAGGCAGGATAGATAAAGGAGAATCCATGAATGTTGATTACATGGATTTTTCAGAGGATTTTGACAAGGTGCTTCACATGAACTGCTAAACAAGATAAGAGCCCATGGTATTACAGGAAAGATACTAGCAAAAACAGAGGATTGGCTGACTGGCAGAAGGCAAAGCAAGGTATTATCTGATGTCGGTGATGAGTGGTGTTCGGCTGGGTTTGGAATTGGGACTGCTTCTTTTCATGACATACGTCAATGATTTAGATGACTTTGTGGCCAAATTTGCAATGATATGAAGATAGGTAGAGGTGTGGGTAGTTTTGAAGAAGCAGGGAGTCTGCAGAAGGATTTAGATAGATTAGGAGAATGGGCAAAGAAGTGGCAGATGGAATACGGTATTGCAAGGTGTATGGTCATGCACTTGGGTAGAAGGACTAAAGGCATAGATTATTTTCTAAATGGAGAGAAAATTTAGAAATCGGGGTGCAGAGAGACTTGGGAGTCCTCATGCAGAATTCCCTAAAGGTTAATTTGCAGGTTGAGTCAGTGGTAAGGAAGGCAAATGCAATATAGGATTCATTTTGAGAGGACTAGAATACAAGAGCAATGATATAATGCAGGGGCTATAAAAGCCGTTGGTTAGACTGCAACTTTGGAGCACCATGAGGGATTTTGGGCCCCTTATCAAAGAAAAGATGTTCTAGCATTGAAGACAGTCCAGAGGAAGTTCACGAGAATGATTCGGGAATGGAACGATTAATGTATGAGGAGCATTTGATTGCTCTGGGCCTGTACTCGCTGGAGTTTAGAAGAATGGGGGGGGGGGGATCTCATTGAAAGGTTGAACATTGAAAGGCCTAGATAGAGTGGATGGAGGGAGGATGTTTTCTATTGTGGGCAAAAGTAGGACGAGAGGGCACAGCCTCAGAATAGAGGCATGTCCCTTTAGAACAGAGATGAGGAGGAATTTATTTGGCCTGAAGATGGTGAGCCTATGGAATTTATTGCCACAGATGGCTGCAGAGGCAAGGTGATTGGGTGTATTTAATGTAGAGGTTGGTAAGTTCAAAGGTTATGGGGAGAAGGCAGGAGAATGGTTTTGGGAGGAATAATGAATCAGCCATGATGGAATGCAGAGCAGAATCAATGGGCCAAATGGCCTAATTGTGCTCCTATGTCTCATGGTCTTATCGTCTTATGGAATAATCGGTGAACTTAAAAAGCTTGACAGGTCTCAACCAATTTCTCTGTACATGGAATGAATAGGAGATGTACCAGAGTATAAAAAATCTGAAACAAATCAGCAATGGAGCCACATGTATGCAAAAAGATCGACATGAATTATTACTGGTATTAGGATCAGGGATGTGGTGAGAAGTTGAAGAGGTTATTAGCACCATGAAGTATAGGCGAGATCTCTTGTAAAAATTCTGAAGGGATATATTAAACCCAACATCTTTAGGAATTTTTAAGAATACAGATCTGGCACTTGTAGCCGGGAACTGCAAAAGACAGGAGTCTCTGACCAACCTAGACTAAGAAGCTTTTTAAAATGAGTAGAGTGCACTAGAAAATAAGAATAACTGTAGGCCACTAGACCTCTCAAGCCACTTCAAGCTTCCAGCATGCAAGGTGATCATGGCTGATCTACCAGTTTCTTCAAACTGAAAACCAATTGGTTGCTGGGCTTTGTCACAAGAGTATTAAAGTATGAGTCAAGAGATCTTACTGCATTAATAGACACCTGGTGAGACTGCAATGATATATTGCATGCACCTCTGATCTCCCTATGTTAGGAGGAATATACTTGCATTAGTGAGAGTATACAGTACCTAACATTCACTAGACTGCTTCTTGGGAAGGAGATATTGTCCTTTGGGAGTGTCTGTTCAGGGTGCCTCATGGCATCCTAGTCTGGAAGGTTAAATCACATTGGATCCAGGGGGAGATAGTGGATTTGATTCATAATTAACTCAGTGGCAGGAAGCAGAGGGTGCTGATCAAAAGTTTCTCAGACTGGAGGCCCCAGTGTGTGCAGAGATCAGTGCTGGGAGCTTTGCTGTTTATACTTTATATCAATAATTTGGATATGAATATACAAGGCATAGTTGTTACGTTTGTGGATAATACAAAAATAGATGGTGGTGTAGATAGTGTTAGGCAGTTATGAAAAATTACAGGGGGATATCGATTAGCTAAGTATGTGGGAGTTGGAAAATGGCTTTCAATCCAGATAAATGTGAGGTATTGCATTTTGGGAGATAGAACCAGGGTAGAACTTAAACAGTGAATCATCATAGGAGCTGTTATAGGACAAAGGCACCTCACTGATAGTGACAAAGGGCATAATTCACTGATAGTGCTGTTACAGGAAGATAGGGTGGTGAAGAAGGTACTTGGGACAGTAGCCTTCATCAATTAGGGCACTGAGTATAGGAGTTGGGAAATTATGATGCAGTTATAAAAGACATTGCAGATGCTGCACTTTGAGTATTGGGTACAGTGTTGGTCACTCTATGAGGGGAAAGATGTTATTTTACTAGAAATAATGCAGAGAAGATTGACCAGGACCTTGCCTGGGCTTGGGGGTCTGAGTTACAAGGAGAGATTGTGTAGGATGGGACTTTATTTCCCGGAACATAGGAGACTGAGAGATATGGAAGATCACGAGGGGCACAGATGGAGTGAAAGCACGTTGTCTTTCTCCCAGAGGGGAGTGCTGAAAACAGGAAGTCATGGGTTTAGGATCAGAGGTGAGAGACTTAAAAGGGATGTCAACGGCAGCTTCTTCATCCAAAGGATGATGTGCATTTGGAATCAGCTGCTGGAAATTGTGGTTAAGGCAGGCACATTAGCAACATTTAAAAGCTAAGATAAATATGTGGATAGGAGTGTAGAAGGCTATGGGCCAAACATTGGCAGATGGAACTACAGTCAACATGGAGTTGGGCCAAAGGGCCTTTTCCCATGCTGTATGATTTTGCGACAAAATATACAATCTCTTGTGTATAGAACCACGAGAACTGATCTCACACAAACACTGTTAGACTGTTAAATCTTTACACAGAGCTGTAGGAATGTGTTTCCCTTGCCTCGGGTGCCTGAACATGGGATCAGTCTTAAGATAAGAGCTAAGATCCACAGGGCCTTGATGAGAAAAAATTCATTCAGCCAGCATGCTGTGAACCTTTGAAATTCACTGCCCAAGAAGACTGTAGAGATTCAGATGTTGACTAGAGTCACAGTAGAGATCAAAAGATGTTTGGAAGTTAAAGAAGTCAAAGGATGTGATGTTAGTACAGGGAGGTGGTGCCAAATCCAGGCAGAATGCTTTGATACAGTGAGTCTGATGTTTGAGGAAGCCTGCAAACTAACCATCAACGTGGAGATGGTGTTGAAATTCAAGAGCAGCTTTGCTCAGAGCATGGCCCTGAGGTAGAAAGCAAAAAGGCAGAGATGGTGACGGTGACAACATATTCTGTGCAGACAAATCAGGTGGATGTTGCAGTGGTTTTGTTGGAAAGCCAACAGGTCGGTGAATGGCTGATGACCCATCAATAACTCTCTGTGACGTGAGGCGAGATATAGGCTTTTATCGACTGGAAGAAAGAACAAGCAGCAATTGACCACCATGCTACATCCTGGAGACTGAGGGCAGGTCTCAGGCCTCAATCGCCTTTATACCGGGGTCTGTGAGAGGAGCCATGGTCAGTGAGAGGAGCCACAGGAGCAGTCAGCGGGGAGGGGGCGTGTCCAGACAGGTATATGTAGTTCACCACAATGCCAGAGGCAGGAAAGTTGTGAGATATGTGCCAAGGAAAGGCTGGAGGCTGTAATGGAAGCCAACGAGTTTCACAATGCCTGTTCAAAATAGATTACTATTTTATTTACCACAGAGTACGGTGTGGTACATGGGGATGGATTCCCTGAAGGAGTCAAGGTTGGTAAAGTCAGTAACCACATACACCTTCTGGCCTTGTCTTTTCTGAGCAGCAGTGCTTGTGGGTTTCAGATGTACTAGCAAAGTAGCCTGAACATGTAACTCCAGTGCATTTTATAAATGTTAAATATGCCAGCCACCGTATATCATTGGGGGGTGGGGGTGGGAATGAATGTCGAGAGTGGAAGGCATGCTAATAATTAAATAGGCTGCTTTGTTCTGGATGCTATCAATTTTCCAAACACAGGCTGGATAAACAACACCTCAATTTCTGTTTGGGTAGCTTCCAACCTGACAACTTGAATATAGACTTCTCCAACTTCCAGTTATTATTCCCACTCCCCCCAGAATTTTGTGTGTGTTGCTCAAGATTTTCAATATCTGCAGCATCTCCCGTGTTTACAATTTTCCTTCAATATTTTGGTTGCACTCACCCAGGCTGGAGATTGGGCGTTATGAACAGCCGGAAAAATTTAAGGTATCAGGGGCTGAGTCACCGACAGCAGGATAACTAGCCTCTGACATGGTTGAGTGTTCCCATGGCTGGACTGGTTGAGTTGCAGGTTATCAGAGCCCTGTCCTGTTGGTTGTGGTCTTTCATTATGTTTCATGGATTTACTGAGTATGACTGCAAAAACACAAATCCCAGGGTTGTGTATGGTGACATATATGTACTTTGATATTAAGTTTTCTTTGAACTTTAGTTACAGCTGCATTACAGGAATATAGCATCGAAAAAGCAACATTCAGAAGAAAAACAAACATAAATTATACACAGTTTTTACAAGAAGGGACATAATTAGAACAAAAAAAAACAAGGTCCATTTTGGTGCAAAGTGATCAAAGTGGTCATAGTTTAATTAGTTAGATCACTTTGATGCGATTATTCCTTTGATGCAGCTGGGAATGGAACTGAATGTGTTCCAATCGCCATCAAAATATACATCTTAATTGTTCTCTGAAATAATCCGGCAAGATCCACCAAAATGTTTCAAACTGCCATAACAGAACGCAGTAATAATGAAATAGGACTGATCACCTGGAGCTAACTGAGGCACACCCTGCTCACCTTCTCAAAGGCAATGAGTCAAGCCCTTTGATTTCCTGCTGTATGTGGCTGTCTGAGCCACACTGAGCTCACACTGAAACCACTGCCAAACACCGTAAATTGTTTGCCAATCCCAAAACTCTCTTCACCCCTGGGTGGGTTACCCTAGCTGTTTCCCCTTCAGTGAGGGTGGCCTTTTGAACTCCATGGACTCCAGTGAATCAGCACTGGTTGTCTCTGGTACGACTTCAGGGCCAAAAATACCGCACTGTAGGTCACCTTTGCCATTAAGTTTTCAACTTCAAAAATAATGCAATCAAGTCAGAGCTTTTCATATATTTCATTCTAACATTTTGTGACTGACTGTTTCAGGAAATACTACAATCAAATCATTACCATTGCAGCTTACAGGAAAAGAAGATCTTCCGTTTATATAGTGTTGCTGACAACCTCGGAATATCACAAGGTGCCTTACAGTCAACAAAATGTTTTCCAAAATCAGCCGCTCTTTCAATATAGGGAACAAATTTGTGACAATCAGCTCCCATAAACAGCCACATCAACAGAGCCAAGTAGTTAATCTATTTTCATAAATTCAGTCAATGTTGTTGATGTGTCATAGGAACAGGCTGTTCCAGTCCTTGTCAAACCATTAATTTGACTAGTCCCATTGACCTGCACGCAGACAATGACCCTCCACACCCTGCTTATCCATGTACCTATCTAAATTTTTAAATGTTGACATCGAACCCACATCCACATTATGCTGGCAGCTCATTCCACCCTGAGTGAAGAAGTTCCCCTCAAACATTTCACCTTTCACCCTTAACCCATGACCTCTAGTTGTAGCCCCATCCAACCTCAGTGGAAAAAGGCTGCTTCCATTTACCCTCGCCATAACCCTCATAATTCTGTTCACCTCTAACAAATCTCCTCTCAATCTTCTGAGATCCAGGGAATAAAATCCTAACTTATTCACACTTCCTCTACAACTCAGGTCCTCAAGTCCCAGCGAATCCTTGTAGATTTTCACAGCATTCTTTCAATCTTATTTATATCTTTCCTGTAGGTAGGTGAGCAAAACAACACCTACTACTCTAAATTAGACCTCACCGACGCATTTTAAAATTTCAACATAACATCGCAACTCCTGTACTCAATACATTGATTTATGAAGGCTAATGTGCCAAAAGATTTTTTAATGACCTACCTAACTGTGTATTTCCCTCTATTCCACCGTATTCCTGAGTGCCCTACCACTCACTGTGTAAGCCCTACCCTGGCTGCTCCACCCAAAGTGCAACACCTCACACTTGTCTGCATTAAATCCCATTTGCTATTTTTCAGCTCATTTTTCCATCTGGTCCAGAACCCACTCTGATAGTTTTCCTCGCTGTCCACTACACCACAGTCTTGGTGTCATCCACGAATCTGATGATCCAGTTTACCATATTATCATCTGGATCATTAATACAGATGACAAACAACCAACACTGATCCCTGTAGTCACAGGCCTCCATTCAGAGAGACAAGCATCTACTATGATGCTCGGCTTCTCCTTCAAAGCCAATTTCTAATCCAATTTACTATCTCATCTTGAGTTTAGGAGGGTTAAGGGTGGAGCTTAAGAGGATTAATGACTCTGTTGCTTGAATCTTTGGAAACAGCTCTATTTCAAAGGTTCAAAGGTGCAACAATGTCAGAGAAATGTATACAATATACATCCTGAAATGCTTTTTCTTCACAAACATCTACAAAAGCAGAGAAGTGCCTCAAAGAATGAATGACAGTTAAATGTGAGAACCCAGAAGTCCCCCCCCCCAGCTCCCCACTCCCATGCGTAAGCGGCAGCAAGGCAACAATCTCCCCTCCGCCCACCAGCAAGAAAATGTGTACCTGCTACCGAGCACAAGCGTGAGCTAGGGGATAGCAAAGACACAGACTTTGCAGTTACCCCAAAGATTATCGCATTTCATCCAGCATTCGACAAACCACAGGTTCTCACTCTCCCTAATAAGGGAGAGGGAGGTGTCCCCCATTTTCCCAGCGAGCAGGAGACAATAATATAGCACAGATAGCACAGATCTCGGATCTTCAGGCCCACAGTGAAAGATTTTACAGCCTCCCCGATAATACACGAGTCTCCTGCCATGATACCGACCTGCGTTCCGCCCGTGTCCAGAGCCCTGAGGTCTTAGGCTTCCAAACACGAGCCACGAAATAGACCTGTTTCCGAAGATGCAAGCAAAGGAGTTGCCATCTTAACTCCACCTCTATCTTTCCATCTTTAATGTCTCTATTTTTCCCTTTCAGGGTTCTCTTGAAGACCCTGACCTGGAGTTACCCGCTGACTACGGTTCTTTGCGGGAATGGGACCCGCTCTCGGGGTTTCACAACTGGCCGTTGTTCGGCAGGCCAAGGGCTCGGCCTAAGAGTTCTGCTCCCCTTTGGAGGCCCGGGCTCTGGAGACAGGGGGATTGGAGGTCGGTGCCTCCATAGGAGATCAGTGTGTCATTGGAGATGGAGGTTTCTGGCTGCGTGCCCAGAGACCCGAGACCTTTGAGCACACAGCTCAGAAAAAGTGACATAACGGATTTTTAACATCATAAGCCAGCAAGTTGTTTGTTATGTCTCCCCTCTCACTGTGAAATGAGACACCTCTTTTTCCCTTATTAGGGAGAGAGAGAGAGCCTGTGGTATGTCAAATGCCACAAGTAGTCTTTGGGGTACTGCAAGTCTGTGTCTTTGCTGTTGCTTTGCTCACAATTGAGTGCTCGGTGGTGGGTGCTGATGCTGGGAGGGAGGATCGTTACTTGCTGCTGCTTACGTGCGGATGGGAGGGGAGCTCTGGGGGGGACTTTGGGGTTCTAACATTTAACTGTTGTCTATTCTTTGGGGGCACTTCTCTGTTTTTGTGAATGGTTGCAAAGAAAAAACATCTCAGGATGTATATTGTATACATTTCTCTGACATTATAGGTATCTTTGAAACGTTTGAATGCCAAGCGACTGAACCTTCTTGACCAACCTCTCATGACACACTTACCTTGCCTTTGTCAAAGTCCATGTAAACAACGTTCACTGCCTTGCCCTCCTCACCTTTCCTGGCAACCTCCGAGAAAAACTCGATAAGTTTGGTTAGACACAAACTACCAAGCACAAAGCCAGGTTGACTAGTTCTAATCAGTCCCTGCCTATCCAAATATTTATATAAATGGTCCCTGGAATACTTTCCAATAATTTTTCTACTACAGGTGTCAGGCTCACTGGCCTATAATTTCTTGGCTTATACTTGGAGTCTTTCTTTAACAATTCAATCTTCCAGTAGCTCACCCATGGCTAACGCTGTGGTCAGCATGGTTTCCTCAAGGGAAAATCTTGACTAATTAATCTGTTGGAATTATTTGAAGAAACAACAAGCAGGATAGAAAAAGGAGAATTGCTGGATGTTGTGTTCTCGGATTTTCAGAAAGCCTTTGACAAGGTGCCACACATGAGGCTGATAACAAGCTGTGAGCCTATGGTATTACAGGAAAGATTCTAGCATGAGTAAGGCAGTGGTTGATTGTGAGGAGGCAAAAAGTGGGAATAAAAGGAGCCTTTTCTGGTTGGCTGCCGGTGACAGTGGTGTTTTACGGGGTTCTGAATTTGGATTGATTTTTTTTAAATTATATGTCAGTGATTTGGATGATAGAATTGATGGCTTTGTTGCAAAATTTGTAGATGACATGAAGATAGTTGGAGGGGCAGGTAGATTTGAGGAAGTAGGGGGGCTGCAGAAGGACTTAGACAGATTAGGGGAATGGGCAAAGATATTACGGATGGCATACAGTGTTGAGAAGTGAACGGTCATGCATTTTTGTAGAAGAAATGAAAAGGTTATCTATTCTCTAAATGGAAAGTGTGTATGGAACCGGAGGAAATAGCAGAGGTACTTAATGAATTCTTGACCAGTATTCACAATGGAAAAGGATCTTAATGATTGTAGTGATGACTTGCAGCAGACTGAAAAGCTTGAGCATGTAGATATTAAGAAAGAGGATGTGCTGGAGCTTTTGGAAAGCATCAAGTTGGATAAATCGCCGGGACTGGACGAAATGTACCCCAGGCTACTGTGGGAGGCAAGGGAGGAGATTGCTGAGTCTCTGGCGATGATCTTTGCATCATCAATGGGAACAGGAGAGGTTCCAGGGGATTGGAGGTTTGCAAATGTTGTTCCTTTATTCAAGAAAGGGAGCAGAGACAGCCCAGGAAATTATAGTCCAGCGAATCTTACTTCAGTGGTTGGTAAGTTGATGGAGAAGATCCTGAGAGGCAGGACTTATGAACATTTGGAGAGGTATAATATGATTAGGAGTAGTCAGCATGGCTTTGTCAAGGGCAGGTCATGCCTTACGAGCCTGATTGAATTTTTTGAGGATGTGACTAAACACATTGATGAAGGAAGAGCAGTACATATAGTGCATATGGATTTCAGCAAGGCATTTGACAAGGTACCCCATGCAAGGCTTATTGAGAAAGTAAGGAGGCATGGGATCCAAGGGGACATTGCTTTGTGGATCCAGATCTGGCTTGGCCACAGAAGGCAAAGAGTGGTTGCAGACGGGTCATATTCTTTTTGGAGGTCGGTCACCAGTGGAGTGCCTCTGTGATCTGTTCTGGGACCCTTACTCTTCGTGATTTTTATAAATGACCTGGATGAGGAAGTGGAGGGATGGGTTAGTAAGTTTGCTGATGACACAAAGGTTGGAGGTGTTATGGATAGTGTGGAGGGCTGTCAGAGGTTACAGCGGGGCATTGATAGGATGCAAAACTGGGCTGAGAAGTGGCAGATGGAGTTCAACCCAGATAAGTGTGAGGTGGTTTATTTTGGTCGGTCAAACATGCTGGCAGAATATAGTATTAATGGTAAGACTCTTAGCAGTGTGGAGGATCAGAGGGGTCTTGAGGTCTGAGTCCATAGGACGCTCAAAGCAGCTGCGCAGTTTGACTCTGTGGTTAAGGAGGCATATGGTGTATTGGCCTTCATCAATTGCATAATTGAATTTAGGAGCCGAGAGGTAATGTTGCAGCTGTATAGGACCCTGGTCAGACCCCACTTGGAGTACTGTGCTCAGTTCTGGTTGCCTCACTACAGGAAGGATGTGGAAGCCATAGAAAGGATGCAGAGATCTACAAGGATGTTGCCTGGATTGGGAAGCATGTCTTATGAGAATAGATTGAGTGAACTCGGCCTTTTCTCCTTGGAGCGAAGGAGGATGAGAGGTGACCTGATAGAGGTGTATAAGATGATGAGAGGCATTGATCGTGTGGATAGTCAGAGGCTTTTTCCCAGAGCTGAAATGGTTGCCACAAGAAGACACAGTTTTAAGGTGCTGGGGAGTAGGTACAGAGGAGGTGTCAGGGGTAAGTTTTTAACTCAGAGAGTGGTGAGTGTGTGGAATGGGCTGCCGGCAATGGTGGTGGAGGCGGATACGATAGGGTCTTTTAAGAGACTTTTAGATAGGTACATAGAGTTTAGTAAAATAGAGGGCTATAGGTAAGCATTGTAATTTCTAAGGTAGGGACATGTTTGGCACAACTTTGTGGGCCGAAGGGCCTGTATTGTGCTGTAGGTTTTCTATTTTTTCTATGGAAAGAAACTATAAAAAACTCAGGTACAAAGGGAGTTCTTGTGCAGGATTTCCTAAAGGGTGATTTGCAGATTGAGTCTGTGGCAAGGAAGCCAATTCAATTTTAGCATTAATTTCATGATGACTAGAACATAAGAGCAAGGACATAATGTTGAGACTTTGTAAGGCACTGGTGGGGCCTCACTTGGAGTATTGTGAGCAAGTTTGGGCCCCTTACCTTAGAAAGGATGTGCTGAAACTGGAGAGGGTTCATGGAGATAAGGAGGATTTCTTCAGCCAGAGAGTGGTGAATCTGTGGAATTCTTTTCCACAGCCAGCTGTGAAGGCCAAGTCTTTATGTATATTGAAGGCAGAAATTTATAGATTCTTGATTGGTCAGGGCATGAAGGGATACTGAGAGAAGGCAGGAGATTGGGGCTGAGAGGAAAATTGGATCAGCCATGATAAAATGTTGGAGCAGATCTGACGAGCCAGACTGCCTAATTCTGCTCCTATATCCTATGATCTTATGATCTTACATTGGAATGTATACAGTTCAGAGCATTAGTCCCACTATGCTTAATCTTTTGATTCCTGACCTTTTATGTAGGCATAACAATACCTTTCTTACAACCACTCCAGTATCTGTTCTGGCACTCTTATTCCCATCCCACTGCAACTCTAGTTTAACACCCCCCACCCACCCCAATGCAGTACTAGCAAATATTTCCTCTAGGTTAATGGATCCCTCCAGTTCAGGTGCAAACTGTTCCTTTTGTACAGGTCCTGCAATGCCCAGTGTTCCAAAATTCTGAAGCCCTCCCTCCTGCACCACCTTCTTAACCATGTGCCTCGTCTTCCTACTTCCATCCTTACTAGCACTTGGCAGAAGTAACAATCCTGAAATCACAACTCTGGAGGTCCTGTGTTAGTTTAGCACCCAATTCCCTAAATTCACTTTGCAGGACCTCACTACCCCTCCTACCCATGCCATTAGTACCGATATGGACCATGACCTCTATCTTCTCACCTTCCCCTTAATAATGCTGTGGACTTGATCAGCAATGTCCCTGACTCTGGCACCAGGCAGACAACATGCCATTTGCGAACTTTGATCTTGTCCTCCTCCTGTGTTTTCGTTGCAATTTTGCACGTGGGATCCTTTATATTCATGCTGTTTTCATGATGAGTCTATGATCATAAAAATTAAGCCTTTCTCCTCCCTCAGATGTGGCCTGACTTGCTGAGTTTTTCCAGCAGTTTTTGATTTTATTTTAGATTTCCTGCATCTGTAGTTCTTCTGATTTTCATTTTATATTCACCAGATGGGCCCTCAGTTTAACGTTTTGTCTAAGGATATATAAATCTTTTTCCAGTCTAAAATTTAGAGCTCAGGTCTCAGAAATGGGACTTGAACTGACAGCCTTCCAACTCAGAAGTGAAAAGTGCATTTCAGGAGTCAAAGTTAACCATTATAAACTGAGAACAGACCAGATCACATTAACCAGATCATGCGGTCAAGCCCAAAAAAATCCACTCCACTGCCTCACCGCACCAATGCGTAGCCATACAGCAGCTAGCAATCTCAAAGCTTCACCACTGCAGCCATCCCGTGGAGCACTGAGGCATCAGGCAACACAAATAAGGTGCTCTGTCCTTAAAAAGCCCTGCTGGTTCTCTCTTAACTCATGATGACATACTGCCTTTTCTCCATTTCCAAATGATCATCCAGATCATTTTGAAGCACCTGGAGAGATGTAAGCAGCTTAGAAAGTAACAATCCTATGAAAATGAAGCTAAAGAACACAATTCTCATTTTTTACTTCAGACTTGCAGTCTCATTCAAATGGTAGATATGTGGTAGAGCAAGACATCCTGGGAAAACAGATCCATAATTCCCTGAAAATGGCATCACAGGTAGATAAGGTCATAAAGAGAGCTCTTAGCACATTGGGCTTTATAAATTAGAGCATTAAGTACAGGAGTTGGGATGATGTGTTGAAGTTGCATAAGACAAGACCTTATGTGGGTAGACAAAATTATGAGTGGTATTATGTTGAAGGGGTGGTGGGGTGGTGATACATTTCTACCAAAGGAGGTGCAAGATGCTCCTTCCCTCTACTAGCCTGCAGGTCACCCTTGGGCAAGGTGTAGCACCTGCTTATCCCCCGATCGAGGTCATGTGAAGTCATGGGAGCAGATGGTAGATGGTCGTATGAGCAGCTGATGCATGTCACAAATCCTGGTTATGCAACCACTGACGCCAGGCAAACAATCTCTGAAGAGTACTGATAGTGGCTGGGGTCACCCTTGTATAGACACTGCCCAGAAGAAGACAATGGCAAACCACTTCTGTAGAAAAATTTGCCAAGACGACATGCCACATAATGAATGAACAATTATGTTGAATGTGTCAAGCTTTTTTGCCTCATGATGGGTGAGGCTAGAAGTCATAGGTTTAAGGTAAAAAGTGAGATACTCAAAGGGAATCTGAGGGGGAAATTTTTTCACTCAGAGGGTGGTGTGAGTGTGGAACGAGCTGCCAGCAGAAGTGATCACTGCAAGTTCAATTGTAAGGTTTAAGAGAAGTTTGGACAGGTGGATGGATGAGAGGGGTTTGGAGGGATATGGTCTGGGTTCAGGTAGGTGGGACTAGCAGAAGATCGGGTCATTGTGGGCTGAGGTGTATGTTCTTGTGCTGTGATACTCTCTGACTCTGACTATGATGGGAACCAGGTCACCCCCTCGGCTGATACAAAGCTGAGGGACCAGACATAAAACATCTCAGGTTATTTCACAGCCCACAGACAGAGCAGGAACTATTTGAACGTCCTGTGCATTGTGACTTCTAGTTTGCAGAACAAAGAAGTGAAATTCTGGAAGGTGTTTGTTCACACATTCTCTATGGACCTGCTAGCTCAATATAATCTGTCCAGTATGTTCCTCATGGGAGGCTCATTCAGAAGATTAAGTTGCACGGAATCCATGGAGAATTGGCCATTTGGACTCAGGATCAGCTTGCCCATAGAAGACAGTGTAGTGGTCGATGGGGCTTATTCTGGTTGGAGGTCTGTGATAAATGGTGTTCCACAGGGAATCTATACTGAGACCTCTGCTATTTGTGATATAAATAAATGACCTGGATGAAACCATAGCTGGGTGTGTTTGTAAATTTGCAGATGAATCGAAGGTTGTTGGTTTTGTGGATGGCTAAGAAGTCTGGCGAAGGATACAGCAGGATATAGATCAGTTGCAGCATCGTGTGTAGAAATGGCATCGTGCACTCAGTTGTGGCCACCTCATTATAGAAAGGGAGGCTTTGGAGAGGGTGCAGAAGTGGTTTACCAGGATGCTGCCTGGATAAGAGCACATGAGCTGTAAAGAGAGTTCAGAAAAACTTGTTTTCTCTGGAGAGATGGATGCAGAGGAGAGACTGATAAGAGATTTATAAGACAATAAGAAGCACAGATAGAGTAGACAGTTAATATCTTTCTCCCAGAATAGAAATGTCTAATATCAGAGGGCCAGCGTTTCATGTGAGAAGGAGTAAATTCAAAGGAGATGTGCGGGGTACGATTTTTTCTACATTAATTTGTGGGTACCTGGAACATGATTCCATGAGTGGAGGCAAATATATAGGAGCTTTCAAGAGCTCTTAGGCACATGAATGCACAGGAAATGAAAGGATATGGATATTGTATTGGAAAAAGGGTTAAGTTTAGTTGGGTATTTGATTACTAATTTAGACCATAAGACCAAAAGACATAAAGCAGAATTAGGCCATTCAACCCATTGAGCTTGCTCCACCATTCAATCATGGCTGACCCCTTTTTCTCCTCCTCAGCCCCACTCCCCAGCCTTCTCCCCATAATCTTGGATGCAGTGGTCAATCAAGAACCTATCAATCTCTGCCTTAAATCCACCCAGTGACCTAGCCTCTATAGCTGCCTGTGGTAACAAATTCCTCAAATTCACCACCCTCTGCCTAAAGTAATTTTTTCACTTCTCTGTTTTGAGTGGACATGCCTCTATCCTGAGGCTGTGCCCTCGTGTCCTAGACTATCCCACCATGGGAAACATCCTTATCACATCTACTCTGTCTAGGCCTTTCAACATTCGAAAAGTTTCAAATAGATTCCCCCTTATCCTTCTAAATTCCGGTGAGTACAGGTCCAGAGCCATCAAATGTTCTTCATATGATAACCCTTTCATTCCCTTGTGAAAATCCTCTGTACTCTCTCCAGTACATCTTTTATTAGATGAGGAGCCCAAAGCTCTTCACAATACCAAGGTGAGGCCTCACCAGTGCCTTATAAAGCCTCAGCATCACATCCTTGCTCTTGTATTCTAGACCTCTTGAACTGAATGCTAACATTGCATTTACCTTCCTTACCATCAACTCTTCTTGCAAGTTAATCTTTAGGGTGTCCTGCACATAGACTGCAAAGTCCCTTTGCATCTCAGATTTTTGGATTTTCTCCCCGTTTAGACAATAGTGTATACATTTATTTCTTCTACCAAAGTGCATGACCATGCATTTTTCAAATTGTATTTCATTTGCCATTTTCTTGCCCATTCTCTTAGTCTGTCTAAGTCCTTCTGCATCATACCTGTCTCCTTAACACTACCTGCCCCTCCACCCATTTTTGTATCATCGGCAAACTTGGCAAAAATGCTACCTTTTCCATCATCTAAATCATTGATATTCTACATAAAAAGAAGCAGTCCCAACACTGACCCCTGCGGAACTCTGGCAGCCAACCTGATAAAGATCCTTTTATTCCCACTTGTTGCCTCCTACCGATCAGACAATGCTCTAACTATGCCAGTAACTTTCCTGTAATACCATAGGCTCTTAACTTGGTAAGCAGCCTCATGTGTGTCACCTTGTCAAAGGCCTTCTGGAAGTCCAAATATACAACATCTGCTGCATCCCCTTTATCTATCCTACTTGTAATCTCCTGAAAGAGTTCCATCAGGTTTGTCAGGCAAGATTCTTCCCTGAAGGAAACAATGTTGATTTTGTCCTATCCTGTCCTTTGTTATCAAGTACTCCATAAACTCACCCTTAACAACTGACTCCAACATCTTCCCAACCACTGAGGTCAGGCTAACTGGACTATAATTTCCTTTCTGCTGCCTCCCCCTTAAAGAGTGGAGTGACATTTGCAATTTTCCAGTCCTCCAGAACCATGTCAGGGACCAATCATGATAATATCAGAGTCCAATTTTGGATACTCATGATTAATGTCTCCACAACCTCTGCACAATCTTTTTGAGCATTTTCTCCATTGTAATAGTAACTGCACTCACTTCCCTTCCCTCACACCTTTAACATCTGGCACACTGTCAGTGAAGACTCATTTAGTTATCTGCGATCTCCTTGTCCCCATTATTATTTCTCCAGCCTCATTTTCTGGAGGTCCTTTACCTACTCTCAACTCTCTTTTATTTTTCGCATATTTGAAAATGCTTTTTCTATCCACCTTGATATTGTTTGTTAGCTTGACTTCATATTTCATCCTTTCCCTCCTAATGATTCTTCTAGTTGCTTTCTGTAAGTTTTTAAAAGTTTCCCAAGCCTCTATCTTCCCATTAATTTTTGCTTTGTTGTATGCTTCTCTTTTGCTTTTACATTAGCTTTGACTTTCCTTGTGAGCCACTGTTACACTATTTTGCCACTTGAGTACTTCTTTGTTTTTGGAATATATCCATCCTGCACCTTCCTCATTTTTCTCCGGAACTCTAGCCATTAGTATTCTGTTGTCATCCCTGCCAGCATCTCCTTCCAATTTACTTTGGCCAATTCCTCTCTCATACAACTGTAATTTCCCTTACTCCACTGAAATACTGCTACGTCAGACTTTACTTTCTTCCTATCAGATTTCAAGTTGAACTCAGTCATATTGTGATCACTGGTTCCTGAATCACTTTACCTTCAGCTTCCTAATCACCTCTGGTTCATTTCATAACATCCAATCTAGTATAGCTGGTCCCCTAGTAGGCTCAACAACAAACTGCTCTAAAAAGCAATCTCAAAGACCAATTTACTCTCTTGAGATCCATTACCAACCCAATTTTCCCAATCTACCCACATGTTAAGATGCCCCATGACTATCAAAACATTGCCCTTTTGACATGCCATTTGCATTTCCCATTGTAATCTGGAGTCCATGTCCCAGCTACTGCCATCAGGGTCTTTTATTCTTGCAGTTTCCTAACTCAACCCACAGGGATTCAGCATCTTTCGATCCTTTGTCACATCTTTCTAATGATTTGATGCCATTCTTTACCAGCAGAGCCACACCAACCCCTCTGCCTACCTTCCTATCCTCCATTAAAATGTGTAACCTTGGACATTCAGCCCCTATTTGCAATCACCCTTTAGCCACAATTCAGTGATGGTCACAATATCATACCTGACAATTTAATATTACAACAAGATCATCCATCTCATTTTGTATACACCACGCATTGAGATATAATACTTTGAGTACTGCATTTGCTACCTTTTTTGATTCGTCATCCCTAATACACTGATACTCACCCTGCTGGCTGCAATTTTGTCCTTCATCTGCCTTCCCTTCCTGACAGTGTGACTGCATGATACCTTTGCTTTTTTACCATCTGTCCTGTCCTGAGTTCCTTCACTCCGGTTCCCATCCCCTTTCCAAATTAGTTTAAACCCTCTCCAACAGCTCTAACCAACCTCCCTGTGAGAATATCAGTTCCCATTGGGTTCAAGTGCAACCCATCACTTTTGAACAGGTCATATCTCCCCCAGAAGAGATCCCAATGAACCACAAACTTAAAACCCTGCCCTCTGCACCAGCTTCTCAGCCATGCATTTATCTGCCAAGTCATCCTGTTTTTACCCTCACTGGTGTGTGGTACAGGTAGCAATCTAGAAATTACTACCCTAGAGGTCCTGCTTCTCAGCTTTAGGCCAAGCTCTCTAAATTCTCTCTTCAGGACCTCTTTGCTTTTCCTTCCTATGTCAATGGTACCAATATGTACCAAGACATCTGGTTGCTCTCTCTCCCACTCCAAAACGCAGTAGACACGATCCAAGATGTCTTGACCTGGCACCTGGGAGGCAACATACCATCCGGGTATCCTGTTCATGATCACAGAATCTCCAGTCTGTTGCTGTGATTATTGAGTCCCCTATCACTACCACTCCACTCTTCTCTCCCTTTCATTTCACCACGAACCTGTGCTCAGTGCCAATAACCTGGTCTCTGTGGCGTTCCCCTGAGATGTCATCCCCCCACAACAGTATCCAAAACGTATTATTGAGGGGGAATGGCCTGCGCTATCTACCTATTCACCTTCCCATTCCTTTTCCTGACAGTCATCCAGCTGCCTCCTGCAAATTAGGGGTGACTACTTCCCTGTAACTCTGGTCGATGATCTCTTCAGTCTCCCATACAAGCTGAGTTTGGCACAACTGTGGGCCAGAGAGCCTGTTCCTTCAGTGTACTAGTCTGTGTTTTATTTTCTATGTTGTTTAGCGTCTGACAACAAGACTTAAATACCACACACTAGGTTTCCTCTTCCATTCTGTACTCAAAGCAACTAATGGGATTTCTGTAATTCACCCTGCAGAACTACTACTTGACAGCTTTTATAGTTAATTAACATATAGTATCTCTAGGTTATCTTGTTCTTATGAATTTTAATGAAATATCAACAGGAACCTTTAAACTTGATTGAAAATTAAAGTGCAACCCTGCAAATAAAGAGACAATTAAACTCAAACATCTCCAAACTTATGCCACCAGACTGTCTTGTTACATCATTGCCCTTGAAATATGTTGAGCAATACAGTTTCTTTCCTGGCTGTTTATTCCCTGGAGAATACCCAATCACATCACAGAGCAGCATCACATTTTAATGGCAGCATTGCATTTAAAGAGCACCTAAAGGTCAAGTGCTATTACACGGTAAAGGAGAGGATTTGGTAGGTACTGTATTTATCTTATTGTCAGAAGAAAAGTGTAAAAATAACCTACTTGAGCATTGTCAAGGCTTCTGCTGCCAAGCTTGTGAAATTCATTCCTTTGACACTATAAGTTGTAGCACCTGTGGCTGAATCTCCCACAGATGAGATGCCTCACAGGCAGGGCAGAATTTGAACTGGTTCCACTCAGAATTCCACAGCTATCAGTCACCGGAAATTAATGAGACCAAGAGAACCAGATAGCTCCTTCTTTGTCCACAGGTGCTGTCACTTGACTTCCAGGTTCTACAATCACCTATCACTCCACCCAACCGTGACCTGCTTTCTCCTTATGACACCTGTGGAGATGTGACCATCTCCCGCAGGTCAACCAAACCTTGCAAATGAGGTCCAACCACGTTGTATCTAGCATCAGATTTAGGTTTGAGAAAACAGATTTACTTCGTACCCCCATCTTCCTTACAAAGTGCATAAAGTATCATAAGAAGTGTTTAATCTGATGTGAAATGAGGAAATACCACAATATGAATGAAAATCATCCCAGAAGTTAGAAAGAGTAATTACGAATTGTCCATTTGCTTCAGACTGAAGGCTTGAATACTGACCACACTTCATACTACTGGTCAAATATTGTGGCTGTGTTTCTGCCCTACACACTGTCGCAACACTGAGTTGTGAGGAGTGGTGGCTGCTCTCTCACGTCTAATGAAATGTCAATTTATAACAGTGCAAAGAGAAGCCTTTCTCTCCCATGTACATATTAATAGTTATAGTTTCAAAGTAATGACACTATGATAAATTTCTGCCCACCAATATCTTCCATTTCTTCTCCTGTTATAACTCGGGTTGCCTCTTGGTGCTAGGTTTTTACTCACTGGGGTTAATTTACTTTGGGATTGGTGTCCAAGCAGTGGATGGAGATGAAAGGCTGTGAATGTACGGCAGACAGTGTCTCTTTGGTATAGCTGAAAGGCAGCATTGGCTTGAGTCCCAGGGAATTGTAACTGTATGATATGATTAATGAGCAGACTCCTCTGAAGATTTCTGGCGTTTTGTTATATTTACTTGTTCATGCACTAGTACAGGTGGTTAACAGTGTATTTTCGGTATTTCCATGTGCTTCAGTGTTTGGTTATCCCCGGGAGTGGCATGACCATACAGAGCTCTGATAAGCTTCCTGGACAATGTGAACTTGTAAAATAATGGACTGTTCAAAGATATTGGGACATTTCATTTCCAAAAATAGGCATTTAGCCTCAATATTTAACTCCATATTGTATAGTTGTTAGTGTACAGTATACTCCAGGATAAAAGCAGTACACCAGAATACTTCATAAATGGATTTAATGTGAGTGGCATGAAAAGCATAGCTTTCTGCCCTGTAAACCCCAGAGAGTTTAACTCTGAAATTAGTCACAGGACACAGGTTCTGAAAAGAAACAATTTCCCAAATATTGGAAGAAAAGTTCAAAGGGCAGAACTCCCCACAGCTAACAGGAACCGAAGAGGAGACTTGAACCAAAAGCAGAGCAGGTGAGACAATTCAGCAATCAACAGTAGTTTTAATAATCAACTGCAAAATAACAATCCATGAAGGGCCATAAAACAAGCGAGAACGGGTACTAAACACCACAGGCACCAAAATTACCGAAGGCTGGAAGCAACTGGCTGAGCCTGGCCGGTTTGACAGCCCATGGTGATCCAGGTGGGTCCAGTGGAACTCCTCGACAAATGATGGATTCAAGATGAAATAGGATGGTATCAAAGACCTCTCCTCCAGGACATAGCCTTCCCAGTTGGCCAGGTACTGCCCACCCCATCCATGATGACGTGAACCTATGAATCGATGAACCATGTACACCGGACCACCTTAGGTTCAGGCAGGTGGGTCCCCAACTCAGCACTGAGGCAAGATGAGTGAGTGGAGAGCCATGGGTTACCCAAGATGAAAGGAGTGTTTAGTAACCCTAACACACACTAACACATATTCCAGGACATCTGCAGTCAAGGCTGGCCAACAGTATTGTCTCCTGATGAACTCTAGGGTACGATCTACCCCAGGATGCCCAGCCAGGTTCAGTGTGAGTCTCCAGTGGAGCACCTCCAAACGAACAGGTTCAGGAGCAAAGATGCATCCCAGAGGACCATTACCTGGGTCTGCCCCAGGTTGCTCGAGCTCAGCACACTGTCAAGTCTATGTTCCAATGGATGGACATTTCCATTCTAGAGCTGGTAATTATAGTTCTCTTCCCTGTTAGATGCTTCGAAATGTCAAGAGAGGGCACTGGTTTTTGATTGTTTTTTTTTATCCTGGGTGGTAACTAATAAGGAAGTTGAATGAATTAAAGAATAGGGACCAATGTACCTATTTGGAATTCAGTCTCTCCGGATCCAGGACGTAGGTTAGGTTTCTGTGGTCGATCCGCCCCACAAATGGATGTTCGAACTCCTCCAGTGCCAGCTTAACAGCCCACAATTCCCCGTTCCCGATGTAATACTTCACTTCCACAAGAAAAAGACACGATTAGTAGGTACAGGGATGCAGTATGTGGTCTGAGGCATGTTGTTGGGACAAGATGGCTCCTGAACCCCTGTCTGATGCATCGACCTCCACCATGAAGAGCAACTCCGGAACTAAGGTGAGCCTAGGATAGTTGTGGATGTGAACCTTTGTTTTATGTAACTCGGCAAAAGTGCCCCGGCCTCTGGGGTCTATCGGAAGGACCCAGTAGATCCCTGGTGAGGTTGGTGAGTGGTGCCACCACTGAATTGAATTTGCAGATGAAACTCCCGTAAAAGTTGGCAAAACTTAGAAGCCGCTGGAGTTGTTTCACAGAGATGGGTTACAGCCAATTCTGCATGACCTGGGTCTCATCAGTGTCCATTTGTAGGTTGCCATTGGGCATAACAAACCCAACGAAGGAGACTGAGGATATATGGAATTCTTGAGAATGATTAATAATTGATTCCCAAGAAGCCATTGTAGAACCTGCCGGATGTGCTGGACGTGTTCTTAATTGGACCTGGAGAAAATGAGCATGTCATCCAGGCAAAGACAAAGTGGTGTAGCATCTCCCAGAGCACATCATTGCTGAAGACTTAGAATGCTGCTGGAGTGTTTGCCAACCAGAAAGGCATGACTCGGTATTCATAGTGGCATGTAGCTGTATGGAATGTTATTTTCCATTTGTCTCCCTCAAGAATGTGGATTAAGTTGTAGGCGCTATGGAGGTCCAATAAGGTACCAAATTCAATACCATGGCAACAAGCCACTGGCTGAGATGCAAAAGTGGATTTACAATCTTCTGGGCAGTCTGAGGTCCAAAAAATTCCCTGTTGCACTGGAGTCAATAAAAATGTCTAGGGAATGCTTTTGGTCTTCCCATGAAAGCAACATGGGGGGCACCAGTCTGGAGGGAGATGAACCGGGAGTGACACTAGCAACCAGCACTGGCCTCTTTACACTGGATGTTTCAGGGAATTTCCCAGCAGCTTGGGACAAGAGATCTGATAATGTCCAGCCTCTCTACTGTAAAGACAGCACTTTTCCCTCCTTCTCTCCCTTTCAGCTGAAGAGAACCTGGTCCAGCCTCTTTGCATAGGCTCCTTGGAGGTTGGAATTGGCAGCAGTTGAGGAGGAGTCCTAGCTTGGGGAATAGGAGAGGATGGAGGATAGTCCGGGGGAAAGAGTTCCTTCAGAATAATCCCCTTCATCTAGCCCTTCTCCTTTCCATTAATCGGTTATCAACTTGAATTGCCAGGTCCATAAGACACTCTCTCAATCCTCCACTGGGTCTCAGGCCATAAAGGCATCCTTTAGCTCATCACTCAGTTCCTTATGGAATGGAGTGGCTAGTGTTTCCATATTCCAAATGCTCTCTGTGGCCAAGGTACGAAATTCTATGGAATAATTAGCCACAGACTGATTCCCATGACACAAGTTGAGGAGTTTTATCACGGACACATGTCCTCTCGCAGGGTGATAGAACACCCTCTTCAAGGTCTCTGAAAAATGGCCTACACTGGTTTGGATGGGTGAATCCTTCTTCCAAGAGTACAGTGACCTAGACAAGGGCTCTTCCAATAAGGTCCGAGATGATATAGGTTACCTTACTGTGTTCCGACGGGAACTTAAATAGCTGTAACCCTAAGACCACGGAGCACTGTACCAGGAACCCTGTGCATACTTTGGGGCCACCATCATATTGCTCAGGAGCTGGTAGGTGCAGCAATGAGTATCAATGGAGTCTCCAGTTCGAACATACTCTGAAGTGTACAGCCACTCTGGCCAAACTTGGATCTGCCTACCAGAGTCGTAGAGTTTCTGGAAAGTGGTGAGGATCTCCTGAAGCACGTTGTCATGTCTGTCTATAGTTGGTAGGCTAACATGGTTCGCAGGCATTTGAACTCTACTGGATTCATGATGGTTCAGTTATGCTGTAATGAGAGAGCTGTGGATGGTGGTGAACTTAAGGGCAGAGAAGGTCAAGAATCAACTCAGACTCGGACTCAAAATAAATAGGACAAGACAAATGAAATCCAAAGGCAAAACCACAAGCAGTCATATTTGACATGGAGCTCCTACGAAGCCTTTAAGTACAGATCTTGCTATGAAGGAATATGCCAGGCAATAATTGGCAGTCTGAGTCTTAAGGGGACAGGGGGAGCTAATTATACCCCGGGGAATTGGAGCACCAAAACTTGGATGCCTGCAGCTGTTCAGGCAGGACCATGACAGTAGATGGTCAATGGCTTCCTGTTGATCAGGATTGTGTGCTCCTGCCGACAGACGACTTCCTTCAGGTGAGCCCTCTCTGCTGGGTCAATCCCATCAGGAAATGCAGAGGAGGTCTGATCCAAAGGTAGAGCAGCAGAGACGATTCAGCGATGAATGGTAACTTTAACAATTGACTACAAAATAGCGAGCCACAAGGGACCACAAAACAAGAGAGAACAGACACTAAACAGCACGAGCAACAAGGCAACTGAAGGCTAGGAGCAACTGGTTGAGGCTGACTGGTTGGACATGTGGACAAGGACTGTGGGTGAGAGCTGCATTTAAATAGTTTGCAGTCGATGAATTGGAAATGAGTGGCAGGTGACTCCTGTAGCTGGGTAGAGACTGGGAGGTGCCTGCCTATGTCGAACTGAGAGACTTCCTTTTCTTTTATATAATCAATGGCATGAAATAAATACTCTCAAGCTTTTCATGAACATGGAGTGCAGGAAGCAGAAGACTTAATGGAAGGTTTACCTTCAATGATATTCAAGAGCAGAATGGAATGAAGATATTAATATCCACTTTTCCTCCGCATTGCATCATGTTCAAGCACCATTTAGGAGTACAGGGGAGGAAATTTGCCGCAAATCATTATTCAGCCATACTGAAAATAATTAGACTCAAAAGGGTCAAACCTCTCTTATATCTTCTCAGCATAGCCTCAGGAATGACTTGTTCTTTTGAACATAACAGCAAGTGCTAATGTTAAAAATTATGTAACTGCACTTCCAGAGATGTGTTTAAAATGGTGACCTCCCAACTATGAGAATGGCTGCCCTCACCAACAAGAGGTTTCATTCAGACTGAATCCCCCTTCCAGCAGATGACCTAGTCATAAACATGCTTTCATCCCGGCAATTTCAGATGCCGTGTTTATAAACTAACATATAGACAGAATTTTCTAGGTCATTCCTACATTTGTTCATACCTGGAAGAAATAATTTTAGGTGAAACAATCTCTGAAGTCTATGCTTTCGGTTGATGTGAATATCTATACATGAGTAATGATAACTGAACTGAAACCATGTTCAAGTCTGAAAGAAGGCAGTTAGCTTCGCTGGTTTTATTTGTTAAAACACTCAGCTCGCTTACAGAAACCTTAAGCAAGGAGCTAAGCTATTTGACTGCTAATTCATTGTGAATTGTTTCTGTGACATTACTGGGCGATTTGGTCACTGTGGTGTCCTTCGTGGTTTTATTCACTTTCAGGGTGACGCAGTGACTGTACTGAAAAGTAACATCAGGGTGGTTACGCTGCTGCCTCACAATATTTATAGATGTTTGACCCACTGTAGAGCAGCAGAGGCAATTCAGTCATGAAGGATAAATTTAAAAAGTTTATAAAACAACAAGTCATGAGGAGCCACAAAACAAGAAAGAACAGATACTAAGCATCACAGGCAACAAGGTAACTGAAGACTAGGTGCAAGTGGTTGAGGCTGGGTCATTCGATGGGTGAACAAGGGCTGTGGATGAGAGCTGGGTTTAAACAGGCTGCAAGTACTGTGCTGGAAACGAGTAGCAGATTATTCCTGCTGGCTGGCTGGAAACTGGGAGGTGCCTACCTATGCAGGCCTGACAACACCTGTTGTTGACAGACCAATAGTGGGTTTCAAAGGTTCATTTAATGTCAGAGAAATGTATGCAATATACACCCGGAAATGTTTTTTCTTCGCAACCATTCACGAAAACAGACAGTCAAATGTTAGAACTCCGAAGTAAACCCCCCCCCGCCAGCAGCAAGCAACAATTCCTCCTCTCCCCGCCGGCAATAAAAAGCATCAGCACCCGCCACCGAGCACTCAAACGTGAGCAAAGCAACAGCAAAGACACAGACTTGCAGTTACCCCAAAGACTTTGCACTTCACCCCATATTCGACATACCACAGGCTCTCTCTCTCCTTAATAAGGGAGAAAGAAGTGTCTCTGATTTCACAGCAAGCAGGGAGACATAACAAACAACTCGCTGGTTTGCAATGTTTGCTGGTCTGCCATGTCGCTTTCTTTTGAGCTCTGTGCCCAAAGATCATGAACTCTCCCAATGACACACGGGTCTCCTGTCATGACACTGACCCTTGATCCACCCGTCTCTAGAGCCCCGAGATCCCAGGCCTCCAAAGCGGAGCCGGACTCTTAGGCCGGGCCCTTGGTGTGCTGAACACCAACGGCCGGTTATGAAACCCACAGGGAACCATAGTCAGCGTGTAACTCCAGGTCAGGGTCCTGAAAGGGAAAAATAAAGATAGTAAAGATGGAAATAGAGCTGTTTCCAAAGATGCAAGCAAAGGAGTCATTGTTTAGCGCCATCTTCACTCTGCTCCATCTTCTTCAGTTGGAGAGGAGTCCAGGTGGTGCTTAATTGCTTAGCTTTATAAATCAGAAAGTTTCAAAGTGAGAGGAGTTAGAAATCCTATATTTTATTAATTACTTTCAGAATGTGTGGTATAAAATTCTACTTTGTTTCCTTATGATTTTTTTCTTTCCTCAAAGTACTTGTTACATGACAGCAACCTTTGGCTCATTCAGCCTAAAGGCTATTTTTCATGATGAATCTCATTCCCAGCTGTCAGAAGTCCTTTCAACTGTGGAGGGGTTATCAAAGCAGAGTCAACTGCTGCCCTCACCATGTGTCCATACTAATGTAATGTGACTACATAACATTCAGGATTGGACACTCTATTTAATTCATCTGAATACCTACCAACCACCCTTCTGCATGACCAAGTTCAAAATATTCACAAACTTCTATAGGTGTGTGGTGGAGAATATATTGACTGGTTGCATCATGGCCTGGTATGAAAACATGAATGCCCTCGAACGGAAAAGCCTCCAAAAAGTAGTGGATATGACCCAGTCCTTTATAGGTAAAGCCCTCCCAACCATTGAGCATATCTACACGGAGCACTTTTGCAGAAAAGTAACACACATTTTCAAGGACTCCCACGCTCCAGGCCATGCTCTCTATTCGCTGCTGCCATAGGGGAGAAGGTACAGGGGCCTCAGAACCTATGCCTCCAGATGCAGAAACAGTTATTATCCCTTAACCATCAGGCTCTGGAACCAGAGGGGATAACTTCACTCAACCTCACTCGCCCCATCAGTGAACTGTTCTCACAACCTATGGGCTTTTTTTTAAGGATTCTTCATTTCAAGTTCTCGATGTTTATTTATCGGTTTGTTTGTTTAGTGGTTATTTTCTATTTGCATAGTTTGTTGTCTTTTGCATATTGGTTGCTTATCTGTCCTGTTGATGTAGTCTTTCACTGATTCTATTGTTTTTCTCAGAGTTACTGAGAATGTCTGCAATTAATTGAATCTCAGGGTTGTGTATGGTGACATATATGTACTTCGATTATAAATTTACTTCGAACTCCAGTTACAGCGGCATTACAGGTATATAAGCATCGAACAAGCAATGTTCAGAAGAAAAACATAAACTAAACATATATTATACAGTTTTTACAAGAAGACATATAATTAGAACACAAAAAACAAGGTCAATTTTGGTGCAAAGTGATCATAGTTTAATTAATTATATCATTGTGTTGCAATTATTCCTTTGATGCGGCTGGGAATGGAACTGAATGTGTTATAATCACCATCAAAAATATATTTTAATGGTTCTTTGAAATAATCCAGCAAGATCTACCAAGATGTTTCAAATTGCCATAACAGAACGCAGTAATAATGAAACAGGACTGATCACCTGGAGCTAACTGAGGCACACCCTGCTCACCTTCTCAAAGGCAATGAGTCCAGATGTTGCTTAAGGGGATGCTGCATGTGATTTTCAAAGTGAAAATCAAAGTCAAAGTCGAGTTTATTGTCACACACAGAAGTACATACTATAGATGCACATTCGCAGCGAAACACTTGCTTGGAGAACACATGGAGTGGGTCAGCAACTATAAATTCCTCAGTATTATCATTCCAGAGGATTTGTCCTGGGTCCAGAATGTAAGTGCAATTATCAAGAAACCACGACAGCATCTCTATTTCCTTAGAGGTTTGTGTAGATTCAGCACAACATGTAAAACTACAACAGACTGTGTTGTGAACAGTATATTGACCAGTTGCATCACAGCCTGCCATGGAAACACCAATGCCCTTGAATGGAAAATACTATAAAAGGTAATGGATACGACCCCGTCCATCATGGGTAAAGCCCTCCCCATCATTGAGCACAGCTACACAGAGCACTGTCACAGGAAAGCAGCACCCATCATCAGGGACCCTACCACCCAGGCATACTCTCTTACTGCTGCCATTAGGAAGGAGGGGCAGAGTATCCACACCACGAGTTCAGGAACTGTTATTACCCCTCAACCATCATGCTCTTGAACCAGTGAGGATATCTTCACTAAACTTCACTCACCCCATCACTGAACTGTTCCCACAACATATGGACTCACTTTCAAGGACTCTTTATTTTATGTTCTCAATTTCTATTGCCGAAGTTTGAACATTGCTTGAACGTCAACACTTAATGGCATACGTATGCAAAAATATATTACCTACAATTTTTATTCCAACCATTTGTGAAAATATAATAATATTATATGACAGGATAATTATTTAATTTACCAAAGGTGAGAAATATCTGCTTTGTAAAAAAAAAATCAGCAACTCACATCAATGGGTTTATCAGTTAATTTTAACTCTGATTGGCACCTCTTAATGCAGGAGGTTCTGATGGGGTAGAATTTTTTAGTTGTGTCCAGAAAGGATTCCTGACGCAATATATGGACAAACTTGTTAGCAGACAGGTATAATACCAGGTAATGAAGCTGATCAGCTGACTGATCTCTCAGTGGGCAAGCATTTCAGAGACAGTGGCCACAACTCCCTGATCTCTGGCATAGCCTTGTACACTGATAGGAGTAGATGCCATAGGAAAGTATTAAATAGTGGAAGGCTAATTTGATGTTATTAGGCATGAGCTTAGGAGTACTGATTGGGAACAGATGTTCTCAGGGAAATGTGGAAGTTGTTTAGGGAGCCTTTGCATGGGGTCATGGATAGGTTTATACCATTGAGACAGGGAAGGGATAGCAGGGTGAAGGAAGAATGACTGACAAGAGAAATGAAAAGTTTCGTCATGCGGAAGAAGGAAGCATAGTCAAGCCTTAAGCAGCAAAAATTAGCCAGGGCTCTTGAGAATTTTAAGGTAACCAGCAAGGACTTAAGAAGGGACTTAGAAGAACTATAAGGGGACATGAGAAGGCCTTGGTAAGCAAGATTAGGGAAAACTCAAGGTATTCTTCACATCCACGGAGAACAGGAGAATGACTAGAATGACAGTTAGACCAATCAGAGTTGAAAGACAAAATGTGCCTCGAATCAAAGGAGGTACTTAGTGAATATTTTGCTTGAGAAGGACTTTGACAAATGTGAAGTCAGCGTAGAATAGGTTAATGTGCTGGAATATGTCAGGGCTAGTAAAGAGGCAGTGTTAGAACTTTTGAAACACATTAGAATAGATAAGGCTGGATGGGATATACTCCAGGTTAATACACAAAGGAAGGGAAGAGATGGCTGCAACTTTAGTGATAACCTTTGCATCCTCATTGGCCACTGTAATGCCAGATGACTGGTGGATGCCAAATGTTAAGAAAGGTAGTAGTAATAATCCTTGGAATTGTCAGTGAGCCTTACATCAGTGGTGGGCAAACTATTTTTACCAACAGGATTCATGAACATTTGAAGACATGAGTAAACATTTCAGAGGTAGTGACAACTCCCTAACCTCCAGCATAGCCTTAGACTGGAATAGGAGCAGATCACATGTGAAAGTATTTAATTGGGACAAGATGAATTATGGTGCTAATAGGCAGGAATTTTGGAGTGTCAGTTGGGAAAAGATATTCCCAGGCGAAAGCACAACAGAAGTGGAGAGGTTGTTTAGGGAGGAAAGTTTCTTTAATCAATACATAGAATTCACAGCTAGAGGGAGTGTGATACCAGATCTCCTATTAGTGAATGAGGCAGTGCAGGTGACAGAAGTTTGTGCAGGCGAACACTGCATATGGAGATTATAATGCTATTAGTTTCAAGGTGATTATGGAGAAGGACAGGTCTGATCCGTGGAACGAGATTCTAAATTGGAGGAAGGCTGATTTTGAAGAAAAGACTGGGAAAGCCTGGATTAGGTTCGGTTGTTTTCTGGCAAAGGTGTACTTGCTAAATTGGAAGCCTTCAAAAGCAAAATTTTGGGAGTACAGAGTGGGTACATTTTGTTAGAATAAAAAGGAAGGATAACAAGTTTCGGAAAGCTTTGTTTTCAAGGGATATTGAGGCTTATGTAGGAAATGCATAGAAGGTATAGGAAGACAGGAATAAATTAGGCACTAAAGAAGTATAAGAAATGCAGGGAACCACTGAAGGAGGAAATCAGTTGGGTTAAAAGAAAGCATGAGTTTCCTCTAGTAGACCAGGTGAAGGAGAATACTAAGGACTTCTACAGATATATGAGAGTAAAAGGATAACAGGGGACAAAATTGGTCCTCTGGAAGATCAGAGTGATAACACCAAATTGGGGGATGTAGTGGACAGTAAGGAAGGCCATCAAGGCTTGCAGTGGGTTCTGGACCAGTTGGAAAAATGTGCTGAAAAATGGCAGATGGAATTAAATGCAAACAAGAGTGAAGCTGAAGGAGATTGGGTAGATCTTAAACAGATTTTTTTGCATCTGTATTCATTCAGGAGATGGACCCTGAGATATAGACGTGAGACAATGCAGCAGTGAGATCATGGGCCCTATACAGATTACAGATGAGGAGGTGTTTGCTGCCTTGAGGCAAATTAGGGTAGATAAATCCCCAGTCTCTGACAAGTTGTTCCCTCGGACCCTATGGGAGGCTGGTGCAGAAATTGGAGTGGCTCTAGCAAAAATACTTAAAACATCCTTTGCCACTGTTGAGGTGCCGGAGGATTGAAGGAGAGCTGATGTTGTTCCATTATTTAAGAAAGGCTCTTAGAATAAGACTGAAAATTATAGGCTGATGAACCTGATGTCATTAGTGGGAAGGTTATTGGAAGATATCCTAAGGGACTGGATATATAAGTATTTGGACCAATGGGGACACATTAGGGATAGTCAACTCAATTTTGTGTGTAGTAGGTCGTATCTAACCAAGCTTATAGAGTTTTTCAAGGGAGTTAC
The DNA here is from genome assembly GCF_030144855.1 of Hypanus sabinus. NCBI lineage: Eukaryota > Metazoa > Chordata > Chondrichthyes > Myliobatiformes > Dasyatidae > Hypanus > Hypanus sabinus. The sequence goes on along the minus strand of NC_082709.1, from coordinate 148,591,459 downwards.
CAGAAAAGTGGACGAAGGCAAGGCAGTGGATGTTGATTACATGGACTTCAGCAACGCATTTGATAAGGTTCCACACGGGATGTTGGTTAAGAAGGTTAGTTGCTTGGCATTCAAGTTAAGGTAGCAAACTGGATTACAAACTGGCCTTACAAAAGAAGACAGAGAGTGGTAGTAGATGGTTGCCTCTCTGACGGGAGGCCTGACTAGTTGTTCCACAGGGATCAGTGCTGGGTCTGATCTGGATGAAATTGTGGTTAACAAGATCAGCAAGTTTGTAGGTGACACCAAGACTTGGGATGTAGTGGACAGTGAGGAAGACTATCAGAGCTTGCAGTGGGTTTTGGACCGGTTGGGAAAATGGGCCGAGAAATGGCAGATGGAATTTAATGCAGACAATTATGAGGTGTTGCACACTGGGAGGACCAGCCATGGTACACGGTGAGCAGTAGAGCACTGGGGAGTGTGGTAGAACAGAGTGATCTGGGAATGCAAATCCATAATCCTTGAAAGTGATATCACAGGTAGATAGAATCATAAAGAAAGCTTTTGGCACATTAGCCTTCATAAATCAATGTACTGAATACAGGAGTTAGGATGTTATGTTGAAATTGCATAAGATGTTGGTGAGGCCTAATTTGGAGTACTGTGTGCAGTTTTGTTCACCTACCTACAGAAAAGATGTAAATAAGATTGAAAGAACGCAGAGAAAATTTACAAGGGTGCTGCCAAGAATCGATGACGTGAGTTATAAGGAAAGGTTGAATAGGTTACAACTTTATTCCCTTGTTTGTAGAAGAATGTAAAATTTAGGGGAGATTTGATAGATGGATACAAAATTATGAGGGGTATAGATAGGGCAAGCAGGCGTTTTCCACTGTGGTTGGGGTGAGCCTACAGGGTTAAGGGTGGAAGGTGAAATGTTTAAGGGAAACATGTGGGGAACTTCTTTACTCAGAGTGTGGTGAGTGTGTGGAATGAGCTGCCAGAGCAAATAGTAGATGTGGGTTCGAGGTCAACGTTTAGGCAAACTTGGATAAGTTACAGTACATGAATGGGAGAGGTTTGGTGGGCTATGGTCTGGTGCAGATCGATGTGGATAGGCAAATTAATGGATTAGATGGGCCAAAAGGCCTGTTTTTGTGCTGTAGTATTCTCTGACTCCAATTCTCCATGAAGCTTGCATGGGGTTCTGGATAGGTTGTCCCACTGAGGCAGGGAAAGACTGCAAGGGTGAAGGAACTGTGGTTGACTAAAGATGTGGAACATCTAATCTAGAGGAAGAGAGAAGCATACTTGAGGCTTAGGAAGTAAAGATCGAACAGGGCTATAGAGGAGACGTTCCCAACCTTTTTTTATGCCCTGGTCACCTACCATGAACCGAGGGATCTGTGGACCCCAGGTTTTGAACCCCTGTTCTAGAGTTACAAGGTAGCCAGGAAATAGCTCTTTGGAGCAAAGGCAGATGAGATGTGACTTGCTAGAGGCGTACAAGATGATAAGAGGCATAGTTTGGTGCTGCTTCCTGCACCCATGCTGAGCTCATCAATTTCATCGACTTTGCCTCGAACTTTCACCCAGCCCTCAAATTCACTTGGTCCATCTCGGACACTTCTCTCCTCTTTCTTAGTCTCTCAGTCTCCGTCTCTGGAGACAGACTATCCACTGATATCTTCTACAAACCCACTGACTCCCATAACTATCTTGATTATACCTCTTCCCACCCTGCCCAATGCAAAAATGTCATTCCCTATTCCCAGTTCCTCCGTCTCTGCCGCATCTGCTCCCAGAATGAGGCTTTCCATTCCAGGACTTCTCAAAAGTCCTCTTTCTTTCAGGATCGTGGTTTCCTTCAGCCTTAATCAAAGATGCCCTCACCGGCATCTCCTCCACTTCCCGCACTTCAGCCCTTAACCCATCCTCTCGTCACCACAACAGGGACAGGGTTCCCCTTGTCCTCACCTACCACCCCACCAGCCTCCAGATCCAACACATTATCCTCTGCAACTTCCGCCACCTTCAACAGGACCCCACCACCAAGCACATCTTTCCCTCCCTACCCCTCTCAGCTTTTCGCAGGGATCGTTCTCTCCGCGACTACCTGGTCCACACATCCCTCCCCACAGAACTCCCACCTGGCACTTATCCCTGCAAGCGTAAGTGCTACACCTGTCCCCACACCTCCCCCCTTACCACCATTCCGGGCCCCAGACAGTCCTTCCAGGTGAGGCAACACTTCACCTGTGAGTCTGCTGGAGTCATCTATTTCATCTGGTGCTCCCGGTGCGGCCTCCTCTACATCGGCAAGACCCGACGCAGATTGGGGGACCGCTTCATTGAGCGCCTCCGCTCCGTCCGTCACAATAGACAGGACCTCCCGGTTGCCACCCACTTCAACTCTGCCTCTCATTCCCATCTAGATATGTCCATGCATGGCCTCCTCTACTGCCAAGATGAGGCCAAACTCAGGTTGGAGGAGCAACACCTCATCTACCGTCTGGGTAGCCTCCAGCCTGGTGGTATGAACATTGAATTCTCCAATTTCCGGTAATTCCCTCCCCCTTCCTCTTCCCCTATCCCAGGTCCCTCTCTGCCTCTCTCCCCTTTCAACTTCCTGCTTCTCTATATCTACAGTTCTTTCATGCTTATCCCCTCCCCCTACACCCTTTATCTTTCCTCCGATTGGTTTTCCACCTGGCGCCTCTAGGCCCTACCCCCTCCCCTATCTCTATCACTGGGCTTCAGTCCTCTCTTCCCCCCCATTCCTAATGAAGGGTCTTGGCCCGAAACGTTGGCTACTCTTTTCTCACGGATGCTGCCTTACCTGCTGAGTTCTTCCAGCGTTGTGTACGTATTCTTTGATCCACAGCATCTGCAGTTGTATTTTTATTGTTTGAGTGAAGAGCCTAAGACATTTTTCCCATGGCAGAATTGGCTAATACGTGGGAACATAATTTTAAGGTGATTGCAAGAAAGATATAGAAGGGATCTTGGGGTAAGGGCTTTACACAGATGCATAGATGCATGGAACAGATTGCCAGGGATATTGTTAGCGGCATTTAAGAGGGTCTTAGATAGGCACATGAATGAAAGAAAAATGGAGGGCTATGCGGGATGGAAGGTTTAGGCTTACCTAAAGAAGATAGAGAATGGTTGTAGATGAAGCATATTTGGCATGAAGGTCCATGACTATTGGTGTTCGATAAGGATTTGTTCCAGGACCCATGAAATTTGTGACTTTATATGACTTTGATGAGGAAGTGGAAGGGAGTTAATCCATTTTTGTAGATGATACGAAGGTTGGTGGTGTTGTAGGTGGTGAAGAAAGTTATCATAGGTTATGACAGGACATTGATATGATGCAGAGCTGGCCTGAGAAGTGGCAGATAGATTTCACTCTGGGAAAGTGTGAAGTGATACACATTGGAAGGTTGAACGATGGCAGAGTACAAAGCTAGTGCAAGGATACTTAGCAGTGTGGAGGAACTGAGGTATTTTGGGGCCCACATCCATTGATCCCTCAAAATTGCCACACAAATGTATAGGTTGTTTAAGAAGGTGTATAGTATATTGGCCTTTGTTAGTTGATGGATTGAATTCGAGTGCCGTGAGGTAATGTTGCAGTTCAATAAAATTCTGGCTCGACCATTTTCTAAGTGCTGTATTCATTTCTGGTTGCCTCATTATAGAAAGAAGGTGGAAGCTTTAAAGAGAATGCAGAACAGAGTTACCAGGGTTGGAGGCATGTCTTATGTGATCTAGGAATAATGGTGCATAGTTCCCTGAAGGTGGAATCTCATGTGGATAGGGTGGTGAAGAAAGCTTTTGGTATGTTGGCCTTTATAAATCAGAGCATTGAGTATAGGAGTTGGGATATAATGTTAAAATTGTACAAGGCATTGGTAAGGCCGAATTTGGAGTATTGTGTACAGTTCTGGTCACTGAATTATAGGAAAGATGTCAACAAAATAGAGAGAGTACAGAGAAGATTTACTAGAATGTTACCTGGCTTTCAGCACCTCAGTTACAGAGAAATGTTGAACAAGTTAGGTCTTTATTCTTTGGAGTGCAGAAGGTTCAGGGGGGACTTGATAGAGGTATTTAAAATTATGAGGGGGATAGATAGAGTTGACGTGGATAGGCTTTTTCCATTCAGAGTAGGGGAGATTCAACCAAGAGAACATGAGTTGAGAGTTAGGGGGCAAAAGTTTTGGGGTAACACGAGGGGGAATTTCTTTACTCAGAAAGTGGTAGCTGTGTGGAATGAGCTTCCAGTAGAAGTGGTAGAGGCAGGTTCGATATTGTCATTTAAGGTAAAATTGGATAGGTATATGGACAGGAAAGGAATGGAGGGTTATGGGCTGAGTGCAGGTTGGTGGGACTAGGTGAGAGTAAGCATTCGGCACGGACTAGAAACGCTGAGATGGCCTGTTTCAGTGCTGTAATTGTTATATGGTTATAAGAAAAGGTTACGTGATCTGGGGATTTTCTTTTTGAACGATGAGAGGAGACTTCTCAACCAACCTCTCCTTCAACATCAGAATTACCAATGAAGTTATTATTGACTACAGAAGGAAGAAGCCAAAGTTTCATGCGCCAGTCCTCATTAGCGGAATAAAGGTGGAGAAAGTGAGTAGCTTTAAATTGCTTAGAGTTATGTCTGCGACCGGCACGTAAGTGCCATCACAAAGGAGGCAAGACAGTGCCTTTACTTTCCTAGAAGTTAGTGTCTCCAAAAACTTTGATAAACCTCTATAGACACACAGTACAGAGTATCCTTACTAGTTGTGTCATGAGCTGGGATGGAAGTACCAATGTCCAGAAATGGAAAAGGCAAGAGAAAGTGGTGGATATAGTCAAGTCCATCACAGGCAATGTCCTCCCCACCGTTGAATAAATTTACATGCAGTGCTGCTTCAAGAAAAACATCATCAATCATCAAATACCCCCGCCATCTTGGTCATGCTCTCTTCTCACTACTGTACTACCATGTGGCAGGAGGTGCAAAAGCCTTAGGCCTCAGAGCACTTGGTTCAGGAACAGTTTTTGCCTACAACCATCAGGCTCCTGAACCAGTGTGTATAACCTCAATCACTACTACTCCAAAATGATTTCATGATCTATAGCCTTACTTTCAAAGACTCTTAACAACTCATATTCTCAGTGTTGTTTTTTTTATTTAACTAGATTACCCTTTCTTGCACCTTGGTTGTTTGTAAGAATAGTTCTGTTCATGTATTTTTTTTTGTAAGTTCTATTGCATTTCTTTTTTCCCTGTAAATGCCTGGTAGGAAAGAAATCTCTGGGTAGTATATAGTAACTTATACATACTCTGCAAATTAATTTACTTTAAACTTTGAAATTGATAGAAGTGTATAAGTTGATAAGAGGCATATACAGAGTGGACAGCCAGTGCCTTTTCCCCAGGCTGCACTGGCTTATATGACAGGACTGTATGGGGGGGGGGGGGGAGTGGATTTTTTTTTATGAGTGATAAGTGCACTGCTGAGGGGTAGATTTAATAGGTAGCACATGGATGAAAGAAGAATGGGGGGGCTTCTATATGTGGGAAGGGAGGGTTAAGGTGACCCTTGGAGTATGTTAAAAGCTTGGCACAGCACTGTGGGTAGAAGGGCCTGTACTTTCTATGTTCTACATCCTTTAGTTTTGAAAACTGCAGTAATCCAGTATATAATTGTGGACCTTTTCGTTAAGTCCACTGAAGATAAAGCTAATTCACTTGTTCACTCACTAGCAAGTAAAAGGAAATTGCTTGCCTGCAGTGTCAAGTAATTTGTAGCATTACTTGATCTGGTAGAAATGTCATATGCCTGTGACAAGTTGCTTTTCCGTTGTATACAGCAGAACATACTAAGAATTTTTCGTCTGAGAAATGTTTCTTCCTGACATTTCTTAGATGATTCTTAGAATATCCTTCAATAATAGAGTTAGAGCAAGCATAGACTCTTATGAACTCTGGATGGAAGTGTATTTATCTCCAAACAATACTCTTTATCACTCTCTTGGGCAGGAAATATCTGATGACGTAGACAGACATGCATTGTCACAGCCAGCCAGCAGAAGTCTGCCCTGACCACAAGGTACATTTTGTGAGTTTTCTTAAACCTCATTTTGCCATTATGGTGTGCTAATATTTCAAAGTCAATTTTTCTATAAAATAACATGAGCTTAATGTGGTAACAGTACTGGTTTATTCTCTGCACTGAAAAGGCTGAGAAGGTCTGAAAGGAGAAAATTACCAAACAAAACCTCCGTTTTTATCAAATTTTAAGAACATTGATCTGCACATTCCACTTTAATTAAAATTGTGTATAATAATACTAGGACTTCAGACCAAAATAGCACAAAATGGTAATGCATGTTTACAATATTTCAGCAGGTACTTAAGAAATGTTGCAAAGTAAGAACAGAAGCTGAATTTGCTTATTAAAGACAGTTTAAAGTAAATGTCACAGTTAAGTTCTAAAGTGAGTTGTTATGTATTTAATGCTTCAGTAATATTTTGCTAATATTATGAATATATTGTTTGATTAAGCATTCCTTGGTGTTTACATAAATGCATTGTGGAATATCTGTAAATGTGTGTAAACGGCACGTCATTACGCTGCCCCGTCATATGTGTACGCCTCACTTAATGTACACTAAACAAAGTTAGACTCGCGTTGCTGTCCTGTGTCTGTCTTTTAACTAGTTTAATGTTTTGTAATTGCAAATCATAGCAGTGGTGACTAAACGAACCCAAGATGACTACCTGCCTGTTGAAACCTAGCGAGAGGTTTGAGCTCAAATAAAATTACAGCATGTGTTCTTCAGAAGGGAAGAAACGTTCAAGATTAAAATAAAGGCAGAAAACAGAAGAATTCACGGGTTCATTAAAAGTGCCTACTGGGTGATGATAATAATAAAATGGTTGGATACATCAGGAAGATTGACACGTTCCATTGCACAGCAGATAACTGTCCCATATATACTGAGCGAATTGAGCAGTATTTTAAAGCAAATGAAATAGCCAATGTCATGCGAGTGCCAGTTTTGCTGAGGTCATTGGGTTTAAAGGCATACAGTCTGTTTAGAAGTTTGATTGCTCCAACCAAATCAGCCAAAACAAGCTTTGTTGATATTGTGAAAGTTCAAAATTCAAAACACGAAATAAAGTTTATTGTCAGAGTACATACATGTCACCACGTACAACCCTGAGCAATACCAGAAAGAGTAAACAATCGACGTTTCGGGCTGAGACCCTTCATCAGGACTCCACAGGATACTTTTTGGGGGCATACTTGGCAGATCTATTGAACAGTAATTTGTAAACAGGATCAATGGACAACAAATCGTGCAAATCAGAAATAAGTAAATAACAATAAGTAACAAGCATGAAATAACAAGATTAAAGAGTCCTTAAATGAGTGTGGTTTTACCTGTGATGTACTGGGCCAAATCCACTACCTTTTGTAGGATTTCTGCTCAAAAGCACTGCTGTTTCCATACCAGGCCATAATGTAGCCAGTCAGCACACTTTCCACTACACATCTCTTGAAGTTTGTCAAGATTTTTAATGACATGCCAAATCTCCACAGACTCCTGATGAAATAGAGGTGCTGTTGTGCTTTCTTTGTAACTATATTTATACAATGAGTCTAGGACAGGTCCTCGGAGATAGGCACTGAGGAATTTAAAGTTACTGACCCTCTCTACCTCTGATGGTCCGAAGGCTGCTGGCTCCTGGACCTCTGGTTTCCCTCTCCTGAAGTCTACAATTGGTTCCTTGGTCTTATCCACATTGAGGGAGAGGTTGTTGTCATGGCACAACTCAGCTAAACTTTCAGGCTCCCTCCTGTATGCTGATTCATCACCACCTTTGATGCAGCCACTCCACAACAGTGGTGTTATCAGCAAGCTTGTATATGGTGTTGGAGCAGTACTTAGCCACACAGACACAGGTGTAAAGCATCCAGAGCAAGGGGCTAGGTACACACCCCTGCTGCGCTCCTGCGCTGATGGAGATTGTGATGGAAATATTTTTACCAATCTGAACTGACTGGGGGTCTACAAGTGAGGAAATCCAAGATCAAATTGCACAAGGGGGCATTGAGGCTCAGATCTTGCAGTTTACAGGTTAGTTTTTAGGGGATAATGGTGTTAAATGCTGAGCTGTAGTCAATAAAGAGCGTCCTGATGTATGCACCTTTGCTGTCCAGATGTTCTAGCGTTGTGTGAAGAGCCAATGAAATGACAACTGCTGTAGACCTGTTGCTTCGCTAGGCGAATTGGAGTGGATCCAAGTCGCCACTCAGACAGGAGCTGGTATGCCTCAACATCAGCCCCTCAGAACACTTCATCATTGTGAATGCAAGCACCACTGGGCAATCATCACTTCGACAGGTTACCATGCTCTTCTTGAGCTCTGTTGTGATTGAAGCCGGCTCAAAGCAGGTGGGTACCACACACTGCCGGAGAGAGAGGTAAGGCAAGGATATTTGAAACCAAAGCTATTGTTGATTGCAGCACACTTTCAGTTTCATAAGCAGAAACAAAAGGAAGGGGTGTCCATTTCAGCTAACAGGAAAGAACTGAAGAGAATATCTGAGCATTGTCAGTTCAATTATGGGCTTATAGATGTACTGAGAGATCATATAGCTTGTGAAATCATACAAGAAAGCATTCAAAAATGGCTCATAACTGAAGCACATCTCACATTTAAGAGAGCAGTTGTAATATCTGTGTCAATGGAAACAGCAGACAGAGATGCAATTGAGTTGCAGTCAGGAATAAAAGTGCACCTGAAGAAAATTGCAACATATAAACAGAAACCAGCCTGGCTAAACAAATTGTGTTACCATAGTGGCAGGGACTCACCAGACCAATGCAGATTTAAAAGTGAAACTTGCAGAAAATACAACAAAGCAGGATGAATACAAACAGAAATGCATTTGAATAAAATGAAACTGAAGCTTGTAGATATTCACCTGAGAACCTAGTGGGAACAACATTTGTAACAGTGAAACACAATGACCAATAAGCCACATTGAATTTGTATGTGGTAAAAACAAGAGGACCAATATTGTGGGAACATGAGTGTCTGAGACAACTACAACTTGATTGGAGATCCATCCACCAGATGCATGTCGCATCCACTGCAGAAGAGTCACCTGAAGTGAATTAAGAAAGGTGCTGGATGATGCCACAACTGTCTCCTTGCTGTACATCATGAACCATTGCCCAACTGAGGACAAACAAGTGCTGGTGCCAACCTCAGTGCCTCTGGTTGGAAGGCATATTGGGCTAAGGAAGGACCATACTGCTCAGAGGGATAATGAAAGTGACAAAAGCAGTGGTCCGACTACCACAGTTTATGTAGGCAACCTATCTTAGAAAACTTCTGATATGTTGATCAGGCAGTTACTTGGAAAATGTAGCTTAATCTTAAGCTAGAAGAGAGTTCAAGCATCTTCAGGAAAGTTGTAAGCATTCGGTTTCGGTGAGTATATAGAACCAAAACCTACCCTGCATAAACTAAGGTTATTGCAGGAACTTCAAGTGAGAGACTAAAAGCTGCTTGTAAAAGTAGATGAAAATATCAAAGCCCAGCTGGGTGAGTAGAAGGCCAAAATGAAAAGAATCAATGGAGACAGGAAAACAGAGATTTTATCAGATGATAATGTGGATGAGGAAACCAAGACGAGAGATCAGGTCATAAAGAGGGCAATAGAAAGATTAATGACAGAATCTCCAGTGAACTAAATGCACCTTCCCAAGATCAAAATTCACAAACTAGAAGAAGAAAAAGGAAGGAGAAGAAAGATGTCCAGAGCTGTCGGAACCACTTCCTGCAGTCTCAGATTCAATTCCTACAAGCAGCACAGAGGAGGCCCCAGAACCTGAGATTGTTTCACAGTCACGATGCCCCTGATCATGAAAGGTGTTATCCCACAAGGGTAAAAAAAGCATCCACAGTGATCAAATCCTTTGGCCTGAATTGGACAATTTACAATTTATCATGTTGTGGATGTCTATAATACGTGTATTATATAGTTTTCTGTATGTGTTGAGAGCAATATGTTGCATTTTAGAATTGAGATGTATTCTATATTGAGTTGGAGTTTACAGCTAAGTAGGGAGGGGTGTTGTAATTTGAATGTTTCAGTAATATTTGAGTCATATTGTGGATATGTTGTCGGATTAAGCATTCTTGTGGTTTAGATAATGCATTACGGGTTATCTGTAGAAGGTCATAAATGTCATACATGATTACACCCTCACATTGTACGTATGTGCCTCGCTTAAAGTAAAAACAGTTAGATTTGCATTCTTGGTCCCATGCATTTCTTTTAACTAGTGTAATCCTTTGGAGTTACAAAACATAACATGGATGAAGGCATTTTGAGTTTTAATCCTAGACTTTAAATATTTTCCTTCTCACTTGATCCCAACCCATCTGAAATAATGGAAAAATTCCAAAGCGAGCAAGTAGAATGATCGGAGAGCTAGAAATGTAAACAAACAAAAGGCTTACGTCACTGAATACTTTTTCATGTAATTAAATCATCTAGGAGGTTTGTAAGGGGAGAATGTGCTCTGAAGGTGGAAGTATCTGAATCTTCACCTTTGACGGGAGAGACTGGAAAAACAGAACACCACACACAAAATGTTAGTGGACCTTAGCAGATCAGGCTGCATCTATGAAAATAAATAAACAGTCAATGTTTCAGGCTGAGACCCTTCATCAGGACTGGAAGGGAAGGGGGTGATGCCAGAATAAGAAGGTGGGGGAGGGGAAGGAGGACAAGCTAGAAGGTGAGACATGAAGCCAGATGGGTGCGGGAGGGCAGATAGAGAATGGCTGTTTTGGCCTGCAAGTGTTTCTCTATTTCTGCATGGCTGTACCAAATTCCTGACTTATAAATGCAAATGGTGTATGAACATGTTAAATCAAACAATAAAAACTCAGGTGATATACATTCACTGTGTTCTAAAATTAAAGTATAAAACTCACCAACACATGCTATTGTTATGAATGGTACTGGGAAAGGCATAGATTTATCAAGATGCCATCCAGGGAGAGACCACTGTTCTTGTCCAGAAGAAATGAGAAAGCAGAAATTGTGGTTTCAGTACTTATGAAAATTGTTCATTGTCTATTTACTTTAGTTTGTTGTCACCAAACAATTGATACTAGAGCGTACAATCATCACTGCGATATTTGATTCTGCACTTCCTGCTCCCTGGAGTACAAATCAAAGTAAATATAATAAAAAATTAAATTATAAACCATAATTAGAAAATAGAAAAGGGAAAGTAAGGTAGTGCAAGTCAGGTCCGGATATTTGGAAGGTACGGCCCAGATCCGGGTCAGGATCGGTTCAGCAGTCTTATCACAGTTGGAAAGAAGCTGTTCCCAAATCTGGCCGTACAAATCTTCAAGCTCCTGAACCTTCTCCCAGAGGGAAGAGGGACAAAAAGTGTGTTGGCTTGTGAATAATCAGTCTATCTTACAATATGCATTAACAGGACAAATTGTATAGAAATAGCGGCCGCAAGTTCTACCAAGGGATGGAAACAATGTTCTTTGGAAAGTCACAATGTTCCCATAGGGAATGTGACATTAGATCTGGCCTTTTGGGGGGATGAACTTTGCCTCAGCCAGCAGGAGACGCAGTAATGAAGGAGAGCTCCAAGACACAACACACTGATACAGATGAATATCAGCGGGATTATGTTGTTACTGAGTTGCCACCAATTCCTCACTTGACCGCAGACTGGACACGTGTTGTGGAGGAGGCAAGGGAGATAATCCATCACTGGGCTAAACACACTATAGTAATTAAAACACCAGCTAGTAAGGCAAATGAAATACTGAGTAACCCAGTCTTTTGGAATAAGTTTTGGGAGATGAATGTTCAGATACAGCCATGGGTAAGAGTAGTATCACATGCTGCAGTAATACTGATTTTGTATACCCTGATCATTGGTATATCAATGCATATCAACTGAGAAGATGGAAGGCTGAAATAATGGAAAAAATGAAGGACAGTGCTTTCATGAAACAACAGAGATGATTGTCAGCATAAAGTGGGTGAATTTAGTTAGTAAATGTTAATATTATTTATAGAATGTAAATGTTGCACACTTACTGGGGTTCCATGGCAGTCTTATGGGCAGTCAACTGAATGAGAGGAGGATGTCACCAAAACCAAGGAGATGATCATCGATTTCAGACGATCTCAGCCTGAGCACACACCCCTCAGCATCAGCGGCTCCACAGTGGAGAGAGTGGAAAACATCAAGTTCCTTCGGGTGCAGATCTCGGACAATCTCACCTGACCCAGGAACACCACTGGGATTGTGAAACGGGTCCAGCAGAGACTGCACTTTCTGAGGAAACTTAAACAAGCATCACTCCCCACTAACATCTTAACTACATTCTACAGAGGTGTGGTTGAGAGTGTGCTGACCTTTTGCATCACAACCTGGTACTCCAGCTGCAGTGCTGCCGACAAAAAAGCCTTGCAGAGGGTGGTTAGGGGAGCAGAGAAGGTTATTGGGGTCTCCCTACCTTCTGTCCAAGACCTCTTTCAGAGTCGATGCCTCCAGAAGACGCGGTACATCATTAAAGACCCCTCACACCCTCTCCATGAACTGTTTGTTCTTCTGCCATCAGGCAAATGTTACAGGAGCATCAAAACTAAAACCACAAGGCTACTAAACAGCTTCCTCCCACAGGCAGTCAGAATGCTAAGTAGTTGCTCTACCTGACTCTGCTTTGGACACTTTTAACTTGCACTGGACACTTATGACTTGATTTTAACTGACATGTGGCAGTTATGTTTTACTATTTATTGTTATGTTTATTATTTAGTGTTGCATTCGTTATGTTATGATTGCGCTGCTCCTGGGAAACGTTGTCTCATTCTGCCCTGCAGAGCCGATGTACGGTTAGAATGACAATAAAGTTCTTGAATCTTGAATAATAATCCTAAGGTAAGTATCTTTGGATCAAGAGGAGGGAGATGTTGGCCAGAAGGAACTACAGTCTGATCAAGGACAGGAGAAGTAGACAAGCCAGTTCTCTTTGATTCCCCCCATCTTGTGGACTCTGAACTGATTCTTGCTTTTAGATAATCTAATCAAAACAACTGACTGTGGATACAGGAAGCCTCAGGTAACGATCACTGTGCCCGAGACCATTCTCAAACAGGTAGCTATTTGTTGTGAAAAGGGCGTGGACTCCGAACCGATTCTTGACTCTGGGACAATCTAAAAAGAGTAACTGAATGTGGACACAAGGAACTTCAGGTAATGATCTGCTAAACCGGAGACCATTCTCAGACAAGCAGCTACTTATTATGTAAAATGCCAGAGCTACCAAAGAAGCAATCTGTAATCTTGTTAGACTCTGTCTGGTTTGCCACATTTAACTGGTTTGAACCTGTTAGAGTTGAAAGACTCAAATACACAAGGCTGGGGTGGGCAGACTCATGAAGCAATGTTGGTTGTAGCCTTGTACAATGACCAGTAAGAAGGTGGCCCAGGTAGGTCAGGTGACCTTGAGCCAATGGGATGGAGATCCAACAGTTCAATTGAAGAGGAACAGTATAAGAGTCAGGAGCTCCAAATACTCAGGGGTGATAGCTCTTCAGCAACCAGTGACCAAGCGTCACGGACAAGGAGGACCCCATGGACACGTGGAGACTGGGATCACAAGGAATGCCTGGCCAACATAGATTCCTTTACCTTTCCTCTTCATTGACTGTTCATGGAGGGTCAGGGTTTGTGCACCCATGTGCTTTTCAGTCGAGACAATAAAAGTTATTTGTTGGTAAATTCAGATTCTCTGTGCCTCACTGGTCATTATTACAAGGGGTGATTCTTGTATCAATAAAGTTAATATATTGTTACAGTCACTGAACCAAAGCACAGATGGAACATTAGCAAGCATATAATGAGGCCAGACTTTGCTGGAGTTGTTTTCCCAAGGAGCAGTTGGTATGAGAAACAAGCTTCAAACAAAAAAAAACATTTCTATGTTCATTAACAACTTTGAAGACAAACTGTTTCAATATTTGTTTAAGAAAATGGCTGGAGATGTTAACAATAATGACAGAATATGGAAAATAATGTAGCATGCAAAGTTAAGTATCCTTAATTGAAAAAGGAAAAGCTATTTGTATTTTCTTTGCATTTTAAGAAATTGCTCACTTCCCCTCAGGGCATTAAATCAATAAGATAACTATAATTTGTGTGAATTCAACATGGTTCTCTAGCAGGGACAGACACAAAATCTACAAGAGATTCTGCCGATCTTATCTTCAAATTTTATGCATATGATTTCTGACTGAGGAGATAACCTTTATCTACAAATATGAGATGTTGCCTTTAATTAGGGAATGACTGACTGATTAACACAGAGCTGTTGATGAATTTCCAGCCAGTCATCTTGGATTAGTCTTGTATCCCTCCAAACTTCTGTTTGAACTTGCTAAGAAATTTGATTATACGGCTGACCTTAAAACTCATGAAGGTACCAAGTGGGGAAAATTCTGGGTCACCTTGCACCACTTACATCACTGCATGCACAATGACAGCCCATCAGATGTGTAAACTGCAGCTGCTCCATCAAAGTGTATTGGAGAGCTGACTCCAGTGTTGCTCCTGGCTGCTGAAGCTATAGATATTACCTTCTCTGAACATGAACATTGGGAAGGATAAAACGGTGTTATTAATTGCTTTTGTCATTTTGCCTATGTTGCTACTGGGCTTGGAGATTACCTTTTGATTTGGTAGGGTTGGGAGATAGTGACAAAATGAAGACCAAATTGAGGGCAATAAGGACTTTCTTGACTTAACCAGAATGCATGTATCCCTGTAGTACAGGGTACCATTGGCTTGTTTTTGAGGCTTGGCTACTGCCATTGACCTCAATATTTGTCTCGTACCCATTGCTCTCCTACTCTGTATTAGGAGGGGTTCCTGATTCCTGTGGATGTAGAACAGCTCTCCTGCTTTACCACTTCTCCATGAAGATCTCCAGCGTAGTGTCAGTCAACCAACACCTCTCTTCAGTATTTCCCAGGCCTGCGCTTGTGACAGCCACTTTGAATCTTCTCCTTAAGCCACAGATGTTCATGCAGCGCAAGCTACCTCTATTTGATGATATCACTTTGATGATATACCCAGCACGGTTAGTCTGAAATCTGGGATGCTGAGGTGAGCAATCAGCACCAAGTCAGCAATCTTTTTGAGCTTTCAAGCCCAGCTCAATTCAGAACCACTCCTGTCCTCTGTTTTTCTTTCAGAATTCAATGAAATAGGAAATATGCAGCAATCTCTCCATTTTGTTAGAGACTGTGTTAGAGGAGTAAGTTAAGGGTTGATAGCATCATGAAATTTGTTAACTTTATGGCAGCAGTACAATGAAATACATGATAAATAAATAGA
Organism: Hypanus sabinus; assembly: GCF_030144855.1. Classification (NCBI taxonomy): domain Eukaryota; kingdom Metazoa; phylum Chordata; class Chondrichthyes; order Myliobatiformes; family Dasyatidae; genus Hypanus; species Hypanus sabinus. The sequence goes on along the minus strand of NC_082709.1, from coordinate 148,576,006 downwards.
GAAAAATCTGAGTTACATTACGTATATATATATATGTCTATTAACTAGTTTTGTTAAAATAAGTAGTGCAAAAAAAAGAAACAAAAAAGTAGAGAGCTAGTGTTCATGGGTTCAAAGTCCATTTCGAAATTGTGTGGCAGAGGGGAAGGAGCTGTTCCTGAATCGCAGGGTGTGTACCTTCAGGTTTCTGCAGTGAGAAGAGGACCTATCCTTAGTGGTGGGGATCCTTAACGATGGACACTGTCCTCCCAAGGCATCACTCCCTGAAAATATCTTGGATACTAAGGAGACCAGTACCCAGGATGGAGCTGACTAATCTTGCATGTTACGTAAAGGAATTTGAAACACTAGTTTGATATGTCAGAGACACTCACTTGCACAAGGGGACTTATTTAGTTCATTATTTGGAGCACATTCAGCTGACTTTGGCTGTCGAATACACAAGCTGTGAACCACAAAGGTCTAGTGCTCACTAGCAGATCTTGAGGTGCGATCTTTTAGCTCATTTCACCATTAGATTCTTCATAATGCCCTTTCTTGCTGGAATTCTCCAGCACTACACAACAAAGGCAACCCTTCAACACTGTGTTGCTTTATGTATGTTTGTCTAACATTTTAATATTTAATTTTAATTTTTAATTATTTACTTCAATATTAATAATCTTTATAAGTTCTTGAATGTAACCCATTGCAAATGACATGCACAAGAACAGACCGTATGCAGTAGTTCTAGGAACCAGAATTAGACCAACAACATACAGCTTATTTTATTCATTTTGAGATTTTACATTCAAATTGGCTTTGCTTTCTCCAGAGTTCTTATTTAACCTTAAGATTCTATAAAACTGATTGATTATCATCTGCATTTTAAAGCCTGTTTCTGGTTTTTTTTATTGCTCTGCTCAGCCAATTGACTATTACAACCATGGCATTTATTCCCTTGTGCAAGAAGGCAACATTTGATAATATGAGGAGGAAGATGATAAGCAATAGGAAGTCAAACAAAACAGAAGGAAAAGTAAATGCCTACTGATATTCCTTCTGGTCAAATGCGAAATACCTTAAATGTTGAAACAATTAATTACACTGTCATTACTAATTACAATGTCCTATACTTATGTCAAAATCACTTGTTATCTTGAGTAGTTTTAGCTTATTCCACATTACACAGAAATTCTTCATATGAAGATACCAAAGTAATGTCATTCAGATGTATTGAATTTGTATGATAAGCCTCGACAATTTTTAAGCTGAGAACTATTGAGCTACATTCAGGTGTAGTTGTTTGAATGTTCTTCCATTTGCTTCAGTGCTGGTTTAATAGAGTTGTATTTCAAATCTATCTACCAGGGGATATAAAGCACCTCTGGATATTGAAACTAATATATTTTTTATTAGCTGCTTCAAGATTTATGTTGTTAATAAATACAGTGAAAGATGATGTTTTGTCTGGGCCTAGGGACTCTGTGAAAGATGAACTAGTGACATTCTTACTGGGATAATTTAAACTTCAGAGAAAAGCTGGATTGGGTCCTGGGAAGTTACGTTTCAAAACTTTTCAAACAGAAGAAACTATCCCTGGTCATACAGGATGTAGGATGGGGAGTCTGGGTAGGGGAGATGTGGTGTGAATGGAGGGAAAACAGTGACCAGTCCATTCTTGGGAGGTCACAGTTACTAAGAACCCAGCCTAGTTCTAGTTTAATGTGGTTTATATTTGTGAACTAGTTGGTTGGGTTTTCTTTGTCTTGGAAAGCACTACAGATAAAAGGAGCTGAACAAGACTGAATCAACTTACATTGTTTCCACTTCCTGCAGGGACTGCTTCCTCTGATTTCCTTGTCCATTTGTCCCTCCCCTCTAATCATCCTCCTGGCACATCCACTGCAAACAACCAAAATGCTACTCCTGCCCATTTACTTTCTCCCTTACCTCCATTCTGTCCCCAGACAGTCCTTCCAGCTGAGGCAACACTTCACCCACAAACCTGTTGGGGTCATCTACTGTATGTGGTGTTCCCGATGTGTATGTGGTGTTCTCCTCTGTATTGGTGAAACCTGATGTAAGTTTGGGGGCCAATTTGTCGAGCGCCTCTGATCCATTAGTCAAGAGCGGAATTTCCGATGGCCGACTATTTTAATTCCCATCTCCATTCTCATTCCAACATCTCAGTCCATGGCCTCTTTTGCCATGATGAGGCCACTCTCAGGGTGGAGGAGCAACACCAGAACAAATTCTATTTGTGTATCCTCCAACCTGAAAGGGTGAACAGTGATTTCTCCTTCTAGCAAAAATTCCCCTCTTCTTCTATTCCCAACTCTGGCCTCTAACTTCTTCTCACCCGCCTATCACCTCCCTCTTGTGCCCCTCCTTCTGTTTCTCCCATGGTCTCCTCTCCTCTCCTATCAAATTCCTTCTTCTCCAGCCCCTCAACCTTTCCCACCCATCTGATTTCACCTATCATCTTTCTTCAGAAGCTGGTCCTCCTCCTTCTCTCCTCTCCTTTTTATTCTGGTGTCTTCCCCCTTCCTTTCCAGTCCTGAAGAAGGGCCTCAACCTAAAACATTGACTGTTTATTTATTTTCAGCGATGCTGCCTGACCTGCTGAGTTTGCCCAGCATTTTGTGTGTGTCACTCTTGTTTCCTTTGAGGCCCTTTTCATGATCTGCAGGGGAAGTCAACACAGACAACCAAGTCAGATAACAAGTTGGATGTCATGTATGTAAAGGTTGGTAGCATGTAGAAGGAGTAGCAGGGAAAGCAGAAGTATGGGGAAGGAAATCAGAAAACAATTTGGAATTATGCAGTGTAAAGGTTGAGAAGGAGGGTGGGAGAAATTGGTGTGAATGGACAGAAAACAGTGATTAGTCCATTCTTGTAAGGTCACAGATGGTGATATTAGAGAATGCGTACTTTGAAAGACAAGTTAGAAAGGCAGATCTCGCAGATGTTGAAGCAGGAAGAGAAGATGAGAAAAATTGTATTTTATGATTATGGCCATTTGTCCAAGTCCCAAGGGAAGACCTGTAAGTAAGATGCCCATGAGCAAAAAAAGAACAAATTTTGGAAATCTGAAATACAACTGAGAAATGGTGAAAGAACTCGGAGTTTACACTCAGTGCCCACTTTATTAGGCACTTCTTTTTATCACTGAATGTATGTTCATGGTCTTCTGCTGCTATAGCCCATTCATTTCAGTTCAAAATGTGCATTCAGAGATGCTCATCTGCACATCACTGTTGTATTGTATGATTAATTGAGTTAACTTTCTATCAGCTTGAACCTGTCTGGCCATTCTCCTCTGACCTCTCTCATAATCAGGAGATTTTTGTCAACAGAACTGCCACTCACTGGCTGTTACTTTTTTGTTTTTCGCACCATTCTCCGTAAACTTTAGAGATTGTACTGTGTGAAAATCCCAGGAGTAGTATAAGATGTTTGTGAGGCCTAATTTGGAGTACTGTGTGCTGTTTTGGTCACATAACTACTGGAAAGATGCAAGGTTGAAAGAATACAGAGAAAATTTACAAGAATGTTGCCAGGTCTGGAGGACCTGAGTTATAAGGAAAAAATGAATACGTTAGGACTTTATTCCCTAGAACCTTGAAGATTGAGAGGAGACATGATAAAGGTATACAAAATTATGAGATGTATAGAAGAGTAAATGGAAGCAGGCTTTTTCCACTGAGGTTGGTTGGGACTACAACCAGAGGTCATGGGTTAAGGGTGAAAGGTGAAATGTATCAGGGAAACATAATGGGAGACCTCTTCATTCAGGGGGTTGTGAGAGTATGGAACCAGCTGCCAGCACAACTAGTGCATGCAAGCTCAATTTCAACATTTAAGTGAAGTTTGGATAGGTACATGGATAGTAGGGATATGGAGGGCTAAGGTCCTCATGCAAGTCGAAGAGAGTAAGCAGTTTAAATGATTTTGGCATGGACTGGATGGGCCGAAGGGCCTATTTCAGTGCTGTACTTTTCTATGACTCTGACTTTATCAGTAGTTTCTGAGATACTCAAACTACCCTGTTTGGGACCAACAATGATTCCACGATCAAAGTCACATATATCGCATTTCTTCTCCATTCTGATGCTTGGCTTGAACAATAACTGAACCTCCTGACCATGTCTGCCTGCTATTATGCACTGGGTTGCTGCCACATCATTAGCTGATTAGATATTTGCATTAACGAACAGGTGTACAGATGTACCTAATAAAGTGGCCACTGAATGTTGATGGTATCCAAAGAGGAGCTTTCATCAGAATTGAGAAAAATCAAAGCTGAAACAAGATATAAAATGCAGTAAAAGTGGATAAAGGAGAAGAAAATGAAATGCCTAATGCCTAGCTCCCAGTTGCCCGACTCTTAATTTAACCTTCCCTTCCCAATCTGATTTCTCCAATGTTTGGACAAATAGCCCAATACTCTCCATAACCGCACCACCTGACATGGCAGATTACAGCATTCTGAACTCAACAATAAATTTTGGCTGATCAGTGTGTCTGGCATATTTAACTTAGATTTCAGTGTTCACTCCATATTTCATTGGCATCTTACATAGTTATTTTATATTTATAGTTCCTGACTGTCAGATCTTGGTGCTTCTGATCTGGCTGCTGACGTTCTCTGTGTTATAACTGATTTCATTTCACACCCTTTGTGGACTTCAGCTTGTGTTCTTACAGCACCTGGTAAGCAGGGAAATGTTGCAGGACATCTAACAAAAGCATTATCAAAATGGAGCTCTTGGCCCATGAGGGCAATAAAGAAAAATTAACAAAATGTTTGGTAAAGGAGCTATTTTCAAAGTGAGCCTCACGAAAATATGTATAAGAATAACCACACATGCTCTTCCCCTGTTTTGACCAGACTGTTATTGTGACAGCCACAAAATGGCATGAACTGTGAATGTGGTTTAAGCTGCATCAGGTGAATTGTCTGAGTAAGAAACAGGAAAAGGACTGCATGATACAAACAGAACTGAATTTTATCAGTAAGCATTGCACACGATCTGCTAATTGTATCCGTAGCTGGCAAAATCGGATAAAAGAAGAATGTCTAATAGTAATTATGATTTCATTAGGTTTCAGTGCCTTTGATGCTTGTCACAGAAGGGCAGGTTTATAGTGCAAATAATCATCCTTTTTGTCAGAAGTATAGAATTAAAATTAGCCCCCAAAACAATAAAAACGTTCAGCCTGCTAAAAGTTATTTCCCGTTTTTTTTAATGTGAAAGGGGAATCAGAATTAGGTTTAATATCACTGAAATATGTCACAAGATTTGTTGTCTTGTAACAGCTTTGCAGTACAATACATAAAAAAATCTATAAATTACAATTAAATATATATTAAATAAATTAAATTAGTGCAAAATGAGAACAAATTTAGTGAGCTAGTATTCATGGGCTGGTTTGCTGTCTGTTCAGAAATCTGATGGCAGAGGAAAGAAGCTGTTCTTAAAATGTTGAGAGTGTGTCTTTGGGCTCCTATACCTCCTCTCTGATGGTAGTAATAAGATCAAGGCATGTACTGGTGATGGGATCCTTAATGATGGATGCTTCTTTTGAGGAATCACCTTTTGAAGATGTTCTCAATGCTTTATGAACACTTTCTTCCCCTCCACAATCAGATTTCTGAATGGACAATGAATCCACATAAACTTCCTCACTTTTTTTTCTTTTCTGCTCTTTTTTGCACTATGTATTTAATTTAATAATGTTTCTTATTGTAATTTACAGATTTTTAAAATTACATTGCACTGTACTGCTGATGCAAAACAATAAATTTCACAATGTATGCCAGTGGGATTAGACCCGATTCTGATGCTACAGCGGCTGCTGCCCATGATGGAGCAGGCTGAGCTTGCACCCATCTTCAGCTTTTTCTGAACCTGTGCCAGATGGTGATGCCTCCAGTTAGAATACTCACCAGTTTTCGGTGACATACCAAATCTGCTCAAACTCCTGATGAAGTATAGCTGCTGTCATGCCTTCTTCATAATTGCATTGATATATTGCGATAGATCTTCAGAGATGTTGACACCCAAGAACTTGAAACTGCTCACCCTTTCAGTTCTGATCCCTTCATGAGGACTGGTGTATTCTCCCCGGACTTCCACTTCTTGAAGTCCACAATCAGTTCCTTGCTCTTACGCAACTAGCCAATCAATCTCACTCCTCTACATTTCCTCATCACCATCTGAACCAATCACCTAGATAAGAACAGACTTCACCTATTTTACATTAGATTACATGATTAAAAGCCTGTATCAAGCTCCGAAGTGAGTGAGGGAATTCTGACACCAGTCTGCTTCAAAGGTTGGTGAATATTGAAGGAACTGAAGATAAAATGCATTGGAAAAGGAGAGAAAAGGTTGATCAAGAAAACTCCCACCTCAGGTTTGACCAAACTTCAAAGGGATGATTTTGAGACCTCGTGATCCTTGCGGGAAGCTTCAGGCACTGGCTGTACAGATTTGAAATCAATTCACATGCTGTGCTTAGTTTTGCAATGCTAGTCATGAAGAAATAATTCACAGCAACATCCTGGCTTTCAGATTGGTATTGCCTTGAACTTGCCCATCTGCCAAATGCAGAGCTTTCCGGTGGCCCAACATTTTAATTCTGATTCTGCTTCCCATTCCAACACATCAGTCTATGGCCTGCTCTTGTGCCACGATGAGACCACCCTCAGAGCAGAGGAGCAACACCTTACATTCAGCCTGGTTAGCCTCCAACCGGTTGGATGAATATCAATTTCTCCTTCTAATATAAAAAAATTCCTTTCCCTCCCTCCCCTCTTCTTCTATTCCCCACTCTGCCCTTTTACCTCTTCTCACCTGCCTACCACCTCCCCCAATGCCCTTTCTTCTTCCCTTTCTCCTATGGTCTACTCTCCTATCCTATTAGATTCCTTCTTCTCTAGACCTATCACCTTCTAGCTAAGCTCCTTCGTTTTCCTCCACCTTTTTATTCTGGTGTCTCTCCCTTTCCTTTCCAATCCTAAAGAAGGGTCTTGGCCCTAGACAATGACTGTTCATTCATTTCCATGGATGATGCCTGACCTGCTGAGTTCCTCCAGCAATTTGTGTAAACAGGACGTAGTTTGTATTGTGCCCAGGAAGACAGACTTTAGGGGAATCTTTTATTTATCATTTACATCAATGAGTTGGCTTTAGGGAATCTTCTACCTTCCTGGTGGCACTAAATAAAAGAGTAAGGGAATTGGAGGAAGAATGTTGAAAGGACGGAAAAGGCATAGGCAGGTTAGAACAATGGGACGGGACATATGCAATGAATTCAATGAATCAATATTAATGTATTTGGAGATAAAATGCAACAATGGAAGGAAATATAATGTAAGTAATAGAAAAACATAATACTTAGAGCAGATGTTCAATTGTGCACTTGAGAAGTTGACTAGGTCCTGTATATTATAAATCCGTTATTTTATTTTGGAACAAATAAATTATATTGAATTTGTATAAGACAATGGTTCTGATTACAAATGAAAAATTGAATGCAATCTTGGAAACTCCATTGTGGAATGGATGAGTACCATGTAAAGGATTTAATGGAAACCCTGTAATAAGAACAAGCAATGGCCAGAATAAAAATAATGGATGGAATGTTTTACTACCTGCTTGGAACCATGTTAGTTTTCTCTCAGGGGTAAATAGTGGGTTTGCATTACTTGACTAACTGAGCTCCAGGGGCTAAAAGTTCTTCCCCAAAGTGCTATTTTCTTATGAGTTGCATGAAAGGACTGAAAAAATACTTGGATGCGGTGGCATTAAATGACACTCATCTAATGTTTTGATCCAACCACTTGTAAATTCATTTACATATGGATTTCCCAGGCTATACTTGCAGAAGCAAGTCCTCTCATTTTGGTGGGGAGTTGCCTGACCAGACCCTTGATTGCAGAGTTTAGTGTACAAGTCCTTCTACAGTTAACTCCCATTCAAATTTTCCACAGAACCTTAACAAGAAAACCATATGGAAAAATGTGAGTTTATCCACTTCTGTTAACAGAAAAGCAGATTATTAGTTAATTGTTAAGAAACTGGGTTGTGTTAATTTTCAAAGGAACATAGGTACACTTCTGCACAAATCGCCGAAGGTCAGCCTGCAGGTGTAGTAAGCAATTAGGGTTGCAAATGGTGATATATATTTGGAATAAAGATATTGTTAGTCTTTATTATGAGAGGCTTTGATTACAGAAGTAGGGAAGTTTAAGGATGCATGGTGAAACTATACCTCGAGTGTCACGTACAGATTTGGTTACTTTACCAGAGAAGGGGTAATTACCATCAGGATAGTGTTGGGTAGATTCACCAGACGGATTTCAGGGATGACAGCTTTGCAATGTCATGGAGAACCTGAGCAGAGTGGAACTGTATCCTTTAGATTTTAAAAGAAGGATAAGAAATCTCATTGTAGCTTCCAAAATTCTTAAAGGACTTAACAGGCTAGATGTAGAGAGGATATGTCCCAGACTGAAGATCTAGGATTGGGCTTGCATTAGTTTAAGAAAAAGGAGAAGTTTGTGTTGGAATGAGACGAGGAGAAATCCTTCACTCAGAAAGTGGCTGATGGCAGAGGGGAAGAAGTTGTTCCTAAAATGTTGAGTATGTCTCTTCAGACTCCTGTACCTTTCCTTGATGGTAGCATTAAGGAGATGGCATACCCTGAATGATGGGGGTCATTAACGATGGATGCCACCTTTCTGAGGCATCTCCTTTTGAAGGTGTTTTAATGCTGGGGGAGACCAGTGCTCATGATGGAGCTGGCTGAGTTTACAACTTACTGCAGCATTTTCTGATCCCGTGCAGTGCCTCTCCATACCAGGTGGTGATGCAACCAGTCAGAATGCTCTCCATGAATGCTCTTTATCTGTAGAAATTTGCGAGAGTCCTTGATGACACGCCAGGTCTCCTCAAGCTAATGAAAAATAGCTGCTGTCGTGCCTTCTTTGTAATTTGGAACTCTCTTTTCCAGAATGTTGCACAGCACCAGAGCAGGGCTTTCAGCCCATGATGTAAGTGACAACCATATAAATCCAACCTAATCCAAGTTGTTGGTACATCATCTAGCTCCCTGACTGCTGAAATATCTGCCTAAAAGTCTCTTAAAGGTTGCTGTTGTATCTAATTCCACCACTTCTCCTGGCAGCATGTTCCAGGCAACTATCACTGTCTATCTAATAAATTTGCCTGTAAATAGTCCCTCTGTTATGTTCAACTCATATCCATCAGTATTTTTGACACATCCACTTTGAGAAAAAGGCTCTGCTTATGTCTCTCATAGTTTTATATTCTTCCATCAGGACACTCCGAAATCTCCAATGGTCCAGAGAAAATATTCCAAGATTGTCCAAACTCTCCTTATAGTGAATGCTTAAGCCCATGTGATTTACTTACCTTAACGCTCTTGAAGGTTTTGGATATAAGGACTCCACTTGGTTCAGAATGCTGCTGTTGTTGCTCAGTTCTATCATTTGCACGATTTGTTTTGTTTTTTCCTCTTTCTCTGTGGGAACTGGGGGTTCGTCTTATTTTGTTTCATTGGGTTCTTTCGGGTTCCTTGCCTTGCGACTGCCTATAAGCAAAAAAATCTCAAGGTTATATAATTTATACATTCTTTAATAAATGCACTTTGAATCTTTGCATCCCATTTGCCTGAAGTAAGTCCAATCCTTCAATAGCCTTCAATCCTTCAATCAGACCACTTTCTGGGATCTATACCTCATCTTGTATTTGTTATGGTTTCTGTGATTTGCTTATGCTTCAATTTCATGCAATTTATAATGGTTCAGTTTTATCTTTCTCTGAATTTATCTCTCTGGCTTTCAACTCACTGCTTTACAATATGCCTGTAAAATAATCTCTCTTCACTTCTTTGTGTACTGCTGCAAATTCCTAAGGTGCATGGTGCAAAATCCAGCAGCAGTAAGTTCATTGTTTGGACAATACTTGACCAACTTGTGTCTGTGCAGACACATGATCAATGCCTTTAAATGCTTACAATAGGAATGTGGTAAATGCCATTTTATAAGCACACTGCTGCATCTGAGATCCTCACTGGCTGAAGTAGACAAACTCTAATGTCATTGAGCACTCGGTGATGGTTTACCACTCAGCACTGCATGTTCAATGGAGCAGAGGCCACATAACCTAGTCTTCATTGTTAAAGGAATATCAATTATGTGCTAGCTTGTTTCAGATTGATTTCAAGTGTTTGAGACACCAAGATTCAAATTCCTGCAAAAAAAAAAATCTATATAGACAATAGATGCAGAAGTAGACCATTCGGCCCATCGAGCCTGCACCGCCATTCTGAGATCATGGTTGATCATCTACTATCAATACCCGGTTCCTGCCTTGTCCCTATATCCCTTGATTCCTCTATCCATAAGATACCTATCTAGCTCCTTCTTGAAAGCATCCAGAGAATTGGCCTCCACTGCCTTCTGAGGCAGTGCATTCCACACCCCCACAACTCTCTGGGAGAAGTTTTTCCTGAACTCTGTCCTAAATGTCCTACCCCTTATTCTGATACCATGCCCTCTGGTACTGGACTCTCCCAGCATCTGGAACATATTCCCTGCCTCTATCTTGTCCAATCCCTTAATAATCTTATATGTTGCAATCAGATCCCCTCTCAATCTCCTTAATTCCAGCATTTACAAGCCCAGTCTCTCTAACCTCTCTGCGTAAGACAGTCCGGACATCCCAGGAATTAACCTTGCGAATCTATGCTGCACTTCCTCTACAGCCAGGATATCCTTCCTTAACCCTGGAGACCAAAACTGTACACAATACTCCAGGTGTGGTCTCACCAGGGCCCTGTACAAATGCAAGAGGATTTCCTTGCTCTTGTACTCAATTCTCTTTGTAATAAAGGCCAACATTCCATTAGCCTTCTTCACTGCCTGCTGCGCTTGCTCATTCACCTTCAGTGACTGATGAACAAGGACTCCTAGATCTCTCTGTATTTCTCCCTTACCCAACTCTACACCATTCAGATAATAAAATGCCTTCCTGTTCTTACTCCAAAAGTGGATAACCTCACACTTATTCACATTAAACGTCATCTGCCAAGTATCTGCCCACTCACCCAGCCTATCCAAGTCACCCTGAATTCTCCTAATATCCTCATCACATGTCACACTGCCACCCAGCTTAGTATCATCAGCAAATTTGCTGATGTTATTCTCAATGCCTTCATCTAAATCGTTGATGTAAATCGTAAACAGCTGTGGTCCCAATACCGAGCCCTGTGGCACCCCACTAGTCACCACCTGCCATTCCGAGAAACACCTATTCACTGCTACCCTTTGCTTTCTATCTGCCAACCGGTTTTCTATACATGTCAATATCTTCTCCCCAATGCCATGAGCTCTGATTTTACCCACCAATCTCCTATGTGGGACCTTATCAAATGCCTTCTGAAAATTGAGGTACAATACATCCACTGGATCTCCCTTGTCTAACTTCCTGGTTACATCCTCGAAAAACTCCAATAGATTAGCCAAGCATGATTTGCCCTTGGTAATTCCATGTTGGCTCAGCCCAATCCTATCACTGCTATCTAGATATGCCACTATTTCATCTTTAATAATGGACTCTAGCATCTTCCCCACTACTGATGTTAGGCTGACAGGACGATAGTTCTGTTTTCTCCCTCCCTCCTTTCGTAAAAAGTGGGATAACATTAGCCATTCTCCAATCCTCAGGAACTGATCCTGAATCTAAGGTACATTGGAAAATGATTACTAATGCATCCGCAATTTCCAGAGCCACCTCCTTTAGTACCCTAGGATGCAGACTATCTGGACCTGGGGATTTGTTAGCCTTCAGTCCCATCAGTCTACTCATCACAGTTTCCTTCCTAATGTCAATCTGTTTCATTTCCTCTGTTACCCTATGTCCTTGGCCCATCCATACATCTGGGAGATTGCTTGTGTCTTCCCTAGTGAAGACAGATCTAAAGTACTTATTAAATTCTTCTGTTATTTCTCTGTTTCCCATAACAATTTCATCCAATTCTTTCTTCAAGGGCCCAACATTATTCTTAACTATCTTCTTTCTCTTCACATACCTAAAAAACCTTTTGCTATCCTTTATATTCCTGGCTAGCTTGCGTTCGTACCTCAGTTTTTCTCCCTATATTGCCTTTTTAGTTAAGTTCTGTTGTTCCTTAAAAATTTCTCAATCATCTGTCTTCCCACTCACCTTAGATCTGTCATACTTTTTTTTAATGCTATGCGATCTCTGACTTCCTTTGTCAACCACTGTGGTCCCTTTCCCTCCTTTGAATCCTTCCTTCTCCGGGGGATGAACTGATTTTGCACCTTGTGCATTATTCCCAAGAATACCTGCCATTGCTGTTCCACTGTCTTTTCTGCTAGGATATCCATCCGTTTAACTTTGGCCAGCTCCTCCCTTATGGCTCCATAGTCTCCTTTGTTCAACTGCAACACTGACACCTCCAATCTGCCCTTATCCTTCTCAAATTGCAGATAAAAACTTATCATATTATGGTCACTACCTCCTAATGGCTCCTTTACTTCAAGATCGCTTATCAAATCCTGTTCATTACATAACACTAAATCCAGAATAGTCTTGTCCCTGGTTGGCTCTCGTACAAGCTGTTCCAAGAATGCGTCCCTAAGGCACTCTGCAAACTCCCTATCCTGGGGTCCAGCACCAACCTGATTCTCCCAGTTCACCTGCATGTTGAAATCCCCCATAACTACTGTGACATTACCTTTGCCACATGCCAATGTTAACTCCCTATTCAACTTGCACCCAATATCCATGCTACTGTTTGGGGGCCTGTAGACAACACCCATTGGCGTCTTTTTGCCCTTACTGTTCCTCAGTTCTATCCACACAGACTCTACTTCTCCTGATCCTATGTCCCCCCCTTGCAAAGGACTGAATCTCATTCCTCACCAACAGGGCCACCCCACCCCCTCTGCCCACATTTCTGTCCCTACGATAGCATGTATACCTTTGTACATTCATTTCCCAGGTCTGATCTCCCTGCAGCTATGTCTCCCTTATCCCAACAACATCATAGTTACCCATTCGCACCTGAGCTTCAAGCTCATCCGCCTTATTTCTGACACTTCATGCATTCAGATATAGAATTTTTAGCCCATTTCTCCTCTCTGTTTAAATCGCTGCCTATAGTGTTTAACCCAGCTCCCTGAACTCCCATCAGGCTATACGCCCCTTGAATTTTGTTGTCCTTTCTAAATTTACTTATTCTTTCTGCACATTTAACTCCATGTTCCATCAGACCATCCCTCTGTACGTGTGTCCTCCTTATCACTTGTTCCGCCTCACCTTTCTCTACTACACACTTAAAATTCTGGAACAGTGTAGTCCCCACCTGTCCTTTATTCTTCATCTTGCTATCCTCTCTCACATACTGGATCCCTGCCCCCTGCAAATTTAGTTTAAACCCCCCCCCACCCCCAAGCAGCACTAGCAAACTTTCCTGCAAGAATGTTAGTACCGCTCCAATTCAGGTGTAAACCGTCCCGTCGGAACAGATCTCACCTTCCCTGGAACAAAGCCCAATTATCTAAAAACCTGAAGCCCTCCCTCCTGTACCATCCTCTCAGCCACGTATTAATCTGTATAATCCTTCTGTTCCTTGCCTCACTCGCACGTGGCACCCTGGTCAGACCCCACTTGGAGTACTGTGCTCAGTTCTGGTCGCCTCACTACAGGAAGGATGTGGAAACCATAGAAAGTGTGCAGAGGAGATTTACAAGGATGTTGCCTGGATTGGGGAGCATGCCTTATAAGAATAGGTTGAGTGAACTCAGCCTTTTCTCTTTGGAGCAACGGAGGATGGGAGGTGACCTGATAGAGGTGTATAAAATGATGAGAAGCATTGATCGTGTGGATAGTCAGAGGCTTTTTCCCAGGCTAAAATGAATGTCACAAGAGGACACAGGTTTAAGGTGCAGGGGAGTAGGTACAGAGGAGATGTCAGGGATAAGTTGTTGTTTTTTTTTAAATAAAAAACACAGAGTGGTGAGTACATGGAATGCGCTGCCAGTGGCAGTGGTGGAGACAGATACGATAGGGTCTTTTAAGAGACTTTTAGATAGGTGCATGGAGCTTAGAAAAAGAGAGAGCTAAAGGTAAGCCTAGTAATTTCTAAGGTAGGGACATGTTCGCCACAGCTTCATGGGCCGAAGGGCCTGTACTGTGCTGTAGGTTTTCTATGTTTCAAGGTAGTATATGGCAACATATACATATTTTGATAATATATGAGAATATATCCATACTCTGTACAATTTCTTTTCAGTTTGTAGGGTATGCAGGTGCAGATGGAAACCATGTGTAATTTTTGCAGCTCTTCCCAGACATTAGTGCTTTAATAGGCATTCCTCTCCTCATGGAGATAATATGGTGAATGAGGAGAGGACATAAGAGCAGAACAAGTGAGACAGAGGAGGAGAGAAGGCTGCAAGCAGTAGTCCCCATCTATTATAGGTCTTCCACTGACTATTCATCTGGGTTCATCTCTATAAGCAACAGACCAGTCTATGTTCTGGTGTGAATGTGCTCACTTTAAGTCTCATGCTGCAGAGTCAAGGGAGGAAGTGTTTGCCAGCAATGATTGAAGTCAGAGTAGGCATGGACTGTTACTTGTTGGCCACTGTCCTCTCTGGAACAGGAGTTACAGTGGCATGCAAAAGTTTGGGCACCCTATTACTGCGAATAGCTAAGTGAGTATAAGGTGACCTGATTTCCAAAAGGCATAAAGTTAAAGATGACACATTTCTTTAATATTTTAAGCAAAAAAATAACTATTTCCACCTTTTACAGTTTCAAAATAACAAAAAATGAAAAGGGCCCAAAGCAAAAGTTTGGGCACCCTGCATGGTCAATACTTAGTAACACCCTCTTTGGCAAGTACCACAGCGTGTAAACACTTTCTGTAGCCAGCTAAGAGTCTTTTAATTCTTGTTTGGGGGATTTTCACCCATTCTTCCTTGCAAAAGGCTTCTAGTTCTGAGATTCTTGGGCCATCTTGCATGAACTGCTCTGTTCAGGTCTATCCACAGATTTTCGAGGTCAGGGGACTGTGAGGGCCATGGCAAAACCTTCAGCTTGTGCCTCTTGAGGTAGTCCATTGTGGATTTTGAGGTGTGTGTAGCATCATTATCCTGTTGTAGAAGCCATCCTCTTTTCATCTTCAGTTTTTTTTAAACTAGATGGTGTGATGTTTGGTTTCAGAATTTGCTGGTATTTAATTGAATTCATTCTTCCCTCTACCAGTGAAATGTTCCCCGTGCCACTGGCTGCAACACAAGCCCAAAGCATGACTGATCCCCTCTGTACTTAACAGTTGGAGATGTGCTCTTCTCATGAAATTCTTCACCCTTTTTTCTCCAAACATACCTTTGCTCATTGCGATCAAGTAGTTCTATTTTGACTTCATCAGTCCACAGGACTTGTTTCTGAAATGCATCAGGCTTGTTTAGACATTCCTTTGCAAACTTCTAACGCTGAATTTTGTGGTGAGAATGCAGGAAAGGTTTTCTTCTGATGACTCTTCCATGAAGGTCATATTTGTGCAGGTATCGCTGCACAGTACATAGAACATAGAATAGTACAGCACATTACAGGCCCTTTGGCCCACAATGTTGTGCTGACCCTCAAACCCTGCCTCTCATATGACCACCCCCCCCCACCTTAAATTCCTCCATATACCTGTCTATTAGTCTCTTAAACTTCACTGGTGTTTACCTCCACCACTGACTCAGGCAGTGCATTCCATGCACCAACCACTCTCTGAATGAAAAACCTTCCTCTAATATCCCCCTCGAACTTCCCTCCCCTTACCTTAAAGCCATGTCCTCTTGTACTGAGCATTGGTGCCCTGGGGAAGAGGCACTGGTTGTCCACTGTCTATTCCTCTTAATATCTTGTACACCTCTATCATGTCTCCTCTCATCCTCCTTTTCTCCAAAGAGTAAAGCCCTAGCTCCCTTAATCTCTGATCATAATCCATACTCTCTAAACCAGGCAGCATCCTGGTGAATCTCCTCTGTACCTTTTCCAATGCTTCCACATCCTTCCTATAGTGAGGTGACCAGAACTGAATACAATACTCCAAGTGTGGCCTAACCAGAGTTTTATAGAGCTGCATCATTACATCGCAACTCTTAAACTCTATCCCTCGACTTATGAAAGCTAACACCCCATAAACCTTCTTAACTACCCTATCTACCAGTGAGGCAACTTTCAGAGATCTGTGGACATGTACCCCCAGATCCCTCTGCTCCTCCACACTACCAAGTATCCTGCTATTTACTAAGTACTCTTCCTTGGAGTTTGTCCTTCCAAAGTGTACCACCTCACACTTCTCTGGGTTGAATTCCATCTGCCACTTCTCAGCCCACTTCTGCATCCTATCAATGTCTCTCTGCAATCTTCGACAATCCTCTACACTATTTACAACACCAACAACCTTTGTCGTCTGCAAACTTGCCAACCCACCCTTCTACCCCCACATCCAGGTCGTTAATAAAAATCACAAAAAGTAGAGGTCCCAGAACAGATCCTTGTGGGACACCATTAGTCACAACCCTCCAATCTGAATGTACTCCCTCCACCACGACCCTCTGCCTTCTGCAGGCAAGCCAATTCTGAATTCACCTGGCCAAACTTCCCTGGATCCCATGCCTTCTGACTTTCTGAATAAGCCTACCAAATGCCTTACTAAAATCCATGTAGATCACATCTACTGCACTACCCTCATCTATATGCCTGGTCACCTCCTCAAAGAACTCTTAGGCTTGTTAGGAATGATCTGTCCTTCACAAAGCCATGCTGACTGTCCCTGATCAGACCATGATTCTCTAAATGCCAATAGATCCTATCTCTAAGAATCTTTTCCAACAGCTTTCCCACCACAGACGCAAGGCTCACTGGTCTATAATTACCTGGACTATCCCTACTACCTTTTTTGAACAAGGGGACAACATTCGCCTCCCTCCAATCCTCTGGTACCATTCCCGTGGACAACGAGATCCGAGCCAGAGGCTCAGCAATCTCTTCCCTTGCCTCGTGGAGCAGCCTGGGGAATATTCCATCCTAATGTATTTTAACTACTCCAACACCTCTCCTCCCGTAATATCAACATGCTCCAGAACATCAACCTCACTCATATTGTCCTCACCATCATCAAGTTCCCTCTCATTGGTGAATACCGAAGAGAAGTATTCATTAAGGACCTCGCTCACTTCCACGGCCTCCAGGCACATCTTCCCACCTTTATCACTAACCGGTCCTACCTTTACTCCTGTCATCCTTTTGTTCTTCACATAGCTGAAGAATGCCTTGGGGTTTTCCTTTACCCTACTCGCCAAGGCCTTCTCATGCCCCCTACTTGCTCTTCTCAGCCCCTTCTTAAGCTCCTTTTTTGCTACCCTATATTCCTCAATAGACCCATCTGATCCTCGCTTCCTAAACCTCGTGTATGCTGCCTTCTTCCACCTGACTAGATTTTCCACCTCACTTGTCACCCATGGTTCCTTCACCCTACCATTCTTTATCTTCCTCACCAGGACAAATTTATCCCTAACATCCTGCAAAAGATCCCTAAACATCGACCACATGTCCATAGTACATTTCCCTGCAAAAACATCATCCCAATTCACACCCGCGAGTTCCAGCCTTATAGCCTCATAATTTGCCCTTCCCAATTAAAAATTTGCCTGTCCTCTGATTCTGTCCTTTTCCATGATAATGATAAAGGTCAGGGAGCAGTGATCACTGTCCTCTAGATGCTCACCCACTGACAGATCTGCGACCTGACCCGGTTTGTTACCTAATACTAGATCTAGTATGGCATTCCCCCTAGTCGGCCTGTCAACATACTGTGACAGGAATCTGTCCTGGACACACTTAAACTCTGCCCCATCTAAATCCTTGGAACTAATCAAGTACCAATCAATATTAGGGAAGTTAAAGTCACCCATGATAACAACCCTGTTATTTTTGCACCTTTCAAAAAAAAAACAAAACTGCCTCCCAATCTGCTCCTCGGTATCTCTGCTGCTACCAGGGGGCCTATAGAATACCCCCAATAGTGTAACTGCTCCCTTCCTGTTCCTGACTTCCACACATACTGACTCAAAAAGAGGATCCTGCTACATTATCCACCCTTTCTGCAGCTGTAATAGTGTCTCTGACTAGTAATGCCACCACCCTTCTCCTTTCCCCCCCTCTCTATCCCTTTTAAAGCACTGAAATCCAGGAATATTGAGAATCCATTCCTGCCCTGGTGCCAGCCAAGTCTCTGTAATGGCCACTGCATCATAATTCCATGTATGTATCCAAGCTCTCAGTTCATCACCTTTGTTCCTGATGTTTCTTGCATTGAAGTACACACACTTTAGCCCTTCTACCTTACTACCTTTACACCCTTTATTCTGCTTCTCTTTCCTCAAAGCCTCTCTATATGTTAGATCTGGCTTTACTCCATTCACTTCTTTCACTGCTCTATCGCTCAGGGTCCCATCCCCCTTGCAAATTAGTTTAAACCCTCCTGAACCATGCTAGCAAACCTACCAGCAAGGATATTGCTCCCCCTTGAGTTCAGGTGCAACCCATCCAATCTGTACGGGTCCCACCTTCCCCAGAAGAGATCCCAATGGTCCTAAAATCTAAAACCCTGCCTCCTGCATCAACTCCTCCGCCACGCATTCAACTGCCACCTCCTCCAATTCCTACCATCCCTATCACGTAACACTGGCAGCAATCCTGAGAAAGCCACCCTTGAGGTCCTGTTCTTCAGCCTTCTGCCTAGTTCAGTAGAACAGTGCACCACCACTCCAGAGTCTGCTAAATCTTTCTGAAGGTCTTTTGGAGTCAAATGGGGGTTTTGATTTGCCTTTCTAGCAAGTCTACGAGCAGTTCTCTTGGAAAGTTTTCTCAACTTGACATCCACTGTTCCTGTTAACTGCCATTTCTTAATTACATTATGAACTGAGGAAATGGCTACCTGAAAACACTTTGTTATCTTCTTATAGCCTTCTCCTGCTTTGTGGGCATCATTTATTTTAATTTTCAGAGTGCTAGAAAGCTGCTAATTGTTGGGACAAGGTTTGAGGAGTCAGGGTATTTATAAAGTTTTGAAATTTGCATCACCTGGCCTTTCCCAACGATGACTGTGAACAAGCCATAGCCCTAACAAGCTAATTAAGGTCTGAGACCTTGGTCAAAGTTATCCGAGAGCTCAAATTTCTTGGGGTGCCCAAACTTTTGCATGTTGCTCCTTTCCTTTTTTCACTCTAAAATAGTACAAAACAAAAATAATACACTAATCTTGCTTAAAATGTTGAAAGAATGTTTTATCTTTAACTTTATGACTTTTGGAGATCAGTTCATCGTTTACTCACTTAACTATTCACAGTAACAGAAATTTTGACCAGGGGTGCCCAAAATTTTGCATGCCACTGTACATGTGACTGGTCCTGGTTTACCGTGCACTCTTACATGATAAAGTTCAAGAATGTTCTTATTCTGGCAGAGCTGCTCACATATTCTCCCTTGTAAAAGCAGCATACGGAGTCACTTCATGAAAGGAAGAGTTGGACACTTGACGTCAGGGAGTGCATAAAAAGAGCTAGCATTCAATCAGGATGGTGATCGAGATTTTAAAGGCAGAGCTTCATGGCAGTTCCTGAGTTGAGGAGTGACCAATCAGCAGGAGGCAGGGTGTAACAAGTGCTACCTTTCAGTTGGGCCCGCATTCAAGATTTAATAAGCAGAGCTTTGTGGCAGGTTTCTCTAAGTTGGACATCAATGTCAGGGAGCGTGTGGAAGGAGTTACCTTTCTATCAGGAAGGTGATAGAAATATTAAAGACTGAGCTTCAAGGCAGTTTTTCTGAGTTGAGGAATGACCAATCAGCAAGAAGGCTTTTTTAAAAAGGGCCAATAAAAATAGTACAGGTGCAAGTGGAGTGGCCATTCTTGTCAGTGTGCTAGGGTTTAGAGTGGCTTTGGCTCATCAGGCTTGGGTGAGGTAAAGTATTTAAGTTTCTCTTTCTATTCTTCTTTGTTCATTCCTCATCTGCTAGATCACAATAGTTTAGTGAGAATGGCTCTGGGGCAGTGTTTTCTACTCTGTGTGGGATGTGGGAAGTAATGATAACTTCATGCACCTCATGACCCCTAACACTGGAACTTCCTCCAAACTGCTAGTGTCTTCCACAGTGAATACTGATGCAAAATACTTGATCAGTTTGTCCACCGTTTCCTTGTCCATTACCACCTCTCCAGCATCATTTTCCAGTGGTCTGATATCCAATCTCATGTCTCATTTACACTTTATGAAGGAACTTTTGGTATCCTCTTTAATATTATTGGCTAGCTTACTTTCATATTCCATCTTTACCTTCTTCATGACTTCTTTAGTTGCCTTCCGTTAGTTTTTTAATAGCTTGCCAAACCTCTAATTTATCATTTTTTTGTTCCATTATATGCTTTCTCTGGCTTTTATGTTGGCTTTGACTTTTCTTGTTAGCCATGATTGTGTCATCTTACCTTTAGAATACGTCTTCCTCTTCAGGATGTATACATCTTGTGTCTTTGGATTGCTTCCAGATATTCCAGCCATTGTTGCTCTGCCATCATCCCTGCCAGTGTTCTTTTCCAATCAATTCTGACCATCTCTCTCATGCCTCTGTAATTCCCTTTACTGCACTGTAATACTGACACATCTGACTTTAGCTTCTCAAATTTCAGGGTGAATTCAATCATATTATGATCACTTGCCCCCAAGGGTTCTTTTATCTTAAGCTCTCTAAT
Organism: Hypanus sabinus; assembly: GCF_030144855.1. Lineage (NCBI taxonomy): Eukaryota > Metazoa > Chordata > Chondrichthyes > Myliobatiformes > Dasyatidae > Hypanus > Hypanus sabinus. Next base: position 148,555,153 of record NC_082709.1, on the reverse strand, counting down.
CAATTCCTGCTCATTCCAGAAAAGCTGATACTCTAGAGAGCTCAACTGTGAGCTGCTCAAAAAAGCCATCCTAGAAATTTCCTGTCTTGCACCAATCTGATTTTCTCAATCGACTTGCATATTGAAGTTGTCATTAACTATTATAGCATTGTCCTTTTGGCATGCATTTTCTATCTTCCATTGTAATTTGTAGACCACATCTTTACTACACTTTGGGGTCTGCATGCAACTCCCAGCATGGACTTTTTCCCCTGCAGTTCCTCAGCTCTACCCACAATGATTCAACACCTTCTGATGTCACTTCTTTCTAATGATTTGATTTTATTTTTTTTTACTAACAGAGCCACATCACCCCCTCTGTCTTCCTGCCTGTCCTTTTGATACAATGTGTATCCTTGGACATTAAGCTCGCAGCTATAAACTTCTTTCAGTCATGATTCAGTGACACCTACAACATCATACCTGCCAAACTGTAACTGTGTGACAAGTTCATCTGCATTACATAATCTGCGTGCATTCAAATATAACACCTTCAGTCCTGTATTCACCCTTTTCAATTTTACCTGCCTTTACATTGCAACTCATCCCATTGACTGTAATTTTGCCCTGTCATCAATCTCTCCTCACTGCACATTGCCTCTGGTTGTAAATCAGCTACCTCATCTTCAGCACTATCTCTCCAGTTCTCATCCCCCCGGCCAAATTAGCTTAAACCCTCCCAAACAACTCTAACCAACCTGCCTGCAAGGTTATTGGACCCCCTGTGGTTCAGGTGTAATTCGTCCCTTTTGTACAGGTTGTACCTTCCCCAGAAGAGATCCCAATGATCCATAAATCTCAACCCCTGCCCCTGCACCATTTCCTCAGCCATGCATTCACCTGCCATATCATCCCATTCCTACCCTCATTGGCACATTGCACAGATAGCAATCCTTTCTCAACCCCTGCCCCTGCACCATTTCCTCAGCCATGCATTCACCTGCCATATCATCCCATTCCTACCCTCATTGGCACATTGCACAGATAGCAATCCTTTCTCAGCTTTTTATCTAGCTCCCTAAAAATCTCTCTTCAGTACCACCTCAGCTTTTTACCAAGACTTCTGGCTGCTCATCCTCACCTTCGAGAATGCCATGGACCTACCTGATCCAAGAAATCCCTGATCCTGGCATCAAGGAAGCAACCTACCATCCAGGTGTCTGTATTACACCCACAGAGCCTCTTCTCTGTTCCTCTGACTGGGAAAACTACAGTCCTCTTCATCTCTCTGCTGTTCTGGGCCACAGCACCAGACTCGGTGCCAGAGACCCGGTTACTGTTGCTCTCCCCTAATAGGTCGCCTCTCTCAATCATATCTAAAGTTGTATAATTATCATTGAGGGGAGTGGTTACAGGTATACTCACACTGCCTGCCCATTTCCCTTCCTTCTGCTGACAGTCACCCTGTTAACTGCCTCCCCCAACCTTGGCATGTCTACCTCCCTGTAGCATTTCTTGATGTTCACTTAGCAGAGAATCTCACCTGGTCCCTCAACACCAGCTCCGTAGCAAAGAACGCCCAGCAGCATCTCTACTTTCTGCGAAGGCTGAGGAAAGTCCATCTCCCACCCCTCTTCATCCTCATCACATTCTACAGGGGTTGTACTGAGAGCATCCTGAGCAGCTGCATCACTGCCTGGTTCAGAAATTGCACCATCTCGGATTTCAAGACCCTGCAGAGGATGGTAAGGTCAGCTGAGATCATCAGGGTCTCTCTTCCCGCCATCATGGACATTTACACTACACACTGCATCTGCAAAGCAAACAGCATTATGAAGGACCCCACGCACCCCTCATACAAACTCTTCTCCCTCCTGCTGTCTGGGAAAAGGCACCGAAGCATTCAAGCTCTCACGATCAGACTATGTAACAGTTTCTTCCCCCAAGTCATCACAGTCCTCAATACCCAGAGCCTAAATTGACACCAACTTACTGCCCTCTACTGTGCCTATAGTCTTGTTTATTATTTATTGTAGTGCCTGCACTGTTTTGTGTACTTTATGCAGTCCTGGGTAGGTCTATAGTCTAGTGTAGCTTTCTCTGTGTTGTTTTTTTACGTAGTTCCGTCTAGATTTTGTACTGTGTCATGTAACATGTCCTGAAAAACGTTGTCTCGTTTTTACTGTGTACTGTACCAGCAGTTATGGACGAAATGACAATAAAAAGTGACTAGACTATCTATCACCTCCTCATTCCCCCGTATGAGCTGAAGGTCATCGAGCTGCAGCTCCAGTTCCCAAATACGTTCCCGGAGGAGCTGCAGCTCAGAGCACCTGGAAAGGAAGGGGAAAGGCACCAGAATAAAGGGGTGAGGGAAAGGGAAAGAGGATAGCTAGAAGGTGATAGGTGAAGCCAGTTGGGTGGAAAAGGGAAAGGTCTGGAGAAAAGGAATCTGATAGGATAGGAGAGTGGACCATAGGAGAAAGGGAAGGAGGAGGGGCACTGGGGGAGGTGCTAGGAAGGTAAGAAGAGGTAAAAGGGCAGAGTGGGGAATTGAAGAAGAGGGGAGGGAGGGAGGGAAGTTCCACATTTGGCAGATGGACTAGAGGTGAGCAACACAGTGGTCCCCCAACTTATGAATGGTCTCACCAGTGTAGATGAGGCCGCATTGGGAGCACTGGATAAAACAGATAACCCCAGCAGATTCATGGGTGAAGTGCTGCATCACTGTTTGGAGTCCTGAATGGAAATTTCAAAAAACTCTTTCCTTTAGCAACTGTTTTCTCTCTATTAATCATCCCTGCATTCCCTTTAACTTTGCAAGCCTTTATTATTCTGTTGAGTCTTTCATGTCACTCCATTAAACATCCAAATATCTATATTGCTTTCAATGTAGCACCTGCTTAGCTCCCCCGTCCCCTCCAGTCAGGGTCATGTGAGGCAATGGGAGAAGGTGGTGGATGGTCGTATGAGTAGCTGGTGTATATCACAAATCCTGGTTACACAAGCACTGACACCAGGCAGACATACTCTGAAGAGAATTGATAGTGGCTGGTGTCAGGTGTCCTGTAAAAACACTGCCCAGAAGAAGGCAACACTAAACCATTTCTGTAGAGAAATTGCCAAGAATAGTCATGGAAAGGCCATGATTGGGTATGTCAGATGACACAGCACATAATGAACAGAATGATTGTGGGTTCTAAACAAGTAACTTTCCAGTTTTAGGTTCCAAGTTCAGGGAAAAGAAGTGGCAGATGGAATACAATGCTGGGAAAGGTACAGCCATGCACTTTAGTAGAAGAAATGAAAGGGTTGACTATTTTCTAGATGGAGAGAAAATGCAAAGAAGTGAGGAACAAAGGGATTTGGGAGTGCTTGTGCAGGATTCCCTAAAGGTTAATTTGCAGGTTGAGTCTATGTTGAGGAAGGCAAATGTATTGTTAGCATTCATTTCATCATGACTAGAATATAAAAGCATGGATGTAATGTTGAGACTTTATGAAGCACTGGTGAGGCCTCACTTGGAGTATTGTGAGCAAGTTTGTGCCCCCTATCTTTGAAAGGAAATGCTGAAACTGGAGAGGTTCAAAGGAGACTCACAAAAATGATTCAGATTTGAATGGCTTGTCATATGAAGAGTGTTTGATGGCTTTGGGCCTGTATTCACTAGAATTCTGAAGAATGAGGGGTGACTAATTGAAACCTATTGAATTGTGAAAGGCCTTGATAGAGTGGATGTGGTGAGGATGTCTCCTATGGTGGGAGTCTAAGACCAGAGGACACAATCTCAGATTAGAGGGACATCCTTTTCAAAGATGAGGAATTTCTTCAGCCAGAAGGTGGTAAATCTGTGGAATTCTTTGCCACAGGCAGCTGTGGAGGCCGTCTTTATGTATATTTAAGGCAGTGGTTAACAGATTCTTGATTGGTCAGGACATGAAGGGATATGGGGAGAAGACTGAGAGGAAAAATGGATCAGCCACGATGAAGTGGCGGAACAGACTCAATGGGCCAAATGGCCTGGCCGAATTCTGCTCCGATATCTTGTGTCTTATGGCCTTACAAGGATTCCGAGCTTCTCATGGATGTAGCTTGGCTCTGACTGCGGTCTTATCACACAGAACCCAGAACATAAATTCAGAATGTGCCACAAGCAGCAGGGATTACTCTGCCTAGTGTCCATCTGGTGTGGCTGTACATGACACTGCTCAGGACTTGCTATGTAAACTGCATTCATGATGTTTCATTTTGTGATGATCCTCTGTAGCAGTGATATTTGATAATCTCTAGCAATCCTAGCAGCAGCCTGGAGACGCCATGGAAACTCCCTGCACCCCATGTACACATAGGCAGCGTGCCTCCTTCAAAGGCCTGGCAATGTTACTGTGTAAGCCTTTGGGCTTAAACAAATATACTGGACTGGGTCTTGGTCTGTCGATTCACTGTCATGAAGGCTCTACCCTTATCACAGATAGAGATAAAATAAATGGATGTCTTTTAGACAGGCCACTCATGATCAACTAATCCAACTAACCAGGAAATCCCCAGCCATTAACAGCTCTCATATTCCTCTTCCCTCACTCTGTTGTGACAGTCAGATCGATTTGGCCACAAAAACCACCACAGAATAAAAATTTAAATTAAAGCCCAAAATAACCCTGTACATTAAAGCATCTCTTTGTGTCTGTTTTTCTTTAATTTCAAAAATAGACTTTAATCGTGACTTTAAAAATATATTCAAAATGAAGAAAGAGTGCAAAATCCTTTACGTTCTAGGTCAGTACAGTACGTACTGAAAACTTTGAAAAGAGGCAAAGAACTTGTCAAATATAACACCTTTTCTATGATGTGGCCTCCTGAGATGGTACCCCATTCATTGTTTGAGGGATTTACTCCATTAACAGTAGCAGAAGGAGCCTATACTGTTGTCTGCGTGCCTTTTCCTGTGTAAGAATTTAGCTCAGTGTTACCATAAGGCCACAAGACATAGGAGCCATTCAGCCCACCAAGTCTGCTCTGTTATTCCATCATGGCTGATTTATTATCCCTCTCAATACCATTCTCCTGAACTTATGCCCATAACCTTTGACATCATTACTAATCAAGAACCTATCAATCTCCACTTTAAATATACCCAAAGATTTGGCCTCCACAGCTGCCTGTGGCAATGAATTCCATATATTCACCACCCTCTAGCTTGAGAAATTCTTTCTCATCACTGTCCAAAATAATCATTTGGGTGTTTCAGTGCTCTGATGTCTGTTGTGATGGAAAATAACTGGTTCTTTGAGTCTCAGCAGTAGAGGCCTGGACACACACCGTTTTAATAATAAGGAATTTATTTACAAGGGGAAGTCGGGTCAACACAAGCAACTACAATACACAGGAAGCGGTTTGGGGACAGGGTACAGTTACACAAACAAAGAACAAGGGAAAAGCACTACAACAGGAATCCCCCTTGACCTTGGATAGCTGCAGCTCCCTTACCAGGACAAACGATAGACCTTCCCAAACATAAATCAATGCACTTACCTTCAATGAGGTGGTCTGTAAGAGAGGGCGAGCCAGGCACATGTCTCACCTTTTAAAGCATGGGGCTGGGCGCGATAATCCAATTAAGGTGACCAATAATTTAGGTGTGCATTGATTTGTTGGGAGGGACCAAATGTTGATTGGCATGTGGTGTGTCCTCCGACCAGCCAGGTGGCAGTGCGTCAGTCTTGTGGCCGGTATCGTTGGGGTACAAACCAATGTTCAACTCCATTTTGCCAGTGAAGAGTTTGGGCCGATGGTATGATGCTAAGCTCGAGGACACTGAGCAGTTTAAACAATTGACAAAAGATACCATCACGTACATAGCTCACATCAACAAGACCTGGCTGCCAGGAAAACTCAAGCTGTGGTGCTTCCAGTTCGGCATACTCCCAAGACTCATGTGGCCTTTAACAGCGTATGAAATCCCCATCAACAAGGTGGAAAAGCTTAAAAGAATGATCAGCACGCACATGTGAAACAGTGGCTTGGACTTCTACGATGCTTAACTCCTGTTGGACTGTACGGGAACAGCAAATTGGAATTGTCAATTGCAAGTCTTGTGGAAGAATACAAATGCACCAAAGCAAGGTTGGTCATGATCCTCACTGAATCTGAAGATACTGTTATTCAAACAGTGCCCCCCCCCCACCAGTGTGGCAACGGGGAGGAAGTGGACCCCATCTGAAGACGTTCAGAGTGCTAGGTCTGCTCTTCGCTTCAGGGACGTGGTTGGCCAAGTCCAACTTGGGAGAGCTGGGCTCGGGCTTGTCCCAAAGGCTCCTCAATGGCACAAGGCAACATCAGTGCAGATGTGACGGTTCGTGGTGGAGGAGGTGAGGAGACAGGAGGAGGCAGAGCAACACGCCAGAGCCGTTTCAATGGCCAAGCAGGGCCAATGGACTAATTGGGAGAGCCTGGAAAAGAGGAAGCTCAGTTGGCATGACTTCTGGGAGATGGAGGGATCTCGGCTAAGTTTTGTCATCAGAGCCACTTATGACCTCCTACCCACACCCCAGAACCTGAACCAGTGGTGGGGACAAGACCCTGCTTGCTCTCTTTGTCAAGCACCTGGGTCACTAAGGCACATTTTAACAGGATGCACCATGAGCCTCAGCCAGGAGTGGTATACTTGGCGGCATAACCAAATTCTCAGACAGCTGGCATCAACCTAGGAACACAGGCGAATCACCACAAATGTTCTCTCACAAACATTGGCAAGAGATGTTCACATCACACGATTTGTACCAGCAGGCCAACCTCCAGAGCACGATAAAACATCAAGAGAGGTAAGCGTTCTGCAGGTTGCTCGGGATTGGAAAATGGACGTGGACTTAGGGAAAAAACCTTGTGTTTCCCCCAGACGTTGCGGCTACAACACTCTGGTCAGACTTGGTCCTGTGGTCCACAACAGCCAAGCTGGCATATGTTGTGGAATTGACAGTACCATGGGAAGATGGTGTTGAAGAAGCTTATGAAAGGAAGAAGATCAAGTACTCTGAACTGGCAACTGAAGCTGCCCAGAACAGCTGGAAGACCAAGATTTTCCCTGTAGAAGTGGGATGCAGGGGATTCGTGGCTCTACGACCAGTCTATTGAAGAAGGTGGGGGTGAGGGGTTATTCATTCCAACAAGCAATCAAGTCCTTGTCAAATGCAGCAGAAGAAAGCAGTAACTGGATTTGGATTAAAATGGAAGACAACAACTGGGCTGCAAGATGAAGACAGGAGGGTATGGAACTGAGGAGGGTGTATCTGGGATGCCAGGTAGCACCGTTGAACCCTCTGGAGACGTCGTGGGCTTATCAACGAAACATCAAAGAAGGAGGGTGCCCACCTGATGACCCCGATGAGGTACCTACCCTCCTTGTCACCATTCAGAGCCCACTGCCAACATCGAGAGTGCCGACTTATAGGGATTGAAACATCAAGTCCTATTAGCTCTACTGATCTTCTGAGAGAAAACCAGTGACTGCTATGAAAGTGCAGCTGATGACAAGGGAAAGACCGTGTTTCAACTGGAACGACAGCTGACAGGAGGAAATAGACCCCAACGGGGCTGTTATGGGCTAGCTACCCATAACAGCAGGCTCCATCACCTTATCAGGGCACAAGAGCCACCTTCACTTGGCTACAGAAAGTTTAAAGAGAAGTATACCCCCAGAGTCTGCGAGAGCAGGGGCACATGAAGACTCTCTGACTGACCTCCCGCTAACGAACCTTGGCATGGACACGACAACGAATCAAGAAGGTGGCAATACTCTTGAGAAACCAGCAGCTGGACATGTTCTTCAGACCTGTAGTTGTGGCTGGACTAAAGTAACATCAACTTGTGGTCTTAAAATTCATCAAGGATGGAAGAAATGCCTGAAAATCTCCAACCCAGGGCCCCACGTTGACCAGATTCTGTTGAGATGAAGGTCAAATCAGTGGGATGAAACTCAGCGGCAGGAAGAAACCCCCAGTTCACGGAGTATCAGCACCCTACGGGATGTTGAAGAAGTTTCAGGCACAAGCAGCAGTCCAAGTCACAGCCAGGCACATTGTAAAGTGGAGAACGTGCAAGGACGTAAGCCGTTGGTGAAATGGCCAAAGTCTAACAGCAGGGTGTGGGAAACCATCAATGCAGACGTGAACCTGATCTTGTGGCATCAAGGGATCAGCAGAAATGAAATTGAAGAAGATGGGCGAACTGATTTACAGCTACAGAAAGGAAAAATTTGTAGTGAAGGAACAAGTCAGCAGGAAAGATATGCCTACTCCCCCCAAATCCCATCGTCTCCAGGAAATCCAACAACTTGTTAAAGAAAGAAGAGGCCTGAGGAAGTCGTGGAAAAAAGCAACAGCAGAAGAAAGGGAGGGCATCAACCTCCTTCAAAGGACCTAAAATAGAGGCTCTCGAAGCTGCACTGAGCAGACAATTTAAGGAAATGATGCAAAGAGAAGGAAAAAGCAAGAACAGACTTCTACAAAGACCCCTTTAAATATGGGAAAGGCATTTTCACAAAAGAGAAAAGCGGATCCTTGAGAGTATCAAAAGAAGAGGTAGAAAGGCATCTCAGAACCATCCACACTGATGAGCTAAAGATGAACTGATATTTGTCCCAGCTGACATTCCACCAACCTCACCCTCACAACATCAATTTAACATCGACCCTCCCAAGCTGACTGAGGTGAAAGAGGCAGTGAAGAAGGCAAAGTTGGCATCAGCGCCAGGCCCTAACGGTGTTCCATATTGTCTAAAAGAACGCCCCAGATGTTCTGAAATTTACCCAGGTTTTCTGTGTTTTGGATATGGACTTAACTATAGACTATTTTTCAGCCTAATAACTTTTTATATTGTGTGTTTTTAATCCGATCTTTCTCAATTTTTGTGTGTGGATGAGGGGGATTTGGTGGTTGATGTGCCTGTTCCATTTCTGTTCAGTTTTTTTTTGTGTAGGGAGAAGGGATCTGGGGGTTGATGATCATGCTGCCACTCTTTTCTTAATTTCCTGGCTACCTGGAGAAGAAGAATTTCAGAGTTGTATACTGTACTTTGATAATAAGTGAACCTTTGGACCTTTTGAATCTTAAATGGATGTCCCTCTATCTGAGGCTGTGCTCTTTGGTCCTCAACTCTCTCACTTTTGGAAACATCCTCCACACACCAATTTAATATTCAATAAGTTTCATCGTTTAACTTGCTGCTGCAGAATGCCTGGTGAAGTGCCGCCACGTTACGGTGGTGGACACTGCAGATGACCTCAAACTGTTCTGCTTCAAGAAGGCCCTGTTTCAGACCTCACCACTCGGTGTGAACGGCAGCACTTTGGACTGGCTGACTGACAGCTAACATTAAAGTCAATGATCAAGTCACATTGTGCTTATTGGTATTTGCACAGGTAGCGCGAGGTATGGATACAATGAAAAACCTTGTTTACAGTAGTATCTTTGGCTCATAGGTACGTAAATTATATTGTGCAGCGAAAAAAGGTATGGAAAGACAGGAATTTAGTGCAATAACTAGAAAGGCACAATGGAAGATGGGTCCTTGGTAGTGAAAAGAGAGGTCTCTGGCACTCCATGGCTCAGTTAAGCTCAGAGTTGTGCAGGTAGGTGGACTTACAGTAGCTGGATCAAGAAAGTTATCACCGTGAGAAAAGACAGGAGATTCATGGAACAATGGAAACTTGCAGCACAGAAGATCTTTAATCTGCTCTTCCCGATGGAAAATTTGTGCTCCTCAGCAACACTCGCGCAGTTGATGGCACAGGAGTTCTTGTAATCTGGGGATCATGCCAACACCCCTATGTCTGTAATGTAGACTGCACTCTGAGCTTCCACTCCAGCCTCTGTGGTGACTGCATGAATGGCAATGGAAACAGGTACATCAGTTATCAGTCTGGATCTACCAGGATGCTCATGTGGTTAGTGGCCCAGCACTCGCATGCTTGAAGAGATGACTCCAGATTTCCACAAAGCCCTCTGCTGGACAGTTCTGACATTGCACACGGACATGCTTGCACTTCTGCTTGTCTTAAAAATCAAAATAAACTTCCTTCATAATGAGAATTATTTGCAAGAGTAAACTGTGCAATGTTACATTCACAGTCAATGCATTTAGTACTCTTCTATTACACACCTTAAAACCAAAGGGAGTGTTACCACTCATTGGTCCCCTCTGGCAGTACACTACCATACTACTCGAGCTAGATGCTCCCCCTACTCTTCACCAGGTCATCACAGGCATCAAACAGCTAAAACCCAACAAAGCACCAGGGCCTGACGGTATCACGGCTGAGATCTACCTGTATGGTGGTAACAATTTGACATCATGCCTGCACCGGCTGTTCACAAAGTCGCGGGGAGCTGCAGAACTACCACAAGACTTCAAAGATGCATCAATTGTGACCATTTACAAGAACAAGGGAGACGAGAGGCTGCAATAATCACCGTGGCATCTCTCTTCTTTCAGTTGCCGGAAAATGCCTCGCGAATATCATCCTTAGATGCTTGGTGTCCAACATCAGTGACAACATCCTTCCAGAAAGCCAGTGTGGTTTTCGAACAGGCCGTAGTACAGTGGACATGATCTCCTCACTGAGGCAGCCCCAAGAGAAATATGTTGAGCAGCAGAGAAGTCTCTATATCACATTTGTTGATCTAACCAAAGCTTTGACACTGTTGGTAGAGATGGCCTATGGAAGCTCCTAGCAAAGTTCAGTTGCCCCCCATGGCTAACCAACATTATCTGTCAGTTCCACGAAGGCATGGAAGGCTGCATCAACATGTGTGGTGAGTTGTCAGAACCATTTCCCATCAGCAACCGTGTAAAACAGGGCTGTGTTTTGGCTCCTACTCTGGACTATTCTTTGCTGCTGTTCTTCAGGATGCCACATCAGACCTGAAGTCAGGAGTCTTCCTACAAATGAGGGCTGATGGTGGGCTCCTCAACCTCACAAGAATGAGAGCAAAAGCAAAAGTCAGGGATATTGTGGCCCATGAGCTACAGTTTGCTGATGACTGTGCACTGGTTGCCCACTCTCTCGAAGACTTACAGGAGATCACCAGTCGCTTTGCCAGTGCAGCCAAAAGCTTTGGACTGACAATCAGCCTGAAAAAGACATTAGTTTTGTACCAACTGGCACCTGGCTCAAGCTACAAAGAACCAACTATCCTCATTGATGACACCCGTCTCAATGCTGTCAACAAGTTTTGCTACCTGGGCAGCATAACAACATCCTCAGCTTCTCTGGATGGAGAGATTGAGTCAAGAACCAGTATAGCCTGTTTTGCCTTTGGTCAACTGAAAGATCGAGTTTGGTGACAGAACATCAGGTTGGCCACCAAGTGCAAGGTATACAGGGCCGTTGTCATATCAGCCTTGTTATACGGATGTGAGACGTGATGCCTATATCAGAGTCACTCACGCCAGCTTGACCAACTGCAGCAGCGTCACCTACATTGTCTGGTGAAGATCACCTGGCGAGACAAGGTCTCCAATACTGAGGTCCTCTCTCAAGCCGGAATGCCAGCAGTTCCAACCTTGGTGATGCCAGCCCAACTGCACTGGACAGGACATGTTTTCAGAATGCCTGATGGAAGACTGCCCAAGTGTGGTAAACTATGTATGCCTGTCTGGACATGCCCCTCTGCTGACTGCTCCTGTGGCTCCTCCCACAGATCCCTGTATAAAGGCGATTGGAGGCACTGCTCCCCCCTCAGTCTCCGAGATGTCGTGCTCCCCTTTTGCTGTTAATAAAAACCTATCGTTCACTTCCAGTCTCCGAGAGTTATTGATGGTGCATCAATTTTATTAGCAGCAATTTTAAAACATGGAGAGCATTTTACAACCAGACAGATTGGATCTCGACCCTCAATCCCAGGAAGCCGGCGACACTTTCGAACTCTGGCTAGCGTGCTTCGAATCGTACCTGGCGGAGATTCATGTGAGCGATCCTGCCACAATGCACAGGTTTCTCCTCTCCAGAGTCAGTGCAAGGGTCTACTCCATGATCAGGGACCAAACGGACTACTGATGTGCGATGGATGCCCTCAAAAGGCAATACCGGCAGCCGGTGAACACTGTCTACGCAAGACATTGCTTAGCAACACGATGGCAGTGGGCCACAGAGTCAAGCGCTGAGTTTGTTTGGGCCTCACAGACACTCGTGCGGGCCTGCAACTGCAGGGGACTGACGGCAGAACAGCATGTGGAGCTGCTGGTAAGAGATGCTTTCGTTACGGGGATCAGGTCAGTGTACGTGCACCAGCAGCTGATGGAACGCGCTGATCTTACCTTACAGTTGGCGATCGAGCTGGCCGACACTCTGGCTGACGCTGTCCAGGTGCGATCTCCCACTGGCCTCATGGATGCTGCAGACCCCGCAACCCGTCGGCAAATCGACCTCGGCTGCTACCAGTCACGAGTCCGTGAAGTCCCCGCAACCCACTGGCGAGTCAATCATGGCTCCTGCCAGTCGCAAGTCTGCGCAGTGTTACTTCTGCGGACTTGAAAAGCACCCCCAAAAACGCTGCCCGGCCCAAGAAGCTTCCTGCTCCAGCTGTGGAAAGAAGGGCCACTTCGCCAAGGCCTGTAAGTCCAAACCACAAGCGGGGTTGAGCAGCGCCGTGTGCGAGGCATGGAGGTCGCCATCTTGGTCGCCGCCATCTTGCCTGCCCGCCTCGTGCGAGGCATGGAGGTGGCCATCTTTGTTAGCGCCACCTCGCCCCGCCCCGACCCACGGGTGACCCTCGACCAAAGCGCCCCACACCAGCTCGCAAGGTCAATGATGGACATCCTGGTGGAGGGGCACAGGACTAGCTGCCTGTTTGACACGGGCAGCACTGACAGTTTTATTCACCCGAACACGGTGCAACGCTGCGGACTTGTGACACGGCCGGTAAGCCAGAGGGTCACCATGGCTTCTGGGTCGCATTCCACAGACATCCAGGGGGGTTGTGTAGCGACACTGGTGGTTGCGGGCACAGAATATCGGGACTTTGCGTTACTGGTCATGCCTCAACTGTGTGCCCCTGTGCTATTGGGGCTCGGCTTCCAGAGCCACCTGAAAAGTGTGACAATAGAATATGACGGGCCCCTCCCACCAATCACTGTCAGAAATCCTCAGTTCTGTGGGACTTCGTCACATACCCCGCTACTGACCACACACACACACCGACCCGCACATCCCACCCAACACCATGCCTACAGCCGTGCTATAGACACCACTTGCAGCCTCTCCACCCTCAAGATCCCTCCCCCACCACTGTTCGCCAACCTGACCCCCGACTGTAAACCTGTGGCAACTAAAAGCAGGAGGTACAGCTTGGGTGACAGGGCCTTCAGTAAGTCGGAGGTGCAGCGGCTGCTCAAGGAGGGGATCATTGAGCCAAGCACAAGTCCTTGGAGGGCCCAGGTGGTCGTTGTTCAGACCGGGCAGAAAAATAGGATGGTGGTGGACTATAGCCAGACCATCAATAGGTTCATGCAGCTTGACGCGTACCCCCTACCCCACATCGTGGATATGGTCAATCAGATAGCTCAGTACAAGGTGTACTCAACCATAGACCTGAAATCCGCTTACCATCAGCTCCCCTTCCGCCCGGAGGACCGCCCCTACACCGCCTTTGAGGTGGGCAGCAGGCTCTATCACTTCCTGCGCGTCCCCTTCGGTGTCACAAATGGTGTCTCTGTCTTCCAGAGGGAAATGGACCGGATGGTGGACCAGTGCCAACTGAAGGCTACGTTCCCATATCTGGATAACATTACCATCTGCGGTCACAACTGGCCGGATCACACCAACCTCCAACGATTTTGCCAAGCGGCCAAAGCTCTTAACCTTACCTATAACAGGGACAAGTGTGTGTTCAGAACCACTCAACTTGGGTATGTCGTGGAGTATGGAGTCATTGGCCCTGACCCCGACCGTATGCGCTCCCTGTTAGAACTCCCTCTTCCCACCACCCTCAGAGCCCTCAAATGGCGCCTGGGCTTCTTTTCCTATTACGCCCAATGGGTCCCTCACTACGCAGACGGCCCGCCCCCCGGTCAAGTCCACCACATTTCCCCTCTCAGCCAAGGCCCGCGCGGCCTTCAGCTGCATTAAAGGGGACATTGCCAAAGCAACAATGCATGCAGTGGACGAGACCATTCCCTTCCAAGTAGAGAGTGACGCCTCTGTCTTCGTGCTGGCTGCTACCCTCAATCAGGCAGGAAGGCCGGTAGCATTCTTCTCTCGTACCCTTCAAGGCCCTGAAATTCGGCACTCCGCAGTGGAGAAAGAAGCCCAGGCCATAGTGGAAGCTATTAGGCACTGGAGGCACTATCTTGCCGGCAAAAGGTTCACCTTGCTGACCGACCAGCGCTCAGTCGTGTTCATGTTCAGCAACCAACAGTGGGGCAAAATCAAAAATGATAAAATTTTGCAGTGGAGAATAGAACTCTCCACTTACAACTATGAGCCCCCTGATGCCCTATCCGTGGAATGTGTGCCAGCGTGCAGCTCGACCAGCTATACGCCCTCCATGCAGATCTTTGCCACCCAGGGGTCACCCGAGTTTACCATTTCGTGAAAGCCCGGAACCTGTCTTACTCCCTTGAGGAAATCAGGACGATGACCAGGGACTGCCAAGTCTGCGCTGAGTGCAAACCGCACTTCAACCGTCCTGAAAAGGCGCAACTTATCAAGGCCACCCGCCCCTTTGAGCAACTGAGTATCGACTTTAAGGGCCCCCTTCCCTCCATTGACTGCAATGTCTACTTTCTCAACATAATCGACAATTACTCGCGGTTCCCCTTTGCCATCCCCTGCCCCGATACCACTGCCACGTCCATCATAAAAGCCCTGCGCCAGCTCTTCACTCTGTTTGGATATCCCTGCTATATCCACAGTGATAGAGGGTCCTCCTTTATGAGTGATGAGCTGCGCCGGTACCTGCTAGCTAGGGGTATTGCTACTAGTCGGACCACGAGCTATAATCCCCGGAGATGCCATTGTGTGGAAGGCCACACTCTTAGCCCTGAGGTCAAAGGGACTGCCAGTCTCTCGCTGGCAGGAGGTCCTCCTCGAGGCGCTCCACTCCATCCGCTCCCTGTTATGCATGTCCACCAATGCCACCCCCCCATGAGCGACTCTTTTCCCGGGAAGTCTGCCACTGGGACCACCCTACCGTCTTAGCCAGTGCTGCTCCGGAAACATGTGAGAGCAATAAATACTCCCCGCTGGTCGAGAGGGTTCACCTACTTCATGGGAACCCCCAGTATGTCTATGTGGTCTTACGTGATGGGCGGGAGGACACGGTCTCCATCCGCAACCTGGCGCCTGCAGGAGCACCAGACCCCTACCCCGAACACTCCATGGTGACTGTGAACCCCATACCCACCGATGTATATACCCACAAGACACTGGGCACTCCAAGCCCTACACAGACTCCTCACGACACTCCCATACCGGGTGCCACACACTCGCATGAGGGATTACTGACGCCTAATGGGCTGGCACCTCAAATCAGGCCAGAGCCAGCACAACCACCGTCACTGGTGCAATCTCCACCGATGCTACAAAGATCGCAGCGACAGACTCGACCACCTGATAGACTTGACCTGTAAATATACTTGTACGAAACTTCACCCCGTGGGGACTCTCTTTTAAAACAAAGGAGGGGTGAATGTAGTAAAGTATGTATACCTGTCTGGACACGCCCCTCTGCTGACTGCTCCTGTGGCTCCTCCCACAGACCCCTGTGTAAAGGCGATTGGAGGCACTGCTCCCCCCTCAGTCTCCGAGATGTCGTGCTCCCCTTTTGCTGTTAATAAAAACCTATCGTTCACTTCCAGTCTCCGAGAGTTATTGATGGTGCATCACCAAGGACATCTTGTACGGACAGCTGTCCACTGGTACCCAAAAACGAGGAGGCCAGCGACTGCGGTACAAGGATGCTCTGCACAGGAGCCTCAAGAAAGCTGACACTGCCCCATCAACGTGGGAGGATCTGGCTCAAGATTGCTCACAGTGGAGGGACACCATCAGAAAAGGTGTGGACGCTGCTGAGAACAAGCTCATTGGGGCAACAGAGGAAAGACACAGTAAGTGCCACAAAAGAGCTTCTGCCCCTGCTGCCCCTCCAGGCCTCACCTGCCAAGTATGTGGCAAGCAGTGCCTGTCAAGGATCGGCCTGTACAGCCACTCCAGGACGCACATATCAAACCCCAGTAACTGACTGAAAGGAACCATCATCATTCTATGGGATGGATAGACTACAATAAATTTAGGGGCTTCCTTATGCAACCCGGCCCCTCGCTCACCGGTAGTAGAAGAACCCTACACTGTGGTCCTTCCTCACTGAGCTCTTGTGGTGGCTGCACCAAGCAGTGCTTCGCTCAGCGCATGCTCCTTCAGCCTGGAACGTTCCAGTTTGCAATGTTTGTCCACAGATCTCTCAATGTGCGGGCAGACCAGTGGGTCTAGGTCAGACCAAAGGGTATCTTTCACTGCAGGTAGCACCTGATGTCCATGTCTGGGTGTGTCCCTGGGAGCGGCCCATAGATCGCCAGGACCTTAGTCAGGTAGCTGCTGGGGATGAATGTGACACAGGTCCTCTCCACACCCTCTTCACAAGCCCAGTCTGAAAAGGGGCAAGCAGCTGTTTTGTCCCCATTATAGTCAGCCTGTGGGCAGCGTGCTTTGGCAATGATAGCATGCAGGAAGGATCTGATTGGTAGTGCCCCTCTCACCGCCAGCCAAGCAAGGTCTTGTTGCCTATTTGTGAGTTCTGTCAATGCGGCACAGCTCACTAACGTTCTGCAAGATGGTCTGGACAGTCTGCACAATGAGCCACCCCACTGTGCTCATCAAGTTCTTCTCCTGCAAGGTCTGCAGGCTTTTCCATAGTGACGACTGCCTGATGGAATTGTGGGTCAAAGGTGTTGGTCGGGAAGAACTTTTCAATGAAGGACAGGTAGTGTGGCAATGTCCAGTTGTGCAGCAATGGGGCCAGACCTATTCCTCACAACACTGGGAACAGATAGAACCTCAGCACCTAGGCTTCACGTACTTGGCTTCCACACACAGTTTGATGCAGCCACACAGCTTCCTTAATTGCCCACATTCACCTATTTGAAGAGCTAAGCAAGCTAATCCTTTCTTCTCAAAAGTGCATTTGCTTATTTTTTAAATTTAATATTATGCTGATACAGTCTTCTGAACCCTTGTTTAATGGTATTGTTCCATGGCATAAAACTGGCCATAGGGGTGAGATAAATCTAACTTGGTGGCCATTTCACCATATTAGTACTGAGAAGCAGGTGGAGAACACTGTTTAGCCACTCTATTAAGGATCAACATAAAACCTCTGCAAAACCATTGGTCTTTACTGCCTTAGAGAGCACCATCTTGCTTTGTTAAGCGTACACCATTAACTTCTCACTCCAATTTGTGCAGTGCAGTATTTCTTTTATTTTCAGTGATTACAAAACCATTCTGGGTTTAAAGTAGACTAGATTGGCATTTTCGAGGGAATCTGCAGATGCTGGAAATTCAAACAACACACACAAAATGCTGGTGGAACACAGCAGGCCAGGCAGAATCTATAAGGAGAAGCATTGTTGACGTTTCGGGCTGAGACCTTTCGTCAGGACTAACATTTTGTTAGTGCTTCTCCTTATAGATGCTGCCTGGCCTGCTGTGTTCCACCAGCATTCTGTGTGTGTAGATTGGCATTTTGTTGAATACATGGATTAGCTTAATCCCTGTTATGGCCTGCATGTGAATCCTTAAAAATACCTCTTCATAGTGTTACAGAATCTTCTTTAAATATGATTATGCCGTATTCAAGGTAAACTACATTTTTACAATCTATCCTCAGGTCTTACATCTGTACAAAAATATGAATTGGGAGAAAGTATACAGCACATGGTCCCTTCAGCACAATCCACCATTCAATCAGGTTGTGACCTAAGTAATGCATCATCCTTTTTTTAAAATCAAGAACCTACCAATCTCTGTTTTAAAAATATTCAAAAATTCTGCTTCCACCATCCATCAAGGACGAAAGTACAAAAACTTTTGACTTCTGAGAGAGGGGAAAAAAGTACTTCAATGGGTCATAATCAAGGCACCTAGTTCTAGATCCCAGAGGCTCTGCCACTGATCCCCATAGATCAGTGTTACATCAGAAAAAAGACACATTTATGCCTACTTTATTTTCTGTTAGATTGTCAATCTTCTCACCGCACTAGTATGTTACTTCCTATATCATGAACTTCTATTCCCCGATATGGTGCCTTGTCATATGCTTTCTGGAATGGTAACTACAGCACATCCAAAGGTTCACATTTATCTACCAGACATGTTCCATATTTACAGAACTCCAAATGAGTGGTTAAGCATGATTTCCTTTTCATAAAACCCATTTGGACAATTACCTGAGTGTTCCTGCATGCTCGTTCTAACCTATTTAATAATAACTTCTTTATTTCCCTTTAATAGATGTTAAGCAAACTGACCTGCAGCTTCCTGCTTTCAGTCTTCCGTTTTGAATGAAGAAGTTAGATTTTATTAACCAAAAAGTTCCCCAAATCAGGAGATTCTGAAAAATTAAAGTAAAAACATCATTTATCTCACAAACCATTTTCTGAAAGATCAGAGGATGAAGTCCATTGCATTCCAGAGAGCCCCATAACTCTCATGTCCAACATCTTCTGTGGCAACTGTAACCTTCCCGAGTTCCTCCCTCCCTTCTGCTTCCTGGCACATCCATTTCTGGGGTGTTAGTCATTCCAGACAAATAAAGATAAATAAGTATTTGATTTAACTGTCAAATCGTTATTTCCCATTCTTAATTTCCAGGACTCAAGTTTCTAGGGGGCCAGTGCTCAGTTAGTTAACATTTGATCCAGTTTGATTGCCTTTGATTCTCTTCTCGATCACTGGACCAGACACTTGAATTATTGTATGTGCTTTTTCATTTAGTTTGACATCTTGAATTTTTTTAGTTAGCCATGTGAGTCCTTGTGTATCTAACCTGTACACTATAAGACCCACCCTCCCTCCCCTCCTGCAAACTGACCTTGGTATCTCAGGAGACTAATTCAGGGAATATTTGCATGGCGTTCTGCATAGATATGTTCTATTAAGGCAGGAAAAAGGTGGTAGGGTAAAAGAACCATGCTGTACAAAGGATGGAGAAAATCTAGTTAAGAAGAAAAACTTATGAAAGCTTCAAGAAACTAAGTACTGTTAGAGCTCCAGAAAATTACCAGGTTGCCAGGAAGGAGCTTAAGAATGAAAATAAGAGAGGTAGAAGGGGCCATGAGATAGCTTTGGTGAGCAGAGTTAAGGAAAATCCCAAGGCATTCCACAAGCAAGAGGATGAGCCATGTGAGAATAGGACCAATCAAGTGCAACAGTGGAAATGTGTGCGTGGAGGCTGAGGAGGTAGTGGAGGTACTTAATAAATATGTAAAGAGGGTTTCTTCTTTTTTGTTAACTAGCAGGAATGCTAATTTACTGATAACGAGAATGGTATTCCTTTGTAAACCAAATGGGGATTAATGTTCTTTCTTCTGTCTGTAAGCTTTTGTTGACGGGCTTTTGGGCAGATCGGCGCGAGGGGGTCGAGAGAGAGGACGCAATGCTCTAAGCTGGCCGAGGATCGGACCCCAAAGGGGGGTCCGAGGCCGGGAGATTCTCCGGGGGGGGGGGATGAAGCTAGATGTGCTTGGTTGACCACTCGGAGGGTCCTGAGCTGTTTGGAGAGTCCGAGGAGTTCGGAGGGTCCTGAGCTGCGAGTCGAGGAGTTCGGAGGGGATCGAATGGTGGCCAGAAGACTTCAGTAATTGAGCTCCAACGGCTGTGCACAAAGTGGTTTGGACTTTGATAAGTTTGGCTCCTTTTCTTTAATTTTCTCTTCATATATACTGTATCGTTATTAATCACTTAGTTATAGTAACCTTTATAAATTGTACTCATTTAATCGCATATGGTGAACTGTCTGTTTTTGGACAAGGCGGGGACATCACACAGCATCCACACCAGCTGATTACCCAGTTTGGCGGGGCCAAAGGCTGCTCCCCCTAGACGAGAACGAGCTGAGCGAGCCTGAGGCGACCCAGGGGGTTACATTGTGGGGTGCTCGTCCGGGATTGATTTCTGTGGAAGCTGTGTGATCACCCTCTTTAAATTGTGTCTGCGGCGAAGAGCTGGTGTGCCTTTGTGGGTGTGTGATTGCTGGTTATCGCTGCGTGTGTGTTGGGTGGGGTGGCTGCTGTTGTTAGCCTCGAGGTCGTTGTTCGAGTTCCAACTAGTGCTGACGAAATGGTGGTGGGACCATGGGTTGTCCGTACTGTTTGGAGATTGAGGAGTGACAGGTTGGGATGTTTCAGCAGCGGTGAGCTCCGCCCAGTTATTGAAATAATGTCCAGCCCTAAAGGGGCGGAGGCGTGGGCGGAGCGGACCTCTCAGTTGTTGGGTGAGTGGCAGTGCTTGGCTGAGGGAAAGTGACAAGGACGGGTTGAAAGTTTGAGTAGGCGGGCTGGTGACTTTGTTAGAACTGTCGGGCGCAATTACCTTGAAGTGACTGCTGCCAGTTCTGGGAAAGTGTGGGAAAATGCGTGTGGTTTGACTGGAAGTCAAATGCCGCAGCTGGGGGGCTTATCATATCCATGGCAGGAGATTGGTGGGAAGTTTTTAGGGTATCCCTTTTTGCCTAGGGGGGCAGATAAATTGCTTGTGGTGCCAAGGGGATCTGTCAAGGGGATCAGTTGTTCCGTTGATTCGAGAGGTGTCGGGAAACTTAGAGGAGGCCCAGTGGGGGAACGGCTTGGGGTCTCTGGGGGAGTACGTTCCCAGCAATGTACCAAGGAACTCCCGAAAGGAACAGACCCTATTCCTGAAGGCTTAGAGGGGTCATGCGCACAGGTGTTGTTACGGATGGATGGAAGTCAAGTTAAAGCCATCCTCGGCACCGGGGCGCCGGTGAAGTTGCTGTAGAGTTTGTTTCATAACCGTTATTGGAAGCATTTACCCTTGGCGACATTGAGGACACTGGAGATTCGGGGTACCAGTGCCGGTGATTATCCAGACGACGGTTGTTGGTCAGTGAAAATGGAGTTCTTAGAGGCAAATGTGGAGGAGACTGAGGTTCATGAATCGTTAATGCTGATGTGTCCGGACCCTGTTGAGACGGGCAGCGTTTCTGTTCTAGAGAGAACCAATATCCTGCTGGTGCGCTTGGGGGCCTGCCCGGAGGAGGTGGGTGAGCGCTGTTTGGAGGCATTGTCGATGCACCCAGAGTTTCGAGCTGCTTGTGTGGACGTGTGTAGCAGCATTGGGCCGATACCGAATTCAAACAAGAGCCAGTGGTGGTACGGCCTGGGGGAAGTATCTGAGGGTGAGACCCTCTTAGTGGACGCTGCGAAATACCACGAGGGAGCGGAGTTGACTGCTGAAGACACCTCGGAGAGAGAGAGGTTGCGGCGACTGGCCCCTGAAGCCGTGGAAGACGTAGGCAGCGTGTGTGTGGATTATATTGCGTCGAAGAGGCGCACTGTCAGTGACCAGAATATGGCCCTGAGGGCCGAAGAGGCGATGGCCTATCTAAGTGTTGCAAAGTGGTTTAAGGTGCTGGATCGGAGGAGTGGATGTTGCCAGATCCCGATGAGTGGGGCCGACAAGGAGAAGACGGCCGTTATAAATTCCCTAGGAGTCTTCGGGTCCGAAAAGATGGCACAGGGCATATCTGGAGCCCTTGCAACCTTCCTGCGGGGCAGGTGGAAGACCATAGGGGATGTGGAGGTGTTTGGAGTTCTGGTGTATGTGGATGATCTCTTGGTGTTTGGATTTGCCTCAGGAGAATATGAAGTGAGGTCGTTGCAGGAGCAGCTGAGAACTACCAAGTTAAAGTGTTTTCGGGACACGTGCCAGGGCTGGCGAAGGTCGCAGCTCGTGAGTGACTGTCTCTACGGAATCAAGTTTGAAATGAAGATGGAGAGACCGGAGAAAGTGATCTGGAACCATTCGGAAGACTTACAAGTTGGAGAGAATGAAGAAAGTTGTCTGACTGAGGGTAATAGCAAACTGAGAACCCGGAGAGGGGAGTTTGCGGAGGTGAAGAAATTACAGAAGAATCTCAGAAGAGAGAAGCGGAAGCTTGAAGGGAACCTGAAGATGACCATCGACAGTTCAAATGAAGTGCAAAACCTGAAAGTTGATCTGGAAGAAGTCATGAGGAAGAAAAAGCTGGAGAGAAGTGCAGTGAATACTGAACAGGAGGCTGAAGAGACTGCGGGAGCAGTGCAGGCCACGTGTTTCCGTTTGGAGAAGATCAAACAGCAGCTACCGATCACAGGAAAGAGGAAGAATACAGATTCGATGGATGATGTGCTGGATGTGTGGTACATGCTGCCTTTTGCTGACTTTCCCTCGATTGAGGAAGAGACCTTTGGCCCTTCTCCCATTGAGTCAGGTGTAGCGGGGAGGGTTAGCTGTGTGCAGTGTGGGGCATGAGTGAGAGGTTGAGAGAGGAGTTGGTAGTGGGCCCAAGGTATCCCCAGTTGTGTCCGAGCCTGAAGGGTTTAGGTGAGGGGGTACGGAGGCCTCAGAAGGGTTAGGGAACTCCCAGATAGTTGGCCTAAGTAGCGCCTGAGGAACAGGGCATGAGGGTTACTGTGTGGGGAGGAGATGTCACTGTTTGTGCTTGGGTTACGGTGTGTTGGCAGGAAAGGTGGCGAGTTATTTAGTAGTCATGAGGACATGACTTTTATTTGGTGGAGGATTTTTTTTCTTTGTTACCGTTGGGAAAGGGTTTCCTTTTGTTAACTAGCAGGAATGCTAATTTACTGATAACGAGAATGGTATTCCTTTGTAAACCAAATGGGGATTAATGTTCTTTCTTCTGAGTCTGTAAGCTTTTGTTGACGGGCTTTTGGGCAGATCGGCGCGAGGGGGTCGAGAGAGAGGACGCAATGCTCTAAGCTGGGCAAGGATCGGACCCCAAAGGGGGGTCCGAGGCCGGGAGATTCTCCGGGGGGGGGGGGGATGAAGCTAGATGTGCTTGGTTGACCACTCGGAGGGTCCTGAGCTGTTTGGAGAGTCCGAGGAGTTCGGAGGGTCCTGAGCTGCGAGTCGAGGAGTTCAGAGGGGATCGAATGGTGGCCAGAAGACTTCAGTAATTGAGCTCCAACGGCTGTGCACAAAGTGGTTTGGACTTTGATAAGTTTGGCGCCTTTTCTTTAATTTTCTCTTCATATATACTGTATCATTATTAATCACTTAGTTATAGTAACCTTTATAAATTGTACTCATTTAATCGCATATGGTGTACTGTCTGTTTTTGGGTGAGGCGGGGACCTCACACAGCATCCACACCAGCTGATTACCCAGTTTGGCGGGGCCGAAGGCTGCTCCCCCTAGACGAGAATGAGCTGAGCGAGCCTGAGGCGACCCAGGGGGTTACAAATACTTTGCTTCAATACTCACCGGGAAAAGGACCTTGGCAATTGTGGGGATGACTTACAACAGACTGAAATGCTTGAGCATATAGACATTGTGCTGGAGCTTTTGAAAAGCATTAAGTTAGGTAAGTCACCAGGTCCGGACTAGATATACCTTAGGCTACGGTAGGAAGCAGGGGAGGAGATTACTGAGCCTCTGATGATGATCTTTGCATCATTAGTAGGGACAGGAGAAATACCAGAGGATTGGAGGGTTGCAAATGTTGTTCCCTTGTTGAAGGAAGGGAGTAGAGACAACCCAGGAAATTATAGAGTAATGAGTCTTACTTCAGTAGTGGGCAAGTTGTTGAAGATCCTGAGAGGCAGGATTTATGAGCATTTGAAGGGATATAATCTGATTAGGGATAATCAACATCGCTTTGTCAGGTGGAGGTCCTACCTTACAAGCCTAATTGAATTCTTTGATATAATAAAACACATTGATGAAGGTAGAACAGTGGATGTAGTGTATATGGATTTCAGTAAGGCATTTGATAAAGTTCTCCATGCAAGGCTCCTTCAGAAAATAAGGAGGCATGGGATTCAACGAGAACTTGCTTTGTGGATCCAGAATTGACTTGCCCACGGAAGGCAAAGGGTGGTTGAAGATGGTTTGTATTCTGCATGGAGGTCAGTTACCAGTGGTGTTCCACAGGGACCTTTTCTGGAACCCGTCCTCTTTGTGATTTTTATAAATGACCTGGATGAGGAAGTAGAATGGTGGGTTAGTAAATTTGCTGATATCTCAAAAGTAGAGAGTGTTGTGGATAGTCGAGGGTTGTCAGAGTTTACAGCAGGATATCGAAAGGATGCAGAACTGGGCTGAGAAGTGGCAATTGAAGTTCAACCCCGATAAGTGTGAAGTGGTTCATTTTGGTAGGTCAAATTTGAAGACAGAATATAATATTAATGTTAAGACTCTTTAGGCAGTGTGGAGGATCAGAGAGATCTTAGGGTTGGTGTCTATAGGACACTCCAAGCTGCTGCACAGGTTGGCCTTCATCAGCTGTGGGATTGCATTCAAGACTGTGAGGTAATGTTACATCTATATATAAGACCTTAGTCAGACCCCATTTGGAGTACTGTGTTCAGTTCTGGAACATCACTACAGGAAGGATGTGGATACTATAGAGAGAATTCAGGGGAGATTTACAAGGATGTTGCCTGGATTGGAGAGTGTGCCTTATGAGAACAGGTTGAGTGAACTTGGCTTTTTTCCTTGGAGCCATGGAGGATGAGAGGTGACCTGATGGAGGTGTATAGTTGATGAGGGGCATTCATTATATGGATAGCCAGAGGCTTTTACCCAAGGCTGAAATGGCTAACAGAAGGAAGCATAGTTTTTTCAGGTGCTTAGATGTAGTTACAGGGGAGATGTCAGAGGTAACTTTTTCACACAGAGCAGTGGGTGCATGGAATGCACTGCCAGCAATGGTGATGGAGTCAGGTACAATATGGTCTTTAAGAGTCTCTTGGATAGGTACATGGAGCTTAGAAAAATTGAGGGCTATGCAGTAGGGAAATTCTAGGCCATTTCTAGCGTAGGTTACACGGTCGGCACAACATTGTGGGTTGTGCGGTAGATTTCTATGTTAATTGATAGAAGCATAGAAGCACAGAATGGTATAACACAAAACAAGCTTCTTCAACCCATCTTATCCATGCCTACCTCTGCTAATCTCATTTTACAACATCAGACCCACACCAACCTGCTCCTCTCTTATCAAGTACCCATCCAGTGCCTTTTAGTAATGTAATAGGGAATGCCTCCACTGTC
The DNA here is from genome assembly GCF_030144855.1 of Hypanus sabinus. Lineage (NCBI taxonomy): Eukaryota > Metazoa > Chordata > Chondrichthyes > Myliobatiformes > Dasyatidae > Hypanus > Hypanus sabinus. The sequence goes on along the minus strand of NC_082709.1, from coordinate 148,529,892 downwards.
ACCTCTGGCAGCCCATTCCAGATATTCACCCCTTTCTTTGTAAAAACCTTGCCCTTCAGATGGCCTTTAACTTTTTTCCCTTTTCATCTAAACCTGTGCTCTTTAACTCTGAACATCAGCTCCTCTGTGTAAAAGATTTTAACTATCTATCCTATCCTAGCCATCTATCATGCCTATCATAATTTGTAATCCTCTGCAAACTTCAGTTTTCTACATTCTAGTGGAATTAAATTCAGCCAATCCATCTGTCTTTTTAAGTACAGCATTCCATTCCAGGAAACATCCTGGTGAACCTCCTCTGCACTCTTTCTAATGCCATTACAGGCATGTCCCGTCTACATTATGGCGAGTAGAACTGTACATCATACTTTATGTGCAGTCTCAACAATGCTTCTACAACTGCAACACTATTTCCCAAATCTTCTACTCAATGCCTGGGGCTGTTAAGGTAAACGTACCAAATGCCAATTTCTTTACCCGGTTCTCTTACGTTGCCACTTTCAGGAAGCTGTAGACTTACATTCAAATCCCACTGTATGAAAGATTTCCATGGCCTTTGCCATTTACTCCATTTGTTCCACCAAATTTGACTCCCTGAAGTGAATGAGAACATTGAACAGTACTGGTCCCTCAGCTGATGCTGTTGTGCCAACCTTTTAACCTATTCCAAGATCAACCTAACATTCCTTCCCTCTTACATAGCCCTCAATTTTTTTTCTTTCTTTCTTTCATCCATATGCCTACCCAAGAGCTGCTTAAATGTCACGAATGTATTTGTTTCTACTGCTACTCCCGACAATACATTCCATGTAGTTACTACTGTCTTTCTGAAAAAACAATCTCTACCATACCCCTGTAATTCCTTCCAATCACCTTAAAAGTATGTCCTGTCACTTGTGATTACCATCCTGTGAAAAAGCCTCTTATCTTCATATATACCTCCATCGGGTTGACTTTCATCCTACATTTCAAAGAGGAAAAACTCAAAGCTCGCTCAGCCAAGATATATTCTCCAATTTAGACAACATCCTGGTAAATGTCCTCTGCACTCTCTCAAGCTTTCAAAATGAGGTGACCAGAACTGAATGCTATACTCCAGGTGTGGTCCAAGCAGAATTTTATAGAGCTGTAACATTAACTAGTGGCTCTTTAACTCGTTCCCCTGACTAACAAAGGCCAACACACTTCAAATTACCACTAGTCACCGACTTCCAGGTAGAATGCACTTTATCTTCTACCACCCTTTGCCTTCTGTAAGCAATCCATTTCCAAATCTATGCTGTCATATTCCCTGGCTTTCTGAATGAGAACTATGGAGAACCTTGTCAGATGCTTTGCTAAAATCCATATAAATCATATACACTGCATTATCTTCATAAATGTGCTTTGTCACTTCCTCAAAGTCAATCAGGCTCATAAAGCAAGACCTGCCCCTCACAAAGCCATACTGACCATCCCTAGTCAGACTAATCCTTTCTCTAAGAATCCTCTTCAATAGTTTACCCTCCACTGATAGAAGACTCACTGGTCTATAATTCTCAGCTTTCTCCCTAACACCTTTCTTGAACAAAGGAATAACATCTGCTATCCTTCAATCTGTGGTACTTCTCCGGTGGCCAGTGAGGACACAAAGATTGTCACCAACAGTGTAGCAATCTCTTTCTTCACTTCTCATGGTAATCTGGGTGTATCCCATCTGCCCCCTGGGAATAATCAATTCTAATGATTTTTCAAAGGTTCCAACACTGCCTTTTTCTTAACCTCAGCATATTCCAGCGCATTAGCCTGTTCTATGCTGGCCGCACATTTGTCAAGGTCCTTCTCACTGAACACTGAAGTATTCATTAAGGATCTCCCATTACCACACTCTTGCCTGGATTAAATTCCATCTCCACTGCTCTGCCCAACTTTTCAGTTCACTGTCTATGACCCCACCAATTTCTGTGTCACTTATATATGCTACATTCTCAATTTCATTTGTATCTATTACATATAACAAATGTCCCAGTAGCAAAATCTGTAGTACACTGTTTATTACAGATTTCCAGTCAGAAAATAATCTATCTAGTACTGTTCTGTTTCCTATCACCTAAGCAAATTTGGATCGGTAGAGCCACCCCCCTCCATCTTTTACTAGCATCAAGATCTTCCTACTCTTCAATATTCTGATCTCAATCTGAACTTATTTTGCAGCCATATCTCGATCATGGTTACCAAATCATATTTACTCTGAAGTTCAAATGCCTTATGCTGCGTCGATTTAGATGAAGTCTTCAGTTGTACTCTGATGCTGTTTTGTAACCTCTTGGTGTCCTTTGAGTTGGGTTTAATCATACAATCACTCACTTTAATCTTGATTTTTATTCATTATAGACAATAGACAATAGGTGCAGAAGTAGACCATTCGGCCCTTCAAGCCTGCACCGCCATTTTGAGATCATGGCTGATCAACTACTATCAATACCCAGTTCCTGCCTTGTCCCCATATCCCTTGATTCCCCTATCCATAAGATACCTATGTAGCTCCTTCTTGAAAGCATCCAGAGAATTGGCCTCCACTACCTTCCGAGGCAGTGCATTCCAGACCCCCACAACTCTCTGGGAGAAGAAGTTCTTCCTTAACTCTGTCCAAAATGACCTACCCCTTATTCTCAAACCATGCCCTCTGCTACTGGACTGTCCCAGCATCTGGAACATATTTCCAGATCTGGAACATATCTTGTCCAATCCCTTAATAATCTTATATGTTTCAATCAGATCCCCTCTCAATTTCCTTAATTCCAGCGTATACAAACCCAGTCTCTCTAACCTCTCTGCGTAAGACAGTCCAGACATCCCAGGAATTAACCTCGTGAATCTACGCTGCACTTCCTCTACAGCCAGGATGTCCTTCCTTAACCCTGGAGACCAAAACTGTACACAATGGTGTGTACAATGGTGTACACCTGGTGTGGTCTCACCAGGGCTCTGTACAAATGCAAGAGGATTTCCTTGCTCTTGTACTCAATTCTCTTTGTAATAAAGGTCAACATTCCATTAGCCTTCTTCACTGCCTGCTGCGCTTGCTCATTCACCTTCAGTGACTGATGAACAAGGACTCTTAGATCTCTTTGTATTTCTCCCTTACCTAACTCTACACTGTTCAGATAATAATCTGTCTTCCTGTTCTTACTCCCAAAGTGGATAACCTCACACTTATTCACATTAAACGTCATCTGCCAAGTATCTGCCCACTCACCCAGCCTATCCAAGTCAACCTGAATTCTCCTAACATCCTCATCACGTGTCACACTGCCACCCAGCTTAGTATCATCAGCAAATTTGCTGATGTTATTTTCAATGCCTTCATCCAAATCGTTGACGTTAATTGTAAACAGCTGTGGTCCCAATACCGAGCCCTGTGGCACCCCACTAGTCACCACCTGCCATTCCAAGAAACACCCATTCACCGCTACCCTTTGCTTTCTATCTGCCAACCAGTTTTCTACCCATGTCAATGCCTTCCCCCCAATGCCCTGAGCTTTGATTTTACCCACCAACCTCCTATGTGGGACCTTATCAAATGCCTTCTGAAAATCGAGGTACACTACATCCACTGGATCTCCCCCATCTAACTTCCTGGTTACATCCTCGAAAAACTCCAACAGATTAGTCAAGCATGATTTACCCTTGGTAAATCCATGCTGGGTCGGCCCAATCCTAACACTGCTATCTAGATATGCCACTATTTCATCCTTAATAATGGACTCTAGCATCTTCCCCACCACCGATGTCAGGCTGACAGGTCGATAGTTCTCTGTTTTCTCCCTCCCTCCTTTCTTAAAAAGTGGGATAACATTAGCCATTCTCCAATCCTCAGAAACTGATCCTGAATCTAAGGAACATTGGAAAATGATTACCAATGGATCTGCAATTTCCAGGGCCGCCTCCTTTAGTACCCCAGGGTGCAGACCTTCTGGACCTGGGGATTTGTCAGCCTTCAGTTCCATCAGTCTTCTCATCACCGTTTCCTTCCAAATGTCAATCTGTTTCATTTCCTCTGTTACCCTATGTCCTTGGCTCATCCATACATCTGGGAGATTGCTTGTGTCTTCCTTAGTGAAAACAGATCTAAAGTACTCATTAAATTCTTCTGCCATTTCTCTGTTTCCCATAACAATTTCACCCAATTCATTCTTCACTTGCACCCAATATCCATGCCACTGTTTGGTGGCCTGTAGAGAACACCCATTTGGGTCCTTTTGCCCTTAATGTTCCTCAGTTCTATCCACACAGACTCTACTTCTCCTGACCCTATGTCCCCACTTGCAAAGGACTGAATCTCATTCCTCACCAACATGGCCACTTTTCTGTCCCTACGATAGCAAGTATACCCTTGTACATTCATTTCCCAGGTCTGATCTCCCTGCAGCCATGTCTCCGTTATCCCAACAACATCATAGTTACCCATTCGCACCTGGGCTTCAAGCTCATCCGTCTTATTTCTGACACTTCGTGCATTCAGATATAGAATTTTTAGCCCATTTCTCCTCTCTCTGTTTGAATCGCTGCCTATTGTGTTTAACCCAGCTCCCCGAACTCCCATCGGGCTATACGCCCCTAGTATTTTGTTATCCTTCCTAAATTTACTTATTCTTTCAACACATTTAACTCCATGTTCCGTCAGACCATCCCTCTGTACATGTGTCCTCCTTATCACTTGTTCCGCCTCACCTTTCTCTACTACACACTTAATATTCAGGAACCGTGTAGTCCCCACCTGTCCTTTATTCTTCCTCTCGCTATCCTCTCTCACATTCTGGATCCCCGCCCCCGCACATTTAGTTTAAACCCCATCCCCCAAGAAGCATCAGCAAACTTCAAGAATGTTAGTACCACTCCAGTTCAGGTGTAAACCGTCCCTTGGGAACAGATCCCACCTTCCCTGGAACAAAGCCCAATTATCTACAAACCTGAAGCCCTCCCTCCTGCACCATCCTCTCAGCCACGTATTAATCTTTATAATCCTTCTGTTCCTTGCCTTACTCGCACGTGGCACAGGTAGCAATCCTGAGATTGTTACACTGGAGATCCTGCTCTTCAGCTTCACACCTAACTCCCTTATGGAGGACCCCACATCCTATTTGTCCCTGTGTTCTTAGAGACTCACATTTCAGGAGTTTCTTGTTAATGGCATTCTACTTTTTGTCACATGTATCCTTTTTCAGAACGCCTAGGTTAATTTTCATATTAATGTCTTGTCTTTAACTTTGGACCTCCAAGAGGACCACAGCTTTTTCATGGTTTGGAGGCTAGTGTGTCTCAATGATCTAGAGAACTATTTCATCTGGAGTCAGGGCTTTATGCTTTAGCTCTTGGTCGAATCACCCACAAAACTGGTCAAAGGGTAGAGATCAGACTAAGATTGGTCCACCAGTCCTCCAGGTTCAGGGTTCAGCTCAGGACTAACAACGCTGACTGGTCAAACAAAATTGTTATGGAAAAAGCAATGAAGAATCCCTTTAAGTCTGAGAGGTTGACAGACAGAAATGGGGACCTTCATTGTTGCCCTAAATATCAGTGGCATAACGGGCAGTAAGTAAATGACTTTAACTTGGACTTCTTTTATTCAATCTCTACTGCTTTTGTGCTAATTAAAGTAAACTCTTTGCATTTCTCAGCCAGCTCACCTATGTAAACCACACTTCTTTATTTTTTAAAAATTATTATTATTTATCTTTCATTAGAGCATGATTTCCACAACCAGAGTTTTAGAATGACTATAGTTTCAAACATATAACCTTTCACAAACTCCAATGACATTGAGTTGCAGCATTTTTATGACTTCATTAAATGAGATTTTGATCATCCTATGGGACATAATTATGTCAGTCAATACCTGGCTCGATTTCTACTAATAGGATCATCCCTTGTGTATGGCCTTTTTCCTTGCCCCCACCCTCTAACAACATTACTGGCCCCGAACAGGGCCGAAAGTGACCTAAAATTTCTTAACTGTGTTGGCAGTACTGTAAATATAGCATCAGCCATTTTCTTATGGGCACTTCCAGTTAGCCCATAGTAGCTTACCTTCATCTCTGGTTCTAAAGAGACATTTCCAACTGAACCTGCCTGGGAATAGGTTCCCATTTTGAACTGTCATCCAGGCTGACAGTTACTTGGTTTGCCTCTGTCAGTTCTTGTCACATAGCTGTCTTTGAAAATGGCCAAATAAATTCATTCAGTCCAAGCAGCCATAACAGACGGATGTTTTACTAACAACATCCACATTCTGTGAAGGGATAAATAAAAGCTAGCAGATTTAATTCAGTTGTCTGATGCATTAAATTTTGAGCTGATTATATTATTGCTGCTTACATTTCTGGTGACAGAAAGCAGTTGTCTGGTGGAGGTAAGGATGTTGAAGAGGTCGTGGGAGTGCTTATGGAGCGTTGCTGGTAGGATGCTTTGAGCTGTTCTCTGAAAGCACTGCCAACCAGCGATACAGAAATTCTTCTGCTTCATTTCCTGGTGCCTTGTTGGCAATGGGGATTAGCCCCTCATTATTCCAAAGTTTGGGTACATGTAACAGACAACTTCTAACCTGGATTCCTGCAAAAATCCCCAGCAATGTTTCAGGTAATGAGAGAGCCACTTGAGCACATCTTTTGTTCATTAACTGATGTTCCTGATGGTAGTTCGCTCTGCCAAAAAACAACATGGCAGCTGTGCTCAAGTTCCTATCAAGGCTGATTATCTACACTGATACCCAGAGGTTAACCTGACACCATAGGTAAAGCCCTTCCCACCATTGAGCACATCCACAAGGAATGCCGATGCAGGCAGCATCCATCATCAAGGATCCCCATCACCCAAGCCATGCTCTCTTCTCACTGCTGCCACCAAGGAGGTACAGGAGCCATAGGTCCCATACCGCCAGGTTCAGGAACAGTTATTACCCCTCAATCATCAGGCTCTTGACCAGGGTGGGTAACTTCACTCATGCCAACACTCAACTGATTCCACAGCCTATGGACTCACTTTTAATTACTCTGAAACTCATGTTCTCAGCTTTATTTCTTTATTTATTGAATTTGCACTATTTGCTGTCTTTTGCACATTAGCTGCTTGTCAGTCTTTATTGTGTGCAGCTTTTCATTGATTCCATTGTGTTTCTTTGTATTTACTGTGAACGCCCAGAAAAATAATATCAGGATTGTAAATGGTGACATGTGCACTTTGATAATAAATTTACTTTGAACTTGGAACTCATGAGCTTAGTATTCTGATTGAAACAAAGGAAGCACAATAAAGAATGCAGGATATAAGAGTCATTTTTAAATAATCACATTTTGCAGCCCTTTCCCCTCCTCTTCTATTCCCTATTCTGGCCTCTTACCCCTTCTCACCTGTTTATCACCTCCCTTGGTGCCCCTCCTCCTTTACTTTCTCCTATAGTCCACTCTCTTTTCTTATCAGATTCCTTTCCCTCCAATCCTTTACCTTCTCCAGCCACCTGGCTTCCCCTGCTCCTTCTAGCTACCCTCCTCCCCCCTTTTTTATTCTGGCATCTTCCCCCTTCCTTTCCAGTCCTGAAGACGGGTCTTTGACTGTCTGTTCGTTTCCATAGATGCTGCCCATCCTGCTGAGTTCCTCCAGCACGTTGTGTGGGTTGCTTTGGATTTCTAGTGTCTGCAGAATTTCTTGTGTTTGTAATAATCATGTTTAATTAACAGAATTGTATTTGATGTACTGCCCAATGCTACAGGCTAGAAGCAAGAAACTGAGAGGGCATTGGTATTGATTGAAAATTCGGCCAATCCAATCCAAATGGATGCTGTCACTATAACCTCGGGCAAAACCTGGTGCTTGGCTGCCGGGCTCACTTTACCCATCGGAAAGGAGATGGAGGTGTCTTTACTCGCAGTGACATCCCAGTTGGCTTCTCTGATTATCCCATTGCACTGGATACCTTACTGATACTGTTCCAGCCTCCAAAGTGCCTACAGCAAAAACGATATGCACCATGGTGAACAAGATAGCTACAGGCAAAGCTCAATAAACATTCTCACTTATGAAAGCCAGGCGCCTCAGACAGTGCTGGTCAGGAAGGTTCCGACTGGTGAAACTCCTTCATTTCCTCTGTCCCCAGGGCATCCACATGCTGGTGCAGCCAAACCAGATCACAGGCAATTAAATTACCTCAGTTATCAATTTCCTTGACTCAGAACAGGCCAAAAAAAAGCTGCAAGTAAATGCTTTTAAAAAAAGGCACACTTGCTGGAGATCTGGGGCAGTGGACCACTTGACTTGCTCATCTGTTTTTGAAGTTAATCTGTGTATGGCCTGCCATCTCAATTTTAAGATGTGTTTTCCCATCCTGTTTTATGTCATCACAGACAAAAAATACTGTAGATTGCTGCTTACTGCTGGAGGTTCTTCACCACACTGAAGGCAGAGAACCACAAATGCATCTGCACAATTTCACAACCTGTTTTACAGCATTGTCTTGTGACGACTGCCTTGTGCAGAAAATGTGTGATCTTCTCTCGGTAAATGGGAAGTTAGAAAAGCAGACGTAGATTGTATTTGCCAGCTTCTCCGCAAAAGGACAGTTTTAGCCTGAACTGAATACAAGGCGCCTAAATTATGTTGCATTAATAATCTCCAATAGCGATAATGGCCTCTCAGTGGGTGGAAAGAGGTCAGCACTGATGTGAAGCATTCTTTCTTCCTTTCTTGGTGATTTCCGCCTCTCGATTTAAAAAATAGATATATCGAATGAAGCACCACAATAATGAGCCAGAATGAAGAACTGGCCTTTTCGGATTTAAAGCTCATTGCAGATTCCCTGCTTTTCCGGTATGTGATAGGAGACCTACCCTGGCTTCCACCTATCTGCATTGTAAATAGGGGGATTTAAAAAAATCAGCCATGGTGGGCCAAATGGCTTAATTCTGCTCCTATGTCTGAGGGGGTTGATATTACAAAAGGACCATCATGAAGGGTTATTTGCTATTGCATTCCATTGCCTCACTCTGTTACGTTAAAAAGGTCTTTGTGTTACAGCAATGCAGATTCGATGCAGAGCCTGCTTGAGTTTGGATGTTCATTTTGAGTTCACAGTTATTTCCTTTGTCCAATGCATTATATCATAAGTGCCTATGTTTTATGTTCATTCCCACATTTCATCATTCACTTGCCTTCCATCAGTGAAAATAATGCCATCCTCTTTAAAATAAGTGACAGAATCAAATTTATTTTATTTCCTTTATTTTTGTAAGATTAAATTTTACAGCAGTATATCCTTGAAAACATAAGAAAGAATTATAAATTTTAAATTAAAAGGAACATAAAATAAATTGTTTTACTTTGAAAGTCACAGAAGAAGCCCATATATATCAAGTATTGCAGACATATAAAATCAGATGCTAGTCACAATGGCTGGAGTTCATTTAATATTCTCCTGTAAAAGCAATTTATCTTTCTTCTTGTACATTCTAAAATTATAGACCTGCACATTCTGGTCAAAAAGAGGTGCATTAAAGCAGCACCTCCAAGGATGGTGGTGTGAGGTGGGAACACACCAGGGTTAGTACAAGGACATCTAGCATAAATTTCTATTTAATAGCACAGTCAAGTCCACAATTGGATATTCAATATGTACATTGGTAGAGTTCAAAAGTGTGGACAAAATTGGCCTACAGTCTTCCTGACTGTTGGAAGTGAAAGAAATATCTTTTAGGTTGCTGGCAGCTTCTGTGACAATGCAGCTTATAGAGATGTGGAGGACCAAGAACACTGAAACTACATGATGCATAATCACAGGACCCAGGCAAATTTGACAATCTTTCTTAAAAATTAATTATTACTTGGATGAGTTTGCTCATAGACATTTTCTGTGTTTGCTTTGCACCCCACCCCATCTCTACAACTTATAACATGCTCACTTTTTCCACATTTCCAGTTCTGATGAAGATCTCAACACAAAATGTTGTGACTGTTCCTCTTCCCGTGGATGCTGCCTGACCTGTTGAATGTTTTCATATTTTTATTTGTATCTCTGGAGAATTCTATAGTTTTGTTGCTCCTGAGATAAACTATAACAAAATGCTTGTTTTTTCTCTACACATAATATTTGACAGGTTGCATACCTGCACCAACAACCCTGATATCTTCTAGTGCCAAGAAGACTGGCAAAACACTAAGAACGTCCCCATAATAAGAGCGGGAAATGTTATCTTTTTCAAATCCCTTTCAGGGTTTCTTTGCACTTAACACTTTTCCTTTGGGCTCAACTAACGGGCAGACAGAACATTGTTCTCCAATGGGAATTGCCCAAGATACCATTTGTACTTGGTAAAGTCTGCTATATTACCCTTTTCCATATTTATCACTCTTTCATGTTTAAAGCAATGGGCTAAAAAAAAGCCACAGATATCTTAAAAGTAAAAGTGACATTTCTCTATAAAAATACAAAAATACTTAAAAGTAATAAACCTATGTAACTAAAAAAACGTTTAATGCAATCCAAGGTTTTTGTTTGACCCATTAAGTTCTTCATCCACTCCACTTAAAGTATCTCTCAGCCTGTCATCACAAAGTCATCATCTAAATACAAATGATATTTTCCCATCTAGATCCTCCCTTCAAGTTTTAACTTGTGTCGAATTACACAAGGGTTCATTTTGAATACTGACACAGTGCCTCCGGGACTCTGTGCACTGAATCTGAATTTGTCATTTATCAATTGGAATTTCTTTCTTCTGCTTCCCTTGAACATGAAGGGAATAAAGGGATTGGAAAACTGAGAGGTTAGGATGTTCAAGCTACAGGATTAGCTAGGATCTTATGGAATGGTGTGAGTAGGTTCCAGGGACCACATGGGCTATTCCTGCTGGGCTTTTGCCTGGATTGGATTTACCATATTCTATAGGTCTCTTTTCTATATTTCTTCCTGTGTTTTATACATCAAAAATAACATTATCTGGAATATCATCCACCAAGTAATTCTCTATATTTAGAGATATAATTCATGAGTTAACTGTAATTATATGTAATCTATGTGGTTTTCTGTAGGTCTTGTAGCTTTAGTTTTGTCTGTTGAGTTTGTAGTTCCTTTCCGGGGAACGTGCTAAGATGGTAGCGCGATATTGATACGCAGCAGCCTCTCCGGACTCTGGATTGGGGATTACCAAACGTTATGTGGTTTTTCTTGAGTGGTCTGTTTTGTGTTTTTTTTTGTGTTATCATTCCGGAGAACGTTGCCTCATTTTTTAACTGCATTGTATTTGTGGTTTATAAATGACAATAAGTTGAATCTGAATCTGAATAAGCTGAACAAGTCCAGTTATGACATATTGTTTTTCAATTGCTCACCCAACCTAGTACTCCAATTATCTAAAGATATTTTATTGCCCGACACTCTAGATTTAGGGCAACAGGGACAAGAATTTCAAAACATGAGAAGGACTGAAAAAAATATTTGCAAAAACGTGGCATACACTTCAATTCTAGGAAGGGAAACATGCAAGAAGAAGAACACTTAATACTGGCAATAATAAAATAAACTCAATTAAACGACAGAAGTCCAAGAATCAAGAGTGAAGCTGAACTTTCAAGTCTATTCTGACAATCTGTAAAGTTGTGTTTATACACCTCGCATATGGTAAGAGGTGCTAATGCCAATTTAAAAATAAACATAATAAGAAAACTGGATAGTTTCAGATTTCTTGTTTGTTTTAATGTTCCTTTAGGTTTGGCACTTGTGTGAACTTTTCACTAGCACACATTATTTTGCTGCTATTTGTGACATGATTTCTCCAGCAAAAATGGCATGTTATTAAAATAATTCTATACATCATATTACACTTGCATCTGCTTCATTTTTGGGATCTCTAATGATTGTTTCAATTGGTGTCCATAGACTATTTTGCTGAGGAGTTTTCTGCGGCTTCCTTGGATTCCAGTAAAAATATGCAGCAAGAATCATAAGAGCCACGAAGATTATAAATGGGTAAACAAATAGGAAGTAGAAGAATGACGGTGACGCACAGGCCTTTGAGTGGAGAGTAGGAGCTAGAAATAAAAGAACACAAAATTAGAAATTACATTCTTTAAAACAATAAACCATATAACTTAAAATACTTCCCTTTTACGTTTGTAGTTCCTGTATATTTTTATAAGACACATTTTCTACTTAGGATCAAAATTAGTCATCCAGTATTTGGATATTGTACCACTTTCAAAGATTCAAAAACTTTATTGTCATTCTAACCGTACATCAGCTCTGCAGGGCAGAATGAGACAACGTTTCCCAGGGGCAGTGCAATCATAACATAACAAACGCAGCATTAAGTAAAAACCGTAACAATAAATAGTAAAACACAACAGCCACATGTCGGTTAAAATCAAGTTATAAGTGTCCAGTGCAAGTTAAAAGTGTCCAAAGCAGAGTCAGGTAGAGCAGTTATTTAGCATTCTGACTGCCTGTGGGAGGAAGCTGTTTAGTAGCCTTGTGGTTTTAGTTTTGATGCTCCTGTAACGTTTGCCTGATGGCAGAAGAACAAACAATTATGGAGAGGGTGTGAGGGGTCTTTAATGATGTACCGTGTCTTCTGGAGGCATCGACTCTGAAAGAGGTCTTGGACAGAAGGTAGGGAGACCCCAATAATCCTCTGCTCCCCTATCCACCCTCTGCAAGGCTTTTTTCTCGGCAGCACTGCAGCTGGAGTACCAGGTTGTGATGCAAAAGGTCAGCACACTCTCAACCACGCCTCTGTAGAATGTAGTCAAGATGTTAGTGGGGAGTGATGCTTGTTTAAGTTTCCTCGGAATCCTCGTTTCACAATCCCAGTGGTGTTCCTGGACGAGGTGAGATTCTCCGAGATCTGCACCCGAAGGAACTTGATGTTTTCCACTCTCTCCACTGTGGAGTCGCTGATGCTGAGGGGTGTGTGCTCAGGCTGAGATCGTCTGAAATCGATGATCATCTCCTTGGTTTTGGTGACATTAAGCATCAAGTTGTTGTCACTGCACCAGCTCTCTAGGTGTTTGATCTCCTCCCTATACATTGTTTCATCATTTTTGCTGATGAGCCCCACCACTGTGGTATCATCTGCAGATTTAATGATCAGGTTCCCCTTGAATCTGGCTGCACAGTCATGTGTTAGCAGTGTAAACAGCAATGGCCTTGAGGGGATCCTGTGCTCAGTGTGATGGAGTCAGAGATGTTCCTGCCAGCACGGACTGACTGTGGTTTTAACAGTATAGCCCCACACCAGTTTTGAATTGTGCACCTTTCTGAAGGCATTGCGGATAATAGAAAAGACTTCACATGAGTTTATGCACCCAAGAACCTCTCCACTAGTCCCTTTCTTACAGCTTGCTAATTTTGGGGCAGAGATGTCAGGGTCGAAAGTGGCTTGAGGATTAAGAGATAGAGCAGACTTCCACTGCCACTTCCAGTGAAATCCTGGCTCAGTACAAATTGTCTAGGCCATTTGCAGACACGCTCATTACTGTGTAGTAAATTCTAAATATGCAAAAAGTGCCAAGTGGTATTTGACAATTGTTTCAGCAATAAATAAATAGACAAAGAATTGAGAGCAGCAATTAATAAGTTAATATGCCATTGAAATATAATTGGAGCAGAATATATAAAAGAAAAAGGTATATCAAACTGTGGGTAAATGCAGACAGTCAATATAATCTTTGAATTGACGGATTGAAGAGAGGAAAGTCACACAAGCACAGCAGTGGTTCAGAGAAGCTGACTGTATGAGGGAGAGAGAAGGGGAGAGATGGGGGAGAGAGGGGAGGGGGATTGGGGGAGAGAGGGAGAGGGGGAGGGGGAGAGGGAGAGGGAGAGACTGACTGTGTGTGTAAGGCATCCCATCAGATGGAGGCAGAGGAAGAAAGAGGATTAGAAAGCAACGGTTGGCCAAGAGAACTGGCCCTCTGTGTCCTTGTCAAAAGTGTGCACACGTGCCCCTGAAAATTTTATCCACAATTCCACTTAGACCCTCAACAGCCTTAAACTTTGACAGACACTGATCACGTAATAGAAGCTTCCCCCTGAACTTGAGGCGAGCAGTACAAAATGATCAGAATGTTTTCAGGAGTTGAAGTTATCTAACCTCTTTTGGGATTTCTGTTCTGCCAGCTCACCCCCGCATTCCTTTCATCACCCATCTGCTCATCCATCAATCACTTGAACTAATTTCCCCCAATTCAATAACTGGAAATTCCAATCCCCACTCACTGACCGTCTGACTCTGATAGTCAATGCAATCAAATGCCGAGCCTTCACAGGCCTCAACTGTGCCCAATGCCAGGAGATGACCTATTACCCACCCCCACCTTCATTCTAATGCCGAACTGTGCCTTCACATCTGGTCTTTGTGTCCACAAACCCACTAGTCCCATCCTGGGCCTTCTGGAATTGTTTTGCACGGAGATAGAGGGTAAAGAAAAGACATTTCCAACTGCAAGGTGGATTCAATAGCTCTGATAACTTTGGCTTACACAACACATGGGAGTACCTTCACCAGAAGGGCTGCACCAACTTCTCAAGGGAGGTTCGGACAGGACAATAAATATTGACCTAGCCGGTAACATCCTGAACAAAAAAAAGTCACCTAAGCAACATTGGTGAATCACTGGTGCCATAATGTCCAGACAGCCAAATACTATTCTCAAGAGTAAGTGACCCAATGTGTTTCCCAGCAGCAAGGGTTGGTGGTGGTGTAGATAGTGTAGAGGATTGTCGAAGATTGCAGAGAGACATTGATAGGATGCAGAAGTGGGCTGAGAAGTGGCAGACGGAGTTCAACCCAGAGAAGTGTGAGGTGGTACACTTTGGAAGGACAAACTCCAAGGCAGAGTACAAAGTAAATAGCAGGATACTTGGTAGTGTGGAGGAGCACAGAGATCTGGGGGTACATGTCCACAGATCCCTGAAAGCTGCCTCACTGGTAGATAGGGTAGTTAAGAAAGCTTATGGGGTGTTAACTTTCATAAGTCGAGGGATAGAGTTTAAGAGACGTGATGTAATGATGCAGCTCTATAAAACTCTAGTTAGGCCACATGGAGTACTGTGTCCAGTTCTGGTCGCCTCACTATAGGAAGGATGTGGAAGCATTGGAAAGGGTATAGAGGAGATTTACCAGGATGCTGCCTGGTTTAGAGAGTATGGATTATGATCAGAGATTAAGGGAGATAGGGCTTTACTCTTTGGAGAGAAGGAGGATGAGAGGAGACATGATAGAGGTGTACAAGATATTAAGAGGAATAGACAGAGTGGACAGCCAGCGCCTCTTCCCCAGGGCACCACTGCTGAGTACAAGATGATATGGCTTTAAGGTAAGGGGAGGGAAGTTCAAGGGGGATATTAGAGGAAGGTTTTTCACTCAGAGAGTGGTTGGTGCATGGAATGCACTGCCTGAGTCAGTGGTGGAGGCAGATACACTAGTGAAATTTAAGAGACTACTAGACAAGGTATATGGAGGAATTTAAGGTGGGGGGTTATATGGGAGGCAGGGTTTGAGGGTCGGCACAACATTGTGGGCCGAAGGGTCTGTAATGTGCTGTACTTTTCTATGTTCTATAAAGCTATGGTGGGATCAGATTCAAAGAATGTCTCTCAGAATAACAAGTCAGGTGAACTCAGCTGTTTTACTTCAAGGACTCAATATGACAGGTAAGCCAGATTTCCCTAGGCAGCTACCAGAGAAGCAGTTTATATTTGTTTTACAAACCCCTTGCAAATTCCTTTAATGTGGATCTTGCCCCACTCACAGGTAAGCCTGCTCCTTCCCGAAGCGTAAAACTACAAGGTCAGTTGGGTACAGTTCTTCAGAAGACTCAAAGTGGTAGAACACCACAAGATCACTGACTCATCAGCAGGCAAGTTTCCACTTCATCTAACTAACCATATTGCAAAACCAAGCTGCATTACTCAGAGATCATCTAAAGGCTAACAGAAAGCTTCACACCTTTCCACTCAGCTGTAGTGTACAATAGAAATACTCTTCATATACTGCTATCCCAACAAATGACCACATTTGTAATGCTAATGATCCCATTCTATCGTACTAAATAGAGCAGGCTCAGTGAGATGTTTAAAGCAAAAGGAAACTACTGAATAATGAAGCATTAGATGGAATAAAGAGCTCTCTGAATGATTATGTGCATTTCAAAGGGAATTATGTAAGAAGCAATTACATTACATGTCAAAAGCCTGTGAGAACACCAGGTCTTGTTTCATGTGTCTGGAGCCCCAAGGCTTTATCAATGTTGACAGTACTTCAATATTGGTACATGGTAACTGATATTGGCACCAGCATCTGTCATACAACTGGCCCTGACACAGCTAGTAAACAAGCTTTCCTGCAGCATTCAACACTATTGTCCCACCGACCTTGGAGAACAAACTCCTACTTCTTGGTCTAAATACACCACTGTGCAACTGAGTTTTGGACTGCCTAATGAACAGAGCTCACGTGGTCAGGATGCACAACCACTCCTTCCTTCCCATCATCCACAATACAGATGCCCCCCAGGGGCATTGCTGTACATTCTGCTTCCATATCACTGCACAGCCCAATGCCTGAGCAATCACATCACCAAGTTCACTGCTGACACGCCAGTGCAGAGGCTCATCACCAACAACAAGACAGCCCAGAGCAGAGGCTGAAGAGCTCAGGGCCCAGTGCTAGTCAAATAGCCTCTTCCTTAATGTCAACAAGACTAAGGAGTTGGTTATCAGTTTCAGGAGAGCTCTCGCACCCCTTTACATCGGTGACACAGCGCCAGAAACTGCAAGCAGTTTCCAACTCCTGAGAGTGTACATCTCACACAACCTCTCATTGTCCCAGAGCATGAAAACTCACCGGAAAACTCTACTTTCTCAAGAGGCCGAAGGGAGCTGGACTGTGCACGTCTTTACTCACGCCATGCGACAGTAAGAGCATGCTGACAAGCTGCCTCACTACTCGGTACTGCAGCAGACAGGAAGGCTCCACGACAGCCACCAGCATACTCACAATCAAGGACAGGTATACAGAAAGGTGCCAGAAGAGGGCCAGTAACATCAGGAAGGATCCCACTCACCCTGCTCGTGGACTCTTTGTCCAACTCCCATCAGAGAGGAGTCTAAGTAACATCCACACCAGGACCAACAGGCTCAAAAAGTTACTTTCCTAAAGCAGCAAGACTGATCAACACTTGCACCCACTAACTCCACCATCACATTCCTATTTCCTGTCAGTCACTTTTCATACAGTCTAGCGTCACTTTACAGGCATACGTACAGTCTATGTGTATAAGCTATCTTTTGTATCTATATTTATTGTATTTTTATCACTAATTTCTATTGCAACACCAACAAATTACACCAGCAAAATACAACCAGTTGCTGATTACATTTTGACTGCTTAACCCAGCCACCCCCTCATCGCCATCCCCCTCCACCCCTAATCCTCATCCCCAACCCCCTCTCCACCCCTCTTCTCTCTTCCTCCCCCATCCCTCTCCCCTCCACCAACTGCATCATTTACTCTTGCTGATGATAGTTTCAGGTAAGAAATGTCCAAAAATCTCTGAAGCCAGTGAGTACTTGAAATATCATGAGGCAGTTTCCAACGCTGGACGACAATCTTCTTAACTGCAGTCAGGCCTGCCAGCCAGACTTTGCGTGTTTTTTCCATAAGGGAAAGGTGTGAGTCATCACTTAGAAGATGTACAGCAGGGTCCATTGGTAATTGTATCCCCACAAACCAAAAAACCCCTGGACATTCCCAAATAACATGTATAAAAGAGCCAATGGTTCCGTGGGGGGCAAAATGAGCAATATGGGTCAGGAACCAGTCCCATTTGATGTCTAATTCTCGGTGTAAGATATGCCCTATGACAAAATTTCAAGTGTATATACCAATGATTTGGGTTTTTCGAAGCACTGGCAGCGTTATCCCAAATCGCATCCCAGTCTAAGTCTTGTCCCAATTCAGATATGTCCCTATCCCAGGCTTTCATTTCTGATGTGGACATATATTTCTGGGAGTTTAATTTATCATAGATATATTACACTATCTGTCATGGAACACTCTGTATCCAACTTAAAATGGGATGGTCCTTTAAATCTGCCCCCCAGGGAACCCCGTAGGCTTTACAAGCTGATCTTACTCTAAAGTAGAAGAGAAGAGAGTGTTTATCAATATTATATCGAGATACCAGTTCTTGAAAGCTAAGGATAGTACTTGCCCCATTAATATCTTGAAGAGTAGTAATACCTTTATCCTACCAAGTTCTGTTAGTGAATGGTTTCCCCCAGATAGAAAATAATTATTATTCCATAATGGAGATGATTTGCATCGTATGCTTTTAAATTTTAGGAATGTTTCTGCTGCTCTAAAGACTTGTAGCATATGGGTTAAAATTGGACCGTAATACAAATCACAATTTTTAGTAGACGTACCTATAAGGAGAAAGTCCTTCAGCCTTATTGGTGCTATTCACTCTTGTTCTATATTTTTCCATGATGAAACTTTATCTTCCTCCATCCGTTAGCTAAGATTTTTAAATATGAATGCCCAGTGATACAATTTAAAATTTGGACAGGCCAATCCTCCATCCAACTTTTTGAATTGTAGAGCTGACCACTATATTTTACCACTTTACAGTTTACCGTTCCAAACACAGCATCGTAGTGAGGAGTCCAGTTTTTGCCAATGTCCTGCTGGAGGCGCAAGTGGGATCATTGAGCTGATAAAATTAATGCGGGGTAAGATGTTCATTTTAATGACCGATATACGGGCTGGGACTGATGCTGGCAGGTGTCTCCATCTATTAATATCTTCTTCTATTTTTTTCAAAATTAAAGAGTAATTTGTTTTAGCCGCAGATGATATGGAAGTATTAACTTTAATACCCAAGTAGAGGACCTCATTTGTAACATTAATCTGGGAAGGGAGAGACACCTGACTTTTATCTGTATAAATCAACATCAGTGCTGATTCTGACAAATTAACTTTGTATCCTGAAAGAAATCCAAATTCCTCCAGTGTTTTTAAAACATAGGGGAGAGTTTGTTGAACATTTGCCATATTAACTAGTGCGTCGTTCACATAAAGTGATATTGAGTGTGATGTTGTACCTATTGTAATAGGGGAGATCTGAGGAGAGTTTCTAATTAAATGTGCAAGCAGTTCAATGGATATAGTAAAAATTAAAGGAGACAGAGGGTCCCCTTGTCACGTGCCTCATCCTATGTCAAATAACTCTGAGAAACCTCCTCTCATGCATACCTGGGCTTAGGGATTAGCATACAGTTTTGAATCATATTCATAATTCTATTGCCAAACTTAAATTCTTTTTGAACTCTCCAAAGATATGGCCATTCAAGGCAATCAAACGCTTTTTCAGTATCTAGAAATAGCAGGCCACAGGAGGGTGGGATTTTATGTGTTGCACTCAGTATGTGTAAGAGCCGGTGAATATTATCAGATGCGAGATGTCCCCTGATAAAACCCGTTTGATCTGGTTAATTATTTTCCCAGCTATTGTCTCGAGTCTTCTGGCTAAGACTTTGGAAAATATCTTGAGGTCAGCATTTATCAAGGAGATTGGACCGTGACTGGCACACTCCAACGGGTCCTTACTGGGCTTAGGTATAACTGTGAGCAGGGCTGTGTTTAAAGCGCCATTTCCAATAGCATAATTTAACGCTTCTATCCATACTGGTCCAAGAATATCCCAAAGTGCTAGGTAAAGTTCCACAGGTATGCCATCTATACCTGGTGTACGGCCCTTATTTGTTGCTTTGACTGCTTTGAGTAGCTCATCCAGTGTAATAGGAGAGTCTAGAGATTTTGTGTCCTCTAATGACAATGTAGGGAGTTCTAAACCACTAAAAAAAACCAGAGAAGTCATTCTCAGAAAGAACTGAGTCACTTGTACACAGTTCCTTAAAGTAATTCTTGAATGTCTCATTTATTTCCTCTGTTGAAGATACCACTCCATGTTTAGCACATCTAATCGCTGGTATAGACCTTTCAGCTTCCTGTTGTTTGAGCGTTAGTGCCAAAAAATGGCACGGTCTGCTGCCTTCTGCATAATACTTATGTTTGCTTATATGGATCATATATTCTGCCCTGCTTCTTAGTAAGTCATCTAATTCTGCTTGTTTTGTTCTGAGCTCGTTTTCTTTTGTTATGGTGTATCTCCTTTTGAGATCATTCTCCAAAACCTTACATTGTTCTTCTAGGGTGGAAATCTTTTGAAGCCGGCTTTTATGTAGATGGGCACTGAACCATATTGCATTATTTTGTAAGAAACCCTTGATAGAGGCCCAAACCACTGTCACATCCGAGACACTATTTTATTTAAATTTATAAATTCCATCAGTTTTGTTCTCAGTTGTGTTAGAAATTCGTCGTTTTTTTAGAAGGGTGGAGTTAAACCTCCACCTAGTAGCCTTATTTTTGATTTTGCCATAATTAAATGTAGATATGACTGGGTTGTGATCAGATAGATTCTATTGAGTGTACCTAAGGCAGCAAACGAGAGGTTATGAGAATGTAATCTATCCGAGGGAAAGTTTTATGTCTTGTGGAGAAGAAGTTATAGTCTTTAGCAGATGGATTATGCACCCTCCACACATCAGTTAAATTTACTGTAACTCCATTAGAAAGAGGTTAAGTGCTTTGGAAGCAGATTCTTGAAAGCTTGTTATAGTTGAGGAAGATTTATCAAGGTTATTGTTTACCAAAGCATTCATGTCCGAACCAACATATAGTTGGTAGTCACTTAACTTCAGTAATTGTGAGGAAATTGAGGGAAAAAATTCAGCCTTGAATATAGTTGGGGCATATAGGCTAATAAATGCAACTTTTTTACCCTGAGTGGATGTAGAGCAAAAAGCTAGACGTCCTTCATTGTCGGAGCCAGTCCTTTCAATTGATACATTAACACTACGTTTTATTAATATCATAACTCCTTTCGTATAAGTACCATCAGCTGATGCCACAACAGGTTTATAAAAGTGGTTTTGAACCCTGGGAATGTCATTAGGTTTAAGATGTGCTTCCTGTAACAGCGCGATATCTATTTTCTTACTGCGTAAGAAATCTAGAACCTTTGAACACTTGTAGGGAGAGCTTAGTCCTCTAACATTAAATGAACCAATAGTAGGATTTTCTCATTTATCTGTGTTGTTCACCTTCCCCTGGATCTGTTATTGTAAGTTGGTGGTGGAGCCCTTGAGTTACCCCCTTCCCACCCCCCTTTCCATCACCCCTCCCATTCAACCCTTTACTTTGTAACATCTGTGAGTGTCACTTAGCAATGTCAGACACTGAATATTAACCGCCCCCCTCAAGCACCAACACATCAGAAAAATAAATCGGTTCTCATAGACAATCATATCAAAGAGACAAGAAAAAAAACCCATTAACCCATATAATTAAAACCATTCCTGCCTCAAATATAGCATTGTGGCGACCCATTTCCTGGCACATCCGAACCGGCTCACAATTAGATAGCCTACGGGGGTTTGCGAGCACAGAGCTTTGGAGCCTCTGTGCCACGGGGGACAGGTCGAGAGAGGCTTAAAAGTGAGGCTGAGGATTTCGAATAAAGTTTTTCCTTCGACTGCAGTTACCGACTCCGTGTCGTAATTTTAGCGCTGCGTGTAGCACACCGCTACAGCATAACACATAATCAGGACCCCAACAGCTCTCTGCAGGAGACTGCTGCTTTAATAGACCATCGCTTAGTGATGACGCTAGGGACGTCTTATCTGGCATCTAAGAGTGTAAACAAGTCTCCTGGAGACATAACCCAAAATGAACAAGTACAACTAAAGTTATTCAGAACAAACTGCTGTTTTTCAGCTTCCTTCTTGATGAAGTATGACATTTGGGTGTGTTGAATATCACCTTAGAAAGTAAAAGATAAAAAATATATTCTAGATGGACTTATATCACATTACTATGTTATCCTTGTACTAACAAGTTAACTGAGCCATTGCTTTAAAACTCTGACCTGCAATACTCAGAAACAAACTGACCCTATAATTATCTGAATACAAAAGAGCATTGAATGACTTTCCAATAAAAGAATAACCAGAAAACTCTACACCTAGGGTGCTAACTTGCCCGTGCCTGTTAGATTGCGCATACAGGCTGGTCCAAGCTCTTAATGCAGTTCCGTCTCCTCCTGAGGGGACTGTGGACTTTGCCCAGGGTCTTCTTCCTTATCGCCTAGCACCGATGATTTCAGGGCTTCTTTTGCTTCCTCTGCCGAGTTAAACGACATCTTCATTCCCTTGATATTCACTCTCAAAATCGCTGGATATAAGAGGAACAAGTCGATCCCCTTCTGCCGAAGCTTATCGCAAACTCCTCGTATCCCTGCCGTTCCTGCATCATTCCGGGGCTGTAGTTGGCGAAGAACTGCAGCTGGGTGCCATCAGGGAGAGTAGGTTTGGCTTTCCTCGTGCCCTCCAGGATAGCCTGCCGGTCAGTGTACCGTAGAAGCATAAAAACCATGGTCTTGAGGTGTTGTTGGAAAAGATCCTATGTGCTCTATGGATCTCCAATGGAGTGCTGTGGGAGTTCTTGAGTGCTGGAATCCAATTAGGGAGCATCTCCTGGAGGTAGCCTCTCGGATCGTTGTCCTCAGCGCCTGTCGGTAGGTTGACCAGCCGCACATTGTTTCTCCTGGATCTATCCTCCAAGTTGTTTAACTTCTTCTGTATCTTAGTCACCTCTGCGAGACAGGAGCTAATACCTTTCTCATTCTTGTGTAAGCTAACCTGAATGTTGGCTAAATTTTTTAGCACGAATGTCCTCCTTTAACGACCGGAGAATGTTGCCATTCTCTGTCATATGCTTCTGTATGGGGTCGAGAGCCTTTTCCAGCGACTCCTTTAGCACGTGGGCTCCCGTTTCTTGCAGCGATTCCATCTCCGTTGTCATTGTTTGCAAAATTAGCATAGCTATTTCCTCGGATGAATTGCTAGCTTGGTGTCGTCTGCTGGTATCTTGTTTCTTGGATGAATTTGGATCTTTTATTGAGGTCATGTCTTTACTTAGATCTTTCTACAACTCAAACTTGGAATAAGATCGTCTATGAGCCCTAAAGAACGTGAAAAGGAGGGTAATATGTCCACACTCAGCGCTGTGCTGCCATCTTGCCTCATGCCTCACCGGAAGTCCTATTTATTGTATTTTTAATTATTATTGTGTTCCTCATCTTTTGTGTGTGTGTTTTTTTTGTGCCACACAGGGTCCAGAGTAACAATTATTTCATTCTCCTTTAACACATGTACAGGAAATTACATTAACCAATCTTGGATCTTGAACATAGCTACCTCACTAATAAAAGTTAATCTAGTATTTGATGTATTTTCAGTCTGTAAATAAATTAGAAAAGATGATTAAAAAGAAAACTAGAATAATTGCAAGAGATTTCAGCTACCTGAAATTAATTGTTAGAAGCACTGGCCAAAGAGCTCGGCAGGGGAAATCAAGTTCCTACAATAGTTATAGGGCTCCTTTTCACCAGAAGACCAACACTCTTCCAACTCGTGCAATCACCCCACTAGTAACTTTATATCTTTGCTATCACAGACCTTCCTTTATATGCTTTCCTCTGTCTTCATCCTAAAGCCTTGTTTTCTAACCCTCTCCTGATGTGATGAAAGGTCTTGACTGGAATATTGATTCTATTTTCATTTCTACACAGATGTCCCTTGTCTTGATGAATATTATCAGTATTTAAAAAAAATTTTTAATGTAAGAATTCTGAATGATTCACTCTTGGATCACGCCATACAGAATGAGGAGAAAACAGAAGTAAAAGTAAGTAAACATTTCAGCAATAGCAACACACACAAAATGGCAGCATCTACAGAAAAAAGTACAGTCGACGTTTCGGGCAAAAAGCCCTTCGGCAGGACTGGAGAGGAAAAGCGGAGGAGTAGATTAAAAAAGGTGGGGGGTGTGGGGGAAAAAGAGAAACAGCAGGTAATCTCTCCCCCGTCAGGTTTCACCCTATCATGCTGTGTTTCTCTCTCCCCTACCCCCATTTTTTAAAACCTTAACTTGAATTTCCAGCATTTGCAGATTTTCTCTTGTTTGTGATTTAAGCAATAGTGACATTATAAGCTCTTTAAGATAATTATGGAGGACATAGGCAAGATAAAGACTGGAGAATACACAATGCCGAGGGGATAAGAATAGAACCAAGTCGTAAACATGTAAAATATTATTAGCAAAGAACAAGATAGCACAACAATGGGGAGTATTTAAATTAGTCCAGGAAAATATACACTGCTTGGAAAAAAACAAGAAGAAACTACATTTTAATGAAGCACCACTGATGAACAAAGATGCAAGAGGAAATAAATTAGCAGATGGAAAGAGTCAAATTATATACATGAGCAGCAGGGGAGGGCATGACAAAACATCAGGAGAGAATTTTTAAAAAATCAATTAGGATGACAAAACAACAGCAGGGATTAAATTGTCAACAGATAAAAATTCTAACAATGGAAGGTTCTCCAACATCAATAAATAAAGTTGCAATACCAATAAGACCTTTTCTTCAACAAACACAAAATGCTGGTGGAACACAGCAGGCCAGGCAGCATCTATAAGGAGAAGCACTGTCGACGTTTCAGGCCAAGTCCTGGGTCTCGGCCCGAAACGTCAACCAGAGACATGATTATGCAAATATAACCATTAGTTTAAAAAAGAGGACCTAAGTGCTAGCTCGACTAATGTGATATTTGAAAAGGGAAGTAGAGAATGTCCCGGCAACAATAGTCCTATTAGTTTAATTTCAGTGATAGGCAAAGTCATGGAATCTCTTTGGAAGAACATTGAGGTGAAAGAACGATGATGGCTGATTCTTTGCAAGCAGGATCAGGAGGGAAAACTCCGTCGCTGTAGGACTTTTCTTCCTGCATGCATCGCGCGGGTTTATAGTGAGGATCGGTGTGCGTGGACCAATTCTGCTTCTTAGGCTGGGGCACATTCCACAATGGCACAGCGAGCTGCGGTGACTGCGACGACCACAAGGCTGTAGGTCGAGTATCGGAGTTTTCCTTCTCCTAGACAGACTGCCTGGCAAGGGAAACCAGTCCAACCTACCCGGGTTTGGAATCAATAGCTGTCCTTCTCTTAGGCTGGCTGCCAACCGAGGCTCAGGAGCCCAGCCAGTTATACTGCTGGACACTCTGTCATGCCATGACATAGGTAAGAACAGGGACACCATGTGAAGGCGTTGCTATGAGCACAGTAGTGTAGGAGGGGCTATACACGAGTAACCTCCTGCATGTCAAGCTAAACAGTGGTCCTGTCGCAATGACTACACCTGGAAAGCAGAGGCTATGGAAGATGCTTCACCTTCCTTAAGTGAGCAGGAGCAGGACTTCCAGCCCAGGACTCACCTGTCAGTGCTAATGTCACAGCACAGAATTAGATTCTACCTCAATGGATTCACTGAAAATGTAGAAGAGAAGGCTAACACCATCGTTGTATGTTATCTAGATCTTCAATAGCTTCTGAAATGGTTCCAACATTGAAACTAAAAGAGTAGTGCATGTGGAATTAGGGGGATGTGAAGCAAATAGATAAACAGTAAAGGGTAGAGAAAGACAAGACAGTGAGTGTTTTGACTTTGGAGTTATCAATATAATTGTTAAGTTCAGTGATGACACAATGCTATTGAGCTAGGTCTCAAGTGAGGGGAATGCAGCAGGATATAAACCATCTTGTAAAGTAGGCATATAATTGGCACAAGTGAATTTCTACACATAGTCATAGAAAAGTACAGAGCAAAAACAGTCCTTTTGGCCCATCTAGTCCATGCTGACCCATTTAATCTGCCTAGTCGCATCGACCTGTACCTAGACCATAGCCCTCCATTGCTCTGCCACCCATATATGATTCATTTTCATTTCCTCCTGAAGGGAGATGACTGATTATTTGTGGAAGGACTAGGAGATTTTGCAATACAAATGCTCAAGTCATAATCTTGTCAAAAAGTGAACTAAGCTTATGTATTTATTTACTTCTACGGAGACATAAATAGAGAAGTTATGCTAAACACATATTGAAACTTAGATTACATTTTGCGCTCTATATGTAAGTCCAACTGGTAAATCCCCAACATTGACTAGCTGTGTCAAATGGCCCACTTCTGTGCTTTTGAATGCTAAAGGAAACATCTGTTTTTCAAATATATATAAGGATTTTGAATCTAAGAAACTAAAATTATTCTAAGAAAACTTTTGCTCATCCAAAGCATACCTTAATTTATTCCATGTTCAGCTAAAATTCAAAAGCTTTTGAAAGATGAGATTAAATAAGAGAGTTGGAGAGGAAAAACTATGGTGTTTGATGATCCTGTTGCAATGGCAAGGACAATGAAAAGAAAGGAAGAAATGCATCTGCAAAGCTCTCAGCGGCTTTACAATTTGCCAAAGTACTTCATGGACAATTAAATACTTCAATAGAACTTAATTGTATTTACAGAAAGAACTAAAGTTCTTTTAACTCGGATGTCAAATGTAGATGAAGATAGATCCAAAGCAAACATTTGCAATCGCTGGAAATCCAAACTGAAATACAAAATGTTGGAAACATTAGGTAGTCAGACATCATCTGTGGAAAGAGAAAGTTATTTTTCCCAAGTCAAAGATCCTTCACTATAACTGGGAAAGTGTGAAAACAATTCAGATGGAACTCTTTTAGATGTGGTGAGATATCTCCACAAGCAGAACCAAAAAAAGGGGGAGAATAATGAAGAAGGAAAAACTATTGGATCTGTTAAAATAGTTGCACTTGTTACCTGATGTTAGGATGTGAAGGGTTGTTTTTCCAGACTGATCACTTCCTTGAGAAACCCATTGATTCTGGGGACTTAGGATCCATTCTTCCACTTCGCAAAAGTAAACACCACTGTCACTGGCTGCTGTATTCCATATGATCAGCTTGTAGTTTTTGTTGGAAACCTTTGCACTTTGGAATTTTAACCTCTGAAAGTCTGTCTGCAAGCTGTCGTGGTACTGAAGGATGTTATTGCGATCAGCTTGCAGGAGCATCTTCAGTGAGGGCTTTAAATCATTCTCATTTTGGAAATACCACGTAACTGAAAACTGTGAATGTGCCTGTGTCTGATTGACAATATAGCATCCCAGTTCAAAAACAACACCCTCAGTGATCGACACAGTTTTGTTTTCATCAAAAACCTGTAGATTTGCATCTGCAAAACCAACAAAAGACAAAAAAAGCAGTGAAGCTTGACTTGCAGTAATAGAAACTACACTGCATGTTGGGGTTAAATTTAAGGAGAATATAAACAGACTAAGTTAAAACACAATTATCTTCAGGGTTCAACTACAAGAACAGCTTCGAAAATACTTACATAGAAAATAGAATAGTACAGCACAGGAACAGACCATTCAGCCCATGATGTCTGTGCCAAATATGATGCCAAATTAAACTAACCCCATCTGCCTACACATAGTTCATACCATTCCATTCCCTGCACATTCATATGCCTCTAAAACACTGCCATGGCATCTACTGACAACACTTCAATTGGCAACTCATCCAATTAGGAAAATTATTAACTTCTACATAAAAAGGAAATTTCTGATCACTTGGGTTTATCTTAGAAAGCCAGTTGAAAAGAACACTGCTATGATTTCCCGGGCTTTAAGTCAGAAACCTAGTACTTTCCCGACCAGTCCAGCATTAACCATGAGAATCACTAAAGATAAAGGATCATTCCTCTTGAACTTGTGTTATATTTTTCTCCTCTGAGGTCAGGAGTACAATTTTCTCCTAGTTAGAGGGACAGAAACCATGCGTAGTCTTAAAATCAGGGGCATTAGTTCAAGCCAAGAGAAATTTTATAAAAACTTGCTTACCTGGTGTATGTATTTGAACATACATTAATGCGGATGCAGCCTCCCCCACTTGATACCAAATATAGTTGGGATCCAAAAGCCATTCTGTAACATTGCAATAGTAATTCCCTTGATCGGTTACATCAGTTTTCTCTATAATTAGTTGGTAAAGATCATTTGAAGGCTTCTCAATCCGGAATTTCATCCTCTTTTCATCATTGGTATGCAACTCGCCATAGTACTGAATGATATTATTGCGATTAATGTTCAGAAGAGCTTCCTCTTTTTCTCCCCGTGACTTACTGAAGAACCAGGTAACGGAGAACTCAGAATCATTCTGCGTTCGAGCAAAAATTCTACAATCGAGTTCAGTGATGTCACTAATCCTCTTTTGTATGGTTGCAACTTCCTTCTCAAGTTGCAAGAGGCTTACTACAAAAATAGAAAATACTGTATCAATATAAATTTCTTTATATTTCTTTGCACCATTTTAGCTCATGGCAAATCACAATAAAATAAATTCATATTGTTCTAGTTGCATAGCAGAGAAGAGCAACAATAAGTTTTCAACTTATCAGGGTATAAACCTAGGGCAAAGACTAATCACGATTGGCAATAACAGAGGAGACGGGAAGCTAGTTATTCTGCTTTGCTGATGATTCAATGATAGGGACCATTCTAATCATTGCAGTTGAAATCATTAGATTATAAAGAAAGAACCAAATATGAAAAAACCTGGCAAACTGGACCTTAATGCAGATCACAGAGAGTTTTGTCATCTATTGCACTGATCTGGAATTATCAATCCTGTTCACACCATGCAACTCTGCCACAGATGGTCCCAAGCCCGACTGCCAAAGGAGGAGGGTTGGCCATGGGAGGAACAATCCCACCCCATAAAAACCCAGAGCTACATAAACATCTACAGAAGCTCTAGCGACATCCTCCCTGGAAAAGGAAGGATCGTTGAAGATGGGCTACCACTAGGCATCACTTGAAAGACTGGCCCAGAACAGAGCACTCTGCTGAGCAGTTGTCCGCAACCTGTGCGCCAGTAGGGGTGACGGGGGCTCACACTGTGCAGTATCATTATACAGTATAATCTTCAAATTCTATTTCTGTTACTTGCAATAAATAGTAAGCTAGACTATGAACATGTAAAGACTGAAAACAACCATTATCTTACCTGGGGGTTTAACCTTCACTTGCAGGATGTTTGACGTTGCACTAGCTTTCATGACCCATTGATCTGCATGGGTCCTTTGCCATAATTCTGCAGTACATAAAAACTTCCCAGCTTCCAGCTTGCTGGCTCTGGAGACACGCAACCGGACAGAATTGGATTCTGTTTTCGTTACTATCATTTTCCCTTTGAAATTCACTCCCTCCTCTCCCCACATAATCGCAGTGTCACGGTTGAAAGTAACAAGGTGGTAGCTGTCATTCGAATGAGTAGGTTGGAATTTCCAGGATATGGTGGTTGGCAGGTGACTGAGATCTAAAGGCCGAATTATACACTGAAGTTCAAATGTACCGTTATATACTGCAGTTGGTGTGCGGGTCACGGCAGTAACTTTAAAGTTGCTACCTGTAAACATTAAAAAAGATAAATCAATGGAGATGTTGAAAATGACAGACAATATAGGCCATTCAGCCCTTCTAGCCAGCACCGCCATTCACTGTGATCATGGCTGATCATACACAATCAGTACCCCGTTCCTGCCCTCTCCCCATATCCACTGACCCCGCTATCTATAAGAGCTCTATCTAACTCTCTCTTGAATGCATCCAGAGATTTGGCCTCCACTGCCTTCTGGTGCAGAGCATTCCACATATCCACCACTCTCTGGGTGAAAAAGTTTTTCCGCATCTCTGTTCTAAATGGCCTACCCCTTATTCTTAAACTGTGGCCTCTAGTTCTGGACTCACCCATCAGCGGGAACATACTTCCTCCCTCCATTGTGTCCAATCCCTTAATAATCTTATATGTTTCAATCAGATCCCCTCTCATCCTTCTAAATTCCAGTGTATACAAGCCCAGTCGCTCCAATCTTTCAACATATGACAGTCCTGCCATTCTGGGAATTAACCTTGTGAACCTACGCTGCACTCCCTCAATAGCAAGAATGTCCTTCCTCAAATTTAGAGACCAAAACTGCACACAATACTCCAGGTGGGGTCTCACCAGGGCCCTGTACAGCTGCAGAAGGACCTCTTTACCCCTATATTCAATTCCTCTTGTTATAAAAGCCAGCATTAGTGAAAACACGTAGTGAATCCTGAACTGAATTGGTCCAAAATAAAGCAGGTGTTTCCAAAGTGGACAATAACTGTTTAAGATACCATGACATTGGTTTCCTTGGTTCAGAACTTGCTGAAGCAGCAAGCCATTGTACCTGGCCAGTGAGGAGAGGTCCCACTACCTCTGCCAGGAAAACATGACAATGCCCCTGGTGCTCAGCTAATGCTGGGAACTCAACAAATGCCATGACTGAAGCTTTGAGAACAACCCTTCCAAAAAAAAACACTGAAGAGATTTTGACTGTGGCAACAATCTGCCTAGCGTATTCAGTGGGTTGTGCCCCAGTGGGGGGAGGGAGCTTGCAGGGAACCAATTGTTTAATCCAATGAATTCTGCGATTTCACCCCAACAAACTTTCACTTCCTTAACTGAGAAATTACCTGATAAAATACACATAAAGCCTAATAAGGATTTTTTTCCGTGTTAAAAAGGGAATCGTTCATTTTCTACCAATAATCAATTATTTAATCTGATTCCCCAAAGCTAGAGAAATTCTTATTTTTCAATGTACCATGGTCTGCCTCAGTCACCTACAAGACTTACCCAATTAAAAAAAAACATTCTAGGCCCAGCTGAAAGCCCAGCAATTCATTTTGTTATAATCAACTATCATAGATATGTGATATGGAATTGCTTACTCAGAGATTTAATAGTCACTGCCTTATCACTGCTTTCGTACTCT
The DNA here is from genome assembly GCF_030144855.1 of Hypanus sabinus. Lineage (NCBI taxonomy): Eukaryota > Metazoa > Chordata > Chondrichthyes > Myliobatiformes > Dasyatidae > Hypanus > Hypanus sabinus. The sequence continues at coordinate 148,499,010 of NC_082709.1, read as the reverse complement.
CCAATTAAACGCCAGTTTTGGTCAGACTTTATTTCCCACTCCGTAACTTTGCAAGAATACAGTCCTTCATCCGAAGTGCGTGCATTATAAATTCCCAAAGTGAAAACATCCGATTTCACTCTTGCCATCCTGATATCACCATGAATGAGGCGCTCACGATAGGGCTCAGCTGCAACTTGAACACCATTCCTGTTCATTTCGATTATGTCATTCTTTACGTTCTGTTTGTTTTTGAACTGCCAAACAATAGAGAGCTGGCCATGGCCAGCTGCTTCTGAATGAATATTGCAGGTAAACTGAAGAAAGCCACCTTCCAAAATATCAATGGCATTACTGGTGATCATCACATTAAGATTGGCTTCTGTGAAGTAACAGAAGACGCTGTTAATGTTTGCAGTACTTCAGACAATGATAGAGTAAAACAAATTCCAAGATTTTATTGAAAATTATAACATAAAGATCAAAATATTACTTACTTTACCACTGATACATCTTCCAACATCCTACTTATAATAAAACATATACATTTCTGTCTCTCTTACTGTTACTCAGATATTGAATAACAGTTCAATAAATAGGTGAAAGAGGAATAAGAACAACAGTAAAGAAGACATCAGGTATCTCTCCCATTGTTGAATTATGAGCATTTCACTGTCTACCAGAGAACGCAAGATGTTGTTATACTGTACATTACAACTTTGAAGTTCTAAAGATTACCAAAAGTGTAACTTTATTTCCACAGTCTGCATTAAAGCCTGGTAGCACTGAGTAGATGTTGGTCTCTCCCTGTTGGACCCCTTTACATTTGCATAATAGTTGTCACAACCCCTGTCGCGACAAGCCGCTGGTTTATTAAAGGAGAGCAGCAGCAATTTATCTTTAGTAGTTTGTACTTCTCAAAGTGAGAGAAAGTAAAAATTATTTTATACATGTCCACCAATCTCTCATGGTCCCAGAATGCAATCAAGAAAGCCCATCAACTGCCTCTGTTTTCTGAGGAGGCTGAAGAGAGCTGGACTGTGCACATCAATAATCATGACCTTCTACAGGTGTACAGTAGAGAGCATCCTAGCATGCTGCATCACAGTATGGCATGGAAACCGTACTGCAGTGGACAGGAAGGCTCTAGTCGAGTAATCAAAACCGTCACCAGCCTACCCACCAAAGGACATATATGCAGAAGGGTGCCAGAAAAGGGCCAGTAATGTCATGAAGGATTCCATGCACCCTGCTTAAGGACTATTTATCCACTCCCATCAGGGAGAAGGCAATGTAGCATCCACGCTAAGAACAGCAGACAGAAAAACAATTACTTTCCCATGCAGTAAGGCTGATCAGCACCTCCACCCACTAACCCAGCCCACCGCACTCCCACCACCACTATTTCATCATTTCCTGTCAGAGTCCCCTCATGTGCAGACACTGCTGTACCCGTGTCTCTTTATGGACATACAATTAATCTATATATAAGCTATTAATTTCTATTAATTATGTTTTTGTTACTGTTTTCTTTCTCTTATTGTGTTTTTTGTGCTGCATCAAATCCAGTCATTTCATTCTCCTTTACATTTGTGTCATGGTAAATACATTAAGAAAACTTCAAATGCTATCAAACACTCCCAAATGAGCTTTGAGTGAATTAAGTCTAATTTTAAGGCTTTTTTCAGTAGACCCTTATCTCTAACCTTGTCAAATCATCAGCTGTGATAACCCAAGGACATTGAGCAATTTTTCATTTTGCCTCATTGGGCAAGATAGATGCATAACCCATTGCTTGTATATGGTCATTGACTGGAGATCTTATTAGGATCAAAATGTGTTTTTTCCTATACTGTATCCTAATTACTACAAAAATAAAAAAAAGAGATGTTAATTTTCATGCTTCGTACCTGGCCGTTGAACAGTGATTTCAATCTCTTCCGTCTTGTTGGAAGAGAATGCTCCTGTTGCAGCTGCCTCGCTCTCCTCCACCAGGCAGTGATATTTCCCACCGTCATCCACTTGAACCTGATAAAGTTTCAGAATGTATTCCCCTTCAGTTTTCTTTCTGACAGCTACCGTTCCAGAATTTTCTCTCGTTCCATATTCTCCATGAAAAGTCAGAACTGCATTTGGTCCAATACGAACTATCTCATTATTGTTGAAGAACCAGGTCACTGAGAAGAAACGCTGTGCAATATTCTGAGCTTCAACTGTACAGGCTATCTCCAGTGAGCCTCCTACATTAATATTGGCATTGGCAGCCTTAATCTGAGCAATAAACTCTTTACCTGCAAGGAAATTAAACGAATGCGGGTTAGTATATTGAATGTGGCCAAAAGTAAACTGAGTAAATTTGCCATAACTTTAGTTTAATGGAAGACTAACATTTCACTGCCAAATCTGAGTATGGTGAAAATGGGTCCAAATGTAACCAACGCAAATATTCAGAGTCATGGCTTATGGTGTTCCATGGACCAGAAAGAACAGGACTATTTGTAGCCCACGATGTGCAAAAGGGTCAGATACAGGCCCTTTTGGCGCATCATCTCCATGCCAGCTATCAAGCACTGACAATAATAATCCCATTTACCTGCACTCCTTGAAGCATTCTGGTTTGGTTTTAGTAGAAGGAATAATGGAGACTATTGAGGTATATAAAACTTTACTGGGTCCACAGGGACCCTTCTTAGCTCATACAGATGCCTCTTTATAAATAAGTTCTGTTGCATTTCAGTCACTTGAAGTCCACAGATAAATTCAAATTAATCCATTACTCATCATTGTTTGACTAGAAATAGTGAGGTAATATAAGCAGCATATTTTAATCATAGAGGGGGAGAACAGAACTTGGAGACAGATTTAGGGATCAAAAAGGCAAGGAAGGAATGGGTGCAAATTTTAAACATTACAATTTTCTGTCATCTCTCCCATCAAAATTTAAAGACCATCAGCAGCTCAATATTGGCAGCTATCCAATCTGAGTTAACAAGTGCGTATATAAAGCTTACTTTTGAAAGGCATAGCCTGGAGCTTAAACGTTATAGTACTTTAAAAATTCAGCATACTCCTTCTGGTTAAACTAGAAAGTACCATTGAAGATGAAACTGATCACAGCAGCAGCTGAAGTCTGCTGAGGTTTAATAGCAGTGAATCACACTCCATTAATATAATACTTGTGTTTCATCAAAGGTCATTGTTTCTAACTTCAACAGAAAATCTACATCCAAGACCACTTCCTCTATAATTAACCTGTCTGATGTATTGTTGCTCCTTATGATCTTCAGCCACTCCCATTATTAGTCAGAGTCACTGCAAGCTGGTCGCTGGTTGCTATCCAAAGGAGCAATTCAGCCACAAGCAGGGAACAATAGGAAACGTTTAGAATGTAGTTAAATAAATAAATATAAAAATATAGTTAATGATGTCAACACAGTCTTCAACGTAACTGCTCATGGCTGCTTTTGCTGGTCTCCAGAATGACATCCAATAGAAATAACATATCTACATTCTTATTTATGACCTGCTTTGTTGTAATTTAGCAAAAGATCAAAGGGGAAAGCTTTGATTGAACTGATAAGTGTGGCTGCCTGTCCAGGTGACCAATTCATATTTTCAAATAACAAATTTCTGATTCATGTTATTTGAAAAAAGAACATTTGTTGGAAAAAGCTGATGGAGATTTGGTGTAAGAACTGCAGGACAGGTTCAGTATAAATAATCAGGTACTAATGAGGTTAGTAAAACTATGCACCAAGACTCTCTTCTGTAAATCCTCAAAGATATCCAAGGATTGGTGAAGCATCATATCATATATAATCCAAGGGTCTGATCTGAAAAACACTCTATGAGTGCGTTTCTTGAGTTGCTAACCACTTCATAATGGACTACCATTATGAATCAGTATGCAAGGCTGTACATAATTGATCCCTGATGCCTTTAGCTCTGTTCAAATATTATAGTCGAACAGCCAGAGGGTTTCCTTTTATTTCCAGAATCCAGCTTTGTGGGTAGGTAGGAAACAATAAAGTAAGACCAGTTTCCTCTTGGGTAGCTACAAATTCAATAGGAATCGCTTTTGAGATGAACATCCTCTCCAAAAAAAAACATAAAAGGGAGAAACATCAAGTGGAGGGTCTTGGAAGAAATAGAACAAATAAGAAGGAATGAGAGAAATTAGGAGATAGTAGTTGGGGGGAGGCGGGTTCAGGGGTGGTAGTGCAGGGGGGAGATCCAATTCTTGGTGCAGGAAGGTTAGGAAGCTCAAACAGGGTTTATAAATGTTGTACCAACCTCCAGATGCAATTTAAGCTGGTGTAGCTTAAATCTGGACCTTAAATCCTGCAGCCAAACCTGACCTCTTGCCCTGTAGTGAGTGCGGTCCCCATTAGAGGGATCAGCGGTGCTGGTATCTCACCAGAATCTACTAATAACCCTATTGCTAGATTTATAAGAAACATAATTGCTTTCCTTATATGGCCTGAGCTTGAACTGCTCACAGATTTTCATCCTGGTGTCAAAATTTTCTTCCAGTGATGAATTTTGAAGTTAATAACTGAAAATGAACTGAGACCTGGTAGTCATAAAGTCTTTCACAGTATGATTTTACCATGCTGAGATCATATTGGAACATCATCATGTACCGCAAAGAGCTTAACCACACATCTATCACTTCACAAAACTGTTGTTGTAAAAGGAAATTATCCTTACCCATGCTTTTAACATTCACTGTGGTACTTTTGGTTTGTACTTCAGTCAGTTCCTGCCAGGACTTGTCTGGGTCTTGGATCCACTCTGTAGTGTGGCAGTAAAACTGCCCCTGCTCAGACTTCTGTAGCTTGTGGATAGTGAGCCTGTACGAAGTGGCCCCGACCTTGTCCAGTTGTACATCTCCCAGTGCCCATCTTTGCTTATATAGTTCTCCAGCACTTAGAATTAAATCTCTTGTCAGAGAGATAACTCTGATATTCTGACCATCTTTTTGTAGGTACCATGTGACAGACACATGTGTGTGGACCGTTGTTTCTTTAGATACTTCACAGACCAGTTCCAGAGGATCACCTTCTACTTTATTTATAACTTCAGGTACCAATGTTGCACTGAGCGTGTCTGGGATAACTATAAAAATTCACATTTTAGCATTGTTTGCAGACTCCACACAGAGAAGACAAAGTTCACATACAATAATTCAACAGTTCCACAATCTTCTCTCTCTCACTTAGAGGCATTGATAAACCAGCCAGTTTTTCCATTTTGTAACATCCTAAATTGAGACATGAATCCTACCCTTGGAATTCTGAGGATTCAGAATGTGTGCGAGTGGGGAGATGATGGGAAAGTGTGTGTGGCAAAAGTTCAACTATGGTTGAATATTATACCAATGCTGTTGAGCTAACTTTTCCACTAATGCCATTCAGGAAGAAAAACCAGCTCACACCAATTTTCTTGACCTGAAGCAGATCCACTGAACTACTAATAAATGTTTCAGGAAACCTATGGCAACGTACTCAGGATTCTGATAATGCTTTTAACTGCAAACAATTTCTTACAATTCCCATTAAATTCAGGCACACAGCATTTGGTGTGGCCATTTCAGACAACTTCCACTCCAACCTGGGAACAAGGAAACCAAAAGACCTCAGCAACAAAGAAATCGCTGGAGGAACTAAGCAAGTCAAGCGGCTTCTGGGTGCCTGTGGGTGGGGAGGGAGAATAGACAGCTGATATTGTAAGTCAAGGCTCTGCATCTGGACTGAAAGAGGGGAGATAGTCAGTATGAAGAGGTGGAGCAAGAGCTGGCAAGTGATAGGTGGTATCAGATAAGGAAGGATGATAGGTAGATGGAGAAGGAAAGAGTGGAAATAATGCCTGAGGCTGGGAAAGAGTTAACCAGAGGCAGGAAAGGGCTTCAGATGACGGAATCTAGTGAGAAAGGAAGGTGCAGCAGGGAGTCAAACTAGGTAGGTGTGGTGTTCATATAGGAATAGTGAGGGGAAGGGGACCCTGTGGGAGGAGTGTGTGAGTGACAGGTAGATAGAGTTGGTGATAGAAAGGAAAGTAACAGGGTGATTTGGAGACTGGGTGTAAAAAGAACTGGATAGATCCAGAGAAGAGAGATAATGAATGTGGCGGTGGGGGAGGAATGTTTACCAGAATTTGGCAACTTCAACGTTCATGCCATTTGGATATAGACTACCAGACAGAATATGCATGAGGGTTAGGGCGGTGGGCAAGCAGCGGTCAGTAAGTCTCCTAACCAGTTAGAAAATAGAAGTGAAGGATGAAGATTGCAGAATATCTACCAACAATTTTATAGATCAAGATTTCCCAACCTTTTTTAAATTCCATAGACCCCTAGTATTAACCGAGGGGGTTCATGGACCCCAGGCTGGAAACCCCGATACAGAAAATATAGCAGTTCTAAAATAGGGACTGATGCCAAAGAACTGGTGAATTGCAAGCACTATTACTCTGTTCCTAAACAAAAAGAATCAATGCATTAGAAGCTGACCAGCCTAATGTTAGTGGTGGATAAACTTCAAGATGTTGGAAGCAATTGGGTTAAAAATAAAATCCAGAATGGATTCTTAACAGAAGATTGCACTTGACTTCAAATCTTTGGACAAAAGTGTGGTACGGATAGTGTGGCTGACCTTGTGTAAATGGAGTTTCTAAAAGCATTTATTAAAGTCTCACAAATAAGATTTAAAGGGAAGCAGTTACATGGATATAAAATTGAGTAAGCTGTAAAAAAAAACAGAAAGTAGAAGTCAAATGCTGCTTTTCAGAATGGAGGGTCATAGGTCTTTGCTCTCCCAGCATTCATAGTTGGAACCATTGTTTCATTGGTATGTATAATCACCTGGCCTTGGGTTTAACTAATATAAATAAAAACTAGAATTTTGCAGTTATACTCCATATCAATAACACAAAACATTTGATCAAGGATGAGGATAGGGACAAACTGGTGAAATAGGCAGGGACAACACCCAGAATCCAGAAAAAAGAAAATAAAAATGATGAACTGCCTCTTCATGAAGTGCATATTGGTGGGGAAACATTACAGAAGTGTCATCGATGACTGACATTATTGATGTGGCCCCAAGTCAGCATGAAACATTTAGTCAGTACATGGAGGACCACAGTCAGTATTTCAAAATGTAGAGCATGCCCAACCCTAACACTGATCATTTTTCAGACTTACAAAATAAAATGGGATGGTGCTTGTAGATCACAAGCAAGAGAAAATCTGCAGATGCTGGAAATCCAAGCAACACACACAGAATGCTGGAGGAACTCAGCAGGCCAGGCAGCATCTATGGAAAAGAGTAAACAGTCAACGCTTCAGGCCGAGACCCTTCATCAGGACTGGAGAAAAAAAGATGAAGAGACAGAGTTAGAAGGTGGGGGGGGGGGGGAGGAGAGGAAGAAATACAAGGTAGTAGGCGATAGGTGAAACTGGGAGAGGGGATGGCTGAAGTAAAGAGCTGGGAAGTCAAATGGTGAAAGAGCTAAAGGGCTGGAGAAAAGGGAATCTGATAAAAGAGGACTGAAGGCCACGGAAGAAAGGGAAGGGGAGGAGCACCAGAGGGAGGTGATGGTAAGGAGATAGGAATAGGAATGGAGACTAGGGAATGATAAAGGGGGGGGGGCATTACTGGAAGTTCCAGAAATCAATGTTCACGCCATCAGGTTGGAGGCTGTACAGACGGATTATAACATGTTGCTCCTCAAACCTGAGTGTGGCCTGATCATGGCAGTAGAGGAGGCCATGGACTGACATTTCAGAATGGGAATAAGAAATGGAATTAAAATGGGCGGCCACTGGGAAATCTTGCTTTTTCTGGTGGACACAGTGTACTGCTTGGTGAAGCGGTCTCCCAGTCTACGTCAGGGATCACTGATATACAGGAGGCCACACTGGGAGAACTGGATACAGTGGATGACCCCAACAGACTCACAGGTGAAGTGTTGCCTCACCCGGGACGCTGAATGGTAGCAAGCGAGGTCATGTATGGACAGGTGTAGCTCTTGTTCCACTTGCAAGGATAAGTGCCAGGAGGGAGATCAGTGGGGAGGGATGAGTGGATGAGGGAGTCACGTAGGGAGTGATCACAGTGGAAAGCAGAAGGGAGGGGAATGGTGAAGGAAAGATGCCATTATAGTGGGATCTCATTAGAGATGGCGGATGTTATGGAGAATTATGTGCTGGATGCCAAGGGGGTGGGGTGGTAGGTGAGGACAAGAGGAACCCAATCCCTGGTGGGGTGGTGGGACGATGGGGTGAGGGTAGATGTGCGTGAAGTGGAAGAGATGCAGTTGGGGGCAGTGTTGATGCTGGAAGAAGGGAAGCCCCTTTCTTTGAAGAAGGAGGCCATCTCCTTCATTCCGGAATGGAAAGCCTCATCCTGAGAGCAGATGCGGCAGAGATGGAGGAATTGAAAGAACGGGTGGCATTTTTACAAGAACCAGGGTGGGAAGAGGTATCGTCAAGGTAGCTGTGACAGTCAGTGGGATTATAAAAGATATCAGTAGATAAGCTATCTCCAGAGACAAACAGAGGGAAATTGAGAAAGGGGAGAGATGTCAGAAATGGAGCAGGTAAATTTGAGGGCAAGGTGGAAGTTGGAGGCCAAATTGTTGAAGTCAATGAGCTCTGCATGGGTGCAGGAAGCAGCACCAATGCAGTCATTGATGTAGCACAGGAAAAGGTGCAGAGCGATACCAGTGTAGGCTTGGAACATAGACTGCTCCATGAAGCTGCCAAAAAGGCAGGTATGGCTGCGACCCCTGCAGGTACCCACGGCTACACTTTTCGTTTGAAGGAGGCGGGAGGAGCCGAAGGAGAAATTATTGGGAGTTCTACCAGACAGAAGAGAGTGGTGGTCAAGGGCAACTCTTTGGGCCTGGTGTCCAGAAAGAAACAGAAATCTTTGAGGCCTTCCTGAAGAGGGAATGGAGGTGTATAGGGACTGGGCATTCATAGTGAAAATAAGATGATCGGGGCCAAAGAACTTGAAATCATTACAAAGATCAAGAGCATGTGAAATGTCATGGTTGTAGGTAGGAAAGGACAGAACCAGGGGGGATAAAACAGAGTCAAGGTCTGCAGATCTAAGTTTGGTGGGCAGGAACAAGCAGGCAGGTTTGTGGATCTTGAGTAGGAGGTTGAAACAGGAGATGCAGGGTGAGGTCTCTGGCAGTGGATGGGAGATCACCAGAGTAGTGAGGTCAGTGATGGTGTGGAGCACAGTGGCCTGGTGCTCCTTAGTGGGGTCCTGTTCAAGGGGTAATAAGACTAGGTGTCTGACAGTTGTCACCTGGCCTCAACAGAATAGGGGTCAGTCAGTCTGCCGGACCACAACAGCACCCCCCTTATCTGCAGGCTTGATGGTGAGGTGCAGGTAGATGTTGCCTCACGCAATGGTCTTTCTAGTCTACTATCCCTGGGGCTTAATCCTACTGTGGCCTTTACCATCACTCCCTGGGACAAGGAGAGCTGCATTCAACAACAAAGGATAATCCCATTCTTATTTTGCTTGAGATGTCTACTTATTTGATTTAGTGATCAGTGAATGTGCTTGTTTTTTCTACATTTCCTCAGAACTCATCAATAAATCATACTTCCTTATTAGCAACTGACCTGCATTTTACATGATGTATTGCTTCTTGCTTAATGGGATTTAAAACATTTAATAGAATTACCCAGCGTTGCACTTTAACATGCTGACAGTTTTTGTAATAATAAATTGTGCCTCGTTATGAAGCTCTGATTTAAAAGTTCTGATTTACAGATTATAAGCACATTCGCAGATGCTGCCTGGCCTGCTGAATGTTCTTCAGCCTTTTCCATTTAATTTCATTATGAAATATTGGATTTTATGCTTTTTTAATTCTGTACATGAAAACACTTCATGGAGTGAATTGCAATTAGTGCTTAAAACGATGGTTATAACCCCGTATTATTTGCATTAAAATAGGATTTGTTATGATGTGCTAAAATTTGGATTTCTTTTATTTCAGTTGTACGTTGATGCATCTTTAATTGGATGCAACTGTCTTGCTGAATGGGATGGTTATTTATAGTACAGCTGGAGAAAAAGTAGAACTCACCTGTCAAATTCATTAATGCACTATAGGTTCCCCAGTAAATACTGTCGGTGTTGGGAGTGTAACACATGTACTCTCCTTCATCAGTTTTCTGCAGATTTGTTATGTGTAACTGCGCAGAGTCAATTCCAATTTTCTCTACGTAGATCTCCTTAGCCACCACTCTGTCTTTATACATGGCATAAGGGAAGTCGGGATCCTGAGTGCTGATAATCTGGATTTGAAATTTAGGTCTATTTGGAAGGGTGATAGACCACTCGAAGTTCTGCTCTTGAGACCGCTGCATTCCGCTCACATTGCACTGAATCGTTATGTGATGTCCTTCAGCTCGAATTAGGGGTCCTTCCTGTAATTTCACCAGCCTTTGAGCAGTGCCCAGATCTGTACCAAGAAATAAATGAGAGGTAACGCAGCTAATTTCTTCTCAAAGTTTTGACAAAATCTTTCAAAAACAAGTAGAATTTTATTCTAATAAGCCAGAGAATGAATTACCCAATACAGTTTGATATAATTATTCCTTTGAATAAATTCTGAAACAATTAAATGAACTCAGGTTCAAACAATCAGGAATAACCTCTCTGACCCCAGCCCCTCACATGAGTATTATCTCCCCCCCTCACCCCCCGACCAACCAGCTCTTGCTCCAGCCCTTCCTGCTTCTTTTTTATACCGGCTTTCTACTTCCAGTCCTGATGAAGGGTCTCAACCCAAAATGTCAACAGCCCATTTCCCCCCACAGGTGTTGCCTGATACACCAAGCTCTTTCACCTGCAGGAGAGAATCTGCAGATACTGGAAATCCAAACAACACACACAAAATGCTGGAGGAACTCAGCAGGCCAGGCAGCATCCATGGAAAAAAGCACAGTCGACGTCTCGGCCCATGGATGCTGCTTGGCCTGTTGAGTTCCTCAGCACTTTGTGTGTGTGTTGTTTGGATTTTCTCCACCTTCCCTGTTTTGATCCAGATTTCTAGCATCTGTAGACTCTTGAATGTGCACAATTGATTTTATAGCTGAACACTAAATATGCACCTGTGCAGTGGTATTGTTGAGCATCCAACAAAGATTAACTTAAACTGGAGTGAAAAGTTCTTATTTTATAACAGCTATTTTTAAGCATTAGTATATGGTGACAAATAATTTTACTATTTGAGTGGACTTGAGAAATTGAGTTTGTTCAAGACTTTGGAGAAATATGGGAGAAGTCTTACATGATGAAAATACAGAGAAATTGAAGGGGTGGTAAACAAGGATACAGGTAAAAGAACCACTGACTACACGAAGAAAAATATCTTGCGTTACAAGTGATCAGGTTTTACAACCAACTGCACAAGGTAGTGAATAATGATTCAACAGTACTTGTTGAAAGGGAATTCGATAAGTACATTATAGATTAAGAATTATGGTGATATAAGAATGATAAGGGGGAAAAAAAGTATTTGGGATTCTCTTCAAAAGTCCTGCTCAGATTGATGAAGTGAACAGACCTCTTTTGTGCTGCACTTAATGCACTTGTACGATTTCATCATACGCTGTAATAACAATCTTTCAATTTGTGTATTGGAAAATTGACCAATGGCTGTTAAAAATTGGCCTCAGCCTGAAACATCAGCTATTTACTCTTTTCTTTAGATGCCACTGGCCTGCTGAGTTCCTCCAGCATCTTGTGAAGTGTTTTAACTGATGTGCAAAAAAAATCACAGAAGGGAATTTTGTCAACCAGTTGTTGAAAACTGCAGACATGACACTGAGCATATCTTGTGGTTTGTGACTAAACAGGCCAGCTGGCTGATTCAGGGCTTACTAAGGACTCTTACTGAGTAGATCAGGGTGAGACAACTCATTGGCCTATTGTGTGTAAGATGTGCTGAAACTGGAATTTCCTGTCACAAGAGCAGGCTGACTGACACATTAATTAAGCTTAGGAGAGGAAGTAGCCGTCAAGAAGCTAACACACATTGACTGAAGTGACAGACAAATCTTAAATGCTTATATTGCTGAGGTCAAAAATTTACAAAGAGAAGAAAATAATGGAAAGTTATATCACAACATTCAGGGATAGACTGTAATTAAAACTTGGCAATAATCAGTATCATTTAAAGTACGGTAGCAAAACGTCAAATGTACTTTTATTCATATATAGCCCTGATGTTTCCTTCCTTGAAACAGATTTTCTGGATAAACATCATGCACACAGAAGCATCATGTATAGGTAAATGATAGCATTTACTAAGTGAAATTAAAGTTGAATTATTTAGAATTAATTGACATTGATGGGTCTGAGGTTAAGCATTGTACTTTACTCAATGGTCTACTGATCTCAGGCGGAGGCGAGGTTGCTGAAATCTTGCAGCTGAGGTTTAGCATCTGATCTGCCTTTTGAGTGGTACACTTAGAAACCACTTCCCATTCCAGCAACTGTCAGCTTAATGAATAACTGCACTAACTACATCTTACAGAAATTGAAGCAAAGTTCTGTCTGTCATTAACGCAAGAGATTCTGCAGATGCTGGAAATCCAGAACAACAGATGCAAAATGTTGGAAGAACTCAGTAGGTCAGGTATCATCAATGGAAAGGAATAAACAGTTGACGTTTTTGGCTGAGACCCTTTCGTCAGGACTGGAAAGTGAGGGGTGAAAGCCAAAATAAAAAGGTTAGAGGGAGTGGGGAGGAATACCAGCTAAGTGGTGATGGATGGTCAGGTGGATGGGGGAGTGGAATGAAATGAGAAGCTAGGAGGTGATAGGTGGAAAGGGTAAAGGGCTGAAGAAGAAATCTAATAGGAGACGAGAGTGGGAGAAAGGGACAGAGAAGAGGCACCAGCAGGAGGTGATAGGCAGATGAGAATTAGAAAAGAGGTAAGGGGGAAGCCAGAGTGGGGAATGGGAGGGGTTGGGGGAAAACTACTAGAAGTTAGCAAAAACAAGGAAATCTGCAGATGCTAGAGATTCAAGCAACACACACACAAAATGCTGGTGGAACACAGCAGGCCAGACAGCATCTATAGGGAGAAGCACTGTCGACGTTTTGGGTCTCGGCCCGAAATGTTGACTATGCTTCTCCCTGTGGATGCTACCTGGCCTGCTGCGTTCCACCAGCATTTTGTGTGTGTTGCCAGAAGTTAGCAAAAGCAATGTTCATGCCATCAGATTGGAGGCTATCCAGATAGAATATAAGGTGTTGCTCTTCCATCTTGAGATTGGCCTCGTTGTGGTAGTACTGGATGCCATGGGCTGGCATGTTGCAATGGAAAAGGGGATTGGAATTAAAATGTTTGGCCACTGGGAAATCCTCCTTGTTGTGGATGGAGCAAAGGTGCTCAACAAAGTTGTCCCCCAATTTATGTTATGTCTGATATAGAGGAGGCCACATTGGGAGGCTAAATTCTGTCGATCATTGCTGACATTCAATTGCTGTTCATCAAGAGATAATTATATAGAATTAAGTAATTTAACAAGCATATAAAGTTTTGAAACTAAAATGTGTATATTAAAACAAATATAGCTGACATAAAATCAACAAAATTAATTAAATAAAGAATGAAAAAACATCTACATACATTTTATCAAGCACATAAATGGTGTCAGAGTTAACATACCAGCCAAGTCTAACATGAAGATACAGACCCCTGCCTCAGCTAGATTGAGAGCTCCACCGCTGGCCTCAGTACCACGGCCCGTGGCAGAGGAAGGTCAGATGTGCCACCATCTAACCTTGGGCACATTCTGGTTGATGCCCTGCAATTGCACAGGTTTACTCTCAAGCACTGATTCTCAAAGAGGACCTCACCACCCCTTCTCCTCCGAACTGTCAATAAAAGCTAAATATCTTTGGTCCTTTTGTACAAAGGGAGAATGGTACAACTAAAAGCACCCAGTAATACAACTCCATGCTTAAAAGAAAGAACCCAAGCCAATCCCAAGATTTTCAAAACCAATCTGGCAATGTGAATAACACAGAAATTTTTCAGGAGTGTTAGGCTATCAATTTTAACTGAATTGCTGCGTGTCAAATGCATTTGATGAAGACTGAGGAGAATAATTTATATAAACTCCTTTGATATTTAATAAATGAACAGCGTTAGAAACCCAGTCAATTAGATTGGCGCTAGCATCCCACTGGTACTCTAAGTTATTATGAGCCTCATCATTATGAGCTCATTGAGCCGGTTGCTCACCTTTTTCTGAGTTCACTTCTGGGATGTTTGATTGATAAGGTTCATTTGCTACAGGGGGATGTTCATTCCTCTGAGCTCCCTCTTCTGCTCTCTGGTAAATTTACTTTATACATTGTGGATTAGCGATCTTAAATAATACCCTTATAAGAAACGGGAACATGTGTCGACCATATGTTCCTTTAGCCTGCTTTGCCAATTAATATTACCATAGCTGTTACGATCTTGATTTCAGCAATACCTTCCTGCCAGTTCCTAATAATCCTTGGCTCCCCCGTGTTGAAAGATCTGCCAGTCTCAGTCTTGAAATATATTTCAGCAACTCTGCTACCTCAGCTCTCAAGGAAGGGTTTCCAAAGACTTACAAGCCTTGGAGAAAAATAAAATCTTCCTTATCTGTCTTAAGTGGTGACTCTTCATTCTGAAATGGAGCTCCCAATACACCAATGATAGGAGCATCCAATCAGTATCTGTCACATCAGCACCTTTCAGAATCTTGTACTTCTCATTATTAGCTCTCATTCTTCTAAACTGATGAGTACACATCCATGCTGCTCAACCTTTCTGTGCGTGACAACTCTTTCTCCGTACAGCCTTTAAATTCTGTTTAACCAGAGAGACCAGAACAAAAGGTCAGATGTGGTCTTGTCAATCTGCTGTTCAGTGGCAGTAGGATTTCCCTAGGTTTATACTCCATTCCGCTTGTAACAAAAGCCAATGTGACCCTATCCGTCCTAATTGTGGTAACCTGCTAACTTTCTGTGCAAGGTCAGCTAAACCCAATGTGCAGCTGCAGTGAACAGTGCTCCTCAATACTTTCTACCAACACGGATAACCTTCAAATTCACCACTATTATACCTCATTTACTAAATTTGTCCCTCCCACTTAACCTGCCTATATCCCCTTGTGTACCCTTCTGTGCTCTCCTCACAACTTCTTTCCCACCTTGATTTCAAAGAGTTGTATACTAAGATGACACAGGAGGCAGGAGGGAGGGAGAATTTTAAATTTTAATGACAACAAACTATGACTCCATACCAAAGTGTATGTACCTGATACACTTGTTCGCCAATCTCACTCACCATAGTCTGCTCCTCATCCGTGACCTTTCACCCCAATGTTCCACTTGCTGCCTTCCTGGTTAACGCAATTCTTTCTGAATAAACAATAACACCAAGCACCACGTGGAACCTGAAGGACTCTACCACCCAAATGACCGAATCCTTCTCAGGTACTAGTTCAACAAGTAGAGGGATTTTATCCACGCTGGTATGTTATATTTTCCCCATCGATCTTTGAAGGATCAAATTGTCTTCACTGACATTTGTGCAGCTCCTTCCCAATTAGAATAATCTCCTATTCTAAATATTCAGGCTGATTGATTGACCATCTAAAACATCCTTTTGATAACCTAATGGCATAGTCTTGAGCATAATTTCAACGTCTGCAGATCTCCTCAACAGTGAGTTGGACATCAAAATATTTCATGGAAACATAGGAGAAATTATAGATTAATTTCAACACAGAAGTACAGTAGGTGGCATGATCAATTTTGATAGGAAGAATAAGGAGAAGCAATATACACTGTGTCACTTTATTAGGTACACATGTACACCTGCTCATTAATGCAAATATCTAATTAGCCAATCATGTGGCAACAACTCAATGCAAAAGCATTCAGACATGGTCAAGAGATTCAGTTGTTGCTCAAACCAAACATCAGAATGGGGATGAAATGTGATCTGGAGACTTTTACTGTAAGATGAATGTTCGCACCAGACAGGGAGGTTTGGAGTATCTCAGAAAACGCTGATCTCCTGAGATTTTCACACATAACATTCTCTAGAGTTTTCAGACAATGGTGTGGAAATTCTAAAAACAGCAGCAGTTCTGTGGGTGAAAATGACCTGTTAATGAAAGAGGCCAGAGGAGAATGGCCAGACTGGTAGAAACTGACAGGAAGTTGGCAGTAATTCTGATAACTCCCACAGTGGTGTGCAGAAGACCATCTCTGAATTGACAACACATTGAACCTCCAGGTGCAGCAGAAGACCATAAACACACACTCAATGGCCACTTTATTAGCTACAGGAGGCACAAGATAAAGTGGCCACTGTGTGTAGATCAAACTGTACAATTTCAAATGGGGCACAGGAACAGAGACTTCTGGAATGTTACACAAAACTGTGAAGATGGTAGGACAAAAGGAGGAGGTAAATGGAAAGACATAAAAATCATTTGTTCTTTAAATATTTGTTTTCTATATGCTATCTTGACCATGATTGTTCTTGGCAAATTTTTCTACAGAACTGGCTTGCCATTTCCTTCTTCTGGGCAGTATCTTTACAAGATGGGCAATGTCGACCATTATCAATACTCTTTAGCAACAGTGTGCCTGGCATCAGTGGTCACATAACCACTATATGATATGACCAGCTGCTCATGCAAACATCCTGTCCTGCTTCCATAGCTTCCCTTCATCCTGAGCGAGGGGCTAAGCAGGTGCTACACCTTGTCCAAAGGTAAACTGCAGGCTGGTGAAGGGAAGGAGCACCTTACACCTCCTTTGGTAAAGATGTATCTCCACCCAGCCATCAAGGAAGTTATGTTAAGCATTTATAAAAATATTTGGCTGGTCCCCCACTAAGACTTTGAATATCTAATGCAGGATGGCTGGCAAGTCTTGGAAAATGCTTACAGCAGTTTCGGCATTTGTAACAGACGAGAGACAGTTATAGGAACATTTAATTTTGATGTTCAAAGCTTTCATAGGCTTTAATTGCTCCCAGTGGCAGAGTGTTCATAACCAAAGGGTATGGATGTAATTCTGGAAACCAGAAACTGTTAAAACATACTTTAAAAATGTAGCTTAACTGAGAATGTTCAACAGAGTTAGTACAACCTGACAGGCTGATGGGTCAGTATCCATACATTATCATTATATGCTCAATAAGCACTCATAATTCTTAGCACAAACTTTGCTTTCAACTGCGGTAACAGAACACCAGAAGGCAGGATGGTTTAACTATCAAACTAGAAGCACTGGCACAATAGCATGGTGTACCGCCATTTCTCAAGTTAAATGGTGCATTCCTGGAAAACGTTCCCCTAAGTGGAATTCTGTAAATCAATAAGGCTGAACAGAACACATCAGGGATATTTTGGTATAGAGCATTGCCTTGGGCAGAGAATGGCGCAGTATTTGCTATAGTGAAAAATAGATTTGTAAATCAAAGGCTCACTTCTCAAAGAATCAATGGCATTTGAGCAAAAATTCATAAATCAAACTCTTTCATGTTGAGAAAAGCTTACAACAGTTTGAAAGCAGCTTTCATGGAGAGTATTGACGTTAAAGTAACTATGGTGTGGAACTATGGAGCTGTTCTAATTCTGAGTTTTGTAGAAAGTGATCATTCAATGGGAGCTTTAGCAATATCCCTTCAAATATTTTTAAAATTAGCCTTGTGCATCCAAAAAAAATTCTTAATGTAAAACAGAGTTGTCACAGGGATTATTATTATTTGAATTTGTTTCAATTTTTATCGTTTCATTTCTTCTTAAAGTACCATGGAGTATTTTAGGTATTAAACATATATACAGTAAGTGCAACTTTCTGTTACATTGAATACAACAACCATCCAATAATTACAGCATGGAAATAGGCCATCTCGGCCCTTCTAGTCTGTGCCGAACACTTACTCTCACCTAGTCCCACCAAACTGCACTCAGCCCATAACCCTCCATTCCTTTCCTGTCCATACACCTATCCAATTTTTTTAAAATGACAAAATCGAATGTGCTTCTACCACTTCTATAGGAAGCTTGTTCCAGACAGCTACCACTCTCTGAGTAAAGAAGTTCCACCTTGTGTTACCCCTAAACTTTTGCCCCTTAACTCTCAACTCACAGTTCACAGCTCCCACAGTTAGTAGAAATATTGCATATGACATTCAGCACTTCCTGCTGAGATGCAAATATTTATAAATTGTGCCTGTAATTTTTAACTTTTCGATGTGACTTATTCCTTCCTGGCCTTTGATCTTTGGCATAAAAAAGGTTTTATGGAACTGCTCTATTTAAATTTTAATACAGTATTAAAGTTGTTTTTTTCTCTATTTGGGGTCTTTCAAATGCTGTTGTCCCCAAAGTCCCCAAGAGAAAGCATGCGTGAAAATTCTGCCACAAGTTGAATTTTATATGAAACGTGGTAGAAAGATGAGAATAACAAAAAAAAACATGAGGAATCCTGATGGTGTGAATAAGGATTAAATATTTTCTCTTGTTTGGGAAGAACAGCAAAGAATCTTCAATTTCAAATTGTCAATGACCATTGAGGATGGCTGGTGAATTGATGTTTGCACTGAATACAAGTGACCGTCAGTGGAATGTGCTATGGAACTTTGGGAAAATATGTGAAGGAGATGATAGAGATACATGGAGGGTTGTGGGGATGGGAGTAAGTGCTTCGATTGCACTCTCCCTGTGCCAAGTGAAGCTGGTGCATCTTACACCTCTGCTCACCACTGTAAACTGTAGGTGTCACTGTCTGTCAGGTCCCAGAGGCACCTTCCTAGTCCTTGGGAGGGTGGGGGGAAGATTGTCTAGCTGAGCCTAGGGCAGCATTGTTGGTTGCCAATGGCTCACCAATTTATTTTAAAGCCTGCTCATCCCAGTTCTTCAATAAAGCGCTTTTAATAAAAATCATAGTGAGCTGGTTTCCTGCGTTCTCTTTAAATGGCATTGATTTAGCTATTAAGCCCTGAGAAAATTGGCAGCAGTCTGCTGTCAGGCTCCAAAGAATTTTGTAATGAGCACTGACATCCCTGTTTGCATTTGTCGAATGTAAATTTCATGCTTGGATTTGAAATGCAAATACAGGAGCCTTTAGTAATGCAGGTTGGACTATTGCTTACTCAGTAATATGCAGCATGTGGAACTCGCATTCAAAATGTTGCTCGATATCCACCTCTGTGTGGGGCACTTAAACTCTTATTTCTGGAGTGTAAAGTGAGACAGGGCCAATGAGAAAGCATCATTTTCTATGCCTTATTGAAATAGTAGTGGACAAGTGTGTTACCATAAGATCATTCACCATCTTTCCCAAACAGAAGCCCTGGATAAATCAAAAAATCCAGTCTGCTGAGGGCCTGATCAAAGTTCAAAGTGCATTGACTATCGAAGTATGCATACTTCATATTACCCTGAGATTTGTCTCCTTACTAGCAGCCAGGAAATAAAGAACCCCCATTAACAAAAGCAGACCATCGAACACCTGTTGTGCAGAGAGAGAGGAAAAAACAAATTGTGCAAACAATGAAGTAAGCAAACCTCACTCAGAGCTGAGGTTCACAATGCCAGGCATCACTGCAGCTGGTTCAGAAGGACTCAGTCCAGCACAGAGTCCAGCAAACCCCATAGAGCACCAAGAGAAACCTGTCCATCCCTTGCCTCCGACCCCGACACCCTGATCATTTCAATCTGACCTGCCGCTTAAATCATCCAAATCTTGGGTCACTAAGACCATAAGATACAGGAGCAGAATTAGGCCTCTGGTGACACTCCCATCACATGAAACATTCTCTCCATATCCACCCTTTCGCCATTCGATAGCTTTCAATTAGGTCACCCCTCATTCTTCTAAATTCCAGTGAATATCAGGCCCAGAGACACCAAATGCTCTTCAAATGACAAGACGTTTAATCAATGAAATCATTTTTGTGAACCTCCTTTAAACCCTCTCCAATTTCAGCACATCCTTTCTAAGGGATGAGGGGCACAAAACTGCTCACAGTACCCCAGGTGAGGCCTCGACGGTGCTTTATAAAGTCTCCACATTACATTTTGTGTCCTTGGGCTTGAGCTCTGTGGCCAGTACTCGATCTTTCCAATTCAGCTTGGCTCTTAAATCGATCAAACCTCAGATCTTCCTATGCCTTGGTACCACTGCATCAAATTGCCTCCAAGTTCACTCCAACAACTCCAGCCCAGACATGCTGCAAATGTCCTGCCCCAGTGAGACTCCAGTCCCACCCCAAAAATGCATCAGTGGCACTCAGCCCTGGTGATCAACCAAAATACAAGAGGACCAGGTAAATTATTGGAAAGCCATGTCACATGCAAAGTGGCAATTCCTGACCAAACCTGAATCATTGAAGAATGCTCGACATTTGTGGTACGACATGAATGCTATCACCTTCTACAAAGTGAAAACAAGTGACATGGGTGACAACAGGGCTTTGCTCCCAGATGAGCTCAATGCCTTCTACGCTCACTTTGACTGTCAAAACACGGAGTCACTTTTGCAAGCTCCCACAGCCCCCGATGACCTTGTGATTTCAGTCTCTGAAGCTGACCTGACAGCATCCTTCAGGAGGGTGAACCTACGGAAAGCATCCAGCCCAGACGGGGTACCTGGCCAAGTACCAAGGCCTGTATTGATCAACTGGCTGAAGTGTTCTCTGAGATCTTTAACTGCTCATTTTGGCAGTCTGAGGTATGTAGCTGTTTAAAACAGGACTCGATTATACCAGTGCCTAAGAAGAATGTGATAATCTGCCTCAGTAACTATCATCCAGTAGCACTCACATCCACTGTGATGAAGTGCTTTGAGAGATTGACGATGAAACATATCAACTGTCACCGGAGAAGTGACTTGAGCCTCCTCTAATTTGCAACAGATCAAGAGCGCATACTATGTCATTGGCTCTTCACTGGACCCTGGAACATCTGGACAGCAAAGATGCATGCATCAGGATGCTCTTCATCGACTACAGCTCAGCATTCAGTACCATTGTCCCCTCAAAACCAATCAATAAGCTCCAAGACCTCAATACTTGCTTGTATAACTGGATCCCCAGAACACTCACTTGCAGACCCAGGGCTGTGTGTTAACCCCTTTGCTCTTCACACATTATAGTTATGACTGTGAAGCTAAGCACAGCTCCAATGCCATATTGTTGACGACAGCGCTGTCAAAGGTGGTGACGAACCAGCATATAGGAGGCAGATTGAAAATCTGGCTGAGAGGTGCCACAGTAACAATCTCTCATTCAATGTCATCAAGAGCAATGAGATGACTATTGGCTTCAGTAACAGGAAACTGGAGGCCCAAGAGTGAGTCCTCATTGAGAGATCAGAGGTGGAAGGAATCAACAACCTTAAATTCTTCGTTATGCTGCTTGAGGGTCTGTCCTGGGTCCAGTACAGCAGCGATGGAGTTTGCAAAAACTCAGCATGACATCTAAACCTTTGACAAACTCTACAGATATGTGATGGAGAGTATATTTACTGGTTGCATCATGGCCTGGTATGGAAACGTCAATGCCCTTGAACAGAAAATCCTGCTAAAAGTAATGGACACAAGCCAGTTCATCCTGGGTAAACCCCTCCTGAGCACATCTTCACTGAGTGCTATTGCAGGAAAGCAACATCCATCATCAAGGACCCCCGCCATTCAGGTCATGCTCTCTTCTCACTGCTGCCAGCCAAAAGGTAGAGGTTCAAAAAGAGTTATTACCCCTCAACTATCAAGCTGTTAAACCAGAGGGGATAACGTCACTCGCCCCATCACTGAACTATTCCCACAATCTATGGACTCAGTTCAAGGACACTTCATCTCATGTTCTCCATATTTATTTATTATTATTGCCTTTATTTTTTTCTTGGCCCAAGCTGGAAAAATCTGAGCTACTGGCATAGCCAAGCACACTCACTTCTCAATTGCCAGGAAGTGTCGGACTGTTTTAGTGGTGTTTAGTATTGTGGCTTTCTGGAGATTTACATCTATCTCCAGAAAGCCACAATAACTACATAGCAATGGTTATTTACATAAATATTGCCAATTAGGCCTAATTGTTTAATGCTATTACTATTGCAACAATGTATACCTTGTTAATGATAGCACTATTGCAACAATCTACTGTATATCCCGTTCATGTTCCATAGTCTTTCAATTTCCTCTTTTAATTCAGCATATTTCTGGTGTTTTTCACATTGATTTCTGAATGTTATGTCTGTTTGGAATGGTTCTATCTATTTTGTTGTTGTTGCTTGTTTATCCTGTAATACTATATCTGGGTGGTTATTATGGATTGTCCTATCTGTAATAATGGACCAGTTGTAATACAATTTTTGGACCCTGACTCTAAATCTGGATCAGGCTCATATGGTATGGAGTCTTTTATGAATTTGTGCTTTAAAGCAACATTTTAGTGAATGATGCTTGCCACTTGATTGTGCCTGTGTAAGTCATCAGATTGAGTTAAACTGCTACAGGATCCTGTAATGTGTTGGATTGTTTCGGGTTTCTCTAGGCATTTTCATAAATTTGTTGGTCTTCCATTAGATAGTTTTGATGATGTTTTGTGTTAATCACTTGGTTCTGCATTGCTCTACCATATCCATAGTGTTCCTGTCCCATAATGTCTACCGGGCATTCCATGCCGACCAGTGCATGTTGGACTGGTGGTCAAAGGTGTTTTATTTGGAAGTACTCTTCAAAAGGACAGATATTGCAGCAATGTCCTGCAGAGTGGGACATTGTGTGGTAACAGGACCACACCTACCTTCCTGCAGGACAAAGGACAGGTAGGACCTTTACACACAGTGACCTTGGTCCACATGTTGCCTAATACAGCCTCATGTGAAGGTGGTCCTCAGGATGAGTACAACGTTGTGACACTTTTTCTGAGATACAATCAATGCAGGCTGTAATTTTCATTTCAGAGTTGAGCCTTTCAACCACCTACATAACTTGGCCTTCTCGTGGTGTGAACTGAAGTCTTGAGGGTGCAGGACAGTTGTGGGGTGGCAAGCACATGCTGAAGGGAGGCAGTAGCACCCAGGCCTGAGAGCAGAGAACGAACTAATGATCAGCCATTGTTGGAGCAGACTTGGAGGTGATTCGATGTGACAGAACCAAGGTGAGGCAGAGAATCAGAACCAGGTTTAATATCACCGACGTGTGTCGTGAAATTTGTTGTGATATGGCAATAGTACATTACAATGCATAATAATAGACACTGAAAATTACAGTAAGTATGAATATATTTAAAAATTAAATTAATTAGAGAAAAAAAGTAGTGGTGTAGTGTTCATGGGTTCAATTCAGAAATCTGATGGCAGAGTGGAAGAAGGTATTCCTGAAACATTGAATGTGTGCCTTCAGGCTCCTGTATCTCCTCCCTGATTGTAGCAGTGAGAAGAGGGCATGTCCTAGGTGATGGGGGTCCTTAATAATAGATGCCGCCTTTTTGAGGCATTCCTCCTTGAAGATGTCCTGGATGCTGGGAGGCTAGTGGCTGTGATGAGCTGATAAAAGTTCACAGCTTTCCGCAGTTCATTGTGATCCTGAGTAGTGCCTTCCAACCCCCGTATACAGATGGTGATACAGCCAGTTAGAATGCTCTCCGCAGTACAACTGTAGAAATTTGCAGGTGTCATTAAGTGATACATCAAAAACTATAGAAATATAGCCACTGCTGTGCCTTCTTTGTAACTGCATCGATATGTTGGGCCTAGGAGAGATCTTCAGAGATGCTGACACACAGGAACGCTCACCCTTTCCGCTTCTGATCTGTCAATGAGGATTGGTGTGTGTTCCCTCTTCTTACCCTTTCTAAAGTCCACAATCAATTCTTTGGTCTCAATGACATTGAGCGCAGGGTTGTTCTGCAAAACCACTCAACCAGCTCCTGTACGCCTTCTCTTCACCATCTTAAAGTCTGCCAAAAATAGTTGTGTCATTAACAAATTTAGAAATGGCATTTGAACTGTGGCTAGCCGCACAGCCATGGGTGTAGAGAGAGTAGAGCAGTGGGCCAAGCACACATCCTTGAGGTGCACCAGTGTGATTATTAGCAAGGTAAATTTGTTATTTCTGATCTGCTCAGACCGTGGTCTTCCGGTGAGGAAACTGAGGATCCATTTGCAGAGCGAAGTGGAGAGCTGCAGGTTTTGGAGCTTTGTAGGAACGTTTGGTTAAATGCTGAGATGAAGTCAATAAACAGCAGCTTGATGCAAGTATTAATATCGTCCACATGATCCAAGGCCATGTGAAGAGCCAATGAGATTGCATCCGCGGTGGCGATAGGCACATTGCAGAGAGCCCAGGTCCCTGCTTAGGAAGGAACTGATTCTAGCCATGACCAAACTCTCAAAGCTCTTCATCAGCATGGATGTATTGTAAGTACTACAGCTGTTAAGGTCTACTCCTACTGGACACTGGCATGATTGTTGCCCTTATGAAGCAGAGTTGAGGTGGTGGAGCCCAGGCCTGGGCCTGAGAGCAAGGAAAGATCTGTTGTTTAGACAATTTAAGCATCGGCCAGATTGGAAAGGAGGGGTATGGGTCGAATTGAGGCAGTGGGGACCAGGCCCGACAGCATATTGAAGCAGCAGGGCCCGTGTCCAAGAGCGAGGAATGAGATGAGATTTGGCCAATTTAAGCACCAGGTCAGATTGAATAGGTCAGGATATCTGGCCAGAGGAGAGGTATGGGCTGTCATTCAGCTCAATGCTCTGTAAGGTTTACTCGTCCCTGCGCTGAACTTCGGCTGTGGCCTGCAACTAAGAGGCTCCTGGACTGGCTGCAGTGACGACTGTCTTCACAGCTGTGGATTCACTTCCATGAATTTCAGTTCTGTATGTTATTTTCTTACTTCATTGTTCGTAAGATTTCTTTTCTCTGCATGTTGGAGATCAATGGGTTTCTTTGTTTTGTGACTGCTTGTAAGGAGATGAATCTCAAGGTTGTACATAGTAAAAAAATTTGATAATAAATGTACTTTGAACCTTAAAGGAAAAGAACGGCTGTAAAAGTTTCTACCTTATCATGCACGCAACTGCATCACCTTATAATAATTAAATATAGTTAGATTAATGGAACATCTTTATCAGCAGTAACAAAGTAGTTTGTGGTTTAAAACAGTTGCAGGAAAGATGCACAATTAATACTGCCTACCTCTTTTCAACCACAATGATGTTTCTGACAGATGATGACTCAGACACCTGACAAGCCTCCAATCTACCCCAAGGCCCCTGACCTTGAATCAATGTGAACAATGGAAGTGATCCTTACTTATTCTGTAGAGAAACCCCAACCTTTGATCTGGCTCCACAGTAGAATGGTCAGGATCCTGAAACTTGCTGAGGACTTATTTTATGACTGCATGCCCTCCTCTACCCTATTGCAAGTTTTAATAACATCCATTCTTGGTTGCATACTATGAATCCTTGTAATGCCAAGTTGTCAAGAAAGTGTAGTGATGTAGATCTGCCTTCAACACTAAAAAAAGTGAAGGAAATGGTCATGGGAACCCACTGTACTTCTGAACCATTTTCTTGTGGTATGCTGCCATGGACTTGTTTTTAGCTTGACATTTACCACAAGGAACTATACCACAGATACAAACACACCAGCTTACTGTTTGTCCAATATATTCAACAAATCCATAGATAACATCATTGAAATGACTTTCAACCATTGCTTTGGTAACACCAACCAATCATAATTTTACTAATGTCATGATATTAACTTAGCTGTCCTGAAGCGGAAAACTTAAATAACAATGGCTATTGGGGCCAGCTGGTGGCATAGTGACATCAGCGCTGGACTTTGGGGCGAGAGATCCAGAGTTCGAATCCCGCTGGCTCCTGTTAAGAGCTGGTGAGCTCTTTAAAAAAAACTCACCTGGCAGAAGGCAATGGCAAACCATTGCTGTAACTTGCCTAGTACGCGATTTCCCAATACTGGGAACCCAGATCACTAAGCAATCCCAGACAAAATAAAGCCGCAAACAAAGGATTCTAGCACAGTTATATTATTAATTCCAGTATTATTGGCCTCTAATATGCAGATTTAATTAGTTACTAACACCTAAAATATGTATTATGATTGGTACTTAAGAACTGCACAAAATTTCTATTGGATAAATATTTGTATATAACTAGTAACTTTCTGTTTAAAAATTGCATTCTTTTGTTCAAACTTCAGAGCAGTGTGGTTACAGGGGAAGTACTGTTCTCCCTGTGCACAAGTAAATACAGTGTGATTGAGGAACCTGTGCAAGTTGTCAGTGTCTAGTTCATCAGCAACAACAGATGATCTGCTATCCTACAGAATTGGAGTGGCACTTCTAAAGTTAAACTGGTTGTTATCTTCCAAAATGTGATTGATTCGGAAATGATTCCTACAGACTTAAAGGAAAGAAATGTAACCTAGATATTTAGGACTGGTCAGAGAGAGGAACCAGAACTATAGATGAGTAAGTCAGAAGTCTATAGTAAATACAACAGCCTGTTATTATGGCAGGGCTCTGTCAGCCAGAAGGAACTACAGTCTACAAATTAGCGGTTCCAATTAATCAAGGACTGGGAAAGCAGACAAACCAATTGTCTCTGTTTCCCCCCCCCCCCCCCCCATTTTGTGGATTCTCAATTGATTCTTGCTCTGGGATAACCCAATCAGAGCAACTGAATGTGGACACAAGGAGCTTCAGGTAACGACCTGCTAAACCGGAGACCATTCTCAGACAAGCAGCTATTCATTATGTAAAATGCCAGACCTACTAAAGAGGCAATCTGTAATCTCATTATAATCTATCTGGGTCACCTAGTTTCGCTGGTTTGGATCAGTCATCATGCATCAAACTGGGGGTGGGGCAGAACCATGAAACAATGTTGGCTGTAGCCCTGGACTAGAACCACTGAGAAGGCGACCCAGGTAGGTGAGGTGACCTTAAGCCCGTGGGATGAAGATCCAGCAGTTCAACAGATGAGAAACACCCTAGGAGTCAGGAGCTCCAAATACATAGCAGCTTTAACTCTCCAGCAACCAGAGACCAACCACTGTGGATAAGTAGCACCATATGGACACATGGAGATCGGGACTATGAGGAACACCTGGCCACTGTAGACTCATTTCCTGGGTAATATCTTCTGTCTTCATTGACTGTTATTGGAGAGTCAGGGATTCTAGTGGTCGTGCACACAAGTGGTTAGTTTGTGAACCCGTGTGCTTTTTAGTTGTGACAATAAAAGTTACTTGTTGGTAAATCCAGATTTCCTGTGCCTCACTCATTATTATTACAAGGAGTGATTTGTGGAACAGAATATTGGCGTCCCTGTTGGGAACTCAAGGATAAATCTCTTTGTTCAGTGGGAGACTGAACTTGAGTTGGTCCACATGGTGAGGTACAGAGAGATCTGGAACTGGGTAGTTAGCAGGTACTAACCCAGGATGAGGAATTCAGGAAATTCTGCAAATCCAAAGGATTTGGAATGTTTTGATTGGAAGAGATAACTCCAGAAATACGTGCTGGGGAACTGGCCGCAATATGAGGAGTTTGTTGGTCACCCTGGCTGTGAATAGAAAACTGCTGGAGATCCCCCTTGTCAAATTGTCCAAGGGAAGCAGTCAGGTAGTAAGTTTAAACAATTACAAACACCAGTGGCAGTTTGCTGCAATACATACAAAATGCTGGAGGAACTCAGCAGACCAAAGAGTCAACATTCTGGGCAAAGACCCTTCATCAGGGCTGGAGAAAAAAGACGAGGAGCCTGTGTAAGAAGGTGGGGGGAGAGGTGAAGTAAAGAGCTGGGAAATTGATTGGTGAAAGAGTTACAGGGCTGGAGAAGGGGGAACCTGATAAGAGAGGATGGAAGGCCATAGAAGAAAGGGAAGGTGGAGGAGCACCAGAGGGAGGAGAAAAGGTGAGAGAGGGACTGAGAAATGGTGAAGAGGGTGCATTACTGGAAGTTTGAGAAAACTATGTTCATGCCATCAGGTTGGAGGCTAGCCAGATGGAATATAAGGTGTTGTTCCTCCAACCCAAGTGTGGCCTCATTGTGGCAGTAGAAGTGGCCACGGATTGACATGTTGGAATGGGAATGGGAAGTGGAATTAAAATGGGCCGACACTAGGATAGCCTGCTTTTTCTGGCAGATGCGGTCTCTCAATCTACATCGGGTCTTACTGATATACAGGAGGCCACACTATGAGCACCAGATACAGTAGATGACCCTAATAAACTCATAGGTGAAGCGTCGCCTCAACTGGAAAGACTATTTGGGGCCCTGATTGTAGTGAGCGAAGAGGTGTAGGGGCAGGTGAGGCACTTATTCCACTTGCAAAGATAAGTGCCAGGAGGGATGAATGGACAAAGGAGCCGTGTAGGAAGCGATCCCTGCAGAAAGCAAAAAATGGGGAGGGGGGAAGGGAGGAAAGGATGTGCTTGGTGGTGGGATTCCTTTGGTGATAAGTTCTGGAGAATTATGTGCTGGATGCAGAGGCTACTGTTGTGGTAGGTGAGGACAAGAGGAACCCTATCCCTGGTGAGGTGGTGAGAGGATGGGGCAAGGGCAGACATGCACGAAATGAAAGCGATGCAGTTGATGGCAGTGTTGATGGTGGAGGAAGGGAATCCCTTTTCTTTGAAGAAGGAATACATCTTCTCCAACCTTATGGCATGAACATCGATTTCTCAAACTTCTGGTGTTGCCCCAGCCCCTCTTCCACTGTTGCCCGTTCCTGTCTCCCTCTCTCACCTTATCTGTTCATCTCCTCCCTCTGGTGCTCCTCCCCCTTTTCTCGCTTCCATGGCCTTCTGTCCTCTCCTATCAGATTCCCCCTAGTCCAGCACTTTATCTCTTTCACCAGTCAATGTCCTATCTGTTCATTTCACCCCTCCCTCCCCTTCCCACTTTCACCATCACCTTATGTTTCTTCCTCCCCTCCCCCACCTTCTAACTCTGACTCCTCATCTTTTTTCCTCTAGTCTTGATGAAAAGTCTCAGCTCTGAATGTCAACTGTACTCTTTCCCAAAGATGCCGCCTGGCCTGCTGAGTTCCACCAACATATTTTGTGAATTGCTTGGATTTCCAGCATCTGTAGACTCCCTCTTGTTTGATTGTAGCAGTTGGCTGTCTAATTGAAGATTTGATAGGATTAGGACAGAATGGTAAGGCAAAATGGCACAGATTAGAAACGGAAAACGAATTTCCGCATAAAGCAGAAGCCAGGACTAAGCGAGATAGGTTACAACAGGAATTTGTAGAATTTCGGCAAAAAGCAGAAGCCAAGGGAGAGAGGTTAGAAAGAGAACACAAAAGGCTCCAGAAAGAGGTAGAAACGTTTAGAGAAATGGTTACTGACTTACAGGGTCAGAGAGATATGGACTTGATTCATATAAACCAATTTCAGTTGAAGTGTGAGAAATTACTTAAAGAAAATGTTAAGCAAGGGGAAGCAGCTGAAGGATGAAGTAGAGGGATTAAGGAAACAGTGTGGTGCTTTAAAGACGGCTATGAATGTGATTCGGAAATCAGCACAGGAAAGGAAGAGTAACACTGGTGATCATGCCCTGTTTAAAAGCAGATGCAAAAGCTGCAGGACCAATTTGCTGCACAGCGAGGAATAGTGCGTGCTTTTGATCTGAAGGAGGAGAGGAAGGTATTGATTGCCATGATAATTCAGATGAAGCTACTAGACATGGTTACGAGGAACTCCATTTCCCAAGAAACCCCCACCAACACACTTCCAACAGGAGCCGGTGCATGATTGCGCCCCTAGTTACTATCAGAGAGGGGGCGGGGGAGTCAGGCGAGGAGATCAAAATCGAATATAACAGACACCACACTGTACAGGGGTACCAGCACATGCAGGTAATTGTTTTATCTAACTGAAATGGTGCCTGAATGGTGCTCACCTATGACGAAACGATTATTTACTCACCTTCTTGGGAGACAACTAAGCAGGGATTGAGCTTAAGCCAGTCAAAATAGAAGGTAAAGAGGAATATTGGAATAAGTGGGAGCAGGTTATGCCTCAGGGGTAGCAACAGTCAACACCCTAGATATAGCAGAATTTTAAAAAAACAGATACAGCCTCTCCAGCAGAAAACACTGGATATTACTGGAAAACATTATCAAGATCAGGTACAAACTGATCAGATTGGTAGAGATGCATCCTTAGTAACTCTGGACACAGTTAAATTTCTGAAGCCCCTTCAAGATACAACAAATCTGATTATTGACTTCATGTCTAATGAAAGGCATAAAACTGAGATCTGTGGTACATATGCTAGTTGGTTGCTTACAATGATTGGCAGTGATTTATTACAACTCGATACAAATCAAGTACCAAATTTGGTATCAGATGAGCAGTTAAAAGAACGGGTTGGTGAATGGGTACTATTGAGTCATATTAGAAGCCTTACAATAACCAACAGAGTACTGGGTACCTATGATGAAGGTAAAGGAAGGTTTTATGTCGGAGCAGTATTCCACATTCCCTGACGTGAAAATAATTTAACCTACCCTTTGAAAGGGTACCAACAGCATTGGTAAATATAACGAGAATACATGGATATCCTTAAGTAACCCACCAACACATGCTATTGTTATGAATGGTAATGGGAAAAGGATAGATTTATTAAGATGCCATTAAGGGGAGACCATTGGTCTTGTCCGGAAGAAATGACAAAGCAGAAGCTTACAAATTGTGGTTTCAGTACTTAATGAAAATTGTTCATTGTCTATTTTGTTTGTGAATAATCAGTCTATCTTACAATATGTATTATTGGGACAGGCATATAGTAACAGCAGCCGCAAGTTATACCAAGGGGTGGAATCATACCCTTTGGAAAGTCACAATGTCGCCATAGGAAATGTGACATTAGATCTGGCCTTTGGGGGACCAACTTTGCCTCAGCCAGCAGGAGTCACAGTAATGACAGAGAATTTCAAGATCCAACACACTGATACAGATGAATATCTGTGAGACAATATTGTCACAGAGTTGCCACCAATTCTTCACTTAACCGCAGACTGGACACGTGTTGTGGAGGAGGCAAGGGAGATAATCCATCAATGGACTAACCACACTAAAGAAATTAAAACACCAGCTGGCAAGGCAAGTAAAATATTGAGTAACCCAGGCTAGTGGAGTAAGGGAACAAATGTTTAAGTACATCCGTGGGCGAGAGTAGTATCACATGCTGCTGTAATAATAATTTTATATACCCTGATAATTGTAATGTTTAATGTACATCAACTGAAAAGGTGGAAACCTGAAACAATGAAAAAATAGAGGATAATGTTTTTATGGAACAGCAGAGATGATTGTCAGTATAAAGTACATGAATTCGGTTAGTAAATGTTAGTTTTATTTATAGAATGTAGGGGTTAAGTGGCAGTACTACAGGCAGTCAACTGAATGAGAGGAGGATAATGATCCTAAGATCCTAATGATCTTTGGATCAAGAGGAGGAGATGTTGGCCAGAAGGAACTGCAGTCTACAAATTGGTGGATTTGATGAACCATGGACAAGGGAAGCAAACAAAGTAATTGTCTCTGTTTCCCTCCATTTTGTGGATTCTGAATTATCCTTGCTCTGGGATAACCCAAACAGAGCAACTGAATGTGGACACAAGGAGAATCGGGTAAACCAGAGACCATTCTCAGACGAGTAGCTATATATTATGTAAAATGTCAGACCTACCAAAGAAGCCATCTGTAATCTTGTTAGACTCTGTCTGGGTTGCCTTGTTTAACTTGTTTAGACCAGTCAGAGTTGAAACACACAAGGCTGGGGGGTGGGGGGGGGGGTAGGGCATGGGCAGAATCATGAAACAATGTTGGTTGTAGCCCTGGACTAGAAGCAGTATGAAGGTGATCCAGGTAGGTGAGGTGACCTTGAGCCAATGGGTAGGAGATCCACCAGTTCAGCTGACGAGGAACACTCTAAGTGTCAGGAGCTCTGAATGCGAAGGGCCAATAACTCTCCAGAAACCAAAGACCAGCCATTCCAGATAAGGAGGACCGCATGGACATGTGAAGATCAGGACCATGAGGAATGCCTGGCCAACATAGACTCCTTTCCTGGGTAATACCTTTTCTCTCCATTGACTGTTATTGGAGGGTCAGGGATTCCAGTGGGGTGCACACGTGTAGTTAGTATGTGAAACCAGGTGCATTTTATTTGTGACAATAAAAATTACTTGGTCTGTGCCTCACTTATAATTACAAGAGGTGATTCTTGTAACAACTCTTTGAAGGTAAAAGTACGATTAGGCAGAGTTAATGTAAATAATGAAAAGGTAAATAATTTTTGATAAATCAGTTAAGAAATAATCTGAGGTTGCATTTGATGAAATAGCTTGGACTTTCAGAAAGCCTTCCAAAGGATATCACTCAAGAGATTATTTAACAAAATTAAAGCACATTGGATTAATATTAATGAACTAGCACAGTCTGAAGATTGGACGGTATAACTGAAGTCCCAGTTGTTCAAAATCTATATTTGACTTCAGCGAGACTTTTTAGTGTAATGCATGCAGATTTACTGACAAAATCCAATGTGGATCAAGAGGATCTTGACAGGCTATGTGAATGGGTGACTAGAAAACAGAATTAGAATCAGGTTTATTATCACCAACGTGTGTTGTGAAATTTGTTAACTTAGCAGCAGCAGTTCAATACAATAAATAATATAGAAGAAAAATAAATAAAAGTATATGTATATTGAATAGATTAAAAATCGTGCAAAAACCAAAATAGTATATTAAAAGAGTGAGGGAGTGTTCACGAGTTCAATGTCCATTTAGGAATTGGATGGTAGAGAGGAAGAAGCTGTTCCTGAATTGCAGAGTTTGTGCCTTCAGGCTTCTGTTTTTTCCTAATCTGATGGTAACAGTGAGAAAAGGGCATGCCGTGGGTGGTGGGGGTCCTTAATAATGGACCTGCCTTTCTGAAACACTGCTCCTTGAAGATGTCCCAGGTACTTTGTAAGCTCGTACTAAATTTGTAGCCGACTAAATTTATGACTCTCTGCAGCTTCTGTTAGTTCTTTGCAGTAGCGCCCCCTCCCCCCCCATAGCAGACAGTGATGCAGCCTGTCAGAGTGCTCTCCATGGTACATCTATAGAGGTTTTTGGGTGTTTTTGTTGACATAGCAAATCTCTTCAAACTCCTAATGAAGTACAGTCACTGTCTTGGCTTCTTTATCACTGCATCAATATTTTGGGTTGAGGTTAGGTCCTCAGAGATCTTGACACCCAGGAACTTGAAGCTGCTCTCTCTCTCCACTTCTGATCCCTCTATGAGGATTGGTATGTTTTCCTTCGTCTTACCCTTCCTGAAGTCCACAATCAGCTCTTTCGTCTTACTGACATGAAGTGCAAGGTCGTTGCAGCAACAGTACCCCAATAGTTGGTATTTCTCATTCCTGTACGCCCTCTTGTCTCCAGCTGAGATTCTACCAACAATGGTTGCATTGTCAGCAAGTTTATAGGTGGTATTTCAGCTATGCCTAGCCACACAGTCATGGGTATAGAGAGAGTAGAGCAGTAGGCCAAGCACAGACCCCTGAGGTGCACCAATGTTGATTGTCAGTGAGGAGAAGATGCTATTGCCAATCCGCACAGATTGTGGTCTTCCGGTTAGGAAGTTGAGGATCCAGTTGCAGAGTGAGGTACAGAGGCCCAGGTCCTGTAACTTATCAATCAGGATTGTGGGAATAATGGTGTTAAATGCTGAGCTATAGTCGACAGAGCATCCTGACAGAGGTGTTTGTATTGTCCAGCATGTCTAAGGCCACGTGAAGAGCCATTGAGATTATGCCTACCATTGATCTATTGTGGCGATAGGCAAATTGCAGTGGGTCCAGGTCCTTACTGAGGCAGGAGTTCATTCTAGTCATTGCTGTAGATGTGAGTGCCTTGTAGATGGAATACAGTGCAGGAAAAAGTGAAGGCATTTGCTTTGGTAAAACAAATGAAGGAAATTAGTACTTTTAAAATCAATTTAGACAGCCCTCAGGTTTGATTATTATTTCATTTCACTGTGTTTATGAGAAATAAAAGTTATCAGTACCAAAATTTAATATGGCGTAGCCATAATTTATGAGACACCACAGGGTCTTGACAGGGTAGGATCTTTTCTATTTAGTAGGATTTCACTATAACACATTTAGTTAAAGAAGTACAAATATATTTCATTGCTGAAAGGATAACCGTAGTATGGTTTGGTTCCTTAATGAAAACCTTTGTCAGAGACAATATACTGTATATTTTTATGCAATAAGATTGACAGAAGTAACTGTAGATGCCATTTGCTAAACAAATATTGTTACCACTATGTTTTAGTTGAATTGCCAGATGCACTGGAAGGAAAAAACATTAATATTATTGGAAAAAGAATGACCAGCGAAGTCATAGGGGCCATTAGAGAAAACAGGGGCAATCTGCACATGAGGACAGAAGATATAGGTGAGATCCTGAATGAATATTTTTTTTAACTGTATTCACAAAGGAAATAGTTGGAGAATTCAGTGAAGGGATAGGTGAGAACATAGTGCAGATCTCCATAGATAGACAAGATGTTCTTAATGCCTTTGTAGACTTAAAGATGGATAACCTTGAAAACATTTTGAAGGACACCTTCAAAAGGCGATGACTCAAAAAAGTGGCATCCATCTTTAAGGACCCCCATCACCCTGGACATATAACCTCTTGTCATTGCTACCATGAAAGAGAAGGTACAAGAGCCTGAAGATGCATACTCAACATTTCAGGAACAGCTCCTTCCCCTCCACCATTAGACTTCTGAATGGACAATGAACCTATGAATACTACCTCAGTATTTTTCCTCTTTTTCGGCACTACTTATTTAATTTAATTATATATATACTTATTGTAATTTATAGCTTTCATTATTATGTATTGTAAAGTACTGCTGCTGCAAAACAACAAACTTCACGACTTATGGGAATGATATTAAACCTGATTCTGATTGTGATAAATCCCTAGAACTACCTTGTATCTCTTCCTCTGATCACCTAGCGTTCTGCTGATAGAGCTCAGAGTGGAACACCTCTTTCACAAACTGAGTCTACAAATGCTATTGCGTAGTCATCAGAACTAATTGAGGTACTTTAATCACAGTTATAAGGATGTCGATATTTGTTTGCTTACCCTACCACTAGAGGATTTTACACAGGCACCATTACTAATATCCCCGTGCTCCTCCCCCCAGTGTTTTAATGTACCCGCTCTATGTGGTCCACGTCAGAGAAGGATTGAGGAGGGCAACAGTCACTACTGCCTGATAAACCATGAACCTTGTTTGGGGTTAAAGGTCCTGATCTTCAAACATTGTCTTCCTCAGATAGCCAGACGCTGTGTTGGCACACCGGAAGCAATGCATCATTATCAGCAAATTTCATTAATGCGTGCTTTTGTTGAGAGCTGTCTCTCAAGACAGAGTATGCATTTTGCACACTTTCCAGGATTTGTTGCAAATCTTTATTGTTGAAGGACAGAGCTGTCCAGTATGGCATCGAGATTTTTCAAATATTAAAGAGGTTTCTCTAGCTTAGTAAACAAGACTTGTATATCTAAGCAGAGAGTGCACACGGTGACTCAGAGTTGGAGCACTGGCAATCAAGGAACAATGTCTTTTTATTCCATGGATTTACTCCACTCCATTGGGAAGCTAGCTGGAGGCTAGGTTCAACAGCAATACCATGAGAACAACTCTGAAACACTGGGCCAATGACAGAACTTGCTGAACAGGAATCTGCACTAAGATTACATCTGCTATAATGCACTGCTTAAATTCACAGTTTGAAGTGCCATCAAGAAGCAGATGCGACATGGAGGTAAATAGGTGTAAATGTTCAACTGGAGAAGGAAATTCCACTAGGAAGCAGTCTTTATCATAAGAACACAAAGATGAAGACATCATACTGCAATATAAAGTCGCTGAGTATTATGAAATAAGCTGTACTACCCAAGAAAAATACACTAACGATATAGCAAGTACAACAATGTTTCACCAGAAAGGGACAAAGCACAAGAGACTACAAATGTTAGAATCTGGAGCAGAGACCTGCTGGTGGGTCGTCACCCAAAAATGTTGACCATCCCCCAGCCCCTCCAGTTGCTGCCTGATCTGCTGATTTCAATCAGATCAGGAGGGATGTTCTGTGAGATGCAATTTGGCAGACTGGACCTATATGCTCTTGAGTTTAAAATAATGGAGACAATCTTATCAAAAACCATATTCAGGGGTTGTCAGATGACATACAGGGATAATGTTTTCCTTGGGTATGTTGTCTACAACCAGGAGCCACTGTCACAAAAGACAGGCTCCGCCATTCAGGATTGAGATGAAAAAAAAACTCTTCACCAGGGTAGTGAATGATTTCAATCCTCGGAACTTGTGGAGACTCAGTCACAAATCTAGTCAGGACCAAAGGTCAATAGATTTTTGGACACTAAGAATCAATGGATTAGTGCAGAGAGGAGGCACTGAAGTAAGAGGTTAGCCATAATCTTATTGAATAGAGGAGCGGGGATGAGGAGCCAAATAACTATTTCTAATGTTCTTATTAATGATTTAAATTCATGAGATCTAATCCATAAATAATTACTGATAAATCTTTAACAGCATACCTTTATGTCATGGATGTAAACAACAAACATTTTCTAAAGCACTTCATTCAAAATGTTCTATTGCGGTGATTAGAGTAGCTGTTATTAATTGACCTACTGAGCACTGTAGGGAGAATTTCCTTTTTTTTGCCAGATTAAAGGAAGACTAAAAATTTATCCAAGTGTACACAACAACAGTAACATTGTGAATTTTGGAATAGATTGGCAAGCCAGAGAGAGCCACACTAATTTCTAAGGGCACCAGTGTGAATTTCAGAACAAGGTTTACAATTGTATTTCTAAAGACATTCTGAATAACCGCTGGCTCTTTTACCACGTTTCCCTGTCGGTGGTTGCGTCACACTTGCTAAATTGTTTCCACAATTTTCAAGTTTTATTTGCAATTGCAAATGTTTAATAACGCAGCGCTTGGGATGCACGGTGACGGTCACCTATTACATACTTTGTTCTGGGAAGCTCGTTTGAATGATGTGGGATAATTCAAACGCTGCTGCCAGTTTAACCCCGAAGGGAAGAGTGCCAATGCAGCACATCATTAAAGACTGGCACTGCAGTGTTAAATGCAATTCTACTTTCTCAGAAGCGTGTGAAGGAACACAAGGTACTGCATTGCCAAACACCTCCAAATGTGACCAGGCCTATATTTATAACTCAACTATTTTTGCTGAAAACATTGTATAAAGTACAATGGTGCCTTGAAGTAGTTCATGCAGTGTAAGTACCGAAACATGAAAGACATTATGCAAATCCAAGCCCGTCTTTCTCTGAAATGTTAATAATTACCATAATAAAAGATTTTACTGTTTTTTTTGCAGCCGCTCTCTGATTTAGGATCGTTAATTGATCGGTTCCAAAAAGGTGCGGCTTTCAGCGTCGTCATTTTCAGGCAGAGCTGAATGTTGGTGTGACATTTGGTCATATGGAAAACAGGAGCGCCCAATCTACACGGCAAATAAGTTACAATTGCAGAACTCACTACTCACCAAATCGGAGAATCAAATAAAACAGAAGGAAAGCTTCAATCTTCACAAATGTCAGTCGCGGCTGCTCCATCGCACTCGGAACTCAGGCGGCTGTCTGACCTGCACTCAGCTGAAAAGGAAGTTTCAGAAGCAACTGGCAGACTCTGTTAACCACGAGTATGAGCGGTAGTTCCATGTAAACCTTCTAAAACCACCGAGGACCAGCAGTACTAACATCTGTAGAAGTTCACCGAGGAACTAAATTCATTAGTTCCTCCAAATATGTTGTATCCGAGAAATCAGGTACTAAATAAATAAGGGGAGCCGCCTTGGGGAATGAATTGTGCGGTCACATTTGCTCTCATTAAAACTTAAGCACTTCCGAAGGGCGGGGGGGTGGGGGGGGTGTCACTATCACGGCGGCTGTGGTTCAAATGGGCAGATGTCAAAAGAAGGGGGTTGACTGTCTGGTTTGATAGCTTTACGTCAGGGAGTGTAAATCACCCGCGGGGAGAGATTGAGTAACGTGTGGGTGGGAGGGTAATGATTATGTGAATGTGTGTGTAAGAGGCGGAGAGTGCACAATCGGTGTACGTGAGATGGAGGGAGTGTAGAGTTTGCTGGAGAAGAGGAAGTGAACAGTGTGTAGAGGTGTCTGTGAATCGGAGGGGCGGAGTGAACATTCCGTTTGTGTCTGGGAGGGAACAGGCTATGGCATTGATGAACAGCCTTTTGAGGTGATGGAAGCATAAATACAGACATCCCCCCGCCGCCCATGGGCAGGGCTGTGCAAAAGTCTTGGGCACATATAGCCTGGGAGGCATCAGATTTTTGCAGGGTAGTCCATTTGTCACATGGAACGGTGAGCAAGTTTGCAAACCTGGCGGGAGCAAAGGATGTTGGGAATGGCGGGGTGGAGTGCCGTGGGGAGGGTGTGGACAGGTAGCAGAGAAGACATGCCGGGGGTGGAAGATAGTGCGAGTGCAGGCAATGGCAACGAGTGCTTATTGAATGACAGAATGTCTCTCTGGTGCTCCTCCTCCTCCCCCCTCTACCTCTTTCCCTTTTCCCAAACAGGATTCCCCTCTCCCTTCCCCAGTCTACAATAGAGACCCAGCTCAGAATCAGTTTTATCATCACCATCATGTCATGATTTTTTTTGCAGTAGCAGTACAGTGCAATATGTAAAATTACTACAGCACTGTACAAAGATCTTCGGCACCCTAGCTATATGTGCCTAAGTCTTTCTCACAGTACTGTCAAAAATAATGTTCAATTGGAAAGTACCTGTATTAATGATCCTAAAGCAGAAAAGCAATAAATAATTTTTGAACATGGAAAAAGGTCACAGTCCTTGACAGGGACATGATCAGGTAAAGCAAAAATCCCAAAACTAAAAGCGAGATTTTGGAAGGGTCTTAAGAGGGTGGTTTGGGAAGGGAAAAGCTGAACTTGTGGATTGGAGCCCTTACCCGACAGGAAGGAAGAATGTATTTGGGAATGAAAAATGTGTAAAAAGCTACGAAGGAATACAAAACTCAGGAGGGGTTTGTTGAACTGAAGGACACAGTAGAGGACTGAATAGGCGATGTAGGTGGAAATGAAAGTCAAGGAACAAGAGAATGATGAGCCAGAGAGAACTCTGGATGCCTGGAATAATGCGGTGTTCATGTATGCAGGTCTCAGTATTGGAATGGGAGATTTCCAGAGATGCACTGAAGTTACAGGGGGTGGTGAATCAAATTTCTTAAATGTGAAATGGAAATGGAGGCAACAATTAGCTCTAAAATATTACTCAATCTTTATCTATTTTACATTCACACAATTATCAGGGACAGATACAAACTTGCATGGGTTGTGGGAGAGGCTGAAACTAATGACTTCAGTATTTTGAAACTTAAACCATCCAACAGATTACATCTTCAACAGCTTATCCAAACACAAGTACTGACTTCAGTTTATTTCACCCAACCTACCCTCTCTCCAAAGTAAGACTAATTTTCATTTCTTTTGCAGTTCGGACAAAGGATTTTCATTTCAGCCTGAGACACTTAACTCTGATCATTCCGTATTTCTGTGTGTTTTACAAGGCAATTCGACTTGTTGAGTGCTTGCTGACACTCAGAGCAGTCCCATTCCCTCACATACCTGATTGTAACTCACTCCCTCATGCATCAGTTAACATCCCAGCCACACCCAACTCCCCCACTGCCCATTGTACATGAGCACTATTTACACTGAACCTACCCAGCAGTAAGTCTCTGATGTGGGAGGAAACCAAAACACCGTCATCAAGTTCGCCGATGACATGACCGTGGTGGATCTCATCAGCAAGAACGACAAGTCAGCTTACAGAGGGGAGGCGCAGCGGCTAACGGACTGGTGCAGAGCCAACAACCTGTCTCTTAATGTGAACAGAACAAAAGAGATGGTTGTTGACTTCAGGAGGGCACGGAGCGACCACTCCTGGCCGAACATAAACGGCTCCTCGGTAGGGATCGTAAAGAGCACCAGATTTCTTGGTGTTCACCTGGCGGAGAATTTCACCTGGTCCCTCAACACCAGCTCCATAGCAAAGAAAGCCCAGCAGCGTCTCTACTTTCTGCGAAGGCTGAGGAAAGTCCATCTCCCACCCCCTATCCTCTCCACATTCTTACAGGGGTTGTATTGAGAGCATCCTGAGCAGCTGCATCACTGCCTGGTTCCGAAATTGCACCACCTTGGATCGCAAAACCCTGCAGCAGATAGTGAGGTCAGCTGAGAAGATCATCAGGGTCTTTCTTCCCGCTATTACAGACATTTACGCTACATGCTGCATCCACAAAGGAAACAGCATTATGAAGGACCCCACGTACTCCTCATACAAACTCTTATCTCTCCTGCTGTCTGGGAAAAGGCACCGAAGCATTCGGGCTCTCACGACCAGACTATGTAACAGTTTCTTCCCCCAAGCTATCAGACTCCTCAATACCCAGAGCCTGGACTGACACCTTACTGCCCTATTGTCTTGTTTTATTATTTATTGTAATGCCTGCACTGTTTTGTGCACTTTATGCAGTCCTGGGTAGGTCATTAGTCTAGTGTAGTTTTTTTCTGTGTTGTTTTTACATAGTTCAGTCTAGTTTTTGTACTGTGTCTTGTAAC
The DNA here is from genome assembly GCF_030144855.1 of Hypanus sabinus. Taxonomy (NCBI): domain Eukaryota; kingdom Metazoa; phylum Chordata; class Chondrichthyes; order Myliobatiformes; family Dasyatidae; genus Hypanus; species Hypanus sabinus. The sequence goes on along the minus strand of NC_082709.1, from coordinate 148,458,184 downwards.
ACCACAGTCCTGTAAAAACGTTGTCTCATTTTTACCATGTACTGTACCAGTATTGTACAATGACAATAAAAAGTGACTTGACTTGACTTGAACACCCGTGTCAGATGTGCAGGCAGACTCCACATGGAGAGCACCCGAGGTCAGAATCCAACCAGGATGCTGAAGTTATGAGTTAATTGCACCACATGAAGCACCACTGTGCTGTTACTGTCACCCCTGGTGAGTGCTTGCAGTATTTTATCTTAACATTTACCCATTTGAAGGCAAAATAGACTATTGTTCTGTACAGTGTAGGACTAAAGTCTTTCTCTGTCCTCTACATTTAAAGTAGGCCAGTAATATAATTATCACAAGTTATGCAAGAGTTCTGATAAGGGATTTTTTTTAAATGTAAATGATAATAAACCATACTTCCCTAATCTGTAGTGAAATGTTTTTACACATGGTTGGACGATTACAGCAAACATAATGGAACAGCTGACTCTGGAATCTCCTGCAAGCTAAGCTACATGTAAAACTCATGACCATTTGGCTAACAATCCCAAAAATGATCAGTTCACCTTCTTCCTGACCACATTTACTTGTGACTGAAATGTAACTTTATGATAAAACCCTGTTGCCACAAACAATGGAATCAGCAGCTGACCCTTTGCGCTATATTACTGTCCCAATGCCCACTCCCAGCTCGAGCAAACAGTGCCTTGGTTCGCTTCCCCCGTTCCTTTCTGGTGACGTTGCCTGTGTTTGATATGATTTTAATGGGGTACATTTTGAGTAAGACAATGAAAACTTTAAATGTGCCGATCAGCTACTTTCAGTGGTTGAAACCAAACTAAATCCTTGCCAGGCTCGTGTGTAGATAACTCCTGTTCATCAGTATTTCCTGTTGTTTTTAAGACAAAATTCAGACGCAAGGAGCATCTGTCTGGAGAGTATTGAAGATATTAGCCCTGCGGATTATCAAAAAAAAACCTACAAAAGGTCAGGCGCCTGACTCTCCTCACCCTCACTGTCATGTAGCTGTTCTGCTGTCACAGTCAGTACATGCAAGAACAGCTTTTCTAGCACATTATGGGATGTTGCACTTTTTTGTCAAGCTCTGATTGTGCTCAGAATTTATTTTTTAAAACAACAGTCTAAGCCAGGCATGGGCAAACTACGGCCCGGGGGCCATATGCGGCCCGTTAAGCTTTTTAATCCGGCCCGCAGAACTTGATGAAATTATATTAATAAACCTTGTTAACGTTTTTTCCCCGCAATTCTGGCGTTTTCCCAATAGATGACACACTCTATATACATTGACCTTTGTTGAGGTGCAGCGTATTACTCCACTTTGCGCTTTACTCTTTGTTCGGCTCGACCTATTTGTGTGAACAGGCGTTCAGCGTCATGAACATCAACAAAGCCAGCCACAGATCCAAGTTAACTGACCCAACACTTCAGATCCATCCTGAGAATCGCCACAACAAAACTAAATCCAGACTTTGATGCGCTGGCTAAAAAGGGAGACCAACAACACTGTTCCCACTGAAATTAAAGATAAGTTTCTTCGTTGTGTTATGTAAAAAATGCATTTGAAAATATTTTTTTCAATAAGCCTTACATGTTACATGTCATTTCTGTTAAGCGATGGACATGAGTAGTGCGCAGGTGCACGTACGTTCTCAAAATAAGAAATGCGCTCCAGATCAAATAACGCGCTCCGCATACTGGCGCGCTGTCACTGTTCTCTCCTTGTGCTGGTCGTTGTTGAGTTTTGGCACAGGGGACAATTGAATAAGAAGGAGCAGGACAAGTAGACCTGCATCTCCTACCGTTTTTGAAATAAAGACAATCAGAAGGAGAGTGATGATGATAATATCTTGAAGGATAACAGAATTTTCAGTGCTTTAAATTAATAACTGTTACTATTAAAAAAAAGCTGTATTTTATTCATTTAATTTTCAGTGTTTTAAAAGTCATTTCAATAAATAGCTAAATACCATGGGACTTCAAAGATATTTTGTTGTAATGCATTTGTTCATTTTCAATTGAAATTAAAGCACATGTTTTCTACATATCCCATGATATTTTATTTTCTCTTATGAGGTGTATTACCAAAACACTCCGTCCATCTGCTCCTGGTCCGGCCCCCCTGTCAAATTTTAGAACCCTTTGTGGCACCCACAAGTCAAAAAGTTTGCCCACCCCTGGTCTAAGCTGTGGATCACACCCTTCTTTGGCAAACAGTACCTGCTGTAGGTACAATCAGTCACCTTCCCTGCAGGTGATACTACAGCATCAGAAATTTGTGTGCTGGATGTGCATCTTTCACTTCCTGCTGAGAGTGTTTCACAACTACAGGAAAAAAGCCTTTCCCCTGATTACCAGCAGCCAACCAGAGTATCTTGAAATATGCATTGCGTGCAAGTCACAGCCGCCTCAGTGTGGTTTCGAAGGGCAACTCTGATTAGCTGCTGGACTCCTGGGAGGGAAAGAAAGTGACTTGATGAGGGGCTGTCTATCACTGCATGTTTTGAGCTGGTTCACAACACAAAGGTGCTTCACAGATATTGCCTAACTGGTGTGTTTCATTACCTGCTTGATCATGATCAGTTTCTCTCTCTCCCCATAAATCAGAAAGAGAAATTCCACAGGAAAACCCAGTGGTGAAGGGCCAGAACAGCCAGAACAAGAATGCAAAAGGTGAAAACCCAAATATCAGTAAGAATAGAAGTGGGATTGAAAAGTTGAATATGCTTCCTCCATTGATTGTCAGCTTTAAGTAGTGTAGCTATCATTGCTTGGCAACCTTAGAAAATTATAAAGGCATGACTAACTCAGTCTACCACCATTACTTAATTATTCTCTGCCATTCACCTTACGTACAGCACTACTGTCACTTTATGTACATATAATCAATCTAAAGTATGTATATAAGCTACCTTATGTATTTATTTAGGGTATTTTTTATTATGTGCTCTTTTTCTTACTTTTTTGTGTAACATCAGATCTGGAGTAACAATTATTTCACTTTCCTTTATACTTGTATACTAGAAATGACATTAAACAATCTTGAATCTTGACTTTATATCTGCATCGTATGTGTTAGAAAATTGTGTGCTGGAGAGCTTTGGCTAGTAATTAATCTTCACATTTGGTTCTCTTTGTTTAAGGCAGGATTTTCCCATGTCAGCAGATATTAAAGTAGGACAAGAGTTTGGCATAAACATGGATGGAAATACAGTGTGATGGATGTCTTGTCTACTTTCAATTCCCACCACTTGATTGTGTTGCAATTCAGGTAGCAGTCTATGGAGAGGCCTCCCGAATTTGAAACGAAAGAGAAGATCGATGTCTCGGGTTGACTGCTTGTTTGTAGTGTTGTTCGCTGAGCCGGGAGGTTAGGTCTCAAACGTTTCATCACTATTCAAGGTGACATCATTATTGCGCAACTGAGTGTTGTTTCTGTGGAGTGCTCGCGTTTATGTTGGTCGGACTCGTTGTTCTGATTGGTTGGCTTTTGCACTGGCTGCTAGTCACTGCTGGGTCCCAGCCAACCAGATGGCTGGGTAATCTTAACTGGCCCCTATCCCTGGCTGTTGGTCATTGGGAGCTTTGGTTCCTAAGGTGTCTGTGGCTCCCCCCTTGGCCCCGATCCCACAGATGCACAGGTTTGTAAATTGTGTCCAGTTCAATACATTCATTAATAGAGTCTTCTGTTGAGAACCAAACTTCTAAGAACTCTCTTGATTTCTTGTGCTTCTGCCAGGATTTCTGTAGCTCCAGATGAACTTGTGTTCTTCTTCCTCCTCATGTACTGAGATGAGTGAGAGAAAATCAGGACTTTTTACAGCTGGCTGATGTTAATGTAGTCTCGTGGATACTTTTCTCCCCAAACATAGTGTTCGGGGGCAGTCTCCACATTGGATTGGTAGAGTATGTTTCTTTACTCCATGTGTGCTGTTGGATCTTGGGGCTGGAGGTGAGCCTTTTGATGGTCATGCAGAAATGCTGCATAATAAAAGGCCTTCATCCACCAAGCCTGTACTGACCATTAACTACCCATTTACACTAATCCTACATGAATTCCAACTTTTTGTTCTCCACACATTTTCATCAACTCTGCCTCAGATTCTATCACTCAGCTATAACTAGAGCCAATTTGCCATGGCCAGTAAATGTATCAGCAAGCATGGCTTTGATATGTGTGAGGAAACTGTGATGACCAGTGGAACCAAATGAAGTCACATGGAGACCATGCAAACTTCACACATACGGCAGGATAAGGTCAGGATTGAACCTGGATCTCAAGCTCTGAGATAGCAACTCTATTAACTGTGCCACCATGTTGTTTTTGAAATCAAAAACTGAAATGCTACAAATGTTGGAAATCTGAAATGAAAACAATAAATGCTGGAAGAACACAGCAGATTAGACAACATCTGGAAAACAAAACTGAGTTTAAGTTTCAGACTGAAGCCCTTTTTCAGAACTGGAAAAGTCAGAAAACAAATTAATGTTAAGTTACAAAGAAAGTGGAGAAACAATAGGTGGGAAAATGTCTCTAGAGTACTTTCTTTGATCCTTAACCACAGCTTCTCCTCTACCATGTCCAGCATGTCATCCCCTCTAACCACAGCCAAGTTAAAGATGGGAGTTCCCGGATTCTTGCTTTCCACCCACCAGCCCTTGCATTCAGTGGATCATCCATCATAATTTCCACCACTTTTAACAAGGTTCCATGACCATATACATCTGAATTCGACAAGGAGAGGAGACTGCCTGGTCAACTTATCCTTCCCCACCAACCACCCACTTTCTCACAGCACTTTCTTGTGCAACCACAGGAGATGTACCTTTTCCCCTTCCCATTATCCAGCAACCCAAACAGTCTTTCCTGATGAAACAGTAACTCATTTGCACTTCTTCTCAACCCAGTAAATTGCATTCAATGCTTACTTTGGATTTTCTTCTCAATAATGGAAAAATCCAATGCAGATTGTGCAATTGATCAGAAAATTATCAGAATAGAATCTGCAGAAGCGTCACAGTAGTGTAGCAGTTACAATAATGCCATTATGGTAAGATGCCACTGGACTTTGTGTGCAGCTCCAGTAGGAATCATCAGATATTCCTGTTTAGGACAACTAAGCTGCAATCCACAGTCATAGCATGTACTTCATTTTAAGATGTTTAAAAATCTGTCAATACTCAAAATCAGATTTAGGTTGTTAATGTAGCTTCCCTTTAAGGAAACAAAAGTGGGTACAGCACACTGGTCTACTGGTACAATTGAAGCGCAGTTGCCTTAAACCCTCAGTCCCAACTATCCTACTGGCAAATGCACAGTCTCAGGAAAGTAAAACTGAAGACCTCAGAACAAGATTGCTGTACAAGAGGGATATCAGGGACTGCCGTATACTTTGCTTCATGGAAACATGGCTATTCCCCCTCATTTTGATACAGCACTGCAACCCAATGGCTTCACCATTCTCTGCAAAAGACAAGTCAGCTTAGTCTTACAAGGGTAGAGGAAGTGGAGTATACTTCATGATTAACTCATTATGGTGCACAGACATAGCACTTCTGTCTCAATCCTGCTCATTTGACCTAGAACATCTAGCAGTCAAATGTTATACTATCCTATCTGCTGAGGGAGCTTCCACCATCATCCTGGTAGTAGTGTACAGTCAACCTCAGCCAAAGTTGAGCTGGCACTGGAGGAGCAGGCGCAAAGTAGTGCACCCTGATGCCTTCATCGTGGGGGATTTGAACTAGTCAAGCTTGAAGAAGTCTCTGAACAACTACCACCAGTGAGGAGCCAACACACGACCACTGTTATACCACCATCAAGGAGACTTACCATGCCATCCCATGCCCAGACTTTGCAAAGTTTGATCATCAGGCTGAATTTCTACTCCTAGTGTATAGACAAAGACTAAAGATTGCAGCACAGTGGTGAGGATGACCAAGGTATGGTCGGGGTGGTGGTGGGGGGGGGGGGGGAGGTGGAGGAGTGCTTACAGGTCTGCTTTGAGTTGGTGGACTGGACAATACTCAGGGAGTCATTTTCAAATCTGCAGAAATACACTATAGTAGTCAACGACTTCATCAATACCTGTATAGATGAGCACGTGCTTTTGAGAACATTCCAGACATACCCAAACCAAAAGCCTTGGATGAACCAGAAGATTCATAGTCTGCTGAGGGCTTGATCTGTGCATTCAAGTTCAGTGATGCAGAACGATACAAGATGTTCAGGTACAAGCTACGGAAGGCTAATTTATGACAAAAAAAAATCAGTTCTGAGTGAGGTTAGAGATGGAAATGGATGCATGCCAGCTCTGGCTCTGACAGGATTTGCAGACCATTATGTTGGCCAGGAAGAACTGCAGTCTGCAAATAGGTGAATTCAAATGAATCAAGGACAGTGGAAGCAGACAGACCAATTGCCGTTGCTCCTGCCATGTGCTTGGAGATGCAAGCTGCCATTTTGTGGAACTGTTTTACGTCCTCCATTTTGTGAGATGAAATTGCTTGGCTTGATCAGTGTTTTAAAGTAGACACAATGATGCCTCAGGTATCTGCTAAACTATTTCAAAATAAGAAGTTATTTGTGAGGTGTTCTTTGGTTGTATATAACACGCAGGTTTGTCAATGTTGGTCTGTGTGATTCAAGCTGAGAACAAAGATCCATAAATTTCCAATTGTCACTTGCTGGGAAGAAGGCCATAAATGGATGCTGGCCTAGAGCAGAGCTAATAAAAAGGTGTTAAAAGTCAAGACACATGATCTACAGCCAATGGCATTGGAATGCAATATTTGAATTGATAAGAAATGAATATAAAGGCAGCCTCTTCAAGTGTGCAGGCAGCAGTAACTGTGTAGGGGAACAACTTTCGCGGATGTGAGGTGCTCCGTGGACATGTGGAGGTTTAAAACGGGACTAGAAAAAACAAGTGGCCAGCAGCAGAAACTTCTTTTTAACTGGTGGTATATCTTTTTCTGTTCTTTGACTGTTTGTGGAAGGACAGGAAAACTTAGTTGGTGTGCACTAAAATATTTAGTGTATGAATTCACGTACTTGTTAGTTTAGACAATAAACGTGCTTGTTGGTAAATACAGATTTCTCAATGCCTCTCTGATCATTATTTCAAGGGGTGATTCTTGTAACAGTATTAGCAACTCTGGGTGGAATAAAGTTTAAATTCCTTCATCGATGGAAGGCTCAAGTCGGACCACGTGGGTGAGAAACAGAGAGATCTGGGGGCTGGGTAGTTTGTCAGTACAAACCCAGGATAAAGAATTCAGGGAATTCTGCAAGTCCAGAGGACTTGGATTGATTGGAAGGAATTCCTCCGGAAGTACGTATTGGGAAAATGGACACAATATGGGGAGTATGCTGGACACACCAGTGGTGAAGGCAGCCATTTTAAAATTGCCAAAGGAAGATTGTCAGACAAGGAATTTAAGCAGCTACTAAAGCCAGTAACAGTGGCCTGCCTCACTGAGATTTTCAAAGGATATCGGCAAAAAGCTGATGCCAATTGAGATAGATTACAGCAGGAAATGCTCCAATGTCAGCGAGACACTAAGGTAGAGCAGGTAGAAACACTCAAAGGAAAAGTTATTGATTTGCAGGGACAGAGAAGTATAGATTTGGTGCATATGAACCAATTTCAGCCAAAGTGTGAGAAACTGGTTGAAGAAAAGAGTAAAAGGGAAGAAGAAACTAATTTAGTTAAGAGACAGCTGGAGGAGTTAAAGAAACAGTACAGTGATTTAAAAGCAGCTATAAATGTGATACAGAAATCAGTTTCTGAAAAGAGAAATAAGACTAGTGATCATATGCAGTGTTTAAAAAAGATCACAAGCTGAAGGACCAATTTGCTGCACAGAAAGGAATAATATGTGCTTTTGGATCTGAAAGAGGGAAGGAGGATGAATATGGAGATATTGATTGGCATGATTTAGCAGATAAGGTGACCAGATCTTGCCGTGAAGAGCCTCTATTCCAGGGCAGTCAAAAGAAGCCTGGCTCCCCTAGTTACTATCAGAGAGGGAAGAGCCTGGGCAGGAAATCAAAACCAGAATATAACACCCTACACCGTTTGAAGTTCAGCGAGTTAGAGAGACGGCTAACAATATTGGGACATATATCGCCGGGGATGATCCTCGGGAATGGTTCCAAGCAATTAGATACCAGAAAGCAATATATGGGCTAAAAGGTGCCGGAAAAAAAGATTGAGTATAATGTGATTGTGTGTGAATATACATGCTGCTTTGCCAGAAACACAGCAATATGCTGGGGGAAACAGATGAGGAGTTAAAGAATGTGATACTGACAATTATGGGTAATAACAGTGAGGACCCAAAAGATGAGTTACAATAAATGTTACCAGAAGAAAGGGGAACACGCCAGTGCATTTGCATCCTGTCTGTGGATGGTTTTCCAAGGGGGGTATGGACAAATATTAGATCACAATCATTTAGAGCCAGAGCCCACAACTAGATGCTTAAGAACATTAATGTCTCATATGTTACGAATGTGCCACAACTCTGAGTGGCCGAAGGGTACAAAGTAGCCCCCTCCTTTTCGAGAATCACAAGATCGCTATTAATTCGGGTCTGGGACCCAGGAAATGAGAGAGAGAGAGACATCCAAAATACATAGATTTTGGAATGTGTGTCCTGGCCCCAGAAAGGCGGAACCATTGATAACGGCCATTGTCTCTTGGAGACGGAATTGTGTATTGAGTACTGTACTATTCATTGAAACCCCTCAGGGGACGACCAGAGTGGGCTGGTTGAGGGATTGCATTATCCCAACCTGACTGACATCTGCGACCCCGTGAGTAAGGATAAAAGAGGGTCTGGGGAACAACATCTTCAGACGCACCAGGAGAAACGCTAGAAATCCCGTGACAGCGTTTAATAGCAACAGCCAGTGGGGGGCTTGTGTGCGTCCTTTCCCTTTGCCGGGATTGGGGCCTTACCATGGAAGAATGGCTTTAGCTAAAGGAGAAACCAACACTAACGGAACTCTGGAAGGATCAAAATCATAAAAGGAAAAGCTGGCAAGTTCTAAAAATCCCTTCTACGTATGAGCACATCTGAAACAGCCGATCTGAGCGTTGACTGGGCGAAGATCGGCTGTTTCAGATGTGCTCATACGGGTCATTATACCAAGAAATGTACAGTGGAAAGTTAATGTAACTTAAATCCGAACAAAGTCAGTGACTGGAGTTTACAAAGGGTCAGAATATGCTGGAATTTTGGTTAATGTGGGGATTTCATGCTTTAAACTTGTTGAATGTTGTTTAGTTGTGCATGATGAATAACTTTCAACATTTATTTGTTTTAAAGTCTTAGAGTAACGCTTTTCCTCAGTGTTATTGGATTGTTACTGAATATTTTGGAAATGATTTAAACTACAGCAACAAGAAATTTTCTGGAATGGTTTAAAGTGTGAATAGCTTGTGGGTTTTAACTGTGTAAAATGTGGCCACGTGTGAGTTCACTTGAAAGTGTGTGTGTGTGTGTGTGTGTTTGTGTGTGTATGAGAGAGAGGGAGAGAGAGCTGTTTTAAGATGCTGTGCCTTTAAGAGATTGCATCAATCTGTTAATGTTTCAGGGGCCCCTGCCAAACTTTTATTGCTCTCCTTGTTTCTTTGGAAAATGTATTAAAGTTTTTCATGGTTAGAATTAACTCTTTGGGGTGCAGGAATTGTTAGGATTGGACTTGTCAGAAGCTGAATTAGATGGGATTGTTTCAGAAAAGTAGGTACAATAATTGGTAGAGGTAGTGAAAGAGGCCGATTATGCGGCATCCCATCAACTACAAAAGACAAGGCAACAGAGCAAAGCTTACTTTGACTGAAAAGTCAGTCCCACAGAATTAAGCCCAAGACAAAGAGTGATACTTATAATACACCAACCCACCTCATTTTTAAATCCATGGTTTGCAGGGGGCCCTATGAAATCATAAACAAAGCAAGTCCATCAGTAATCAGGGTACTGATTTCACCGGATAAAAGTGGATGGTTCAAAGGTTCATTTCATTATCAAAGTATGTATGCAGAAAACAACTCTGAATTTTGTCTTCTCCAGATAGTGAGAGAATACAGAAAACCCTATAGGTAGAAAGAAAAACATCAATCCCTCTCTGCATGAAAAGAAAAAGAAACAAGAACTCGCAAATCCCAAACACCCCATCCCCTCCTTCACACAAAAAATTAATAGATCACCCAAAATGAGCACCAAGAGTAAATGTCAGCATCTAAGAGTAAACCTAGCAATTATAAGCCTGTAAGTTTGATGTCAGTGGTGGGTAAATTAATGGAAAGTATTCTCAGAGGGATGGTATATATAATTATCTGGATAGACAGGGTCTGATTAGGAACAGTCAGCATGGATTTGTGCGTGGAAGGTCATGTTTGACAAACCTTATTGAATTTTTTGAAGAGGTTACTAGGAAAGTTGACGAGGGTAAAGCAGTGGATGTTGTCTATATGGACTTCAGTAAGGCCTTTGACAAGGTTCCACACAGAAGGTTAGTTAGGAAGATTCAATCGTTAGGTATTAATATTGAAGTAGTAAAATGGATTCAACAATGGCTGGATGGGAGATGCCAGAGAGTAGTGGAGGATAACTGTTTGTCAGGTTGGAGGCCTGACTAGTGGTGTGCCTCAGGAATCTGTACTGGGTCCAATATTGTTTGTCATATACATTAATGATCTGGATGATGGGGTGGTAAATTGGATTAGTAAGTATGCAGATGATACTAAGATAGGTGGTGTTGTGGATAATGAAGTAGGTTTTCAAAGCTTGCAGAGAGATTTAGGTCAGTTAGAAGAGTGGGCTGAAGGATGAAGATGGCAGATGGAGTTTAATGCTGGTAAGTGTGAGGTGCTACATTTTGGTAGGACTAATCAAAATAGGACATACATGGTAAATGTAGGGCATTGAGGGATGCAGTAGAACAGAGTGATCTAAGAATAATGGTGCATAGTTCCCTGAAGGTGGAATCTCATGTGGATAGGGTGGTGAAGAAAGCTTTTGGTATGCTGGCCTTTATAAATCAGAGCATTGAGTATAGGAGTTGGGATGTAATGTTAAAATTGTACAAGGCATTGGCGAGGCTGAATTTGGAGTACTGTGTACAGTTCTGGTCACCAAATTATAGGAAAGATGTCAACAAAATAGAGAGAGTACAGAGGGGGTTTACTAGAATGTTACCTGGGTTTCAGCACCTAAGTTTCAGAGAAAGGTTGAACAGGTTAGGACTTTATTCTTTGGAGCGTAGAAGGTTGAGCGGGGACAATAGAAGAAATTTAAAATTATGAGGGGGATAGATAGAGTTAATGTGGATAGGCTTTTTCCATTGAGAGTAGGGGAGATTCGAACAAGAGGACATGAGTTGAGAGTTAAGGGGCAAAAGTTTAGGGGTAACACGAGGGGGAACTTCTTTACTCAGAGAGTGGTAGCTGTGTGGAATGAGCTTCCAGTAGAAGTGGTAGAGGCAGGTTCAATTTTGTCATTTAAAAAAAATTGGATCAGTATAGGGACAAGAAAGGAATGGAAAGGCATATCAAGACCCTGCTGCCCCCCTCACTGGACCCCCTACAGTTTGCATAACCATCCCAACCATTCAACAGATGACGCCATTGCCATCACCCTGCACCTGGCCTAACCCACCTGGACAAAAAAGACACATATGTTCTGATGCTGTTCATAGACTTTAGTTCAGAATTCAACACAATCATCCCTCAGAAACTGATGGGAAAGCTGAGCCTACTGGGCCTGAACACCTCCTTCTGCAACTGGATTCTAGACTTCCTGTCTGGGAGACCTCAGTCAGTCCAGATCAGGAGCAGCATCTCCAACACCATCACACTGAGCACGGGGGCCCCCCAGGGCTGTGTGCTCAGTCCACTGCTGTTCACTCTGCTGACCCATGACTGTACTGCAACACACAGCTCGAACCATATCATCAAGTTTGCCGATGACACGATTGTGGTGGGTCTCATCAGCAAGAACGATGAATCAGCTTACAGAGAGGAGATGCAGCGGCTAACAGACGGGTGCAGAGCCAACAACCTGTCTCTGAATGTGAACAAAACAAAAGAGATGGTTGTTGACTTCAGGAGGGCATGGAGCGACCATTCCTCACTGAACATCGACGGCTCCTCGGTAGAGAACGTTCGGAGCACCAAACTTCTTTTGTGTTCACCTGGCGGAGAATCTCACCTGGTCCCTCAGCACCAGCTCCATAGCAAAGAAAGCCCAGCAGCGTCTCTACTTTCTGTGAAGGCTGAGGAAAGTCCATCTCCCACCATCCCGCCCCCCCCCCCCCATCCTCATCACATTCTACAGGGGTTGTATTGAGAGTATCCTGAGCAGCTGCATCACTGCCTGGTTCGGAAATTGCACCATCTCGGATCGCAAGACCCTGCAGCGGTTAGTGAGGTCAGCTGAGAAGATCATCTTCCCACCATCAAGGACATTTACACTATATGCTGCATCCGCAAAGCAAACAGCATTATGAAGGCCCCCACACACCCCTCATACGAACTCTTCTCCCTCCTGCTGTCTGGGAAAAGGCACCAAAGCATTCGGGCTCTCACGACCAGACTATATAACAGTTTCTTCCCCCAAGCTATCAGACTCCTCAATACCCACAGCCTGGACTGACACCTTACTGCCCTATTGTCCTGTTTATTATTTATTGTAATGCCTGCACTTTATGCAGTCCTGGGTAGGTCTGTAGTCTAGTGTAGTTGTTGTGTGTTTTTTTTTCTCTCTGTTGTTTTTTTATATAGTTCAGTCTAGTTTTTCAACTAGACTGTGTCAAGTAACACCATGGTCCTGAAAAATGTTATCTCATTTTTATTACCACATCAAGAGCATCGTGACCCAGCAGCCCGTCCAACAGCAGCGACTCAAACCAACTGCCCCTCTGACTGCAGTGACTCAAACATGGGGTTCCTCCAAGGAAAGTGACACAAACCAGTGGCCTCTCTGGTGACCACATCACCCAGTTGAAACTAGTGGGAGAGAAACATGAATACTATCATGATTAGCACATAACAATTGATGTACATGATGGTCTCAATTTTGGAGACTTTACAACTAACGTATATAATAATCCTCATTTGGGTTTGGCAAGAAGGTGGCAATGGATCTGATCAAGGAGATATTTTTCTGTTTTCTTATTCTGAGAATAAGGGGACTTTTGTCACAAAAATAATGAAAAAAAAATAACATGTTGGTTCCTGCCTCCCCTATCTTGAAATGGAATTGGGTGAAAAAAAGATGGATGGTTTGAGTCCAAAGACATTTGGGAGCCTGGATTGGATGGGCTGGAAAACAGATAGAAAATATGGACTTAAAATGATTTACCATTGAAACTTGAAACTGGAATTAAATGCAGTAATTACACTTGTGCGTTACAGGTTTAATTCAATTTGATGAGAATAATGTAAAATTGACCAGGTAGCTGGAATTAAACCGGAGTCTAAATGTAGTGAGACCCAGTGTAACACAAAGGAGTGGGATCAGGAATAGAAGATTTGGCACCTGGGTACCAGCAAGTGCAGGTAATTTTTAATCTAACTGAAATAATGGTGCTTGTTAACAACAAGGCAGTCATTTACTCATTTTCCTGGGATACAACTAAGCAGAAATGAGTTTAAGTCGGTCAATAATAGAAAGCAGAGATGACTAATGGAATTAGTGGAAGTATGTTTTACATGAAAGTTTGCATTGGTCAATACCTTAGATATAAAAGAGCTAGGAAACCAGATGTAGTCCCTTCAGCAGAAAATGCGGGATATTACAGGAAAAAATTATCGCGATCAGATACAGACTACTGAGATTGGTCGGAGTGCATCACAAGTAATTCTAGATTCAGTTACATTTCTAAAGCCCTTCAGGATACTATGAACTTGATAATTGACCACATAGATCCCATATCTAAGGGAATGTATAAAGCTGAGATCTGTGCTGCATATACTAGTTGCTCGCCATGGTTGGTACAAATTTATTACAACGTGATGCACGTTGAGTGCCAAATTGGATATCAGATGAGCAACAAAAACCAGGGTTTGTGGAAAAGTGCCCTTGTGTTATATTAAAAGCCTTATACTAACCAACAGAGAACTGGGTACTTGTGATGATGGTAAAGGAAGGATTTATGTCAGTTTTATATCCCATATTCCCCGACATGGAAATAATTTAACCTGCTTTTTGAAAAGACTTCACAATGTGGGTAAAGACTTGGGTATTCTTAAGTAACCCACAAGCACATGCAATTGTTATGAATGGTGGCAGGAAAGGGATAGATTTATCAAGATGACATAAAAGGGGAAAACCACTGGGCTTGTCCAGAAGAGATGACAATACAAAAACTTGTGTTTTGTGGCCTCAGTGCTTATGAGAATTGTTCATTGTCTATTCTGCCAAATGTAGCCCCATCCATCTTGCCAGGTCTTGATGTATGGGTTTTCCGTACAGCAGATATTCTGTTATTGTTTTGCCTTGTGCTACCTCTGTACACTGTGTCATGTGGGCCAGTTGCACTCACATCGACTGTGGTGAAAGCTTTGAGAGGTTGGTCAAGGCTTGAATCAACTCCTGCCAAAGCAAAGATCTGGACCCACTGCAATTTGCCTATCGCCACAGTAGGTCTACAGCAGATACAATCTCACTGAGTCTCCTCCCGGCCTTGGCTCACCTGGACAATAGTAATACCTACATCAGGCTGCTGTTAATTGATTACAACTCAGTTCTAATCAAAAAGCTCCAAAACCTGGGCTTCTGTATTTCCCTGTGCAGCTGATTCCTTGACCTTTTCTCCTGCCTCTAACCTTCCTCCTCTTCTTGGACACCCCACTCTGGTTCTCTGCCTGCTCTGGACCTTTTCACCCCAAACTGCTGACAAGGCATCAACTCTTCTTCAATTTCAGCACTCTTCTCTCCTCCTTGAACGTTACTCCCTCTGAACACACTGCCTTCCTCTCTCTATGCACCAATCCCGACCTTACTCTGCAACCCACAGACAAAGGAGATGCTGTTGTAGTCGGGCACACTCTACCTTGCTGAGGCCGGGTGGAAACTCAGACGCCTCCTTACGCCTAACCCTTGGTGAGGACTCCATTCTGGACCATCAAAAATCTGTCTCCAACCTCATCACTAACCTCATCAACCCTGGAGAACTCCCATCCACTGCCACCAAACACAGCTCCCTTACCCTGCACTGTCCATTGCTACCTTCTACCTAAGATCTAGAAGCCCGACTGTTCGAATTGGCCTATTGTCTCTGTCTGCTCCTGCCCTACTGAGCTTGTGCCCTCATACCTAAATATCATTCTATTGCCCTCCATTTAGTGCCTTCCTACCTACAACCATGGCATTTCTCATGCTCTTAATCTCATCAGGAATGTTCAATTTCCACACTGGCTGCTTTATTTTCACCATGGATGTTCATTACCTACCATTCCCCATGAGAACATATCAAAGCTCTTAACTGAAGAACCAACTTATTTCCTTCCACAACCACCCTCCTCCCTGGCAGAACTGTTCTTCACTCTCAACAATGTTTCTTTAGGCTCCTCCCACTTTCTCCAGACTTGAGTGGCAGCCACGGACACCTGCATAGGAGCCAGCTATGCCTGCCTCTCTGTTGGCTACATAGAACAGTCTGCTCGAAGTTTTCTCTGGTAATACCACCAACTCTTCCTACGTTGCATTGACAACTGCATTGGTGCTGCCTCATGCCCCACGTGAGCTCGTCAATTTCATCAACTTTGCCTTTTAGCTTCCACCCTGCCCTTAAATTCACTTGGTCCATTTCTGACACCTCCGTCTCCTTTCTGGATCTTTGGAGACAAACTGTCAATCGACACCTTTTACAAATATACTGATTCCCACGGCTATTTTGACTACACCTCTTCAACCCCATCTCTTGTAAAAATGCTATTCCCCTTTCTCAGTTCCTTTGCCTCCGCCACATCTGTTCCCAGGACGCAGCTTTGTTTCCCAGGACACCTGAAATGTCGTCCTCCTTAAAAGAATGGAGTTTCCCTTCCTTCACCATTGATGCTGCCCTCACCCGCACCTCCATTTCCTGAGCTCACCCCATCTTCCAGCCGGCTTCACAGTGATACATTTCCTCTTGTCCTCACCTACCACCCGATCAATCTCCACATCCAACACATCAACCTCTGCAACTTCTGTCATTTCCAAAGGAATGCCACCATTAAAATATCATTACCGACCCCTCATATCCTGCAGGAATTAATCCCTCCATGATGTTCTTGTTATTCGTCCCACCCCACTAATAACCCTCTCAGAATTTACCCCTGCAAGCAGCCAAAGTGCTCCATCTGCCCACTCACCTCCTCCCTCACCTCCATTCAGAGCCCCAAACAGTCCTTCCACGTGAGGCAACACTTCACCTGTGAATCTGTGGGGTCACCTATTGTGTCCAGTGCTCCAGATATGGCCTGTTGTTAATTGGGAGATTGCTTCATCAAGCACCTCCGCTCCATCGCCAAAAGTAGAACTTCCTGGTGGCCAAACATTTTAATTCCGATTCCCATTCCTGTTCCGACATGTCAGTCCATGGCTTCCTCTGCCAAGATGACACCATCCTCAGGGTGAAGGAGCAACACTTTATATTCCATCTGGGTAGCCTCCAAAACTGTTGGCGTGAATACCAATAATTCCTTCTGGTAATTTTTCCCTTCCTCCTGCCTTCTTCCATTTCCCACTCTGGCTTTTTAAATCTCCTCACCTGTCTATCGCCTTCCCCTGTGTCCTGTCCTCCTTCCCTTTCTCCTGTGGCCCACTCTCCTCCCCTATCAGATTGTTTCATCTCCAGCCCTTTGCCTTTCTCACCCTCCTGGCTTCACCTTCTAGCTAGCCTCCTTCCCCTTCCCATGTTCTTTTTATTATGGAGTTTCTTTCTAGTCCCGAAGAAGGATCTTGTCCTGAAACATTGACTGTTTATTCGTTTTCATGTGCCTGACCTGTTGAGTTCCTTCGGAACATTTGTGAGTTGCTTTGGGTTTCCAGCATCTGCAGACTTTTTTGTGTTTATAATTATCCATGGCTATGACAATCATTATGAACCAAGATCTGATTCTGATTACATTGCCAGCAACCCAGTTCCAATTCTGTCTCTATCTGTCAGGAGTTTGTACGTTCTCCCTATGACCGTGTGGATGCATCAGCACCCTCCCACATTCCAAAGACTTCCGGGTCATTGGGTTAATTGGTCACGTGGTTGAAGTTAGACAGCCCGGGCTTCTTGGGCTGGAAGGGCCTGTTACTATGCAGGATCTCTCAGTAAATAAGTAAGTTCTGAGATTCCAGTCTGCATGAAACCATGATCTTTTAACTTGCAGGTTTGAACTCTGATCCTATTGGCATCAACATTTATTTACTGAGATAAGGCACAGAACAGGACCTTTGAGCCACACCACTCAGCAGCTCTTGATTTACCCCTAGCCGAATTTCGGGACAATTTACAATTTCCAACCGGTAAGTCTTTGGACTGCAGGAGGAGACCAGAGCAGCCAGAGGAAACCCACGTGGTCACAGGAAGAATAAACAAACTCCTTACAGGCAGCAGCGGGAATTGAACCTGGGTTGTCAGTACTGAAAAGTGTTGTGCTTACTGCTATGCCACCATGTAAAGAAAAGTAAAAACAAAGTGAAAAAGTTTAATGTGAAACAAACATAAAATAAGTTAGACCATTTAATCCTTCGTCTGCCACAGGTTCATGGCTGATTATGTACTTCAGCTCCACTTACATGCACTAACCTTCTCCACCTTGATTCCCTTACACGCATTTGTATAATAGATAAGGAAAATGGAATTGGTGGAGGTAAGTTCCATAAAAATTGCATAACTCAAAATTCAGGTGGGGGAGTATTTTGAAGTCATTTGCAGTTTGTAAAGACACATTGGTTTCCAGATCAATTTGATGTATGGGATATTGATCAATAAATGTTTTGATTCATTCTTGGTTCAGGTCATACAGAATACATAATAAATGAAGAAATTTGTCAAAGTCTTTATCTTCTGGTTGCAGCCATGATGTTTGATAAGGTTGTGGTGAACTACGTGTGCCTGTCTGGACACGCCCCCTGCTGACTGCTCCTGTGGCTCCTCCCACAGGCCCCTGTATAAAGGCGATCTGAGGCCTGACGCTCGGCCTCAGTCTCCAGGACATAGTATGATGGACACTCACTTCTGGTTCCTTCTTCTAGTCAATAAAAGCCGATATCTCGCCTTATGTCTCAGAGTGAGTTATTGATGGTGCATCAAAGGTATTCCACCCAAAATTGAGGTAAAGAACTAATAGAAAACACAAATAAGATCAGTTAATAGCATTATAAAGGCACTTTATTCAAAACATTACATAGATGTACCTTAAAATGAACTAGTGATAAAACCTCAAATTATTTTGCCTATGATAATTTTACAATTGAGCTGTATTTCCATATATTTTATTTCAATTGCCAAGGATGAAGCAATATTATTTATAAATGAATTTCCCTTTAACTCTTATCTGACTATACTGCCAGCATGCAGCCTTACAGCCTACATTAGCTAATGTTAGATATACTATTTATTTTAAAAGTGCATTTTGGTATCAAGGTCACTTTAAACACCTGTAACTTACAGTTATGAGTGTGAATGTGAAAGCTAATACATCATTTGCAATTAGTAAAAATGTCTCTGCCTTACACAATCATTGTACAATATAAACTCAAGGCCAACGTAATTTCTTTTGTTGTGCTACATTATACAACCAAAGAAATGACTAAAATATCTTGAGTTAAACATTGTATGGAATTGATATTTATACAAATAGAAGAGATTCTGCAGATGCTATAAATCTAGAGTAATACACACAAAATTGCTGGGGCAATTCAGCAGGTCAGACAGCATCTATAAAAAGGAAAAAACATTGATGCTTTGGGGGGAGACCTTTCATCATGTTTTACTTATATAAACAGTATATTTTAATAGTGTTTTATATTGTATTGGTTTTATATGATGAAATAGAATGGACTCAACTATATCAATTGGCTTAAAAATGGGATTTTTGGCATGCTAAAAATGTGGTGTACATGGAACTGGCATTCATTTGTTTTCCGAACAAAAGTTTGCAAAATAGAACAAAATTTTCTTAAGAGCAGCACGTTATGGACACGAAAATGTGCCCTAAAGCTGGAATTGGGTGTTTCCTAACAGGACCACATCCAAAACACTCCAGCTGTGCACAATCTGCTACACACTGCCTCTGAAGGGGGCTGAAGAGAGCTGGACTTTGCACACCCATACTCACGCCATTCTACAGATGTATAGCAGAGAGCATCCTAACGAACTCCATCACCGCTTGGTACAGAAGCTGCACTGTGGCAGACAGGAAGACTCTACAATGGGTAGTCAAAACTGCCCAATGCATCACTGGCAATGCCCTACCCACCATCAAGGACATATATAGAGAAAGGTGCTGGAAGAGGAGCAGTAACCTCATGAAGAATCCTTCCTACAGTGCTCATGGACTGTTTGTCTCACTCCGATCAGGGAGGAGGCTACGTAATATCCATGCCAAGGCCACCAGACTCATAAACTGTTGCTTTCCCTAAGCTATAAGGCTGATCAACACCAGCCCCCACTCCACACCAGCATTAGTTCCCATCAATCACCTTATGTTCAAAGTTCAACAGTTGAAAGTAAGTTTATTATCAAAGTACAAGATTCAATTTTTCACAGACATACTCAATAAATCTATAATAGAATAATAACCATAAAAGAATCAAAGATCGACTGCCCCAATCTAGCAGCATTTTATGGACATACCATCAATCTATGCGTATAAGCTATCTTATGTATCTATATTTATTGTTTTGTAACATTATTTTGTTCTGTATCTTTTGTGGCTGTTTTTTTTTGGTTGCATTGGACCCAGAATAACAATTAGTTCGTTCTCCTTCCACTTGTGCACAGGAAATGACATTGAACAATCTTGAGGGGTATCTGTGCTTAATACACCTAATATCTCTCATTGAGGGAGAAAGGCAGCAGGAAAAAGATCTGAGATTTTCAGCAAGGGGTTATCAAAATATTGGGGAGTAAATAAATAGATATAGAGTGATCCACTGCAAAATATAGAGCCCAGGAGACCCACTGCAAGATCAAGAGATGTGACATGACATCTTACACTTTTGACAAACTATTATAGATGTTTGGTGGAGGGGTATTGAGTGGCTGCATCATGGCCTGGTATGGAAATGCCAACACCTTGATATTAAAATTCTACTAAAGGTGGTGGATTCGGCCCAGTTCATCACTGGTAAAGCCCCTCCAACCGTTGAGCACACTGACATGAAATGCTGTCATAGGAAAGCTGCATCCGTTAACAAAGATCACCGGCACCCAGGTCATGCTCTTTCCTCACTGCTGCCATCAGATAGAAGATGCAAGCACCTCAGGACTCACACCAGGTTCAAGAACAGTTACCGTCCCACAACCATCAGGCTCACTACACTCACTTGCCCATCATTGATCACCAATGATCTCACTTTGAGGACATTTTATCTTGTTATCTCTGGTTCTTGTTATTTATTGCTGTTTATTTATATTTGCGTTTGCAGAGGTTATTGTCTTCACTCTAGATGATCTGTCATTGATCCTGTCATAGCTATTATTCTATACAATTGCTGAGCATGCCTGTAGGAAAATGACTCAACGTTGTTTATGGTGACATACTGTATATGTACTCTCGTGGTGACCCATTTCCGGGCACATCCAAACTGGCTCACAATTAGTCAGTGTTCCGGCTAAGGGAGATAGCCTATGGGGGTTTGTGAGTACATGTCTTGTGGAGCATCTGCGCCCACGGGGGGCAGGTTGAGGGAGGCTTAAAAGCAAGGCAGTGTAGTTTGAATTAAGTTATCTTTGACTGCAGTTTACCGACTCCGTGTCGTTATTTTAGCGCTGCGTGTAACACACCGCTACACTCTGACAATAAAATTTACTTTGAACTTTGATTGATCTATCAGCCAGGAGTGAGAATAATCATACAAGGGAGCACTGCCAAGAGAAATTTCATGTTCTTACAGGATATGTCAAGCTGAGGTTTACACAAGAAACCCATTTTTTTGTTCTTGTTTACTTAGAGACAGACAGATTGTTAGTCACACAAAATATTAATCTATCCCTAATCCCAACATTCATCTGTTCTGCACCACACCCTTCCCTTGACTTCCTACTCCTTACACCACCCACATTGAGCTCAGGTCTTTCTAGGCAGGATAATGACTCAACGTCCTTCATCTCCTCCTTTCAGACTAAGGCAGAGAGGAATGGCTAGCCATTTGAAAAGGGGCCATCTGGTGTGGAGCAGATCTCTAGGCTAGAGGAGACCATCTTGTCTCTGAGAGGCTGAGGAGCAACAGACTGAGACCACTGGAGCAGATGCTACATGGATCACAGTGATGCTTTCTGATCAACAGTAGAAAACCTCACTCCCATGTACGCTGCCGTATCAAAGATAATTTGGTTCCATCTTACAAAACCAATCACTTGTGTTTCATCTCTAATGACTTGCATAAAAGGCTCCAGTTTCCTTTTCCCGTATTCCCAACAATTGGAGCAGGAGCAGCAGGAAAAGTCCCTTCCGCAAGAGGATGAGGTAAGGGATGGTGATGAAGATGATGAACATCACAAACACCCAACAGCACTGACTCGGTAACTGAAGCCACAGGGAATGAAAAAACTGTGCTTCAACATGGTACTCTCAACACAAAAAGGCTGAAAGCAATATATCTGATGGCACCAGAAATAGAAAATAAAAGAGAAACAATCAGCAGCTCAAACAAAAACTGTGAGGAAAAAGAAACAGTTAGCATTTCAGGTCCAAGATCTTCTATGAAAATCCACTCAGTTTAGAAGAATGAGAGATAATCTCATTAGAAAATAAGTATAGAGCTGCACAAAGTGGATGCATGGGAGGTTGTTTCCCTTGGCTGTTGAGTCTA
This sequence comes from Hypanus sabinus, assembly GCF_030144855.1. Taxonomy (NCBI): domain Eukaryota; kingdom Metazoa; phylum Chordata; class Chondrichthyes; order Myliobatiformes; family Dasyatidae; genus Hypanus; species Hypanus sabinus. The sequence goes on along the minus strand of NC_082709.1, from coordinate 148,436,143 downwards.
GAACCAGGAGTTATATTTATTACTTACACAAAGGTAAATTTCTTCATGCAGACCGTGGTGAAGCTCTGAAGTCCTCTTGTCCTAAGAGCTTTGGCAGTTCAGTTCATGAGTGAATCCAAAACAGAGACAGAGGCAGATTTCTGAGTGTTGAGGAAGTATTAGACAGCAGAGGAAAAGGGGGCTGAGGTGGAAAACTTGCCATGTTCTAGATGAACAGTCACATCTTGCTCCTACTTTCAACGCTCTGTGTCGGAAGATGTGAGAAATTACTATACGTCACCAAGGGTCTTCTCGCCCAATAATGGTGAAATGGTTTTGAAGTGTGGAAGGGGTCAATTGGTCTGGAAAGGAATTTTGAAGGCATCTTAGGAGAAGAGTCATTCAATAGGGAGCACTTTTTTGCCTGCCTAGTTAAATTCTTCCTCCTCCAACCTGCTTGGCGATGAAGCTGGTGGCTTAACCTCTGCTGGTCTTTGTCCCGCTGCTGTAATTTTACAGCATGTTATGTGTTCCTATAGGACTGGAACTAATTGCCTGAAGGGGTGGCAGAAGCAGAAATGCTCACCACGTTTAAACAGTATTAGATGTTGGCTTTTGCCAGTATCTTTGCATGGAGAGGTCATGAAGCATATAGCATGAATGATGGATGCTCCACATTCCTGAGAATGCCTCACAACATCCTGAGTTGTATAAAGCACAACATAGGCACAAGCCTTTTTCTTTCTTTATGTGGAAATGCAAAATAAAAAGTAACTGAGCAATTTCTGGAAGTACCCATGAAGTCAATTGGAATAAATATACAAGACAAGGGTTTGTTTTTCAGGTCAGGATGCGTCAAGAGATTATAGATGACCAAGATTCAGAAAAAAATAGAAAAATATAAAAGAAATACAGTACATCGTCCTTTGCATAGTGGTCAAAAACACAGAGTACTGGAAGTCGCTGCCTGAAAGAGTGGTACAGGTAGAAATTCTTGCAACTTTCTTGAAGTCCTTCGATCTGCATTGCAAGAGCTGTGGTGTACTGCACTGATGGCCCATCCGCCGGTGGGTGGAAATAGGCTGCCTAGCTCTTTTATAATTATGGGCTGAATGGTTGGCTTCTTGTGTTTTAAGCTTGCTAAGATTTTTATTTACAATTATTCACCTGAGACTCAAACAATTGATTTGCACATCTGAAAAATCAATAAACATCAGTATTTCCAAGCAGCAGCTAATCTGAATCTGACCCATATGCAAACAATGAGCCTACACATGGAGGCTACTGAGTTTGTAACAGTCCTCTCAGCCACTGACCTCAACTAATATCATTGTTTCAAGAACAAAACATGGGTATAGGCTGGGAAACTGTGTGGGTGTTTTCCACAATCTTCCTCTGCTTTCTATGCAAAGCACAACCTTTGATCAACTGAGAAGGGCATAAACTCAAACCTTACACTAAGATCATTGTCTACCGGGCAACACTGATTCCCACGCTCCAACACACGATACTTCAGAGATCTGCATACCTAGTGCAGACAACTGAAGACTCTGGAAAAATAGAAATTCCACAGAGTTCTCCAAATCCACATGAAGAGAAAGCAAACCAGTCTTTTCCCAGGCCAACATCTCCAGTTTTGAGGCTTTAATTACACTGAGTCATCTAGGCTGGCCTGCACCTGTTTTTGGTTTGAAAATGTCCTCATAGCCTTCTGGAAGAAATGCAATGCCCCCCGCTCCCCATTGACTCTTGTGGACTCTAGCCATGACTACTCAAAGCAGGGAATGAGCAATATATTGAGAACCTCAAGGTTCCACTCACCTTTCCCATCAACCACTTACCTGCCCCATCTATGGCAATTCAATAGTGAAAAGCCAAAGAATATTCACAATGGACCTTCATGATCAAAGCATGACCACTGTTACGTATTCAGGCAACATTAAATATATGAGTTCGGCAAGGGTTTTTTATAACAAACAACACGTTTATTAAACACAGTAAACAAACACTAACGTAACTGGAAATCAACCGCGGTGCGGCAGCTCAAACAGTTCTTAAAGCGATATTGCAAAAACAGTTCTTTAAAGTGGTATTGCCAAAATTTCGATATGCTCACAGTCCATTTAAAAGGAGAGACTTTATAAGACGATATAAATTCTCTTTCACGTCGCTTGGCTTCGATCCCCGGCGTTGAACTTCCCACGAAGAATTTACGAAACGAAACGGCTTAAAGGCACTGACCTTTCCTTCCTCACTACCTTCAATCCTTTCTGGTAAACCCAAGGATTAACGTGGGAATAGTCAACGAAATCCTTCCAAATAAGGATCAAACAAAGGTTGAAACCCTTTTCACCGTAGAAATCGATTCTCCTCAATCTTTAACTCCTGAACTTCAATCTTCACTCTCCACTAATTCTCAAACTAGCAGAATCGTAAAGAACCTGCTGGCAATGACCTTTTAAACTTTAGGCATTAGATAAAACTTCATCTTTCAACTAAACTGCGTCATCACATTAAATCACGCAGTGGCATGAGGTCAACTTGGCAAATCCAGCCACGAACTGCCCCTCCTCACAGGGTGGGGTCTTCCTTTTATAACCTGAAAAAAAACCTGTCACATGATCTCTACTGGCGGGAAAATGACGTCACTCCACCATCACAAGACCATTACCTCAAGTCCAGTATAGCTTCAACCCCAGTCACGTGACAAGGGTACCACTGTCATGTGTCACAAGTACGTAACACCTCCCTCCAAAAAAACATTTTTGGTCTGACAAGAACAAAAATTTTTAACAATTGCTTACAAGAAAAACAAAGGTATAAATTTTATAACATACACAATATACAATACCATCATATAACAGCTTATAACTCACAATACAGTAGGAGTGTTACAATTGAAAAAAAAACACTCCATAAAAAAAATTACAGTGTACATTCAACATGGAGATAGACAATCAGCAACCACATTATCTTTACCTTTAATATGAGTTATCACAATATTGTACTCTTGTAACATCAAACTCCAATTTAATAATCTTCTGTTTTTGTTTTTCATTTTACTCAGAAAAACTAACGGATTATGATCAGTGTAAACAATAAGTGGTTTTTGAGTTGTACCAACATATACCTCAAAATATTCCAAAGCTAAAACAAGAGATAACAATTCTTTCTCTATTGTCGAATAGTTTCTTTGATGCTTATTAAATTTCTTAGAAAAGTAATCTACTGGATGATCAACCTCATCACCCTCATTCCTTTGCATCAATACTGCTCCTGCAGCCTCATCACTAGCATCCACAGCCAATGGAAAAGGTTTTTCAAAGTCAGGTGCCTTAAGCACAGGTTGTTGACATATCATTGTTTTCAATTTTTCAAACGCTTCTTGACAAGGCACTGTCCACACAAACTTCTCATTCTTCTGCAGAAGGTTAGTTAATGGAAGAGCAACATTAGCAAAATTCTTACAAAATTTCCGATAATATCCTACCATTCCCAAAAATCTTCTGAGAGTTTTTTTCCCCGTTGGAGTGGGAATCTCTAAAATTGCCTGAACTTTTGCCTGAACAGGAGCTACCTTACCTTGACCCCCAACATAACCAAGATAAGTCACAGTGGCATGTCCAAATTCACTCTTAGCTAAATTAATAGTTAAGTTAGCTTTTGAAAGCCTTTCAAACAATTTTTCCATCGCAATAATGTGTGCTTCCCAAGTATCATTTCCTGTCACTAAATCATCAATATAAGCATCAGTATCTTTCAATCCCTGAATCACAGAGTTAATCATCCTCTGGAAAGTACCTGGGGCATTCTTCATCCCAAATGGAAGAACATTATACTCATATAACCCAGATGGAGTTACAAATGCAGAAATCTCTCTACCTCTGTCCGTTAATGGAGCACACCAATACCCTTTCAATAAATCAATCTTTGTAATGAACTTTGCTTTTCCGACTTTATCTACACAATCATCTACTCTAGGAATTGGATCTGCATCTGTTTTCGTTACAGCATTCACCTTCCTATAATCCGTACAAAACCTAATACTACCATCTGGCTTTGGCAACATAATGCATGGCGAACTCCAACTCGAGTTAGAATGTCTAATGATATTATTCTCTAACATATATTCAATTTCTTTCTCAGCAAGTTCACATTTTTCTATGTTCATCCTATATGGATGTTGTTTAATAGGTTTGGCATCTCCAACATCTACATCATGTGAAGCTATAGTAGTCCTTCTCGGAACATCTGGAAACAACTCCTTATATTTAAAAATTAACTCCTTCATCTGTTGTTTCTGCTCTAGCTGTAAATGTGCTAATGTCTCATCAATATTTTCCAGAATGGTTGAATTTGGTAACCTAACAGAAACAATGTTGGATTTAGAATGAAAGTCAGATGAATCATCTATCATGTTCCTAGTTAAATCAAACTCATTCTCACTAACCACAACTGTCACAGTATCAGATTGTTTCTTAAAATATGGTTTTATCATATTTATATGGCAAAGTTGTGTTGACCTTCTATGATCTGGAGTTTTTAATCATGTAATCCACATCATTGATTTTAGACACAATTTCATAAGGACCATGAAATCTAGCTTGTAAAGGATTTGTCTGCACTGGGAAAAGAACCAACACCTTATCTCCAGGCTTAAACATCCTCATCCTAGCTTCTTTATCATACCAAGTCTTCATTTTCTCCTGAGCCAACTTTAAATTTTCCTTAGCTAAGCTATAAGCTTTATGTAACCTGTCCTTAAATTTCAAAACATAGTCCAACAAATTAATGTGTACTTCCTTACTAATCCACTGTTCTTTCAATAAAGCTAAAGGTCTTCTAACTCTATGCCCAAACACAAGTTCAAATGGACTAAAACCTAAAGATTCCTGTACCGATTCCCTTACTGCAAATAAAAATAAGTTTATACCCTCATTCCAGTCACTTTCATTTTCCACACAAAATGTCCTAATCATATTCTTGAGGGTAGAATGAAACCTCTCCAAGGCACCCTGCGATTCTGGATGGTATGCAGACGAAGTGATTTGCTTAGCTCCCAATTTATAAACTATCTGTTGAAACAATCCAGACATAAAATTACTGCCTTGATCAGTTTGTATTTCCTTAGGTAATCCAAAATAAGTAAAAAAATTTATAAGAGCCTTTGTCACAGTTTTAGCTTTTATATTCCTAAGTGGTACTGCCTCTGGAAACCTAGACGAAGTACACATGATAGTCAACAAATACTGAAAACCAGTTTTTGTCTTTGGTAATGGACCAACACAATCTACAATAACTTTAGAAAATGGTTCACCAAATGCTGGGATAGGTTGCAATGGAGCTACTGGTGTAACCTGATTTGGTTTACCCACAATTTGACAAGTATGGCACGTTTTACAAAATATCGCCACATCTTTTCTTAGACCAGGCCAGTAAAAATGTTTTAAAATCTTGTCCACGGTTTTCCTTACCCCTTGATGTCCATCTAAAGGCACACTATAAGCTAAAGTCAAAATCTCATTTTGATAAACTTTCGGGACAACTACCTGGTAAACAACATTCCAATCCTCACTTGCAGGAATTGTAGGCGATCTCCACTTCCTCATCAACACTCCTTTTTCCAAGTAATATCCTACTGGCACCTTCTCAATTTCACTATCTAGTAAAGCCTGCTCTCTTAATTTTATAATCTCAGGGTCTCTATTCTGCTCTGCTATCATCTCCTTCCGAGACAGAGATAAATCTTCATAGTCAGACTTACCCCCAGAAACTTGTTCAAACAATGAAGATAAGAAAGTCTCTGACACATCCTCAAAACTTGAATCCTGAGTTGAACAGTCCTGAGTAACAACCTCATTCTGCACATCAATCTTTTTAGCCATAGCTCTAGTCACAACACAGGAAGAATCTGTGTTAGAATTCAACTCTGGTTCCTCTGACTCCATTGTCAAATGCACTTCAGGAAAAACTTGTCCACCTGCCAAGTCATTACCTAACAGTAAAGAAATACCCTTCACAGGTAAGCTATGCTGTAATCCTACTTTAACAAATCCTGAAACTAACCCTGACTTTAAATTTACTTTATGTAAATGTACAGGCATAAAATCACTCCCAACACCTCTTACGTAATTTACCTCACCAGTATCAGACTCTTCATTAAACTTCAACACACTGTCTAACATCAGTGATTGAGAAGCACCAGTATCCCGAAGGATTCTTATTGGCACCAGAGTAGATCCTTCTTTCAAGGATACAAACCCTTCAGTTATAAAATGATCATATCCCTTTTTAACTTGGTCAGACTCTAACAAAGCCTCATTTGTGTTTATCAAACCCTGTAACTTTACAGGTGCTTCAGTATGTTGCACTCAAGCATCTGCAAATGCTTCCTTCTCTTTCTTTTTCAATCTGAAACAGTTAGCTATTACATGGCCAGGCTTCTTACAATAGTTACAAATAAGACCAAACTGTCTTTCCTTCACAGGCTTTCCTTTCTCATTAACCTCTGATTTAATTTCTGATTTACCTTGAGTCTCGATGTTATTTTTCCTCTTAAAATTTCTGCCCTGAGGAAATTTATTCTTATGGATTAAAACATACTCATCAGCTAATCTAGCACAGTCATGCAATTTATCAGTATCCCTCTCATTTAAGTAGGTCCTTACTTCAACAGGAATGCTTCTTTTAAATTCCTCCATTAAAATCGGCTCTCTCAATGTATCATAGTCCCCATTTACATTTTTAGAAGAAACCCATCTCTCAAAACACATAGCTTTATCATAGGCAAATTCCACATAAGTTTTTTCCACAGACTTTTTCATACTTCTGAATCTTTCCCTATAAGCTTCTGGGACTAATTTGTACGCGTTTAAGATATGCCTCTTCACAATATCATATTCAAGTGCTTGCGCAGCAGTTAAAGCTGTGTAAACTTGTTGTGCTTCACCTTTAATTACACTCTGTAACAACACTGACCATTTATCTTTCGGCCACTCTGACATCCGAGCAATAGTTTCAAAATGTTGAAAATATCTTTCCACTTCTGTTTCACTAAATGGAGGGACCAATTTAATTTCTTGACTAGCAACAAACGGTTTTCTTGAACCAGCAGACTGATTCCCAGACCTTAATTCTTCCATTGCATAGTCAAATTGCCTCTTCTTCTGATCCGCCTCCAATTTACAATGCTCCAAATCAGCTTTACTCTGTTCCAACCTCATTTGTTCGATTTGCAACTGCATCTCCAGATTACTTATTGGAAACGACTCTAAAACCGAATCATCAAAAACACCCAAATCCACATAGTGTGACTCGATTTTTCTCTGTATTACAGCCTTAGATATAGTCTGCAAAATACCTTTAAGTTGCAATCTACGAGCTATCTCAAACACCTCAGTTTTTTTCGACTTCGCTAACAACTCCGCATCTGGTGAAGCCAGAAACTCATCAATATTCATTGTTGCCGAATACCACTCACAAGCCAATCACACAAAAGAATCGAGCATTCCCCTCTTCCAAAACACCGATTCAAAAGTTAGCAAGCATATAAACTCAAACGATCCAATCCGGACGCAGGCCCCCATATTTATGTTACGTATTCAGGCAACAATAAATATATGAGTTCGGCAAGGGTTTTTTATAACAAACAACACGTTTATTAAACACAGAAAACAAACCCCCCAAAAGTAAACAAACACTAGCGTAACTGGAAATCAACAGCGGTGCGGCAGCTCAAACAGTTCTTAAAGCGATATTGCAGAAACAGTTCTTTAAAGTGGTATTGCCAAAAGTTCGATATGCTCACAGTCCATTTAAAAGGAGAGACTTTATAAGATGATGTAAATTCTCTTTCACGTTGCTTGGCTTCGATCCCCGGCGTCAAACTTCCCACGAAGAATTTACGAAACGAAACAGCTTAAAGGCACTGACCTTTCCCTCCTCACTATCCTCAATCCTTTCTGGTAAACCCAGGGATTAATGCGAGAATAGTCAATGAAATCCTTCCAAATAAGGATCAAACAAAGGTTGAAACCCGTTTCACCGTAGAAATCGATTCTCCTCAATCTTTAACTCCTGAACTTCAATCTTCACTCTCCACTAATTCTCAAACTAGCAGAATCGTAAAGAACCTGCTGGCAATGACCTTTTAAACTTTAGGCATTAGATAAAACTTCATCTTTCAACTAAATTGCGTCATCACATTAAATCACACAGTGGCATGAAGTCAACTTGGCAAATCCAGCCACGAACTGCCCCTCCTCAAAGGGTGGGGTCTTCCTTTTATAACCTGAAAAAAAAACCTGTCACATGATCTCTACTGGCAGGAAAATGACGTCACTCCACCATCACAAGACCATTACCTCAAGTCCAGTATAGCTTCAACCCCAGTCACGTGACAAGGGTACCACTGTCATGTGTCACGAGTACATAACACCACCATCTTTCCATGATCAAGATATGACCACCATCTTTCTTTTAGAGGAGGTTAAACTTCTCTGATGCTCATCTTAGGAGTGCACCAACCCATCTGGATTCCTAATCACTGACCAGGGAAGGGGGTGCCACCTCCAGATTTGGACTCTCAAAACACATCCAGCTACATGAAGTGCCTGTTCCTATTGAGAATATTTGCTTTTAAGAGTTCCTGCCTTGTAAGTAAATTTTGAAACTGTGCCTACTTCCTGAGGATGACTTCTGGTATAATGCATGTGCATGAAACAAAAATTTCTCTCCCAAGAAATGGCAATCCACTTTCAGCAAAGATTCCAAGCAGTATGCAGTGACTAGCCCCTCATGTACTTGAACAAAACGCTTTAGCGTTCATTTATTTGAAAGCTATAACATACCATATAACTTAAAAAGCACAAAGATGTCATTTCCAACACAATTGTCCATTAGTGGTAGTGTGATCACTCACACTAAGCAATGATGTTCTCCAACAGGGTTTTCTATTGGTGGGTCCTCAGGTGGCTGTTGAAGCCAATCCTGGATTCACATTTCCAGGATATTAAAGTGGATTTCCTTAATGGAAAATGCCTGTGTGTGACTTTGTTTAATGTGTGGAGGCTGATGTGCAGGCATTCACCCCATGCTCCCTGACAAATTGGGATCAGGGTCCAGTGACATGGAGGGCAAGATGACTGGGGACCTTTTGCTACTCTTGTACACTATCCACATTTTACCTGACCCTTTAGTTATTCTTATGAAGATCCGCGGCTCTCTTTATTTGCAAATAATTTGATAATAAACTTCTTGGAAGAAATATTTTTAAATTAATGAAAACAGTATTGTACAAAGTTTATTTTAGGTTTGTATACCAGCAAACAGCCAACTGGATTTAGTTTTGGAAACTCTAAGCTCACTTAAATCCTCTGCTGCCATTGCATTGAGCAGAATGCCAGTGGCTGGAATCTGTTCTGTTGGTGTTAGGCAATATGAATGATCTATACAGTCTACTTAGCCCTGTATTATTTGCTGATTAAAATCGCAAGTAAAAAAAATTATTGTCATTGTCTTATTAGCAATACCTGCTCACACTGCAATGGGGAATTGGCATTGTAGGTAAGAACACAGAGGCATTTTCACACAAAGTTCAGGTTTCCTCATGTATTGGATGTTGCATGGGAAAATTCTCACAAAGAGATGAGTATTGACCCCTTTCTCTTAAAGTAATTTATTTGTAATTAACTATTTAGCAGCCATGCTTGCATCTATCTGATTCAGGACTGTTGTTTTTCTTTTCTGGCAGACTGAAAGCAGAAGCCTTGATTAAAATCCAGGAGATATTCCTCTAATGGGTACAGTGATGCCCTGAACAAAAGAGAGTAAGGGTATTTGGAGGGAAGCATTTACACTATGTCAGCCCAACTCTCTAGCCAGAGGAAAAAAAATCTAGTCATCTGCTTCAGCTTTGTCTGGATGTTTGATGTTGCTTTAAAGTTCAATGTTCAAAGTAAATTTATTATCCAATGATGTATATGTTACCATATACTACCTTGAGATTTATTTTGTTGCACACATTTATAACAAGAAACGTACAATAGAATTTTCTGAAAACTATACATGAACAGGGAAAGACTGACAAACACCAGTGTGCAAATGAAGACAGAATGTGCAAATAAAACCAATATTGAGAAGATGAGTTGTAAATTGTCTTTGAGAGTCTTTGTACGTTGCAGAATCATTTCGGGGTAGTGGTGAATGAAGTTATCCACACTGCTTCAGGAGCCTGATGACTGTACGGTTCCTGAAGCTGGTGTGTGGCACATCAGGATTCTGTACCTCCTGTCCTGCCTGAGAAGAGGGCATGGTGGAGGACAATAATGATGGATGCTGTTTTCTTGTAGTGCTCCATGTAAATGTACTCAGTGGTGGAGAGGGCTTTGCCTGTGATGGACTGGGCTGTATCCACCACTTTCTGCAGCCTTTTCTGTTCCAAGCTAGACCATGATGTAACCAGTTAGGACAGTCTGTTCTGTGTGTTTATAGAAATTTGTTAAAGATTTTGGTGACATGTTGAACCTACTCAAACTCCTAAGAAAGTAGAGGCACTGCTGTGCTTTCTTTGTGATGACACTTATTTGTTGGTCCCAGGACAGATCCTGTGAAATGTCGACACTAAGGAATTTAAAGCCTCTGACCCTCTACACCTTAGATCCCCAAGTGAGGACTGGTTTATCAACCTCTGGCTTCTTCCTCCTGTAGTCAATAATCAGCTCTTTGATTTTGCTGACGTAAGTGAGAGATTGTTGTTGTGGCACAACACGACCAGATATCCAATGTCCCTCATAAATGCTGATCTGTCACTACATTTGATACAGCCAATAACAGTGGTGTCATTAGCAAACTTAAATATGGCAGAGCCTGTAGCAGCAAAACAAAACCAATTGCCGCTAGACTGCAACCACTACGGAGCTGTTATACTTGAGTGATGTGCCCCCAACTCTAGTGATTGCTCCAAAAGTCAAATCCTTTATTTGATCCTTTATTCAGAATTAGCAAATATACAATCTTGGAGCAATGAAACTTAAATATACCCAAGTGCAAGCTCAGTTCTGTTCAGCAACATTAAGCATCTCAGCGGTCAGCAAAAGGTATGACATCCACCAATCTCAAACTGCTCCAAGAATATGTAACTTATTCCTTCCGCTTTTGCAATGCCCAACTCATGTGTCTAGTTATCATAATAAATGCACAACACAAAGTACAAAGCAGATAGAGAACGGATACATGGTTCCTACATCGCAGCCTCCTAGTTATTTTACTGAAATAATTAAAACTACACGCCTCTCGAAGTCTAACCCTATGACCCCGTCATGAAAGGTGGAAATGGATAAGGCAGGCCAACCGGTGAAGCTGTAGAGGCCAATCCCCAATACAGTGGATACAATGGATTACAGGAACATTGATGAACTCCGACCATACCATCGGTTTGGACAATGGAGATGGCAGATCATCAATGACCTATGCTCCACTAGGAACTAAGGGCCCAGGAAGAAGAAGAAGGAGAAATTCAACTATATGCTGCCAAGACACAGGAGACATGAAATTTCAATTTTTACCCAAATTTTCTCTTTTGGTAAACACTCTATCCTGGATTGTGATCTTCTGCCAAACCAGGTTGTCCTTCTTGACTGCATTCGGAAACATCTGTCTTGAATTGCTGCTGTGAAAGCTCATTTAACTGCAATACTTAAGTCCCATTAACTGTCAGCTCTGACTGCGCATAGTATCTTCCACCATCACGGTATCCATTCAATGGGCCGTTAAAAGTCCACCCAGCATTGTTCTGATTGCATAAGGCCTGTCATTAACACTGCAATGTCTCCAATGCCTTAGGTACATTCACTCCTATCAGCAGCTCAATTTCCATCAAATGAATTTGCTTCAGGTAAGACCATTGCTGAAGATCTCTCAGACTGGGAATACTCCCTTTGTACACAGGCATATGTTCCGATGTTAGGCAGTTCACAAAAGTTTCATTATTTAAGCCAGCCACTGTGAATCCTGTGATGTTCCCAGCCTCCTCCTGACCCATGGTGCATAAGAAAATCTGTGCTCTTTTTACTGTCAGGTTGAGCTTGCTCATGAGGCTCACTGTGCAGAACACTGACCGGTACTCCCTTGCTCTAGCAAAGCAGAAGTAATCACTGACTTGTTACTCTTCTTAGACGTCACCTGAAGTGGAATTATAGTAAGTTTACCATCATGATCACCAGCCCCTGTGTGACCATTAGATACCAGGGTGGAACTTGCTGCTCTGTTTGCTTCAGTCATGGCACCCTTTTCATCAGCTCTGGGCCCAGTTTCAGCTTCACTTTCCAGAGTAGCCACGGTAATGGCAGAGCTGCTTGCTTTAGCTTGAGAACAAGTTGATGATCCTGTTTTGTTCATGCCTTTACCTCCTGCAGGCGATGCAGCATTGTATTGTTTTCCAATCACTGGGTGTGTAGCAATCTTCAATTCCCTTTCAATAAAATCAACTAAGTCAGTGAAAGTAACCTTATGGTTGTACATTTCTTGCGGTTTATACACCATTCTTTCCAAAGTTCACTGGGCAACTTTTTTAATGTCAGTCCTCATATTAGCAAATATGTTCAAATTATGCAAGTCTTGCACATCTCCCATGGCATTGCAACAGCCTCTAAGAAAAAAGAATGTAATCTTGAAGATCTTCCATGTCTTCTGGTTTGATACCTGGCCAAGAATGAGCCTTTTCCATGTAGGCTGCGGCAACTTTGTGCTCAGCACCAAAATGTTCCTGTAGCAAAGCTTTGGCCTTCAGATATCCTTCCCCCATGCTGGCTCGGTGCCAACTTTTGCCAAGCTCTCTAAGGTAACCTCCAGAGAACAGTTCGAGAAAATAGAGATAGTCACCATAATTATCAGTCCTGCCTTCAATGCTATTCTTGAAAGCCCTCATAAATGAATGATACTACAATGGATCGCCATTGAAGATTTAAATCTCTTCTCGGCAAAGATGTGATGTGTTGTTGTTGCATCACTATGCTTGTTATTTCCTTTGGCATTCTTGTGTCTCGGGCACAGCATTTCGACTATCAAGTGAAACACGAGCGTTACCATACTGTAAACATCCTCAGAAACGCCTTCTGCTATTGGATATGGCATAAGTTCAGAGTGCCACCTTGGTGCAGACTGAGAGTAAACACCCTGAGCTACTCTTTGGGTTTCAAACTCATGACTCAGACATTTGTTTCTCAAATGTATCCATGTTGACATCGAGTATGCTGGATTTTCTCTGTTCCATGGCAACATAGGAACTCTCATTGGAGAACTGCTCTGCTGGAGTGCGTTTAGCACCTACAGCACTTTAACTGTGGTCACCCTGGCTGCAATTTCTTCCTGCAAGTTAAGCTGCTCCATCTTCCTCCTAAGTTGCTCGTCCGTCTGTTCCTGGTTTCTCCAGAGCTCCTCCATCTGTTCTTCCTGGTCACTTCAAAGCTGCTCTTTGTCTCTGAAGCTGTTCCATATTTTCTTCCTAGTTTCTTTGAAGCTGCTCCACCTCCCCTTCGGAGGCATGCTTGTCCCTCCGTACTTGTTGTCTTGTGAATAACTCAGCTAAATCAGCCTTCATTCTAATGTGTGCTGACGAAGTATCAGACACAGGAATCATTTTGCTAGCAATAGAAAGGCTGCATGCCCATTAGACACACTGTCTTCAGTGCATATGTCATCCTGTAACTCATCACCCTTACAGCCTGTTCTTCGGCTTTATAAATATTTTCCATCTCCACCGCCATCGCATATTTGTTTAATTTCTCTCTTGGCCTTGGCTTCAAGATCACTGCTTCCAGCCTGACTCACGTTGTTTTCCATGTGCTCAAACCAAACAAAACAATAGCAAATTCAATTCAGCTTTCAACAATGGATGCAATTCAGTTGTTCAGCTTTTCAACAGAGCCAAGTGGTCGAACTCTTCAGGCAAACAGTGCTAAACAGTTTTCAGCTATTTTAGCTACTAAATGGACATGGCAGTACTGACCATTCAAAATTGTGTTTCAAGTCCAAACACACAGCTTGAACTAACTGAAGGTCATTACTTGCGACAAGTGGCTCCAGACTGCAGTGCTCCTATTTGTACAGACATGTCCGAACGCATGTTCATTTGGTATACTGTCAAAAAACTTTTGCTGACAGGATGTAGCAGCAAAACCAAACCAAAAACCAAAACAAAGCAATTGCTGCTAGTCTGCGATCACTATGGAGCTGTTATACCTACAAGACTTGACCCCCAGCTCCAATGATTGCTCCAAAAGTCAAATCCTTTATTGGCAATTTGCAAACATACAATCTTGGAGCAATGAAACGTAAGCATACCCAAGTGTAAGCTAAGCACTATTCAGCGATATTAAGCATTATCTCAATGGTTAGCAAAAGATATGACACCTGCCGGTCCCAAGCTACAAACTGGCCCAAAATAAGCATAAATATGCTTTTGTTTTTACCATGGCCCCACTCATGTGACTAATTATCATAATAAACTCAATAAACACACAACACAGAATAAAAAGCAGATAGAGAACAGACACATGACTCCTACTGAGCTGTATCTAGCCAACTCATCATAGGTATACAGTGTGTAAAGCAGGAGGTTTAAGCACACAGCCTTGTGGTGCATCTGCAGTGATAGTGAATGCAGAGGAGATGTTGCCAGCCCATACCGACTGGGGCCTGCATGTGATCAAATCAAGGGTCCAGTTGCACGGGGAGGCCCAGGTCTTGGAGCTTAGTGATGAGTCGAGGGGATGATAGTGTAGTCAATGAAGAGCATCCTGCCATGAGTGGCTGTGGAGGCCAAGTCATTGGGTGCATTTAAGGCAGAGAGAGATAGATTCTTTCTTTCTTTTTCAATCTTTTTATTATTATTATCAATATATATTGGGATTACAAACTTACAAATTTATACTAAACATGAAAGGATACACAAGTAATAGTTACAATATAATTAAGTCTTCCCAAATCATGAATGATACAAATAACATATAAACAAAGCAAAACTTGGTTATATCATAATATATATTAAAAAAAACAAAAAGAGAAAAAGAAAAAAACAATATGTTAGAAAAAACTAATCTAACAACCTAATAACTAATAAAGAGAAAAAAAGAAAAAAAAGAGAGAAGAAAATATTTTTTAAAAATGGGCTGTTTATAATATCTATTAAAAAAAAACAAAATCATCAGTGTCGCCAACTCCAATCCTCTCAATATATGTATAATCAAAACTGGAAAAACAAATAGGTTTGGAACAGGGTCTCATTACATCATATGAAAATATTGAATAAATGGTCTCCATGTCTTCTCAAATTTAATAGAAAGGTCAAATACAACACTTCTAATTTTCCCGAAATTTAGACATAACATAGTTTGAGAAAGCCAATGAAATACAGTAGGGGGATTAATTTCTTTCCAATTCAACAAAATAGATCTTCTAGCCATTAATGTAAGAAATACAATCATTCGACAAGCAGAAGAAGATAAATGAATTGAGTCCATCATTGGTAAACCAAAAATTGTGGTAATAGGATGAGGTTGTAAATCAATATTCAATACCGTGGAAATAATATCAAAAATGTCTTTCCAATATTTTCTTCAAAAGCAGACATGACCAAAACATATGAGTTAAAGATGCTAACTCAGAATGACATCTGTCACAAATAGGATTTATATAGGAATAAAAACGAGCCAATTTATCCTTGGACATATGAGCCCTCTGCACAATTTTAAACTGTATTAATGAACTGTATTAATGAATGTTAAACTGTATTAATGAATGTTAAACTGTATTAATGAATATAGATGATAAATTGACTAATTGAAGAATTTTATCCCAATTCTCAATAGGGATAGTAAGGTTAAGTTCTCTTCCCCAATCATTTTTAATCTTACAGAAGGGCTCTGAACATATTTTCATTATTATATTGTAGAGTTTTGATATTACACCTTTCTGAGAAGGATTTAGTTCTAACAAATTCTCCAAAATACCCGAAGACTCAAGATTTGGAAAGGTAGGAAGTGCAGTATTTAAGAAATTCATAATCTGTAAATATCTAAAAAAATGAAATCTAGGCAAATTATATTTATTAGATCATTGTTCAAAAGACATAAAACAATTATCCAAAAATAAATTGGAAAATCGTAGTAATCCTTTAGTCTTCCAAGCTGAATAAGATTGGTCTATAATAGAAGGATAAAAAAAGAAATTGGATACAATAGGAATAGTTAAAACAAATTGATTCAACCCAAAAAATTTCCGAAATTGAAACCATATACGTAAAGTATGTTTAACTATCGGATTGTCAATTCGTTTCTGCAACTTAGAAAGAGCAAAGGGAAGAGAAGACCCTAAAACAGAACCCAATGAAAATCCTTGTACAGATTTAGTTTCCAGGTTCACCCAATGAGGGCTAAAAGATAAATCCCAATCCTTTAACCAACATATCAAATATCGGATATTAACTGCCCAATAATAAAATCTAAAATTAGGCAATGCCAATCCACCTGCCTTCCTTGCCTGCTGTAAATATTTTTTTACGTAAACTAGGATTTTTATTCTGCCATATATATGAAGAAATTTTTGAATCAATATTAGTAGAAAAAGATTTTGGAATAAAAATTGGTATCGCTTGAAATATATATAAAAACTTGGGTAAAATAATCATCTTAATAGCATTAATCCGACCTATCAGAGATAAAGATAATGGTGACCATTTAGTGAACAAACATTTAATCTGATCAATTAAGGGTAAAAAATTAACCTTAAATAACTCCTTATAATTTTAATTCCTAAGTATATAAAAGAGTCATTAACTAATTTAAAAGGTAAATTTCCATAAATTGGAACCTGTCTATTTAAAGGAAACAATTCACTCTTATTAAGATTTAATTTATACCCGGAAAAATTACTAAATTGAGCCAACAATGATATAACTGCAGGAATGGATTTCTCAGGATAAGAAATAAATAATAAAAAATCATATGCGTATAATGATAACTTATGTATATCCATCCCACGAGTAATGCCAAAAATGTTCGGTGATTCTCTAATAGCAATTGCCAAAGGTTCTAAAGCAATATCAAATAATAATGGACTAAGAGGACAGCCTTGTCTAGTACCCCGAAATAAACGAAAAAAGGGAGATCTTTAATTGTTAGTAAAAACCGAGGCTACTGGAGTATGATATATCAGTTTAATCCAGGAAATGAATGTCGGACTAAAATTAAACTTCTCAAACACAGTAAATAAGTATGGCCATTCAACTCTTATTAGATGCTTTCTCCGCATCTAATGAAATGACACATTCTGAGGTGCTACGTGAAGGAGTATAAACAATATTCAATAATTTCCTAATATTGAAAAAAGAACAGCAATTTTTAATAAAACCAGTTTGATCTTCCGAGATAATTTGAGGTAATACCTTCTCCAGCCTGGACGCCAGTAACTTGGAAAAGATCTTGGAATCTACATTCAATAAGGATATTGGTCTATAGGATGCACAGTCAGTAGGGTCTTTATCTTTTTTCAATATTAAAGAAATGGAAGCTCTATAAAAAGATTGTGGCAGATTACCCAATCTAATTGCTTCTTCAAAAGCCCTGCATAACCAAGGAGAATGAGTAGAGGAAAAACACTTAAAAAATTCCACTGTACACCCATCTGGACCTGGTGCTTTCCCAGAATTCATAGAGGAAATAACCCCTTTAATTTCTGCATCCGTAATAGGAGTTTCTAATATTGAAAGATCATCTGATGATAATTTTGGAAAATTCAATTTCCCAAGAAAATCATGCATGGTATTATGATCATGAGGGAATTCAGAATGATACAGGGAGGTATAAAAATCATGAAAAGATTTGTTTATCTCATCATGGTTAAGTGTCAATTCACCATTCTGTTGATGAATCTTAATAATTTGACGTTTAACCAAGCATTCTTCAATTGATTAGCTAACAGTTTACCCGATTTATCACTATGTATATAAAAATCAGATCTGGTTTTCATTAATTGATTTTCAATCGAAGATGTAAGTAATAAACTGTGTTCCATTTGAAGTTCAACCCTTTGTTTGTAAAGCTCCTTACTAGGAGCAGTCGAATATTTCTCGTCAATTTAGTTTCCTTCTTAATACATTTTCTCAAACCAACAGAAGAGGAGATAATCTGTCCACGTATATAGCAGGGCCAGGTTGCCTCTAAGGTGGCTGTTGATATATCTCATGATACACCTCTCGAAACACTTCATCACAGTGGATGTAAGTGCTACTGGATGGTAGTCATTTAGGCAGCATTGAGGCACATTCTTCTTGGGCACCCGATTGATGCTTGCTTGAAGCAGATAGGTACTTCAGACTGCCAAAGGGAGAGTTTGAAGATGCCTGTAAACATTCCAGCCATTTGGTAACCACAGGCCTTCAGTACTCAGCTAAGTGCCCTGTGGGCCAGATGACTATCATAGATTCACCTTGTATGTTTTATTGAAAGTTCATTTTTCAGGATCTGGGAGTTGTTGGTGAAAGAAAGCAAAGCATTAATTTTCCATGCCTAACTCCTCTTGAGAAGCTGGTGGAGAAACACCTTCCTGAGCTGCTGGAATCCTTCCGGCGTGTTCCTCAGATGAAGATGCACAGCAAGACCAGGACAACACCCCATTTGAAATAAAAGCTGCAACTGGATCTGAGAACAGCCAGTGTAAATGCAGTCAGTGGGCTGGCTACACAGAGAGCGAGCACACTAATGACCTGTGGAGGTCAGCCAAGACACGTGGGACTTTCTCACTGATGAGCAAGTTTGGAAGCTTATTAGCACTCACATGAAGAAATACTTGCAGTTCCATAGAGATGCCCTGGGAAATTGCAGGGACGTACCCTGACTATACAAATAAACATGGGACAAAGAAACAAATGGAACGATTGTCAAGTGGCCAAGTAGTTTCAGCAAGGATGAAACCGATTAGCTCAACCGCAGCACCCCCTGGTGGTTAGATACTGCAACAACACGGCATTCTGCTGAAAATCTTTACAGAGAATAAATAATCCTTGTACCCGCGTTTACCACAGAGGCAGAACAACGATATCATCGTTTTTATTTGATTTGAGCACACTCTTTTGTAAGTACAGTGGATATTTCATTATAACAGTAATCTGATTTCTCATATTCTTTTTGCAGAATGACGTTACAAGGTGGTGACGAAGAGAGAATTGAGTAAAGTTAAGGAGTAAAAATATCCAATGAAACGTCAGCTGCAAACTCACAGGGGCATGTGAAAAGAAGAGCAAGCAGGAACACCACCATTGTGGAGACATACGTCATTGATGATCATTTTGAAGTTCCAATATTCTTTACAAACTATACAAATGCTTTGTATTCCCACTGATAGGACAGTCCTTTTGAAAACCTCTAGCCCAGATTGAAATCGGTGTGTTTTGGTTCCTAATATTAATACCTTTATGATTGATTACGGAGGCAGTGGTTAATACTAATTTGGCAACTTCACAAAAAGAGGTTGAAGGTGCTGACAGTCTCTACACAGCAGCAAAGGATAGCTGGGGGAATAATGACCGAGAAGCCCAGACACAAGATTCTAATTCCCAGAAATAGTGAATTTGAAAAATAATCAGTTTAAAGATGATCACAGGATTACCAGATGGTTGCTAACAAAACCCAATGAGTCTATTAAAGTCCCTTGAGCAGAAATCTGCCGTACTTATCCGGTCTAGTTTTTATTTGACCCCTGACCTGTAGGGAAATGGTTGACCTATCACTGTCCTCTAGTCAACAGTGCAAACCATTCTAGTCAAGCAGAAAAGGAATAAAAATGGAAAGACCTTCTGGCATCAATCTAGGTAACACTTCCATCCCAGCTAACATTGCTAAATCATTCTCAAAAGCGACTGGAATCTGAACAGGGAGAGCACACACATAGTCTCAAATTTTAGCTTATAGGACTCCTCTATAAGAATCTATGGCAGACTCCTCTATCAGAATTGCTGGCTTTATCTTGTTCACTGGCAAAACAAAGTCACCACTGAGGATCAGATTGTGGTTAACAGTGAAGATGTTTGCTGATAATTCCACTCAAAACTCCACATCAAACATAATGCTTCACAGCTGCGTGCACTGAGATCTGACAACATTCAGACACGGCAAACTGGATCTAGTGAAACGGTAGCAATCAGGAGATAAATTTCTGACTGGTCATCCAACAAAGCACAAAAGACTTATAGTCTTTTAACATCTTTGGACTATTTTTACTGTACCCATGGTCTGTTTTTTTTTATCGATTATGGTATTGCCTGCACTGTTAACTATAACTATATGTAACTATGTGATTTTGTATAGGTCTTGCAGCTTTAGTTCTTGGTTTGTTGGGTGGTAGAGTTGGTCTCCTGACTTGGTGTGTCTGGGTAGTCTTGTTTTGTCTGGTGGGTTTGGAGCTCCTTTCCATGGAACGCGCGCTAAGATGGTAGTGCAATATTAATATGCAGCAGCCTCTCCGGACTCTGGATTTGGGGATTACCAAACGTTATGTGGATTTTCTGGTGTAGTCTGTTTTGTCATGTGCTTTTGTGATATCATTCTGGGGGAATGTTGTCTCATTTTTTAACTGCATTGCATTTGTGGTTTCTAAATGACAATAAACTGAAACTGAACTGAAAGCATACAGCACAGGAATTTCAAAAGCAAATACAAGGAAATCTGCAGATGCTGGAAATTCAAGCAACACACACAAAATGCTGGTGGAACACAGCAGGCCAGACAGCATCTACAGGGAGAAGCACCGTTGACGTTTTGGGCTGAGACCCTGTGTCAGGACTTCACTGTCGATGTTTTGGGCCGAGACCCTTAGCACAGGAATTGCTATTTTTTCATATCCATAAATTATTTGCATAAAAATGTAGATGGACTAATTAGCTAGTTTGCTGATGACAGAAGATTTAGATTAATGTGACACGGTAACGTAGTGGCTAACCTTGTGGATTATGGTGCCTGCAGTCAGGGCTCAACTTCCGCCAATGTCTGCGAGGTGTTTGTACTTTCTCCCGTGACCTCATGGGTTTACTCCGGGAGCTCCAGTGTCCTCCGACGTTCCAAAGATGTACCAGTTCATAGGTTAATTGCTCACATGGGTGTAAATGAACTGCTCAGGCCCACTGAGCTGGAAAGGCCGCTGACTGGTCTGTATCGCTTCAACAAAATAAAATACTTTCAACCAAGAGGGTCTAACACCTTTGACATTTAAAGGCACAATCAGCACCTGATCCCCCTTTAAACTATTTCTTTGGATTGCCATTAACTGGAGAGTTATAAAACTTTGTCAGACACTGGCAAATGATTCAGTTCCTGATACCGTAGATTCTTATTGCCATTTACAAAGTGCAACCCATGATGGAAACCGTGCATTACCTGGATGACAGCATCGAGGGATACACATTGCATTGAAAGGACAGAGTGGGTGGGGTGGCTCTTTCGGTAAAAAAGAATGAAATCAAATCTTGAGAAAAAGGTGACATAGGATCAGAAGATGTAGAATCCTTGTGGGTAGAGTTAAGAAATGCAAGGGTAAAAAGCTTTTAAAAACCAACAAAAGGCAACTAAAAAAGCCAGAAGAAAGAAAAGATGAAGTATGAAGGTAAGCTAGCCAATAATATTAAAGAGGATACCAAAAGTTTCTTTCAGATATTTAAAGAGTAAAAGGGAGGTGAGAGTGGATATTGGACCACTGGAAAATGACAGTGGAGGGGTAGAAATGGGAGACAAAGAAATGGCAGATGAATGTAATAATTATTTTGCATCAATTTTCCCTGTGGAAGACACTAGCAGTACTCCAGAAATTTGAGAGTGTCAAGGGACAAAAGTGAGTGTAGTTACTATTACTAAGGAGAAAATGCTTGGGAGATCACTTCACCGAGCACCTACGCTCTGTCTGCCAGAAGAAGCAGGATCTCCCAGTGGCCATACATTTTAATTCCACGCCCCATTCCAATATGTACATCCATGGTCTCCTCTACTGTTACGATGAGGCCACACTCAGGCTGGAGGAGCAACACCTTTTATTCTGTCTGGGTAGCCTCCAACCTGATGGCATGAACATCGATTTCTCAAACTTCCAGTAACGGCCTCCCTTCCCCATTCCCCACCCCCTTTTCCCTCTCTCACCTTATCTCCTTGTCTGCCCATCGCCTCCTTCTGGTGCTCCTCCCCCCTTTTCTTTCTCCCATGGCCTTCTGTTCTCTCCTATCAGAATCCCCCTTCCCCAGCCCGGTATCTCTTTCACCAATCAACTTCCCAGCTTTTTACTTCATCCCTTCCCCCTCCCAGTTTCACCTACGAACTTGTGTTTCTCTCTCCCCTTTTAAATCTACTCGCCATCTCTTTTTTTCCAGCCCTGCCGAAGGGTTTTGGCTGAAATGCCGACTATTTTTTTCCATAGATGCTGGCTGGCCTGCTGAGTTCTTCCAGCATTTTGTGTATGTTGCTTAGATTTCCAGTACTGTATCTGCAGACTTTCTCTTGTTTGTGCTTGGGAAACTGAAAGGTCTGAAGGTGGGTAAGTCACCTGGACCAGATGGACTACATCCTAGGTTGCATTAGTAACGATCTTTCAAGAATCACTAGGCTTTGGCATGGTTCCAGAGGACTGGAAAATTGCAAATGTCACTCCACTCTTTAAGAAGGGAGGAAAGCAGAAGAAAGAAAATTAAAATAGAGTTGCAGTGGGATGGGAAGCAGAGTACCAGAACAGATAATGGAAAGGTTGTGGAGACATGTTACTGAGACCTCAGACAAAGTCAGGAATCAAATAGTGTTCTAAGGTATGTATATTTTAATGCAAGAAGTATCGTAGGGAAGGCAGATGAATTCAGGGCATGGATCGACACCTGGAAATATGACATTGTAGCCATTAGTGAGACTTGGTTGTAGGAGGGTCAGGACTGGCAGCCCAGTATTCCAGGGTTCTATTGTTTTGGGCACGACAGAGCAGGAGGGGTTAAAGGAGGAGGAGTGGGGTGACTAGTCAGGGAAAATGCCATGGCAGTGCCCAATCAGGACAGACTGGAGAACTCATCCAGTGAGACGTTATGGGTGGAACTGAGGAATAGGAAAGGTATGATCACATTAATGGGACTATATTACATACCACCCAACTGACTGCAGAATTTAGAAGAACAAATTTGTAGAGAGATTGCAGATTGATGCTAGAAACTTAAAGTTGTTATAGCAGGTGATTGTAACTTTCCTCATGTTGACTGGGATTCCCATACTGTGAAAGGACCAGACGGGACAGAGCATTGTCGAATGTATTCTGGAAGGTTTCCTTAACCAATATGTAGAAGTCCCAACAACAGTGTATGTGATACTTGATCTGCTGTAAGGGAATGAGACAGGGCAAGTGACAAAAATTTGTGCAGGGGAACACTTAGCGTCTAGTGATTATGTAGTGCCATTAGTTTCAAAGTAAAAATGGAAAAAATAGGTCCAGTCCGTGGATTCAGATTCTAAATTGGAGAAAAGCCAATTTTGATGGTTTCAGCGAGTGTGGATTGAGACAGGTTGTTTTCTGGCAAAGTTGTACCGCGTGGTAAGTGAGAAGCCCTCAGAAGTGAAACTTTGAGAGAATAAAGCTTGTATGTGCCTGTCAGAATGAACAGGTAAAGGCCTTTGGGTTTTGCTTAGTGAGTGCACTATTTACAGTCATTACTACGGATACTTGCATAGACTAATCTAACAGCAGCTCCTACATCAGTGACCCCTGATCCACCAAAAGACCTTGACAGCAGCACTATCACCTGTACTTCCCTCTTCATACTGAGTCAGAAATGTATCACCAGTCCTTCTGCATTCATGAGTCAATGTACTAAAATACTATGCCAGGGAACTTAACAGGTCTAGAAAGGAGGCTCACCACCCCCATTTCAGGGCAATCTCCTGAAAAAACTTGGAAAACATTTTCTGCTGCAATTCTTTATAGACTAGAGAAGAAATAATACTAGAGGAAAGCTGAAATAAATAACAAAACATATTGCTGTAAAGAGTGGCAATTTTCAGTTTTGATTTTAATTTACTGGAGGAAAGCAGGTGACTCCTACCATTTACCGTAAATGAGTCATGTAGTCAGCAAAATGGGCTTGGTTTACTGTGGAGACTTGCTTCAGGAGTATTCCAAGCTCCATTGCTTTTGCTTTCAAATACCAATTTTCTGCTATATATGGGCATTTTGTCAGGTTGCCACAGTAGTATACAGTCCTGGAATCAGCAGCATGAATGAATAAAGAAAATCAAATCTTATCTACATCTCTAACATGTATCACAGCTCCTCCTCTTCTTATCATGAAACCATTTATAACATTGATCTTTCTTTTAAAGAATATGATTTTGTTTGGTTTGGAATAGCTTTGATTGACTCATTGAAATCACAACTGTGAACAGTCTCTGAAGTGAAAAATTGTACAAACCATTTGTGATGTTGGGGGAAGAACGAAGGATTAATGATTTGGGGCAGCATTAAACGGTTAGGCTGAAAAGTTAGGCAAATTGAAGAATAAAGTTTGAATTTTGTTTGATGCCATAGATCAGATCGGTGCACTGAATTCCATATTGAATTTGTTTTGCGAAGGTCAATTTGTCATTTGGTCTTCAATTATACCAGAAGCTCATTGGCAATTTAATGTAATTGATAAATTCAAGATGTTAAAAGGGAGCTGAATCAGTAGAGCAAAGGAAACCATTTCCATTATAGGAATGTGTAGAACTAAGGGTGCGGCCTAAACATTAAGTGCAGGCCTTCCAGCAATGAGGGTAAGAAACGGGGAAGGTTTGAACTTTCTTCTTTAAAGATGAAATAACAAGAATATTGATGAAAGCAGAGAGGTAGATTTGCTTACAAGGACTATAACAAGAATTTTGAAAAAGCCCTACATATTAGGCTGGTCCATTTGGGTTGGTCATGTGGGATGTAATAGACATTGGCAACTGGATCCAGGATTCTCTTGGTGATAGAGTCAAAGGGCTGACTGGTGTACTGCAGGGATCAGTGCTGGGACATTTACCGTTCTTATCAATATATAAAAATGACTCAGATGGAATTGTGGGTGGATTAACTAGTTAGTTTGAACTTAGAACATAGAAATCTACAACACATAATATTGTACCAGCATGTAAGCTACTCTAGAAATTGCCTAGACTTACCCTACTGCATAGCCCTCTATTTTTCTAAGCTCTGTGTACATATCTAAAAGTCTCTTTAAAAACCCTATTGTATCTGTTTCCACCACTGCTGCCAGCAGGACATTCCATGCATGCACCACTCTGTGTGAAAAACTTAACCCCTGACATCCCCTCTGTACCTACATCCAAGCACTTTATAAATATGCCCCCTCATGTTAGCCATTTCAGCCCTGAGAAAAAGCCTCTGACTATCCACATGATCAGTGCCTCTCATCATCTTATACACCTCTATCAGGTCACCTCTCATCCCATGTTGCTCCAAGGAGAAAAGGCCAAGTTCACTCAAACTATTTTCATAAGGCATGCTCCCCAATCCAGGCAACAACCTTGTAAATCTCCTCTGCACCCTCTCTATAGTATCCACATCCTTCCTGCAGGCAGATGACCTGAGCTGAACACAGTACTCCGTGGGGTCTGACCAAAGTCTTAGGTAGCTGTAACATTACCTCACGGCTCTTGAACTCAATCCCACGGTTGATGAATGCCTACACATCATACGCCTTCTTAATAACACTGTCAACCTGTGCAGCAGCTTTGAGTGTCCTGTGGACACGGACCCCACCATCTCTCTGATCCTCCATACAGCTAGGAGTCTTACCATTAATATTATATTCTGTCTTCAAATTTGACCTACCGAAAAGAACCACCACACTTCTCTGGGTTGAACTCCATCTGCCACTTCTCAGCCCAGTTCTGCATCTTATTGATATTCTGCCCTAACCTCGGACAACCCTCCAAACCATCCACAACACCCCCAACCTTTGTGTCATCAGCAAACTAACTGACCCACCCTTCTACTTTTTCATCTAGGTCACATAAAAATCACAAAGGTTTCCTTGGATCATATGCCTCCTTCCTTTTTGAATGAGTCTTGCATGAGGAACCTTATCAGATGCTTTACTGAAATCCATATACACCACATCCACTGTTCTATCTTCATCAAAGAATTCAATCAGGCTTGTAAGGCACGACCTGCCCTTGACAAAACCATGCTGACTATCCCTAATCAGATTATATCTCTTCAAATGCTCATAAATCGTTCCTCTCAGGATCTTCAACAACTTGCCCACTACTGAAGTAAAACACACTGGTCTGTAATTTCCTGGATTATCTCTACTCCTTTCCTTGAACAAGGGAACAACATTTGCAACCCTTCAAACCTCCAGTATTTCTCCTGTCTCTCTTGATGATGCAAAGACCATCACCAGAGGCTCAGCAATCTCCTTCCTCGCTTCCCATTGTAGCCTGGGGTATATCCTTTCTGGTGCCAGCAACTTAGCTAACTTAATGCTTTTCAAAAGCTCCAGCACATCCTCTTTCTTAATGTCTATAGGCACAAGTGTTTCAGTCTTTTGTAAGTCATCCCCACGATTGCCAAGGTCCTTTTCTTGGTGAATATTGAAGCAAAGTATTTATTAAGTACCTCCACTACCTCCTCAGCCTCCATGCACACGTGTTTCCACCATCGCACCTGATTGGTCCTATTCTCACACGGCTCATCCTCTTGCTCTTCACATACTTGTAGAAAGCCTTGGTGTTTTCCTTAATTCTGCTCACCAAGTCCTTCTCATGGCCCCTTCTAGCTCTCCTAATTTCATTCTTCATTTCCTTCC
Organism: Hypanus sabinus; assembly: GCF_030144855.1. NCBI lineage: Eukaryota > Metazoa > Chordata > Chondrichthyes > Myliobatiformes > Dasyatidae > Hypanus > Hypanus sabinus. Next base: position 148,409,304 of record NC_082709.1, on the reverse strand, counting down.
TGGCAACCTTGTAATTTTCTAGAACTCTATTTGCACCTAGTTTCTTGAACCTTTTGTAAGCTTTTCCTTTCTCCTTAACTAGAGTTTCCACATCCTTTGTACATCATGGTTCTTTTACCCTACAATCCTTTCCATACCTCAACGGGACATACCAATGCAGAAGGCCATGTGAATGTTCCTTGAATATTTGCTACATTTCTGCCATCCAATTCCTTGAGAATATCTACTCTCAATTTATGCTCCCAAGCTCCTGCCTAATAGCATCATATTTCACCCTACACCAGTTAAATGTTTTCCCAAATTGTCTGCTCCTATCCCTGTCCAGCACTATGATGAAGGAGAAAGAGTTGTGGGTCACTCTCCCACTGAGAGATCGACACTTGACCAAGTTCATTTCCCAGTACCAGATCAAGAATAGCCTTGATCTTATCTACATATTGCATCAGGAAACCCTCCTGAACACACCTAACAAACTCCACCCCATCTAAACCCTTCCTCTCAGGAGATGCCAGTCAATATTAGGAAAGTTAAATTCTCTCATCTCAATAACCCTCTTTTTATTGTTGATTACAAAAATTGGTGACAAGGTAAAGAGGATCCTTTCAGGACCTAGATCAGCTGGAAAGTTGGGCAGAGTACTGGCAGATGGTATTTAATCCAGACAAGCATGATACTTGCATTTTGTCATCAAATACTAACAGGGCACATACATTAAGTGGCAGAGACCTTAGGATAGTGTGAGTACAAGAGTTGGGATGTCATATTGCAGCTGCTCAGTACGAGGCTCAGGAGGCACTTGGAAACTTGTATGTAGTTCTGATTGCCACACTACAGGAAGAAAGTGACAGTAATAGAAAGAATGCAGAAGAGGTTCATCAGAATGAAGAGTATAGTCATAAGAAGGGATTGGCTAGGCTAATATAGTCTCTCTCTCCCCCAGAGGGAAAGAGGGGGAGAGGGGGAGAGCAGGGGTGGGGGGAGAGAGAGAGAGAGAGGGAGAGACAATGGTTAAAGCCCTAACCCCAAGGGTGGGGGTGTCCAGAACTGGAGGGTGTAGATTTAAGTTAAGAGTGGAGAAATTTAAGGGAGACCTGAAGGGCAAGCTTTTCAAAGAGAAGATGGTGAGTATGTATGAACAAGCTGCCAGTGGAAGTAATAGAGGCAGTAAAATTATAAGACACTTGGATAGGAAAGTAATAGAGAATTATAGGAAACTAAAATTAGTGCAGCCTGGCACCAGGGCTGGCATAGACAACTTGGGCCAAAAGGCCTAATTTTAGGTCGACTGCTAAATTTTAATCTGGTATGTTGGATTTTTGTGTTAATGGATATAGTTAGAAATCAGCCATAATTTCAATTGTTGGCAGAGCAGCTTCAAGAAACTACATGACCTAATTCCATCTGAGTCATCGAGCTTTAATTGCAAGGCAGATTGTTGGAGGTACTTGGCAAGTTGCTTTTATACCATGATCGCCACAGGAAGGACAGAGATCTGGCTGCCTTCCTTCTGCCAGCTCAGAGGATTAACAAATGTCCAGTAGAAGGCCGTCTGCTTTAGTCATCAGGAGATGTGGCAACTTTTTTGGCTGATCCCATCATGTAACAGTTTTTGTTTTAAATCAAACAATTAATTGATCTGAAAATACCAGCTGCAGCAACAAGATTAACAGAAGGTGGCTTTGTACTGTGGGGTAGCTGGAGAACCAGATGCAATTCAATTACTGCTTACCCCACACTGCTGAGCTGTGCATCTCAAGTCAGGAGCAAAGCCAGCACAAAGTACACTGCAGATGCTGTGGTCAAATCAACACACACAAACAAGCTGGATGAACTCAGCAGGTCATGTTGAAAGGAGCAGCCAACGAAGGTTCTCGGCCCGAAACGTTCCAACGGATGCTGCCTGACCTGTTGAGTTCATCTAGCTTGTTTGTAAGAGCAAAGCCAACCTTGTACTCAAAGTTACATTACAAATATTTTCATGATATTTTAGCAGGCCTCTGTAAAACACTGAAATTAGGGAATTGTAGAAGGGATAATAAGTAACTTGTGGAGCTAAGGAGACAATGGTACCTAACAGCGACTCCTTTGCTTGTATCTTTGGAAACAGCTCCAGTTCTATTTTTAATGTCTCTATTTTTCCCCTTTCAGGGTTCTTTTGAAGATCCAGACCCGGAGTTACCCACTGATTACGGTTCTTTATGGGAATGGGACCTAGTCTTGGGGTCTCACATCTGGCCGTTATTTGATTTGCAAACCAAGGATGCAGCCTAGAAGATTAGTTTGCCTTCTTGGTTCCAGAATTGCGTGGTTCTGGAGGTCGGTGGATTCGAGGTCAGTGCCCCTGCTGGGAATCGGTGTGTCATGCAAGACGGAAGATCGAAAGCAGCAAGCTGGCTGCTGGCTGTGTGGCCAGAGGCCTGTGTTCTTTGGGCACGGAGCTTGGAAAAAGTGACCCAACTGCTTTTAGTGTCATAAATCAGCAAGTTGATTGTTATGTCTGCTGTCTCACTGTGAAACCTCTTTTTCCCTTATTAGGGAGAGAGCGAGAGCCTGTGGTATGTCGAATTACTGGGTGAACGAGCAGTCTTGGAAGCACTGCAAGTCTGTGTTTTGATGCTTTGCTGCATGCTCGAGTGCTCAGTGCGGGTGCCCATGCTCTTTTGCTGGTGGGGGAGGGGGGATTATTGCTTTGCTGCTTACTTACATGGGGCGAAGCTGGGGGGCGGCTTTGGGGTGCTAACATTTAACAGTCATTCATTCTTTGGGGCACTCCTCTGTTTTCGTGGATGTTTGCAAAGAAAAAGCATTTCAGGATGCGCATTGTATACATTTCTCTGACGTTAAATGTATCTTTGAAGCCTTTGATCGTGAGGTGCCAGTCAATGTTGCCAATCAGAATTCAATTTACTGCACTTAAGGTTCACTCATTCTTCACATGCTCGTAACTACATTGTATCACAATTGATTACTACCAACAAGGTACACTATCTTAAGGTTTCTTCAGCAGCACCTCCCAAATTCCCATGCTATACCAAGTACATTATAAAAATCAGCAGGGACGAGGAAGCAGCCTCGCCTGCAAACTTCTTGGCTAAGTGCCCAACACCTTGAACTGGAAGTATGTTATCATTCATTCTCTGACGCTTCACCTCTACACCAGAACTCCCTGCGCACCAAAGGCACTGACACAGCATGCGGCAATTCAAAGGAGAGATTAGGATGAGCAATAAATACCGGCCCTGCTGCCAATTCCAATGAATAATAAGGATAAATTCCTCTGGTAACACCAGGTTCAAATGGTACCAGAGATTAAAATACCAAGTTTACTTTTTTATAGTGGGCATGGAGGAAAAGGAAATGCCTTAATTTATAAGCCAGAAGGTATGTAATTGAACGTAAACTTCAGTATCACGTTGTGGAGTTTGCATTGGCTCAATAGATAATCTGTAATCTGAAAGACAGTGAATGCTGAATAATACAATCCTACTCAAAGTTACCTACTCAAAGTCAGAACTCAAGACAGATAAATGAACACAAGTTTAAAGAGATGCTGAAACGATCTGAAATACATTCTCAAAAATCAACCGCAAGGGGTATGGGCTCCTTGGCTTTCTCAGTTGCTTTCCTGATTTTACTTATTAACTCATTTTATAAGTACAGTATGCTTTCAAAGTTAGCTAACAAAATAGTGAAGGGTTCACACATTTACTACTTTCTGATGTTTTATATGAGTGTGTCATGAGCTTTCTCATCTGTTACAAATTCTCATCCTTAAAATGCTCCTTAATATCAGTTGTTGCTTTAAGCATTTTACTTTTAATAGACATTGAATCACACAGCTACAATGTGACACTCCATTTATGTTCGCTTATCAAATTCAAGGGAGGTGCAAAGGTGAATTCTACACAGAGATTCACCAACATATTTGCCAACTGAACTGATTTCATAAGGTCAGTGGACTCATCCAACCGAACTCGCAGAAAGGAGCTGCACCTAGTGTAATGGGCTTGAACATGTTACCCATGTCACCTGGATGGCAATCAATCACTGTTCAACCAAGCACAGTCCGCAACTGTTTGAAAGAACTATCCAATTTCCCTTTCGCCTGCTCTTTTCCTGTTGCCCAGAAAACTTTCTCTCTGTTTAATTTGTCTTTAAAGTTCCCACCTCTCTTTCTGTCATGATGTTCCAGGACACAAAATTTCCAGCAACTTTTATTTTCACATCACCTCTGGCTCTTTTGATAGTCATCTTAAATTTTGTCTTGTGGTTATTGACATTTCTACTCTCACAAAGTTGTAACAACTTATTCCCAATTACATTTTCTCTCTACAGAATAACCCCAGCTCTCCAGTTATTCCACATATCTAGTATTCTGTTCCTAGTTCCATTCTAGTAAATCTTACCTGCACTCACTTAAAGGACCTGATATCCTTCTTAAAGCAGGGTGCCCTGAACAGAGTACTATACTCCAGCTGAAGCCAAACCAGCTTTGCACAATTACCCCATCCTTTCTTTCTTTCTTTATTTATTTATGTACGTATTAATTGATCTATTTATTTATTTATTCATTTCTCCCCCCCCTTTTTCTTTTCTCTCTTTTTGCTCTCTCTGCCCCTCTCACTATCACTCCTTGCCTGCTCTCCATCTCCCTCTGGTGCTCCCCTCTGCCTTTCTCCCTAGGCCTCCCATCCAATGACCCTCTCCCTTTTTCAGCTGCCAATCACCTTTCCAGCTCTCAGTTTCATCCCTCCCCCTCCTGTCTTTTCCTATCATTTCAGATCTCCCCCTCCCACTTTCAAACCTCTTACTATCTGTTCTTTCAGTTAGTCCTGATGAAGGGTCTCGGCCCGAAACGTCGACTGTACTTCTTCCTATAGATGCTGCCTGGTCTGCTGCGTTTCCACCAGCATTTTGTGTGTGTTGCTTGAATTTCCAGAACCTGCAGATTTCCTCGTGTTTGCGTTACACAATTTTATGGCTTTTGTATTCAGTACCTTTAATAAAAACCAAGGTTCCAAATGGCTTTCTAATGAGCATTCCCAGTTTATCCTACCCTTTTCAAAGATCAGCGAACAGTCTTTCCCAGGTTTCTCTGCTTCACTATGGCTCTGAGATTGTACCATTGACTTCAGATTGGCTCCTCTTATTCTTCCCACCAAATTAAATAATATCATAATATTTTGCATTATATTCCAGTGCCAGTTTCAGTGACCCATCCATGTTCTCCTAAATGCAGCTGCTCATCTCACTGTTGGCAAAAAGCTTCAAAGTTTGAAGTTGTGGCTCTTTTTACCCGGCCGTAGATAAATACCAAATGAGATGGTGAGATTGAGGCATATTGTTCATCAAACACACTCATGTTTATTTTGCTCAAGGAACAACATGGAAGCTTAATTTCATTCTCAGATTTTTTCAATGAAACAAATGCTGAAAGCTCTGATCTGATAAGTACCCATTTGAAACCAGACCGACTGTTTTCAGGACAGGAAACTAAGGCTGAGGTGAATGCAACCAACATTTTCTTACTAGTGGTTCTGTTTAAACATAGTGGCAACCTCTACCTTAATAGAACACCATACTGGTTTACTTTAAGCTCCAGCCTATGGGAATTGGCAAGGAATTTTGAAGGAACTGGGAAGTAAACAGACTTGGGAAAGAGTCGGACAATTGTTTGTACCAGAATAGGATATTTGCTTGTAGCAGTTGAATCTGAGATTACCTATATCATCTCCATTCCTGTGCTAAGATAATCCCAACTTCAGTTATTGAGGTCCAGAACAGGTGTTCATTGAAAGTACGTTCCAAAGTATATTCAACTTGTTACCGGAGCAGACACAAGAATGGTCTTACAGCAATGGCCCTCTGTCAGTCTGCTCCGCCATACAGCAATGGCCCTCTGTCAGTCTGCCCCGCCATACAGCAATGGCCCTCTGTCAGTCTGCCCCTGCCATACAGCAATGGCCCTCTGTCAGTCTGCTCCGCCATACAGCAATGGCCCTCTGTCAGTCTGCTCCGCCATACAGCAATGGCCCTCTGTCAGTCTGCCCCTGCCGTACAGTAATGGCCCTCTGTCAGTCTGCCCCTCCATACAGCAATGGCCCTCTGTCAGTCTGCCCCGCCATACAGCAATGGCCCTCTGTCAGTCTGCCCCTGCTGTACAACAGTTGTCCTCTGTCAGTGATGCACCATCAATAACTCACACTGAGACGTAAGGCGAGATATCGGCTTTTATTGACTGGAAGAAGGAACCAGGAGTGAGTGTCCATCATACTATGACCTGGAGACTGAGGCCAAGCGTCAGGCCTCAGATCGCCTTTATACAGGGGCCTGTGGGAGGAGCCACAGGAGCAGTCAGCAGGGGGCGTGTCCAGACAGGCACACGTAGTTCACCACAGTCAGTCTGCTCCGCCATACAGCAATGGCCCTCTGTCAGTCTGACCCGCCATACAGCAATGGCCCTCTGTCAGTCTGCCCCTGCCGTACAGCAATGGCCCTCTGTCAGTCTGCCCCTCCATACAGCAATGGCCCTCTGTCAGTCTGCCCCGCCATACATCAATGGCCCTCTGTCAGTCTGCCCCTCCATACAGCAATGGCCCTCTGTCAGTCTGCCCCTCCATACAGCAATGGCCCTCTGTCAGTCTGCCCCGCCGTACAGCAATGGCCCTCTGTCAGTCTGCCCCTGCCATACAGCAGTTGTCCTCTGTCAGTCTGCCCCTGCCATACAGCAGTTGCCCTCTGTCAGTCTGCCCCGCCATACAGCAATGGCCCTCTGTCAGTCTGCCCCCGCCGTACAGCAATGGCCCTCTGTCAGTCTGCCCCTGCCGTACAGCAACGGCCCTCTGTCAGTCTGCCCCGCCATACAGCAGTTGTCCTCTGTCAGTCTGCCCCTCCATACAGCAATGGCCCTCTGTCAGTCTGCCCCTCCATACAGCAATGGCCCTCTGTCAGTCTGCCCCTGCCGTACAGCAATGGCCCTCTGTCAGTCTGCCCCTCCATACAGCAATGGCCCTCTGTCAGTCTGCCCCTCCATACAGCAACGGCCCTCTGTCAGTCTGCCCCGCCATACATCAATGGCCCTCTGTCAGTCTGCCCCTCCATACAGCAATGGCCCTCTGTCAGTCTGCCCCTCCATACAGCAATGGCCCTCTGTCAGTCTGCCCCGCCGTACAGCAATGGCCCTCTGTCAGTCTGCCCCTGCCATACAGCAGTTGTCCTCTGTCAGTCTGCCCCTGCCATACAGCAGTTGCCCTCTGTCAGTCTGCCCCGCCATACAGCAATGGCCCTCTGTCAGTCTGCCCCCGCCGTACAGCAATGGCCCTCTGTCAGTCTGCCCCTGCCGTACAGCAACGGCCCTCTGTCAGTCTGCCCCGCCATACAGCAGTTGTCCTCTGTCAGTCTGCCCCTGCCGTACAGTAATGGCCCTCTGTCAGTCTGCCCCGCCGTACAGCAATGGCCCTCTGTCAGTCTGCCCCTGCCATACACCAATGGCCCTCTGTCAGTCTGCCCCGCCATACAGCAATGGCCCTCTGTCAGTCTGCCCCGCCATACACCAATGGCCCTCTGTCAGTCTGCCCCTGCCGTACACCAATGGCCCTCTGTCAGTCTGCCCCTCCATACAGCAATGGCCCTCTGTCAGTCTGCCCCTGCCGTACAGCAACGGCCCTCTGTCAGTCTGCCCCTCCATATAGCAATGGCCCTCTGTCAGTCTGCCCCGCCATACATCAATGGCCCTCTGTCAGTCTGCCCCTCCATACAGCAATGGCCCTCTGTCAGTCTGCCCCTCCATACAGCAATGGCCCTCTGTCAGTCTGCCCCTCCATACAGCAATGGCCCTCTGTCAGTCTGCCCCTCCATACAGCAATGGCCCTCTGTCAGTCTGCCCCTGCTGTACAACAGTTGTCCTCTGTCAGTGATGCACCATCAATAACTCACACTGAGACGTAAGGCGAGATATCGGCTTTTATTGACTGGAAGAAGGAACCAGGAGTGAGTGTCCATCATACTATGTCCTGGAGACTGAGGCCAAGCGTCAGGCCTCAGATCGCCTTTATACAGGGGCCTGTGGGAGGAGCCACAGGAGCAGTCAGCAGGGGGCGTGTCCCGACAGGCACATAGTTCACCACAGTCAGTCTGCCCCTGCCGTACAGCAGTTGCCCTCTGTCAGTCTGCCCCTGCCATACAGCAGTTGTCCTCTGTCAGTCTGCCCCTGCCATACAGCAGTTGCCCTCTGTCAGTCTGCCCCGCCATACAGCAATGGCCCTCTGTCAGTCTGCCCCTGCTGTACAACAGTTGTCCTCTGTCAGTGATGCACCATCAATAACTCACACTGAGACGTAAGGCGAGATATCGGCTTTTATTGACTGGAAGAAGGAACCAGGAGTGAGTGTCCATCATACTATGACCTGGAGACTGAGGCCAAGCGTCAGGCCTCAGATCGCCTTTATACAGGGGCCTGTGGGAGGAGCCACAGGAGCAGTCAGCAGGGGGCGTGTCCAGACAGGCACACGTAGTTCACCACAGTCAGTCTGCTCCGCCATACAGCAATGGCCCTCTGTCAGTCTGCCCCGCCATACAGCAATGGCCCTCTGTCAGTCTGCCCCTGCCGTACAGCAATGGCCCTCTGTCAGTCTGCCCCTCCATACAGCAATGGCCCTCTGTCAGTCTGCCCCGCCATACATCAATGGCCCTCTGTCAGTCTGCCCCTCCATACAGCAATGGCCCTCTGTCAGTCTGCCCCTCCATACAGCAATGGCCCTCTGTCAGTCTGCCCCGCCGTACAGCAATGGCCCTCTGTCAGTCTGCCCCTGCCATACAGCAGTTGTCCTCTGTCAGTCTGCCCCTGCCATACAGCAGTTGCCCTCTGTCAGTCTGCCCCGCCATACAGCAATGGCCCTCTGTCAGTCTGCCCCCGCCGTACAGCAATGGCCCTCTGTCAGTCTGCCCCTGCCGTACAGCAACGGCCCTCTGTCAGTCTGCCCCGCCATACAGCAGTTGTCCTCTGTCAGTCTGCCCCTCCATACAGCAATGGCCCTCTGTCAGTCTGCCCCTCCATACAGCAATGGCCCTCTGTCAGTCTGCCCCTGCCGTACAGCAATGGCCCTCTGTCAGTCTGCCCCTCCATACAGCAATGGCCCTCTGTCAGTCTGCCCCTGCCGTACAGCAACGGCCCTCTGTCAGTCTGCCCCTCCATACAGCAATGGCCCTCTGTCAGTCTGCCCCGCCATACATCAATGGCCCTCTGTCAGTCTGCCCCTCCATACAGCAATGGCCCTCTGTCAGTCTGCCCCTCCATACAGCAATGGCCCTCTGTCAGTCTGCCCCGCCGTACAGCAATGGCCCTCTGTCAGTCTGCCCCTGCCATACAGCAGTTGTCCTCTGTCAGTCTGCCCCTGCCATACAGCAGTTGCCCTCTGTCAGTCTGCCCCGCCATACAGCAATGGCCCTCTGTCAGTCTGCCCCCGCCGTACAGCAATGGCCCTCTGTCAGTCTGCCCCTGCCGTACAGCAACGGCCCTCTGTCAGTCTGCCCCGCCATACAGCAGTTGTCCTCTGTCAGTCTGCCCCTGCCGTACAGTAATGGCCCTCTGTCAGTCTGCCCCGCCGTACAGCAATGGCCCTCTGTCAGTCTGCCCCTGCCATACACCAATGGCCCTCTGTCAGTCTGCCCCGCCATACAGCAATGGCCCTCTGTCAGTCTGCCCCGCCATACACCAATGGCCCTCTGTCAGTCTGCCCCTGCCGTACACCAATGGCCCTCTGTCAGTCTGCCCCTCCATACAGCAATGGCCCTCTGTCAGTCTGCCCCTGCCGTACAGCAACGGCCCTCTGTCAGTCTGCCCCTCCATATAGCAATGGCCCTCTGTCAGTCTGCCCCGCCATACATCAATGGCCCTCTGTCAGTCTGCCCCTCCATACAGCAATGGCCCTCTGTCAGTCTGCCCCTCCATACAGCAATGGCCCTCTGTCAGTCTGCCCCTCCATACAGCAATGGCCCTCTGTCAGTCTGCCCCTCCATACAGCAATGGCCCTCTGTCAGTCTGCCCCTGCTGTACAACAGTTGTCCTCTGTCAGTGATGCACCATCAATAACTCACACTGAGACGTAAGGCGAGATATCGGCTTTTATTGACTGGAAGAAGGAACCAGGAGTGAGTGTCCATCATACTATGTCCTGGAGACTGAGGCCAAGCGTCAGGCCTCAGATCGCCTTTATACAGGGGCCTGTGGGAGGAGCCACAGGAGCAGTCAGCAGGGGGCGTGTCCCGACAGGCACATAGTTCACCACAGTCAGTCTGCCCCTGCCGTACAGCAGTTGCCCTCTGTCAGTCTGCCCCTGCCATACAGCAGTTGTCCTCTGTCAGTCTGCCCCTGCCATACAGCAGTTGCCCTCTGTCAGTCTGCCCCGCCATACAGCAATGGCCCTCTGTCAGTCTGCCCCCGCCGTACAGCAATGGCCCTCTGTCAGTCTGCCCCTGCCGTACAGCAACGGCCCTCTGTCAGTCTGCCCCGCCATACAGCAATGGCCCTCTGTCAGTCTGCTCCGCCATACAGCAGTTGTCCTCTGTCAGTCTGCCCCTGCCGTACAGTAATGGCCCTCTGTCAGTCTGCCCCGCCGTACAGCAATGGCCCTCTGTCAGTCTGCCCCTGCCATACACCAATGGCCCTCTGTCAGTCTGCCCCGCCATACAGCAATGGCCCTCTGTCAGTCTGCCCCCGCCATACAGCAATGGCCCTCTGTCAGTCTGCCCCTGCCGTACAGCAATGGCCCTCTGTAAGTCTGCCCCTGCCGTACAGCAATGGCCCTCTGTAAGTCTGCCCCGCCGTACAGCAATGGCCCTCTGTAAGTCTGCCCCTGCTGTAAAGTTCAGTCCTCTGAAAACAGTCCACAGTGAAACTTTATGAACAAAGTCAACTGCTTTCCATTTATTGGAAGTCAGCTCTTAATGAAGACAGACATTAATGAAGAAATTCACAGTCAACTTCAGTGCACCAGCACAGCTTTGAACTGACTCTTGAAAAGCTTGAAGATCAAAGCCTCAAACCCAGCAAAAGTCTGTGATCTACCAGGCAACGATGATAACAATCCTCCTGCATACATCAGAGAATTGGGCTGAGAACGGCAGCAACACACAAAACATCAGAACGAAACCAGCAACTCTATTTCTGCAAGTCCTTCAAATGTACTGACAGAACGTCCCAGCAATACGGCCCATGGAGTAGGCTGCATTGTTTACATGCCCAGCAAAGTTGTGGCACCACGGACTGTGAGGAGGTGTTGGAACGCACAAATCTGTTATGCTTCTGCTATGCCTTCAGTCAATAAATGCACCATTTCTTGACTCAACCTTTATCTCCCAAAGTTGATTTCTGAATGGCCCACTACTTTGTTATTCCTTTCCTGCACTGTTTTGTAATTATAATGAATTTTATATCTTTTACTGTATTGCTGCCAAAAACCAACAACCCTCACGACAGACATCGGTGATAACAAATGTGATTCTGATGGATTACAAGAGTCATCCATTTCCCACGTGTAAGAATGAACATTTGGGGGACCAGCAGGATGCTTAGTGTTGGATTTGACATCCTCTGCTAGGTGGGAAAGGGCCAATTCCATCTGCCTTCTCCGTTCACCAAATCCTTTCCGCCCCCCCTCAAACACGCTGGGAATCACTGAACAGTCTCACTTGCTCACTCACCACGTCAGAGAGGCTGACTGATAACCACTCTTCGCGTGCCTTGCCACTCTCCCATCACAGACATGCTTTTTCATTTATAATTCAGGAATACGTTCATTCTTACACGTGGGAAACGGATGACTCTTGTAATCCATCAGAATCATATTTATTGTCACTGATGTCTCTCATGAATGCTGTGTTTTGGCAGCAGTACAGTAAAAGATATTAAAATAATTATAATTACAAAATGGTGCAGGAAAGGAAAGCAGTGGACCATTCAGAAAGCAACTTTAGGAATATACCTATGACTGGGAAGAAAACTTGTGTAAAATTCTCGAAATTTCCTCACTCGGAAAACAGCAATAGCTAGGGCCTCCTCTATGTTGTAAGTATATTCCAATATTATATCAATGGTTTTCTCGAGCCAATTTAACAGCTCATATGGTCCAACCTTACTGAGAGTTGTGCAATGGTCACAAGAGGCCAAGAAACTTAAAAAAGTCTTTTTGGTGATCCTCATGAGCCGGTAACAAGTGGCCAACCGAGTACAGCACAAGGTGTCCTTGGGCTTACCCAGACTTCCACTCCCTCCAGTGCTACAACGGGTTCTAAATTCCCCTCCCCACTCTCAATTTAAAGCAGGGTTCATTCCTGTCACTACCTTTCACCAACTCCCAAAAACATTTTTTAGGCGGAGATCACTGCCACTGGTCAGGCAGATAAGCAGCTTGTTTTATATGCGCTGGACTTTGCTCCCAAGCTGCACCCTTCACCTCCCATAAGAACATTCCTGTTTACCAACCGTCCGCTTGTTACAATGGGGAGTCATAGCAGTGAAAGAAGTCAATGGCGTTATTTTTAGAAGTCTGCACAAGAGCTTTGTTGACTTTGATGTCTGGTCACAGCTTCAGGATTCGCCACAGAAAGCATCAATATGATGACAATCCACAGCTCGGCTCACATCAAGCCTGCCCTTGGTGTTTAATGACAGGAAGGCACTCATGCTCAAGTGCATATCTCAAAAATACCAAAAGGAATATTATTGCAACTATTAAACACAGCGGCCAAGCCCGAGTAACATGGGTCCTTTCAGTTCTCAAACTCAGAAAACAGCATTGCAGTGAATTATCTGGATTCCAGTTAGATTAGTTACAGTTCCTTTAAAGTTTATGGCCACTTACACAGTGACTATCTTGCAGATTTTTTAGACTCTTGAAGAATGAATAACACAGCATAGATTGTTAAAGTGACTTCAGCTAAAAGGAATGCAGCAAGGACTCTAACATGCCTATTAATGTCACTTAGTGAGCTCCATAATTTGCTAATATGGAATTAAACAAAAACAGAGTGACATTTTTGTTTTGACCTGCATATTTAATCATACGTTAGTGCCTTTTGGCCATTTCTAGTTGTGTGAGGTTTTCCATAGACATGTAGTCAGCTTAGAGTCTCCAACAGCATTCAGAGAAATAGAGCAGCTGGAACTCAACATGATTTGCTGTGACGAATCAATTAAAATATGAATTTTGCAATGTTAAAATGATAGCCTTCTTTAAATCTTATAAATATAATGATTTTCACATCTTTACTCTCATAGCTTCATTAAGTGGGACATTAGGAATCCATCTCACACTGCAGTTAAGATCCACTATTAAGTGATTTCCATGAATTAAATCTTCAATACATTACTGTATTGGTGTAGAGGGCCATTACAGATCAGCAGAGGTTGCATGGAATAGTAGTACTGAGAGTAAATCCAAAATGGTTCAATCAAAACCCAGCAACATATTCTATCAAATGACATATTAGAAAAGGGGCAAATCATCTCCAAAATTAATATTTACACACGATTTACACCCTAAATTATCAGTTTTGTATAAAATATATATATTTTAAAATATTTTTAAATACTTTATATTTTATATAACATATAGTCACTGGCTTCATTGGCTAAAGACTTATTTAAAAGTCAGTTACCATTCCATAGTTTAACCATAGTTTAATAGTATGCCACTTTAATAGGTATGTTATACCTATTGGCCACTGAGCAAATGTCCCGCTGAGAACTCTGGAAACATAGGATTACCTTGAGCTGGCCATCCTTGCATGGTGATTTCATAGACTTTTGACAACATCAGGTCATTCTTTGTTTCACTTTGTATTTTGGAATTTGATACCGGCAACTGGTCCACCAATGCTCTGTGGAACACTTCTGCTGGGCCGCAGTATGAAGACTTCTCTTTTTCAGTTGTTAATAATGGGAGACGTGACAGGCCATCAGTGTTGCTGTGTTGTTTGGTACCCTTGAACTCTATGTCGTAAGAGAGGGCTCCTAGAAACAATGCCCAATGTTGTAACTGGGTAGCAGTCATCACTGGAATTCCCTTCCTGGGATTGAAAATGGACACAAGGGGCTGGTGATCTGTCACTGGCGTGAACTTTTGTCCAAAGAGGTAGTGGTGGAACTTCTTTATTCCCCATACTGGACTAAGGGCCTTTTGGTCGATCTGTGCGTTGTTGCAATCTGCACTCGTCAGTGGTTTTGAAGCAAACGCAATCGGGCATTCATAATATATGACAAAATGGCCCCAATGCGATAAGGGGACACACGACATGCCAATCTGATGAGCAAGGATGGGTCATAATGGGTGAGCAGTTCATTGGATGTTATTAGTCCCTTTGTTTCCTTGAAAGCTCTTTCACATCTTTCGGACCATTCCCACTTTGCTCCAGTGTGCAACAATATGTTCAATGAATGCAGCACTGTAGCAATGTTTGGGAGAAACCAGTGATTGTATTTTACAAGGTCCAAGTATGTGACACAATTGCTGGTTTGGGTGCCTGTAGCTCTGTTTCAGTCTTCTCTTGGGCCTTATGTAAGCCACACTTGTCAATGACATGTCCACAACATGAGATTTCATTCTTGAAAAACTCACATTTCTCTCTCTTTGCACGCAGACCCTTCTCACTCAGCCTGGTCAGCACTTTTACCAAGGTTCTCGAGGTGCTCTTCATCATTCTTGCCAGTCACGATGATGTCATCACAGTAACATTGTGTTCTTGGGATATCTTGGAGCACTTGGCCTATTGCTCTTTGCCAAATTGCTGGAGCTGATGCGATGCCAAAATAAGATGGTTACACTGGAACAACCCCCTGTGAGTGATGATTGTCAGGAACTTCCTGCTTGACTCCTCAATCTCCATTTGCAGACAGGCTTGTGACAAGTCAATTTTTGAAAATCTCTTCCTGCCTGTCAAAGAAACAAAAATGCCTTCTATTTGTGGTAGGGATACCGCACAGTATGTAGCACCAGGTTGATGCTCTCCTTGATATTCCCACATATGTGAACAGCTCCAGCCTTCTCTTTCTTGATCATTGGGACAATGGGTGTGGCCCAATCACTCCACTCAACCTTGGAGAGTATTCCAGACACCTCCAAGCTCTGCAGTTTAGTATCCACTTTAGGACATACAGTGTAAGGCACTGGCTATGCTTTATGGATTCTTGGTGCTGCTGTTTCATCCAGTTCAATTCTGGCCTTCATGCCTTTGAGTTTACCAATACCCTTTTCAACCAAACTCCTTTCATTAGCATTAATTAGTTGTGGCAGTCTCTGGTTAGTGCTACTACTTGGGCTGCCATTACCTGTTGATGTCATACTGAGGGCTTTGATTGAGTGCCAAAATAGTTGGATTTTTCTCAACCATTCACTCAGAAAAGTGCTGGCCCTCCACTTTTCAACACATAAAGCTCTACCTGTTGTGTTTGGCCTCCATACGTCACACTTACTTTCAGTTTGCCTTTGGGAGATACTTTTTCACCTGTGTAAGCCTTTAGCATCACTGAGGTCTTCTTCAATGGTATCTTAGAGGACAGTCTGTTGTAGTCAGCCTCTGAAATTATGGACAAAGCTAACCCTGTATCTAGCTTCATTTTCAGTTTTGTGATCCGGATTATTTTGTGATCTGCTTCAGTTATACCAGGCATGACAGTTCACCTTTTTCAGACTCTGTGTTGTCTGATTCTGTTTTACATTCAGTAACTGTGCATTTGCTTAGTTTTGTGTTTGAGACTTTTCACTCTGTTGTGCTTTTTGTCTGCCTTGCACACTCGCTCTATGTGACCCTGTCTGTGACACTTACTGCAGACTTTTTTCTTTGAACATACAGTCATTTGCATCATGGGAAGATTTGCCATATCAATAATATATTTGGCTTTTTGCACCATTCACGAACATTTTTGCACATTTCATATTCTAACCTCTTTTTCAGTAGTTCTGCTGCGTCCTTTGCTGCAGTTCCTAACAATATTGAAATGCTCAATGCCCACTCTAAGGTTAGGTCTCTTTTAGGTAATAGTCTCTTTTTCTGACAGTAGCCTCTTCTGAGTGCGTTGAGTGCCTACCCCTTAATGCATCAGGAAGTCCACCTCTAAAGGCATGTTACTGGGAAAACTCGAGCAGTTCTGCAATGTATTCACAAACACTTTCATCCTTTGACTGGCTCCTTTTGTAAAATCAAAATCTCTCAGCTATTACCAACAGTTTAGGGCTCAAGTGAAATTGTAACATTTTAATAATTTCATTGAATGTCTTGCTTGCTGGCTTTGCAGGTGTTACTATGTTAGAGACTGTACATTCTTGACCCATTAAGCTAAGCAGCATAGGGGCTTTGTTTTGCTCCTCCATGTTACTCGCAAACAATACAGTTCCACCCTTTCAATGTATGACTCTCAGCCTTCATTAACACTATCAAATTCATCACCTTTCCCAACTGAAGCGGTTTTCATTTTAAATTCAGTGTGCCTTTCACTGTTACGACGCACTGTGCTCATGTGTTTGTTAGCGTCTGTGATGGCTTTTTCGTTCATACTGTACTTGTTGCTAATTTGTTGTGCCTGTGTGTGCAAGTGTATATTAAATGAAAGCATGCTTGTGGGGATTGGCCTTAACCAGTGTATGAGAGAGGGGGGAGAGAGAGGAGAGAGAGAGAGGAGAGAGAGAGAGGGGGGAGAGAGGGGGGAGAGAGGGGGGGAGAGAGGGGGAAGAAGGCGGGGAGAGAGGGGAGAGAGGGGGGAGAGAGGGGGAGAGAGGGGGAGAGGGGAGGGGGGGGAGGGGAGAGAGAGAAAGAGAGAGAGAGAGAAAGAAATACGCATGCACAGACAACAGATCAATACGTAGTACTGGGGGTAGGGGGTCAGTGCTCTAAAAGAAATAGATCCATAGATTACAAGGAGAAGATATTAATCTGAAGGCTTTCATGGACAACAAACACTCGTCTGTGAATAGGAACAGCAAGAGAAACCATTTTACCCACAGTGATTGAAATACAAAGTCCACTATTCCTGCTTGAATCACAGATGCATCCAAGGGACATGCCGTTTAAGGACATGAAGGAGAGAGATGAAGGGAAGTTACAGCTGAGGGCTGAGCTTGTTGAAACAGTGCACATGGGTCAGAACATTGACAGATAACCCATAGCGTGTGCAGATTCTATGGGGTTAAGCTAACTAATCCTCCCTTTGGTGAAATTTTTTGTTCTCCAGGAGGAAGCAATAAACCTATAATTACTTACAAAAAGAAATGAAATGTATTTTGACCTGCCTTGCTGAGTTGCTGACTTGTGTTGCAAACAGCAGCACTTGACAGACTGGTTCATCAGGCTCTAAATAAACATCCTAAAGCTCAACATGAAATTTAAAAAATGGAAAATTATATTGCTAACACATGCTATTTATTGCTATTTCTGCAGCACCAGATAATTACCATCTGACCCAGGAGCTGCACAGTGTTGTATACCTCCTCTGGATGGTTCAGTCAGTGGCTTTGCAAATAAAGGTGATGTTCACTCTGCATGGTGAGTGCAGATAATAGATTTGCAAAAGATTCATCATCTATATGTTTGCTTCTGCTGGCTACTCCATTGCTCTGTTCAGGAATCTATGTATATGAATCCATCATGGGCACTAGCCTCCCCAGCATCTAACACATCTTCAAAAGGCGATTTCTCAAGATGGGAGCATTGATCATTAAGGATCCTCACCATCCAAGACATGTCCTTTTCCCGTTACTACCATTAGGGAATAGGTACTGGAGCCTGAAGACACACACTCGATGTTTTAGCAAAAGCTTCTTTCCCTCTGTTGTCAGATTTCGAAACAGCCAATGAATCCATAAACACAGCCTCTCTATTTGCTCTCTTTTTGTTCAAAGTTCAGAGTAAATTTATTATCAAAGTGCATCTATGTCACTATATACAACCTGAGATTCATTTTCTTGTGGGCAATCACAGTAAATACTGTACAAGAAGCAATAGAATCAATGAAATGAGTTTTTTGTACTGTGTCATGTAACACCATGGTCCTGAAAAACATTGTCTCATTTTCACTGTGTACTGTACCAGCAGTTATGGTTGAAATGGCAATAAAAGTGACTTGACTTGACTTGACTTGACTTGAAAGATAACACCCAACAAGACAGATAACCAATGTGCAAAAGACAGCACACAGTACAAATACAAATAGAAACAATAATAGTAAATAAATAAGCAATAAGTATCAAGAACATGAGATGAAGAGGCCTTGAAAACAAGTCAATAGGTTGTGGGAACAGTCCTGTGATGGGGCGAATGAAGTTAAGTAAAGTTATCCCTTTGGTTCAAGAGCCTGATGGTTGAGGGGTAATAACTGGTCCTGAACCTGCTGGTATTGGGCCTGGGGCTCCTGTACCTTTTTCCTGTTGGCAGCAGCAAAAAGGGAGCATGACTGGATGGCAGGGGCCCTTGATTATGGATGATGCTTTCCTGCAACAGTACCCCATATAGCAGATGTGCTCACTGGTAGGGAGGGCTTTATCCATAATGGACAGAGTTGTATCCACTACTTTTTGTATGCTTTTCTGTTCAAGGGCATTGGTGTTTCCATACCAGGCTGTGATGCAACCAGTCAATATACTCTCCACCACACATCAATAGAAGTTTGTCAAAGATTTAGACGTTCTTAACAGTGAGGCCACAGTCTCTCTGTGTGAGAGCAATGTCTCTCATCCCATTACATTGAGCACTGTGTGCTCAGCCCTCTGACATTCACACTGCTGATGCTCGACTGCTGTAGGATCCAGCTCAAACCATGCCATCAAGTTTGCAGATGGCACAACAGTGGTTGGCCGTATCCAGAATGATTACAAGACACAGTAGAGAGAGGAAGTGGAATGGCTGGTGGATTGATGTCAGAAGAACAACCTAAGCCTGAATGTGGAGAAGATAAAAGAAATCATTGTGGACTTCAGGATGGTGCAGGCAAACCAACCCTGTCTGCAAATATATGGTTCCTCCATAGAAAGAGTTAAGTGCTCCAAGTTCCTGGGAGTTCACTTCACAGACGACCTCAGCTGGTTGCTTAATATCACCTCCCTGAACAAGAAGATTAAGGCAAGCAAGGCTCCCCCACCCATCTTTATTGCGTTTTACAGGACCACCATTGAGAGCTTCCTGACAAGTTGCATCTCCATCTGGCATAAGAGCAGTCGAGTATCAGATCAGAAGTCCCTACAAAGGACTTGATAACAGCTGAGAGGAGCACAGGGGTCTCCCTACTATCCGTCAGGGACATTTATCAGGAGCAATGCAGGGTCCTTAGCATTATTAAGGATCCCACCCACTTTGACTTTCTACCATCAGACAGGAGACATAAAAACAAGAACGGTCAGGATGGGAAACAATTTCTTTCCCCAGGCCATTAGGCTTCTGAACTCTTGTCACTTGTTAATCTGTTCTGTACCATACAATATTTAATATTAATGCATTTTAATTTACTTATGTGTGATTCTTCTGTAGATTTTATCTGTACCTTCATAAGTTATGTGTCTTATGTGTACTATGGTGTTTTACAGCCTGGCTTAAAGAAACGTTGTCTTATTTCTATATATGTTATACGGTCATATATGCTATACATGTATGTAGTTAAATGGTAATAAACTTGATTTGACTCATGCTAGATCTTCACAAACTTCTCAGAAAAGTAGAGGCACTGTCTGGCTCCCTTTGTAATGGCACTTGCATGCTGGAGCCAGGATATCATAACACCAAGGAATTTAAAGCTGCTGACTCTCTCCACCTCTATTCCCCAATGAGGACTGGCTCAGGGACCTCCAGCTTCATTCTCCTGAAGTCAATAATCATCCTCTTGTTCTTGCTGACATTGAATGAGAGATTGGTGTTGTGGCACCACTCAGCCAGGTTTTCAATCTCCCTCCTACATGCTGATTCATCACCACCCTTGTTTCAACCAGTGACCATGCTTTGTCAACAAACTTAAATATGGCATTGGAGCTGTGCTTAGCTTCACAGTCATAAGTGTGAAGTGAGTAGAGCTGGGGGCTATGCATACAGCCTGGGGTGCACCTCTGCAGCTGGTGATTGTGGAGGGGATGTTGTTGCAAATCTGATCTGACTGGGGTCTGCAAGTGAAGAAATCAAGGATTCAGTTGCACAAGGAAGTATTGAAGCCAAGGTCTTGACATTTATTTATTAAATTTGAGGGGATGCTTGTGTTGAATTCCAAGCTGTAGTCAATGAAGAGCATCCTGATGTATGTATCTTTGCTGTCCAGATGTTCTAGGGTTGAGTGAAGAGCCAATGAAATGGCATGCTCTGTTGACCTGTTGTGATGATAGGTGAATTGGAGTGGATGCAAATCACTTCTCAGGCAGAAGTGGATATGGTTCAGCAACATCTCAAGGCAATTTATTATAGTGGATGTAAGTGCTACTGGATGATAGACATTGAGGCAGGTTACCGTGCTCTTCTTAGGTACTGGTATATTTGAAGCTCACTTGAAGCAAGTGGGTACTTCAGACCGCAGAAGTGAGAAGTTAAAGATGATGGTGAACGCTCCAGCCAGTTGATCAGCACAGGTATTTTTTAAAAACTTGGCCAGGTACCCCATCGGGGCCATATCCTTTCCATGGGTTCACCCTCCTGAAGGATGTTCTCCCATCAGCCTCAGAGACTGAAATCACCGAACCATCGGGGGCTGCAGGAGTTTGTAAAGGTACATTCTTATTGTAACTTGTTGTAATTCTTAAGTATTACACTGTAATGCTGCCACAAAACAACAAATTTCTTGACCCGTGTCAGTGATAATAAACCTAATTCTGATTCTGAAAGAACCCATTTCTTTCAGGATCATGGACAGAATAACAAAGGTAACGGAGCCGTTATGATATTTAACATATTATTTCAGCCCTGGAGGCTTGATGCAAATGTTATATTGGAAAGTTAAGTGGCCAAAGTTGCATTCTTCCCTTTGATAATCCACTATAGGGAGTAATAATAATTATAAGGACATGAAGACTGCAATTCTTCCAATGAGTTCTAATGAAAGTATAGACAAATTAAAAGCAGATTTAATTTAACCAAAATGAAGCCAAGTCACTCATTCTTTGCTGACATTCAACTCCTGAGTTAAATCACTTACTCCGGCACATGGGTTAGAAGCAGTCTTCATGAATTGTAAGATGTTAGTTAAGATGGGTTTGACTATGTATTTAAGTCAACGCCTCTTTGGGATTCCCGTATATACTTGAAGTTTACAAGTGGATGATTTTCTGAGATTGAGCGCAGTTTAAAACATTGCCATTCTGCACAAACACACAAAACTGGTATATCATTGGTAATTTTATCAACAGTTTATATCCACATTTACATTGGCAATAGATACACTTAGCGTTACTTCCAGAACAAAATGAGGTTATGTAAGTCTGTGACATGGCTCTAAAATTATTTTAAGCCTAATTTCCTGGGATATTCCTCATTCCAGTTCCAAGGTCGTTTCATGCCATTTGCAGTACGCATGCAAACGCAAAGGACAGCAAAATAATTGTTACTCTGGATCTGATGCAGCACAATGAGAGAAAGAACTCAATAATAAAAAAACACAGTAAGTATAATTACTTATGATTGTTCATGCATGCAGATTGCTTACAAATACATAAAGTGACCGTGCGTAAGGTGACTGACAGTCGTGGTGAAGGCGTGGGTTAGTGGGTGGGGGTGTTGATCAGCTTTACTGCTTGGGGAAAGTAACTGTGTTTGAGGCTGGTGGTCCTGCCATGAATACAGTGAAGCGACATGTCAGGATGCTCTGTGTTGTGCATCTGCACAGTGTTGTGAGTATCGATGTGCATAGTCCAGTTCTCTTCAGTCTCCTCAAAAAGCAGATGTGTTGGTGAGCTTTCTCAATTGTGTAGGATGTGCTCTGGGACCATGAGAGGTTGTGTGCGATTTGTACTCCCGAGTGCTTCTCATGCGTGGAGAAGCTTATAAGGTCAAGTTTGGAAGAAGTATTTGCATAGCTGGGGAGCCAAAAATGTGGAGAATACTCAGATGGTGAAGCCTGGCAATTAAAATGCAATGTACTAGAAACTCACCTGCCCCTGGCTTTTATCTTCACCACCACTGGGGAGAGGAAGAACAGATGGTGACGAACAAAGGTCGCAACACAGACAGGCCTGAGGCAAGAAAGATGTGGATTGGTGCTTTGTTGTTATGGAGATTTGATCACTTTACAGAATCATATACACCTCTGTATGGGTACATTACATTGTAATGCTGTGGATGTAGTGACATTGTTATTTATCAATATTTATTTTCATAAAATCACGGAAAAATTTCGTGCAGAGAGATCAATTATGGCTGTCATGCTGGTAGTTTTAATCCTTTACACTTTCTCTAGAATTATATGACTTTTCTTTTTCTTTATAACGTTAAGCTTTTGAAACATTTCTTTACAGTCCGCTTTTCCTACTCATTCAGGCAACGGATTTCAGATCAGCACCATTTCCTTTGACTAAGTTTTATCTTATTAATTGTATTAAAATAATATTTGTACACCTTGATCAACTCTTCTCTTAAACTTCACCATTCTGAATCTCCAGTCTCTCCATGAACATAATGTTATTCATCTTCTGTACTAGTATGGAAAATCGAAATCTAGTTTATCTTCACTGATCATGATGTGAAATGGGTAGTTTTGCAGCAGCAGTACAGAGCAAAGACAAAAATCTAAAAATTACCAAAACAATGCAGAAAAAAGGAGGTAGTGTTTGTGTGCTCATGGACTGTTCAGAAATCTATGACAGTGGGGAAGAAATTCGGTCTAATATGGGTCTGCAGGCTCCTCTATGCCCTCTCTACTCAGAATTAGTGGTAATCCAGCAGATATTTAATTAAAAATGATTTGGAATACTTTGCCCCTTGCTGTAACCTGTGCCATAGGTTAAACACACACACACTCTTAACAACTTGTCTTTCCACCTTCATAGATCTCTTTACCTATGCCCCCTGGTATTTTTTGCTCCTGCACTTTTAAGTTTGTACTTTTCTCTCCTTGCACCAAACTGCATCACTTTGCACTCGTTAAATTTCATTTACCATATGCTAGCCCACCCCCCCTTAAGTTTGTAATTTACTACCTCAGAGATTAATATATTTCTGAAGGATTAGCAGCTGCAAATCCTGTGTACACATTGGATAACTTCATTTCTAGGTAATTAATATAATCAAATAAATTGATAATGGACCTTATATTTACTTCAGACCACTACTGTACACATGCTAACTGTCTGATTCTTGCCCATTGGCCAATTTTGTATCAACATTGTCACTCACTCCCCACTAACACGATGGGATTTGGAGACACATGCAATGCAGTTGCTGGAATCTGGAGCAAAAAATAAAGAGCTGCTGGAAGAACTCAGTGAGTCAGACTGTATCTGTGGAAGAAAATGGCCAACTGACAAATGCTGTCTGGCCAGCAGCATTCCACAAAGCACCTATTTCATAAACTGGATTTTAATTTCTCCAATCTCACTTTTGCAGCACTTTGTTAAATATATTTTGAAAATTCAGATATGCAACATTAACTGCAAAACCTTCATGAATCCTTATGTCATTACATCAAAAACTATTTATTCAACACAATTTACCTACCATAATTAAGTGCCTGGTTTTGCTTGTCAGCTTATATCTTCCCAAACATCAATCTTTTTTGTTCATTATTGCTCAGGATGTAGATATCAAGTTCCATCATTCTTCCAATATTTTTCTCTCTTAAGCAGGGCTGCAAGGCATTGACATTTAGTAAGGCATTTAACCTGGGTTCTGATGGTTGCCTCAATCAGACATGGGATCCAGGGAAACTTGGATTGAGAATTGGTACAGGGTTGTTGTAAATAGAGTGTATTTTGCCTGGAGGTCAGTGACTGGTGGTGTTCTGAGGGATTTGTTCTGGGACCCCTGCTCTTTGTAATTTTTATAAGTGACTTGGATGAGGAAGTGGAAGTGTGAGTGAGCAAATCTGCAACTGGCGCAAACATTGGTGGTGTTGTGCATAGTGAAAAAGATTGCCATAAATTACAACAGAATATTGATAGGACGCAGAGCTAGGCTGTGAAGTGACAGATGGATTTCAATCTGGAAAAGTGTGAAGTGATTCATTTTGGAAGGTCGCTCTTGAAGGCAGAATAGAGGGTTAATGGCAGGATTCTTAACAGTGTGAAGTTATAGAGGAATCTTGGGGTACACGTCCATAGTTACCTCAAAGTTACAGTTCAAGTTGTTAGGGTGGTAAAGAAGGCAGATGATGCGTTGGCCTTTAATGGTCTGGTCAGGAGATTGAGTTCAAGAACCATGAAGTAATGTTACAGCTCTGTAGTTCTTTGTTTGGACCACACTTAGAGTATTTTGTTCATCTCTGGTCACCTCATTATAGGAAGAATGTAGAAGCTTTAGGAAGGGTGCCGAGGAGATTTACCAGGCTAATGCCTGAATCAGAAAGCATGATACATGAGGATAGGCTGAGCAAGCTGGAGATTTTCTCTTTGGAGAGGAGGAGGATGAGAAGTGACTTGATAGAGGCTTCCAAGAGAACAGAGACTTTCAAGGGGCATAATTTGAAGGTGTTTGAAGGAAAGTATAGGAGGAATGGCAGAGGCATATTTAAAAAAAAAACTGGTGATGTTACTGAGAGTGGGAGGTATATGGAATACACTGCCAGGAGTGGTTATAGAGGCACAGGCATTCAGAATTCCTAAGATAGGCATATGGATTAAAGAAAAATGGATGGCTATGTGAGAGGGAAGGATGAGATCAGAGGTTCCCAACCTACTTTATGCCATGGACCCTTACCATTAACTGAGGGGCCCGTGGACCCCAGATCAGGAGCCTCTAGGTTAGATTGATCTTGGAGAAAGTTAAAGAGTTGGCACAAAATCATGGGCCAAAGGACTATATTGTGCTGCAACGTGCTATGTTCTGTGTAATGATTACTGTTCCCCTACTTTGAGGCAGAAACACTTTTAAGGAGGGTGGAAGGTTGTGGTTCAAAATGCTTTTTCTTGCTTAATCAATAATGTAGTACATATTCGCTTCAGATTGTGCAGCTTCTCTGGTTCGAGAACCATTGCCTTTGACTGAAAGTTTTTGCTTTTATGTTGAATGTTTACTTCAATATACAAGAAATGGCCTCTCCTTGACAGTCAAATTAGATATATTCTAGCTAGAGATGCTAGACACAACATAAGTTTAGTTCTTCTTCCACAGTACTCCTCTGTAAGATCTCCTATTTGGCCCTAATCTTTCTTTTACCGGTATCTTTTAAAGTTTTACTTTTTTGTATCTTTTTAGATGCTAATTTACAGTTATTCCTCTCTTTGCCTCTTATTCCCCTCAGATCTGCTCTGGGCACAGTATATTTATCTTGGTTTTTACTACATGTTGAACTTATCAGTTAAGCTAGGGATCTGGAACTGCAGCTCGATGTCCTTAGGCTCACATAGGAAACTGAGGAGATGATTGATAGGAGCTACCGGAAAGTAGTCACCCCAAGTTGTAGGAGGCAGGAAAATGGGCAGCCATTATAGCATACTGCCGTGGCCAAATCCCTCAATAATAAGTATACCATTTTGGATACTGTTGAGGGGTAAACCTTTTGGGGAGAGGCGGGTGGGGGTGAGAAGGGTCATAGCAACTGGGTCTCTGGCACTGAGGCTCAGAAGGGAAGGAAGGAAGAAGAGGCCTGGAGTAGTGTCAGGAGACACAAGATTCTGAGGAAGCAAGATGGACACAGGAAAGGAATGCTGCCCCTCAGTTGCCAGGGTCAGGAACATCTCATATCTGGTGCACAACATTCAAAAGAGGGAGGGTGAGCAGCCAGAAGTTTTGGTACACATTGACACCAATGACATAGACAGGAAAAGCGAGGAGGTCATGAAGAGAGAATTTAGGGACCTAGGTATAAAGATGAAAAGCAGGACCTCCAGGCTAGCAATTTCTGGATTGTTGCCTATGCCACATGTCAGTGAAGGTATGAATAGAATGATTTAGCAGATGGAATGTGTGGCTGAGAATCTAGAGCAGGGGGAATTTTCCAGACTTTTGCATCACTGAGGTGTCTTCTTGGGAAGGTATGACCTGTACAAAAGGGACAGGTTACACCTGAACCTATAGGGTTCCAATATCTTTGTGGGCAGGTTTGCTAAGCTGTTTGAGAGGGTTTACACTAATTTAGCAGGTGGATGCAAACTAGAATGTTGGCTTACAAGCAGAGGCAGTGCGTAGTGAGACAGTCAGGAAGGTCAGGCAGATGTTAGGGCACAATTGAAGTAGTGGGATGAGTTGCAGTGTAAAAGGGACAAAAATTGAAAAGGGTGATGGACACAGAACTGAAGGTGTTATATTTGAATGCACTCAGCATACAGAATAAAGTAGATCTTGTAGCGCGGTTAGAGTTGGGCAGCTCTGATGTGGACATCACTGAGTTGTGGCTGAAAAAAAGATTATATTTGGGAGCCTGACATCCAAGAATATACATTGTGTCAAATGGACAGGCAGGTAGGCAGAGGGGAAGCCGTTGCTCTGTTGGTTAAAAATGAAATCAGCTCCTTAGAAAGAAGTGACCTAAGATCAGAAGATACAGAATCCTTGTGGATGGAGTTAAGAAACAGCAAGGGTAAAAAGAGCCTGATGGGAACTGGATGGGGCTACAAATTACAATGGGAGATACAAAAGGCATGCCAAAATAGCAATATTAGAATCGTAGAAAACCGACAGCTCAATACAGACCCTTTGGCCCACAATGCTGTGCCCAACATGTACTTATTTTAGAAATTACCTAGGCTTACCCATAGCCCTCTATTTTTCTAAGCTCTATGTACCTATCTAGGAGTCTCTTTAAAAGACCCCATTGTATCTACCTCCACCACTGTCACCGGCAGTCCATTCCACACACAACTCCCTGCTTAAAAAACTTACCCCTGACATCTCCTCTGTACCTATTTCCTTAAGCACCTTAAAACTGTGCCCTCTCATGCTAGCCATTTCAGCCCTGGGAAAAAGCCTCTGACTATCCACATCTCTCATCATCATCTTATACACCTCTATTAGGTCACCTCTCATTCTCGTCGCTCCAAGGAGAAAAGGCCAAGTTCACTCAAACTATTCTCGCAGGGCATGCTCCCCAATCCAGGCAACATTCTTGTAAATCCCATCTGCATGCACCCTTTCTATAGTTTCAATATCCTTCCTATAGTGAGGTGACCAGAACTGAGTACAGTACTCCAAGTGGGGTCTGATCAGGATCCTATATAGCTGCAACATTTCCTCTCGGCTCTTAAACTCAATTCCGCGGTTGATGAAGGTGAATGCACCATACGTTTTCTTAACCACACAATCAACCTATCCAGCAGCTTTGAGTGTCATAAAGACATGGACCCAAAGATCCCTCTGATTCTCTACACTGCCAAGAGTCTTACCATTAATACTATACTCTGCCATCATATTTGACCTACCAAAATGAACCACTTCATACTTATCTGTGTTGAACTCCACCTGCCACTTCTCAGCCCAGTTTTGCATCCTAACAATGTCTTGCTGTAACCTCTGACAGTCCTCCACACCATCCACAACACCACCAACCTTTGTGTCATCAGTAAATTTACTAACCTATCCCTCCACTTCCTCATCCAGGTCATTTATAAAAATCACAAAGAGAAGGGGTCCCAGAACAGATCCCTGAGGCACATCACTGGTCACCGACCTCCATGCAGAATATGACCCGTCTACAACCACTCTTTGCCTTCTGTGGGCAAGCTAGTTCTGGATCCACAAAGCAATGTCCCCTTGGATCCCTTGTCTCCTTACTTTCTCAATAAGCCTTGCATTGGGTATCTTGTCAAATGTCTTGCTGAAATCCATATACAGCACATCTACTGCTCCACCTTCATCAATGTATTTAGTCACATCCTCAAAAAAATCAATCAATCATAAGGTATGACCTGCCTTTGACAAAGCCATGCTGACTATTCCTAACCATATTATGCCTCTCCAAATGTTCATAAATCCTACCTCTCAGGATCTTCTCCATCAACTTACCAACAACTGAAGTAAGACTCACTGGTCTATAATTTCCTGGGCTTAGATTTTCTAAGCTTTGATTTGTGTCATCCATTATGAAATGGTGGAGTAGACTCGATGGGCCGAATGACCTAATTCAGCTATGTCTTTTGGTCTTTTACTTCCTTCCACTTTGCAATTAATTTTTACTTCACAGCAGCACCTTATCTACTGTTCTACTTTTGAAGTGTCTCATTAGTAAGTTTTGTCTAACTCTTGACTCCAATCTAGTTCTATTTTAAACATATCAAAATTAGTCTTCCTCTGGCTATTTTTAAAGATATCTATGGTGTATACAACTATCTAATTATTGTACATCTACACATCTGGTCTTCCTTGACACTCTCCCAAGGTATATACTCCATTTCATTCCACAGACTATGTTCAGCACAACTACATTCCATGCAGGACTGTAAATTGATTAAAAAAGTTATTAAAAGAAAATAAGAAATGTTGGAAACAGCAGGGCAGACAGCAACACAGATTTAACATCATTCAAGAAAGGGTCATCAGGTGAAAACTGTAACTGTTTCTCTTAACACAGGTATAGCCTGACATGTTATTTCCATAATTTTGAATTTCAAATAGTTCAAATGGTTCAATTTAATATTAGAAAATGTATATAGTATACAACCTGAATTTATTTCTCTTTAGCGACATCCATAGAACAAGAAACCACAAAGAAAGAATGATAGTAATATTGGAAGTTATTTCAGACTTTCAATATGTACTGTTTTTGTACTTTTTGATTCACGAATAATTATCCTCCTTCCTCACCTCCATTCAAGGCCTCTAACAGTCCTTCCAGATGAGGCAACATTTCACGTGTAAATCTGTTAGGATTGTTCTCTGTATCTGGCACTCCTAATGCAACCTCCTCAACATTGGTTGCTCCGTTTGCAAGAAGCAGGATATTCCAGTGACCAACCTTTTTATATTCCAATTCCCATCCTATTCCAACATGTCAGATCATGGCTTTCACTATTGCCACAATGAGGCCACTCTCAGGTTGGATGACCAACAACTCATATTTTGTCTAGGTAGCCTCCAACCTAATGGTCAATTTCTATAACATCCAACTATTTTTCCCTCTCCCCTTTTCTTTCATTCCTCACTCTTGCTCCACTCTTAAATCATCTCCTCACCTATCACCTCCACCTGGTGCCCCTTCAGCATCCCTTTCCCCCAATGGTCCACTCTGCTTTTCTATCAGATTCTTTCTGCTCCAGCCTTTTACCTTGTCACTCATCACTTCCTAGCATCTCACTTCACACTTGCCCCTCCACCAATTACCTATTAGCTTGCACTCTTTCTCCCCCTCCACACCTTCTTATTCAAAGTTCAAAAACAAGTTTATTATCAAAGTACATCTATGTTACCATATGCAACCCTGAGATTCATTTCTTGTGGGCATACTCAGTAAATCCATAGAATAATAACTATAATAGAATCATTGAATGACCGTACTAACTTGGGTGTTCAGTGTGCAAAAAACAGTAAACTGTACAAATGTTAAAAGAAAGAAATATTAATAGTAAATAAATACACAATCAATATTAAGATCAGGAGATGAAGAGTTCTTGAAAGCGAGTCCACAGTTTATAGGAATATTTCAATGATGGGTAAGTGAAATTGGGTGAAGTCATCTTTTTTAGTTCAGGAACCTGATGGTTAAAGGGTAATAACTGTTCCTGAACCAGTTAGTCTGAATCTGGAGGGTCCTGTACCTTCTTCCTGATGGCAGCAGCAAGAAGATAATGTGACCATGTGGTGAAGATCCCCGACGATGGATGATGCTTTCCTGTGACAACGCTTTGTGATAGATGTAGTCAATGGTGGGGAGGACTTTACCTATAATGGACTGGGCCAGATCCACTACTTTTGTAGGATTTTCTGTTCAAGAGCATTGGTGTCTCCATACCAGGCTATGATGCAACTAGTCAATATACTCTCTGCCAGACACCTATAGAAGTTTGTCAAAGTTTTAGATGTCATGCTGAATTTCTTTTGGCTTCTTTTGGCATTTTTTTTGTTAAATTCAATTATTTTGGCTTCTTCTCCCTTCTTTTCCAGTCCTGATGATGGACCCCAGCCCAAGATGTTAACTGTTTATTCCTTTCCATAGATGCTGCATGGCATGCTGAGCTCCTCCAGTATTTTGTATGTATTACTTTGTAAGAGATTACCTGCTCTGCCCAAAGCCATACTGACTGCCCCTAAGTAGCCCATGTTCATCCAAATAAAAGCAAATCCTATGGCCAAGAATCTTCAACAATAGCAAACTTCCTATAATGTGTGGATTACCTTATTTCCCTTCTTAAATTTTATAACACCAATTTGTCATCATATTTCCCAACAATGAATGAAATTGTCCACAGGGCAGGCCAACAGGAAAATTGAACACAATTTCCTTTTTAATTTTGAGGTGGAGATTCCCTATAATTTCTAATTGTACCAAAGTTTGATCCAAATCATATTTTTGACTTTCATCCCCCCCCCCCTTACTTTCCCAAAGGAAACCAGGAAGTGGCTGCTGCTAACTTTTAGCTGACCTCCTGCTACAAGCTTTAAGATGATCTGTCAATGGAAAATCCATCCCAAGTTCTATTGAACTTCCATAATGACAGATGATTCACTTTGATGCTTTCATCTTGGTAGAATGGTTTTAAGCAAAGAGAATGAAAACTGTCAAATGATTAAATTAATTTTAGATCATTCATGAATTTTAAGGTAAACTTTTCCAGGGGAATTCCATGCAGGGATACATGCTGATACTTTATATTAAAAAGTCCTTGCTGAACACGATCACAAAGGAAACTGAAACTACCGCAGAGGAATAACCCAGAAGCTAGCAGCTGGTTTGCAGGCTAGTGTCAAGCAGAAAGCGTATAAAAAACCACCCCAGTCATCCTGTAGGTGAGCTGTTTTCATTAATTGTTCAATACAAAAACAGATTAAACATCAGAATACACTGATGAGTGCATACTTACGAGAACTGACAAATTGTTATAAGCAGATTGCGTACGGCATATTCTGCAATAATCTTTCACCAGGTAATCAGTCTCAGCACTAAAAGCAAGAACAACTTTGCCAAGGACATTAAGTGAGATTTCTGGAAATCAGGAAAATCTGCTTCAGTCATATAAGTGAGTTAATAGACAAGTTCAAAACAGCCCCCTTTAATAGATAAGTACAAATGTTTGTAATAGAAGTCTTGACAATTACACTGTTGAGGCAAAAGTTCAGCAAAAGACAACCTAACCTCACTGTTAATTCAAGAGTACAATATCACATTAGATGGATATTTTTTGGAATTTAATTTTGTGAAACTTGCAATCTTGGCACAAAGCAGCAGCTCAGATTATCATTAGTAAACTATGTGCTCGAATGGCCACAATAATTTCAGAAGCATTAAAATGGATTTTTACATGACTTCAACTGAATGTCTCTGGGCACTTGAAACACTATGATCAGGGATTTTATGTTGGATCACATCATACAAAAAAAATTGCATATAGTCTTGACCAAGAAGTTTTTGTAATGCCAATATTATGTATATCTTCAGACGAGTAAAAGATCAAAGCCCCAATAGCTGCTATGAGATAATCACAGGTTCAATTATATACATTCTAACATGCTTAAAATGTTTTTTATAAAATTGCACAACGTCCTTGTTCTACTGAAGTGGTGTTCATTCTATCAATTTTCATTTTACTTAACACACCCAGCTATTAAACTACACATATCAGCTAAGGGGAAAATGCAAATGTTATGGTGATAAATATTACATTGATTAGGGAATACATTGCTCAATTTCTCTGTTTGTCACTAGGGAAAATATATTTTCCATACAGTATTTAGCATAATTTGCAAGGCCAGTTCTAAAAATGTTTTCAATCAAGAGATAAGATTAAAGGCAACGTATCTTTAAAAAAAATTATCAGTCTTTTTTGTTGACATTAGTATTATGTACACATACAGTAATTCTGATCATGTTAAATTGTCAAATGGATTCTGTTCGTAGCAGGTACATGTTGCCAACATTTGGGCTTCGGTCTCAAATCAGACGGTACTAAACTCACATTGAAGCAGAACAACTTGAAGACAACAGATCCATCCACTATGTGGGACAATTTTGATCGGAACTTCCATTTCTTCCACTGTACTGGCACACTTACCAACCCTTGTGGCATTGTTTCAATATACCAGGCTATAATTGGGCCAGCTTATACAAATTGTGTTCCAGCAACTGCTGAGAGTCATAATGGAAAACATACATACTACAACAGGAGGACAAGGCAGACTTTTGGAGACAAAGATTATTATTTTTTGATCTCTGTTAACCAGGTTGGTCCATGGATCAACAGCAGATTAAATAGTTAATTTCAGGAGTGTCCAATTGTTGTATTCATTGATCTAATGCTGTGCATTCCAGCCCTCAACATAAAAAGAGTAGTTTCTATCTAGGCACCTCAGGATCTTATGCTTCAAATCAAGTTGCATATCACTCTAAAATCAAGCAGATACAAGCTAGCCTGTCTCACTTCATTAGGCAACTCACCCAATGAAGGTACCAGTCTAGCAAAGTCCCTCTGGACGTCAAATGCATTTATATCTTCCCTTAAATGATACTGTACACATTACTCCAGATGTGATCTCACCAAAGACCTATATACTTACATATATTTATATATTTTTTTAAAGAATTACCTTTGAAATAAATGTTATTAGCTTTCCTAACCACTTGCTGTACCCACAAACCAACCTTCCATGAATTATGAATTGGGACATCCAGATCTGACTCAGAACTCTGCAACCCCTCATTTATAGAGTTTAATTTTTTTCCTCCTGCAAAAATACACAATACATATTTTTCCACATAATACATTTGCCAGATCTTTCAGTTTATATATATCCATTTGTACTAGCTATATCCTTTTCACAAGTTACCTTTGTGTCAAATTAGCAATGATACTATCATTTAAGCCATATCCTTTACCAAAATTATGCCAGGCTGAAGTCAGTCTCAACAATTCGCACAGAACCACTTCACTTGTAATTGCAAATTTTCAACGTTCCTCCTTCTTTATTCCAATTAGCCATTCCTGACGTTAGCTTCACCTTTATTAACACTGACGCAAAATGCCCATTTCATTTGACCTCATTTCCCAGACTTGTGTTTTTTTAAAATTGGGCCAATGCTCATTTATGTTAACATTTTATACGTACAGAAGTTTTTAACATGGTTTTATCATAGTTCTAAATTTTATTCCTTTTTAGACCGTCATTTTTTTTCTATCCATTCCCTGACTTTGCACCCACCTTTTCACAGTTGTATGCTTTAAGGTTGATACTGTTCTATTGTTTGCAGTTAACTGTAGATAATGTGTCATATTAGTCCCGGAATGTTACTCTGCCAGCACAGATAGACAGTGGGCTTTCTTCCATCCCATTCACTGTAATCTGTTCACCCTGCAAATTTGCAGATTTAAAAAGAGCTGACAACATCTGACCAACAGCTAGTGAGTGCAAGAGCTCTTCAAATATTTAACTTTCTCTATGATGAGATCTTTGTCTTTTCCAAATACGACCCATCAGTTAGCTCATAGCATACAGCTATTAAGGGCTTAGCATATAGTAAAATTCTCATGAATAGGGAAACAGACAATTAAAAAAGTTGAACATTATTCAGGGACTATGGAAATAGAAGATACTGCACCTCTTGGCCCTCATCAGCTAACTGGTGCTTCTGCTATTACCATTTATTGTGTGATCCAATACTACCTTACACCTTTTGAAGCTGCAAAATCATAAGACACTTAAAATCTTCATAGAATATCATATATGCATAGATTTTTTTAATCTAGAAAGTTTAAGCAGTAACTTTGACAAAGGACATCATTCAAAACTTAGACCACGTAACCAAGCACATGAAGGTTTTGTCTGTGAAACTACGAGGGTAGGAAGAGTGAGGAGTTCCTGAAAGGTGAGTTTAGGGAGTTAGGCGCCAAATTAAAGGGGGACAAATATTCTTGCAGGTAGGTTTGCTAGAGAGGCTCCAGTGGATTTAAACTAGATACGGGGGGGGGGGGGGGGGGGGAGGGAGGCGAACCAGAGTGTAGAAACAGATGTATGGGAGAAGGAAGAAAAAGATAGTAAAGTTGTTTGCACCATTAGTGATAAATAGAGAGTAAGAAGTGGAGAATTTCTTAAATGCAGTTATTTTAATGCTAGGAGCATTGTAAGAAAGGTGGATGAGCTTAGGGCATGGATTGATACCTGGAAATATGATGTTGTAGCTATTATTGAAACATGGTTGCAGGAGAGGTGTGATTGGCAACTGAATATTCCTGGATTTCATTGTTTCAGGTGTGATAGAATCGGAGGGACAAGAGGGGGAGGTGTTACGTTGCTTGTCAAGAGAAAATCTTACAGCGGTGCTCTGGCAGGATAGATTAGAGGGCTCGTCTAGGGAGGCTATTTGGATGGAATTGAGGAATGAGAAAGGTGTAGTAATACTTATAGGGGTGTATTATAGACCACCTAATGGGGAGCGAGAATTGGAGGAGCAAATTTGTAAGGAGATAGCAGATATTTGTAGTAAGCACAGGGTTGTGATTGTGGGTGATTTTAATTTTCCACACATAGACTGGGAAGCCCATACTGTAAAAGGGCTGGGTGGTTTGGAGTTTGTAAAATGCGTGCAGGATAGATTTTTGCAGTAATACATAGAGGTACTGAGTAGAGAAGGGGCAGTGTTGGATCTCCTGTTAGGGAATGAGATAGGTCAGGTGACAGAGGTATGTGTTAGGGAGCATTTTGGGTCCAGTGATCACAATACCATTAGTTTCAATATAATTATGGAGAAGGATAGAATTGGACCCAGGGTTGAGATTTTTGATTGGAGAAAGGTTAACTTCAAGGCGATGCAAAAAGATTTAGGAGTGGATTGGGACAATTTGTTTTATGGGAAAGATGTAATCGAGAAATGGAGGTCATTTAAAGGTGAAATTTTGAGGGTACAGAATCTTCATGCTCCTATTAGGTTGAAAGGAAAGGTTACAAGTTTGAGAGAGACATGATTTTCAAGGGATATTAGAAACTTGGTTTGGAAAGAGTTATGTACAATAAATATAGGCAGCATAGAGTAAATGAGGTGCTCGAGGAATATAAAGAATGTAAGAAGAATCTTAAGAAAGAAATTAGAAAAGCTAAAAGGAGATACGTGTTTGCTTTGGCAAGTAAGGTGAAAATAAATCCGAAGGGTTTCTACAGTTATATTAATAGCAAAAGGATAGTGAGGGATAAAATTGGTCCCTTAGAGAATCAGAGTGGACAGCTATGTATGGAGCCAAAAGAGATGAGGGAGATTTTGAACAATTTATTTTCTTTGGTATTCACTAAGGAGAAGGATATTGAATTGTGGAAGGCAAGGGAAACAAGTAGGGAAGTTATGGAAACTATGCTGATTACAGAAGAGTAAGTCCTGGCATTTTTAAAGAATATAAAAGTGGATAAGTCTCCGGATCCTGACAGGATATTTCCTTGAGAGAAGTTAGTGTAGAAATAGCAGGGGTTCTGACAGAAATATTTCAAATGTCATTAGAAATGGGGATGGTGCCAGAGGATTGGTGTATTGCTCATGTGATTCCATTGTTTAAAAAGGGTTCTAAGAGTAAACCTAGCAATTATAGGCCTGGCTGTTTGACGTAAGTGGTGGGTAAATTAAAGGAAAGTATTCTTAGAGATGGTATATATAATTATCTGGATAGACAGGGTCTGATTAGGAACAGTCAACATGGATTTGTGCATGAAAGGTCGCGTTTGACAAATCTTATTGAATTTTTTGAAGAGGTTACTAGGAAAGTTGATGAGGGTAAAGCAGTGGATGTTGTCATATGGACTTCAGTAAGGCCTTTGACAAGGTTCTGCTTGGAAGATTATTTAGGAAGGTTCAATTGTTAGGTATTAATATTGAGGTAGTAAAATGGATTCAACAGTGGCTGGATGGGAGATGCCAGAGAGTAGTGGTGGATAACTGGTTGTCAGGTTGGAGGCCGGTGACTAGTGGTGTGCCTCAGGGATCTGTACTGTGTCCAATGTTGTTTGTCATATACATTAATGATCTGGTTGATGGGGTGGTAAATTGGATTTGTAAGTATGCAGATGATACTCAGATAGGTGGCATTGTGGATAATGAAGTAGGTTTTCAAAGCTTGCAGAGAGATTTAGGCCAGTTAGAAGAGTGGGCTGAAGGATGAAGATGGCAGATGGAGTTTAATGCTGATAAGTGTGAGGTGTTACATTTTGGTAGGACTAATCAAAATAGGACATACATGGTAAATGGTAAGGCATTGAGGAATGCAGTAAAACAGAGTGATCTAGGAATAATGGTGCATAGTTCCCTGAAGGTGGAATCTCATGTGGATAGGGTGGTGAAGAAAGCTTCTGGTATGCTGGCCTTTATAAATCAGAGCATTGAGTATAGGAGTTGGGATGTAATGTTAAAATTGTACACAAGGCATTGGTGAGGCCAAATTTGGAGTATTGTGTACAGTTCTGGTCACCCAATTATAGGAAGGACGACAACAAAATAGAGAGAGTACAGAGATTTACTAGAATGTTACCTGAGTTTCAGCACCTAAAGTTACAGGGAAAGATTGAACAAGTCTTTATTATTTGGAGTGTAGAAAGTTGAGGGGGGACTTGATAGAGGTATTTAAAATTATGAGGGGGATAGATAGAGTAGACATTGATAGGCTTTTTCCATTGAGAGTAGGGGAGATTCAAACAAGAGGACATGAGTTGAGTTAGGGGGCAAAAGTTTAGGGGTAACACGAGGGGGAACTCCTTTACTCAGAGAGCGGTAGCTGTGCGGAATGAACTTCCAGTAGAAGTGGTAGAGGCAGGTTCGATATTATTATTTAAAGTAAAATTGGATAGGTATATGGACAGGAAAGGAATGGAGGGTTAAGAGCTGAGTGCAGGTCAGTGGGACTAGGTGAGAGTAAGCGATCGGCATGGACCAGAAGGGCTGAGATGGCCTGTTTCCATGGTGTAATTGTTATATGGTTATAAAGGGTGATTGATAAGTTCGTGGCCTAAAGTAGAAGGAGTCAATTTTAGAAAACCTCGCACATTTATTTTTCATCATAGTCCCCTCCTAGATTTACATACTTAGTCCAGTGGTCTTGGAGCATACGGATCTAAGGAAATGAGTTATTAACTTCAAACCGTCTGCATAATCACTCAAAGAGTTGACCTGCATGTGCATGTAACGAGAGCTGTGTAACTCATCTTCATCTACCCAAGGCCACAAACTTATCAATCACCTATCTGTGGACACTTTCTGGAGGTCCAAGATCCGTATGCTCCATGACCGCTGGACTAAATGTGTAAATGTAGGAGGGGACTATGTTGAAAAATAAATGTGCTAGGTTTTCTAAAATTGACGCCTTCTACCTTAGGCCACAAACTTATCAATCACTCCTCGTACTTTATAAAAGTCTTTTTCACCTCAGTGTAAGCAACCTTAACTGGATTCCAAAAGGCAGTTATAAATAATATAGCTCCGACAGTCTGTGAACTGCACAGAGCAATGGAAGTGACAGAAGCAGTCATGTTATCATGAGCGCAAAATTTAGCTGATAACTTGAACTCTTGTGCTGATATGCTAATCATTTTTATTTCTGGTTTTTACCATTCACAGCATTTTTATTTTGGATTACTATTCAAATGATCCTCAGATTCCAGATGTTATACAAGCTGGATGAAGGCCCCATAAGTTTGGGAAAAGGACTTACTTTGTGGCTAGATTTGGTTCTACCAGAGGTTACAGTAATATTCTTTAGTACAACCAGGTTTTTCCCTTCTTTTGATGGAGCTAGGCCTCATCTCGACCAAATCAGCTGTTATTGTTATTATGAGCAACCCCGCCCAGTTAGGATTGCTTGCACACGAGACTCTTTGTGGTATGTACTCAAGATGAAAGAGGGGTATGGTGGAACATAACGTAGTAATTATCCCCATAACATTGTGATGCCTTGTACAGTGCAAGAGGAGTGATGTAGTTTTTGTAAAGGTGTGGGCAACAACAATATTGTCATGGTGATGGACTCACTAATCTGGTTTCCAAAGCCTTTCAGTTCCTTGTTGCTTTACATTCTGAATCTCAGAATTTTGACTCCCACCTTGGCTTCAAAATGCCTGCCCCTCCCCCACTGGCTTTTTCCAACATATCTGGAAGATTACATGTTCTGCTGCAGATAGAATGAGGACTCTTCTACTCCACAGCGACGTCTGAATCTGTTAATCAGCAATACTCAGTCTTTCCAAAACATTCTGCCAGATGAGGTAAAAGCAATAACCAAGACATCTTGCAGTATTTGTTCAGGTACAGTGCACCCAAAACCTGCAGCTTGGCTGTAAGCAGCAGTCATTGTTGAACCGGTACTATATTTTTGCAAAATAGGGCAATGCTCCTAATTTGACACTGCAAACGTACAAAGCAAGGTATCATAGGAATTCTCAATCCCAAGGGACTGTGTTGGCTCAGATACTGAGTAAAAACTGGCCAAAAATCAGTGGAATTCGAGACACCAGATAAGTGAAGAGTCAGAAGTACAGGCTGGAAAGACCATATGACGCCAGAGCAGAATTAGCCATTCGGCCCATCTTATCTGGTCTGCTGTTCCATCATGGCTGATTTATAATCTCTCTTAATCCCATTCTCCTGTTTTCTCCCAGTAACCTTTGAAGAAACTATCAACCTCTGCTTTAAATATACCCAAGGACTTGCCCTCCACAACCCTCAGTGGCAATGAATTACACTGATTCACCACCCACTGCCTAAAAAGTTCCTCATTTCTGTCTAAAGGGACATTGTTATATTCTAAGGCTGTGCCCTTTGGTCCTAGACTCCCCCACTACTGGGAACATTCTCTCCCCATTCACTCCATCTCTGCCTTTCAATATTGATAGGCTTCAATCAGATCCCACTCA
Organism: Hypanus sabinus; assembly: GCF_030144855.1. Classification (NCBI taxonomy): domain Eukaryota; kingdom Metazoa; phylum Chordata; class Chondrichthyes; order Myliobatiformes; family Dasyatidae; genus Hypanus; species Hypanus sabinus. Next base: position 148,370,175 of record NC_082709.1, on the reverse strand, counting down.
TTCTTCTAAACTCATGCAAGTAGAAGCCAAAGCCATCAAACATGCTTCAAACATTAAACCTTTCATTCCCAGGATCATTCTCATGAACCTCCTCTGGAATCCTCTCCAATGCCAACACATCCTTTCTTAGATAAGGTGCGGTTTGACCAATGCCTTACAAGAGTGGAGCAATTACTACAGTAGAGCAAATTTTAAGGGCCAAATGATCAATTTCTTCTCGTTTTTTATATAAAGGAGGCTCCACTTCAAAATCTCAGTCCTGCAAAATTAGCAAAGCAATTCAGCAAGAGGTGCCGGAGTACAGGACAGCTCTAATCTGCCCCATGCTACTGTACTGATTTGATTCTTCCAAGAGCGAATCAGGATTAAAGTGGAAACTTAAAAGCAAGTTCTGCATCAGCAGGTTATGAAACAAACTTAAATAAAGAACAGAGCTAATGAAGATTGTGAAAGCAACAGAAGCAAATGAAAATTGCAAAATGTTATCAGGGAGACAGTGACAAGAAAAAAGTGGGGTCAGGCAAAATGAAAAACAGATGCACACAATGAAGTGCAGAGTTGGGCACAGAAGAATTGAAATCAGATTAGCTTGATTCATAGACAGGAAATGAATAACATCCACAGAGAGTGAGCATAGTTTGGAGATACCAAGGTTCAGAGAGTTGGCTTCTGGTCTCCATTTTCCTAATGATCTGCTGGTGTTCCCAAGAATTGTAACACATTGCCATGCCAGATCTTTGATACACAGGCAGGACAGAACAAGAGATGAAACATTCCTGTAACTTTCTACTTAATTTCAGGTGTGCTGGAAAGCTGCTTCAGGAATCCAAGTGTAGCAGGTTCAGGACCTGTAAGGCGTTATAAACCAGGAAACCTTGAAGAGCAGAACATAACCACACCACACTGAACCCTTTTGCCCCAATTTTGCCATAGATACGAGCTTAGTGGTAGGGATGGAGCAGGAAAGAACTAAAGAAACAGAAGGGTGCAAGACAGAAATCAAGTTAATGGATGACTAGAGTGAATAGACAAAAAACCTTTTACTGTAGTTTGCCACATGAGATAGCACAACAAATAATCATGAACACAAATGAGCAACTTTGTAATAAATAGCTTGGCACAACTATGCAAATTACAGCGGCAAGTAAAGTAAAAAGATACAGAAGGAATTTCAAACAAATTTAATAAAATTGAATTGTTCATGAGCATTGTAGATAATTTTTAAAAAGTTTTTATACTTTGAATTATACAAATCTGCTGGCAAAACCTCACTTAGCAAATTAAATAAACATATTTAAAGACCAAAATCAATTTCAGTAAATTAGCACTTTGAAAGGAACGTCTTGGATACTTCGGAATATATTTACATATGATAGAGCAGGCATTCCCAATTTCTTTATACCTTGGAGCCTCATCATTAATCAATGATCCCAGGTTGGGAATCTCTGTGATAGAGAATGAGTGCCCTACAGTTTTTCATTTGGTTTCCTGCAGAGCCAAACTCATGAAATCACACAGGAAAAATGGGAAGGGCTAGAGTGAAAAAAAATCAAAATGTAACAGATATTTGATTTTTCCTTTTCCCCCAGATGAACCTGGGATTGTGGACATGGCACTCACATTCTTTAAAAGTGTGTTCCATTTTTATTTTAAAAAAAAGATCAAGTATTACTAGTGCAAAGCTGAAGCCCACAGGGTGAAATTCCATTAACAGTTTTTGAAATGAAAGAACAGACTTTGTTCAAGCTTGATTAATATTTCCTCCCATTACCATACCCTACATAAATTACCCTCAGGCACACCAGTTGAATTGTACCACCAATGGGTCTATCTTAAGCAAGCTGTGTCATAGATCAAGTCTAATTTAAAATACTCTCACGAAGGACAAAAGAAAACCAGAGTGGACCACATCTTAGCAACCACTGATAAATGTCCAAACAGACTAGGTGTAAAAGTAGTATGGGGAGGAATGCATACATTAATAACTTAAACATCTGCTCTACAATGAAAATCAACACTGACAATATTCTAAGAAAAACAACATCAGGGCATAATGCTGGTAGTTTCATGATCAGCAAGTCTGGTTGGATTATTTGAAAATATAAAATTGCACAATTTGACAATCTGTAAAGGAAATGTTTGAAGATACAAAAAAAGGAAAACATCATAAGGCTGGCAAACACATACAAGTCTGCAGAAAAAGAGTTACAATTCTCTTAAGTGAAAAAAGATTTAAATAAGTGAACAATTGTAACCATCAGTTGTTCTAATTGAATTAATTAAGTTGTAACTGCTAATGTTTAAAAGGCATGAGAATACAATTCTAAGCAAAATTTCAAGTTCAAAATACATTTATTATCAATGTATAAATTATACACCTTGCGATTTGTTTGTTTACAGCTAGCCCCAACGAAAGAAACATGAAAAACCCAACAGAAAGAACCAAAATTACTGAGCTGACGAAGAGGGAAATCACACACACACACACACCATGCCAGCAACAGGAGCAAACGACAGCCTTCTGAACCAGACGGAGTCCGTAGATCCGCTCCCTGGAGCAGTTGGAGTAGGCCCAAGCCTTGATCTCAGTTCTTTATACTAACAGGGCAAAAGCACCGCTAAATGTAATGTATCAGTAATATTTTACAGACTCATGAATATTCCAACCAAATGGAGTGTTCACTCACCTGTACAAAACAAAGTAGCTCTCACACACACACATACTTTGCAGAGATATGCTCTGCCTCTTCAGATCTGTTGCACAGGACTGCTGGTTTAACTTCTCTGGAGATGGTTACATCTCAAGTATTAACTTCTGCAGGTGGGAAGTCAGCTGCAGTTGTAGCTATTGTACTGCTTTATGACTAAACATTCAAATCTGGGCTCTCACCCACTGCGGGCTCAGTGCGTTAATGCATTTAAAGTTGTATTGCCATTTCAACAGCATGAGGCATTTAATAGTGCAGTGCAAGATTCCTGTCGGCAAAATATAGCCTGCCATTCACTGATGTTAACAAGGTTATGGCACCACTGGGAAACAGAAGTTCTAGCTGTTGAGCAATTTCACCCCGTATTTTCCACATTTTCTGCAAAAAAAAAGGAAAGTATGTACAGTCCCTTCTATAGGTGGCCCTTTAGATCATTATTACGAGAAGGCAGTATGACTGGCTGAAATTCTTTCCATCAATGCGATGGGACAGTGAACGGACAACTGGCTGTCTTCCTGCCGAGAAAGTCATGAAAATTCACACTGATGCTGTAAAGTTCAACACAATGTTAAATCTCTGCACCAAATTTGATCTTTTAACTATTGCACCAGGTATTTTAGGCCTATTTGTGGGGGGTAGGTGCTTGGTGCTGATGACGAGACTTTGCTCTCATTCTCCAAGTGTCCTCGGTGCACAAAGTAGGGGTAAGGGGCTCATTTGTTTCACACCTCCTATATAATCATGATGACTATGGAGAACTGTGCATCTTAGAAAGAACGTAGCCATGGATAATGGTAGTCTTTCATTTGAAATACAAACTGAGGACTGGAAAGAATTCTGCCTTTCTGGCAAATAATACCCAATTGCTCAAGAACTAGTCTTTACACCTGAACTTTTAAAGAGTTCAGAAATGTCAGTACTGCAAGGGCAGACTATGTTGCAACAGTGAAAAATTGTATAAATTAACTACAGCATTTGGCCAAAGCACTGTAGCAATGTGAAAGACAAATTACCAGATGAATACATCAGATCATGCAGCAACTATAAAGGGAAATAAAGAGTTGATGTTTCAGGTCTAGACTCTTCAAATAAAGCCAAGTAGAAATTATCTAATAATTTACTATGTGATTACTTCAAATTTCAAAGCACATTTATTATCAAAGTATGTAAATTGCATACAACCTTGAGATTCATCTCTTTACAAGCTGCTACAAACCAAAGAACCCCAACGGGACACATTAAAACGAAGAGCATCCTACACCCAATGTGCAAAAAAAAAAGAATGAATCGTGCAAACAACAAAAAGTAGGCAAATAACGTTCAGAACTGAAGTTCACAGAAGTGAGCTCAGTCACAGGTGATCCAGGAGACCGTTAACTGCAGGCCCCATCCTCAGTTCAGGATAGAGATGAACCGCCGAGCATTGAACTGAACCCCAGTCTGCCCTTCGTCACCAGCCCCGACCCCATGACCTTTACAATCTGGCCCGGCACGTAGGTCGGCCAATCCTTGGCTTGTTCCTCGCTCTTGAGCCCGGACCCTGCAGCCTCGATTTGGCCTGCACCCAATCTTTCCAATCTGGCCCAATGCTTAAACCAGTCAAACATTCACTGGTTCCTCGCTTGGGAACAGGCTCCGCCGCATTGACTCTTCCTCTCCCTGGATCCAGTCAGCTCTCCCTGGCTTCCAATCAGCTCTAGCAACAGCCATAAATTGGCTCGTTCTGTGTTCTTGGGCCCAGTCTGCTGGCTCGATTCAGCCTGTGCACGCCACGCCACAACCATCCTCCACCTTTCAAACTTCAGTTCACACCGTAAAAATGCCAGGTCATCCATGCAGTTCAAAAGCTCATCTCCGAAAGCGAAGTTACAGGCTATTGACTGCAGTGATCATTTTCCAGAAAAAGTGTGATTAATAAAGTAGTTAATTGTTTAGACTTGAAATGCAATATATTCTAACAAAAAGCCAGGCATGTCATAAGTGGATTGTATTGGAGTTTTTTTATATTATTTCCATTGTTCTTTGTATAAATTTTAATTTGTAATACACATTCAAAGACAGCAATAAAATGTTTCCCCATTTATTGGAATTCATCATTTAAAATGGAACTTCATGCCCTGTCTAAAAATAGCTGAGAATATATTTCCCTCTGGCAGAAAAGCTCCCCCTTATTCGGTACACTTTTGTCCAATGAGAAAGATTTTGAGAACATGCTGAACATCTTGTTTATTCCCCTAGCCTCTGCCTTTTTGCATAAAATTACCTCTATAATCATCACACAATGATTTTGAACTTGCCTTGGCGGAGCAAATACTTATTCCTGTTAGCACTCAAGAGAATGGAGTTTATTGCGTGACCCACCAGTGGTAATTTGAAAGCACAACACGGTGACTGACCAGCAGGCACCAGGGGAGTGCAGCTTGGTCCAGCCCTACTTGACAGAATGGCAAAGGTGGAAGAAACTGGCAGTATCTCCCGTAGCATGACTTATTGCAGTGAAAAATAATAAATCTGCAGAAATCACACTGCCATTCCCAAAATATTTTTACTCAAGACTGAACATGGCTTTCTTAAAAATAATTACAAATCATTGCATGAGGCCAAATTCTTAAAGATTTGACATTTTCTTTGTCGTCCTCAAATGTCAGCATACAGGTAGTTTCAGTAGTTTCTCTCCAGTGGTCACTAAACAGTGCAAGAGATCTCAGCTCAGACATTTCTGGAGTAACCCACGTCGCTCATCTTTCGGGACATTTCTTCCTCTAGGTGCACTTGGAAAAGCGCAATAGCCGATGGCACAGGCGAGAATGCCAATCAATAAGGCACTGCCAATCCCATACAACAAAGGCATCTTAAAGGAATCTAGCACTAAAAGAAAACAAAAAGTGGAAACAATAAGTTACTACATCATTCTATATTATCCTTCCTGTATTAAACCACTTATTTCTATTCTAGCACCTTATTATTTCTAACATGTACTTTCAAGTTTCTTTTATTCACCAAGTTGCCCAATTAAACACTCACTCCCTTGGTTCTTAATATTAACTTTGTAAATACCTTATAATTAAATTTCAGCATTTTAATATTTCTCACAGTTTTTAAGCTTCTACTATTCTCATGCAATCTTGATGGACATAAGCTCATGAAATTTTCACCTTGAGAGAATCACACGTTATATGCTACCTAGAGTCAGGTCGCAGGACAGAAATGCACAATGCTAAAATGCTCTTGTAAATATCTTCAGCATTAACTGGGATTCCTTTTTATTGAAGAGGTAATTATGTCATCAAAGTATCTTTGCTTTTCAAGATAACTAAAAAAAAGCTACATTATTAGTTCAAGGTATCTGTCCTAACAAGATGCTAACCATGAAGTGGCCCAACAGCTTTTCCTCATTCACTCAATACCAGGTTTATTATCAATGTCCAAGCCTGGTAGAACCCACCACAAATCTCGGTCGACACAATATTGGTTAATTTCTGCGAGGTTTCATTTGATTCTGTGATCGTTCTCTGTAACCCAAGCCAGATAAAAAGGCAAAATATAGATGGCTCCAAATTAAAATTATAATTAATCTATAATGCATTTTCCAGGATGCATAATTTAAGATAATTTATTCTTCCTGTACACTTACCACTTTAAACATTGATAATTATATGAAAATACGCATCCCATTGCCTACCAACGTTGGAGGGAAGATGGGAAGGTATATTTTTTCCCCCACCAAATAACATTCACACTCTTTGCACACACTAAAAACACAAGGATCATTAGAATTCCTAAGATTTGTTCTCTGGCTTCTCCTTTGCAAGCAAATTGAAACTAACCTGAAATATCAACGCGTACTGAAAGTATACCAGATTGTTGTGGTGTTATTTTCTGCCATGTTCCAGTCTCAGATTTTATCCAGGGTGCCACTGTGCAGGAATAATCTCCAGAAAAATCGCTATCTGAGCAGTGTAAGCGCAGACGGAATTGCTGCATGCCCGTTCGCTCAACGCTCATGCTGCTGGTACCAAAGTCCTTCAGGTATGTCACCACTGATTTCTGATCCACAATTACCAAAGGGCTCTGGCTGACATTAAAAGAATGCCGTTGGAAGAACCATTCTACCTCAAATAAAACATCTGAGGAAAGTCAATAAATCATTTAGATTAATAAATGGTCTATAACATGCATCTAAATTCAATTCAATCCCATTTATAGGATTCACAGTATTGGACGCCATATTAACTTCTGGATTTGAGTAATGTCACTCAACTTATTTACTTAGACAAGGACACTTGTATAGGAATATTCACATTTACTCAAAAGGGAGTTAGAATATTACTTATTGGCAATAAATCAGCAATGGAATTAGAAAATCAGTAATCAGTATAGACTTCTGTCCAAATTGCCTTCCAAAGAGAGCACTGTTCATCTTTCACAATGGGAAGGGAGGAGTCAATGACATCTTGATTGTTCCTTAAAAATAAACCCAGATGCATACAAAATGCCTTCAACCAATACCTCTCAGCACATCAAATGCCCTGGCTTATAAAAACATTGATAAGGCAGATTTCACGATTCATTTTAAAAATAAGATTTTTCTAATGCTCAAATTTCACAATATTTTGCGGTATGTACTGTTGATAGTGTTGGTGAGGGGAGAAGAGCACTGTGACCAAAATGCAAACAACCACCCGGCTATCTTATTAACCAAATAAACTGAGTAAGCTGAGGACTTAAGAAATTAACAGAGGCAGCGGAGGAAAGTTGTTGAATCTTTTTTGTATCTGATTTGGAGGAGAAAATTAGATTAAAAGCAGGACACAAAGGGAGAAAAGTTTACTTCAAGTTTTTAAAAAATATCCAGTAATTAAATACTATAAGGGATATATCCTACAGTTGCATTAATTAGGTTTCAGTGTCAGAAATATTCATTAGCAATAATCGATAATGTCTCATTTCTTAAAAATAAGTTTGACATCCAGACCAGTATTAACATGTGCCAAAAGTTTGCAAGTATCATGCAGGACCAGAACCAATGGATTTCATGGAGCTAAAGAACAAGAGGCTGATTTTTGCAAGGTTAATTATGGCATCTTGTAGTGCACCTTGGTAGCAAATTCTCGATACCTGTACTAACCATGCACCATCAACATCACCATTATTTTGAAAGCAGTGTAGAAACTCAAAATACCACTGAACCTCTGCCTGTCACAGATTATCCACAGCTGCTAATCTGAAATTCACACACCAGAGTAATTTTATATATCTTACATTAGTAATACATTGGTTATGGACACATATACCAAATATATCATGAAAGCTCAAAAGGTTTATCAGTGAAAATGGGTAGAGCTTTAACCTATTATAGACAATAGCCATCATAACAAAATTCCAGTAGATTAATTATCGCAGGAGTAACTGAATGCACTCAATCATGACAACTCTCAGACTAACTTAAGAAAGCCAAAGAACATAGAACAGTACAGCACAGGAAAAGGCCCTTCAGCCTGCAATGTCTGTGCTGAACCCACAGGTATTAATTTTATACCACCTTATTCAGTGTATTTTTGTCTTGGAAGAACTTCAAATATAACACCAGTTCAGATAAGAGTTCTAAGCATACAGTATCCTGGGGAGTGATGAATAAGACCAATAGATACTTCAACCTTTCTTACAGAGGAAGAGGAGAGAGGGATGGGGGAAGAGCATCAAAAAAATTGGTTGGAAGCAAGAGATTTAACAAAGAGATCCAAAACCCACTCATCCAAAACTTATGCCAAACTTCCACACAGCTGCCTCCATTCCATATACAGTCTACATTGGCATCATTGGATTCAGTGGTAGAGGGCATCAGCCATGCTGTTATTCAGCTGGCAAACCTGACAGATGAATCAGTTCAGATACTCCGTTCCTTTCAATGGAGAGGAATATCAAGCAGATAACTTTCCGGTAGCTTACATTTCAAGTCAGTTAATTTGAAAGTCAAATTAAAGTTTTTTTGGAATGGGCTCTTAGATGTTTCAATCAATTATTTTTCTTAAAAATGAAATAATTTAAAAAATAATAATTGCAGTATTCAGTGTTTGTAAATATTCACACACATTCAAGACATCCCCAACTATTCGAGCTGTGACAACACTGACAGGCTTTGGGTCAGAGGTCACTGGTTGTGCAGGCATCTGTGCATTTCACAGAAGGCTGGTTAAAAGGTCTGAGCTGATGAGGCTGTCACCGGGGGGAGGGGGGGGGGGGAGGATCAAGCTAAGGGTGGTTTGGTGAGCAGTTCATAACTCTGATGAAACTCTAGGTCTGATTTTGACACAAAGTATGGGGAGCATTTCAAATGAAGAGCATTTTTCTTCAAGTCCATTGACATTAAGCACCCTGCATATCTGATAAATGCAACATTCCCTGAAGTACATACATTTTGTGTAAAATACAAGTAGTGGGACTGTATGAATTGAATCAGAGCAAATTCCTAAATGACAGCAGCTGTTATGAGAAATCACAGTAGCTCACTGAACACACAAATCTGCTGAATGTCAATCAACCCAGAGAAGTTATTCTGGCACTACACACCATAATAGATCTAGGATAAGTTTTCTAAAATTACCTGAGGTGTCTGGTATCTCCGGCAGGTCAATAGTGCAATTCATTTCCAAAGTCTCTCCTTGGTACACACGAGGTCTCTCCGACTCCAATGTCACATTAAACTGAGGTGCTATAGATTAAAATGAGACATTAATAGACAAGCAATGGTTTAATTTATAAACGCTCATCATTAAATGCAAGCACATTTTTAAACTTTGGAATTGCATTTAGCAGAAGGAAGATGAACAAATTGTACTTTACACAACTTAAGGTCTATAACAGAATGTCTAAAAGAACTCTGAATTTCTGTGATTGGGCAGCACTGAGCACTGGATATTAAAAGACAAACTGTTTTCTTAGCAATCTTTCCTGGGATTATTTGGCCTTGCTGGTGCACAGTTGTGTTGATGTTGACTGATTGCACAGTTCCTTCAGCAGCACCTTTCCTTCACAGAGAATTGTTGGAAAGCATGGAAACCATGAGCAGGAAAATCTAGTTGTGGCCAAGTTGGAAAAGCCTTGAAATGGAGTGTGCAATCTTCCTGACTACAAAGCTGTGGTCTTAGGTGTGCCTTACTCTGCACAAACAATACATATCATGAAACTATCTGTAAGCCAAAATACTGGAAGAAACCCCATTCTCTTCTTTGAAGCCATGGATCTTTTTCTTCCAATCATGAGTTAAAAATACCACATCAGGTCAGCAACTTGAAATGTGTGTGGGGAAATAAAACTATTATTTAAACTCTAAAGAAGGCAGTGAAATCATGACCTGCTGGCCTATCAACAGAATGGGGCAGAACTAATAAGGATTTATGAAAAGGAAATTGTATGCAACTAATGTGTTAGTCTATTTTGTTTATATGTGGTTGTAACTGGAAGAAGAGATGAGGAGCAAATGGATGCAAGAGTGTTCGCATTGAGGGTTATAAACACTTGTGGACTGTGGACTGGTTAATGGAGAGAAAGCGTAAAAGTCATCCTGGTCATTTTTGGTTTGGGAAGTTATAATTTGTGGGGTGCCAGAGGGATCAGTGCTGGCTCTGAGCTGTACAAAGTTCATAACAACAACTTGGGCAGAGTGAGTTCCAGGAAACAAACGAACTGCTGATCATATTGCTTCTTGTGTTGTTGCGTTGTAGTCATGCAGGTGTTCCCCTGGTTTCCGAACATTCGCTTTACGACAGCTCACTGTTACCAAAGACCTACATTAGTACCTGTTCTCGCTAACCGAGAGAGGATTTTCGCTTTTACGAAAAAAGATGCCTGCTTTAAACTTGTGTTTACCCTAAGAGAGAGTATCGTGACTGTGAAGCCTTGCACGGGCAGGTGTGTGCGCAAGCATGTATGTGCCGATTTTTTTCTACAAATCGGTTTTGGCTCAATCTTCTGGTAAGTAAAACTACATTGTATATACATTATTTCTACTTTACATAGGCTGTGTATTTAACATATCATTCCTGCTTTTACTATATGTTAGTGTTATATTAGGTTTTATGTGCTATTTGGTATGATTTGGTATGTTATTTTTTGGGTCTGGGAATGCACAAAAATTCTTCCCATAATCGCTTCTTCGCTTTACAAAATTTCGGCTTACGAACAGTCTCATAAGAACGCTCTACTTTAGGATAGCGGGGGAAACCTTATATCACAGAGACAGGCTTTTCAGCCCACTTTTCCCTCCTACTGCTTTCTACCACTCATTAGGGAATAACTCATCTTTGCAGCATTCATAATCACCTCCAGTGATACTTGATGCAAAGTATTGTTCTTAAGTATGTTCCATTTCCTCATGATCCTCTTCCTTCCACGGAGCTCTGTTTGTTTTCATGTTTGCCAGTTTTCTCTCAATTTTTTTTTAGCCTTTTTCTCTCTCTCTTTTTATCTTTCTAATCTCTTACTGCTGCTTCTGTTAAGTTACCAATTCTTCAGTCTACCTCTAGCCCTTTCATTCTATTCCAAACCTTTTTTTATGCCATGGATCAATTCCGTTAAGCAGGGGGTCTGTGGACCCCAGGTTGGGATTCCCTGCAGTCTTTTATTTGGTATTTGATTAATTGCTGGAGTTAACCACAGATCTCTCCCTTTCCTCCTGGGATCCCATTTTCATATTAGGGCAGTGGAAGCTCAGCAGAAATGTATCCGATCATTTAGCTTATTTATTCAGTCAGTCCAGACCACTCTACCTTCATACCATTGTAATAAACATCATTTAGGCTGAGTTCTGACTATCTGATCCACTTCAAGTTTATGCCAGCTGCCAAAAGAGCAAGATTCCATACAATCACAAAAGCTTACAAAATTTTAAACTTCTATGTACTTTCCCAAACTCAATCTTATGCAGAACCACGCTCAGATGATTAACTCTGGTCCTGCCTGCTACGACCTTCAGTGCAAGGTAAAATCCAGGACTTACCTGCTGTTTTAAAAGCGACAGCAATGGCATTTGAATAATTAGAAACTGCTTCAGACCACCCTCCATTTGCATCAGGAACCCATGCTTGTACCATGCAGTAGTAAGATCCTTCATCAGAAAATTGAGTCTTGTACAGCCGGAAACGGAACTCCTTGTCACTGACTTTTTCCAAAACTAGATCTTCTGCTTGGTGCTGAATATTCATTTGCTCCAGCTTTACCACTGAGTCCCGACTCAATGAGATCAGCTTTTTACTGTCCCTTGCTTCAGTAAAGGCTGGTTCATTCATTGATATAACCACCGAATAATGAGGAACTTCAAGATGGTCTGCAGAAATGCTACACGTCATTTCAAAAGTGCTACCCTTTGTAGCGACTGATTTTCCCTCTGTTGCTGTTATGCTTAGCTGTGGGTCTGAGGAGTAGAAGGAGTATAAATATTAAATGCTGGCTAAGGCACATTTTTCATGATCCCCAAGCAATGACTCCTGAATGCCAAAGACATCATACATAATTATCTCAATCATTAATAATTCTACCAGAGAGAGTCAGTACAGCGTCCTCTGCACGCTATCCTTCCTAGCTCTCCCCAACTCAGTCAGATGCTCATTGAGAAGGTGCAGAGGCCAGGCAGATCTTTTAAAAACTGGCAGCATTAAAAAAGGCGGAATAAGGGAAGAACTAAACTAAGTTGATCCACTTTAATAATCTTAACTGAGCACAAAATCATTTATAAATAGTATTATGTCTGAAGAAAGTAACAAGAGTTATATGTATGGTGTATAGTTCCAGAGAAAAGAACAGCATAGCACCTGATCTGAAGAACAAACTTCCCACAGAACTTTTAGGAATAGTTTACCTTCGATTTTCCAGAACATATCAACACCAAAGGAAGATAATTCCTGTTTCTTCACCCACTTATTTCCTCGTTGTTTAATCATGGCAGAAACATTGCAAAAATATTCCCCTCGGTCAGACAGAGATGCATGCTGCACCTGAAACTTGAAAGTATGTGTCCCAGGCTTCATGAAAGTAACCTCTCCTTTTTCAGCCCGCTCTTTATACTGATCGCTCACATTCAGTGTCAAATCTTGATCCATTGTTGCTACTGGGACACTCACTCTGGCAACACCATCCGACCCAGTTGGCTTGAAATACCAAGACACATCTAGTCTTGCATCATCTGTGTTTTGCAAATCTAGCAACTGGCATTCAAACTCTGCTGGTTCTCCCGAGGAGCTGGGCAGCCTTAAGGAGCTTAGGTGAACAGTATATGTAGGATCTGTGAATATGATTAGAGCAAAAGTTACTTTTAACACTTAAATGCTAATTAATGTATCAAAACCTATTTACAAGTGATCCTTTACATAATTTTATTATAGTCTCAGCTGTATTTAAATCAATAAACTGGTCATAAATTTTGAGCAACAACATTTCAGTTGGAATAATATTTTTATTCCTCATTTTCAATCATGAAAATATGCCAGTTCTATGATGCTTGCACAAGAAACTTAAATTAGTCAAGAGATAAAGAAGTCACAAAATTTTCAAAAATCCATAGTACAGTACTATTGCAAGTTGCCTGAAGCATTTCTAGCTAGTTACAAAAAACAGAAAAAAAGTATGGCTCAAGCTGAAAAAATAATTCTAATTCATATATTAATAATAAATCTGTGATTAAATTTGCACTAACATATAATCTAGCTGTCATGTTTAATAAGGCAGCAATCCATTTATGAATAAAATAATTCATAAAGGTTTTTGCAGATGCAGGGAATCCTGAGTAATACATACAAACTGCTGGAGGAAATCAGCAGGTCAGGCGGCATCTATGGAAAGGAATAAAGAGCCAGCATTTTGGGCCAAGACCTGATGAAAGGTCTCCGCCCAAAATGTTGACTAGATGCTGCCTGACCTGATGAGTTCCTCCAGCAGTTTGTACGTGTAACAAAAACAACTCCCAACTTTAGACACTTCAGGCCTTAATAATTCTGGCACAATGAGGCTGTGACCTTGGTAAGACTCTTCTCCTTTCAACTTCCAGGCCCATACTCATGTGTGACATGATTGAGTATGGCATTAGTCAAGAGTGCAGGGAAAAGACCAGGTTTACTTGGGGTACACAAAGGAGTTCTTCCCCTTTGCTTAGTAAATAAACTGTTCAGATCCAGTCCTCAGTGAAAGCAAGGGTTACTAGTCGGAATTTGAATATCATAAAAATTCAGCCACATGATTGTAATAGGCTCTCACCAGGGAAGATTGTGTCAAAAGATACATTCCTTTCAGACAAATGTTGGAATGCCCTTTCCACTGTATTGGCTTTGTTAAATCACAAGGTGTAAATAGGAAAACATTCTTCCAAACCGTTCATATTGACGACAACCATTAGTTTATCTTTATATTATTAACTTCATTAAATTCTATCATTTGAGTTCTGTAAAATGCAAAGTATGTCAATGAACACAAGGTTCTCCAACTTCATGTGATGTGGCTCATTACATCCAATTATTCATGCATGAAAAACAATGAAGAATGCAATTACCTAGAAGTGCCACAGTGATATGGAGAGGATTAGAGGTTTTCTCTGCTGCTTTGATATATGGGGTCCAAACAGAGGCTGCACAGTAGTAATATCCACTATCTGATTCATCAACTTGTTGCACTCTCAGTCTGTAGTCATTACTACTAATTTTGTTCAAGGTGATGAAGTTTGAATCATTAACTATTGCTGCAAGATTCATGTGCACCAGAAGTTTCCCGCTTTGAGTGTCAGCTGCTGGAGATGTGCTGACATACCAGCTGACCTCAACGCCGAAGTCTTCGGCACCTGTTACTGTGCAGACCAGATCAATCTCATCACCTTTGTTCAAAGTGAGCATCCTCCCACTTGCAGAGACATTGAGAGTCTGGGCTGTAATACAGAAATTATATTCTTTAGTACGATTTCCCCCCAATATTCCAAAAATCAACAGCCCTATTGTTTCGAAAACTTTGTAGCAGATAAATGAGTTCACCCATGAGGCACCTCAGCCGTAACTGATAAAAGAAACCGGAGCTTGTTTGCACTGAACTAGATTTGCATTTGAGCAAATGTCTTATAAACTAAATACCCATCCCCTTCTCCCAGATTTTGAATCTTTTCCAATGTTGATATTAGCAATGAATTACCTGAGAGCAATCCAGAGGAATCCCCTGATTGCCGTATCAATCACCAATTTAAAATGAGACACAATTCCATGAAACGTGTCTTCTTGCTCTCTGACTTAATCTTTCCATGTTTAATCCATTTTTGGATCTGTCTTTTGATACAGAGATATAATTTGCAAGAACATATTCACCTCCTAAAGAATACCTTCCAAGTTTTGAGCAGTTGTTAAAATTAATTATTTAAATTGCATCCTGCTCTCAAAGCCTTTGGTATCAACTGCATCCAAAATGCTGGTCAATTAAGCAAAATAGAAGATAGATATTCAGCGATATTTGCATTAAGATCAAACCCATTCTAAATAAGAGAATTATTATGAATATGATGTACCTAATGACTGAACTCCAATCGTTGCAATGTTTGTACTTTTCTCCTGAATTTTTTTCCACGTGGAGCCATCTTCCTTGACCCACTCTGCTGCCACACAAGAGTATAAGCCGCTGTCCTCAAGCTGCAGGTGGCCAATAAAGAGCTTAAAAATGCCATTCTTTTCCAGGCTCATTCTGATATCACCCTGCTGATACCTGGCTGCGTACGAACTGCCAGGCAGGAACTGATCGTGAGTGAAAGACAGAATGTCTTCTATCACACCTCCATTTTTAGTCAGCTGCCATTTGACAGAAAGATGGGTAGAAACAGGCGATGAAGTTGTCGCAACACACTGAAGTTCCAGTGCCTTCCCTTCGGTGTAGTTCCTGTTCGGCAGACTTCTGGACTTTGTAGGTGATACAGTAAGTTTATCGGGAATCACTGATAAAGAAATACACCATGATTACTGACAGAGAAAAAAACCCACTAGAACGTTTAAACCGGCATTATATTTATCTAAAAATCAGAACCTCTTCTGACGTCTTACCAACAGCCATTGGTTCACATACCTGACAGCCAACTGTAAAATTGTAAGTCTCTCATCAAACGTTATGTATGAAATTGTTAAATGAATGGTTGTAACTATTTTGGCTGTATGATTAAAGCTGTGACTTGGTGTGCTACAGGGGTCAATGCTGCGTCCATTATTATTTAGCAGCTATATTAATGATTTTGATGACTATGTGGCAAACTAGATCAACACATTTGCAGATGACATCAAGAACGGAGGCGTAGCAAATAGTGAGGAAGCAGATCAAAGCTTGCAGCTTGATCTCTACCAGATGGGAAAATGGGCTGAAAAGTGACAGAAGGAGCTTAATGCAAACAAGTGTGAGGCATAGCACTTTAAAAGGACAAACCAGGGTAAGGTTGCAAAGTGAACGGCAAGTCTCTAGGTCTGCCATTAAATAGAAGGACCTGTGAGCACATATTCACAATTCCTTGAAAGTGCCATCGCACATAGTGTCATTAAGAGAGCTTTTAGCACATCGGCCTTCATAAATCAGGGCAGTGAATACTGGGATGTTGGGATGTTATGCTGAGTTGTACAAGACATTGGAGTATTATGTCTAGTTCTGCTCATCTACCTACAGGAAATATTTCAATAACCTTGAAAGAATGCAAAAAAAGTTACAAGGATGTTGCTGGCATTTGGGGACCAGAATTATAGGGCAAGGTTGAATATGTTAGGATTTTATTCCCTGGAGCATGAGAACGAATGAGTTCTTAAAGGGGTATACAAAATCATGAGGGGGTATAGAAAGGGTGAATGCATGCTGGTATTTTACCTCAAGTTGGGCAAGTCTAGGATTAGAGGTCATAGGTCAAAGGGGAAATTTTAGGAAATCAGAGGGGGTTCTTTTTCACTCTGAGGGTGGTATGAGTATAGAATGAGCTGCAAGCATAAGTGAAAGATGAGGGTTCAATTGTAACACTTAACAGAAAGTTGGACAGGTACATGAATGAGAAGGGTATGGAGGACTAGGGTCTGGGTGTAGCTAGTTGGGAGCTAGGTAGAAAACCATATCAGCACAGACAAATTGGTCCTAGGGCTTATTTCTATGATGTAGTGTTCTATGACTCTACAAGGTGAGCAGCAAAAGGAAGCAGAGATAAAATGAGGAAAAATACCATTTACTCAACAACACTTTAGAATACAGACTGCTTAATAGAATGAAGGATAGATATATATTCAAAAAGCTTCTTGTAAAGAGAGGTTAGTTTGCCAGATCTGTTTGGAAAGATGGCAAATGACACGACAAAGATATATAAAATTATGAGAGGCGTCGATAGTGTGGATAGCCAGATTTTGCTTCCCATGGTTGGGGGTGTCTAAAACTATAGGTCGATGAGAGGAAGGAAGTTTAAAGAAATTTGGCTGGGTAAATGTTTCATATAAAGTATAATTGGTATCTGGAATGAACTGCCAGATGAGGTGGTGAAAGCAGGAATAATAACCTTTAAGAGGCATCTAGACAGGTATTTAAATGATCAGGGCACAGTGGAATATAGAATTAATGCAGGCAAGTGAAACCATGAACATTGAACCAGGGCTTTCAGCTCACTATGTGGCTAAGCTCCATAAAACTATTGTTGTTGTTTCTTTTCACACCTTGCAGCACATTGGGCAGCAGTTTTTGACATTTGCTTAGCATTTGTCTTTTTTTTATTATGAGGCTGTGTTGTTAGCTTGACACTCAAACCAGCAGGGATGGAAAGCGGGCAAGGAATCGGCCAGATTTGAACCTGGGACCATTTGCCTCAAAGTCCAGTGCTAATACCACTACACCACCAGCCGGCTCCATAACTCTATAGGAACAGATAAATATCGTAAGGAGAAAATATTACAACAGGATGGGTAATCAAGCACTGGGTATACCTCTAAATAGTTCAAGTTCAATTGTTTTCAATCATGCATGCACATGTATACAGCTAAATGAAAGTGTTCCTTCAGGGCAGAAGTGAAAAACACAGTGCAGACTGTCACACGCAGTGCATTCCCAAAAATAACAGCACAAGTGCCTGAGAAGCATGCCTAAAAATCGATGGTGCATGGGATGCTGTAATGAAGCCACGTTTCTGCAAGAACAAGTATGCAGAGTTCCTCAGTGGCCCCATAGCTGGTGCAGATTCCAGTGAACTAAAATAAAATGACTTTTATTTTGCTGTTATGTTTTACATTTCAAAAGCAGTCCATTGTTTCCGGAAATGCATTCCATGGCCTATCAACCAAATGCACAGCCATTCTCCCTTTAAAAAAAGAACACAAATTTTCTCATCGGATTATCAATCTACCGACCAAAATAAAACCCAATTTGCCTTATGAAGACGCCTCAATCTTCAGTAATAGATCACCTTGATACAAAAGTCTCACTTTATACTTGTGACTGTGAGGCTCAGTACAGCTCCGATGCCATATTTAAGTTCGCTGACAACACCCACTGTCATAGGCTGAATCAAAGGTGGTGATGAATCAGCATATAGGAGGGAGATTGAAAATCTGGCCGAGTGGTGTCAAAACAACAACCTTTCGCTCATTGTCAGCAAGACCAAGGAGCTGATTATTGACGAGAGGAGGAGGAAACTACAGGTCCACGAGCCAGTCCTTAATAGCAGATCAGAGCTGGAGAGGGTCAGCAACTTTAAATTCCTTTGTGCTATCAGTTGCTGGGCCCAGCATGTAAGTGCAATTACAAAGAAAGCACAGCATTCCCTCTACTTCCTCAGGAGTTTGCTAAGATTCAGCATGACATCTAAAACTTTCACCACCCTCTACAAATGTGTGGTGAAGAGTATATTGACTAGTTGCATCACAGCCTGATATAGAAATGCTAATGACCTTGAACAGAAAAGCCATCAAAAAATAATGCATACAGTCTAGTCCATCACAGGTAAAGCCCTCCCCTGCACTGATCACGTCTATATGGAGAGCTGTCGCAGGAATTCTCCAACTTCAGTTACTCCAAGTTTTCCTTATCTGCAGATTATCAAATTAGCCAGCCTCAGTTTGTTTGTTTCTTTCTCTCTCTCCCTCTCCCTCTCCCTCCCTCCCTCTCCCTCTCCCTCTCCCTCTCTCTCTCTCAGTTGTCTGACCTACTGAGCTAATTTTGGCTTGGGAGACAGAGGACATGGGACCAAACTATTCCAGGGTCGATAAGCTGCAACCCTCTTGCATTTCACATTGCACAGTTTTAATGCAGCTCCATAACAACATTGAAAGCCACCTTACTCGATTTCAGAGATGCAACTCAGTTCAGAGAACAAAAACATAGATCAGGTGGCATTCTACAGGGTGGGTGCACAAAGCAGTGCACAAATAGTACAAGGAGAGGAATCAGCCACATCTGAATTAAAAGCCAACAAAGCAATTGAACTGAAGAGCCCAGAGGGCTGAACCTCAGGTGCTGACTGAATATTCCGTGGCGAATGAGTAGGGAACTCAAATAAACAACCCATTCTCCATGTCAGGTACACAATGAGGTCAATTTATACAGCAACAAAGTCCACCTAGTTTGTCCAAGAGAAACAAAGATAAACATGCCCACACAGGGAAGACACAAAAGAAGCCTTTCTTTACAGAATGAAAGCTATAAACAATCAGCTGACTTCTTTCCCTGATTTAACTAGATTCACTCATCTATTGTCTAATTAAAGACAAAGATTAGTTTTATTTGTCACACGTACATTGAAACACACTTTGAAATGCGCCATTTCACTCAGTCACAGGGAGAAGGTACAAGCTCCATACAGACAGTGAAAGGAATTGAACCCCGATCTAAGAACATAGAAGTCTACAGCACGTCACAGGTCCTTCAGCTCACAATATTGTGCCTACCATGTAACCTACTCTAGAAACTGCATAGAATTTCCCTACTGCATAACCATCTATTTTTCCATGTACCCATCTAAGAGTCTCTTAGAGGACCTATTGTATCCGCCTCTATCACCATCGCTGGCAGTGCATTCCATACACCCACCACTCTGTGTGTGGAAAAACTTATCTCGGACATCCCCTTTGTACCTACTTCCAAGCACCACAAAACTATGCTCCCTCGTGTTAGTCATTTCAGCCTTAGAAAAAAGCCTTTGGCTGTCCACATTAGGAACCCTAATTCCTCTCATCATCTTATACACCTCTATCAGGTCACCTCTCATCCTCTGTCCCTTCAAGGAGAAAAGACCAATTTCATTCAACCCATTCTCATAAGGCATGTTTTCCAATGCTGTTAACAACCTTGTGAATCTCCTTCCTGTAGTGAAGTGACCAAAACTGAACACAGTAATCCAAGTGGGGTCTGACTAAGATCTTATATAGCTGTAACATTACCTCATGGCTTTCGAATTCAACCCCACGGTTGATAAAGGCCATCACACATTACACCTTCTTAACAACACTGTCGACCTGCGCAGCAGCTTTGAGTGTCCTATGGACATGGAACCCATGATCTTTCTGATCCTCCACACAGCCAAAAGTTTTATCATTAATATTATATTCTGCCTTCAAATTTGACCTACTAAAATGAACCACTTCATACTTACCTTGCTCTAAAGCGCTGCGCTGATCACTATGTTACGATGCTACCGTCATGGAAGATTAGAGGGGTAAAGCCAATGATGTATACCAATGAATGATAAACCAAAGAAGATTTTGTGATCTGACTTTGAGTAACAGTTATCTCAATTCTAACTAAATCTAAAAAGGCAAACAAAGCGGAAGGATGAAAGAAGTTGAAAGCAAAATTGTTGGGAATACTGAGCACGTCAGGTAGCATCCATGGAGAGCCACTGTAGTCAAGTGGTTAGCATGACACATTGGAGTTCAGAGTTCAATTCTGGCTTCCTCTGGAAGGAGGTTATAGGCCCTCCCTGTGACATGCGTGGGTTTCCTCCGGATGCTCCGGTTTCCTTGCACAGTCCAAAGTACCACCGATTGATCAGTGTTAACTGTCCAGTGATTAAACAAAAGTTAAAATAGGTGGGTTTCTGGGAGGTGCAGCTCATTGGGCCAGAAGGGCCGGATCTGTGCTCTTCTCTAAATTAACAAATAAATAAAGAGAAAATAAACTAAAGTTTCAAGTACATCTCTCTGTAAAGTGTGGCCAAGGTTGTAAACAATATCACCCAGCCAATAGGTCAGCATGGGGAATTGGAGGGATTAAATCTGAACAAAGGTATATTAAAACAGAAATGAGGGCAGTTGGAGGTGAGACCACAAAGGAGGAAAATAAAAATTATGCAATGCACAGCTGTCGGACATGTCCAGCTGGTCCGATAGCTTAAGAGAGAGATACTGAATTAATAACAAAGTTGAGCTGGCTAATTTTATCATATACGGATACAAAAAACTAAGTTAACTGAAGTTGGAGAATTCAAGAAGGTCTGGAAGGATACAATCATACTCAGGCTGAAGATAAGTTGCTGTTTCTTTTGCTTATGTTGAGCTTATTTACAAGTGTGCAGGAGGACACAGACAGAGGGGAATAGAAATAATTATAGTAGCTTGCATGACAAAGCCCAGGGTGGTCCTGAACACTGGTGCTCCACAAGGCATCTATGCAATCCATGTTTGCTTTCTCTGATGCAGAGGAAACAACATTGTCAACACTGTATCCAGTATATTAGAATAGAAGACACGCAAGCAAATTATTTCTTCATCTGTAAGGATAGTTCCAGTTCTGGGGGAAGTGAAGGGAAGAAATGAGAGGACAGATGTTGTATCTCACGATATTGCATGGGAAATAGCTTCAATAAGGGAAGTGGTTGATATAAAATGAAGAACAGATGAGTAAATCACATGGAGAAATAGTCTCTTCAAAACATGAAATCATATTGAAAATGGCAAAAATTGTAAAGCACGAGGCTGATGAGAAAGAAAGCAAAGCCTGAACAGCCTTTGATCTAAAAATCGAACTGTGGGAGCGAGAGGAGGACAAAGATCTCTGACAACGGTTACATAAATATAGTCGCCAGTACAAATATGGAGGAAGTGGAAGGAAGTAGGGCCAAAAGAACTGTAGGATTATGTGGGTTTGCAGAGAGCGTTTGTCACTGGTATGTCGCTGAGCCAGGTGAAGGTGTGAGAAGAGTGCAAATTGGCAGAAGGACTAATTAAACTTGCATCACACACAAAGTGCTGGTGGAATGCAGCAGGCCAGGCAGCATCTATAGGAAGAAGTACAGTTGACGTTTCAAGCCAAGACCCTTCGTCAGGACTAACTGAAAGAAGAGATAGTAAGAGATTTGAGTCGGCTGGTGTGGTATACTGCATCCGGTGCTCCTGGTGTGGACTTCTCTATATTGGTGAGACCTGACACAAACTGGGAGACCGTTTCATTGAACACCTATGCTCTGTCCGCCAGAGAAAGCAGGATCTCCCAGTCGCCACACACTTGAATTCCACGTCCCATTCCCATTCTGATATGCTAATCCATGGCCTCCTCTGGACAACATCTTATATTCCATCTGGGTAGCCTCCAACCTGATGGCATGAACATTGATTTCTCTAGCTTCTGTTAATGCCCCTCCTCCCCTTCTTGCCTCATCCCTTATTTATTATTCCCCCCCTTTTTCTCTTTTATCTCCCTCTGTCCCTCTCACTATCATTCCTTGCCTGCTTTCCATCTTCCTCTGGTGCTCCCCCTCCCTCTTTCTTTCTCCCTAGGCCTCCCGTCGTGCCTACAATAAAACTTTCATGTTTTGCATGAGTGCAGGAAGCGGAGCATCAACAGGATGAGTGTCCTGGAAGCAGAAGAGAGAGTTGGTACTCAGGTAGGCTTGAAAGCACGAACATTTCAAACGTTGCACTGCTTCTGCCTGTGCAAGTTTTCTGTAGTTACATCTTGGGTATGAAGTAAACAATAATGAAGAGAAATTCATTAACTCCCTTCCAGATGAAGCAGCAATTCACTTCACTTCAAATCCATCATGATATACTTGGTGCTCATGGCATGCTTTCCCGTACATCACAGGAAACAAACACAGATAAAGCAACTGCTTTGTAAACCAAATGTTTATCTATTTCTGTTGCCTGGCACTTTAACTCCCTGTCTCACTTGGAACGGTCTGTGGTCTCCCACGCTGTTACAACATGGCTCAATGCAAGCTTGGGAACGGCATCTCACCTTCTGCCTGTCTAGGCAATTTTGCAGCCTTCAAGAATCAATGATGAATTATTCAGAAACATGCTGGCTATTCAGAACAACACACACAAAATGCAGAAGGAGCTTAGCAAGTCAGGTAGCATTTACAGAGAGGAATGAACAGTCAATATTTCAGGCTGAGACCCTTCACCTGGACTGGAAAGGAAGGGGGAAGGAGTACAAGCTGGCAAGTGATAGGTAAAGCCAGGTTTTGTTTGGGGGGGGGGGGGCAGGGAGGTACCTGGGAAGTGATAGGTAGAAGAGATAAAAGGCTGAAAAAGAGGCAATCTGATAGAAGAGAACAGTGTACAATGGGAGAAGGGGCAGCAGAGGAAGGCAATGGGCAGGTGAGAAGGAGTATGAGAGGAGCAAAAAAGTGGAATGCAAAAAGAGAGAAGGGGGAGGTGGAGAAATTATTGTAAATTAGACAACGTGATTCTCAGGCCATCAGGCTGGAGGCTGCACAGATGGAACATGAAGTGTTCTCTGCCAACCTGAGGGTAGCCTCATCGTGGCAGCAGAAGAGACCATGGACCGACATCCCTTCATCTACGTCAGGTCTCACTGATGGAGAGGAGACCACAATGTGAACACTAGATACGATGAGCCTAACAGACTCACAGGTGAAGAGTTGCCTCACCTGGAAGGCCTGTTTGGGCCCTGCATGGTGGCGATGATGTGGTTTGGGGCAGTACAGCACTTGCTCCACTTACAGGGTGAGTGCCAGGAGGGAAATCAGTGGGGAGGGATGAGTGGACAAGGGAGTAACAAAGAAAATGATCCATATGGAAAAAGGGGACTTGGGGGAAGGAAAGATATATTTAGTGGTATAATCCTGTTGACTATGGCAGAAGCTATGAAGAATGATGTGTTGGATGTGGAGGCTTGTTGGGTGGTAGGCAAGGACAAGGAGAACTCTATCCACATTATGGCTGCAGGAAGATGGGTCGAAGGTGACTTCTAGGAAATGGAGAAGATGCAGGTGAGGGCCGCATTGATAGCAGAGGAAGGGAAACCCTGTTCTTTGAGGAGGAGGACAACTCTGATGTTCTGGAATAGAAAGCTGTTCATCCTGACAACAGACGTGGTGGTGTCAGTGGAATTGAGAAAAGGGAATGGCATTTTTATGGGAACAGATATGATCAAGATAGAGATGAGAGTCTGTAGGATAATAAAAGATATCAGTAGACAGTCCGTCTCCAGACACAGAATTCGAGGAAGGGGAGAGAGGTGTCAGTGATGCACGGAGTAAATCTGAGGCCAGCGTGGAAGTTGTAGGCAAAGTTGATGTAATTGAAAAACTCAGCAAGGGTTTGGGAAGCAGCACCAATGCAATTGTCAATGCAGTGCAGAAAGAGTTGAGGAACGTTACCAGAGTAAGTCTGCGGCTGTTTTTGTTTGGTTTAATTTAAAGTGGGTGAATACCTGCTGGATAGTGGTGTTAGTATCACCGATCAGTGTTAGGGGAAGCAGGAGTGAAAGCTCTATTTTGTTTTAAATCATTGAGTGGAATTACTGAAAATGGATTGGTTATTTGTAAAGACACACTCAAAATGTAACAGAGTTTAGTGCACAATTTATAATACTTACCTCTCAAAATCACAGAGGCTTCATAATTTCCACTACTATTTTCATCTGTACTAGGCGTTTGGCATTGATATTCCCCATCATCTTCAAATTGAGCACTTTTTAAGTGTAGCTCAACAGAGCTGTCACTAAGTCTCTTCACCCAAATCTCATTTTTCTGAACCTTCTCCTTGTACTTAGGACCTGAATATTCTGGTTCCAATGTGCTGATGATATTTGATCGCTCACCGTTACGAATCACAATCCAATCAAAATTTTGTTCACTCGGTCCTTGATAATCGCTGACGTTGCAGGGAATGCTGACTGTGGTGTTCACCACACGGTACAGGGGACCTCTTGGGACTCGTACAATGCGTCCCAAGGTCAGGTCTGCAAGAAAAAAAAACAAACAGTAAAAGGATTGTTCTTCAGGTGAGATGTAGAGCAATTCACCAAATCCATGCCAACATAAATTCTGTACCTACCTAGAAATGAGAAACAACATGAATGGCTACGACTGACTGAAACCTCAAACAAGAGAAAATCTGCAGGTGCTGGAAATCCGAGCCACACATACAAAATGGTGCCTGTCCTGCTGAATTCCTCCAGCATTTTGGGTGTGTTGCACTGACTGAAATCTAGCCGCTTTAGGTAAACTGCTGCTTACCTAGCAAATTACCAGAAGCACGTGAACAGTTTGTTAGAAAAGGGCATTTATTCTTTTTCTTTTTCAATCTTTTTATTGATTTTCATATATACACAAAAAAAATAACATAGTAATAAGTAAGTTGTAAATACAATAGACTTGAAATCACATTGATAATAAGATAACAATATCCTAATAAACATCAACAGAAGAGAATACCTTAATCAATCAAGTCCACATGATTATATGAAAAAAAAAACAAAAATAACCATTAAAAAAGAAAAAAAAATATTAAAAGTATGTGAAAAAAATATATATTAAAAAAAATAAAACACTAAACTAAACTAACATGGGCAATAATAACAGTTTACAAGTATATGATAGTGTCAAAGAACTCCGGAACTCCATACCTGAACATGAATAAGCAGAGAGAAGGTCTGGAAAAGGCCAAATTAATTCATATGAAAATGTCTAATAAACGGTCTCCAAGTTTCTTCAAATTTAATTGATGAGTCAAAAATAGTGCTTCTAATTTTTTCCAAACTCAGATAAGTAATAGTTTGAGAAAGCCATTGAAATGTGGTAGGAGGATTTACTTCTTTCCAATTTTGTAATATAGACCTTCTGGCCATTAATGTTACAAAAGCAATCATTCGTCTGATTGAAGGGGAAAACTGATTACCATCTTCATTTGGTATGCCAAAAATTGCAGTAATAGAATGAGGTTGTAAATCTATATTCCAAATTGAGGAAATAGTAGTAAATATGTCCTTCCAATAATTATGTAAAGTGGGACATGACCAGAACATATGGGTCAATGAGGCCACTTCTGAATGACATCTGTCACATTGAGGGTTAATATGAGAATAGAATCGAGCAAGTTTATCTTTAGACATATGAGCTCTATAGAAAAGGGCATTTATTAGCACTACACATTATCTCTAGCATATTTCCCAAGATACAGCTTCCAGTCAGGATCCACATTTTACATCTCGACTCGTGTTTCTTTCAAGACCATTCTGGTTACAAGTGTAACCGTGAGCTCATCATTAAATTGGTTCCCTAACTAACACAGCCAACTAAAACCCTGATGCAGCTGGCTGTATAATAAGGACCCCATTGTTCAAGATATCATCTAAGCACTCATGGACTGTACACTTGTGTATTTCATTCTTCTTGTTACCCCGAGCCAATGCACAATGGTCATTTGAACAAGATAGGGACAACGCGAAGAACACCATAATGGACCATGATTTCCTGTGATTGCACAATTAATAGGTTTGCCCATATGGTTATTTAAAACCAGCACTGCATGTTCATGAAAGTGCATGTCAATAATATCAGTGAGGAAATTAGGACTCTTGGGTCTCAGAACAAGGTAAGCAGCTATGCATCACCATAAACAGTCAGATTAAAAGACTACAAACAATGCAAGTTGCATGCTAAATCAATGACGCTTTTTAATTTTCAATGTTTGACACAACTTTAGACAGTAAGTGAGATTCCTCAAATGATTAAACAGGTACATGGGTGGAAGTTGACAAGATTCAACACTGTCAACATGTAGTTTCTATTCATCATGCAAATACAACCACTGAAGTGGACTGGAGAAATAATGAACGGCCATTTAACAGAACTTACAGATTTTCCACATTTCACTTTCTATTTGGTTGAACCTGAATCTGCTGCAATACAGAACGGTATATCATAGCAAAGTCCATTCGACCCACAATGTTGTGCTGACCTATTAAAACTATTACATAATCATTCCAACCCTTCCTTCCTACACATCCTATAACCCTTCATTTATCTGACATCCATGGGCCTTCCAGTCACCCACCACTTTGTGTGTAAAGATCCTACTTCTGACATCCATCCTGAACTTTTCCTCCACTCACGTTAAACAGATGTGTCCTGGTCTTGGCAAAAAGATGCTGGTTGTGTACTCTTATTAACACCTCCCATAATTTTATACACCCTTCACCTCATCCTCCTTCACTGCAAACAGAAAAGCCCTAGCTTGCTCAAGATACATTTTCTAATCCAGGTAGCACTCTGGTATATATCCTGTGCACCCTCTCTAAAGGTTCAGAAAAAACATCTGCTTCAAAAAGGATCTAGTGCTTTCCCAGCGTATATGATGAATAAACTCTTGAATTTCCAGCCAGGTACAGGTATCAATTATCAATTATATACAGGCATCAATCTTCATGAAGACGGCAGTTTGTCATCAAAACATCAGTTATAATCGATAACTGTACCTGACTGGAAGCCCGAGAAGAGTTTATCTGCTTCAAAGTTACGCTTCCAAGTTCCTGCTTAGTACCAACATAATTAGGCCTCCTCCAATTAAATATTGTCCCATATCATCTGCTCCTATACTTGCTCATGGTATGCTGAAGGTCAGGGATATGGAGCCATTTGTCTCACTGATACCTTTGAAGAAAATAAGAAACAAGAGCTTCTGAAGAGATGAGACAAAAATACTGTGCCTGTTTGGATTCTTGAATAAATTCACACACCATCAATTCACACACAGTTCATTGGAAATAAATTTTACAAGGCGATAGCCATCCATAAAATTCGAACATTTGATAATTTTAGAACATAGAACAGCATTAATAGGGTAGAATTGACCCTTTGGCCCATCTTGTTAGATCAATCTAACATTATATCCATGTGCCTCAGTCTTTGAAATGTACCAGCATCTTCCACCACCCAGTGACACATTCCAGACATCAATCACTGTGTTTAAATGTCTACCTTTACCATCTTCCCTGAGCATTCCTCCATTCACCTTAAACAGATGTCCTCTGGTATTGGTCACTGCTGCATTGGGTAAAAGGCACTGGCTGTCCAATGTATGCATCTTACATTCTTATATACCTCTGTGAAGTCACCTCTCACATTCCTTTGCTGCAAAGAAAAAAGCTCTAGCTCTCTCAACCTTTCCTCACGAGACATGCATTCTAATCCAGGCATCAGCTTGGTAACTCTCCTCTGCCCTTTCTCTCTAAAGCTTCCATTTGCTCCCTAAAATGAGATGACCACACTGAACACAATACTCCAGCTGCAGTCTAACTAGAGTTTTATAAAGCTGCAACAGGACCTCTGACT
Organism: Hypanus sabinus; assembly: GCF_030144855.1. Lineage (NCBI taxonomy): Eukaryota > Metazoa > Chordata > Chondrichthyes > Myliobatiformes > Dasyatidae > Hypanus > Hypanus sabinus. Next base: position 148,341,927 of record NC_082709.1, on the reverse strand, counting down.
CTAACTCAAACCCCTGACTAAACTTGCATGGCAACTTTGAGGGATCTGTGGACACCGACTCCAAGATCCCTCTTTTCCTCCACACAGCTAAGAATCGAGCCATTAGCCTGGCGCTCTGCCTTCGAGCTCAAACTTCCAAAGTGCACAACTTCATACTTTTCTAGTTTGAACTCCATCATTCACTTCTCTGCCCAGGAAATAATCAACACTGGTGCACCTCAAAATATGTGCTTAGCCCAATGTTCTACTCTCGCTACACCCATAACTAGGTCAAAGGTCTATGAACTTGCCAATAACATTTCTATTGTTGGTAAAATTTCAGATGGTGATGAGGACGTGTACATACAGGAGCAAGGCTGATCAGCTAGATGAGTGGTGTCCCAGCTACAACTGTGAACTCAATGTCGTTAGGACTGAAGAATTGACTGTGGACTTCAAAAAGGGCAAGACGAGGGCGCATACACACCAGTCCTCATCGAAGGATCAGAAGTGGAATGAGTGAGCAATTAAGTTCCTGGGTGTCGATATCTGAGGATCTACCCTGGGCCCAGCATATCGATGCAGTTACAAAGAAGGCACAACAATGGCTATACTTCATTAGGAGTTTGAGGAGATTTGGTCTGTCACTGAAGACACTCGCAAGTGTCTGCAGACCTACCATGGAGAGCATTCTAACTTGCTGCATCATCTTCTGGTATGGGGGAAGGGGCACCGCACAGTATTGAAATAAGCTGCAAAAGATTGCGAACTCAGTTAGTTGTATTATGGCCACTAACCGCCTCAATATCCAGGGCATCCTCAAGGAGCGAAATCTTCAAAAGTCACTATCCATCATTAAGGACCCCCCCCATTACCCAGCCCTCTTCTTATTGCTACCATCAGGGAGGATGTACAAGAACCTGAAGGCAGATACTCAACAATTCAGGAATAGCTTCTTCCACTCTGCCAGCAGATTTCTGAATGGATGTTGAATCCACGAACACTACCCCACTGTTTTCTTTCTCTTTTTGCATTATTTAACTTTATTTACTGCAACATTTTTTATTACGTATTGCAATGCACTGCTGCCACATAACAACTGATTTCATGACATATGCCAGTGATATTAAATCTGATTTTGAGGTTTTAGAACATAGAAATCTGCAGCACATTACAGGCCCTTCAGCCCACAATATTGTGCTGACCATGTAACCTACTCTAGAAACAGTCTAGAATTTCCCTATCAAATAGCCCTCAGTTTTACTGAGTTCCATATCTCTTAAAGACCCTAATGTATTCCCCTCTAGCACCATCACCAGCAGCACATTCCACGCGCCCACCACTTTCTGTGATAAAATTACCCCTGACATCCCCGCTGTACCTACTTCCAAGCTCTTAAAGCCATGCCCCCTCACGTTAGGCATTTCAGCTCTGGGAAAAAGCCTCTGGTTATCCGCATGATCAATGCCTCTCATCATCTTATACACCTCTATCAGGTCACCTCTCATCCTCTCTCACTCCAGGGAGAAAAGGCCAAGCTCACTCAACCTATTTTCTAAAGTCACACTCTCCAATCCAGGCAACATCCTTGTAAATCTCCTCTGCACTCTCTGTAAAGCATCCACATCCTTCCTGTAGTGAGGTGACTTTCTAATTCATGGTGAACAAAGCTGTTGAGGCAGACAGACCAGGATACGGACATATTGGGACTGGGTATTGTGGTGTAATTCCATGCTGCCGTGGTAAAAATGAATAATTCTGGGGAGCTAAGTGACATGGCTTCTGGGCTTCAGACAGCAATACGTATGACAAACGAGAGAAAATCTGCAGATGCTGGAGATCCAAGCAACACACACAAAGTGCTGGAGGAACTCAGTAGGCCAGGCAGCATCCACGGAAAAGAGCACAGTTGAGGCCTCAGTCCTACCGAAGGGCAAAGGGTCTGAGCCCAAAACGATGACTGTACTCCCTCCCCCCCACAGATGCTGCCTGACCCGCTGAGTTCTCCCAGCATCTCATGGGTCATACATATGATATTGTTGCATACTGCTGAAATGGGGAAAACTTTGTTACTGTGGGGCTAGGTGTGACTGAGGCAGAGCCTGTTCTCTGCCTCAATCATACCTAGCCCCACAACAAAACTTGCAGTTACCTAGGAGATATCCTGTCTGGCCCCCAGGACTTAACTATCCTAATACTTTTCAAACCTCTAACACGGCCTCTTTCTTAACCGCGACACTGGCCTGTTCTGCGCCGACCTCACATTTTTCAAGGTCACTCTTCCGATTTTATAGTGCAATTTATGCAAGTCTAATATAGCCCTGGAAAAGAGTGCTAATAGCATTGAGGAGAATCTAATCACTTGTAACAGAAAAAGTACCCCGAAATGCAAACTAAAATTAGGAATCTAAATATTTGTTCAGAGCTCTAAAATTAAGCTCTCAGTTGAGGTTGTACACCCACCTCAAGACTTATGGTTTTGAGGTCATCATACCTTCAGAGCCTAAGTTTGGAATCTCATTTCTTGAACTCCTATATCCAAAGTTCTCTTCAAAAACAAAAAGAGAACTTTAAATCTTCAAATGATCCAACAGAACCTCATCTTCAGTTTTGAACTTTCCAGTTGAATTACATTATCAAATCAAAAAGGAACACAAGGGCAAGGTCACAGAGATGAAAAAACAATCTGCTGCACAAGCAGCACAGGTGAAAGTACACTGAGCTTTCTCATCTTCCAGCCAGGAACAAAATAGCCATGAAGGTGTAATTGATAAACTTTGATCAGTACTGAGTGCCAAATTTTATTGCACATGATGAGTGAGTGTCCCAGGCTACCAAATTATGCAAGGTGCATAGTACAAAAGAAAAAAAATGAACACTAGTCTTAGAGCACAGCAGAAGGTTGAGAAGCCAATGCATAAGGTGCCCAACATCCATGGATAAGGACATGGTTTATATGCTTAAAGTAGTTCCATTTTCTGTGTTAATATTTATCTAGTTATATAATAATACTTCTATATCTGTGAGAGTATTTCTCTTTTTTTAAGTTTATGTACAAGAGGGATTAGTGATACATCAATATTAACTGGAACGTTGTACAAACTTCAGTGCAAATACTATTAATTGCTGTTGTCAAATGAATGAAGTTTATAAACTTAATTTATACCTCATAGGTCATGTTAAGTTTCTGGCAGGGAAGGCATTTGTCATTCATTCTAATTATGAGTCAAACACATCCTTCCCCCTGCGCTCCCGAACTGCCTTAGTGGGTTGGATTCAAGTACACTTACCAGTGAACAAAGTCAAGTCCCCGTTATTACAGAAGATGCAATTTACACGGGTCTAATTTTGCATCTTTTTGGATATCTTTGTGCAGTTAGTGCGTGGGGTAGATTTGTTCTCAAGTCTACCAGAGGGAAAAAGGTGAAATATAGCTACAAAAGAGTGATAAGACCTGCCATCTGGAAAAATTCTGATAAACAAATCCAGTTAGCTCTAATGTAGTAATGCCAAGGCAAATAGAAACTCAACAGTCTGTGACAGAAGACATGATGTGAACTTACTCATTCTTTGCAGGAATGGATGTGAAATTTCCATTACACCCACTGCATGTGGTCTGTCCTAATAAACCAATTTAATTACTTTCCTGTTCTGAACTTTAAATTTGAGTTAGAGATATCTGGCTGTGCTGTCTCCAAAACTATGACAGCTTGGGAATTATAATGCCTTCCATGAAATATAAATGCTGTTAAGGATTCCATAAATATAAACTAGATTTTCAAAGCCTGCATTGCTTATCAATAAGCTGACAAAATACAAGCCGTATCCTTCCCATGAAGAACAGAACCCTGGTTCTATTAATGTAGTCTCTTCTACGGCAAGATCTATTAAAAGAGGAGGAAGTTAACAGGACTAAAAGACTTGCAACTCAATCATGCATTTTCAATCATTTGGCAAGGTAAAATGGAGTGACTTAGAATCTAGGATTACCTCGGATTATGTTTCACTTTATGGATTTCTTTGTATCATAACTGACACTTTGTGCATGAATGAGTTCACAAATTTAAATGCATATATCATTAGAACATAGTGCTGGCAAGATTGACAGACAGAACTTTAGAAGGACCTCGCAGTTGTAAAGGCTGTTATTATGTCTTTCCATAGATGTTGCCAGACCTAATGAGTCTTTATTTTCTATCTTTATTTCAGATTTCCAGATTTACCATTGCCAAAGATTACTATGTCAATTTTATATCTGCTTCAACAAGTAGAGTGAAAGCTCACACTAATCATACTGTAGATATGTCGAGACAAGTCCTATGGCACTATAATATTTGGTCAGTCCATCCTTATGAATGTTAATACTCCTTCACACTGGTTCTTGACGCTGAATCTGACAGTCGCAAAACATGAAAAGTTGCAGAGCATTAACACTGCAAGGATATTCCTCATCACCATAGCAAATTATTTATATAAACAAGTAACTTCAGGCTGTTGGGGTCCTTCACCTGTATATAAACGAAACAACAAACTGCTGCTTAGAAAAAATATTAATTAAACCAAGCAGGAAAACTGAGTAAGATTTGCCAACATCAATTTGGGGAGGTTTTCTTTTAAGAAACTTGCAGAACAGAAAAAAGCCTCATAGCCCCCAAATTTGGCACTGACCATCAGTGACATATTTATTCTAATCATACTATACCCATTTCCCCCAAATCCCCACAGATTCCACCACTTGCAAGCACACTAGAGGTATTTTCTGAATGGTCTATTTCTACAGTGTAACATTCAACATTATCATGTGACTGCAAATGCCTCACAAAGTTGATTTTTGTGAAGCACTTGGGCAGCGATTTCATCATGCTGGACACCAACTCAAACATCACATGATAAAATTAAACATAACAACAACTTATTTATGGAGCACTTTTCATATAATATAGTTCAAAGTGCTTCACAACAGGGTAAAGTGCAAATATATCAATAAAAGACAGACTAACCACTGCAATAACTTTAAAAATTTCTCCCCGAAATACAATCATTAACAAGTCAGGTGCCACCAGAACTTATTGCTCTGCCAAACAATGAGGGCAAGCAATGTTGACACAAGAACATGTGTCAACACCTGTGGGGTGCCCCCATCACATGGCTGGCTGTGTTGGTTGTTAATGCAAATGTACATTTCACAGTATGTTTTAATGTACAGGTGATAAGTGAATCCGAGTCTGAATATTCATGGCAAATTATCGATCATCAATTCCCCTTCACTAAAGTTTCTGTGTGTCATTGCAAGAAAGTGATGTCTATAAAATTTCTTAGAAAAGGTTTTGCTGTGGATATTTGGGCAGCTCTCAGACTTGAAATTTGAAGATGAATCACAGAAAATTACTATATGTTCCTGTATTCTCCAACATTGAAGGGTCAATGGTATTGGGGTGAACTGCACACATTTTAATTTCACTAATTACTATTCAGTTCAGTGATGTAATATCACAAGAATTTTGAATACATATTAAATTCTACCTTTGTTATTGAAGTGTACACTGGTCTAAAAGCTAAAGAAAGGAACAAAAACACTTGCCCTCCTACACCATGTAGTCTGAAGTTTTTTCCAGTTAACTTTGTTGCACACCCTGTCAATACATGATCATGCAAATGGTTGTAGGGATTTGAATTTATAAAATAGCTCAAGGACTTATTTGGATGTATTCAGGATTAATGTATTCAAGATTAACGCTCTTAAAAGTGCTCTTGAAGGATCCAGAACTAACTGTAGGCAGTATTACGCACACATAGGATTTTCGAGACGGTTACCTCCAAGCAGAGCCAGACAATAAATAGGATACTGTCTGGCAGGAAGCAGCCTTGGACAGGTCGTCACAGCACAACCTCCATCTTTGCCCCACATGGGCAGTGTTGAGAAAACCACGTCAAAGAGTGAAGAAGTCACACGACTTGAATTTCCTGGCAGTACCACATATCCCTCAGTGCACATTTGCTTTCAACTGTTGTGCCAGCAATGACCACCTCAATAAAGTTGGCTTCTACCTGTCCATGAAGGTCAAATGCAGTGCTTGCCCTTCCACACATAAATAGTATATGTGATTGGGCAAGGACTGATCCCACTTGAATGCTGAAAAAACCGACAGCCATCTAAGCCGTGACTCTGCATTAAGTTGGCTGTCAGTAAAAAGCTGTGGAAAATTGAACTAAGTAAAATAAAAAAAATTGAAAACAAGTGAACTCAGTTAACAAAGATATGCTTAAAGTATTTTCTTTATTCCTGCTCTATTGTAGTAAATGGTATTATCATTCTTCTGCTGGCTCAGATTCAGAAAGCAAATTCCCCAACCCAGATGCTGGAGAATTGCAGGAAGTTACTGTTCCACAATTGGACTCCATGTCATGGGGAGTAGCCGTTGACAAAACCAATCCCACTTGCAAAGGCCAGGATTCCAGCGTTCGCGTACACTTGTGCAAGAGTCTCAGATCTCCATTGGAGAACGGTTCTCATCAAAGTCCACACCAAAATAATCAGCGTGGGCTGAGGAAGCAGAGTTTAAAGAAGTTGTATGCAGATTTATGTAGCAAATTTAACCCACCCAAGCACTATTTACTGCAATAATGAAACATCATGATCAGTTTGGTTTAAGGTTTTGGTATAGGCAGCTTGAATGACTGCACTGGAACAAGCACAGCAACGGTCTGTTGGGGGAAGGAGGATATTTTCTAGTTCAGCATTCAGAGAATTCTGTTATTTTTGTGGCTGCTATATTGTGCTGCTTTGAGGTATTCAACGTTATCCATCATTGCTCATTGGCTGAGCTCAGGTTTGATATCACTGGCATGTATCATGAAATTCATTAACTTTACAACAGTGGTTCGATTAGATTAGATTGTGAGGACACTCAGTCCTCGTTTATTGTCATTCAGTAATGCATACATTAAGAAATGATACAATGTTCCTCCAGTATGATATCACAAAAACACAAGACAGACCAAGACTAACTTACAAAAACCACGTAATTATAACATATAGTTACAACAGTGCAAAGCAATGCTGTAATTTGATAAAAGCAAACCATGGACACGGTAAAAGAAAGACTCAAAGTCCTCGATAGCCCATGATCTCACATAGACGGTAGAAGGAAGAAAAACTCTTCCTGCCATGAACCTCCAATGCTGCAAAGCTTGCCGATACAGCCTCTGGAAGCATCCGACCACGGCCAACTCTGAGTCCGTCCGAAAAACTTCGAGCCTCCAACCAGCCCTCCGACACCGAGCACCATCTCTGCTGAGCGCTTCGACCCCAGCCCCAGCCGCCAAGCAACAGGCAAAGCCGAGTACTTGGGGCCTTCCTCTCCGGAGATTTCTCGATTGCATAGTAGCAGCGGTAGCGAAACTGGCATGACAGAAGCTTCACCAGATATTCCTCCGTGCTTCACACATCCGTCTCCATCAAATCAGGATTGTGCATGGCCCCTACTTACAGATAACAGATATTCATTCCTGGAGTGGCTGCGCAATGGCAGCGAATACATGATAAACAAACATAGAGAAAATGTACTGAATTACCGCAAGGACATCCATGTCTGTTAAATAATTAATTTAAAAATAGGTGGTGCAAAAATAAACAGAATTAAAAACCAATAGTGAGGTAGTGTTCGTGAATTCAATGTCCATTTAGGAATGGGATGGCAGAGGGGAAGAAGCTGTTCCTGAATTGCTGAGTGTATGCCTTCAGCTTCTGTACCTTCTTCCTCATGGTAGCAATGAGAAAAGGGCATGTCCTGGGTGGTGGGGGCTAATTTGTTCATGTTTCCGTGGCTCCAAACAGATAAATTAATAAAATTAATACTTTACTCATAGCATAAGCATGCTGGCCATGCTGCTGAGGAGGATCCAAAATGGTTGAAAAGGGAAAAATAGCTTTACTTTCCTTTAAGAATAGCAATGTAGATGCAACAACCTCTGAAAGTAACAGAGTTCTGACGTGTAACAAAATACTAGAATTATTAAAACAAGGCTGTTTATATTTTTCTGTGGAGTTGAGATGTGAGTAGGAGGATTAGTGGAGGGTAGGAACCTGTTGCTGGCTGGCATGACGAGAAGATTTTTGTTGCTTTTACTCTGGTGCGCCTCAGTTGATGCTTAGGTTTTGGTTGGTATTTATTTTAGAGGATATATAAAAAAAAACTTACTTCAATTAATGGTTTTCATTTGAAAGTGATCACTTAAATGACTGTCATTACATGTTCATTAGCTATTTGCAAAGAATTTCAACCTAGAATACTTGAAAATTAGCCAAAAATCCATTTTCCTGTGACAGTTCGAAATGAGATATAGGCTCGGGACAATTTGTCGCTCTGGGGGGAGACCCCATCACTGAAATTTGGTTCGACAGTGGAGTAGATTTCCTGATACAGAGACTAACCGGCCACAAGAAATATACATGGCTTTCTTAAATACAAGAGATTCTGTAGATGCTGGATATCCACAGAAACACACACACGAAATACTAGAGGAATTCGGCAGGTTAGGTAACATCTATAAAGTGAAAGGAGCAGTCAAAATTCCCACCCAAGACCTGATGAAGGGTCTCAGCCTGAAACATCAACTGTTCATTTAAATGCTGCCTTACCTGGTGAGTTTGTCCAACATGTGTACACTAATTCTCACTTTGGGACAGGGTTGTTGAAATGTGCCCCAGAGGAGGACTCACTTTTGTGACTGGGAGAAATCAGAAATCCAGCCTGAATTATTACAGTCCAACCTCTCTCATTAGCTTAACAGGGAAGCAAAGTTACAACCATACTCAATAAGGAAAATACAATCACACTGAAAAAACCACAACTGCAAGGTGACCATTTGATTTTACTTTCAATATGATTAATGTTTATAACAACCCGAGATAAAGGATTGCTTTATTTATTTCACGTACATCAAAACTCAGTGTAATGCATCATTTGCATCAACACAACTGTGCTACTGTGACACCTGCCCCCCCCCCCCCCCCAAGTTGGCTGCAAAAACCCATTAGACATATTGCAGCTACATGACATTTCAACCAAGAACAAAAGTGAAAATCGGATCCTCTCAATCCTGTCATGGTCTCATTTAAGCCATGAGCCAGACAAAACTTCTGGATCATAACAACTAGGAATATGTTAGCAGATCCAGCCCACTCCAACCACATTGGAGCAAAATTCAAAAGCTCGGTTGCAAAAATTACTTTTCAGAAGGATCTCTCTCTGTTTAGAAAGACTGCTAAACGGCTTTTCTTGACAGGAGAACAACATCTTCACTTATTTGGAGCCCAGTGACACTATAGCAGAAATCGTGTTACATCACCCTGCCTGTCAGAAAACCACCCACACTGGCTAGGATTAGAAACAAATGGAATCAAAATGCACATACAGTAAACATTCAATGATCCACCAGTGGAAAATCCCAAAGGCTTGGCATCTGAACTGCAGATGGAGATTACTACTCTCCCCACCCTCTGGGGATCCGAATCCCATGCTCCAGATCCTGGCAGCTGCACTCCTCAAACGTAGATGGTTCTTTGAAAGATTTATTACATTGTGTGGCTTCTTAAAGAAGCAAACGGAAGGGTGGGTAATAAAAAATAACATCCAATAGTCTGGAAAATCTGCCAGCCTGCACTGATGGACAAGATTTATTTATTGATTGATTGATACAGCACAGAATAGGTCCTTCAAGCCTTGACGCCAAGCAATCCCCCAATTTCATCCGAACCTAATCACAGGGCAATTTTCAATGACCTATCAACCAGTACATCTGGAAACCAGAGCACATGGAGGGAACACCCACCTTCATGAAGATACAAACTCCTTAATTGCAGTGGCAGCAATTGAATCCGGGTCACCTACACTGTAATTGAAGCTTTCCTATTATCTATTTCTTTTTTAAAATAACTTCCCAATTTATCCAGATGGACAAGGTTAAAATTTCACCTCACTGCCTTGGAACATGCACTTCATCAGCATTTAAGTAGTTTTGATACCTACAGTGATATTTGTGATCACATTTCAGTGGCACCATTAAGGTTATTTCTATTGCTATTTAAGTAGAAAAGATTCTTATTCAAAAGGACATATATAACATTTTCTGTGATAATTAGTAGCAATGTGGAAAAACCATTTTTATTTAGAGGGGAAAACTGCATTCATTTAAACCTGGTCAAGCAGCACAAAGTTTAGATGAACATGGGAAATGCATTGTGAATTTCATTGGTAGAATAAAGCAAATGAATGTATTTAACATTCACGTGGGAATTAAGTGTCAGTTTCCTATTAACAGTTATGGAAAGAACACACAATGTAGAAATCAGACAAGCAGTTAACAAAACAGGGTAACTTCATTAGAGGAACATTAACTTTCAGATAGATTGGAAAAAGTAGATTCGTGGCTGATCTGTGAGTCAGTTCATATCACAGCCTTTTCGCTGTATCCTTTGGGTATAAAAAACCTGTACAAATTACATTCAGAATTGCTGTCACAGTTATACAGATAATATTTATTTATTTCTATTTAGCGATACATGGCCGGCCGGTGGTATTGTGGCATCAGGTCTGGACTTTGAGGCGAACTCGGCATGAGTTCGAATCTGGCTGGCTCCTTGCACACATTCTGTCTGTGAGCTTGCAACTCAGCCTTGTAAAAAAAGTCAAATGCTTCAGAAATGTCAAAAATGTCACCCGATACATCACAAGGTGCAAAAAGGAACAACAATTTAGTGATACAGTGTGAAGTAGGCCCTTCCAGCCACACGGCCCCATTAACCCCCAACAAACCCTACCCTAGTCAGAGGACAACTTACAATGACCAATTAACTAGGTTGGTACATCTTTTCTCCTGTGAGGAGAAACCAAAACACACAGGGAAAACCCACGCCTTCCACGGAGAGCTCACAGGTGCTGCCAGAATTGAATTCTGATCTCTGGAAAGTCCCAAGCTGTAACAGTGTTAGACTAATCACTATGTTACTGTAGCACCTATAGAGTTTTTTCCCCTGTTAGAATTTGCCTTTGCTGGCATGAATATTCTCCTACATCTCAAAGACACGAGGATTAGTAGCCTAACTAGCCACTGTAAATTGCCCTTAATGTGTGAGGGAGTTGTCGAGAATGTGAAGAGAATAAGAAAATGGGATTAATGTAGGAGTGGTGCAGAAGGGTGGGCGATGGTCAGCATAGACTTGGTAGGTCAAAGGGCTTGATCCCATGCTCTATTGCTCTATGTTAACCTACATAGTATTAGTTGCCTCTTACCCCCTCCCCCCAGGTAGAAATCCCTTCATTTGTAAGAATTGAGAAAAACACCTAGCTTCATTTTATAAAGATTTTACCCTCTATTCTTAGATTCTCACTGCAAACCCACAATTCTCTTTAATTTCTCCAAGGTCTAGATTAAGAACCATTTAACTATTTAAATTCCAGACAACCCCATTTTCTGTAATCTCTTCATATAAGCCTTGGAATCCAGTTACCATTCTGGTGGATCTGACATTCCCTCCACGCAAAGCCAACACATTTTATCAAAACAGATGCTGCTCAGCTATGCTCGCTCTGCGCTGATCACAAACTAACCAGGATGTACGACCTTATTCCTTTGGATTTTTACCCTTTGTACTGAAATGGCCCAAATTTAAACGTTCAACATAGTTATTCCAGGTATCACTCTAAAATAGCAATGATTCACATGCCTCCTCTCCATTCTAATCCTTCTAACCGCTCAGCATTTTAAAAAAAGGCTCCACCTTGTTCCTTTAATGTCTAAAAAAAATGGATGACCTCCTATTTGTCTTGGTTGAAGTCCATTTGCTGGTGTTACTCATTCACTCAGTCTTTTAATCTCTACTTCAGTGTCTCCATCTATGTGGTTGACAATGTCACTTGCCTCTCCATCATTTGCAAGCGTGGATACAGAGCCAGTAATCAAACTCAGTTATAAAAATAGTGAATAGCTGGAGTTACAGCATGCAACCCTGATGGACACCCCTTGTCACTTCTGCCACTTTTAAGTACACAGCTATTATTCTCTTTCCCTGCTCAGTCCGTTCCCCAGCCAGATCAATAAACTGCACTCAATTTCACAAGCTTCAGCTTCAGTTAACAACCTTCTGAAGGGCAATCTGAAATTAACACAGGCTTCCAGAAGACGTCTGATAAACATTTTCCTATCCACTTAGTTACATTTCTCATTTCATTTATATGATCACTGTGTTTGAATGATCTCTCGCAATCTCCTTGATGCTGTTAGATGATGGTGCTGGAACAAGGCTTAATCGACACGGTTTGTGGTCTGAGGACTCTAATTTTATAATGTGTTTATAATGTGTTCTAGTTCTGGTCGCTCCTTTTTTTTGTTGCTAGCTTGGGTGATTTTGAATCGAGGTGGCCTGCAGATAACGAACACTGAGCTGAATTGAACAGAACTGAAATATGCTTTTTGATTTTGGGTTTTATATCCAGTGTTTTCGCTCATTTTTTTGCCATTTGCACGTGGGTGGAGAGGGAAGTTTGATGATTTTTTTTTCTTTGAACAGATTACACGGTTCTTTGTTTCATGACTGTCTGTGGGAAGAGTAGTAGACTACACAAAGATAATAGATGCACTTTGAATCCTTTGAATGTCATGCTAGCATTCGGGGCATTTTCATCAGTCCATCTCCCAAAATTTTTCTGTAATCTATTCTCTCAAGCCCATCAACATCCTGGTTCTCTTTGCCCTCTCCACCACCTACTTTAAGTAATTTATAGTAGCCATTAAGCTGTCCGCCAAATTCAGGGCAGTGGGGAGAAAACCACACAGAGTACACACAAGCTCCACATGGACAGCACAGGAGATGAGAATTCACGTCACTGGAGCTGAGATAACTACTGCATTACTTCAAAATGTTCTGTCACGTCAAAAAACTTTCAAATTCATCCTGGTTCTCTGACCAACTTTAAAATGGAAGTTGAGCAGCCACATAACACTTCAATACAATTTCCAAACAGAAATCTGGCAGAAAATTTACCTATTTTGTCCCTCACATCATCACTGAACTTAAATCATTATCACTATTTGATAAGCACGTCCACACTGAACTGAACGCATTCATTTGGAAATCTGAGCTGGTTTCCTCCTTTGTTGTTTCTAGGGCACTTATTCCAGTAAAACATCCTCCCATTTTAAACTTGTTTAAGACTACTTTAATTCATCTATATAAAAATTCCTCTGTTGAAACCACTTTGCTTTTGCCACACATTTGTCCATTTATAAACTCAAACCTATGCATTGATCCCATTTGAGTTTTAAATCCTTTACACTTACTACCCTTGGAGTTTGTGCTAACAACTTTGTTTCTGAATGAGACATTTAAAAAAAATCAAACCATGCAGATAACCAGCTAATAGATACATGGAGGACAATGACCTCTCTGTCTTTATTCACATAAGAAAACATAACTTCAGTGCCAATTTCACACAGTAGCATTCCTTACCTCTAGCAATCTCTGCACAAGTTAAGATGCTATTGGGAATTAAAACAAAATTTAGTAGAGATCTATTGTACAAATATTTCTATAATCATAACTTTTTCTTACTTTGGATATTATCAAAACATGCACTATTCGCGGCTATGATTTAAAACTCAGAATTTCAGGGCTTCCTTCCATGCAGTTTGATGTGAAAATCCTAAATCTCTTAGTGATTTAGCAATCCACCACAATCTTCTCATGAAAGGCACCCGAACAGAAACAATCTCTGCACGATCTTGCTGCAAAATATTCTACAGGCGTTGCACGTGTGTGACATGAAGACATGAAGTATTGAATACATAAACGAGAAAAGCACTGCTTAGCAAACCTTCTGGTCCAAAAGTAGTACTGGTCACTGACTTCAGAAAAGTTAGTGGTGCACATACTCTTGTTTACATCAACAATGCTGCAGTTGAGATGGTTGAAAATTTGGAGTTCGTTAATCATTAATGGCCTGTTGTGGTCTAAGCGTGTAGACAGCATGGCCACGAAAGCTCATCAAAAACCTCTACTTCCACAGGAAGCTGAAGAAATTCTGGCATGCCCCATTTGACCCTCACCAATTTTTTTTTGGAGAGGCACCACAGAAAGTTTGCTATGCAGATGTAACGAGGCTTGGTACATCAACAAGCCTGTCCAACACTACAAGAAACTGCAGAGTTGTGGACACAGCTCAGCAAATCACAGAAACTAGCCTCCCCTCCATGGCCCGTCTATATTTCTTGTATCCTTGCGAGGGCTCCGTTTACTGCAGCACTGTGTGTGAGGGCTCCGCTTGATGCCTTTGTAACCGCTTTCAGACATGAACATTCCATGCAGACTGAGGCCAATCAGCAGCTGGCTTCAGAAAGAGGGAGCTATCATTAAACCTGCATGGGAAACTTTCTGTTGTTTCACTGTCGACTACAAGCTATTCCGATTGTCATTTATCCTACATACCACAACTGAGATGAAACAACATTATTCAGGGTTACATGCCACAGCATGAAAACACAAAATGCTAAACATCTGTATCAACAGGTGAAACCTGTTGATCATATTTCCATCTAACTTTCTATTTTCTGAAGGATTAGGCCATGCGAGCTGGTGTGAGCCAGCTCCTGGGGCAAAAGTATTAGGTGACAATTACTAGTTCAGAATAGCTATGATATTGATATCATCTTTCCCCAAACAAACCCACACTGAAATTACTTTCTATACCCACTAGCTGGCTGCACAAAAAGCTGTTAATGACATTTACATTTACTTAATTATTCCCTGTCTCCGTTCCACATTTACCATCAAGATGCTGCTTTCTTAATATATATTCAGTGTGGAATTAAATCTCTTTTCATGATCTGCCTGATGGTACAATCGAGAACATTCAATGCTGCTACTTCATTTCATCAATCTTCAAAGCTGGAGGAAATATTCTACTGGATACCAAGTTGCTTCCAAATGACGGGAAAGGATGGTATTTTACATAATTTATTTTTAAACATCTTTTGTTATATCTTCAATGATTCAAATTGTTATTTTAATGATAGCTGCGGTTTTACACATTTAATCCACTGAAATATTTATCAGTTGAAGATTTTGTTATGGCTCCATCATAAAAAGAACCATTTTACACTTTAAACCCTCTTGCTCTAGTCTTGTGAAGACAAGAACACGAGGAAACAGGAGCATGATTAAGCCTCCTGTTGTAATACGAGTATTATTAAAAGTAAGTTAATACTACTCGGGAAGGTGTTGGTAGCAAGAGGCGGGGGGATCCAGGGTTGGCGGGGTCTTTTACTTCCGCTCTTTTTACCCCCAGTATGCATTGTATATAGTTCCTCCACCCAGGCCGCACGAGGTACCTGGAAGCCTCTGTATTGTAAATATCATTTGCCGTCCCAGATAAAGATGCTCTTTTGGCCATCAAGTTGTTGAGTGGTCTTTTTGTAAAGTAGAAGTTACCACACCTCCTGGCTCACCAAGCCTGCCCTGACATTTAACATCATCCCAGGCTTAAATTCTTCCTTTATGCCAGATACCCATTGGCTTCAATTCTGTACATTTTCAAAAATTCATTTACTTCCACTTTAAATACTTTGAAGGAGCTATGTACAGTGGCATGCAGAAGTTTGGGCCCCCACCCCGGTCAAAATTTCTGTTACTGTGAATAGCTAAGCGAGTAAAAGATGACCTGATTTCCAAATGGCATAAAGTTAAAGATGACACATTTCTTTAATATTTTAAACAAGATTACTTTTTTATTTCCATCTTTTACAGTTTCAAAATAACAAAAAAGGAAAAGGGCCCAAAGCAAAAGTTTGGGCACCCTGAATGGTCAGAACTTAGTAATACCCTCTTTGGCAAGTATCACAGCTTGTAAATGCATTCTGTAGCCAGCTAAGTCTTTCAATTCTTGTTTGGAGGATTTTCGCCGACTCTTCCTTGCAAAAGGCTTCCATTTCTCTGAGGTTCTTAGGCCATCTTGCATGCACTGCTCTTTTGAGGCTTATCCACAGATTGTTAATGATGTTTAGATCGGGGGACTGTGAGGGGCATGGCAAAACCTTCAGCTTGCAATTTGAAGTAGTCCATTGTGATTTTGAGGTGTGTTGAGGATCATTATCCTTTTGTAGAAGCCATCCTCTTTTCACCTTCAGCTGTTTATTTTTTTTTACAGACAGTATGATGTTTGCTTCCAGAATTTGCCAGTATTTAATTGAATTCATTCTTCCCTCTACCAGTGAAATGTTCCCCGAGCCACTGGCTGCAACACAAGCCTAAAGCACGATCGATCCACCCCCGTGCTTAACAGTTTAACAGTTTGAAAAGTGTTCTTTTCATGAAATTCTGCACCCAATTTTCTCCAAACATAGCTTTGCTCATTGTAGCCAAAAAGTTCTATTTTAATTTCATCAGTCCACAGGACTTTGTTTCCAAAGGCTTGTTTCGATGTTCCTTTGCAAACTTCTGATGCTGAATTTTGTGGTGAGGACGCAGTTTTCTGTAGTTTTCTTCTGATGACTCTTCCATAAAGGTCATATTTATGCAGGTGTCGCTGCACAGTAGAACAGTGCACCACCACTCCAGAGTCTGCTAAATCTTCCTGAAGGTTTTTTACAGTTTTTTGGTCTTCCAGATCTCAACTTGACCTCCACTGTTCCTGTTAACTCCCATTTCTTGATTACGTTATGAACTGAGGAAACGGCTACCTGAAACCACTTTGCTATCTTCTTATAGCCTTCTCCTGCTTTGTTGGCATCATTTATTTTAATTTTCAGAGTGCTAGGCAGCTGCTTAGAGGAGCCCATGGCTGCTGATTGTTGGGACAAGGTTTGAGGAGTCAGGGTATTTATAAAGCTTTGAAATTTTCGTCACCTTGCCTTTCCTAACGATAACTGTAAACAAGCCATAGCCCTAACAAGTTAATTAAGGTCTGAGATCTTGGTTAAAGTTATCTGAGAGTTCAAATCTTTTGGGGTGCCCGAACTTTTGCATTGTGCCCCTTTCCTTTTTTTCCCACTCTACAATTGTAGAAAACAAAAATAATACACTAATCTTGCTTAAAGTTTTAGAAAGAATGTTTCATCTTTAACTTTATGACTTTTAGAGATCAGTCCATCTTCTACTCACTTAGCTATTCACAGTAACAGAAATTTTGACCGGGGTGCCCAAACTTTTGGATACCACTGTAGTTTAAGTTGTTGTTTAATTTAGTAATATTCGCTTAACTTTCACTAATGCATTAAAAATTAATTCCAAGATTGATTTGTAAATATACTTTTCAGGTGAAAGCATCAGATTATACATCTTTACATCAGACTCTGACTTTGGAAATCAATCAAGTGGTTCTTTTGTAACTTCTTCAGCCAATGAAAACTTTACTTCCCAGCATTCAGAATTGCTTGCAACGGCTGAAGTACAATCCAAACAAAGCAATATAAATTGTTATCATTCCTTCCTAAAAATAGAAATATTTTCATTATGCAGTTCAGCACCTCTGTTGGTTTTGTCATAAACTGGTTGAATACATTTAGTGGCAAGCTGTGGCTTGCTTTCAGTTTCACCGTTGCCTTCCTCTCTTGCCCCCCCCCCCCAACCCAAACATATTCATGGATATTGCACGCGGTCTACAATTATTCCTCATATTTCTATTATTTTACCTGGAGCTGTTCAGTATTTACAGGAATGTAAGAGGAAGGAGCAGGATTGAGCCATATTGCCCCATGCCTACTCCTCCACACAATACGGGCCATTCTGGGTTAAGAACACACGGTTTATAGACAGTCCATACATATGAATAAGCTCCAATTAAATTCAAAGTTCAATGTGCACACATACATTGATAACTAGCCTTTTGCCTCTCTGCTTTTAGTAATTGTTTTTTTTTGTCGCTGCTACGTGCTTCTGATGCCATTCATTACAATGCTATGAAGGTGCAATTAGCTTTCAGTCACTTATGGACAAAACCGACTGATATACCTCTGCAAAAATGGAATCCATTTGTTACCTGGGGGCAGCCTTGAAAATGTTAATGATTCAGCTTTTCCAGATTCCAGAGTAGAGAATTCCAACCAGAAATATTTTTCCATACCACCTTAAATGGGAAACTACAATAACTTCTGAAAATATATGAGGAGATGAATGCTCATAGTATATAAATTCTCAAACCACCTCAGAATATGTTACAATTTAAAAACTCCTAAGCGCCAAAAGAGTATAGGTTATAGGTCCAAACTGTATTCATTGCTCATAAGTCAACCACTTCATCTTAGCAAATGATCTTGTGATCCTATTTACAAGCTCCAATGCAAGCTAAATAAATTAAATAAAAGGGATAAAAAAAACTCTATGCATTCCTTCAGCTCCATAAACTACACAGTCAAGGACAACATTTCAACCCCAATTCCATACTTGCACCTGCAGGATTATTTCCCATTTCCTGTACACAATCCTTCTGTGCAGCAGCTTTTCACAGGTTTGCTTCATTAAACTCCACTTTTCTTCCTACCAGTTTATAACTTCATCGTTCACTCCATCTGCCACTTTCTTTGTACAACCCTTAATCCCTTTTACACCCTTTTGCAGATTGTGTTTTCTTCAAAACTTGGCTTTCCCCGCCTGTATCAGCGTCAAATTTGACAACGAGATAATGTCATCCCAAATTATTAACATAGATTTAAAATAAACCAGTGCTTTATAAAAACTCAACATTATATCCTGCAATATAAAAGCAAGGATGTAATGTTGAGACTTTATAAAGCACTGGTGAGGCCTCACCTGCGGGACTGTGAGCAGTTTTAGGCCCCTTATCTTAGAAAGGTTGTGCTGAAACTGGAGAGGATTCAAAGGAGGTTCACAAAAATGACTCCAGGATTGAATAGCTTGTCGTATGAACAATACAATGGCTCTGGGCCTGTAGTCTCTAGAACTCACAAGAATAGGGTGACCACATTGAAAACTTAAATGGTGAAAGGTCTTGATAGAGTGAAGGTGGAGAGAATGTTTCCTATGATGGGAGAGCCTAAGACTGGAGGACACAGTCTTAGAATAGAGGGGCTTCATTTTAGAACGAAGATGAGGAGGTATTTCTTTTGCCAGAGAATGATGAATCTGTGGAATTCTTTGCCACAGGCAGCTGTGGAGGCCAAGTCTTTATGCATAATTAAGGCAGAGGTTGATAGATTCTTGATTGGTCAGGGCCTGAAGGGATATGGGGAGATGGTGGGAGATTGGGGCTGAGAGAAAAATTGGAGCAGCCATGATGAAATGGCAGCGCAGACACGATGGACCAATGACCTAATTCTGCTCCAATATCTTGAGACCTCAGTAGACTCGACTAGATGCAGCTTTACAACCTGCAAATCCCATGTTGGCTAATCTTCTATCCATACTAAAGTTTCCTTCCGCAAGCTACTCTTGCTCTGAACAATAATTTTAAATGTGGTATATTATCAATCTCTTTTAAAAATTCAAAAGTACCAATCCAATGGCACCATTCTGTTTGCTATATCCTTCAGAAACTCTAGATAATGAAATACAATCCAGCAGAATGAAGAGTGCTTCATGTTTTTCCCCAAATGACTTTCCTTTAAAATGACTACGTCCTTAATAATTCCATCACAGCACTTTCCAAATGACAGTGATTAGGCTCACAAGCTTATTTCTTAATGCTCTCCTCCTTTCTTAAACAGGAAAGTTACCTTGCAACTTTCCAATCCACTGACTTTTTCAAAATCTAAGGAGCTTTGGAAAAATTACAACCATATATTCACAGAGCTACTTACTTTGAGAGTTTAGATGATAGAACAAAGTCTTTAAAATTTACCATTTTTAACTTCCACCAGTCTGTGGCCCTTTCTCCCCTAGCAATAGAGTTATAAATTCTTCCTTCTCTCCTTCACCCACTATACTTCATTGTCTACTACTGTGAAATACAAATCATTTCTTCAAAAGTCCTTGCTATTTCCCATCTTTATCTTATTCAATACACTTAAAACCTTGTATTTGTAGATTTTGCATTTCATGCTATATATCACCTTTAGGATATATTTTCACTTCCATTTACGTTATCTTTTGCTGACATCTGAAATGCTTCCAATCTTATCTATCACTCATCTTTGCCTTTGCTTTCAGTTCTTTATACTGAGTACTGAGGACAAAATGTAAACCGCTAAACCACTACTTTCAATTTCAGTGTCCCACCTAATGACAATTGTGACCTGTACTGACTGCTCAAATTAAAGTTACTCGTTAACTAAAAACTGTACTGCTCCCAACACTGAAGATCTGCATCATTCTGCCCTGCCCGTACTCATTCAAGGATGAGCTTTTGACAAATATTACACGTCATTTGCTATGATCCAATGGTGCACCACCAGAGCCAAGGGGCTTATCAAATCAGATCGCAAAGGATGCTTTTCAATATGGTATGAAATGCATTTCTTTAAAAATTTTACCTTTTGTTTTAAGCATTTGGGATGATCAGCATTTAATGCAGATCCCAACTGCCCTTAAACTAAGTGGCTTTTTAAGCCTCTTCAGACAGCGTTGCAGATTCAGGAGTCACGAAGGTCAGAATGGGTAATGATTTCCTACAAAGAGATCCAGATGGGTTTTTAATAATATCATTATTCATGCTTAGGTTTTTCTTGAATGCAAGATCATTAAACGAATTTAAATTCCACAGCTGCCACCGTGGGATTGAACATGGTTCTCTGGACTGTTAGCTTCAGATCACTTGATTGTCGGACAGGTAACTTAACCACTATTTCACTGCTGTCACTGCAAGGATGTTGCTCTAACTTACTGGTGAAAAACAATTCCATTATGTCACACAACATGAAACATAATTCATATCGTGTCTGTTTAGTCATTCTTTAGAACACAAGCACTATTTACCCAAATCCTCCACAAATGGTGATAAACAGGAACTTAGATCTACTCTTTAGTTTCTCGAACAAATATCCGCCCTGGTGATTGGCTTTGCGCATTTTTCACCCACCTATGTTTCAGCTCATATACAACACAGCCATACATTTTTAAATTGGATATTACGTTCTGAATATATTGCTCATAATTTCCCTTGATCGCAAATCAGTTTGAAGCCTCGATGTTACTTCATATGTTATCAGTGTGAACTGAAAGGATTTATTCTATAATTGGTTAACTCCCCCACCACACACTAAACTGATTCAAAGAAATCTTTGGGTACAAACTTACTTTACTCAGAAGTTGGAGGTAATAAAACATATGGGTTTGTGGTTGACAGAAGTCTGTAGTATTGCAGGAGAAGAGTTGGGGTTGTATGTTTGGAAAATTCTTACGTCCTACACCTCTCAAAAAAAGCTACAAGCAATGAAGGTTTTCGTTCAGGTAGCTCTACAACAGCCCGCACGAGAAATAAAGGCATGTAGTAACACTGAAAGAAGCATATCTGTACGTGTGCACATGAAATAGGGGACTTTATCGACACCTGTTTAATGTGCTCATATCCAGTTGATAATGCTTCTCCATTTCAGTGGTTAGGGATTTATCACCATTTAACTTCTGTTGATCAAAGCACTGAAAATTTGATTGATTTTACTACAATGCTACCAATAAACGGCGTGAACAGGGTTTTAATGAAGCTCAAATCAATATAAAAAAATGCATTTAAATGGTATTCTGCATCCAGGAGAGAGTGCTAGCATTTAAAAAAAATCAAGGAAATTTCTGAAAACCTGGATGTGCCTCTCCAGATTAGCAATGGAACTAGCCGGGCTACAGAGAACTACTAGCTCTCAGTATTTTGTGGTTTGTTTCCCCATACATTAAAATCCATTCCTCTGCACAAAATATTAAACCCACCTTGAAAACTTTACCCTTTTACAACAGGGATAGGATCTCAGGACTAAAAGGCAAGTTGATTGCTTTAAATGATGAGATTAATATTTCCTATTAGGGGATTGATTGGTGCCTGATTTTAATTCTGTACACTATAATTAATTTCAAAGACCCTACTCCCCATTTGATTGCATTATTCTAGAATAAACTCCCCAAGTTGTTACTGCAGTTCTAATAGTTACTGAAATGATTGGAGTTCTGCTGCGTTGTAAAGTGTAAAACTGATGTCTAGTAATTCAATTATGGGGTGGAAACT
The DNA here is from genome assembly GCF_030144855.1 of Hypanus sabinus. Taxonomy (NCBI): domain Eukaryota; kingdom Metazoa; phylum Chordata; class Chondrichthyes; order Myliobatiformes; family Dasyatidae; genus Hypanus; species Hypanus sabinus. The sequence goes on along the minus strand of NC_082709.1, from coordinate 148,319,785 downwards.
GAGAACTCCACAGAGTATGAATGGAATTTGGGAACTCCCCAGTTAACATTTCTGCATCAAGATTTAAGCAACTGACTCTTAGTCAACAAAAAAATAGAAGAAATATGAGAAAACCAAGTGTAGGTCACTGGACCCCTCAAGCCTTCCCTGCCATAGAATATGATCCTGGCTGATCTTTCCCAAGCGCCACCTCCTCTTCCATGTCAGTTTCTCATATCACTTGATTCTTTTCCAAAATGATACTGCTGCCTCTTTAAAAATCCCCAAATCAGGCCGCCTCCGCACAAATAGATCAGACTTGGTGTGAGTGTGATATTGCACATTAGTATTGTTAGTTTCAGGTTTTAAATTATTGGCTCATAGAACTTTATTGTAAAGCTCAATCGCTACCACACAAATTCTACTACAATGAAGCAAGAATAAAAGTATCACAATGTGGGAGTAGACCCACTGATGAAGACTTCAATTCAGTCTTGCATTATCTGAGATATTTGGCCAAACCAAGGTACCAATTGATGAAATTTTAGTATGCAAAGTGAGGTTTGCTGCAGTTATGCCAAACCCTGCCCTAAGCACAAAAGCAGCACGGGCCAGTTATCTGGAAAAATTACCTGTAGTGCAAGAAATGGGACCCTGTACAGAGTCTGTTAGGACAAATGAAAACATGTCAACTTTAAAAACTTGAAAGCGGTTGATTTGTACATTGGAATCTTCAACAAACAGCACTCTGAGATATTCGTTCAAGGGTAAATATTTCATCTGCAAAAGAAGCCTTGGGATCTTTATTATTCGTACTTGAGAGTTGAGAGGGACAGAGAGCTTTTGCAACAGTGCAGAGTTTTGCCCGAGTATTAGTGTCAAACATGGTTCAGATTTCTGGAGTGCAACATGACTCTGTGACATTCTGCTTCAGGAGGTTAACTCACTTAAATCTTACTAAAACTGGATACAAATATGCCTTCTTGCTCATTGCACCACTGAACTACTGAAGGAAAAACATTCATTCCACTTTCAAAATGCAAGTCTGTGTTTTGCACAATAGAATTTATTACACCCATTTATAAACATGAGTTGTGAAAATGTCAAGCAATAGTAGTTAAGTAGATCCAAAGAACTAGTTTCTTGCCACTTCAATCAGGAATTTTAATTTAACAGCTGACATAGATTTATATTATTCTGGAGCATAACCATTGCAACATCCACACTTTCCTTTGTCACCTGCTGGAATTGTGTCACATTATATTGGTGAGTCCCAGCAATTATTGTGATCCTATCCAGTGATTATTTGGAAATGCAGGACACTTGATAGTAATCTGCTTACAATATCAAATAATGGCACCCAATTTCAAGAAGTCCATGACTCACTTACATTCCTAAACCATTTAAAAAAATTTATTTGGTAAAACAAGGAATTGGGTAACGGAATTAAATGCTCACAAAATTACAAGCAATGCTGTGGGCACAATGCTGGCTTTATTCACAAACGCAGCAGAAATTTTAAAGGGAAAACAATTCTGCTGTATTTAAATTGTTGCTTTGATTTGAACTATGAAATGTAATCATAGGCCAATTCATCTCTCCAGCTCAATTTTCCTGCATTGTTTTAAATATTCCTCAATGATAAATAAAGTATCTTCTTCCTTTTAAATATGCAACTGATTTCTTTTTAAAAGATTTACACATTTGTTACAATAGCCACTTGTGGTAAAGTATTCCAAATTTTAATAATGCCTTTATGCCCATCCATGTTCTGGTGATAATCTTAAACATATGTTTCTTATTGCTAGTCTACCAACTGCTAGAAACAATCATGTACTTTCTGAACATCTTTCCAAGTTCCAAAACCACAAATGATTCTGTCCAGCGTCTTTTGGCTCTAGTGAAACAAATCATCAATATTTAATACACTTCATGAAACTTCCAGTTTTGATTCCATGAAATCTCTGATTTTCTTTTTCCATGACTAATCTAGCTTTTCTATAAAACACCTGGAGAGAGTTATGCTGGTGGTGATTACATTCCTAGAAAACAATCTGTATCATGATTTTCCATAGCGTAACGCTGTGTCATTTTTGCAGACTTCAAGACAGGCAAGTTGAAGAAGTAGTATTTTTTTTCTATCTAATTTTTATGCACTCCCCCAACACACAGACACATATTACATGAAAGCCAGCCTTAACCCACATTTGTGAATTCTGCAAGGGTAACTTTCCATGAAATGAGCGGCCATAATACAGCATCACTAGTATAAACACAAGTTTCAGCAGATACTGGAAATCCAGAGAACACATACAAAATGCTGGAGGAACTCAGCAGGTCAGGCAGCATCTAATAAACAGTTGACGTTTCTGGCCGACACCCTTCATCAGGACTCTTCCAGTCTCCAGAATAAATATATTGAGCACCGCTGGCTGATTACAGCACAAATGAATTGCATTTATAGGAGACTACTGCTTCAGAAGTAAATGTCTATTCTGAAATTCCAAATTCGAGCAATCATTAGCTGGGACTGAGGACATCATAAACCAAGTAAAGAGGCTCCAGAAGATGATGAACAGCCAGAAGCTGTGGATTATGGGGAATGATCAAACTGGACAAGAGCCTTATGAAAGTGCGGCAAAAAAAGAGTCACAATCTAGTCTAACCATAACGTCCAAGGTAGTGGTTGCTGGAGTAATGCAAGTACGAAGGAAATGAGACACAGATTTTCTTTCCTTACAACACTGGCATAGGTTATTTGGCCCATCGCGCATGTCGTCAAGGACAATGTGGGCAAGTCTGGAGCCACGACATTGGTCGACAGTTTCAGGGCAACACTAGCGATCCCTGAGCACGGACGTCAGGCTAGCAGGCCACCCTGTGAAGCCTGAGGTCAAGGACAGTAGTCTCAGAGTCCTGATGACGAGAGCCAGTGAGCCTCTATGCAAGAGGTTTTGTCTCAGCTGAACATTGAGGTGCTGTGTTGGCAGTGGAAGTGTGGCCCTTAAACTGTGTTGGTTGTTAATGTAAACAATGTATTTCACGGTATGGGTCGATGTACATGCGACCAATAAGTTTGATCTAATCTAGATTCTAAAACTCAGAACAATATCATCCATCCCATTCTCCATTTATTTTCCTCTAATACACATTCTGCACAATTCTAAAGATTCTATTATTGAATTGAATTGACTTTATTACTTACATCCTTCACATACATGAGGAATAAATATCTTTATGTTACATCTCTGTCTAAATGTGCAATTTATAGCAATTTGTAATAAATAGCATGTACAACCGGACAGTCAGTATAGCATAGAGATACAATTTTATCAGTGTGAACTAATCAGTCTGACGGCCTGGTAGAGGAAGCTGTCCCGGAGCCTGTTGGTCCTGGCTTTTATGCTGCAGTACCATTTTCCCAATGGTAGCAGCTGGAACAGTTTGTGGTCTGGGGACCTTGGGTCCCCAGTGATCCTTCGGGCCCTTTTTACATACCTGTCTCTGTAAATCTCCTGAACAGTGGGAAGTTCACATCTACAGATACGCTGGGTTGCCTGCACCACTCTCTGCAGAGTCCTATGATTGAGGGAAGTACAGTTCCCATACCAGGCAGTGATGCAGCCAGTCAGGATGCTCTCAACCATGCCTCTGTAGAAAATCCTTAAGATTTGGGGACTCATACCAAACTTCCTCAACCATCTGTGGTAAGAGCTGGTGTGCACAGACCACGTGAGATCCTCAGTGATGTGGATGCCGAGGAGCATAAAGCTGTTCACCATCTCAACCCAGATCCATTGATGTCAAAGGGGGTTAACCTGTTTTTCTCCTGTAATCCACAAGCAGCTCCTTTGTTTAATGATCTGCGTCGAAAGATACAAAATAATCTTCAGACCTGCATATTGTTAAAATGAGAGAAGAAATCATTGGACCCAGTGGAAACCCACAAAGTGACAGGGAGAATGTCCATACACAGACAGCTCTGGGGATCAGGATCAGTTCACCCCTTGTCACCATATACTTGAAAATAATATCAAAAGGAAATGCAAAATGGAAAAGGAAATCCTATGTTCAAAGGATAATAATGTTAAATGTCTGCCCTTGATGACACAGGAGAGAGCAGAATACAGAAGGAATTGGTAGACTTTAATCTGAAAATGTACTGAAGCTGGTCCATTAAGGAAGAGGAGAGCTGTTTACAGGAACCTATAAGTGACTTAACAGGAGGAGCACGATTTAGGAACTGTGCCTTTGGTTTTGAAAAATACACAGTTACTTCTTTATTTAATAAAGTGAAGTAGAAACAAAATAACACGCAAGTTTATCACCAGTTATGAGGAAATTTTATGCCCAAGATCATCTGATCAGAAAAGCACCAGTATGGATTTCAGGAAGGAATGTTAAAAGCATACTACATTGTCAATAGAAATGAAACATTTTTTAAAAATGTATTTGTTTACGGGATCTGGGTGTGGCCAGCTAAGCCAGCACTAATTGCCCATCCCTAGTTGAGAAGGCGGTGACGAGCTGCCTTCGTGAGCCACTGGCATAATACATCATTTTACTGGTGGAGATTTGGAGAGGTACACCATTTGGGATATGGAGGCATTGATTGTGCTCATCTAGATAGTGGAATGGAGCACCTTGGATCCACATGAGGAGACTGTGCCTCATTGTAAACATTCAACTTGTACAATACCACTGCAACAGTAGTCTGGGAAAAAAAAACCTCTATTTCATCACCAAAATCCCAAACAGACTGGATTACTGGGCGTTTTACTGTAGAAAGGAGTTAGTTAGCACTACACTACTACAGCTCAGGGTGCCTGAGTTCAGAGTTCAATTCTGGCTCCTCCTGTCAGGAGTGTGTACATCATTCCCATGAATGTGTGATTCTCCTCTGGATGCTCTAGTGTCTTCCCACGTTCCAAAGATGCACAGGTTAGCTGGTCGTTGTAGACTGTCCTGTGATCAGTCTAGGGTTAAATAGGTGGGTCACCGGGTGGTGCAGCTTGTTGAGGCAGAAGGGCCTGCTCTGTGCTCTTAACTCAAACAAGTAAAATAAATCCATCCAAATGTACTTATCAAAGCTTAACCTCTGAAAGATTAGCTACCAGAACAATGTTTTTAAATTGGGTAACAATATATAATGATTAAAACTTAGTGAAGGCATAGATCAGTCAGAGTACATCTAAAGGAACATCAATTTCAAAAGGCTGACTGCCACATTCCTTCATTCCCTTCACCATTTTCCCACCCATCACCGCCAGATATCTTCTGTGGCAATGACAGCCATGGGAACTTCAAGGTTGAATGGAATCCAAGTTTGCTTCACCCTTGAGATTTTATTACTGATATACATGGTAATATAATTTTGCTGTCAATGACACCACACTAGTGGGCAGAATATTCAGTGGGAATGTATTATATAGAGGAGAAGCCAGCACGATGTGAAACACCAGCACAGAAACAGAGATATCAAGGTGTACGAAAAGTCTACGAAAGGCAAGCATAGATCAGTGAAGGTGGCAGGGTTGGCAGAAATAATGGGAGAAGATCAAATTGCATCATATTAGCCTTCCCATCGTTCTTCATTTATGCACAAAGGTGTTCAGAGATTAAGAGATTAAGCTTTAATAAACACAACTGAACGCATTGCACAATAAGATTTTACTCCATTCTTCCAAGTTAAATTTTCTGATCAAAGCCAAATAAAACACAAAGCAAAAACAAAGGCGTCTGGAATATTTTTGTGAGGCATCAGTCAGTGCCCATTATAGTCCAGCAAGATAATTGTCTTTCATTGCACCTAATCACAGAGTCAAGACTTCACAAAACACTTCAAATCCAATTAAAGTACTATGAAGCTTAGTTGTAGCTCTGCTGACAATGGAAATGAAACAAAGTAATTATAATCAATTCTTTTAGTCCTGGAAGTTTGGCGAGAAATATATCATTCACAATATTGCTGGAACACCCTGCTCCTCTGGACATTGCAATAGTGTATTTTTTAATAAGATTTTCACTACATCCCTACTAACAAAGCACACTATTGCAATGAGGCATCATCCTAGATTAATTATGTGCGAGTATAAACATTTCAAGGTAACCTTGTGGAAAATAAAAGAAATATTGAGTCTCTGTACAGTCTACCCTTTAGACATATTGGATAAGAATGTCTCTGTAAAAATAATTTTAGCCTACCACAAAAGAAGTGACTAACTCAGACACAACCAATGCAACAATACATATTTTAATAGCGAAGCAACGAAGTTTTACACTGCCTAATGTACATTTTAGTTGATTGAAAAGCAGGCATTTTGTGCTACAATAGGCAAACACTGTGGAGCAATATAACCACTGGACCAAAAATTACTGTTGGCTGTCAGGCAGCCCACAAGCTGCAGAACAAATCTCAACACGTTCCAGACCTGCAACACAGAAATACAAAACATACTGGAGGTCACAAAGGGCATCCTGCTTTGCCAAGACTTTAAAAAAATTTCAGATCCCAGTGGTTGTACCTGCTACCATACTACTCAGCTTTATGCCAGGCATTACTGCTGCATTTTATAAGACATCCTTTATTTGGATAAAATTTAACAGCCTGAAGATAAAGCAAGTAATTTTGTATGTTTTTAAAAAAAATATCACTGCATAGTATAGTTTGTCTAGTTAGGAGTGATTACATAGATCTATTTAACATTTTTATTATTTTAATCAATTTCAACTCTAATTAGAGACATTTTAAAATGTCACAGTGTGAGTGGTGTTCAGTCCTGGTTGCCACTCTCAGCTCACTCTGCTTATGAACAGCTGTGGAATCAAGGCCTCCATGTTATTATGAAGCCCAGTTGCAGAATTAGCACAAGGGACAGGTATGGGAAGAGGGCCAATGTGTCAAACTGAAAGAAAGGATGTTACATTAAGGACTTATGTTGAGGACAATCCTACTTAACACCAACTCAGCTCCAATGGAAAAAATGAATTGGATGACTACACTTCACAAAATGAAGATTTTACCAAGTGCCTTTATCCAATGTTTACAATAGAGACAGCAGGAGGAGGCGATTCAGACTCCCAAACCTGCACCAGCAGTGAAATTCATGAAGTAACCAAAATCATGGGTGATCTCCCACAAAAAAAAGTTTTCCTGCATATATCCTTATGTCTTGAATCCCTTAAATAACAAAGTTTTCACTTTAGCTTTGAATGATATCTGTGACAGACTTTGCCGTACTCTGGAGTGGAGAATTTAAGATTCACCATTCCCCTAGTGAAGAAATTTCCCTTCACTTCAGTCCTAAGTGACCTATTCTTTATTTTGAGTGTGACCCCAGTTTATAGACAGCTGAGGGGAACATCTTCCCTCATCTACACTGTTGAGTCCTGCAGGATTTTTGTAAATTTTCATGTGCTAATTTCTTTTTCCTCTATACTCTGGATTTACAATGAATGTTCACGTTGAGCATGATAGATGTTTAGAAGTAGTCTATCAATCTCTCCTGAAAATACAGACTAACCACCCCAAGAACTTTACTACACTCCCTCCACAGCAGTGTGTTCGTTGGTGAGGAAATCAAATTGCTATGGCATATTTCAATGGTGGCCTCACCAAAGTCTTATATAAAATTACAGTAACACTCCTTTTCATCTTTATTCAAACAAATGCCAACTTAGTATTTGCTTTCTTTAACTGTTTGCTGCACCTACACATTACCATTCTGTGGTTTGTGTACATGGTCTCTGAATAGTCATACATCCCAATCACTCACATTTAATAAGCTACACTTTAATGAACTGCGCAGCTCTCTGCTTGATCAGCATCTCAATGCTGAGTTGTAATTTATCACATCTGTCGCTGTACACTTCGGAGTTGTTCTGAACAGCATCTTCAAATATTAAATTAGAATTACCTGGTCAGGAAAGGAACAGCCTTTGAAATCAGATCACATCTGATTCCCAATCATTTGTATTAACAAACTTATGAAATTGCAAAATACTAGTCCTTTTTCTCTCTCAGAAATAGTAGACTATTCAGCCTGTCATGCCTCTAAAGCCTGCCAGTGAACACGGGTGATCTTTAACTCAGTGACAATTCCTGCAATAACCCAAATACCTTGCATCTTGAGTATGTAATATTAACATTAAAACATTGTGAATGCTTAGATATATTTACATAGAAACACAGAAAACCTACAGCACAATACAGGCTCTTCAGCCCACAAAGTTGTGCTGAACACGTCCCTACCTTAGAAATTACTAGGCTTGTCCATAGCCCTTTATTTTTCTAACCTCCTTGCACCTCTCCAAAAGTCTCTTAAAAGACCCTATCATATCCACCTCCACCACCGTTGTCGGCAGCCCATTCCATACACTCACCACTCTCTGAGTAAAAAACTTACCCCTGACATCTCCTCTGTACCTACTCCCCAGCACCTTAAACTTGCGTCCTCCTGTGGCAACCATTTCAGCCCTGGGGAAAAAGCCTCTGACTATCCACATGATCAATGCCTCTCATCATCTTATACACTTCTATCAGGTCACCTCTCATCCTGCATCGCTCCAAGGAGAAAAGGCTGAGTTCACTCAACTTGTTTTCATAAGGCATGCTCCCCAATCTAGGCAACATCCTTGTAAATCTCCTCTGCACCCTTTCCATGGCTTCAGTCTTCTTTAATATTCTTTAATATACAAAATTCTACTTATCTTTTTCTTGAATACATTCAATGACTCTACCTCCATAGTAAGTTATTTTTTTATAAAAAATTGAAGAAATTTCTTAACTTCTTTGCCCTAAATATTTTTTTTTAAATGTAGGTCCTTCCGGACCAGGAGCCAATGCAAATGATGGGTGAACTGAACTTGGTACAAATTACAGTTTCAACACAGGATTTGTCCACCAACAGGTGGAATATTTTCTGCCTAGGCAGAATGTGGTCGAGGTGCATAAAGCAAGGATAATGAGAGGGAAGGAAATTCAAAAATGTGCAAAACCAGTACAGGTAGTACTTCAAAACCACCACAGCAAAAGTGGAGTCAGCATATGCACGAAGAGTACATCTGTCATCAGACTAACTCCTGACAACAAAGAAAAAATGGAGCGAATTGTTCTTTCTAGACTCTTGACCTCATAATCTACATCGTTGTGACCGTACACTTTGTCTACCTTCGTTACACTTTTCTCTTCTTTCTGTTGCTGTTTTACCTTGTGCCACCTCAATGCACTGATAAGTTTTCATGCACTCAGTAAGCTTTTCACTGTGCCTCGGTACATCCAACAATAATTAAGCAGTTCTTCTCAAAATCAACTCAGGTAAAAGTAAAAACAGCAGAAAATCTGCAGACACTGGAAATCTGAGTAACAGGCACAAAATGCTGGAGGAATTCAGCAAACCAGGCAGCATCTTTGGAAAAAAGTACAGTTGACATTTCGTCCCGATGCTGCCTGGCCTGCTGAGTTCCTCCAGCGTTTTGTGCTTGTGTTGCTCAGATAAGAGTAATTGTTCAGTTCTGATGAAAGGTCTTGGCCTGAAACATCGACTATATTCTTTTCTACAGATACTGCCTGCCCTGCAGATTTACTCCAGCATTTTGAGCGTGTTGCTTTGACTTCCAGCACTGCAGATTTTCTGTTGAAAGTAATGGATAGATGGTTTTCCTTCCATAGAGAGCTACCATTGATGTCTTTTCGAGTTAACTATGACTTCCACACCTGCACACTGCATCTTGGAAGTTAGAGGCAATGGGGGCCATTTGATACTAACAAGCTGATTTCCCACTTTATTGCTGGACTTGGAATGCACTGAGCTTTTCTCTTCCTATACTAGCTCTGTTGAAAGGATATCAATATGAAATGATAAATCCCTACAAATGCTGCCTGACACAGTATTTACATTTTCAGGTTTATTTAATCAAAGTGAATATAATGTCAAATTTTTTACGGGCAATTAAAAGTTAGAACCTCAGGTATCACCTGACAGGAGCACTTGTGTTCAACTCTAATCAAGAACCCAATTTTGATCCTGCTGTTGGAGTCAGAAGACAGAAAGGCTGTGGACAAAGCCAAGGAGTATGAGACCTGGCATTTGTATCCATGAATGGAGATTCTCTAGGAACTGTGCCATGGAAACACAATATATTAAATAGGACAAATAAAGTGTGGAAAGAAACCAGCTGCCTTCTGCAACTGGGAGGCTTTCCAGCTCAGAGTCAGACAGATTTATTACATGGACATTGAAACATATAGTGACGTGTGTAGTTTGCTTTACAACCAACACAAGCTAAGGAGAGGCTGGGGGCAGCCCATAAGTGTCACTAAAAATTCCATTGCCAAAGCCAACACAGCACACCCACAATACTCAGCAGAACACAGCACCGGACAACAACAGCAGCAGCAAAACAAGAGTCTTTTCTCCCTCCCTCTCCCTCACATACAGACAGTGCTACAACACCAGGTTGGGCCTCTGGGCCACCAGTGAACTCACAAACAACCCGACTCTGACTTTCCCAGTGGAATACAACTAGTACACCCAGGGGTTTGGCCATCAGGCTTCAACTTCAAGACTTGAAATTGACCTTTAGCCTTAGATCTTCAGTATTGACCCCAGTACCCAATGATAGATCCCCAAACTCCAGGCCTTGAACTCTGGAGTCACCGATGATGGACCGAGCTCCAGACTTGTCGGCTCGGTATCAAGGGAGTCACTGGCCCTCGTGCCTCTGGAGGAGGAGAGGAAACTTGCAGACCTGGTGTGCCACCATTCCTTTTCCACAGTGCTCGCCAGCCTGACATCTATGGATGTCCTTTGTCACACATCCATGTTTCAGGCTTTTGAGAACAAAGAGGAGACCCTGACTTCTTTTGTTACTTGCCCACATTGCTGGCCTTCAAATGCAGAACATGGATTGGAGATCTAGACTCTGGCCTGACTTCTAATTCCGTAACACTGACACTCACTCTCCTTTCTGACCCCACAAATCATCCCTGTGAACATAAACCTCAAAGGAGGCAGCAGCTTTAATATTCCTTATTCACTGACTCCGTTATAAGCAGGGCAAAAGGAAATCTAGTGGCATGCATCATTCCATTTTGCACATTCACTACCACATTCTTTTAAAATGAGTACAGAATCTCTGGTTTCGGTATTTTGGGTTAATGATTCTGTATACAGCTTTGAGCACAAACAGGGACTCCTTCAAGGAGCAATACCTCAAAAAGGCAGTATCTATCATTAAGGACCCTCATAACCCAGGTCATGCCTTGTTCTCGTTGCTACCATCAGGAAGGAGGTATAGAAGCCTGCAGATCACACTCAATGTTTCAGGAACAGCTTCTTCCCTCCATCATCAGGTTTCTGAATGGACATTGAACCCATGAGCACTACCCCACTACTTTTTTTTAAAATTTATTCACTACTTATTGAATTTACATATATATTTACTGTAATTCATTCCCCCCTTTATTATGTAATGTATTGTACAGCCATGGCAAATGCAACAAATCTCACAATACATGTCAGTGATATTAAACCTGATTCTGACTATAATAGGATTTTTACTTTAGCTTACAAATATTCAATAGAGTACAATTCTTCTAAAAGGTACTTATTTAATTTGTTCATAAATTTACAAGTTGTCCAATTGCTTTCACACTGAAAACACAGCAAAACAAACAAGCATTAATGCAGCACAAGTATAAATCACATTCCACTGCTTTTGTGAACCTATCTAGACCGCCGAGGAAAGAAGTCACCCAAAAGTCGAACACTTCCTTGTGCAAAAGCAAGGAGAAAAGTGAACATGATTTAGGAGTGTCCAAGCACATTTTTTTTCGAAACTAAAATGAACAAATGTTTGATTATCCTCTTTCTTTCAGTTGAATTAAAAAGCTTTTGTACAATTTGAAATTGGTACAAGGGTAAACTATTTAGGAACTCTGCCTGGTTGCCAACTGGAAAATGTATCTCAACAGCACACAGACTCTGCAGCACAACTGAGGCAGTCTCAAATGTCTTGTACCCAAATCATAACAACTGCTTGATTCTTCTTATCTACATGTCGAGTCTCTAGCAGATTTTGTTCATTACTTGGTTCTGACACAATGGCAGCAGTGAACATTTAAATTAAACTGAAACACATGACTCCAAATTCAAAACAGAAGGCAAAGGTCTGTTATCTCTAGGGAGCTGAGATTTATATATAATAAACATAGGACTGTGACAATGTCCACATTTATGCTGGTGGCATTTGCATTATTTGTCCCTCAAATCTTGCCAAAGTAAAAATCCCTTAAAGACATGAAGTGTCTGCTTACTGGTGAGAAAATTACCATTATCATTCTTAGTGATGTCATTGGATATTATTCTAGGACAAGACTTTCATGAATTCTATTTTTATGGATATACTTTCCAAAAAATATAAAGTTCTACATCAATATTTGCACCCACACACCAGGTATATCACTTTCCTGTTGCAAAAGTACTTGTCCAACTCTAGTCTAGTTACAACATTTAGGAAACATTGCAGACATAATCTTGGACCCAAGCAACAAACTTGGTGTTTTCAATAACCTCATCCACACACCCCCAAAATTCCAAGGAGAACAGATTGCATGGAAGATCAGTGTCCCAGTGTTGAGGTTTGTCTCTACTGCCTCTTCTAAATAGGCCTAATGCAACATTCTGCCAAACCTCCACCCATGTAGTTATGGAGATGTCAAGTGTGAAGTGATGAATTTTGTAAAGTTAAAAGCAGGGCTTGGTGTACTCAGTTAACAACAGGATCAGGAGGAGAGTCGTAGAATACAGAGACTTAGAAGTACATAGTTCCCTGAAAATGATGACACAGGTAAACTAGGAGGTGGAGAAGGATGCTTATCTTCACTGGATCTGAGTCAAGTTTATTATTACTCACATATGTCATGAAATTCATTGTTCCTGCAGCAGCAGTATAGTGCAATGCATAAAAAACTATACATTACAATTTGATTTAGTTAGGTATAAAAGGTTAATAAATAGACCAAAATAATGAGTGGTGTTCATCAACTATTCCGTAATCTGATGGCAGAGGGGAAGTTGTTCCTAAGGTGTTGGAACATGCATTAGGATACTGACTATAAGAGTTGGATGGTTGTTGTACAATAGCAAGTCTGTGATTAAATTTGAGAGAGTGCGGAGAAGATTCAAAAGTCTGTTCTGGGGTTGGCGGCCTCCAAGTACTACTTGAGTATGAGATTGGGACTGTTCTCACCGAATCAGATGAGGCCGAGGGTGGAGCTTATTGAGGATTACAACATTATGAGAGACTGCTCACAGTCATTCTCCCCAGGGCAGAGGAGTCTAAAACTAGGTTTAGTGGTTCACATTTAAAGGGCAACTGAGAGGCAAGTTTTTCCACAGATAGTAAAGTGTACATGGAATGAACTGCCTGAAGATGTGATAGAGTTGGGTAGAATTACAATGTGTAAAAGGCATTTGGATAGGTTCATGGACAGGAAAGATTGAGGGACATAGGCAAACGGATCTAGATAAGGAAGACACATTGGCTGATTTGCTTTATAACTCTATGACCACTGCAATGTCTTCTGGACAACATTGCATTTTCAACTCTTTATAGCTTCACCTGACACGTGAGCCATTTCCAAATCCCATTCACCTTTACCTTTGAACTATGGTGGTTCTGAGTATCCTAATTGCCTCAAATTTAAACTTTTTCTCATGCATGCTGACATTGTATGCCCTTCTGTGTCCCTCCTCAGCCCTGCACAACTAGAAACATATTTTTGTGAGATCCTGTGCGTCTTCAACTCCTTTTTCATAACTATAACTTTATATTCAGCTACCTAGGGTTTAGACACTGAAATTCCCTGCATAAACCTTTTCATTCAACCTTTCAAAAGTCTCCTATAGTCTGCTTCTGTAACCTTTCAGTTTTTCCATCTAATTGTGTTCAAATTCAGATAATTGCTAGTTGATCACAATGAGGAACCATTAGATTCTGTCTGGTAAAAATGGGTGATTTGTAAATGTATAAGGTTACAAATTAACAATAATTGTGTGGGTAATGTAAAAAAGGTGTGATTAGCACAGTAATACCGTATTTCAATAAGAGGAATGAAAACATGCAAAAACCCATACAAATGCAATTGGAAACACAATACCATGCCCCCACACATACTCCTCACAAGAAACAGCTGCCAACTTCCTTGTACAACTTTTTAGGGCGTCACCATAGCAACAGTGAGGTGTACAAAAACATTTGGTGTAAGTTTTTCCATTTTGAGGAGCTTAAATGCATTCTGTAGCAAATACTATCAGCAACATTTGAGGTTAGAGCTCAGACAGACTACATGCTTATTCAGATTTGGGATTGCAAGAGTGAAAACGGATGATCCGAGAAGTTCTCCTCCAGGGTAATCACTCAAGCAGCATTTTCACTGTGTACAGGATTCAACGGCAACGATGGCATTATCCTGTATAAGGAAATCTCTTTATCTCTACGGTATGTTTGGAACAGAAACAGATCCTGATTTTAAGTGACAATCATTTATGTCAAGAACATGGGTTACTAAACAGAAGTTAGATTATCGGTATATGTTATTGGAGAACCTATTTATGAAAACAGTCCTTGGCTTGAAGACCTTGCTGAAATGCAAGTTGCACACAGCCTTCAATTTTACAAAAGCAGGCAGAGAACAAGCCACCACACTACTAAACATGGAGAATTGCAAAGAGAAATCCATTGTGTACCGCAGTCACTTTACTCCCTTGTCTCCTTAAGATGTACATGTTCATTTCTGAAACTCCTTAAGGATCCTACAGGATACAAGGTGAAAGAACTGTGTAATTCTGAATCAGAGAGCATGTTGGACTGCGGGGTTGTACCGCATGTAATTACTATATTCAAGCGGTGCCCAGCCTCCTTTTATTCGCGGAAGGTTGATGTGGAAATGATTTTTTCAAAAAAACAGAACGGAGGGTGAGAACTTCTTGTCGGAGTGCACAGTCACATGTTTGAAATCAGTGACACATTCGCACACAACGTTAAAATATCGCTGGCATAAACAATGGGTACAGACCATCCCGATTCCACGGTGACTGAAGACTGAAATTACAGCAGCAACTCAATCAAATATAAGACAGCCTGCAAACTCTTAAATCACTCCTAAACAATCTGAATCCCAAAAGAACAATCGCCAAGACTCTGCAGTTTTTCACATTTCAAGATCCTGAATTAACCATCAAATAAAACTAAATTCCCCCTGTCTAACCTCTTCCCCCCCCCCCCACACCTTCACAATCCACGCGAAGGGTGGCAGCAATGAAACAGGGCAACCCCTCCCCGTAATGTTCTGGGCAGCGTCGATAAGGAGTTGGAAATACAGTCGTTCAGAAAGCCGGTACACAGCGGCGGCGGGGGCTGCCGAGCCTCGAGTCCTCAACGCGGAGAAACTCCACACCAGCACCAACCCTCATCTTCCCCAGACCCGCACCCGGCTCTCCCTCCCTCACCACTAACACAGCCAGCTTATCACCGGCAACTCCCCCCCCCCCCAAACACCCCACCGCTACACTCCAGATGCCCCCCCACAACCGCCACACCATCCTGCCGCTACACTCTAGATGCCCCCCCCCCCACAGCCGCCACCACACCATCCTGACGCTACACTCTAGATGCCCCCCCCCCACAGCCGCCACCACACCATTCTGACGCTACACTCCAGATGCCCCCCCACAGCCGCCACCACACCATCCTGCCGCTACACTCCAGATGCCCCCCCACAGCCGCCACCACACCATCCTGTCGCTACACTCCAGATGCCCCCCCACAGCCGCCACCACACCATCCTGCCGCTACACTCCAGATGTTTGGCCGCACACTCGCCTTTGTAACAGCCGAGCCGCACAACTCACCCCAATTCAGCGCCTGCAGTAGCAGAAGCAACCACGCCGACCGCCGCATGTCCTTCCAGGATCCGTGTCCTTGTGGGATCCACTCGATGCCGGCAGCCTCTCCACTCGCTCGCAGCTCCCAGCCTTCCCGACACGTCACACTCTCGCTCCAGGTGCCACTTTCTGTAACATTAGGAACTCCAAACCGCAACCCTTAAACTTCTATTAAACTAAAAAAAATATAAACAACTTAGTAAACTTTCTTTGATAATCTAGTGTGACACGAGGAAATAAAACCAATTGTCAGGTACTGCACTCCCAAGTTTCTGCTCTCTGAACCCTGGAAGGCGGGCCGCAGACAACAGGCGACACAACACCAAGGAAGTAGTGTATCAGGCAGGTAATTGGCGCAATGAGGGGAGAGGCGCGGCCAGCGGTCGCGGACCTCCAGCCGGAAAACGGGAATCCAGCGACCCCTTTCCCGCCTGGCGGGAATTCGAGCCTCTCTATCTAGAGTGTGAAGGAGTGCTGGTTTTCAAAATAAGCTCATAGTTTGAAAGCAGTTAGACTTACAGTCACATTAAGGTCTCCTGTTACGGAATTGCACAGGGCTCGCTCTTGTTAATGAGGGTGTTTCATTCCTGCAACCGAAAGATCTAATTGTGCCAATATGTATCGCGTTTTACTGTGAATGAACTTGTTTGACCAATCGTCTTTCAATTTTTAGATCTAATTTGGATTTCTCAGGTTACAGTGTTATCAACCACAATGGGTAGGTTGTGAACTCGGGTTACAGAGATGAACAAAATGAGTTCTGATGGTTTCTGAAGTGCTATACTGTACTAAGAGAGTGTTGCATTGTTAACAACGCTTGTCCTTGTAAAGAGTAAAAGATCCATCCTTTAATAGAGGCGAAATATACAAGGGCGGAGAGGAAGTCCTCTTCATGTTATATAGTATAGAATCTATGCTGTCACTGGCATAATCCCCACCTCTTTCTCCTTTTTCCATTGTCCTATCAGATTCCAACTTCAATCCTTTGTCACTTCTGCTTATTGACTCTCATCTCCTCACAGCATTCCTCCTGCCCCTCTTCTCCACTCACCTGGATCACTATTATCCACAAGCTCCTCCTCCACCCTTTCTCCTCACCTTTTAATACTGCCTCTCCCCTCTCTCTTTACAGACCTGATGAAGGGTCTCAATCTGAAATACCAGCTATTCATTTTCTTTCACCGACCTACTGAATCCCTCTGATTCCTTTGTGCATTACACCAAAATTAGGTGTTGTCACATATTTAAACTAGAGTTGCAGAGGATGGGAACCAGAGTACCCAAACAAGGTTGTGGTTGTGGAGACAGATGTTATTAAGACCTCAGAAAAAGTCAGGAATCAAAAGGTTGAGCATGGTGGGACTATAATGTTCTGAGCCGTGTATATTTCAATGCAAGAAGTATTGTAGGAAAGACAAATGAGCTCAAAGCAAATCAGGGTGGACAAATCCCCCGGGCTTGATGAGCTGTTTCATATGACCCTGTGGGAGGTAAGTGTAGATACTACAAGGGCTCTAGCAGAGATATTTAAGTCATCCTTAGTGACAGGTAAGGTACCAGATGTTTGGGGGGGGGGGATAGCTAATCGTGTTCCACTGTTTAAGAAAAGCTCTAAGAATAAACCAGGAAATTATAGGTCGATGAGCCTGACATCAGCAGTGGAAAAGTAATTGGAAGGTATTCCTAGGGGCCGGATATGTGAATATTTGGATAGACAGGGATGATTAGGGATAGTCAGCATGGCATCATGTCTAACCATCCTTAAAGGTTACCAGGAAAGTTGATGAAGCTAAGGCAGTGAAAGTTGAGAAAGGCATTTGACAATGTTCCATAGGGTCAAGAATGTTCAGCCGCTTGACATTCAAGATGAGTAGTAAATTAGATTAGATATTGTTTTTGTGGGAGAAGCCAAAGAGTGGTAGTAGATGATTAACTTTCTGACTAGAAGCCTGTTTCTAGTGGAGTACAGCAGGGATCAGTGTTGGGTCTGTTGTTGTTTGTTACCTGTATCAACAATCTGGATGATAATGTGATTAAAGGGATCAACAAATTTGTGGATGCCACCAAGATTAGGGGTGTAGTGGCCAGCGAGGAAGACTATCACAGCTTACAGTGGGATCTGGACCAGGTGGACAAATGGGCTGACAAACAACAGATGGAACTCAGTCCTGACAAAGGGTCTTGGCCTGAAACGTCGACAGTGCTTCTTCCTATAGATGTTGCCTGGCCTGGTGTGTTCCAGCGGCATTTTGTGTGTGTTGCTTGAATTTCCAGCATCTGCAGATTTCCTCGTGTTTGCGAGATGGAACTGAATTCAGGCAAGTGTGAGCTGTTGTACTTTGGAAGGACCATTCATGGTAGGTCTTATTCAGTGAGTGGTAGGGTACTGAGGAGTGTGGTAGAACAAAGGAAACTGGGATAAGGGGAATTATGTCAAGTTAGACACCGTATAATTTCAAAGCATTTCTTCTTTATTGTGACTTCAGCCGGCGAGAGATCCGAGATCTACAATGGGCAAGGATCCCCTCTTGCCGACTGGACCTCTCTCCTGTCTGCATGGACATGGACTTACCCAATTTCCTTCGGGATCAATAAAGTATGTCTGTCTGATAGGATCTCTACCTTACATACAGATACCATCCCTTTTATACAGATATTTTGCAGAACTTTTAACAGTTACAGCAGCTCTTGAGTTACTTTCTTTCCCTTAGGCAATCAGCACAGCAGATTTGTCCATCCTCGCATGTGGATCTAGGTGCAAAGCCTGCTCCGACAGTTTCCACCACAGGTTAATTATAAAGCAAGGTATAAAGCAGGAACAATCTTAAACAAAAAGGGAACAATACAGTCTGCCATACTTCGAGTACGTGAGAAATTAAAATTGCCATTTCAGCAGAACAGCTTACAACCTTTTAGCCTTAAAAGGGAAAATAATGCACCAAAAATCCTTTAGCCTTAAGAGGGAATAAAACAGTAATAAGACAGTACCTTCATTACATTATCAGATACAGGTCTATTGTTCATTGAAGGTGATGTCATCGGTAGATAGGGTTGTAAAGAAGGCCTTCATAGATTTAAGTATTAAGTATAGGAGTGGGATGTTACATTGAAGTTGCAGATGATGTTAGTGAGGCCTAAGTTCGGAATCAGATTTAATATCACTGCTATATGTCCTGAAATGTGTTAACTTTGCAGCAGTAGTACAATGCAATACATAATGGAGAAATAAAAACTGAATTACAATATGAATTTACTGTATAGTAAATAGTTAAATAAGTTGTGCAAAATGAAGTAGTGAGGTAGTGTTCATGGGTTCAATGTCCATTCGGAAATTGGAGGCAGAGGAAAGAAAGCTGTTCCTGAATCATTGAGTGTGTGCCTTTAGGCTTCTGTACCTCCTTCCTGATGGTAACAACAAGAAGAGGGTATGTCCTGGGTGATGGGGGCCCTTGATGATGGATGCCAGATTTTTGAGACATCATTCCTTGAAGATGTTGTGGATTCTATGGAAGCCAATGCCCATGTTGTAGCTGACTAATTTTACAACTCTCTGCAGTTCACTTAGATCCTGTACAGTGGTTCCCCTCCCCCACAACCCCCATACCAAATGCAGCCAGTTAGAATGCTCTCCACAGTACATCTGTAGAAATTTGCTCCTGAATGATGGTCATTAAGGCAGCTCACCCTGCTCTTCTTATGCATAGGTATAGTTGTTGCCCCTTTGAAGCAGATGGGAACTGAGACTAGTATTGTAGCAACAACCTTGCACTCAACGAGACCAAAGAGCTGATTGTGGACTTCAGGGAGGGTAAACAAGGGAACACAAACCAATCCTCATAGAGGGATCAGAAGTGGAGAGAGTGAGCAATTTCAAATTCCTGGAAGTCAATGTCTATGAGGACCTAACCTGGTCCCAGCATATTGATGCAGCTATAAAGAAGGCAGGACAGCAGCTATATTTCATTCATAGTTTGAGAAGATTTGGCTTGTCAAATGGAACACTCAAAAACTACTACAAATGTACTATTGAGAGCATTCTGACTGCCTGCATCACCGTCTGGTATGGAGGAGGTGGTCTACTGCACAAGGTTGAAGTAAGTTGCAGAAACTTATAAAATTAGTCATCTCCATCATGGGTATTAGCCTCCATAGTGTCCAAGACATCTTCAAGGAGTGGTGCCTTAGGAAGGCAGTGTCCATCATTCAGGACCCCCATCACCCAGGACATGCCCTCTTCTCATTGTTACCATCAGGAGAGAAGTACAGAAGCCTGAAGGCACACAGTTAATGATTCAGGAACAGCTTCTTCCCCTCTGCCACCCAATTTCTAAATGGACATTGATCCCATGAACCTCACTTTTTTTAAATTTCTTTTTTTTTGTACTACTTATTGTAACTTAACTGTTTAATAGACACATTATACTTACTCCAAATCAGATTCTTTTCTCTATATTTATCATGTATTGTGCTGCTGCTATAAAGATAATGAATTTCACAATATATGCTGGTGATAATAAACCTGATTTTAATTCTGATTCGTAACTTCCAATTGTAACAACGAGAGATTGAAATTGTCTTTAAAAACCCCATCCAGTTGGTTTGGAGTATTGTGCACAGTTTTGGTCTCCTACCTACAAGAAAGATGTTAATAAGATTGTAAGAGTACAGAGAAAATTTACAAAGATTTTCCTGGGACTAGAGAACCTGAGTTACAAGGAAAGATTGAATTGGTTGGAACTTTATTTCCTAGAACATATAAGATTGAGAGGCGATAGAAGTATACAAAATTATGAAGGTGTAGGACATGTAGATACAAGCAGGCTTTTTCCATTGGGGTTATGTGAGAGTACAATTAGAGGTCATGGGTTAAGAGTGAAAGGTGGAAGGTTTAAGGGGAATTAGGGGAAATTTATTAACAGGGTGGTGGTGAGGGTGTGTGAAAAAGCTGCCAGTGCAATTGATGTATGAGATTTCAATTTCAACATTTAAGAGAAGCTTGGATAGGTACATAGACGGGGGAGAGGTATGAATGGCTATAGTCTGACAGCAGGGGTTGATGGGACTAGGCAGATTAAATGATTCAGCACAGACTAGATGGGCCAAAGGGCCTGTTTCTGTGCTGTAGTTTTCTATGACTCTATTTCATTGCTGTTTGTGAGTTCTTTGTGGGAAAATTCACTGCTGCTGGCCCTAAATTGCCATAAAGAAAAAATATCATTTTTTGGGTTTGTAAAAACGTACGTAATTGTATATTTGCTCAAAAATGCATCTCCTGCCAAAATGTGTTCCCTAATAGGAGGTGTTATTTCTACTCCATTACTGCTATTCTATTGCGTTAATTTGAAAAATATTATGTTTTGGATCTAGAGTTGGGTTTATGGTGCTACTGACTAAGAATGAGCTAATTGTTGAATTTGCACATATACATCTTTTTAAGTTGCACACAGCCAGTTAATTGATTCTGTATGTATTGCCCTCCTATAAATAAAATGCTAATCTGTAGCAAAATAGAAGGGAGGACCAGTTATAAAGACCCTATAAAGTGTGCAAAACATGGCCCAAGTGCCACTATAAATTTGTATGGAAGAGCATTTCACTGAGTGAGTTGCGGATGCCTTCAAAACATAATGGTATTGAAATTTATGCTTATCTGTTTGGCTGACTTCTTTGAAATTGTCCTCAAGGTTATATGTACAAGGATTACTATTAAGTAGTCCTTAACTGGAAAAAAAATCACTCTCTAACTCCAAGTATTTGCTGCTACTCAACCTCTTTACCTCAATCTCCATACAAACATTGCTCATATTGTTTGAATGACAATTTCCTGGAATTAATATTAGGTCTGACTTTTGCCAGTTTGAACTTGTCTCCTTCCATTGCTACATGTGAGTTTTGTTTTCATTTACTGCTTTTTCTGGCTCCGAAAAGTCAGGGTTTTCCTCTGTCAACTCCTTTTAAAGTTGAAAAGGGCACTCTTCTCTAACCTTTCCTCATGTATCAGATTTCCAATTCGTGGTGTTTGATTCAAGCAAGTTGCCTCGTAGGCAGCTACTGCCATTTTATATAAATGACTTCACTTGAAGGTAAAATCATATACAAGTATGTAAAACTGATTCCATCAGTATTTCGTGGCAATCTAGAATATAATTCTGCCACTCCCTTCCCCAAAGAGCCAATGCCTTATCTCTTCTATGAACTGTAACAAGTACATGAGAAGCAAGAACAAATGTTATTGCTCTGATCCTGCAGCCTCCAAAGATTCGCTATCCAATCGCTGGAAAATTCTTCCTGAAATCCGTCTTGAATGGCTGAATTTTATTATGAGAATGTGACCTCTGGTTCCAAATACCATAGCCAGGAGAAACATCATCCTCACACCTAACATATTAGGCTACCTGAGAATTTTATATATTTCAATGAAACCAATGGAATATTTGAGAACAAATAATCTAGTAAAAATGCAGAGGAGGGTGAATCTTTGGAATTCTTTACTGTAGAAGATAAGTCATTTTTGTAATGAATGAGGTGAAGCAGGCTCAGATGGCCATTTGGCCTTCTACTGCTCTGAACTCTTTATGTTCTTATTCTAAATGCTAGGAAGAGTATGCCCAGTCTGCTTAAGGTCTCATTATAAGACAAATTTGCCATCCCAAAATCATTCATTACAGACCCTCTATCACAATTCGTTCAGCAGTTAGGGAGAAGATGTGGTCTTACCAGAGCCATATATAATTGGACCAATTTGTCCTGTTGAAATAAAGGCCAGCATGCCTGTGCCTTTTATGCCCATATGTTAATTTTCAGCATTGCATGCACAGCAGGTGCCATTGAATGCCAACACCTTTCATCTTCTCAACTCATCTGTATCCAATATTTCTACCTATTCTAGGAAAAATATTACCTCATTTGTTTTGTTCCTATGGGTGAAGTTGAAAGGAGTTATGGAAAAGGGGAAAGGCTGGACTCACTAGACACATTTTCATAGAATTTACTTGGTCTACTTGTGAGAAATCTAGAACTAAGAATTACTGTAATTTAAAACAGGGAAGGGTTAATATTTTTTTATCTCTCAGTTTATCAGAAGTCTTTGGAACTCTTTCTTAAAGATAGCTGGAAACAGAATATTTGAACATTATTAAGGCAGCAGTGGACAGGTTCTTGGTAAGCAGTGAGATGAAATATTACCTTGGTTACAGGAATGCAGAATTATACTTGAAGTAATGTTTGCTGTGATCTTACTAAATGAAGGGGAAATTCCTTAAATTTCTTATTTCTAATCCTAATTCACGTGTTTGTGTGTAAATCAATCATGTTTTAAATTGCAGAGAAGAGTGAGGATGTGAACCTGAACAAAGGGAATGTCCATGGGTGGAGATTGAATGAGGTGATGGAGTAAGGAGGGGTGGTATAGATTCAGTAATCGCAACTGATCTGCCTGGATTTGTGAATGGGATGGGATGAATAAGGTCAGAGGAAGAGTGTGTGGGGGGGGGGGATGGGGAAGGGGGCATAGATGCACAAAAAAGTGCCAGAACTGTGTAACATTAAAACACTGAAGTTATTGGAAACCTAACATAAAAGAGAATAATGAAAATATATACCAGGTCAAGCAACACCTGTGAATGCAGAAAAACTGAGTTAATACTCCAGATTGATGGTCTTTTGTTAGTACTGGCTAGCTGTGGTACATACAAGAAAGACTGCTTTCCTGAAATAGTCGCATTCAGCTTTGGGTCTAGAGTGCCGTAACCCGCCCAGCCGTAAGATGAAATGCTCTTTCTGAAGACTGAACTACCTTCATTGGGATCACAGACAGTGAAGTCAGAGTGGGAATTAGATGGAAAACTACAATTATGGTGGAAATTCTATCCACCTTGCAGATTGAATGGAGTTTAGTTTCTCCAAAGTCGAGATGAACTTCCCGTGAGCAGCAGATGCATTAAAGCTGACTACAAAGAAGTACAAGTGAATTGCTTACTTATTTGAAATGGGTTGTTGTGTCTAAAAAGTGGAGTAAAAGATATGAACGCTACAGGTTGCACGAGAAGATGCCATGCAAAACTGTGGGTCAGGATGAAAGACTGAAGCAGGGGGCCATTTAGGAATTGTGCCCTTTGCACTGTCTAAGGAGATGTTGTAACAGGATAATTAAAGGAATCACAATGAAAATAACATGTATTAAGGCTATTGGGAAATGATTGGCATTTGGAGTAAGGTAATTTATTTTAGTAAATGGCTAAATGGCTCCTTTCAGACTTTTGTTCTCTAGAAGTGGCACAACAATGGTATCGAGGATGTTTGTAATGGTTTTACAAAAGTCAAAAGTGTGGAAAGCACAATAGTGAGGTGAAAGATGAATGGCCAGGCTGAATCTCTTTTATTAATGGGAATCTTTGGAGACAATAAGATCCATATGCTTTTAAGCTTAGAAGTGATAAGGAGAAAAGGATTGAGGTACAAGAGAAAATGTGCACATGCTGGAAATCTGAGCAACACACACAAAATTCTGGCCGAAATGCTAGTCCTGCTGAAGGGTTTCGGCCTGAAACGTTGACTGTTCACTCTTTTGCATAGATGCTGCCTGGCCTGTTGATTTCCTCCAGCATTCTGTGGGTTGCAAGGATTGAGATACCTCAGCAATGGAAGAGTAACTGTGAGTTGCTCTTTCTCTTTAATGTTATCAGATCTAGTTATGACTGTAACTGATAAAAGAGAACAGTATACGATCGAATCTAAGCCAGTCAGAATCAGAATCAAAGTAGATTTATTATCAAAGTAAGAAGTGTTGAGGTTTGTTATCACTGACATGTGCCATGGAATTTGTTATGTTGTGGTGGCAGTACAGTGCAATCCATAAAATTATAATAAGTTCCAAAAAGAAATTTTAAAAAAATGAATAAACAGTGCAAAAAGTGAGGTAGTGTTCATGGTCCATACAGCAACCTGCTGACAGAGGGGAAGAAACTGCTCCTAAAATGCAGAATGTATTGCCTCGCTAAGAAGAGGGCATGTCCTGGTTAGACAGAGACTTAATGATGGATGCTGTCTTCTTAAAGCATCGCCTATTAATAATGTTCTCAATGGTTGGGAAGCATGATGGAGCTGGGTGAGTTTACAGCCCTCTGCAGCCTTTTTCCGATTCTGTACGGGGGGCCCCTCCGTGCCAGACGGTGATGCAACCAGTCAGACTGCTCCCCATGGTATATCTGCAGAGATTTGCTGGATATCTCACAATAACTGAGTCAGTTGTGAACCAAATTAATACTGAAGAGCTTGATATTCTGCTAATTACCCTGGTGTGGAGGACAACTGAACCCCCTACAACATCTGCACTGTCCATTCATTTGGTAACAACACTTCAGTGCAGTGGAAGGTGTTACATGCATTAGGGTATATCTCTGGAAGAGCAGACTGCAATGATGGTGGGGATTAAATACTTACAGCTGATAGTGATTGCCACGCTAAATTAATAAGTTAAATTAATTAATAAGTTTTGGCACAGCATTATGCAGGGAAACCAAGCAATGCCATTCTGTGCATCTCACAATTGAAGCTATGAGTCAATTGGGAATTTATTAAATGACATTACAGTGATCCAAACTGTTTTGATGCCAGAAAAGGCATGGAACAATTTCTAGGCTTTAAGTGGTGTCCCTGTAGCTGAATTATGAAATCATGAATGGAAAGGGAGATGAGGAAATGGGGATTGTATGGGCATCTGTGAATGCAGGTCCAAGTCCACTAGGTCACTGTGGAACAGCTTACCCTGAAGCAGCATCAGCATTAGCATCCATCATCCCAGAGATGGCAGTGAAGGTCTTTGTTGTTTTCATCACAGAGCAGAAGAGTCACCTTTGAAGATCTATTGCTGGCCTTGGCAGGGTTCTAGAGGTTCTGAAGACAGCTGTGTGATCTCGGCAATACTTGATGCTTACAGAGGTCAGTCGCTATTAATGGAGTATTGTTGTTGAGATTTTTGGCCTCCAAAAATCAGGACTTTTCTTGCAACTGCTAGCTCTCATGCAATATCCAAGTCTACTCCACTGAACTGCAGTCAAGCGCATTGGTATGAATCTCTGATATGGAGCTGACCATCCCTGGGTATCACAAGAGGACTCTCCCAGGAGACTGGTGACAGGCACTGGAACAGTATCAGGGTGCAGCCCACATGGAGAAGCACAAGAACCACGCAAGATGAGATTTTGATTCAATCTTTCAGCAAGTTTCATCTGTAATCAGATATTATGTTGTTATTCCATTTGCACTGCTGGCATGTGAAACCCTTTAATGGACTGTAGATTCTTCTCATGTTTTACATCCCTCGTTCCTCATGCTTACTTCACCACGGTCAGTCAGCCAGACGTGATGTAAGGCTTGCAGAGCAGCACAAAGCACAAGATGACTGTCTGTACGTGATGTGCTTTTACTCTTCTGTCACCTGCCACAAGAGCATGAAGTCAATTCCTTGTGCGGTGCTTCTCCACAGTCTTTCAACCTGTCATTCAGGGAGAACAGTGAGTCTTAGCAGTCTGGGGTGCTGTGAGGCTACAGTTACCCAGGCTGGGGTCTGGCAATAGGGAACAATTATGTTGTCAGCAGAGTTCCTGTGGTTAGGACATGTTACAGATATCAACACAGTGGCCACTTTATTAGGTTCACTTACTCATTAATGTAAATATCTAATCAGCCAATCACATGGCAGCAGCTCAGTGCATAAAAGAATGCAGACATAGCCCTGCAGTTCTGTTGGTCAAATATCAGAATGGGGGAAGAAATGTGATCTAAGAGACTTTGACCATGGAATGATTGTTGGTGTCAGACAGGGTGGTCTGAGTATCTCAGAAGCTGCTGATCTCCTGCGATTTTCATGCACAACTGTCTCTAGAGTTTATAGAGAATGGTGTGTTAGACAAAACAGCATCCAGTGAGTGTTAAGTAGTGTTGCAATAACAACTTTACACTCAGTATCATCAAAACCAAGCAACTGTTTGTGAACTTAGGAAGAGGAAGTCAGGAACATGCATTAGTCCTCATTGAAAGGATGAGCAGCTTCAAGCTCCTGTGTGTTGACATCTCGGAGGACGTGTCCTGTGACCAGAATATAAATGCAACCATGAAGAAGGTGCACCAGCATCTCAACGTTCTTAGAGGTTTAAGGAGATTTGGCATATCATTGAAGATTTCTTCAAACTTCTTCAGACATACAGTGGAAAGCATAGCAGAATGGTATGGAAACTTCAAATTACAGGAGTGCAAGAGACTACAGAAAGTGTGGAACTTGCCAATATCATCACAGGCGTAGCTCTTCCATACACTGAGAACATCTTCAAGAGGCGATGTCTCAGGAAGGTGGGACCTATCATTGGGGGTCAACCTCAGATCCCGACCGTGCACTCTTCCCACTATTGCCTGAATTCAGGTCAGAGGTACGGGAGCCTGAAGGCCCATTCCTCATGTTTCAATAACAGCTTCTTCCCCACGGCCATTAGGTTCTTGAACTGACAAGAAACCGTAATTCTACTTCAGATTGCATTTCATTCAACTTGCTCTAATGTTCTTATGTTTGTTTTGTCTTGCAAGCTTTGTATAATTTGTGCTGATTTCCGGTTTACGTTTGTCATGTATATTGTAATGTACTGTGCTGCAGCAAGAAGCTGATCTTTGTGGCATTTATACCCTGGATGTGTATGTCCGTAACAATATATTTGAACGTGATTTTGCTGCATGGTCAGTCAGTGCTCAGTGTGAGCAGGGAGAGTATTGTCCAGCAGTCTGGCCACAAATGCAAGTTTACGGAGATCAGCCCTTTAAGTAGCTTTGTTTCTGACTACTCAAAACAAAGCTCTAGTTGTTCTATTAGTGAACAAGGACAGACATTTTTCAGCCCAGGGTGGTTTCAGATGGTGAATTTTGAACACTATCTGACGGCTGATGTCATTCAGGCATTTTAGGTTTTCTCAGACATCCAAAACTCATGCAGTTGGGTAAGTTAATTGGCCACTGCGGCAGTGAATGACAGAATCTGAAATGAGTTGATGGCAGTATGGGGAGAATAAGAAGAGACAGGTTCTTGATGGTCATTATCGCCTCAGGGAGCCAAAGGGCCAATTTCCATGTTGTACGTATCTCTGACTTAGTGACCCACTGCTTTGTGGACATCTAACAGAACAAAGCCATAAAGCTTTGTGGTGATGGATTTCACTGAGAATATCTACTGCAGTGAAACATTATAGACAGTAACAATTACAACTACAATATCACTAGAGTGTCAGGCTGCACAAACTAACACCAGTAATATTCCGTGGCTCTGGGTAATTCTACAGCTTGTTCTGATTCTTGCAGTTTTTACATTATGGTTGCTTGACATGTTGCACATTTGTGGATTTTATTTTCTATCAAATGCTCTATTCCAAGAATAGTGTCTTCTTTTATAATTGTTTAATTTTCACAATTACCCAACGGCCTTTCTAAGCAACATCCATAATGCATTCTATAAGTGACAATGTGCCTGCTTCAACACAAGATTGGAGATAGATGCATTTGATAATTCAAGATTCAAAATTCAAAAACTTTATTGTCATTCTAACCATACATCAGCTCTGCAGGGCAGAATGAGACAGCGTTTCCCAGGAGCAGTGCAATCATAACATAACAAACGCAACACTAAATAATAAACACAACAATAAATAGTAAAACACTACAGCCACATGTCAGTTAAAATCAAGTTATAAGTGTCCAGTGCAAGTTAAAAGTGTCCAAAGCAGAGTCAGGTAGAGCAACTACTTAGCATTCTGACTGCCTGTGGGAGGAAGCTGTTTAGTAGCCTTGTGGTTTTAGTTTTGATGCTCCTGTAACATTTGCCTGATGGCAGAAGAACAAACAGTTCATGGAGAGGGTGTGAGGGGTCTTTAATGATGTACCGTGTCTTCTAGAGGCATCGACTCTGAAGGAGGTCTTGGACAGAAGGTAGGGAGACTCCAATAACCTTCTTTGCTCCCCTAACCACCCTCTGCAAGGCTTTTTTGTCAGCAGCACTGCAGCTGGAGTACCAGGTTGTGATGCAAAAGGTCAGCACACTCTCAACCATGCCTCTGTAGAATGTAGTCAAGATGTTAGTGGGGAGTGATGCTTGTTTAAGCTTCCTCAGAAAGTGCAATCTCTGCTGGGCTCGTTTCACAATCCCAGTGGTGTTCCTGGACCAGGTGAGATTGTCTGAGATCTGCACCCGAAGGAACTTGATGTTTTCCACTCTCTCCACTGTGGAGTCGCTGATGCTGAGGGGTGTGTGCTCAGGCTGAGATCGTCTGAAATCGATGATCATCTCCTTGGTTTTGGTGACATTAAGCATTAAGTTGTTGAAAGCAATCTTGCGATATGTGCAATTTAGTGAGAGGATGCTGCAGCTTTGCTTTCATGAGGTAACCTTGATTTTGGCAGTAACATTCATTTG
Organism: Hypanus sabinus; assembly: GCF_030144855.1. Lineage (NCBI taxonomy): Eukaryota > Metazoa > Chordata > Chondrichthyes > Myliobatiformes > Dasyatidae > Hypanus > Hypanus sabinus. Next base: position 148,290,409 of record NC_082709.1, on the reverse strand, counting down.
CTATAGCCATTTTGTTATTCTGTAACCTTTTTCATTGTCTGCTGGTTTGATTATTGACAGTGTTTGAGTGATCCTTGCAATATGAAGAGCTGATGTATCAAAACACAGAGAAGTATCATAGTCACGTTAGAATGTCATCTGGATTTGGAGGTCATTTGCAATGAAAAGTTTCTAGTAAGGAAATATCCAAAAGCATTTCCTCAGAATTAGAATCAAATTACAGTGAAGATTTTTATAGGTTTGTTTATACATCACAAAGGTAGGTGCACCAGTATCAACCTGTACTGTTTTACAAATATTCACCTCTCCCCACAGCCAAGTGTTCTGATGAGTGTGATGATTAACAAGTGCATAAGGGTTGTCAGAATGATGGAGTGCTAAGTTTCAAAATTTGATGTTATGGCATTTAAAAAACACTTATCAAAATAGCCACAATGATGGCTGCTTCCATCTTTGCCATCCATTTTCGGTAACAGCCACGCTTAAGCAAGCCAGAACGATTGAGTCAGCCTGATTTGAATAGGGATAACAACCAGTAATCAAAATCGAACCCATAATCAAAAGCAGTCCCATGGAGAGCACTCTTCTCCCTCTCATTGCCTGCATTCCAGAGCCATGCAAATCCTGTAAGAAGCTGGTCTTTCTACCTACAGATGTTCCTGGCTCTGTTTGTGGTGACTCCCTTGCTTGGAGACTCCATGTGCCGGGTGGCTTTCACAAGTTATTTTGTTAAACAGAGGAATCAAATTAGTTAAGTCTAAAGGCTGACTCTTCTTCACTGGTCCAGAAATGCAATCAAAAATGACTGTAAGGCATCCGTTCTGTGCGCATGTTTCTAGTTTGCATAGTTGTAAAATAGGCCAACGTTGCATCATGGAAGTACTTTGAAGTAGTATTTGTTTCATAATGCACTGCACTACAGACTGTCATTTAATTGAGAAATATTAGTGGCTGAGTTAAAAAAAATGAACCAGTATATGTGTAAAATAAATTTTTAAAAACCATTACAGACTTAAAAAGTACCTTAGTCATAATATTAATTTAGCCATTAATGCAAAAACTAAGATAAATGAAATATCAATGGCAGGGAAGCTGTGAAGTTGAAGGTCTGAAAGCCCCTTCATGATGGGGAAGATGGAGGAAGGTAGTGCTTCATGTGAGGCTCGCTGAAGTTTTCTTCTGTTCGCTTAGCAGCCAAGTTCTATTACACACAGAGTACAACCCATAATGCACGTTAGGCCTTGTGTGAGGAAATTCAGAAACAGGTCATTTAGGGAGGACTGAGCCTAGAATTGGGTTGGGGAGTGTTCATAGCAGGGATTGGAAATGCTGGGATCATAGCATTCAGCAGCTTAGGCGATGGGGTAAATATTATGAAATGAAGCAGCATCAGGGATGGAGCATTGGTCGAGGTAGTAGCACCAGGGAATAAGGAAGGGCAGATATCATTTAGTTATGGAGCATTTGAACATGAAATTGTGTGCTGGTCGTGGGTTGGTTGGATGTGATTTCCTGTTGTGCTGTGGTAGTTAATAGGATTATTCCTGTCACTGGGTTAGCCATCCCCACATGGGAGGAGTTCACATAATGTACGAGCAGAGTTATCAATAACGTTCAGTTGAATATCCTGCAAGGCTGGTGCCTGGGTGTCTCTGCACTTTCCCTTTATATCAAACACAACATGGTGACTGAAGTGGTTGACCGTCAATGCGTTGATGCTACAGAGCAAAGGAGATCCTCAATCAGAAAGAACTTACAGTATGACTGTTTTTGTTTGCACTTATCTGTGAAAAAGTATCCAGAGACTTATTTTGTTAATTCTATGCACCATGAGGCTGAGCTGAGAACTGGCCAGGGTTGGTAGGCAGTGCCTCAGGCTGCTCCTAAAAGTGGATACATTATAATAATCTGTGTGCCACTAGCCTGGGGGAAGAGCACAGAGACACAGATACAGCAGAGAAGTCAGTCAAACTCTCAAAGAGAGAAAAGAAGGCATTTGTAGTCCAAATAAATAACATAATAAATAAACAAGCAAACATGGAAATGGAGCAAATGCCTGCAATACTGATATCTACGTACCTAATAAAGCCACCTGAGACATTTGATTTCTCTAAGCCAGGAAACTTTAAGGGATAGCACAGATGTTTTGAGAGTTTAGGGTTGCAAACAATCTCACTCAGGCTTTAGAAGAGCATCGAGTAAGCACACTGATATGCTGCATGGGGGACAACGCAGATGACATCATGGGTGGATTAGGCCTGACAGATGCTTAGAAAAATGAGTACAGAACAGTGCAGGACAATTTTAAAGAACATTTCACAGGAAGTAAAATGAGAAATATGAGAAGGCAAAGTTCGACTCCAGAAAACAGGAGCCAGATGAAAGTGTAAATGACTTCATCACAGCATTGTATTTCCTGTTAGGTGACTGTGCATATGGAAGTCTGAGAGACGAGCTCATTAGAGACAGGATTGTTGTCAGGCTACTAGACACCAAATTGTCAGAGAGACTTCAGATGTAGGCGGGCCTCACTCTAGAGAAAGCCATTATTACATATGGTCAGGCAGAGTGAGAATGTTCGCCAGCAACAGTCAGAACTCGGGCACGAAAACGATGCTGAGGTAAAGCTAGAAACTGTGCAAAAAGAAGGGTACAAACAAAGTGTAGTCAGAAAGAGGAGACAGTAGAGCTCAAGCTCAAACACTACAGACAAGCAGAACAAAGAGCCGGTAAAATGTCCAACTGCAGGAGAAGCGTCAAGTCCGCATTCCATGTCAAAATGTTTTGTCCAGCAAAAGAAGTGAAGTGCCTCTGATGCAATAAAGTTGTTTTTATAAAAGCTAGTGTCACTTAAAAACAGTTCTTCAGGAAGTCAAAGAAGGCCATGATTCTGTTGAAGAGATAGTTTCTGTGGGGCTCTAGATTCAAATAGTCAGGGCTGGTGTACTACAGTTCATTTGCAAAATGTGGCTGTGACACTCAGAATGGACACTGGGGCAGATGTCACAGCCATCCCTGAATGTCTATTCACAAAACTGATGAAGAAAACAGGCGATATGCTAAACCCAATGAAGAAAGTGCTCCGGGGTCAGGGAAACATAAGCTCAGTGTGAAAAGAATATTTACTACTTCCATCCATAAAAATGAGAAACACCACTGGGATGACATGCCATTGAGAAGTTGAACTTTGATGCAAGGTTGGATTCATTAAACAACGATCAGTGGCAGGAGAAGTACTCAGTGTTGTCCACAGGCCTCAGAGTACTGATGAAGAGTACCTTATCCAACTGGGGCCAGGAGTGACACCCTACTCTCTGACCACAGTGAGGCATTACCATTGATGAACAGAGTCAAAGCTGAAATTGATAGAATGGAGGCACTTGACTAGAGTGAATTGACCTACTGACTGGTGTGTAGGCGTTGTTCCTGATCCCAACCCAGATGGCACAGTGAGGATCCGTGTTGATCTAACAAAACTGAGTAATGCAGTGAGGTGGGAGAAGTTTATTCTGCCCTCAGCTGAGCACATGTTGGATATGCTGGGTGGAGCAAAGTTCTTCACCAAACAAGATGCAAACTTCTGGCAGATCTGTTTAGCTCTGGAACCACAGAAGCTCACAACTTTTATCACACCATATGGACATTATGCCTTCAAGATACTCCCTTTTGGCATCTCAGCTGCCACTGAACTCTTTTGGATGAGGATGAGCCAAATTTGGAGGGACTGGAAGGAGTAGTCTGCCACATGGACAATATATTCATCTTCAGATGCTAAAGTGAGGAACATGACAAAAGAATGGAAGCTGTCTGGGAGAAACTGAAACAGGCTGGAATCACCCTGAACAAAAAGAAATATAAATTTGCAAAGTTAGAGTTGAATTTCTCAAACCACCAACTGTCCTCAGAGGGAGGGCAACCACATTTAGACAAAGTGCCAGGTGTTCAGAACTGGGAACAACCTACAAAGGTAGAGATCCTCAGTTTCCTTGGCGTGACAAACCAACTGGGAAAGTTCATTCCAGATTTGACAGAGAAAACAAGACACTACAAGAGGTCCTCTCTCAGAGAAATGTTTGGACCTGGATATACCATAGAAGTCATTCTCATTATTTAAAGCAGAACTTACCTCTTCGCCAACAGTAGCATTCATTGATCTGAACAGGTCTACCAAGGAGACCTCTTCCTTTGGCCTAGGGGGAGTGCTCATGCAACACTGCAGTGGTGTATGCAAACCGATGGCATATGCATCATCAACATTGGCTGCCACTGAACAGCATTACACTAAATTCAAAAAGGAGATGTTGGCTCTCATGCGGGCTTGTGAATGCTTCAACTGCTGCTTTATAGGCACTAAATTCCTAATTGAAACAGACCACAAACCACTTGGCAGCTTCCTCAGCTCGAAACTCCACGTCTGCAAAGATCCAGAATGAGGCTTATGTCATACTGTTGCAAAACGAACCTGTCCCCGGCAAATCTTTCACACCACTAGACACGCTGTCGAGGATGCCATGCAAAAGTCAGTGGACGGAAACTGATTCCACCCTCATGGAAGAGACCAACATCTGCTTAAATCAGGATTATGAAAGCTTTCCTGCATCATGGAGTAAATGTGCTGAGTTAAAAAGGACCAAATCTACAGCAAGATCATGCAATACTGTGAGCATGGATGGCCAACTGTTCCAAAAGGAGCTCATGAACTCAGACCATATCGGCTTGAAAGAGACACACTCACCATTCTTGATGCTGCTGAAGGGCTCCAGGCCCATTGTCCCTGTTTCCATGCATGCCAAAATCATTAGTCAAATCCACCAATGACATCAAGGCATCGAAAAATGTTGCCTAAGAGCAAGGCAATCAGTGTGCTGGCCTGGTCTGAGCATGCAGCTGGGAGATGATGTAAAGCACTGTGAGGCATGCAACAAACTGCACAAAAATTATGCCCAACCTCTCTGTCCCACAGCGTTCCCAGATGCAAATTTCAGACACAGACATCTTTGAGCTGAAAAGATACAAATATCTCCTCACTGTGGATTATACTCACAGAATGTAGGTGTCCAGGCTGTCCTCTACATCCTCAGCAGCAGTTATACAACATCTGAGAGCTGTATTCACTCACCATGGAATACCTGACACTTGTGAACGACAATGATCCACAATTCAGAATTCAAAGCCTTTGCTAAGGACTATGAGGTCAAACACTAGACAAGCGGTCCACAGTACCCACAGCAAATGGAGAAGCAGAAGGAGCAATGCGAACTGTTAAGAGTCTCCTACTGAAGGGAAAAGACCTGTACAAAGCGCTGCTAACTTATCATTCCACACCTCTTGCGAATGGCTACAGTCCATCAGGGCTGTTGATGGGTCAGAGACTGAGGACAAGCCTGTCCGTTCTTCCTTCCCTTCTTCAATCTCACATTAAAATGAGAAAATTTGAGACAACACAGCGTGAGAAAAGGAAGAGCATGCATGATCTCAGACACGGAGCAAAACCTTTGATATCTCACCACTCAGGAGTGGTGAAGCTGTTTGGGTCTCAGACCAATTCACCAAAGGAACAATTGTCCACCAGCAGCATGTACCACGATCAATTGTGATCAGGACATCACAAGATAAAATCAGGCGGAACAGGTGCCCGTTCTAGTGCCTTCAAAATCCATGTAAGGTAGAGAAAGAAATAGAGTGGCCTGATCCTTGTGACCAGAACCACTCAACTGTTCAAAAATCCCCATCTGCTCCAACGCATCCAGGAACCTGTACCAGATTGGATCATTTATCTGACCCACCATGGAGATATAGTCAGTATCCTAATAGCTTAGGGCAAGTGACTGAAGAGGCAGAGTAACCCTCTCACTTTGCCAGAGTATTCAGGTAATCTACCCTGACCTCCTGATTTAGTGTTTTTAAAAAACTTCTAATGTTGAAAACATTTCACAAATGAGACAGTTCATAAAAAAGTTGATGGAAAAAAAGGAGGAAAACAGAGAGAGCATTAAAACCAAAGAGAAAGATAGATATAATATTGGAAATTTTTTAATGTTTATGTAAGGAGCATACGTTATGTGCTATGGGTACGGTGAACTGAAATGCTTAATTTCAGTGACTAATTTCAATGCAATTCTATGGGTAATTTTATGGTCAAGAAGGGGAGATGCTGTGGTAGTTAATAGGGTTATTCCTGTTACGAAACCCCGTAACTGGGTCACTTACCAGCAAAGATAGAGAGGTCCGTTGAAGTCTGATGGTACTATTTTTAAAAGTATTTATTGATAAAGGGGCACAAAAATAAGATTAATGCAAACATACAGATAATATACGCCGTCAATACTAAATCTAAAAGCGCGGGTATAATAAGAATCAATAAGAAATAGCTCTATCGTTGTCTAGGGGATAATGTATTGTCCGATGGAAATATAACAGTCACTGTTAGTTTGTTCAAGCTGCAGTGTTTTGGGTTTAAGAGCGAGGTGGTATAAACTTGCCCAGGTCTTTTATGAGGCCAATCCGTTGAGTCAGGGGAGTGGGTTTCCCCGTTGTTAGCTAAAAGCCGTTTTCCATGGTTCCAGCCACCAGTTCCAGCAACGGAACTGAACGCACATGGCCTCCTTCAGATGACTTCCTGCTATTACGTGGTCGCTTAACGTTTCTTCTGGTGCGTCTGAGGGGCTGTTCCTACAGACCCTCTTTTATCCTGACTCGCAGGGTCGTTGATGTCAATCAGGTTGGGGGTGATGCAATCTCTCCCTCAACCAGCCCACTTTGCCTGAGGGCGTTCACGTAGCATAGTCTCCAATCCACAACTTCGCCTTCCGGAGACAATGGCCATGTCCCGTAGCTTTACATCGCTGGGGAAACGAGACATTCTGCACGTCTCTTTTTCATTTCCTGGGCCTCTTGACCCAACCCAACAGTGATTTTGCGATTCTCACAAAGGAGGGGGCTACCCCACACCATTCGGCCCCTCAGAGCTGTGGTACATTCATAACATTCCTATGACACTCAGTTAGCCATTCCCACATGGGAAGATTTCACATATCGTACAAGCAGTGTTATTAAGTTCAGTTGAATATCCTGCAAGGCTGAGTTTCCCTCTGCACTACCCCTCAATATTGAACACAACATGTTGGGGCAGAAAGTTTGACATACAGTCGTGCTAGTATTTGTGGGAATGCTGTATACATAATTGAGGTATCTTCTGATGATGGGAAATAAACAAAAATGCAGGAAATATGAGGACATTGGCAAAGAGCAGAATGACAGAAAGGAAAAAATAGTGTTATTTATATAAAGCTTATCAGTCAAGGCAAGTCACTTTTTATTGTCATTTTGACCATAACTGCTGGTACAGTACACAGTAAAAACGAGACAACGTTTTTCGGGACCATGGCGCTACATGAAACAGTACAAAAACTACACTGAACTACGTAAAAACAACACAGAAAAAAAAACTACACGAGACTACAGACCTACGCAGTACTGCATAAAGTGCACAAACAGTGCAGGCATTACAATAAATAATAAACAAGACAATAGGCACAGTAGAGGGCAGTAAGTTGGTGTCAGTCCAGGCTCTGGGTATTGAGGAGTCTGATAGCTTCGGGGAAGAAACTGTTACATAGTCTGGTTGTGAGAGCCCAAATGCTTCGGTGCCTTTTCCCAGATGGCAGGACAGAGAAGAGTTTGTATGAGGGGTGCATGGGGTCCTTCATAATGCTGCTTGCTTTGCGGATGCAGCATGTAGTGTATGTGTCTGTAATGGCGGGAAGAGAGACCCCGATGATCTTCTCAGCTGACTTCACTATCCGCTGCAGGGTCTTGCGATCCGAGATGGTGCAATTTCCAAACCAGGCAGTGATGCAGCTGCTCAGGATGCTCTCAATACAACCCCTGTAGAATGTGATGATGATGGGTGGGGTGGGAGATGGACTTTCCTCAGCCTTCGCAGAAAGTAGAGATGCTGCTGGGCTTTCTTTGCTATGGAGCTGGTGTTGAGGGACCAGGTGAGATTCTATGCCAAGTGAACCCCAAGAAATTTGGTGCTCTTAATGATCTCTACCAAGGAGCCGTCGATGTTCAGTGGGGAGTAGCCACTCCATGCACTCTTGAAGTCAACAACCATCTCTTTTGTTTTGTTCACATTCAGAGGCAGGTTGTTGGCTCTGCACCAGTCCGTTAGCCACTGTACCTCCTCTCTGCATGCTGACTCGTCGTTCTTGCTGATGAGACCCACCAAGGTCGTGTCATTGGCAAACTTGATGATGTGGTTCAAGCTGTGTGTTGCAGCACAGTCGTGGGTCAGCAGAGTGAACAGCAGTGGACTGAACACACAGACATGGGGGGTCCCCGTGCTCAGTGTGATGGTGTTGGAGATGGTGCCTCCGATCCAGACTGACTGAGGTCTCCCAGTCAGGAAGTCTAGTGTCCAGTTGTAGAGGGAGGTGTTCAGGCCCAGTCAGCTCAGCTTTCCAATCAGTTTCTGAGGGATGATTGTGTTGAATGTTAAACTGAAGTCTATGACCAGCATTCGAACGTATGTGTCTTTTTTGTCCAGGTGGGTTAGGCCAGGTGCAGGGTGATGGCAATGGCGTCATCTGTTGAATGGTTGGGACGGTATGTGAACGGCAGGGGGTCCAGTGAGGGGGTCAGCAGGGTCTTGATATGCCTCATGACGAGCCTCTTGAAACACTTCATGATGATGAATGTCAGTACAATGGGATGGTAGTCATTGAGGCAGGACACTGAAGACTTCTTTGGCACGGGGACGATGGTGGCAGTCTTGAAGCACGTTGGAACAATGGCACTGCTCAGGGAGATGCTGAAGATGTCACTGAGAACATCTGCTAGCTGGTCTGTATGTCCTCTGAGCACTCTACCAGGAATATCGTCTGGTCCAGCAGCCTTCTGTGGGTTGACCCTGAACTGGGTTCTCCTCACGTTGGCCACAGTGAGACACAGCACTGGAGGAGGGGTGGACTTCCTCGCCGCCACGTCATTTTCCACCTCAAAATGGGTGTAGAAGTTGTTCAGCGCATCTGGGAGGGAGGCATCACCTGCACAGTCAGGTGATGTTGTCCTGTAGTTGGTGATGTCCGGAATGCCCTTGCACATGAGCCACGTGTCACTGCTGTCCAGGAAGTGGCTGTGGATTTGTTGGGCATGCGCACGCTTTCCCTCTCTGATGGCCTAGGACAGTTTGGCCCTTGCTGTTGATAGGGCTGCCTTGTTGCCTGCTCTGAAGGCGGAGTCACAGGTCCCTCCGCGGTCATCCATAGCTTCTGGTTAGCGCGTGTGGTGACGGTCTTGGACACAGTGACGTCATCAATGCACTTGCCGATGTAGCTAGTCACTGATGCTGTGTACTCCTCTAAGTTGATGTAGTCGCCATCAGTTGCAGCCTCCCAGAATACGTGCCAGTTAGTGTGATCAAAGCAGTCATGAAGAGCAGAGATGGCTCCTGCTGGCCAGGTTTTCACCTGCTTCTGAACTGGTCTGCAGCACCTGACGAGCGGTCTGTATGCTGGGATTAGCATAACAGAGATGTGGTTTGAGTAACCGAGGTGGAGGCGGGGCTCTGCCTGGTACACGTCGGGGATGTTTGTGTAAACAAGGTCCAACATGTTCTCCCCCCTCGTTGCAAAGTCCACCTACTGATGGAATTTGGGGATCAGTGACTTGAGGTTTGCAGGTTAAAATCTCTGGCGACAATAAACAGTCCATCAGGGTGTGCGTTTTGCAGTTCGCTAATAGCCCGTACAGTTCACAGAGACCTGCACTTAAAATGAAATTGCCCTGTCACTGTTCTAACAATGGACAAGACAAGACTGCAGTTCTGTCAATAGAGTATTGAGTATTTCAAAAACTGAATTATATTAAATCTATTTCCCTCCCTGTTTAGATGCCATGAACTACACATCCCATGTTTCTTAAATTCCTTGTATTAACAAAGGCATTGGAACAGTTTCATCTTTATGAAATGGAGAGGAAACCTTTCTCCTGTGGGCAGGTCTCAACATATTTGAATTAACAAACTTTTGTCATGGGTCAATGTATTTAAAAGGGATCAAGGCACAAAATTATACCTTGGCAATGGAAATACTTCTGCTTTTCAAAATATCACACTGCACAATATTGTACATTAGATCGAAGGATATAATGCATATTGTGGTGGCTAACCCTCAAGGTCCAGGATGATGGTCTTTGTTCTGTTGATCTTTTTATGGGCTCTCAAGTGGCTTATGAGTCCAATCTTGGCTTTGAAAGTTCTTCGGCATTCAGGACAGGTAGTTCCAGATGGCAGATCGGGCTTTGGTTGTTGCTGCCTCTCTTTCCATTTTCTTCTCTTTTCTTCTAATTCTGCACATCTGTTGGTTTCGAAAGTTGCTGTTCCTTCTCGGATGATGATTTGCCTGAGTTTCCTGTCCTTTGTATTGATTTCCCAATTGTTTATGTCGATGTTACATTTCTTCATGTTGGCTTTTAAGACGTCTTTGAATCTCTTCTGTTGTCCGCATCTTTTATGTTTGCCTTCTTTAAGCTGGGAGTAGAAGATTTGTTTCAGCAGACGTTCGTCTTTCATCCAAACAACATGACCGCTCCTTCTTAGTTGGTTCTTGATGACGGAGGCTTCAATGCTTGTTGTTTTTGCTTCATTTAGCACGCTGATGTTGGTTCTTCTATCTTCACAGCTGATATTTAAGATATTTTGAAGACAGCGTTGATGGAACTTTTCAAGTGCCTTCAGATGTCGTCGGTATGTTGTCCAGGTTTCTGATGCATACGGAGCGTTGGGATCACCACTGCTTTGTACACTAATATTTTGATGTCTGTTCTGATGTCACGATCATGAAAGACTCTTGTTCAGAGACGTGATCCAGCACATTTAAGATGATGTTGGAAATGCATATATTATTTACATCAACTCAATGTACAAAATTAAATATTTTGAAATACTCACTACTCTATTGACAGAACTACAGCCCTGCTGTAAGACTGCTTCTGTTGAAAGAAATGAGAACAATTTGAAATGTAATTATACAGCAACATTCATGATCTCAAGATATCCCTAAATACCTGCTCTGCTGAGGTTCTCCAGCATTTTGAAAGTGTAATGCTTGATGTGGTAACTCTTGACAAATTAAAATTAGTTGGCCTGACTGATCTGAAACAGTGGTTGGAACCAGCCATTGCCTTACAGCAAGTCCCTGAAGGAGCCCAAGCTCTCATTTATCTTTTGTGGCTCCCAATGCACTTGCAGCTCAAGTATCACAATAATTTTACCACTTTTTCTATAAAGCTCCAAGACATTTAGAACTGTTCTAAAAACCTTAATAACTTTAACAATAAAATAGTGTGGCAAAGCAGCCTAATTAAAACTATACACTTAGCATATGTAACTGTTGTACATCAATTCCAAACATTAAAGTAAGGTTAGAAAACAAACTACTTTCCTTCATTTATCTTTTAATAAAGGTGTGTATGACCCATATATGAATGGAAGTGCACAGGGCTTGTCAGCTATAGCTGGAGTAAGTTAACTGTCCTGCCTTAAGTTATACAGGACCCTAGACTCTGTGTTAAGACCAGGGGCAAAACAGGAGGAGGTGGGCACATCACCAAAACATCTTCAGTGTGTAACGGCTGAAATACTGAATATACTGGAGCCCATGCTGACTTAGCCAGCAATTCTCTGCAGAATCTCCAGCGAGATGTTAATGAGATCTGACCCATTAACTCCTTTCCTCTCATCAGAAGTGAGCAGCCGTGAATTTTCAACATGTTATGTCCCCCCCGGCCCTCTCCGGAATTCTGGTATTTGTTAATACCCACCATCTAGTGATGTTAGTTATGAAATTTTCATTTGAAGGAGTCCTTGGAAGTATATGCAAATTTTCACAATGCTTTGTGTAAATATAAGATGTTTGATTTCACTCCTCAATAACATTTCCAAGGTTATTTATAAAATTCAGCATCAACATACAGTTTTTACCTGCCTGTTTTGCATGTGTGATAATGAACAACTCACCAGTTTGTTCTGTACCAGTGGTTTTGGTGTAGCTGGTAACGTTCTGTCATGTTTGATTTCCCCATTCTGACTTTCATCCCAGTGCAACAAACCAAATTCAGTGCTGTAGAGAATAAGATACTGCTAACAGTCAGCTATTTGCTGTTGCTGGCAGGAGTAAAATCAGCTAATTCAAATTTCCAGTGCTTCAGAGGTTGCAGGAACAAATGGGGCAACTTTCCAAATCAGAATCTTGAATAATTATCTCCTTGTGTGATGTAATGTATAACCAGTCCCTGGAAAGTCCCAATTTATTGCCTGAAGTGGGTCAGTGGAGAAGGAGGTACTCTCACAGTCAATATATATGGTCATTGTTTCTCAGAATAGGAATTTACCATACATTTATATTGATTTTTTTCCCTGTGGTTCTTCATTGTTCGGTGTGGCACCTTAGGGTCAGCACTGAATAACTCATCTTACAGCATTACTCTTCACACTCTCATTTACCCAGTCGTCTTCAGTCTGTACTGTTGCTGAGGTAACCACTACATTGACATCAGCCCTGCACCAGACACCACTGTACCAGTTCTAGGTTGAAATTCTAGCTATTCTCTGCCTGCCAAACTTGCCACAGCATGTGGACTGAGTGATTCATGAGCTCGTTGCAGACTTCTCATTCCAGCTCATATCCTGTGTACAGTTCTGCTTCAGTGTGTCTATTCTATCAGAAGACATGGATATTTGTTATAGCTGTGTCATAATTAAAGAGCAAACAGAATTTTTCCTGGCTTTACACACTTATTACTGACTGTTTTCAAGGCTGTGCCCTCCCCTCAACTTCACGTGCAGGGAGGAGTCTCAGAAATGGTTTTATGTCACCGTGAGCCAGGAGCTGCACAACCAGCTGTTGGGCAGCCTCCAAGGGAAGTTGACTCCTTTGTAATAAATCGGCAGTGCCGATCTTGTGATTACCTTAATGAGGAAAACTGCATGAAGAAAGTCCTTCATCAAGGAGAAAGTAGAGCTGGATCATTTTGCTTCACTCCACTCTAATGAAGAAAGTTCAAAATAAATTTATAATCAAAGTATGTCTAAGCCACCACATAGTACCTTGAGATTCATTTGCTTGCAGGTATTCACAGTAGAGCAGAAAAATAAAAGAGAATCAACAAAAAGCTACACACAATCAAAGACTGTCAAATAACCAATGTGCAAAAGAAGGCGGCCCTACAGATAATTGTTTTAGGCATGAGGGAACCCATGTATAAAAGTGGAGAAGGGATGTAAAGGAGATAATGCTGAGGCTATATAAGACAGTTGTTAGGCTGCACTTGGAATATTGTCAACGGCTTTGGGGTCCCTTATTCAGAAAGGATGTATTGTCATTGGAGAGAGTGTGGAGGAGGTTCACGTGGATGATTCCGGGAATGAAGGGGTTAACATATAAGGAGCTTTGGGCCTGTACTCACTGGAATTTAGAGGAAGGTATGGGGATCTCATTGAAGCCTATTGAATGTTGAAAGAACTAGATAAGGTGGATGTGGAGATGATGTTTCCCATGGTGGGGATTTCCAGAACTAGAAGGCACAGCCTCAAAATTGAGGGGCGTCCTTTTAGTTCAGAAGTAAGGAGGAATTTTTTTTTAGCCAAAGAATGGTGACTCTGTGGAAGGCTCTGCTGCAGACTGCGATGGAGGGTACGTCCGTGGGTATATTTAAAGCAGAAGTTGATAGATTCCTGATTGGTTGGGGCATTAAGAAATATGGTGAGAGGGCAGGTGTATAGGGTTGAATGGGATCTGGGATCAGCCATGATGAAGTGGTGGAGTGGACTCGTTGGGGTGAATGGCCTAATTCTGCTCCTATGTCTTAGGGTCTTACTAACAAGCAGTTTACCAGTTAATTAGTTAGGTTAGTTAGAAATACAGCATGGTAACAGACCCTTCCAGCCCATTGAGCCCAGGCCCAATTACATCCATTCACCAATTAACCTACTAACCCATGCATCTTTGGAATGTGGGAGGAAACTGGAGCACCTGGAGGAAATCCAGTCGGTTTCTGGGAGAACATACAATCTCCTTACAGGTGGCGTGGAACTGAACCCAGGTCACTGGCACTGTACCAGCATTATGTTAAACTGCACTTGTACCATGTTGCTTTCAACCCTACAGGCATTCACTTTCATTAACCTCTTCAAGAAAGAATTATAGCTTACAATTGTATGCTCATTCTTGTGGGTACTAACCTAGATAAAAAAATGGTGTGAGGTTATATCTCTTTACAGATCTAAAGAAAATAACTCAGGTCCATTCAGCCCATTGCTTCGAGAGCCAGCATGGACTCAATATCACGTTGAGTTTGCGCTTTTGAGAACCATCTCATTCCTCTACTTTTTTCCTTGTAATGAATACCTCCACAAGCCCATGAATTTGCCTGATTCTCCTACCATCTACCTTCACCAGGGGCAATTTAGAATAGCCAATTAATCTAACAACCATCATATCCTTGCAATACAGGAAGAAACCAGAAAACCCAGTGGAAACCTGCATGATCACCAGGTGCAAGTACAAACTCCACACAGCCAGCATCGAAGGTCAGTTTTGAGAACAGGTTGTTGGAACTATGAGCGAGCAGCATTAACTACTGTGCCTCTGTGCAACCACATGCAGAGGTGTGTTATAATGAGGACATCCTAAGAATGCTCACTGATCCAAGATGGCGGCGTGACGCAGCTTGCAGCGGCCACTCCGGAACTGATTATCTGTTATTTGTGAAGTGGGGTGCTGTGCGCAATCATAATCGATTGAAAATGGATGTGGGAGCACGGAGGAACATTGGAAAATTCCAGGAAGACCTTCTTCATTGCTGCTGCTGCTGTGAGGTCCAGGACTCTGCTGGGAAGAACAGGCCCCCAGTCCTCGGGGTCACATTGCCGATGGCCGTTGGCGGGGCTGTCTTAATATGCTCGGCAGAGGATGGTGCTTGGAGAAGCTGTGCCAGAGGGGATGGTCGTCGGCTCGGAGGTTTGACGGACTTGGAGTCCGCTGCAGTCAGGTCGCTTTCGTTGTGTGCTGCGTCTGCGAGGCTGGTTTCGACGGAGCTTTCGTTGTGTGCTGCGTCTGCAAGGCCGAGTTGGGTGGCGCCTTGGAAGTCCATAATGGGGGTATTTCCTTCTGCCGCCGGTGTGGGATGGCGAGTCTGTCGGGACCCTGGGGACTTGTGGAAACTGTGTGGTGATTACTTTTGAACTTATAGTCCTTTAACATCTTTGGACTATTTTTACTGTGCCCATGGTCTGTTTTTTTT
Source organism: Hypanus sabinus (assembly GCF_030144855.1). Taxonomy (NCBI): domain Eukaryota; kingdom Metazoa; phylum Chordata; class Chondrichthyes; order Myliobatiformes; family Dasyatidae; genus Hypanus; species Hypanus sabinus. The sequence goes on along the minus strand of NC_082709.1, from coordinate 148,275,103 downwards.
TATCAATTATGCTATTGTTTGCACTGTTGCAACTGTATGTTGTAATTATGTGTTTTTGTGCAGGTCTTGTAGCTTTAGTTTTTGGTTTAGCTTGTTTGTCTGGTGGATTTGGAGTTCCTTTCCGGGGAACGCGATATTAATACACAGCAGCCTCTCCGGACTCTGGACTGGGGATTGCCAAACGTTATGTGGATTTTCTAGTGTAGTCTGTCTTGTCATATGCTTTTGTGATATCATTCTGGGGGAATGTTGACTCATTTTTTAACTGCATTGCATTTGTGGTTTCTAAATGACAATAAACTGAATCTGATAGGACTATTGAACTCTTAAAGGGGTCCATTTGCTTCTCTAGTAGCCATGGGATCGTCAACATGACTTGGCTTGCGTGCCTTGTTCGTCATATTAATCTGCAGTATTGTGGGGTTTATCACTGTCAGGAAAAGGCACCATAGCTGTGGAAATGGAAGCATATGTACACTCCTTAACAACTGCTGTAAATAGCAACAAAATGCAGTTAATCACTGATGTACTGTCTTTTTAATGTATTCCTCAGTTAGCAGCAACTCCTGTGCAGCAGTTAAAGGCTGAGCCTTCAACCCAACATCCGTTCAAAGTTCAAAGTAAATTTATTACCAAAGCACCAATGTATGTCATCATGTAGTACCTTGAGATCCGTTTTTTTGCAGGAATCCACAGTAGAACAGAGAAATACAATGGGGAGAAAACTACACACGAATAACCAATGTGCAAAAGACGAACTCTGCAAATAATCAATAAATGAAAAATACTGAGAACACGAGTTGCAGAGTCACTGTCAGTGAATCTATGAGTTGTGAAATCAGTTTAGAGTTGAGGTGAGTGAATTTATTTATGCTGGTTCAGGAGCCTGAATGTTGAAGGGTCATAACTGTTCCTGAACCTGATAGCGTGGGACCTAAGGCTCCTGTACCTTCTTACTGATGGCAGCAGCGAAAAGAGATCATGGCGTGATGTCAACATCCAATTAGCTCTTGGAGCCCCATGTGACCAGTCAGCAACTGATGGAATGAGCCACTATAACATTATTGCATTTTCTACTGCGTTATTTGAACCTAGAACTCCCATACTTTTATTCTAGATAGGGACTGATGGTGTTTGGGGTTTGTTGGTAGGACCAGCTTCGGACAGCATCTTTGGTAAACTCACTCTACAGCACAGGATGCTGGAGGAACTTAGCAAGTCAGGCAGCGTCGTCAAAAGGGAAGAAATAGTCAATGTTCGTTGAAAGTGTCATCACAGGCAGATAGGGTCGTGAAGGAAGCTTTTGGTACATTGGCCTTCATAGATCAACATATTGAGTGCAGGAGATGGGTTGTTATGCAGAAGTTGTATAAGGTGTTGGTGAGGGCTAATTTGGAGTACTGTGTGCAGTTTTGGTCACCTACCTACAGGAAAGATGTAAGAGTACAGAGAAATTTTTTAAGAACGTTGCCAAGTATATGGACCTGAGTTATAAAGAAAGATTGAATAGGTTAGGACTTTGTTCCTTGGAATGTAGAAGGTTAAGGTGAGATTTGATAGAGGTATACAGAAATATGAGGGATTTAGATGGGGTAAATGCAAGTAGGCTTTTTCTACAGAGATCGTGTGAGACTACAACTAGAGGTCATTGGTTAAGGGTGAAAGGTGAACAGTTTAAGGGGAGCACGAGGGGAAATTTCCTCACTCGGAGAATTGTCTCTTGCAAGTGTGTGCTCTGCCATTTAACTGTTTCTGAATCTGACCATAGATCTCCAATGGCAATACTGTGAATCATCCTGAAACATGAAAAGGTTTTTTTTTCGTAAGAAGTCGATTGTGCATGCTTTAGTCTATAAATAAAACATTTCGAAGTGCTCTGGATCAGGAGTACCTGCAGTTCCTCCCTTCTGTCCTAAAACAACTGTCCTTGGTTCACCAGGGAATTATTCAATTTCATGTACTTGAACACAAAGTCCCCGATGTACACTAGAGTTCAGTTACATAAGGTCAATGTGACATTATCAAATTTCATTGGAGCAATCTACACACTTTACTAGTTTATACTTCAATGGTCATAGTATTCTATTCTATTGGAAAAATCAAAGAAATTGTAGATGTGAGAAATTGGAAATAACAGAAAATGCTAAAAAAAAATTCATCAAGTCAAGCAGCATCTGTGAGAAGAGAAACATTAACGTTTCTCACTAGTTACCGGCCTGGCCCATGAAGCTTCTAGATTCATCCTGGCCTGGAGGGTTAAAGAAGTGGGACTGTCATCAAAAGATCCAACATGATTCCTAAATGTGGATGAAGTGGGGGAAGAAACTTACTGGTACTTCCTAATGAACTATGACAATAATAACCCTGAGGATTAAATGTAGGAGAAAGAGAGGAATTTGGATTCAAACATTATATTTAAAACAAAATAATCCAGTTGAGAAGCTCTGTATTTATTGTACGTCTGTGGTGAACTACATATACCTGTCTGGACACGCCCCCTGCTGACTGCTCCTGTGGCTCCTCCCTCAGACCCCGGTATAAAGGCGATTGAGGTCTGAGCCCGGCCTCTCTGTCTCCAGGATGTAGTATGGTGGTCAACCACTGCTTGTTCCTTCTTCCAGTCAATAAAAACCGATATCTCGCCTTTACGTCTCAGAGAGAGTTAATGATGGTGCATCAACATTTCTACCATTATTTTTCTTCCAGGGAATCTTTGGAGAACTTGCTCAAGTTGAATTGGGTTAGAAGCTGTTTCATACAACAGGAAGTTAGATTTCTAAAGTCTAAAATTTATATGAATGTGGTAGAATGTTATTTGGGTGGTGTGAAGGTATGAGTGAAATCAATAGAATGTTATCTTTGGGAAGATTTTATGTGGTTTATCAGTCTTTTGAAAGTTTCCGTGGTACGTAGTGTAACTGTCAATTTAAGTAGACAAGGTTTTGAGCATAATGGGAAGGGGGCCACTTCATATAAAAAGACACTGGGGGAACATTCTGGGTTGTAATGGTGATGGTGCTTTAGAAAGATAACAGCATGTAAATGGCTGAAATGGGACCACGATTGCGGGCTCTGAGAGTAGTGGGATGCAGTATTGAGACCTGGGAACAGAAATATCATTGTTAGTAGGAGTATTGGGCCTGGCAGTGCTGCACCTACCTTCTTTGCAAGCCTTGTGACACCATGACAACCAACAGGCCCTGGGTCTATGGCTATACTGCAAATGGAGAGGACACAAATGGTTACCAGGCCACTGAGTGTTGTATTCTGTGACCACTGCCCACCCTGGCTGCCTTTGACAACAGAAGCTGCGCTCTTTTCAAATGTCTGACAATCTGAAACTTTTATAAGCAGTTGAAATTGATTCAAATATTAGAAACTATTTCATTAACATTAAATATTAATGAATAAATATACAGCAAATGAATGAAAAATTGGCAAATTGCCTGACTAAAGTAATCCTTTACTTAAGATCTGACCCGAATCAAATGGATGGGGCCTCACACCAGCTTAACTGCTGTCGCAAAGTACCAGGGACCAAAGATTGTCCTGTGATTTGGTGGTTTAAGTGAGGAATTTTGTCATGATAGTAAAATGGTCTTCTAATTTAGAGAAAACAAAACTTAGGCCTACCCGAAACTTAAAGGATTTTTATGGATTTATGACTCCCCATTTATGTTACACTTTAATTTTAAAGAAAGTATAACTGGGTAACTTAAATGAACTTGTGATTATTAGAGAGTAAGTCATCTAAGGATAATGTGTTATTGAAAGGTCAGATATAAAAGTGTGCCCCGGTGCCTCCTTAAATAATGGATTGCCCTGGATTTTAAGTGCAAGTTCCTGGAACCTGTATTCAGAGGCAGAGGTTTGCACAACTCTCTCAGAACAAACCATAGGTACACTGACCAGAAATCAGATCCCACCACATTCTCCAGATGGTTTCAGCAGGTTCCCCTGAAATTGTAGCAGCTGGATGAACAAATAGGGAAGTGGTTTCATGTTCAATAATAAAGAAATAGGAACAAAACTTCATCACACAGGTGTCACAGGAGGACCCCCCCCCCAATCAAAGCTTGCCTGGATGAGATAGTCCCCACTCAGTGACACACCCCATCATAAGCTCACTCAAGTGCGTTAGCACACGGCTCTCAAAGTCACAGAAGAAGACATCAGCTTCAGTCTCAGAAATCTCACCTCAAGACTTTTCTAGGCTGGCTCAGCTGCAATATGTCACACATTGGCACATTGCTGCATTACTGAGATAAAAATATCTCAACTTATCATTGCGCAGAACCTTTGAATTTTGGTCAAAGCAACATTCATATGGCAGGGCATTTAGCCACATTTCATGGTGCCGCAATAAAGGCATTACACACCTTTCAGGCAGCTCCCTGCAAGGAGAAAATGCCTCCTGCACGTATGTTCTTCAACAGCTCACACTGCTTCCCCCACTCCCATGAGAGAACTCCGAACCTTGCCACTCCCAGCACTGGAGCATTCCGTCCTCGCCAGTATTCCTATTAGAGGGAAAAGTGCAGCTTCTGGAATGGCAGGGCCTTTTGGTGTGACAATGGATACCAGTGGCAGAAGAAATTCTATCTGGGATCCCAAATGACCACGTACACAATTGGTTTTAGAACTTTTTGAAAGCAGAACTGGGGAAGATGGCTTACTTGCCAGTAAAGTGGAACAGTTGATTTTCTGTGCCTCAATATCTCAGCTCACAAGTAACCGGGGAAAAGAGCCAGACTGCAGTATTAGTCACTGTCTGCAAGCAAGGAACAGAAGATTAGGAAATATATGCTGATATCAATAATATACTTATTGTCAATTTTGTTGTTTATTTAATATGATTCAGCTGTGGAATTGTGAAGGCAACTTGTATTTATGCTGCCCCCTCATGGTTACCTTAGAAACAGCTTAAAGGAGCAATGAATTAGTGATTACTTGCTTGGAGCCACACTTTGAGCATCAATAAACACAAAATCTGGGTGAATATACTGCTCAAATGAATATTTTGTAAGGAAACCCTGTTTCTTTTTCATATTAAGATGGATTTGTTTTAATTGGCTAAGCAACAACATTGAAACAACTGAGCCAGAAACTGCCACAGTGCCTTTGACTGCTCCTGATATTTTAAATGACAATACGTTCACAATCATAGCATGAGAAAATAAATGTCCTATTTAGAATTTTTAAAAACTGAACATGAGTATTTTAGGAAATAAAATGAGAACTCTCAGTAAATCCAGCCTTAAACAACTTTGGAAATAACACAAACAGAAAATACTGGACATATTCGGAAAGGCAGTCAGCGTGTGTGGAGAGATGCTGAGCTGACATCTCAAATCAATGAACCTTCATTGGAATTTGTTAGTAGCCTGATCAGCTGAACTTCATGTAAAATGACGTACCTAAAATTATTAAAACGTGGAATGAAAATTACATTTAACGAGATAGCAAACTACAAGCAAAGTCTGATATTTTTTCAGTCCTGAAAATTCAGTTTCTATCCTTGCAAATTTAAAATGAGTAAAATGTGTGATTTTAAATGGCAGTGTTAAGCCTTAACAAAAGGCGAGTCACCAATTATGGAAATGTGAAAGACAAACTTTTGACAGTTGGATAGTTCAGTTGCTGAAGCAGCATTTCAATACTTTAATTTGTATTAAGTGCGATGCCTGCAACTCTCAATTCACAGGTTATGTGGAATTCCTGAGTCAACTTGTTGAATTCACTAAGCCTAGTCACTCACGTGTTTAATTGGACCCTCCCAAAAAATAGTAGTTTAATTTCCATACTTAAGTTTGAATCAGATGATCTTGGTTAAGGTTGTTAAGACAGTATGTCTTGAGCTTGAGTTAGAGTGTGGGGAAATAAGAAAGGATGATTGATCAGGCAGTAAGGGCATAACCTGTATGGGAATGGTAGCTGAGAGGATGACTGGACGTAACTTTGACAGCAGCATGGAAATTACAACACAGAAGACCATTCGGCCTATCTTGGCCTGGACATCAATCAACTTGCTAGTGTTTGTGTAAGGAAGTAGTGGATCAAATAGATAGTTACCAATGCTGCAAAAACAGCTTGTTATTTACAGAAGAGAAAATTATATAAATATATCCTATTTATCATTGATACCAATCCTTTCATTCCTTATGTTTCATAAATGCATGCTTACAAACCAAAATAAAATGAAATGTAAATGACTAAAGTGCTGTACAAAATGGCTGTTCACACAAAGAATCACAGCTGTGTTGGCACTAGCTTTACTGTTTCTTTCGAGAGAGAAAGCATTTTGGTAAATTGACTTTTGCTACAGAAACAGCGAGGGGCTTGAGTGAACATTCTGAGACATTGGTTCCTGTATTACATTCTCACATTTATCTCCATCCCCCACACTGAGAACATAGAATAATACAGTACAGGAACACTCCCTTCAGCCCACAATCTTGTGCTGAATCAGGCAAATCAGTAATCAAATAGCCAACTAAACTAATCCCTTATGCCTATACCAGGTCCATATCCTTCCATTTTCCTCAGATTCATCTCTAAGTGCCTCTTAAAAGTCCCTAATGTATCTGCCTCTGCCACCATCCCAGGTAGTGCATTCCAGACACCATCTGCTCTCTGTAAAAAAAAACCATGCTCCTCTTTTAAAATTGCCTCCATTCACCTCAGATGCATGGCCGCTGGTATCAGACATTTTAATCTTGGGAAAAGGATACTGTCTACTCTATCTGTGAGTCCCTCTGTTGGTCGGGGTTGTCCATGGATATTGTGTCCTAGTCGTCTACATGATACGCAGGCCCGTACGAGAGCCCGGGTAATATGATATGGAGACCAAGTTGTTACCCACACAGCAGGTTCCTCCTCTCCACGCAGCTGATGAATTCAAAGGACCGACCGGCAGAGATTGGTACAGTTTAGCAGTAGTGGCATTGCAGGGTTTACCAGTCAGCGTTGAACTCAACATTGGACCACCTTAGGGACTCCAGCTCCAGATTTTTCATCAGGGCTTACTCCCTGGCAGCGGAAGTTTGAGAGCTTTTCTTCTAGATGAGCTGCCAGCCACGGCTGATGAACCCCATCTGCCTGAAGTGACTGGTTTTAAGGCGCCTTTGTTCTTCCTGTTAGTAGAAATGCTAAACCACGATTGAAGGCCAGGAGCTGGAATTGGTTGTTTGAAGCTATTTCAGATGCACACCATTAGGAGCATTTAATTAACTCGACCTATGTTTCCCATAATCATGTAAACCTCTATCATATCTCCCCTCAGCCTCTGCTGCTCCAGAGAAAACAATCTTTCTGTTATAGCACATGCGCTCTAATCCAGGTGGGGTCTGAATAAACCTCTTCAGCATCCTCTCCAAGGCCCTTACATTCTTCCTATAATGGTGTGACCAGAACAGTGTGCAATGCTCCAGATGCAGCCTAACCAGAGTTTTATAAAGCTGCAACATAACATCCTGACTATTGAACTCACTGCCACAAGTGATAATGGCAAACATTCCATTTGCTGCCTTAACCACCCCATCAACCCGTGTAGCCACTTTCAGGGAGCAATGAACTTGGACCCTGAGATCCCTCTGCTCATCAATACTGTTAAGGGTCTTGCTCTTAACAGTGTAATGTCTCTTTATATTTGACTTAGCAAAGTGCAACTCCTTGTCTGGGTTAAAATCCATCTGCCATTTCTCCACCCATATCTGCAACTGATCTACATCCTGCTGTATTTTCTTTACCAGTCATCTGTGCTATCCAGAGCACCACCAATCTTCATACCATCGGCAAATGTACTAACCCATTCATCTATATTTTCACCCAGGTCATTTATATGCATCACAAATAGTAGAGGTCCCACCACAGATCCCAGTGGAACACCAGTAATAACAGACCTCCAGCTAGAATAAGTCCCCTCAATCACCACTTTCTGTCTTCCACGGGCAAGCCAGTCCCAAATCTAAACAGCAAGTTCACCATGGATCCAATGCTCCTTAATCTTCTGGATGAGCTTCCGATGAGGGATCTTGTCAAACACATTACTAAAATGTAGGCAACATCCACAGCACTATCTTCATCAATCAAGTTTGTAAGGCATGACTGTTCTTGCAAAGCCATGCTGTGCTCTCTAATTAGCCATGCTATTTTTAAATGCTCATAAATCCTATCCCTAAGAATTCTCTCCAGTAACTTCCCTAATATTGATGTGAGACTTACTGGTCTATAGTTTCTAGGATTAGCCCTGGTTCCCTTTTTGAATAATGGAATAACATTAGCTACTTGACTGTCCTCCAGAAACTTGCCTGTGGCTGGAGAGGACGCAAAGACATTGGTCAAGACCCTAGCAACCTCTTCAGTTGCCTCTCTCAATAAGCTGGGGTATATCCCATCAGGCCCTGGGAATTTATCCATCTTAATGCTCTTCAAGAGACCTAATGCTATCCCCTGCTTTACCTTAAAATACCTCAATATATTCATACTTTCAGCATTGATCTCCCTATCCTCCTCATCCTTCGCATCCAACCAAATGTTCCTCCTTTTACCTTTGAGAGGCCCTACTCTCTCCTGATGTACAGGTATATATAGAATGCCTTGGGATTTCTTTAATCCTACTTTCCAAGGACTTTTAATGGTCCACCAGGCTTTAAAAACTCCCTCCAAACACAAAATGCTGGTGGAACGCAGCAGGCCAGGCAGCATCTATAGGGAGAAGCGCTGTCAACGTTTCGGGCCGAGACCCTTCGTCAGGACCCTTCACCTGCAGATTTCCTCGTGTTTGCTCTTTACAAACTCCCTTCTAGTTCTTTTTGGGCTTCTTTATAATCCTCAAGGGCTCTGTTTGATTCTAGCTTCCTAAGCTTCACATACTTTTCTTCTTGACTAAATTCATGACCTCCCTCGACATCCAAGGGTTTCTTACCTTGTCATTCTTGCCCTTTCTTCTGCTTGAAATGTACCTGTCCTGTAAACTGTGAAGTTGGTCTTCAAACACCCTCCACATGTCAGTTATGAATTTGCCCAACAACAACTATTCCTAATTGACACTCTGTAGTTCCTGCCTGATGCTCTCGTAATTTGCCCTGCTCATTACCCAACACCAGATCCAGTACACCCCTCCTCTTGTTGGTGCAATAATAAAAGGGTTGTCATGATAGGAGATTTTAATTTCCCCAATATTGATTGGCATCTCCGCACAGCAAGAGATTTAGGTGGGGTGGAGTTTGTTGGGTGTGTTCAGGAAGGTTTCCCGGCATGATATGTAGATAAGCCTACAAAAGGAGATGCTGTAATTGATCTTGTATTGGGAAATGAACCTGGTTAGGTGTCAGGTCTCTCAGTGGGGGAGTATTTGGGAGGTAGTGATCACAATTCTATCTCCTTTATTGGAGCGGGATAGGAGCAGACAAGTTAGGAAGATGTTTAATTGGAATAAGAGGAAATATGAAGCTATCAGGCAAGAACTTGGAAGTATAAACTGGGAGCTGATGTTCTCAGGAAAATGGCAAGATATAACCCACGCTACTGTGGGAGGTGAGGGAGGAGATTGTGGAGCCTCTGGCAATGATCTTTGCTTCATCACTGGGGATGGGAGAGGTTCCAGAGAATTGGAGAGTTGCAGATGTTGCTCCCTTATTCAAGAAAGGGAGTAGATATAGCCCAGGAAATTATAGACCAGTGAGTCTTACTTCAGTGGTTGCTAAGTTGATGGAGAAGATCCTGAGAGGCAAGATATATGAATATTTGGAGAGGGCTAATATGATTAGGAATAGTCAGCATGGTTTTGTCAAAGGCGGGTCGTGCCTTACGAGCCTGATTGAATTTTTTGAGGATGTGACTAAATACATTGATGAAGGTAGAGTGGTAGATGTAGTGTATATGAATTTCAGCAAAGCATTTGATAAGATTACTCATACAAGGCTTATTGAGAAAGTAAGGAGGCATGGGATCCAAGGGGACATTGCTTTGAGGATCCAGAACCGGCTTGCCCACAGAAGGCAGAGAGTGGTTGTAGACGGGTCATATTCTGTATGGCGGTTGGGGATGAGTGGTGTACTTCAAGGATCTGTTCTGGGACCCTTCTCTTCATGATTTTTATGAATGACCTGGATGAGGAAATGGAGGGATGAGATAGTAAATTTGCAGATGACACAAAGGTTGGAGGTGTTGTGGATAGTGTGGAGGGCTGTCAGAGGTTACAGTGAGATATCAATAGGATGCAAAACTTGGCTGAGAAGTGGCAGATGGAGTTCAATCCAGATAAGTATGTTCTTGCCATTTTCTTGAGAACATCAGCTCCCAGTTTATACTTCCAAGTTTTTGCCTGGTAGCTTCATATTTCCTCTTATTCCAATTAAACATTTTCCTAACTTGCCTGCTCCTATCCCACTCCAATGCTATGGTAAAGGAGATAGTGTTGTGATCATTTTAGTAGGTCAAATATGATGGCAGAATATAGTATTAATGGTAAGACTCTTGGCAGTGTAGAGGATCAGAGGGATCTTGAGGTCCAAGTCCATAGGACACTCAAAGCTGCTGTGCAGGTTATCTTTGTGGTTAAGAAGGCATACGGTGTGTTGGCCTTCATCAACCGTGGGATTGAGTTCAAGAGCAGAGCGGTAATGTTACAGCTACGTAGGACCCTGGACAGTCCCTAAGGAGTACTGTGCTGTTCTAGTCACCTCCCTACAGGAAGGATGTGGAAACTATAGAAAGGGTGCAGAGGAGATTTACAAGGATGTTGCCTGGATTGGGAACATGCCTTCTGAGAATAGGTGAGTGAACTCGTCCTTTTCTCCTTGGAGTGACAGTGGATGAGAGGTGACCTGATAGAGGTGTACAAGATAATAAGAGGCATTGATCATGTGGATAGTCAGAGGCTTTTTTCCCAGGGCTGATGTGGCTAGCGTGAGAGGGCATAGTTTTAAGGTGCTTGGAAGTAGGTACAGAGGAAATGTCAGGGGTAAGTTTTTTACACAGAGAGTGGTGAGTGCATGGAAAGGGATGCCAGCAAAGGTGGTGGAGGTGGACACAATAGGGTCTTTTCAGAGTCTCTTAGATAGGTACATGGAGCTTAGAAGAACAGAGGGCTATGGGTAACCCTAGGTAATTTCTAAAGAAAGTACATGTTTGGCACAGCACTGTGGGCCAAAGGGTCTGAATTGTGCTGTAGGTTTTCTATGTTTCTATGACTATCTACATATTGATTTAAGAAGCCCTCCTGACACATTCTTTCCTATCTAAACCACTTGCACTAAGAAGGTCTAAGTTTATACAGGATTAGGGAAGTTAAAGTTCCCCATGGCAACAACCTTATTGTTTTCAGAATCAGTATCAGAATCAGGTTTATTATCACAGGCATGTGTCACGAAATTTGTTAACTTAGCAGCAGTTCAATGCAATACATAATATAGAAGAAGAAAAAAATAATAAAATAACAATAACAATAATAAATAAGGAAATCAATTACAGCATATTGAATAGATTAAAAATCATGCAAAAATTAGAAATAATATATATTTAAAAAGTGAGGTAGTGTTCACGGGTTCAATGTCCATTTAGGAATCGGATGGCAGAGGGGAAGAAGCTGTTCCTGAATTGCTGAGTGTGTGTCTTCAGGCCTGATGGTGACAGTGACAGTGAGAAAAGGGCTGGAGGTCCTTAATAATGGATGCTGCTTTTATGAGACACCGCTCCTTGAAGACATCCTGGGTACTTTGTAGGCCAATACCCAGGATGGAGCTGACTAGATTTACAACCTTCTGCAGTTTCTCTCGGTCCTGTGCAGTAGCCCGTCCATACCAGGCAGTGATGCAGCCTGTCAGAATGCTCTCCACGGTACATCTATAGAAGTTTTTGAGTGTATTTGTTGACATACTAAATTTCTTCAAACTCCTAATAAAGTATAGTTGCTGCCTTGCCTTCTTTATAACTGCATCAGTATGTTGGGACCAGGTCAGGTCCCCAGAGATCTTGACACCCAGCAACTTGAACTCTCTCCACTTATGATCCTTCTATGAGGATTGGTATGTGTTCCTTTGTCTTGCTCTTCCTGAAGTACACAATCAGCTCTTTCCTCTTACTTTATTGTCACCAAACAATTGATACTAGAGTGTACAATCATCACAGTGATACTTGTTTCTGCGCTTCGCGCTCCCTGAAGTACAAATCAAAATAAATATAATAAAAATTTACATTATAAGTCATGATTAGAAAATAGAAAAGGGAAAGTAAGGTAGTGCAAGTCAGATCCGGATATTTGGAAGGTACGGCCCAGATCCGGGTCAAGATCCATTCAGCAGTCTTATCACAGTTGGAAAGAAGCTGTTCCCAAATCTGGCCGTACGAATCTTCATGCTCCTGAACCTTCTCCCGGAGGGAAGTGGGACAAAAAGTGTGTTGGCTGGGTGGGTCGTGTCCTTGATTATCCTGTCAGCACTGCTCCAACAGAGTGTGGTGTAAAGTGAATTCAAGGATGGAAGATTGGTTTGTGTGATGTGCTGGGCTATGTTCACAATCTTCTGCAGCTTCTTCCGGTCTTGGACAGGACAACTTCCATACCAGGTTGTGATGCACCCTAGAAGAATGCTTTCTACGGTGCACCTATAAAAATTAGTGAGGGTTTTAGGCCAAATTTCTTCAGTTTTCTCAGGAAGTAAAGGCGCTGGTGGGCCTTCTTGGCAGTGGACTCTGCTTGGTTAGACCAAGACAGGTCATTGTGATATTCACCCCGAGGAACTTAAAGCTTTTGACCTGTTCCACCTGTGCATCACCTATGTAGATGGGGTTGTGTGGTCTGCTACTGCTTCTGAAGTCAACAACCAATTCCTTCGTCTTGCTGACATTGAGGATAGGTTATTGTCTTCGCACCATGCCACCAGGTTCTTAATTTCCTCTCTGTACTCAGACTCATCATTACCCAAGATACGGCCTACAATTGTGGTGTCATCAGCAAATTTGTATATTGAGTTCGATGGAAACTTGGCTACACAATCATGGGTGTACAGTGAATACAGCGGGAGCTGAGTACACAGCCTTGTGGGGCACCGGTGCTCAGAGTGATTGTAGAGGAGAGCTTGACCCCTATTTTTACAGCCTGGGTCCTGTCTGTGAGGAAGTTGAAGGTCCAGCTGCAGATCTGAGTGCTGAGACCCAGGTTCCAGAGTTTAGGAATCAGTTTATTTGGAAAGATGGTATTAAAGGCAGAGCTGTAGTCAATGAAAAGGAACCTTACATATGCGTCTTTATTCTCCAGGTGTTCTAAGGAGGAATGTAGTGCCAGAGAGATGGCACCTGCCATTGACCTGTTGCTCCGGTAGGCGAATTGTAAAGCGTCAAGGTTGACCAGTAGGTTATGGTTGATGTGTGCCATAACCAATCGCTCGAAGCACTTCATAGCAATTGATGTCAGAGCCACAGGTCGGTAGTCATTCAGGCATGCCACCTTGCGTTGCTTCGGCACTGGGATTATCGTTGCCTTCTTAAAACACGAGGGGATCTTAGACTGAAGCAAGGAGCAGTTGAAGATGTCAGCAAACACTCCAGCTAGCTCGCTTGCACAGGCCCGGAGAACCCATCCCGGGATGTCATCTGGGCCCGTCGCCTTCCTTGGATTTATCTTCAGGAAGGCTCTTCTAATGTCTTCCTCTGTGACGATGAATCTTGATGCCACCAGGTCCGGTTCATCCAGAGGGGCAGGACACTCCTCTTCTGTTTGAATCTTGCATAGAATACGTTAAGTTCATCAGGAAGAGAAGCGTTACAGTTATTGATATTCCCAGCCTTTTCTTTGTGCCCAGTGATCTCATTTAGACCCTGCCATAGTCCACTGGCATCCATCTGTTTAGCCTGGGCTTCCAACTTGGCTCGACATTGCCTTTTGGTGCCCTTAATAGCTTTCCGGAGTTCACGCCTGGATTCCATGTAGTGACTGGTATCTCCAGACCTAAAAGCCGCAGCTCTAGCCTTCAAAAGGGACTGGACCTCATAATTCATCCAAGGTTTCCAGTTAGGGAATACCCGGATCTTACTGACATTGAGTGCAAAGTTGTTGCTGTGACACCATTCCACTAGTTGTCATATCTCGCTCCTGTACTCCCTCTTATTTCCATCTGAGATTATACCAACAATGGTTGTATCAAAAGCAAACTTATAGATGATATTTGAGCTATGGCTAGCCACACAGTCATGGGTATAGAGAGAGCAGAGCAGTGGGCTAAGCACACACCCTGAGGTGCACCAGTGTTGATTGTCAGTGAGGAGGATATGTTATCACCAATCTGCACAGTTTGTGGTCTTTTGGTTAGGAAGTCGAGGATCCAATTGCAGAGGGAAATACTGAGACCCAGGTTCTGTAGCTTCTTGATCAAGATTGTGAGAATGATGGTATTAAATGCTGAGCTATAGTTGATGAACAGCATTCTGATGTAGGTGTTTGTGTTGTCCAGGTGGTCTAAAACCATGTGGAGAGCCGTTGAGATTGCATCTGCCGTTGACCTATTGTGGTGATAGGCAAATTGCAATGGGTCCAGGTCCTTGCTGAGGCAGGAGTTCAGTCTAGTCATGACCAATCTCTCAAAGCATTTCATCACTGTCGATGTGAGTGCTACTGGGCGATAGTCATTAAGGCAGCTCACATTATTCTTCTTAAGCACTAGTATAATTGTTGCCTTTTGAAGCAAGTGGGAACTTCCACCCGTAGCAGTGAGAGGTTGAAAATGTTCTTGACTACTCCTGCCATTTGGTTGGCACAGGTTTTCAGAACTTTACCAGGTATTCCATCGGGACCTTCCGCCTTGTGAGGGTGCACTCCCTCCTTTTACACCATTCCTTAATCTTCCTGTGTAACTGTTCCTCAATGTCCTAGTGTCTGTATGTGGGGGAGTGGGGTATCTGTAGTACAATCCCATCAAAGTGATTGCATTCATCCTATTTTTGAGTTCAACCCATATTGACTCAGTGGACGAGCCCTCCATTAGGTTTCCTCTGTGATATTGTCCCTGTTAGTAATGCAACTCCCCCCTCCCCTTTTGCCTCTCTCTAACACATCAGAACTGCTGGACATTAAGTACCCTTTCCTGTTCCTTCAACCATGTCTCTGTGATGGCCACAACATCCATGCTCTGTTCATCACCTTTACTCATAAAAATTAAAATACATACATTAAAATACATACACTTAAAACCATCCATCCGAACGTATCTATTACTTTGCTCTTGTTTGCTTTTACTGACCCTGACACCTACCTTCCTCTGCATCCTTCCATTTGCTAACCTGGTGCTCCAGCACCAATCTCGTTTAAACCACCCTGAGTAACACTAATGAACCTCCAAACCAAGATATTGGTTCCCTTCGAGTTTAGGTGCAACATATCTCTCTCGTATAAGAGAATGTTTGCTGTTTATAACCAAAAATCACCAATGAGAATTCTCCAAGTGTCAGCCAATATATTTTATTTTTTTACTCTATTTTTAGCAAAATAGAACAGATTTGGTGAGGAACAGAGAGGTGGGAGGGTAAAATTGGAAGTAAAAAGTGAATAAGATCTTGATATCTTGTGTCTTTCAATCACAACTAAATCTTGAAGCATGCAGCATTTTAATTTTAGCAAAATTTCTTAGCACAACTGGAATCGATAAGTTGCAAGAAGCTGGAATTAAAAATTATAAAAAATTGCTTCTTTTGGGTTTCCATGTATCCTGTACAGTGTATTTGAACTCCAACTTTAGCTGGCAGTGATGTGGCACCATTCTCCGTTCATTTAGTTGGCAATCACAGTGATCTTAAACCTACTGAATGAGAAACAGCATTCATTCATCATCACACAAAAGTAATTGGCCAGCAAAGAAAATTGGGTTTGGGTTTAATTCCAACTGAAGCTCTGGCATGAAGGTTTTCTATTTTCCAGCTGCCAGGAAACAATACATTTCAATGTTCAATCTCGCAGTAGCCCTCAATATCAAACATTCTGGACGATCAATCTTCATAAAGAACAGTGCCTGTAGGAGATGGCTATGCAAAAGGAGGGAGGGATTAGGCATACTGTAGAAATATCAGTCAGTTTACATTCCAACCAGCCTCCATAATACGAATTCTGAAAGTACTTGGCACTGATCAGATGGAATAATATATTCCATCTAGGTACTCCTGTACCTAGATCTTTCATATTGATGAGTGAACTGTAATTCGCTGTAAGGTTTCACTGCTAATGTAATGGCTTCTCTGTAATGTTCTACAGCTGAGGTAATGGTTTCTCTGTAGCAGCATTGTCAGGGTTATGTCTAGAGATGACTAGAAACGGAAGGTTGAAGAATACTGCAAGTCATGCATTCGCTGCATACAGCAGAAGACATTGCCTATGTGGGCAGTTCCTTTGACTCATTTACAGAGTGCAGGGCCTCTGGACCTGGTGTGTATGGATTTCCTGTCCATAGAACCCGATGCCAGCAACACGGCGAATGTCTTAGTCATCATGGACCACTACACCAGATATGCTCAGGCTTTTCCTACCAAGGACCAGAGGGCGACTACGGTGGCAGAAGTATCATGGGAGAAGTATTTTGTTTACTATGGCCTTCCCAGCCGGATACATATTGACCAGGGACGGGACTTCGAGAGCAGACTCATCCATGAGTTACTGGGCATGCTTGGAGTCGAGAAGTTGAGGTCCATGCCCTGTCACCCGCAGGGTGATCCCCAGCCTGAGAGGTTTAATTGGAACTTGCTATACATGCTCGGGACCCTGGAGATCAGCAAGAAGAGCAGGTGGAGTCAACATATTGGGCATCTGGTTCACTGTTACAACTGTTCTCGAAATGAAGCTACTGGATGCTCGCCATATTATTTGATGTTTGGGCGTGAGGCGAGGTTGCCCATTGACCTTTGTTTTGGGAGTGACTAGGGTGACTTACCACCGAAGACTTATCTGAAGTATGTGTCTGATATGAAAAGGGCTTATGAATTAGCTGGGGTCGCGGCTGCCAAGCAGAATCGAGGAAATAAGAGGAGGTATGATCAAAAGGTGAGGTTCTTCCAACTCCTGCTGGGAGACCGAGAACTCATAAGGAATTTTGGGGCTACCTGGAAAGCACGAGTTGGCTCACTACTGGGGTGGAGAGTCAGATGCCAAAACTACCAGTTTTCTGGTTGAAACCAGAGGATGGGAATGGGCCTGTCAAGATTCTCCATCAGAACCACCTGCTGCCCCTGGGACAAGAGGTGCAGGTAGCCCCAGAGCCCGACTTAGTTAGAGGACTCTGCATAAACACGGGGTAACTGTAGTGCCCAAAGCCGGCGAGGTTGGGCTGGCCCCAGCCCTGAGAGGGGTACTGATTCAGAGGATGATGATCTGGATGTGCGTATATGCTGCCTTTCGCTAACTCCCTATTGATTGAGGAAGAGACTCCTGGCCCTTCTCCCACTGAATCAGGTGAAATTGGGTGGAGGGGAGGGAGGCTATCTGTGGATCGCCTGGGTTGCAGCAGGATCCTGCAAGGGATGAAGCGGGGTTTGGCCGCAGGAGGGAGGGGTCTGAGTTGCAGGTGGGCAGGGAGAGACCTCACCAGGTAGACCGGGAGTATCCCCAGTATTGTCTGAACCTGAAGAGTTAGGTGAGGGGTGCGAGGGCTCAGAAATCACCGGATAGGCTGGGCTACATAGCACCATGGGAGCAGGGTGTGACCCCTACCATTTTGCGGAGCTACGTCACTGCTTTGTGCACCTGGATTGGACTTCGTGTTTTACAGGAAGGGTTGGCAAATTATCTCAACGTCATGAGGACATGATTAAATTTAGTGGGGGGAGAGTGCAACATGCTGTAAGGTTTCACTGCTACTGTTATAGCTTCTTTGTAATGTTCCACTGCTGAGGTAATGGTTTCTCTTTTTCAGTGATGTTTGGGTTATGACTGGAGATAACGGGGCATGTTAGCCATGAGCCATGAAATTGTTCTTTCTTGTGTGTCTGGGAGCTGAGAATTTGTGGTCTTTTGCCAGGGAGAGATGAGGAAAGAAGGTGTGAATGGAGAGAGTTGGTAGACCTTGAATGAGGTGGATGGAGCGAGGGTCCAAAGGTCAACAACAATCAAAGGAGGTCAATGGTGGACCAGCGACTTATCAGTGAGCTCCAACATTGTGCATTACACTGTTTCAGGAGAATGGGCCCTTTTTTTTTGGGTTTTCTTTACTAACCATATTGTCAAATTAAGAATTATAAAGCTCAATCATTTAATTGCATATTGTGTACTGTTTGTTATTTTGTGACACTGATTTGTAACAGGGGACACATCATGCAGCATCCATCCAAATGAGATTTCTTAGTTTGGCCGGGCCAGGAGGCTATCATCCCCTTTATCAAGCTGCTAGCCAAAGTGAGAATTACAGAAATATCAGTGAATATTACTTGCAAAAGTAAAAAGTTCTGTGAGAAAGATATGTTATTTGTGCTTAACACTTCATATTTACAATATTCATGACATTAAAAGTATGCAAATATGGCAACTTTGAAAGGGATGTGGTGGCTCAAAGCCTATAACCTTGCTTAATGGGACAGAAGCCTGCTCCCTAAGTTATTCAGCAACACCAACTATTGTAACCTTATAATTTGAAGACTGTACTTTTCAACATTATAGAAAATGTCAATTTGAATGTTGTTGAGGCTTAAATAATTGATTATTTTGTAGTAGAAAAGTAATATATTAACAGTGACAGCTGTTATTATTCCAATGTTGACATCTCTGCTGAAATCACATAAAGAGGGAATTATTCTAATTTGCCAAGGGCATTAGTAATTTATCCATCAGTTTGGTTCACTGGGTGGTGGCAGGATCGGACACAGCGGCGGCTATGGGTCCAATCAAAGGTGTAATTGTTCATCCCATCTTGTTCACCATCGCAAGACACGAACACTGTTGGTTATCAAGAACATCAAGTACAGGTCTAGACCATTAGCAAGTTGCAGGATAATAGTGGAGCTGAACTTGTTGCCTACCATATTGCAGCTTGCCAGGAACTCGGTGTGTGATTGTCCTGGATGTTTTTGTTGTGATTGCAAGACCCTGCTGAATATTGATAATGTCAAACACTGTGAGTCCAATTGACTGTTTCACTGGTGAAACCCATGGTGGGGGAGCTGCGTAGCCTTGGTTGTGCCGTGAATATTTCTAAATATTTTTTGTAACAATGTTTTTCTGCTAACATCATTATATGTGCTGTGTACTGTGTGTGACTGTAGAATCTGTGTTTTGCACCCTGGCCCCAGAGGAGCTCTATTTTGTTTGGATATATACGGTTGATTGACAATTAAACTTGAACTTGCGCCTGGTCAGCAGTGTTACATGAGACAGTTGTGATTTGCTCCCATACAACAGACTTCAGCTCTGATTTTCACAGGTCATAGAAAACCAGCAGGATGTGTGCCAACAAAGTGAATCACTTGGGTCTCTTTTCAGTATGATAGAAAGATTGTCCAACTGACCACATTGGGATATTGACAAATTGCATTTTTCATCAAGCTAAGTCTCTCAGGGCCTTTTAAAATGAGATTGCATTTACTGATGCCAGTTTTTATTTGTAACACTCTAGAGAGAATTATCCCTACAACAGATAATTGCAGCACTCTTGCTGTGCTCTCAGTGCCATATTCAGAGGACATTAGGCATCAAGGGAGGTCATACTGTCATACTAAAGGCTGGGTTACTTAGGCCAAACTGGGTAAAAATGACAGATTATCCTTCCTTGAGGATGATAGTGAACTAGGTTTTTAAACAACTTAATTTTTTCATATCAGTGTTACCCAGTGAGTTAGTCTCATTTGCCTGTATTTGGCCCATAGCTCTCCAAACCTCTCCTGTTCATGGAATAATCTAGATGAATTTTTAACTGTTGCCAAAGTGCCCACCCCAACCGCTATTTCTGGCAGCTCATTCCAAATACGCACTACTTTTTGCATGAAGAAGTTGCCTCTAATGTTCATTTTAAATCTCTCACTTCTGATCTTAAATCCTCTTGGTTTTAGCAACCCCTTCACAGGGAAAAAGGCTATATCCTTTTACCCTGTCTGTGCCCCTCATCATATCTCTGTCAGGTTATCCCTCAATCTCCTATATTTCAGAGAATAAAGTCCTAGTCTACATAACCTCTCCTTGTAACTCAGACCTCCAAGTCTAGCCAGCATCCTGGTAAATATTTTCTGCACTTTTTAGTTCAATGAAATATTTCCTATAATGCAGTGACCAAAACTGTACATAATATTTCAAGAGCAGCCTCTCCAATGTCTTATAGAACTGCATTCTCAGTGCCCTAATTGATGAAGGCCAACACGCCAAATTCCTCCTTCACTACCCTGTCTACCTGTGATTCCCCTTTGCTCTTACAATTCTTGGTCTCTGTTCTATAATCACTCCACAGGGTCCTACCATTCACTGTATAAGTCCTACTCTGATTTGATCTCCCAAATGCTATGCCTCACATTTTTCTAGATTGAAAGCCATGTGTCAATCATCAGCCTACCTACCTAGCTGATAAAGATGATCTTATAATTTTTCATAACCTTTTACACTTTCTAAAGCACAATCTAGTTAAGAATCATCTGCCAACTTATTAACTTTGCCTAGTACATTCATGTCCAAATCATTTATATAAATTACAAACAACAAAGGTCCCATCACTGAACCATGTGATACAGGTATCCCCTGCTTTACGAATGTTCACTTTACGCCTCCTCGCTTTTACTAAAGACCTACTAATGTTTTCGCATTACAAAGAGGATTTTCACTTTTACAAACAATTTTCCCACATACATTGATGGTTCTTCGCTTTACACCAGTTCGGCTTAAGAAAGGATTCATAGGAATGCTCTACCTTTGTAAAAGGGGGGATACCTTTACATCACTGGACATGGGCCTCCAGCCCAAGAAACAGCCCTTGACTGACACCCTCTGATTCCAACCACAGAGCCAATTGTGAATTCAATCTTCTATCTCCGCCTCGATCCCTAGTGATCAAACCTTCCAGGCTAGCCTGCCATGAAGGACCTTGTCAAAAGCCTTGAGGAAATGCACATCAATTTAAACTGGGGGTTTCCAACCTCTCCTATGCAGTTAACCCAGGTTGGGAAGCCCTTGTATCACCATTCCCCCGAGCTCTGCTGCAGACACAGACTAAGGTGGACTTGGTGAAGGACTCTGAACTCTAGTGCACAAAGTAACAATGAGATATTCTGGGGTGCAGTATCAAATAAAAGCTGATTACTCCTGGCATATATGTGTCCCAATAGGAATTTCAAACAACAGAGCTTCCCACAGAGGCCTCCAATAGAGAAGTTTTAAAAAGATTTATACAACTCTAAACACATGGTGTATACTGAGAAAGTCTTATGATATGATGCTCTGACATACGCCTTGATTTACATGTGCAAATTCACATTTAAAGTGCAGCTGACAGGAGCCGAGTACAGCCGACTTACTCATAAGAAAGACACAATGTGTTGAGAGTCAGATATTTCAGATTTAAAGATTCTGGAGAGTGGAGAACTCAAAGCCTCCTCAAAATAAGTGACACATCCTCGCTGATCATTGGTTCATGACTGCTCAGAGCGAATGAGGGGCATTCGGCGTTACCCACTCATTCATCCATTCGGGTACCTCCTCTTCCACCTGTGGAAAAGTCTGTGGCTCCTACGTTCGCCTCGTCATTCCCCTCCAAACCATAGATCTGGAGTGGAAGGAGGACTGTCCAATCCAAAGGGGCTGCTGAAGAAGTAAGATTATATTAGACAATCAGTCTCCTCTGATCTGTAGGAGGTTGTTGCCCTCACATGTCTGTATTAAAGTTTTACTGTTTCTGATCTGCAGTAATTTGTTGATTTCCCTTGCTCTAAAGCAAAACATTGCACACTTTTAACCTGTGAATAATACTTTCCATAATCTTTAATCCTTATTTTGAAGTGTGTTAAAATAGTTCCAAGAGAGACAGTTCTGAATAGTTTACAGGTCGAGCTGTATTGCTGAAGTCTGTTTACATGAATTGCATGTATGTAAAGGTGAAGCATTACCCTGAAGATTCCTGGCAGATCTGACTCCTCTGGATGAACTGTCTGGAAAATCCTGCTTTTTTGTAAAAAAACAAACCTTCTAATATTAGACGTAATTAGACAAACATGAGGGAGTACAATATGACCTTTGCCTTTTAAATAAGCACAATCCTAAAATTTTATTCTGAAGACCAATTGTGAGCTGGTGAAGGGATTGGAAGTGACCTTTTCCTGTTTCATGAAGTCATTGCAAGGTCATTTAATCTGTGCTAAGGCACAATTCTCCTGATATGTGGATTTCATTTCCAGCCTCTCAGAGCATCTATCCACAAAGAAAAGCCTCTCTGACATCTCATCAAGCAACAGAATGCAAATATGCAAAAGGATATTGCTTGATATGTCACGACAAACTGAGCATGCTCTTTCTTTAGACTGGACATCAGGGAGCTACTGTAGCTCTTAATTTGTGACACTGTCAACACTTGATCAGCTCCCTGGCAACATCAAGCAAGATGGATGGCTTCAGGGCAATTCCATCTATCCTCTTTAACCATGGCTGATTACACAGGTTGCTATGTCAACCAGCAGGACCGGGGAGAATGCAATGAGGCCCAAGTTTGACCAAAGGGGATCACTGAGCAATTCTGAGCTTTGAAGTAACACATTCATTTTCTGGTGTAGCTGGAATGTTGTGAGGCGGAGAGAAATGGAGTGGAGAAGGAGAATATCGCTGTCGCGTCAGAGGAAGCATCGGAGGGAGTAATAGTGCGCTTTTGATAATATTAAATTGCAGACTTCACCAACAAGTAATGACTAATGGAATGAGGCCCCACAGGGACGAGAAAGATGAAAAGAGACTTGAGGATGGTTGCTGCTGAGAATTAAGCGTTAGAGATAAGGAGCCAGCCAACTCAGCAGATTGCAGCCACATTCTGCCAGAATGATTGGTGGCCCTTCTACTTTTGCTGTTGCCAATACCTCTATGAAATTCACTGGAAAACTACTGTTGCTAACTGGAGCTGTGGTTGCCAGGTGTACGTTAATAATGAACAGCAGCACTCCCACTGAAGCTTACAGGTCCTGGTTATCCTTAAGGCGACAGCCATCCAACAGTTACTGTGACAGAATGTGTCAATGTATTTCTCAGGATTCAAAATTCAGTGAAGTGTGGTTGTGACAGGAGAGGAAGTTATGGTATGAGCAGTCCCAGAGGAATCTAAATTACCCTTGACAATATCTTGCACTCTCATATATCCTAGTAGCAATTTTCTAGGTATGAGCTGTATGCCTGTGGCCTGGCTGTCCAAGAAATTGGTATGTTATGTTATTTGTGTATACCATGAGCAGCCTGCAGGAAACCAGCAGGTGGAAATGGAAGGTGGTGGTGTATTCAACAGGCCTGTGGGAAAGATTTACCACACAGTGAGAAACATCTCCACAGCCAACTGCACAAAAATCCCAAGGCAGCAAGGGAACTAGTCTTTTAACGTCTTTTTGTAGAATGATTAAAGAGTCACATACACTATTAAATTGTAAATAAGCAATCATTTTAAGATAGTCAAATTTCACACACTCTGTTTTTCAAATTCTGCGTGTTGTTTTGAATGATTAAATTGGTTACAAGTATAATTTTCATTATGTTTATCATTCTATGCACAGATCAAATTTTCTCTTGAATTGTTCTTCTTATTTCTTTTCAAAAGGGTGTAGTGTGAAGGAATATCTGAACTGGATTATTAAGCAGTGTCAGGCCAATGATCTGAGTTGTCACTTCACAAAGGCATCTGCAGGAAATTTGCCCTCTTTACTCAGTCTGAAACACATGCAACTTTAGGTCCACCATTGTGGTTGACATTTAACTACCTCTGAACCTGAAGGAATTTGTAGATGAATTATGAATATGCATCTTGCCTGTGATATCCATAAAAATACATACATTAAAAAGTACCACATAATTTGAGGCCCTGTTCTGATTTCATATAGAATTATATTAACAATCTGAAATCCTGCATTAGGCCCACTGATTCTCCACTTCCCTGTCAATGTAAAGCTTACAAAGAGGGAGCACAGTATTTTTGCTGTTGGCAGCTGTCAAAGCTGCTCTGTAATTACAGGAGATATGTCCCTCAGTTGTACTTTGGAACTATAACTTGCCTTCTAAGGATCTCATGCATAGACAATATTCATCTGTTACCAATGAATGTGTGCAGTTAGTTGCTGGGTTCATGTAATGTACTAGTTCACTCTATTCCTTGTTTAACATTGTTATAACAAGGAGCTGATTTCAAAGACTCAACAGCATTAAAGTTAATATTTTTAGGCATTGAATGAAATCACTGCTAACATGATAATCCCTGTCTGTAAGATAGCAAAGTTGTAAATGCTAACACAATATATGCAAATTTAAGCTGTCAATTGACCTTCATTTTTAAACAGTGCTTTGAAATGAAAACATCAGATGCATGGAAATAGCCAGCTTTTTGTAGCTACAACACACTCTTAGTTCTATTTAAGCACTTACTCCAAATAAATTCACCTTCTGTTTCAAAGCATTTAGAGATTTTATTTACACAGCCTTTTGTACATTATATGACACTTCCCATAATTAATAAATCTCATTATAATGTGGCATGTGTGTCATATTTAAGCTCACCCACCACACTGCTGTAATCAGAAAAGGAAGGCTCCATCATTTTCCTCTGGGCCATGACACCAGATTATTCTAAAAAGCTTAAGCTTTGAAGTGGTAGAGTAATTCAGATTGTCAACAATTTTAAGAAAATCATACTTGTATCTTCTTTTGATGTTCTGGTTCACATGCAGAATGACTTGCAGCCAAAGTCACATTTACTCAGGCTCAGACCGAGCACGTTTAATCCAAGTCCTTTATTCACTGAATGCAGAGAAGGGGCACAGTATATGCTTCCCAAACTCGTTACACGAGAGCAGACTCTGAAATGGCCACATGAGTTGTGAAGCAACAAATTCTGAATCAATTGTGGATTGCTTTGTAACGAAGCAATCTGCTATACTTAACTTCCTAAGTGAGAACTATGTGCAATGATTTTCCAAGCTGGTCCATAAGTCTGGCTATTTTTGTGTCATAACTATTGATGTAATGCCAGGGCACGATTTATTGTGTACAAGAAGGAGGCCTATGTTATATTTAGGTTGAAATTGAATTATGGTTTACATTGTGTTATGATTTAACTTATAGCACAGTGTGTTTGATTTAAGAATGCACAGTAACAAAATAATTCTCCGCAATATAGTGTCTGACAGAGACACAAGAGGCTGCAGTCTGCAGCAAAAAAACAAACTCAGGCAACATCTATGGAGAGAAAAGGACGGCTGACATTTTGGCTCAAGGCCTTGCATCAGGACTGAGAGCATAGAGAGGAGAAATAAAAAGGTGAGAGGGAGGGATGAGGCAGAGCCAGCAGGCAATAGGTGGATCCAGTTGAGGAAGAGGAAGACGGAGGTGGAATTGAGAGACAGCAACAGATAAAGACAGATATGGAGAGAGCAAAAAGGGGCAAGTGAAACCAGATGGGAGTATGGGGAGAATGGATGTAGAGACAGAGGCTGGAAGGTGATAAGTGGTGTTTCAGGAGGCTGTAGATACTGGAATCTGGTGCAAAGAAGCTGAGTGATAAATGGAATTAGATTAAGGGAGGGTTGATGGGAAGATGGAACCATCATAAGGAGGGAGTAGGAGACGCAATAGTGTGAGGCATGTAGGTGTATGAAAGCAGGTAGGGGAGGGGATTGCAAGAGCAATGGCAGCATGAGAGTGAGTGCTGGAACCTGAGAATGTAGGTGAATCAGAAGGCGTACAGGTGTGTGGGTTTTCTGTGAAAGATACTTATGTTAGTTTGGTACAACCTTGTAGATTGCTCTGAAGATTAATCACTTATTGCGTGTATTCGTGCTTTTACTCTTCAGCACAGTTTGGATTGGATTGTAAAGTGGTTAGTTATCAAGTGAAAATGTCCTGTAACTTGAGCCCCAGCAAACATTTGTTTAATGTAAAGAACAGAAGTAACACTGGTAGTGAATGGATTGCTAAAATGAGCTGGCAAGCTGATAACCTCTCGTAGAGTTTGTGATAAGACATGCTTCATGCCTGATGCACCATCAATAACTCTCTGAGACGTGAGGCGAGATATCGGCTTTTATTGGCTGGAAGAAAGAACAAGCAGCAATTGACCACCACACTGCATCCTGGAGACTGAGACTGGGGCAGAGTCCCCAATCGCCTTTATACCGGGGTCCGTGGCAGGAGCCATGGTCAGTGGGAGGAGCTACAGGAGCAGTCAGCGGGGGGGGGGGGGGGGACGTGTCCAGACAGGTTTATGTAGTTCACTACAATGCCTTTGATGAAATGTTCCTGACCCTACATTTTATGATCCGCCCTGGGGGATTCTGCTCAGAGTTTTCATTTGATGAGGCCTGATTGGATCGTAAGGACCAAATAATAACAGCTCTAATCATGAAGTAGAAAACAAATCCTGACAGAAGGCTACATTATACACAAACTTAGTAAGAACTGGCATATTGTAGGGTTTAAAAAAATACTTTGAATATTTCTAACACCATCCAGAAAAAGTAAAAAAGGAGAAAATGCTAACATCATCTTAAAAAATCTTAATAATCTTAAAAATTTAAAATACTCATTTCCACATGTTTAAACACTTAAACTGACAGGATCCGAATTGAAAAACTAGTACAGATCCTTTAACAAAATGCTTGAAGAGCAATATTATTCAAGCTCTCTTGTCTAGCTGTAGGCTGCTCATTCGCTCAAGGCAGATCCTGCCTCAGTGATTTGTTATAATTTACACAGTCTACATCCAAACTGGTGTTTAATCAACTGGTGTTTGCTTTAATCAGTTTTCATCTTGTTGGAATTCCAATGTCTGACCATGTCTCAGTTTCTGGATATTTGAAATGAAAAAGCCAACAGAGATTGATATGGTGATGTGGAGGATTAAACAGGTTCAATCCTACTCCATCTGCAGCTTGTAAATCCAGTGAAAATTCAAGTTGGGGGAAATGAGTGGTGAGAGGCAGGATTTAATATGTTTTCATATTTTTTCGTAATGTTTTCATATTTGTTAAGTTAAATTTTGGGCACAGAGTGCTATCTTCTCTGTGAGGGTTGGTAAATGTCAATAAATCTCTCTCTCACTCTCTCACCCTCTCTTTATTTTTCAATCTTTTTATTAAGTTTCAAATTAATAAACATAGCAATATTGATAATGGTACATAGAGATCAGGATTACATTAATAATGGTCAGCATGTACAAACACAGATTCCAAGTAACAAATGGAGTTTAGACTCCCAATCTCTTAGTCACTAATCATGAAAAAGATATTTTATAAAGAGAGAGAGAAAAAAGCTAAACGTAAAAAAAAACAAAGACTGGGCTGCCATATTTCATTGGTTAAAATTATAATTTGTCGTTAACTCCACTCCTCTATACATGAACAAAACAAATGACTAAAAAAGGATTCAGAAAGGTTCAACTTACATCATATGAAAATACTGAATAAGTGTTTTCCAAGTTTCTTCAAATTTAACCGTGGGGTCCATAGTATGGCTCCTAATCTTTTTCAAGTTTAAACATGCAGTCGTTTGGGAAAACCATTGAAATGTGGTGGGGAGTGGGGTTGGAATCTTTCCATTTAAGTCAAATGGATCTTCTGGCTATTAATGTCACAAATGCAATTAGATGACATGCTGATGAGGAAAAATGACTGGAGTCTACCGCTGGTAGTCCAGTAATAGGATGAGGTTGTAAATCAACACACAGGATTACTGAAATAATATCAAAAATATCTTTCCAATATTTTCCTAGAAGAGGGCAAGAACAGAACATATGTGTCAAGGAAGCTACTTCAGAATTACATCTATCACAAACAAGATTTATATGGCAGTAGGAACAAGCTAACTTATCCTTGGACATATGAGCCCTAGGAACCACCTTAAGTTGTATCAAAGCGTGTCTGGCACACATTGAAGAAGTGTTAACTAGCTTAAGAATTTTCTCCCATTTCTCTGTAGATAAAGATATTTGAAGTTCTCTTTCCCACTCTCCCCCTCTCTCTCTCCCTCCCCCTCTCTCTCTCTCCCTCACTCTTTCTGCCTCTCCCTCTTTTGTTAGCTGCTACAGCTGTCAGATGTTAGCTGTCTTGACTTATAAAAGATGGGGGTATGCCAGTGAGTGTGTTTATATGTTTGATTATTATCTCTCATTATTGAGTAGTCTGTACAGGTACTGAGATATGAGTAGAGTGGAGCAGTGGAGCATGAGTATGAGATATTGCCCTAATTGATCAAGATTACTGGTTGTGATTAATGGGGATGTCTGAGTTCCATTACGATAAATGAAGGTGTACTCACTGAGCTTGATTTCTATGGCAGAACATGGCCCTACTGATAGTATTATGGCCGGCATTCTGAGCTTACCTCCTGCCAATAACCACGCAGCTATCTGCTGTCAGCCTTTTGAGCGTGCCTCTCTGGGCTCCTGGTCCCTTCCATTTTGTATCTCCTGCACAAAGGTCTTCAGCTCATTATCTTTGGAGCACATTGTCTCCCATATTGTGTCACATTTTACCACTTCCCCATCTGATTCATTATCAGAATCACTCCAACACCTGATCCTACTTCAAGCATCCTCTCTTTAAGAGATGTAGGCTGCCTTTAATATACAAAGGATAGTTGTAACTACTTTAAATCTTTCAAGATGTTGGGCCCCGTAGATACTCTGTTGTCTTTAAGATGATTCATCAGACTTTCTATTAATCAATGTATCGATAAATATTCTAAACTTTTGCGCCAAAAGCAAACCAAGCTTCTGCAGGTCTGTGCCAAAACCTGTTGATGTCAACAAGACACATACACAACTTAAACTAAGGATTCCTTATTAGTTCTCTTTTGAGGGCAATTAGGGAGAGAAGATTCGCCTCAGAAGAGCTGGAGAAATAGTTTTGCCTGAGCCCTGAAGAAGGCCTTTCTTGTCCCCTTAACTGTGCAACCTTTGCAAGATGCTGCTGTGGGCCCCAAATCCTAAGAACTTCCTACAGGGGCACAATTGAGAGCACCCTGACTGGCTGCATCACTGCCTGGTATGGGAACTGCACTTCCCTCAATTGCAGGACTCTGCAGAGAGTGGTGCGGACAGCCCAGCACATCTGTAAATGTGAACTTCACACTATTCAGGACATTTATAGAGACAGGTATGTAAAAAGAGCTCGAAGGATCATTGGGGACCCAAGTCACTCCAACCACAAACTATTCCAGCGACTACCATTCGGCAAACGGTGCTGCATCATAAAAGCCAGGACCAACAAGCTCCAGGACAGCTTTTTCCACCAGGTCATCAGACTGATTTATTCATGCTGGCACAACTGTATTTCTATGTTATATTGACTGTCCTGTTATACATACTATTTATTATAAATTACTATAAATTGCACATTACACATTTAGATGGAGACATGACGTAAGGAGTTTTACTCCTCTTATTCATGAAGGATGTATCTGATAAAGTCAATTCAGTTTGTTCCTGGCATCCATCTTGTTTTGCTTGGCGATTCTTTGGTAGTGCTATCTTCCATTGAAGTAGTCAAGTTGCAGGTTATAAAGCAGCAGTAAGTTAATTCAGGCTTCATTTCTGGCTACAATAAATGACTTCCTAACTGACCAATAACGCAAACCTCTTAGAATTAAAATCTTATTTACAATATTTTGAATTTTAAGTTACATTTGTTTACCATCCCATACATAATTACACCTTGCTTGTAAAAAGAAACCAGAATACAGAAATACTTAGATATGTGCAGACTGTGGCCTGATAAACCCTAGTGGGGAGGTGGATTAATGCTCTTATAGGACATACGAATAGACCATTTACCCCATGATGTCTTTGCCAACCATGATACCAATTTAAACTAGTCCCGTCTGCCCACACATGATCCACTTCACTCCATCTCGAGCTTGTTCATGGGCCCGTCTAAATGCAGGTTGACCACCAATTTTCCAGAAATTGATGGGTTCAGCACTTCCTTGAATTCAGATGAAATTACAACACATAATTTACAGGGCGGCCACCAGATGGCACTGTGTGTGGCACTCGCAGTATCATATGTGGCGAGCAACACACACAAAATGCTGGAGGTACTCAGCAGGCCAGGCAGCATTAGGACTGGACTGCCGAAGGGTTTCTGTACTCTTTTCCATAGATGTTGTCTGGCTTGCTGAGTTCCTCCAGCATTTTGTGTGTGTTGCTCTGATTTCCAGCATCTACAGATTTTCTCTAGTGGTGAGACTCATTTTGACAAAAGCACACAATTTTTATTATTTACATTGCACTGGTTTCGCCAGTGTTGGAGTGAGTTGAAGTGATGATAGAAAGGTTTTGCCAGTGTTGGAGTGAAGATTGAATGGCTTCTCCAGTGTTGGAGTGATGATTGAAATGTTTCGCCAGTGTCGGAGTGACTATTGAACGGTTTTGCCAATGTTGGAGGGAGTCGGAGTGACGATTGAACGGTTTTGCCAGAGTCGAGGTGACGATTGAATGGCTTCGGCAGTATTGGAGTGACAGTTGAAAGCTTTCACCACTGTTAGAGTGAGTCAGAGTGACCGTTAAATGGTTTTGCCAGTGTCAGATTGATGGATTCGACTTGTCGGGCAGTATGATAATGAACTAAGTTAAGATGTTCTGTAAAAGACTTAAGTTAGAACATGCATGCGACTATAGTGAAGGATGGCTTCAATGGTTTAAGAAGCACCTTGGAATTGGAACCCCAATAGGCTCCTTGGAACCCCAAGACCAAGAAATAATGCACTCTCTAAAGGCCAAGTATCACTCACTTCTCATGAAGCATCTGTTACATTAGGTAATGCTGGCAATTTTGTACAGACAGTTAGTAAAAAATTTAACACGAAGGATGTTCTTTGTGTCATTGCTGAAGGATGGGAGAAGGTAGAACCTTCAACACTAAAGAATGGCTGGCTTACGTTGTGGCCTGCCTTGAAGTTTGATAATGTGTCTGAAGAAAAGCTTGACAATAATTTTACAGGATTTCATAGAAATATAGAAAAACTACAGCACAATACAGGCCCTTGTCCTTACATGTCCTTACCTTAGAACTACCTAGGCTTACCCATAGCCCTCTATTTTTCTAAGCTCCATGTACCTAACCAGGAGACTCAAAAGACCCTATCGTATCCACCTCCACCACCACCACTGGCATCCCATTCCATGCACTCACCACTTTCTGTGTAAAAAACCTACCTCTGACATCTCCTCTGTATCTACTTCCAAACACCTTAAAACTATGCCCTCTCGTGCTAGCCATTTCAGCCCTGGGAAAAAAGCCTCTGACTGTCCACACAATCAATGCCTCTCATTATCTTATACACCTTTGTCAGGTCATCTGCCATCCTCTGTCACTCCAGGGAGAAAAGGCCAAGTTCACTCAACCTATCCTCATAAGGCATGCTCCCCAATCCAGGCAACATCCTTGTAAATCTCCTCTGCACCCTTTCTATAGTTTCCACATCCTTCCTGTAGTGAGGTGACCAGAACTGAGCACAGTTCTCCAAATGGGGTCTGACCAGGGTCCTATATAGCTGCAACATTACCTCTCAGCTCTTAAACTCAATCCCACAACTAATGAAGGCCAATGCACTGTATGCCTTCTTAACCACACATTCAACCTGCACAACGGCTTTGAGTGTCCTGTGGACTCAGACTCCAAGATCCCTCTGATCTTCCACACTGCCAAGAGTCTTACCATTAATACTATATTCTGCCATCATATTTGACCTACCAAAATGAAACACCTCACACTTATCTGGGTTGAACTCCATCTGTCACTTCTCAGTCCAGTTTTACATCCTATCGATGTCCCACTGTAACCTCTGACAACCCTCCACACTATCCACAAAACCCCTAACCTTTGTGTCTTCGGCAAATTTACTAACCCACCCCTCCACTTCCTCATCCAGGTCATTT
This sequence comes from Hypanus sabinus, assembly GCF_030144855.1. Lineage (NCBI taxonomy): Eukaryota > Metazoa > Chordata > Chondrichthyes > Myliobatiformes > Dasyatidae > Hypanus > Hypanus sabinus. Next base: position 148,243,043 of record NC_082709.1, on the reverse strand, counting down.
ATAAAAATCATAAAGAGTAGGCGTCCCAGAGCAGATCCCTGAGGCACACCACTGGTCACCGACCTCCATGTAGAATATGACCCATCTATAACCACTCTTTGCCTTCTGTGGGCAAGCCAGTTCTGGATCCACAAAGCTTGGACCCCATGCTTCCTTACTTTCTTAATAAGCCTTGCATGGGTTACCTTATCAAATACCTTGCTGAAATCCATATACACTACATCTATGGCTCTATCTTCACAATGTGTTTAGTTACATCCTCAAAAAATTCAATCAGGCTCATAAGCCATGACCTGCCTTTGAAAAAGCCATGCTGACAATTCCTAATCATATTATACCGCTCCAAATGTTCATAAATCCTGCCTCTCAGGATCTTCTCCATCAACTTACCAACCACTGAAGCAAGACTCACTGGTCTATAATTTCCTGTGCTATACCTACTCTCTTTCTTGAATAAGGGAACAACATCCACAACCCGCCAATCTCCCAGAACCTCTCCCGTCCTCATTGATGATGCAAAGATCTTTGCCAGAGACTCAGCAATCTCCTTCCTCACTTCCCACGGTAGCCTGGAGTACATCTCGTCCAGTCCCTGTGACTCATGTACCAAAAGAGAATGTAGTTATTCATGATTTTCTTGCATATGCAAAAAGTGTTAGAAGACCTGCTTTCAAAGATATAGCAAGTAGTGTTGATGAAGAAAATTTACACAAGTGGATGATTGTCGATGACTAAACACCTATGGACTCGGGAATTATAGATGTTGTTCTGAATGCTGATTAAAAGCACTGCAAATGATGAAGATGGTAGTGATGATGATGAAACTGAAAGATTTACTATTGACAAGTTAATTGAGTTGTTGGGTGATTTAATCAAAGGGTTGGAGAAACATGCATTCCTGATGGAATAACAGCTAATGAATTTTTGTTTGATGCGTGAAAAATTACACAGTGAGAGATCAAAACACATTCAACAACTTCTCCTGGAAGAAGTGGTAAAAAGGTAACTGAGAAGCAGCATTCTTTGTAAGCACAGTAATTAATAAATTTACATTTAATTTTTGTTAAATGAATAAACCTTTATGAGCTTCTACAGTCCATTTGCCATTATTATTGTGTGACCTCTTTTAATCCTGCAAAAATGTTAATCCGACAAGGCTCAGAAACCAAGAGTGCCAGAAAATCGGTGGTCAACCTGTTTTAAGTTGCTATTGTATCTGCTTCTACCACTTACCCTGGCAGCGTGAACAAGGTCTCTTTGTAAAAAGACTTGTCTTCACAAAAAATCCACAAAGGTACCCCTTCTCAGCTTGAATCTAGCCCTCTAGTAGTTGAGATTTCCACCCTGATGAAATGACTCTACCTTTTGATGAGACCACACTTAGAGTATTGTGTTCAGTTCTGGTCACCTCATTATAAGAAGGATGTGGAAGCTATGGAGAGGGTGCAGAGGAGATTTACCAGGATGTTGCCTGGTTTGGAGGACAAATCATATGAAGCAAGGTTAGCAGAGCTGGGACTTTTCTCTTTGGAGCATAGAAGAATGAGAGGGGACTTGATAGAGGTCTACAAGATTATAAGAGGCATAGATAGGGTGGATAGTCAGTACCTGTTTCCCAGGGCACCAATAGCAAACACCAGAGGGCATATGTACAAAATTAAGGGAAGGAAGTTTAGCGGAGACATCAGGGGTAAATTTTTTAAACAGAAGGTTGTGGGTGCCTGGAAGGACTTGTCAGGGATGGTGGTGGAGGCTAAAACATTAGGGGCATTTAAGAGCCTCTTGGACAGGCACATAGATGAAAGAAAAATGGAAGGTTATGGGGTAGTGTGGGTTTAGTACCTTTTTTTTAGGGATTATATGGGTCGGCACAACATGGAGGGTGAAGGGCCTGTACTATGCTGTAGTGCTCTATGGTTCTATGGTTTTCTCATAATTTTATACACCTCTATCAAGTTGCTCCTCAGCCTCTGGTATCCCAGGGAGAATAATCCAAGTTTATCAAAGCTCTCCGTACTGCAGGTACTCTTTAATGTAGGTAGCATCCTGGTGAACCTTCTCCAAATGCTCCATGTCTTTTCTGTGATGCCACAACCAGAGCTCAGTACTCCTAATGTGGTTGAACCGAAGTTTTTAGACAGCTCCAACACAACATCCTAACCCTTATACCAAATGCCTTCTGAAGGGGGACTTCAATTCCCTGAGCGTGCACACCTGAGAACTGCTCACGGATCCAGTGACCTGCTGGCACTCAGACTGGAGCTGGTATGCTACACCTGACCATTCAGGTCCTCCAGGGCCCAAAACAGTCCTTCCAGGGAAGCAGAACTTCACTTGTGAATCTGTTGGGGTCATCTACTGTATCTGGTACTCCCGATGTGGCCTCCTCTACGTTGGTGAGACCCAGTGTAAACTGAGGGACCACTTTAACGAGCAACTCTGCTCCACCCAACTAAAGTGGAATTTCCCAGTGGCCAACCATTTTAATTCCTATTCCCATTCCCATTCGCACATGTTGGCCCATGGTTTGCCACTGTCAGGGTGGGGGAACAGCACCTCACATTATTTCTAGGTTGCCTCCAACCTGATGGTATGAATGTCCATTTCTCCTTCTGGTGATTTTTTTCTCTTTTATTCTGTTCTCCTCCCCTTCCCTCTTCTATTCCCCAATCTGGCCTCTTCTCCTCACCTGCCTATCATCTCTCCCAGGTGCCCTCCATTTTCACTTTCTCCCATGGTCCACTCTCCTCTCCTGTCAGATCCCTTCTTCTCCAGCTCTTTACCTTTTCCCCCACCTGGCTTGACCGATCACCTTCCAGCTTGTCCTCCTTCCCCTCCTCCACCCCTTTCTTCTGGCTTCTTACTCTAATCTTGGCCTGAAACGCCAGCTGTTTATTCATTTCCATAGATGCTGCCTAACCCATTGAGTTCCTCCAGCATTTTGTGTGTGCATTACTCTGGATTTCCAGCATCTTGTGTTTATAGAAATGGTATGGCTGACAGTCCACAAATTGCTGGTATCTGGTCCCTGCTGTCTTCACTTCTGTCCTTGCAACCAGTTGTTTCCACAATTTCAGCAGGTCTCTGTTTCACCATAGTGGGGACACACACCAATGGACCTACAGCAAAGAGGTGAGTTCTGTTTCACATTATTTCTGTTCCTGTAGGTGGGGCAATTTGCTCAGATGTGGCATCTCTCTGCTCTTGCAGCAGGGTGATCTGCTGAGATGCGTCACTACCTTGTTACCAGAGAAAAGTTTGTTGCTCTTAGAGAAGCATATACAGCTCATATACTACCGATGGATCATGGGCATGTTAGGATTATTCTGGGCTTATGAAATTATGTGAATATAGCAGGTATTAATGCAACCAAGGACCAGTATTCAAGTTTTAATTAAAATTATAAATTGACAGCAGCAGTCAGTTTGAAGTCAAAAGTACACTTTTGCAAACAGCATTACACAGCATGGGCTCCTGGACCACAGTGGGGAGGTGCTGGATGCGAAGAGATAAGGTTTGCTAAGTGAACTGACCATGAGATATTCTCGTGTGTATCAGCCAAACATGAGGCCATGGGGTTATGCTCATTGAACTGCATCAAACCGAGGCAACGCCGGATAAGTTATTTGCACCATTGTGACTTAGCTTAAGGTGAAAGATGAGGCATTTTGCACATGGTCACAGGTCTAGTCGATCAATCAATAGATCGGATATTTGTGTGCTCAGAGTCAGCCCTGACAACATTAATTTTGCATGAATTAGGCCTCTGTCCCCAGAAGCTTTTAGATCAACTGTGTGAATTACTTCAGTGCAGCAAAAGTGCTTAGACTTCCCAAGGTGTCATTGAAGCAAACAATGTCATTGTGACTATTGAAATTGGATTGAATCACCTGCTGTTATCTTTGATTTTAAGGGCATAAAATATCATGTACCTACTGAGAGGCTCCCCAGGAGAATGCCCCTGGTTGTGAGGAATAAAGACCTTTATTCACCAGCTTCAGTGTCTCAGATCAGTCACCAGCCCATTGAGAGCAGCTGTCTGCTCAGAAGTTGAACATTAAAGATGTTGAACAGCTCCTGAATTGCAAACAATCAGACATATTAGGAGCAGGAGTGGCCCTCTCAGTCCTCAGCTCTATTAATAAGGTCATGGCTGATCTCATTGTACCCTCAAATCCACATACCTGCCTACCCCTTGTATCCTTTCTTTTCTTAATCAAGAACATTACTTAAAGATATTCAAAGACTGAACTACCAGTGCACTTTGAGGAATAGAACTCCACCCACTAAGAGAGAAAAATATAGCTTCATGTCTGCTTTAAAAAGAAGTTATGACCTTCTGGCTCTAAGAACATGTGGAGATGGACTCCTCTGTGCTTTTTTAATTTGGTGTGACAGGTACAGCAGTTTACAAGCCACCCCCATCAGTCTAGTCATCAAAGCATCCCCATCTGAATCCCATGGGACAACATGGATATGTGAATACTCTCCTGAAGAACCCCATCCCCAGATTCCCCATGGGTCAAATTAAGTTTTCAACCCCTTATTCTTTATTTTCCATGCTAAACTTCTGGAGAAACAGTCTCAGACTTATTGAAATCTCAGAACAACACACCCGCCGTCAATCACGCTATCACAGAGTTAGAGGAGGGCTTCACATTCATTGGCTGGCTGGTGGTGCAGTGACATCGGTGCTGGACTCTGAAGCAGAGGTTCCCGTGTTCAAATCCAGTTGGGCCGTTCCCGAGTATGCTTCCCATCCGTGCCGGATTGAGTGTTGAGCTCGCAACTCAAGAAAACTAAAGAAAAATACTGCAAACTGTCTGTGTGAGGAATGGCGTGCCACACAGTCTCTCGTTCTGCGCCTTGTGAGGCATGAGAATGACCAACGCTGGCCTCTCATCGTCGACGTCATCATCGTCATCTCACATCCGTGAACATGGTATCTGCTGCCCAGGTTGTATTCATTTCACACTGAACACAATCAAATCTATAAGAACTGATCTGAACTGCCGTTTCTGCCACTGACAGAGCAAAGATGTCAAAAGTCATGCTGCTTTAAAGCTCAGACCCACTTTCCATGAAGCTACTACTGTGTAGAATGTGAATAAAGTGAAAACTGGTTGCACCTGACCTGCTTCTGCATCACAAATAATAGTCGTACAGCATCATAGGATACCAATTTTATTCTTTAGTGTCATAATTTGAATAACTTCAGTGTTTAAATTAAAAGGACAACTTCTAAAGATCATCAGATGATAGGGATTAATAATGCAATTTAATCATTCAGGCTAAACCATGATTAAATCCCACATTGTGAATCTGTAAAGCCCAATTTCAGTTCTTCTTTACAGTACTGCCAATTATTAGCAGTTTGTGGAGCCTTGACGCCCATCCAGGAACATTTGTGGCACTGTTGTATCATTATCCTGTCAGCCAGTTATAATTTCACTGATGGATTTTGTAACCACCATGTCGGACTAATAGGCTGTGTAACTGTGCTGTTTACTGGCTGTGAGGCAGAATTTCGTAGACTCATTGCCAAAGATCATTTTAATATATGTGATCTACAAAGTCATGCTTGAGGTCTCATCTTCAGGCAGTTGTTAGAGATTCTAAACTCAGATATTCATGTCTGTAAAATTATTGACAACAAAATTTAGAAATGGGAGTAGTCCATCTAGATGTTCATGTCTGTTCAACCATTATATGGCTAATCATTTACCTCTGAGTCACTTGTCTGCACTAACCCCATCTATTTTGTTGGTCAAATATTCGTCACTTTTGAATATACTCAGCAACTGACCCCGAAGATTCATTATCTGTTGTGTGACGTAAGATCTTGTTGTATATTTTGCAATCAGAAAAGCAAAAAAAAATTACACATTAATATATAATTTATATTAATATAGACTATATACATATTATATATAATATATATATTTGAATTAGAGCATCTTTAAAATGTTTACCTTTGAAATAGCTTACGAATCAATCTAAGCCTCCAAAAGCACTTCACTCGTAGCATTACTGCACATTTAATTCATACGTTGTATGATGGGAGCAAGCAGTCTCTCATAGCTGCTCCACAATTTAACAGGATTATGGCTCATGTGGTTGTTATCTCAAAACTGCATTCCATTCCATCCCTAGTAATTTTCCGTTCCCTAACTTTTCAAGAATCAATCCATCTATGCCTTAAAAATATTCATGAAATATGTTTCCATCATCCTTTGAGAAGAGAGTTTCATACACTAAAGATTCTGTCCTAACTGCGTAATCCTTATTTTTGAACAGTGACTCAAGCTCTAGAAACTTCCACAAAAGGAGACATCTTCTGCACATCCACCCTGTCAAGATCCTTCATGTTTTAAACAGGTCTCCCCCCCCAACTCATATAAACTCCAGCAGAGACAAACCCAATGGAACAAAACCCAGTGGCATTGAAGTATAAGATTAACTGTGACCCCATTAAGTGTTTGAGCAGACATGAAGGGATAAGCGACCTACATCTACCGCTGTTTCTCAGTCTAACCAAACATGACTTCTCTTTCTCGAAACCATGTTGACTTTGCCTAATAACTCTGAATCCTTCTATATGCCTGCTCAAACATCATGGAGAAACTGTTCAAAACTATAATTAATGTAACTGACCTGTAGCTTCTTTCTTTCAAGGATTGTTAAAGAGAGGTTGTCCTTGAGGTCGGGAAATCCAGCCATGGTGCTTACTCTACAAATGGCAACAGCAATGTACCCCTGGAAGAAAAATCTCTGTTAATATCTGAGTGTTTGTCTGCTGTCTGTCCACCTGTTTCTTTTTCCTTCCCTTAGTCTGTCACTAGGGGTCAAGGGTGACCTACTGTCACCCTTGTCCTGTGCATCGCAAGGTCGTCAGTCAGGCTAGTGTGGGATTTTCAGACCCAGTGATACACGAGGAAGGAAATATTTCTCTTGGTATCCATGTTTACACTTCTAGGACTTTCATAGAAAGACTTACATTCCATAGGCCAATATTAAATTTCTTACTTCAACACAATGTTTATTTGATGAAAGTTTGTAATTTCTCTATATTAACTCAGTAATTAATTGGTTTCACTGAAGCATGCAACCACCCACAGGTTATTCATCTGATACTGGTGTAAGCCTGGATACAGCTGACTAATCTCACACTTCCAGCCTCCTTGCATTGCTCCTCCTGCAATGCAGAACGACTAACAATTCTCCTTAATAGTTGTACTAGGTCTGCTGGCACGTCTATTGTTAAATTTAAGGGGGGGGGGGAAGCTTGTGAAACTTACAAAGTACCCTATCTTGCTCCAGTTCCTATTCAACCTATGCCATAACTTTCTGCTTGCATATTTTACTTTGATGAAGTGCTTTGAGAGGTTGGTCATGGCTGGAATTAACTCCTGCCTGAGCAAGGACCTAGCCTCACTGCAGTCTGCCTACTGCTACAATAGGCCTAAAGCAGATGCAATCTCATTGGCTCGCCACTCAGCTTTGGAGCACCTAGATAACATCAAAACATAAACGGGGCTGCTTTTTATCAATTGTAGTTCAGCATACAAAATCATCATCCCGTCACTAATAATCATAGAGTTTCAAAATGTGGGCTTTTGTATCTCCCTCTGCAATGGGATTCTTAGCTTCCTTATTGGAGACACAGTCAGTATGGATGGCGATAACATCTCCTCCTCACTGACAATGAGCATAGCACATCTCCGAGATGCATGCAAGAATGAGCACAGCACATCTCAGAGATGCAAGCTTTGCCCACTGCTCTACTCTCTTGATAATATCTCTCAGTGATAATAAAACTGATAACAATCCGGGCCTGAGCCTGAGAACAGATAACGAACTGATATTTGGCTGATTTAAGTGCCATGCCAGATCAAAAAGGTTAGCCGAGGGCGAGGGCAAGGGACAAGCTGGTGTTCAGATCATCACCCGATGTGGCTTTACACGCCTCAGCAACTCTGCAGCTCTGGCCTGCAGCCATTCAGCTTCTATAGTAGCTGTAATGCTGAACTGACTGACTTTCAGACCGGAAATAACTCTGCATTTCATGTTCTGTGGATTGTTTATGTTTTGTTGTTGTTTACATGGTCGCTCTTCCTTTTTCACACATGGGACTTTTGTCTTTGTGGTGTGGGATTTTTCAATAATTCTGTCTTGTTTCCTTGTTTTGTGGTGGTTTGCAAGAAAATGAATCTCAAGCCTATATATGGCATACATACCTTGATAATGTATTTTGAAATTAGATTCTTTTCACTCTAGACATAGTAACTAGGCACAGCTCAACCACCATCTATGTCGTCGCCAATGACACCACTGTTGTCAGTAGAATGTCAGATGGCAATGAGGAGGCCTAAAGGAGTGAAATAGATTGACTTGTTGAGTGGTATCACAACAACAACCTCATACTCAATATCAGAAAGATCATGGGATTAACTGTGGACTTCAGGTAGGGGAAATTAGAACACATTAGAAGTCTTCATTGAGGGGTTAATGGCGGAAAAGGTGAGCAGTTTCAGGTTTCTGGGTATCTACCTATCATGAGGAAAGTATACCATTGGCTCTACTTCATTTGGAATTTGAGGATATTTAAAAACCTTGTTCACAGTTTTCTTAACCCCTTGATGTCCACCCAAGGGCACGCTATGAGCTAAAGTTAAAATCTCATTCCGATAAACATTAGGAACTACTACCTGGTGAACAACCTTCCATTCATCACTTGCAGGAATTGTAGGTGATCTCCACTTCCTCATTAACACACCTTTCTCAAAATAATATCCTACTGGCACCTTCCCAATTTCACTATCCGGAAGAGCTTGTTCCTTTAATTTGATAATCTCAGGGTCTCTACTCTGCTCTGCTATCATCTCCTTCTGAGACAGAGACAAATCTTCATGGTCAGACTTACTCCAAGAACCTTGATCAAACAATGAAGGTAAGAAAGTTTCTGACACATCCTTATCTGTTACGGTACGCGTCCGGCAACAATGAATATAGAATTAAGTCGGGGTTTATAAACAAATAAACATTTATTAATCTCTGCTCAACAAAAATGAAAAGTAAACAAACAACTAACTTAACCGGAAGTTAACTGCTATATGACAACTCTGGAACAATTGTTAAAGTGGTAAATGCGAACACAGTCTTAAAAGTGGTAACTACAAAAGTCCAAGTGATTTATACAGTCAATTAGGAGAGACTTTCCTGAAGTAATAAATTCCTGGACTGCTGATCCCAGCCGAAATATGCCTCGTCCAAAGGATTCACGACGAAGGAAATCTCTTGGCGAATGAACACTGCACAACCCTTTCTACTCTTACAGGTAGGGGTTATCTCAGATTCAGGTCACTATTTCCTGAACGAAGATTCAATAACGTGAGGTTTCAGAATAACTGTGAGTTTCAGCTCATTTACTCTTGAACGCAGCACTGCCCTAATGAACACTTGATGGTTCACCAGGTAATGTTTGCCAACTGTTCACTCACCTGCACGCTGGTTCATGTACTTTCTTTAATATACTGAGGCTCGGGATCCCGCACTCCCTTTCCTCTCATGGGCCGCAGTTCCTCGGATCCTTTCCAACTTAGGGTTTTGCGTCCAGCCTTCTTTTCTCACCTTACTTGGTTCACTGATAAATTTAACATAATTAATAATTTTTCAAAAAATTAATTTAAAAAGGATTGATTTAACATCCAATGGTCCTGAAATTCTGTCAGTCTGGCACCAGTGAAGCAGAAACAGAGGAGACAGAAAATGCTGAAATTACACCAAGGCATCTTTACACTTTTACTCAAACTCTCTTGTGATAAAGGCCAATAAACATTGATTTCTCCACCTTCCAGGAAGCACTCCACACTGTCACCCCTTTTGTTTACCTCTTTCCTCTACCCTGCCCTCCCAATTGGCCTGTCACCCACACATTCCTCCCTCTAGGTTCCCTCCTTGTAATGTTTTGTAACTTCAAAACATTAAATTAGTTCAAAGAAAACACACGAGAATCCAAAATATGGGTGTAGTTTGAGTTTACTTGAAGCGAATCATGCACGTATCTGTGGAAACATGATGATGTATGCAATTAACGTACTTTTACATATAACCCTAAATAATTATTTAAATGAACAAGATTGCATAACCAAACAATATATATATACAAGATTATCAAATATTATTGAAATATTAAATACAGAACACTCCTTCCTGCTTACCTATAAACACCATCTCACTATAGAATACATCTCAGCAATATACACAATATACTATATAATACAATGGCTATATACAGACATCCACAGCATAGTAGATTCTAAATTGCCCTATTCAGGCCAAGAGATCACTCTGCTTGGCAGGTGCGACTTGTGACTGTGATACAATCTCAGGTTCTGGGGCCTCCTCCATGCTGCTTGTAGGAGTTGACTCTGAGACTGCAGGAAGCGGTTCTGGCAGCTCTGGACATCTTTCTTCTCATTTTTGATCCCTTTCTTTTTCTTTCTCAGTTTCCTTCTCTCTTTCACACCTTTCTCTTTCTCATTCACTTTCTTTCTCTCTTTCCATTCCCTCCTTTTTTGTCTTCTAGTTTGTGCATCTTGATCTTGGGAAGGTGCATTTAATTCACTGGTGTATTCTCTTATTAATCCTTCTATTGCTCCCTTTATGATCTGATCTCTCCTCTTGGTTTCATCATCCACAACTTCATCTAAGTAATCCTTAGATTTTGTATCTCCATTGACTCCATTTTTTTTTTGGTCTCCATTCATCCAGTTTGGCTTTGGCCTTTGCATCTACCTCTACAAGCAGCCTTTTGTCTCTCACTTGGTTCATGCAATTACCTTAAGGCACATAGAGTAGATACATACTCATAAAAACTTAATGCTTGCAACCTTCCTGAAGTTCCTTGAACTCTCTTCCAGCTTAAAGTCAAGCACAGTTTGCAAGTGATTGCCTGGTTAACATACCAGAAGCTTTCTCAGATATGTTGCCTACAAAAACTGTTGTAGTCTGACCACTGCTTTCATTACTTTCTTGGTTCCTTGAAGCAGAATGGATCAATATGGATTCCTTGAAGCAGAATGGACCAATATGGATCAAGAGGCACAGAGGTTGACACCAACACTTGTTTTTCCTCAGTTGGGCAACAGTTGGTGATGTACAACTTTGGCATCATCCAGTAACTTTCTTTCAGTTGGCTTCAAAAGCGTGGCATGCAAATGGCGGACCAATCTCCAGTCAAGTTGTAGTTGTCTCAGCCAATCACATCCCACATTGCTGATCCTCCTGTTTTAACACATACCAGCTTAACGTGGCGTGTTGCTTGCTGTATTTCACTGTTACGAATGTCATTACCACAGGCTTCTGTTCAGTATCTTTGACATGCTGTTCAAATTCATTTCGTGGAATCACTGAAACAGCTGAACCAATATCAAATTCCATGTTAATTAATTTGCCTTTCACTTGTGGTTTAAGCCATGTTGCTTGTCTATTGTTAATTTTCACACTAAATTTCAAGGCTGCACAATCCTGTGGCATTCCCATCGTTACAAGACTCTTCATTAACAACATGCAGATTAGTGTACTTCTTGAAACTGCAAATTGACTTTTTATCTTAATCTCTTCCCTGTGCAGTCCATTTATTTTTTGTCTGCCCGTCACACTCTTTGTATGTGTCTTGCTTTGTTGCATTTTCTGCAAATTTCGCCTTAAACCTGCATTTGTTTGGTGAATGAGAGCCCCTGCCACATCAGTAACACAATTTTTTGAGCCTGGCCAGATTCTGTTCATGCTCAATGTCATTCCTGAGCTGCAACTCAATTGTGTTTCTGTCTAGGGTTTCGATTGATATAACGATTTCCATTGCTCGTTTGAATGAAAGCTGTACTTCAGTTAGGAGCCATTTCTGAATGCTTTCTTTTAAGATTCCACAGTGCATCATTAAGCCCACTACAGAAGCGACAATTTCTCCAATTCTGCCACATTTGCTGAAATGGCTTCCCTTCTTTTGGATTCTGCTTACGAAACCTAAAGCGTTCTGCAGTGAACAATGGCTTTTCCAGTGATTTGGTTGGAGTAGTCAAACTTTCAAGCAAACTGTATGCCCTTAAACCAAATGTACTTGGCAAAATCGACACTCACTTCTCATTGGTTATTTCATTTGCTTCAAAATTCTCTTCCAATAGTTCAATATACCATGAGACAATTACCCATTGTGTGATCAAACTCGTCAATCTTTCCGATGTATCCAGCCATTTCTGCTTTTTTTTTTAACAATTATTATCACCCGGTACTCACTCTTTCTGACCCCGGGGCACCACAGTAGTGGAGTGGTTGACGAGACATTATTACAGCTCAGGGTCTCGGAGTTCAGAGTTCAATTCCAATGTCACCTCTGCATGCCTTATGAGAATAGGTTGAGTGAAATCGGCCTTTTCTCCTTGGAACGACGGAGAATGAGAGGTGACCTGATAGAGGTGTACAACATAATGTGAGGCATTGATTAAAAGTCAGAAGCTTTTCCCCAGGGCTGAAATGACTAGCACGAGAGGGCATAGTTTTAAGGTGCTTGGAAGTAGGTATAGAGGAGATGTCAGGGCTAAGTTTTTTTCGCAGAGAGTGGTGTGTGTGTGGAATGGGCTGTTGGTGGCGGCGCTGGAGGTGGATAAGGTAAGGTCTTTTAAAAGACTCCTGGATGGCTACATGGAGCTTAGAAAAATAGAGGGCTATGGGAAAAGCCCAGGTAGTTCTAAGGTAGGGACATGTTTGGCACAGCTTTGTGGGCCGAAGGGCCTTGTATTGTGCTGTATGTTTTATATGTTTCTATGTTCCTAATTCTTCTGTTTTCTGAGTTTTCTTCAACTGGAATGTATCTTTCCTTCTGTGCTGGGGTGTGGTAAGCTGTTTTTTTTTAAACTTCAAACATCTCACAGTGCTCTAACCGTGATAGCCATCTTGGGTTCATTTTAAAAATACCTTGATGCCAATGTTATGTTTTGTAACTTCAAAACATTCAATTAATTCAAAGAAAACACACATGGGTCCGAAATATGGGCGTATTTCGAGTTTACTTTAAGCGAGTCACATATGTATCGTGTGAAGCATGAAGATACGCAATTAATGTATTTTTACATATATAACTGTAATTAAACATAAAAGAATGCTTAATCAACCAATATATATAAAATTACTCAAATATTACTGGAATATTAAATTCACAACACTCCTAACCTTCTTTTTATTCAATGGTCCACTGTCCTGTCCTATCAGATTAAACCATCTTCAGCGCTTTATTATTTCCAGCGATTACTTACCAGCCTCTTACATCATGACCACCTCTGCTCCCCCCACTCTCCCCTGGATTCACCTATTCCCCACCAGCTCTCGCTCCACCAACCCTTTTAGATTGGCTTCTTCTCTTTCTTTCTAGTCCTAAGGAGGGTCTCAACCTGAAACATCAGCTTTCCATTGCCCTCCATAGATGCTGCCCGACCTGCTGAAATCCTTCAGCATTCTGTGTATTGCTCCAGGTTTCCAAAATCTACAGTTTCTCATGTCTCCAAAAAAGACAATGTACCTTTTATCTTTATAACTGCTTACTGCCTGTTAACTATCAGTGATTCATGCAGAAGATCCCTCTCAATACCAGAGCTGCAAAGAAATTGCTGTTTTAAGTATAGATATTAATATACTTTAAACAGGTTGTCCTTAGGATAACTAAGTGAATTAATCTCCTTCCTTTCCATCTTAGGGCAGAATTAATATTTTGTATTTGCCTTAACAGTTGCTTCCAGTCCTTATTCTCTGTTGAAATTCATTTTATAAATTGGATTAGAAGAATATTTGTAGCAAGAAAATGATTCACTAAAATTCCAAAAGCTTAATATGATCTTCCCAGCTGTCTCTATCAGAGTGAAAGTACAAAGTAAGTGTATTATCAAAGTACATATATATCACCACATACATTGCTGAGATTTATTTCCTTGCAGACATACACAGTGAATCCATGAAACACAATATAATCAATGAAAGAATGTACCAAACAAGATGGAGAAACTACAAACTCTGCCAATACATAATAATAATAATAATAATAATAATAAATAAGTAATAAATATTGAGAACATATGATGAAGCGTCTGTGAAACTGAGTCCATAGGTTCTGGGAACATTTCAGTGATGGGGCAAATGTTGTTGAGTGAAGTTATTCCCTCTGGTTCAAGAGCCTGATGGTTGAGGGATAATAACTGTTCCTGAATCTGGTGGTGTGGGCCCTGAGGTCCCTGTACCTCCTTCCCGATGGTAGCAGCAAAAAGAGAGCATGGGCTGGTGGCGGGGGCCCTTGATGATGGATGCTGCTCTCCTGCGACAGCACTCTGTGTAGTTTTGCTCAAAGGAGGAGAGGGCTTCATCTGCGATGGATTGGGCCATATGCACTACTTTTTGTAGGATATTCCTTTCAAGGGCATTGGTGTTTCCCTATCAGGCCTTGATGCAATTTAGTGTTTTAGTGAAGATCTATTCAATAGGTAGGTTTCAATTGGTACATTTAATGTCAGAGAAATATAGATAGCAGATCTTCGATGGATAGGTAACCAGTGTGAAATTGGAACATGTTTGGTCTCATCTTGATCCTGTGTCATTGCCCTGTCTCTCTGAGAAACAATCTTGCAGGACTGACAAGATGCTTGCTGCTAGCTTCTTTGAAATGTCTTGATTTCATTTCCTTTCCGGCTAAATTAACAGGCTTTATCACTAATACAGGTCTCTTGTGGTCACCTGCTTACTAGAGAGTGACTCAATTAGTCCCTTTTTTAATTACATAGCTTAATCTTGTATTCCCTCATGTGGAAAATGAACAGCCTACTATAATTGATTTGGTCAAGGCGATTGATGGGTTGGATAAAGATACACTATTTCCATGAATGGATGCAGGACAAGAGATCCAGTCCTGATATTACAGATAGGCTGTTCAGTGTGCTATTGAAAATCATCTCAACATTAGGAATTCTTGCCCTAAAATGCAGCTGAAGCCTAGACAGTTGGATGCATAATGACTCAGTGAGACTAGAACAAATGGAGTTAAGGTGTAGATTGACGGTGATTGCATTAAAGAAGGGAATAGACCATGGTTTATTGTCCGATTCCAGCTGTTATCTTTGCTCTTGCTACTATAGGTAGTTGAGTGTTTGTCCGCAATTATCCCCAAAGTTTATTCATGAATGTTAACACTCAGAGAAGGTACTAGGGAACAGTGGGTGGCTATTGGACTGATTCATACAGAAAAGGGAAGCACAAATTAACAGTGCGTGAAAGAATTTTTTTCTGAAAAAATTGCAAAATGAGCCAAGCTGTCATCATAGCTTACAAAGGCCTAGTAGTTATGCTAGGATTTAATGCTGTTTATGAACATTAAATTAAGTAAATGATGACATTAGCAGAATAGTATATTTTAAAATGCTTAGTTAGAGAAACATCAGAGTGAGGTACTAATGCTTCGTTGTATTCAATAAACTGCAATATAGAATTGTGAAATCAAAGTTAACTGCTATACAGAAGGAAGTATGGATAATTATTGCCAGTTAGAAAAAGGCATCAATTCAGTTAGAAACATGTTTCTGCTCTTATAAACACATGTTAAATTCACAGGTTATAAATAGACTCAAAGTGAGCCTTCAGCTAGTTTTGTTTTGAAGTCTCAAATAATTATCCAAACTGATGTGCAAAATCATTTGAATCCATAATACTTACTTTGAGACTTTATGGTGGACAATATTTGAAAGGAGCGAGTGGGGACTGCCGGCACAATTTGCACGGCATTGTCCCGAGGGGACACCAGACTGAGAAGAGTGAGAGAGAGTTTAAAAGAAGCAATTGCGGACAGTTGGCACTTCTTGCTGATGAGATAATGGATTGTGCATAATTAGGCACTTGACAGGACCAATAAAATCAAGTTAGGTTTAAGTTGAGTGGCCATTGTGTGAGTGGGCCAGTGGTGAGTTGAGGCTTTGGTGAGGAGAAGCGCAGGTTGCAGGTAGGTTTCTTTTTGTTAATTATTCTCTTTTTTTCCTATTGCACATTTCGAGCAGTGGAGGTGCCAGGCAGGATAGTGGAATGCTGCTCTTGCAGGATGCGGGAAGGCAGGGAGACCTCCAATGTCCCTGACTATATCTGTAAGAAGTGTGTTCAGTGCAGCTTCTGTCAGACTGCGTTAAGGAGTTGGAGCTGGAACTGGATGAACTCTGGATCATACGGGAGACTGAGGGGTTTGTTCCTGTTCAGATAAAAGGCAAGGATAACAGGTATAGGAAACCTTGGCTTCCTAGGGATATTGAGGCCCTGGTTAAGAAAAAGAAATGGTTGCATTGTAGGTATAGGCAGACAGGAACAAATGAGATAATTGAGAAGTATAAAAATGCAAGTGAACACTTTAGAAGGAAATCATGAGAGCTAAAAAAAAACATGAGGTTGCTCTAGCAGACATGGTATACAGATATATGCAGAGCAAAAGGATAGCAAATGACAAAATTGGACCCCTGGAGTGGTAATTTATGCATGGAACTGGAAGAGATGGGAGTTCTTAAATGGATTTTTTTTTGCATCGGTATTTACTTGGGGGTTACTCGCAGAGTCTGTAGAGGTGAGGAGATGCAGCAATGAGGTCATGGGCCCTATACAGATTACAGAGGAGGAGGTGCTTGCTGTCTTGAGGCAAATTAGGGTGGATAAATCCTCAGGGCCTGTGGGAGGTCAGTGCAGAAATTGCAGGGCCTTAGCTGAGATATTTGAAGCATTGTTAGCCACAGGTGAGGTGCCGGAGGATTGGAGGATGGCCAATGTTGTTCCATTGTTTAAAAAAGCCTCTAAGAATAAGCCAGGAAATTATAGACCAGTGAGCCTGACATCAATAGTGGGGAAGTTATTGGAAGCAATTCTAAGGGACCAGATATCTAAGTATTTGAATTGTTACGTACCCTGTAACTGGGTGTCTTACCAGCAAAGATAGAAGTGTCCGTTGGAGTCTGGTGATACTATTTTCAACAATATTTATTAGCAAAAATATACAAAATAATATCAATATGAATATATAGAGAATATACGTTAGCAATACTAAACCTAAAAGTGTGGATATAATAATAATCACTAATGAAACAAGCTCTATCGATATCTAGGGGATAATGAATTGTCAGATGGAAATATAAAGTTCAGTTCAGTTCATGCAGGCTGCGGTAGTTGTTTGTCAATGTGTTGCAAGTGTTGGGGAGAGAGAGAGAGAGAGAAAACATGTGAACAGTAACAGCTGTTATCTTGCCAACCTTCCTTTATGATGTTGATCCGTCAATGTGTCGTTGTTGTGGCCATTCAGGTATGACCTCTCCGTCCTTTAGCTAGACCATTCTTCCGTGGTGGACTCGTCACCCAGGCGAGGGTGGACACACACACAAGCCCCCACCGGTCTCGCTATAAACACTGTGAGTTAAAATTTACTGACCCTTTGTTCGGTCTCCGATATCCCACACTGTCTCGTGGGTTTCTGCTGCTCACTAGCGTTTCTCCTGGTGCGCCTGAGGGGTGTTACCCCAGACCTCACTTTTGTCCCCACTCACAGGGTCTCAGGTGTCAATCAGGTTGGGATGATGTAACCCATCAAACCAACCCACTCTGGTTGTCCCCTGAGGGGTTTCAATGAATAGAACAGTACCAAGTAAACAATCCTTCTCCAAAAGACAATAGCAGTAAATCTCTTCTTTTGTCACTAGGAGACGATCCACCCTGGGTAACTCTTAGGTGTGTCTCTCTCTCATTAACTTTCATGAGCTGTTATCAATAACAACTGCCCTGGCAGATTTCCTTTGTCTCTCCTACTTCCTTGATAACAGCATCGAAATAGTAGCGATTTGCGATTCCCCAAAGGGGGGGGGGGGGAGACATGGGCGACTCTGCACCCTTCTGCCCATCAGAGTTGTTCATCCTTCATAACAGGATGGACAGGGACTGATTAGGAATAGTCAACATGGCTTTGTGCATAATAGGTTGTGTCTAACCGATCTTATAGAATTTTTCAAGAAACTTACCAGGAAAGTTTCTGAAGGCAAGACAGTGGATGTTGTCTACATGGACTTTAGCGAGGCCCTTGACAAGATCCCGCATGGGAGGCTGGTCAGTAAGATTCAGTCTTTTGGCATTCAAGATGAGGTGGTACACTCAATTATACATTGGCTTCATGGAAGAAGCCAGAGAATGGTTGTAGATAGTTGCTTCTCTGTCTGGAGGCTTGTGACTAGTGGTGTGCCACAAGGATGAATGCTAGGGTCAATGATCTGGATGAAAATGTGGTAAAGTGCATTGGCAAATTTGTTGATGACTCCAAGATTGGGGATGTAGTGGATGCCACTGCAAGTTATAATAGGCATCCTTGCTGTCCACCAGCAAAAAATTGGGCTGAAAATGGCAGACGGCATTTAATACAGACAAGTGCAAGTTTTTGCACTTAGAAGGACCAAATACTGTAGGTTTTACATGGTGAGTGGCTGGGCACTGAAGAGTGTGGTAGAACAGAGGGATTTGGGAATACAGATCCATAATTCCTTGAAAATGGCATCACTGGTAGATAGGGTCATGATAAAAGCTTTTAATGCAGCGGCCTTCATAAATCAAATCTTGAGTACAGGAGTTGGGATGTTATATTGAATTTGTATAAGTCATTAATGATGCCTAATTTGTAGTATTGTGTGCACCTACCTTTAAGAAAGATTTAAATAAGATTGAAAGAATGCAGAAAAAATTTACAACAATTTTGGCAGGACTTGAATAGTTTCCTGAGTTATAGGGAAAGTTTGAATAGGTTAGGATTTTATCCTCTAGAACATTGAAAATTGAAGGGAGATTTGATAGCAATATTCAAAATTATGAGGGTATAGATAGGGTAAATGCAAGCAAGCTTCTTCTCATTGAGGTTGGGTGAGACTACAACTAGGGGGTCATGGATTAAGGATGAAAGGTGAAATGTTTAAGGGGAACATGGGTGGAGACATCTTCACTCAGAGGTTGGTGACAGTGTGGGGTCAACATTTAGGAGAAATTTGGATAGGTACATGGATGGAAGAGGTATGGAGAGCTATGGTCTAGGTGCAGGTTGATGGGACTAGGCTGATTAATGATTCAGCACAGACTGGGCCAAAGGGGCTGTTTCTGTGCCGTAGTGTTCTATGGCTCATTGACTCCATGACTCTAATATTTATGATTGTGTTTTTGGAATTCAATTAAAGAAATTTGAATTAAGAATACCACAGTTACTAACCTAGATTTTAAAAGATGCAATCCATTTGATTTTTATTTTCATCAAAACATCAGAGTGATTCTTTGAAGATTAGATGGCTTATTCTTATCGAAAACGAAGAATTTAGAGAGTCTAATTTCGATTTGCCCACATTTTCCTTCAGGCGGTCTTTTTAATAGATCAATATATTTCATGCACTAACCAGTAATAATTGCTTACTACATGTTTAGCAAGTATCTTAGAAAAGCTAATTTTTTAAAATCATAATTATGCAGTGAAGAAAATTCCAACTTCAAAAAAAATAGTTTAAATTCACTAAGCCATTTGTATACTGTTGTGATTTAATTTTTAAATGTTCTATCTTCTGTGTGTAGGCAGGAGAGATCACTTTAGTAGGTTATTTGATTATTAATTTAATTGCTTTGGCACAATATTGTGGACCGAAGGGCCTGACCTGTGTTATTCTAGTCTATGTTGTGCATAATGATCAAGATTTGTACTGAAGTTGCTGTGTTGCAGGTTTGGCTTCATCTCAGAGAGTTTGAACATAATATTTTTGCATCACTGAGTGTGGAGATTACTGGCACCACTATTTGTTGTCCATCTAAGTATCCACAATTGAAGATCTTTCAAGGACATTTCAGAGCGCTGTTAAGTATTAACTACATCACTTTGCTGTTGGTTTGAAGTGGTATAGGTCAGGTTGGGCAGACTTCCTTCCTCAAGTACCACTAGTGCATTTGTTCCTTTTTAAAACATTTATGTTATGATTGACATTATCAATACTACCTTTTAAGATCCAAAATTTATTTAGTTACCTCTTTAAGTGTTCCATTTTCCTTGGAAGGATTTGAACTCATATTTAACTGCTAGCTAAAGAAAATAAACCTGATAAAATAATTTTAAAAGATGTTATTAATACATTACAATGTTGAAATATTGTAAAATGAATTGTTTTGAAATGCATTACTTATGTGGACTAAAACATCCATTAGTTCCATATAAACTACTTATCCAAAATAGAAACTGCATCATAATGTGGTTCGGGGACTTGAGGTGTATAATTTTTGCAATGTCTAGAAACTAGAGAGTGATGGCTATTAAGATTCACAGCTGATCTTGTTGAACAAGCTCCTACTCTTTGATCTAAATATATCACTGTGCAACTGGGTGCTGGACTTGCTAACCAACAGACCTCAAACAGTCATGATGTACAACCACTCCTCCCTCCCCATCCTCCTTAACACAAGAGCCTCCCAGGCTGTGTGCTGTACACTGTGCTCACACACAACTGCACAGCCAGACAATTGAACAATCACATTGTCAAGTTCACTGGTGACATGTGTTGTGGAGCTCAGCACCAACAAAAAATGAGATGCTCCACAGAGAGGAGGTGGAAGAACTCAAGACCTGGTGTCAGGCAAATAAACTTTTCCTTAATGTCAACAAGACAAAGGAGATGGTTATCAACCTTAGGAAAGCATGCTCCACTCACACTGCTCTTTACCCTGGCAGGACAGCAGTGGAAACTGAGTAATTCTACACTCCGGGGAGTGCCCATCTTGCACAACCTCTCACGCTCCCAGGACACATCCTACACAATCAAAAAAGCTCACCAATGCCTCCACTTTCTGAGGGGGCTGGACTATGTCCATCTATACTCACATTATTCTGCAGGTGTGCAGTAGGCAGCATCATAACATGCTTCATCACTACATGGTACAGAAACAGCACTGCAGTAGACAGGAAGCCTCTACAACAGGTATTCAAACTGTCCAATGCATCACCAGCACCAGCCTACCCACCATCAAGGACATGTGAGCAGAAAGGTGGCAGAAAAGGGCCAGTAACATCATGAAAAATCCCACCCACCCTGCTCATGGATTGTTTGTTCCATTCCCATCAGGGAAGAGGCTACACAGCATCCATGCCAGCACCACCAGACTCTAAAGCAGTTATTAAATTAAACGTTAAAAATGAAACCACTAAAGGCACATTAAGATAATTAAATACATTTCAATTATGTGAATTAAATCAAAGGTTGTATATTAACCAAAAATTACCTATCTGGATTTCTGTGTTCATGCAGATTTACTTGAGAATCTTGACTTTCTACATGGTTACAGAGATTAAAGCTGACAGCAGTGCTAGGAATTCTTGGATTTTGAAGCAGGAATTTGGGCTTTTTAAGGGCATCAGAAGAACTGAAAGGTGTAGAGGCAGCACAGTTTCATTAGGAAAATGCTTTGAGTTTAGGACTGGATCTCTGTGTGTGGCATACATGCAGGTAAGGTATCCTAGTTGAAAAAAGACAGACCAAGAATTGAAACTGGAAAAAGTTATTCATTTCTGGAGCAGTAAAATATCAATATGTTAAGAGATTTGAGCTGAAGACCAGGAGTAGTAGATTTGGGAAATGGGGGATCTACTATGTGAAAGAGTAGCAGGAGAAGAGGTAGATGTTGGCCTGGGACTTGCTGGTGAATTCTCCTAGTTTCAAATAAAATCATGAGATGGTACCAAGGCTAAGACTTCATCTGAAGATGAAAATCTGGAACTTAGTTGGCAACATTGGTTGCCATATATGATAATAAACTCTGCTGCTAGATTCCTGAAGGATTGTCCATGGTGAGGCTTACTCTTGCAGCAGCATGTACTAGACTATCGACTTCATTGGGAATCAGAGGGCCATAGGGAAGAAAGGAATACCAAAGTTACTTTATTGTTCTGCTTGATTTAATGTTTGATTTTTCATTGCTTTGACTGATTTAATAAAATAGCTTTTAAATATTCAAAACATTTCTGAAAAATCAGACATCTAAAAGCCGGTTTTGTTTCAATCATAGAAATCTACAGCATATTACAGGCTCTTTGACCCACAAATGTTGTGCCAACCATGTAACCTACTGTCTATTTTTCTAAGCTCAATGTACCTACCTAACAGTCTCTTAAAAGAACTCCATCACCATTGCTGACAGTGCATTCCATGCACTCACCACTCTGAGAAACTTACCCCTGACATCCCCTTTGTACCTATTTCCAAGCACCTTAAAACATGCCCCCTCCTGTTAGCCATTCCTGCCCTGGGAAAAAGCCTCCGGCTATCCATATGAGCAACGCCTCTCATCATCTTATACAACTCCATCAGGTCACCTCTCATCCTCCATCACCCCAAGGGTGAAAGGGCAAGTTCACTCATCCTGTTCTCCAATCCAGGCAACATCCTTGTAAATCTCCTCTGTGCTCTCACTATAGTTTCCACATCCTTCCTGTAGTGAGGTGACCAGAACTGAACACAGTACTCCAAGTGGGGTCTAATAGAGATCTTGTATAGCTTTAACATTACCTCATGGCTTCAGAACTCAATCCCACAGTTGATGAACACCATCACACCATACACTTTTTAACAACACTGTCATAAGTCAGGTGTTGAATCAGGACCCAACTGCAGGACACAGACACGAGTCCCAGAAACAGGACAAGACAGGACCCAAGGATGGGATGGGATACAGTCTAGGCAGGGGAAGCAGGACCAGGACGAGGGACTGGGAACACAGAGCCTGGGGTGGACTCTGAGCCAGAGACTGGACAAGGACCCAGAACCTGGGTCTTGCCTCAGGCTCAGACCCCCAAACCCAGGCAAGGAGATGACAAGGCTTGGCTAGGGACTTTGGGTCTTGCAGCTTGGGTCAAGGCTGCAGGTAGGGGCAGACTAGGAACTGTACATCAACATGGAGCCAGGACTTGTCCTCCAACAAGCCAGGACTCATCTTTAACAGGACACATTAATACGAGGCTGAGAGCATGGTGCAGGAAGGAAGGGTTCAGGTTTTTGGATAATTGGTCTTTGTTCCAGGGACATTGGGATCTGTTTCGAAGGGATGGTCTACATCTGAACCAGAGGGGTACTAACATTCTTGCAGGAGTATTTGCCAGTGCTGCTCGGGGGGGTTTAAACTAGATGTGCAGGGGGCAGGGATCCAGATCCAGAGGGTTGGTCAGAAGGTGCATGGGGTTAAATGTGTACAAGGTTTGGGTGATCTTGAGAAGGTCATCAAAATTCAGGGTGCAATTTGCCCGATGGAAGTTCAAGGAGCTGGGTTAGGTACAGTAGACAGTGTTTTAAGCAAAGAGAGGAGGAATGGGCTAAGAATTCTATACTTGAATGCGCGTAGTGTCAGAAATAAGACAGATGAGCTTGAAGCTCAGATGAAAATGTTGAACTACGATATTGTTGGGATAACGGAGACATGGCTGCAAGGGGATCAGGCCTGGGAATTGAGTGTACCAGGGTATACGTGCTATCGTAGAGACAGAAATATGGGAAGAGGGGGTGGGGTGGCCCTGTTGGTGAGGAATGAGATTCAGTCCTTAGCAAGAGGTGACTTGGGAACAGGGGAAGTAGAGTCTGTGTGGATTGAGCTGAGGAACAGTAAGGGTAAAAAGACCCTAATGGGTGTTGTGTACAGGCCCCCAAACAGTAGCGTAGATATTGGGTACAAGTTGATTAGGGAGTTAACATTGGCATGTGCTAAAGGTAATGCAGTCGTTATGGGAGATTTCAACATGCAGGTGGACTGGGAGAATCAGGTAGGTGCTGGACCCCAGGATAGGGAGTTTGTGGAGTGTCTAAGGGATGTATTTTTGGAACAGCTTGTGCTTGAGCCAACCAGGAACGAGGCTATTTTGGACTTGGTGATGTGTAATGCACAGGAATTGATAAGTGATCTTGAAGTAAAGGAGCCATTAGGAAGTAGTGATCATAACATGATAAGTTTTTCTCTACAATTTGAGAGGGATAAGGGCAGATCAGAGGTGTCAGTGTTGCAATTAAATAAAGGAGACTACGGAGTCATGAGGGAAGAGCTGGCCAAAGTTAAATGGGCGGATGCCCTGGCAGGAAAGACAGTGGATCAGCAGTGGCAGATATTCTTGGGAATAATACAAAAGATGCAAATGCAGTTCATTCCAATGAGAAGGAAGGATTCAAAGAGGGGGAAGGGGCCACAGTGGTTGACAAAGGAAGTCAGAGATTGTATAGCATTAAAGAAAAAGAAGTATGACAGGGCTAAGATGAGTGGGAATACAGATGATTGGGAAAGTTTTAAGGAACAGCAGATCTTAACTAAAAAAGCAATACGGAGAGAAAAAATCAGGCATGAGCTCAGTCTAGCCAGGAATATAAAAGGGGATAGCAAAAGCTTTTTTGGCTATGTGAAGAGAAAGAAGATAGTTAAGAACAATGTTGGCCCCTTGAAGAATGAATTGGGAGAAATTGTTATGGGAAACAGGGAAATGGCAACAGAATTTAATGCATACTTTAGATCTGTCTTCACCAGGGAGGACACAAGCAATCTCCCAGATGTATGGATGGGCCAGGGTCATAAGATATCAGAGGAATTGAGACAGATTGACATTAGGAAAGAAACTGTGATGAGAAGACTGGTAGGACTGAAGGCTAATAAATCCCCGGGTCCAGATGGTCTGCATCCGAGGGTTCTAAAAGAGGTGGCTCAGGAAATTGCGGATGCATTGGTAATCATTTTCCAATGTTCCTTAGATTCAGGATCAGTTCCTGAAGATCGGAGAGTGGCTGATGTTGTCCCACTTTTCAAGAAGGGAGGGAAGGAGAAAACGGAGAACTATCGCCCTGTCAGCCTAACGTCAGTCGTGGGGAAGATGCTGGAGTCCATTATTAAGGACGAAATAGTGGCACATCTAGATGGCAGAAATAGGATTAGGCCGAGCCAGCATGGATTTACCAAGGGCAAATCATGTTTGACTAATCTGTTGGAGTTTTTTGAGGGTGTAACAAGGATGTTAGATGAGGGTAAGCCAGTGGATGTTGTGTACCTAGATTTTCAGAAGGCATTCGATAAGGTGCCACATAGGAGATTGGTGAGTAAAATCAGAGCTCATGGCATTGGGGGCAGGGTTTCAACATGGATAGAAAACTGGTTGGCAGATAGAAAGCAAAGGGTAGCAGTGAATGGGTGTTTCTCAGACTGGCTGGAGGTGACTAGTGGGGTACCACAGGGCTCTGTATTGGGACCACAGCTCTTTACGATTTATGTCAATGATTTAGATGAGGGCATTGAAAACTATATCAGCAAGTTTGCTGATGATACTAAACTGGGTGGCAGTGTGACATGCGAAGAGGACGTTAGGAGAATACAGGGAGACTTGGATAGGCTGAGTGAGTGGGCAGATACTTGGCAGATGTCATTCAATGTGAATAAATGTGAAGTTATCCACTTTGGAAGCTGGAACAAGAGGGCAGAGTATTGTCTGAACGGTGTCAAGTTAGGTAAGGGAGAAATGCAAAGAGACCTAGGAGTCCTAGTTCACCAGTCAATGAAGGTGAATGAGCAAGTGCAACAGGCAGTGAAGAGGGCAAATGGAATGTTGGCCTTTGTTACAAGGGGAATTGAATACAAGAGCATGGATGTTCTTTTGCATTTGTACAGGGCCCTGGTGAGACCACACCTGGAATATTGTGTACAGTTTTGGTCTCCAGGTTTAAGGAAGGACATTCTGGCAATTGAGGAAGTGCAGCATAGATTCACTAGGTTGATTCCTGGGATGGCAGGGCTGTCTTACGCTGAGAGATTGGAGAGATTGGGCTTGTACACGCTGGAATTGAGGAGATTGAGAGGGGATCTGATCGAAACGTTTAAGATAATGAAAGGATTTAATAGGATTGAGGTAGGAAATATGTTCCAGATGTTGGGAGAGTCCAGTACCAGAGGGCATGGATTGAGAATAAGAGGTCAGTTATTTAAAACAGAGTTGAGGAAGAGCTTCTTCTCCCAGAGAGTTGTGGAGGTATGGAATGCACTGCCTCAGAAGACGGTGGAGGCCAATTCTCTGGATGCTTTCAAGAAGGAGCTGGATAGATATCTGATGGATAGGGGAATCAAGGGATATGGGGACAAGGCAGGGACTGGGTATTGATAGTGAATGATCAGCCATGATCTCAGAATGGCAGTGCAGACTCGAGGGGCCAAATGGTCTACTTCTGCACCTATTGTCTACTGTCTATTGTCTATTGACACTGACATGAAACAGGACAATACACAAACATAGAGCCAGGGCTTATCCACCAACAAACCAGGACCCATCTATAACTCCATACCAAGGTAGGGCAGGACCATCCATTAGGCAACAGCAGAACAGCCTGACCTACCCAACAGAGGCAAAGACAAGACAGATTCCCCCCACAAGGCAACAGCAGAACAGCACAACTTACCCTACAGAGACAAGGACAAGACAGATCACCCCCACAGGGCAATAGCAGAACAGCCAGACTTACCCCACAGGGGCAAGGGCAGGAAGAGACAAACACCAAGGAACAACAGACAGTTCCACCTCTGCATCAGGGTAGCTCCAAGTAGCCATTACAGCCAGCAGCCTTGACAGCCTACAGAAGCAACCAGAACCCCACCTAGCTCAGAGTGGCTGACAGCCACTCAGATGGCCCAGGAAACAGCTGAATCCCTACCACAATGACCACTCCAACTACTACCAGCAAGGCTCTCAGAAACCATGGTTCTCCAACACAGCCCCAAGGATGGCAATTCTAGCCTTCCACCAGCTATGAACACCTTAACAAGACAACACCCCCAACTACACACCATACCAGGGCCACTTATATTCCCAGTTCCAATATGAGCCTCAGGTGTTTCTAGTTAAGTCCAACTGCAGCAAGGGACCGCCGGAAAACCCGGAGTTTGGAGTCCACGGACTGGACCATGGACTTCGGACTGAACCACCACACACTGTCAACCTATGCAGCAGCTTTGTGTGTCCTATCAATACGGACCCCAAGATCTCACTGATCTTCCACACTGCCAAGAGTCTTAATGTTAATATTATATTCTATCTTCAAATTTGACTTTCTAAAATGAACCACTTCACACTTATCTGGGTTGAATTCCATTTGCCACTTCTCAGCACAGTTCTGCATCCTATCAATGTCCCACTGTAACCTCTGTCAACCCTCCAGACTATTCACAACACCCTCAACTTTTGTGCATCAGCAAACTTACTAACCCCCCGCCCCCCCCACCTCTACTTCCTCAGGCAACACGAGTGAATCTGCAGATGCTGGAAATAAATAAAAACACAAAATGCTGGCAGAACTCAACAGGCCAGACAACATCTATGGGAGGAGGTAATAATGACGTTTCGGGACGAAGGAGGTTTCGGCCACTACCACCTGATTGGTCCTAATCTCACACGGCTCATATTACTTTAAACATTTAAGTATAATTTCATTTTGCCTTGTGGTCATTGTTGTTTTTGTCAAGTAATTTCTGCTTCTGTAGCAAGTTATCATAGACATCTCTGCTTTCTTTCCTCCCGTAGCCCAGTTTCTACATGCTAATTATTTTTGTGTATAACTTGTTTCTATTTCTGTTGAGATGAAACATTAGCCCTGTTTCCTCCCTGCCAGGGCACTGCTGTATTCATACTGTTTGTTTGCAGTATTTGATCAGTACAGGCAAGGCCAATATTTGTTGGTCACCATTCATTGCTCACGATCAGAGGCAATTGTGAGCCAGCTACACTGGGAGCCCAAACTAGGCAAGGATGGCACATTTTTTTTGAATCTGATGTTTTTTTTTATAATTTCATGGTGACCATTAATGATTGGTGTGCATTTATGTAAAATATGCAAGTATATCGGGAGGTAGAAAATGCATTGTTGCTGCATGTTTTTATAATTTAAACACTAGGTTGCTATTAGACAAAATATTTTACAGTATGTAGAACTTGCCAGCATACTGTAAATTGTTCAAAAACCAACCTTAAAAACATACTAGTGATAGACATCACCTCCATCCCCAAAACATTTTAGTATCGGCAGGAAAAGTCATCCAAACAAAAAAATTGCATTGGACCTCCAAGGGATTGGTTCTGTTCTGATTCTGAGAAAACTGATAGAAGAGGCCACAAATGTCGAAACTCCTGTATTTAGTATGAGGCGTTGTATCTGTGTTACCAGCAACCCAAGAGAGCACAGAAGTGTAGGCAATAGCGGTAGATTTTGGTTCATCAGAAACTGAGCCGCATAAACCAATTACTCTGCAACGTAATGGAACACGCTCTGATATTAACTTTAATATTCTGACATTATTTGTCTCATTGCTTTAATTGTTGGTGGGATTCAAGTTGAGCCAGTAGGTGGCAGCTCCAGATCCCAGTCCAGTAACTTAATCATTCTTCTTTTGTAAATTCACCTTTTAATTTTCAACTTGATGTACTGCCTGAATCAGGTTTATCACTGACATTTGCCATGAAATTTGATGTTTTGAGACAGGCTAATATACTAAAAATACTTCCTTGCCATAAGTGACATATTAAAAAATAGTGGAAAAAGGGAATATAATAATGAGATAGTGTTCATGGGCCCTTTGGAGTACGCAGGATTCTGCTTCACATGTCCTGCAATCTGTTGTTGCCAGTACAATCTTCTATGGCTCAGTAAACTGCTTACAAAGGCTGGCTCTGTTATAGGAGTTAAATTGGACACACTGGAGGCTGTGGGAGAACAATGAATCCTCTGGAAAATCCTGGCAATTTTGGACAATGTTTCTCACCCTCTGCATGCCACCTTGGCTGAACAGAGGAGCAATTCTAGTAATGGACTCAGATGACTGCACTGCTCGAAAGAGTGTTATATGAGGTCATTCTTACCCTCGGCCTTCGGGCTCTAAAATGAGTCAATCTATAGCTGGGGAAGTGATGACCATCTCCTGTTAGACTGCTTGACTATTTTTTTTTACTCCTGTATGCTTATTTTTCATTCTTTCTTACTTCTCTCCTAATATTTGTACATTTGTATATCTGTGCACTTGGAATGCTACTGTGACACTGTAATTTCCATTGGGATCAATAAAGTATCTACCTATCATGGACTATTCAGAAATTTGATGGCGGGGAGGAGGACCTATTTTTCAAATGTTGAGTGTGTGAATTTAGGCTCCTGTATCTCCTCTAATGGTGTAATGAGAAGAGAGCATACCTTAGGTAATGAGGGCCCTTAATGATGGATGACACCTTCTTGAGGTATCGCCTTTTGAAGATGTGTGGAAGCTGGTGCCCATGACGGAGCTGGTTGTGTTTACAACCCACTCCGGTATTTTCCAATCTTGTACATTGGTGCCTCCACATCAGACATTGATGCAACCAGTTAGAATGCCTTCAGCTGTACGTCTGTAGAAATTTGCGAGAGTCTTTGGTGACATGCTAAGTCTCTGAACACTCCTAATGAAATATAGCCACTGTCATGCCTTCTTTGTAACTACATCAATATGTTGGGCCTGGGATAGATCTTCAGAGATGTTGACATGAGGAACTTGAAACTGCTGCAGACGACTCAATGAGGACTGTGTGTTCTTCCGACTTCCTCTTTCAGGAGTCCACTATCAATTCCTTGGTTTTACTGATTTTGAGTGCAAGATTGTTTTTGTGACACCACTCCACCAGCCGATTTACCTCACTCCTGTATGCTTCCTTACCACCATCTAAGATTCTGCCAAAAAACAATTTTGGCATCGGCGAATTTTTAGATGACATCTGAGCTGGGCCTACCCACGCAGTCATGAGTTTGAGTGAGAACCAGCAAGGGTAGAGTAGAGATATAATATTATATAATAGAGTGGAGATATTGTACATCTGTCATAATGCAAAGTATTACCCCAAAATTTTATATCCTTGCAGTCAATTATTTGGAACAATTATAGTTCTGTCAAACTATCTTGAGTTCTTCATGTGCTACGCATCATACTGAATATTCAAGACTACAAAAAATTCAATCAGTGTACATAAATTTTACAGAATAAGAGAAGATTCAAATATTCTGGCAGTAAACACCCCTGAACAATCAAATAGTCTGAAATACTTACAAAAGAAACCTTTCTGATTTGATATTTTTCATATTGATTTTAGAAATGTCAGCTGTGCAGAAGACTGCTTATGAATGCTTTGTTGTTCATAGTCAATATATCTAACAGTTGGTTTCTCATTTATGGGAGAATGTCTGAAGCTTATTATTTGATTTCCTTAACACAACAAATTGTTCTCCTACAACAAATGAAAATTGATGTACTCCCTTTGTGCGTTTACTATCATAATGATACAGAAAACATCACTATTTGTTAAATGTCCTGTGTGGAAAAACAATAATACAGTGGATGCTTTGACTGTAAGTATAAGTTATAATTTTTCTTAAGAGATGTTATTTGACAAAATGTATTGTGTCAAGGTGCATGGTGATCACTTTGCAAATAGCCTGAAATGAATATTGTAAGTTACACATTTAGAGACCTTTTTGCTGAGATGTGTTTCGGATTATTCTACCTGTACTGTATGACCATTATTATGTATTTCAAACCAGCTGACCTGGAATACTGATTTTCCACAAGTAATCATTTTACAAAGGTTTGCAAATAGCCTACATGGTGCACAATGATGTTATGTTCTCTTGTAACAAAAGTTTCTGTAAATATGCTTCTATGCCCAAATGGCATTCCCTTCAAACACACAGGATGACCTTACAATAATTTTCCCAGTTTGGCTTGAGAAATAAAGAGCTCAGGATTATGACGGAATTGAAATATTTCCCAGAACTGAAGAAGCTACATACAGCTACTTCAAAATTGCCGATATTATTCAATACTTGACAACGGGGTGACCCAGTGGGCCACCCTTTGAGGGAAGGGTAGTGCAGTCTGATGTGACCAGAATGAACATTAAATTTTCCTGAATGCTATTGGTATTGCTTTGCTTTGGAAATTGAAGAAAGAAACCTCAGTTTATTAAAGAAGGATGCGTAGCAAGGTAAATATAGCTCCTCCTCATTTAATGTCGGACACTTAAAATGGCATCATTTCTGATTGATCTGCCACCCTTGTGCCTCTCATTGTCATTCTGGAGATGTGCAGTCCTTTCATCCACCGTCTCTTCATCTCTTCTGCTGTTTGTTCTTTGTCTCTGATCCTGGAGACGTGCATTTCTCATCTACTTTGTCTCTTCCTCTCTCCTCCTCCTGTGCCTGTTTTTGTCATTCCGGAGACGTGCAGCCCTTTCACCCCCCCGCCCCCCCCCCCCATCTCTCCATCTCTTCATCTCTTCTGCTGTTTGTTGTTTGTCTCTGATCCTGGAGTCCTGGAGACGTGCGGCCCTGGCCTCATCCGATTTTTGTTCTCTCCCTCTCCTTGCCGCTTCCCAACGACGTTTGGCATCATCTCTTGACCATAACGTCCCCCTTCTCTTTCCACATGGCATAATTAGGCTGACCATTTTTTTTACCCTAATGCTGGATAGAAGATACGAAGCAGTAACACCAAAGCCTCCAGGATGCTGATTATTCTTGATGATGTGGTTGACGCTCTCCTAAATGGAGGTGATATAGTCACCGCTGTCCTTTGACTGCAGCAAAGGGTTTGATGGGTGTTTCGAAGTACGTCATTACAATTAGATTTAATTTTCTGTTATTGATGCGTCGCAGTTTGAACTGTCCCAATCCTGCACATGCTGATGGTGATTGGCAGAACGTGACCGCTCGAAATAGAGCTGCCCGCCCTTTTGCTCCGCTTGGTGTCGCTGCTGTGAGCACCATGAGTCGCTTCTGAGGCTGGCTGTGCACTTGCGTCATGGTGTCACGTCACGGTTTCCATCATGGCTGACATCGGCTCTCAGGTGAAAGCGGGGCTGTTGATTTTGGCGAGTGACCAATTTTATATATAACCCTGAACTTTGCCTGCATTCTGTAAGTTAGCACATTTTAAGTCGATTTAGCCAAAAATAGTGCCACTATAATGTACCGTTTGGGTTCATTGGAGGTCACAAACAGACAGACAGAGCATGAAAGTTTTAGTAGTATATAGATAGGTAATTTCAGAAATTAAGCACTTTTTCTCCATTAAATATTTATGATGTCCAAATACTGTACCGTCCCATCACCCTTATGGTAAATCTATACTGCACCTGGTAAATTCTGTAAATGTTTTTTATAATCAATGTTCTAAAACATAATGATAATTAACTATCATGATAATGCTAACATTACTTGAAAGCATTATATATCTAAAGTATTTGTGCAGTACTGTGCAGAAGTCTTAGCCACTTAGCTAGTGTGCTTAAAGGCAAACACAAGGAAATCTGCAGATGCTGGAAATTCAAGCAACACACACAAAATGCTGGTGGAACACAGCAGGCCAGGCTATAGGGAGAAGCGCTGTCGACGTTTCAGGCCGAGACCCTTTGTCAGAACCAACTGAAAGGAAAGATAGCAGTTGGTCCTGATGAAGGGTCTCGGCCCAAAATGTCGACAGTGCTTCTCCCTATAGATGCTGCCTGGCCTGCTGTGTTCCACCAGCATTTTGTGTGTGTTGTTTGAATTTCCAGCATCTGCAGATTTCCTCGTGTTTGCTCTTAAGATCTGCAGA
The DNA here is from genome assembly GCF_030144855.1 of Hypanus sabinus. Lineage (NCBI taxonomy): Eukaryota > Metazoa > Chordata > Chondrichthyes > Myliobatiformes > Dasyatidae > Hypanus > Hypanus sabinus. The sequence continues at coordinate 148,210,310 of NC_082709.1, read as the reverse complement.
TGCTGGACACCCAAAGCAACACACACTGAGTGCTGGAGGAACTCAGTAGGTCAGGCAGCATCTATGGAAAAGAGTAAACAGCTGACATTTCAGGCTGAGATCCTTCATGAGGACTGAAGAAAAAGAAAAGTCAGAGTAAAAAGGTGGGGGGAGTGGAGAAAGAAGTAAGTCACAGAGGGGGTGTAGTGAGAGCGAGTATCACCGAACTCAAGTCGAAGGCAATTGTTAGGAATCAAATACCCTTGCCTGATGTCTCAGGGCTGGGTGTGTCTGCACCCGTGGTACCCTGCCCTGGCACTTCTTTACTGCCACATGTCCCACACCCCTCCCCAACACTCCACTCACACCATTCATATCATCCTTTGCTCCTACTAGATTCACAAACTCCCTCTCTGCTCCACATTGGAAAATACTGCACTATGCAAAAGTCTTAGGCACCCTAACTCTACGTATGTGCCTAAGACTTTTGCATAGCATTGTAGCTCTGTCAGCAGCTGTACTTCATTCAGTAATCCACCCTTTCCAGGGCATGATGTCCTAGAGTCAGGTGATGCGGGAGAATATTAATCTAAGCAAGAACTACGTAAAAATTTAAGTTCTGTACACTAATTTGCCAGAGTCATCATGGCAGGGTAGGAGCCCAGTTTTGGCTGTCTGTTTTGTGAGTGAAACAATCAGATCTCACTTTATTAAAGTGTATCAGTATAGAGTCACCTCTATGTCTTATACATTCTTCCATGTACAACATAAAGGAGCATGGGAGCTGTTGCACTGACTATCTGAACTCTCAGGGTAGGTGATCCACCATTCAACAATTGCTCATACCCACTTGTATAACATCTTTCAGCTTGGAATAGTGGACCTTCCAGGAAAGGATGTTTGGGCCAAAACCAAGGCATCTTTGTGGGAGGGTGGGAGGAGTTGAGACAGTGTAGTGGTCGTGAGAGAGCAGCAGAGAAAGAGGTTAAGGAAATGGGAAGGCTGACAGTGTGCGATCAAGGGGAGGATGGTGAGAGAAAAACTGAGGAGGGAACAGAACAGAAGGACAACTGTACCTAAACAAACAGGCTTGTGAACTCCTTCACCAATTTATCTACTTAGGCTGCCACCATCAGGAAACCTCGGACTTTTATATCACAGACAGTCAACAGTCCTTTTTCTCTGCTTGGCAGGTGCGAATTGTGGCTGTGAAAACTATCTCAGGTTCTGGGGCCTCCTCCGTGGTGGTTGTAGTTCACTCTGAGAATGCAGAAAGTGGTTCTGATGGCTCTGGACATCTTTTGTCTCCTTTTCTCTCCGTTCACTTCGTCCGCTTTCTTTTACTTTCTCACGACCCTTCTCTCCATCTCTTCCTTTTTCTTTTTCTTGTCTGTGCATCTTGACCTTGTGAAGGTCCACTTAGTTCACTGGAGTATTCTCTCATTAATCCTTCTACTCTCCTCTTGGTTTCTGCATCCTCAGCACCATTTGATGAATCCTGCTTTTGTATCATCACTGACTCATTTCTTCTTTTGGCCTTCCATTCATCCAGCTGGGCTTTGGTCTTTGCATTTACTTTTACAAGCAGCTTTTTGTCTCGCACTTGAAGTTCCTGCAGTAACCTTAATGCACGCAGAGTAGAATCTGGTTGTTTGTACTCACAAAAATCACAAAAGCTTGCAACTTTCCTGAAACTTGTTGAATTCCCTTCCAGTTTAAAACTAAGCCACATTTCACAAGCAACTGCCTGATTAACATACCAGAAGCCTCCTAAGATATGCTGCCTACAAAAACTGTTTAGTCAGACCACTACTTTCATGACTTACTCTGGTTTTCCCTGAGCAGAATGGTCCTTCCTGGGTCCAATATGCTTCCCAACCAGAAACACAGAGGTGGACACCAACACCTGTTTGTCCTCTGCTGGGCAATGGTTCATGGTGTTTGGCATGATGCAATGAGCATATTTTTACATATAACAATTATTTAAACAAACAAGAATGCTTAATTGAACAATATATATATACAAGATTACTCAAATTTCAAATTGAAATATTAAATACACAACACCTACCATTCATTTTCTGCATGTATGTGTGTGCACGCATGTACAACTACCTGTTTATGCATGTATGCAATTTGCCTTCCATCCCATGTGTGAGTATTAACCATCAGGCAGTAACTTCGGCATCTCTTGTTCATGAATGAAGACCTCATTCTTTTGCCTGTGGTAGCAGGTATGCATCGGCAAGCCACCTTAAGAGAAACCAGATAGAGGCAACTTCTACTCCACATACTGTACTCAATTTAGTGCAGGACACTGTATCTGTTGTTAACACTGGATGTACTGTTATCATAATAACCTCCTTCAAAAAGGATATTATATATTTGAAGATGTTTCAACTGCTGAAAGGAACTGTGTGAATCATCAGTGAGGTGAAGAAGACCTGTGTGATGGTTGAAAGGACATTTTTCAGCATCTACGAACAAAACAACAGCAGGACAATGAATGAAGTAAGTATCAAGGATCAAGTGTATCAAGGATTAATTTTTTTTGCCATATACATTTAAATGTGTTAGGAATTTTCTGTGGAATGTTGGTGAAACAAGCCACAAATAAACAACAATACTCAACAATTATAGTGAATAAAGAATTAAATAAAAACAAATGAAAGTGCGATATGGAATAAAATGTGCACGAATGCAAAAATAGCAGTGTGTATTTACAATGTAAACAATGTTTTAAAAGTGTGCAACACCAGGTGTTTTACATCAATCTGTAAAGCAATATTCAGAAAACAATCACTTTCAAGCAGGCAAGAGACCGATTGTTTACCACTATGTATGTAATAAACAGTTCCATACATGGCAATAATATATCACTATTGATTAAAAGCTTTTACCTGCATAGGCAAAATCCAAAGCGTTTGTCCATAATGTATCACAACCATTGTCACAAGAAGATACCACTAAAACACCAAACTGGCTGGCTTCCGTTTGTACATAAATAGCCTCCTTTGAGTAGAGGTTATTGAGAAAACTGATCCCTCAGTGACTGAAGTTGCAAATCCGTGCCTTTCAAGATTTACCACAGTGGTTCAGAGAACATTTTTTTTACATAAAATACAAAGATATTCTTGTTATGCTTGTTTGAGGATGGGGAAATTAGTGAAGGGGACTTCAATAAAACAGGTGACAACTTTTTTTTCCCCAATAATACTGAATTATGGAAATTGCTCTCTGAATGCACAACGTGACTGGGCCTTAATGAGAAACATGCTGGAGAAGTACGGCATGCAAAGTAGCCTTAAGATTGCCAAACAACACCCGAGTTTAATTACAAGAATAGTCTCTAATAAATAAGTAAATGCAGAAACAGGGGACTCTGACATTTACCCGTCACTCATTTCTGGCCTGAGATGATGGTACGACAGCAATAGCCTATATATAGATCAGAAGATTTGAGTTACCGTCTTAGTTCCTTGTTCAAGGGAAATTTCTGCTGAATATTCCAAGGACCTTATGAAGTTATTTTCATTCTAAACCATAGCTATGGTGAAATATTCTTGTATTTTCTCTTTTTATCTACATTGATAACATATCATCTAAATATTGTTCAAGTTCCTTCTGATCTCCATTTAGTTAATATTTGCAGTGTATTACAAAAAAAGGTGTGTTTTTAAAATTTTACAATATCTGCTGTAGTTCAAATCCATTGTTTTGCATCTACAAAATTGAAATAAGATGGAAGTATTTGAATTCTTTAGCTCAAGTATTTCTTATGATGCACCAATTTTATAAAAAGTGAGCAAGTATACCCAAAAGAATTACAACAGTTTCACAGCAAAAGGTCCATGCAAAATTAAACACCCTGAGGTATTTTGAATTTCTCCCTGATACAACATAGCACACCAAGAACAAGCTATTGACATCAACGTCATTTGGCTTGAGGCAACTTTAAAGGTTACCTGGATTTACAGAGCTTAAGAAACTCAATGTCAATATTTTCATTATAGGAATTCGAATTGAGTTGAAATTTAAAGACTTAAAACTTGTAATTGCAATCCAATTTGTTCCCTGAAAAGTATATCAGCAAAGCTCAGTTGTATATTTCACTGTTCCTTCTTTCATAGACATTTAAATGTGTCAACATTAGTGTGTTTGTTTTGTGAGTGCTCAAAGAAAATCAATAAAGATGAAATATTTTCCCAGACAACATGTGTCTGCTCTCAGCCTAATTTTGCACTGGATCATCAACTCATTCTGTCTCTTACAGTAGAGTCAATAGGAGGAAAGAAAGGACAAGTCAGCCTAACGAAAGCATATGTTCCAATATATCATCTTCATCTACAAGATCCTCAGCAAGCGTTCTCCTCAAATTTTCAAATGCTATAATTCTCAATTTTTCAGATTTTTAAATATCCAGGGAATTATGAACCTAGAAATAGTCAATTGGTTCTAATAATTTATTAATATTTTACAAAAGTTCTGAATATAAATCTCTAGTTACCAGTTTGTAAATATTCAATAATACATATTGCTGGTATTGAGTAGCATATATTGCAATAACTTTCCATTATAGAAGATCAGTAAAATCATACAGCAATCTCACAATGACTGCCTTTGAAAAGTATTTAATTGATGAGAAAGTGTGTGAGATTGTATTGAGATTATAAGGAGTGCTGTAAAAATGTAACTTGACTTAAATCTGATTATGAAATCTCACATTTTAAAACAGGCCTTTTGAACTGTTTACTTTCATTGTGTCTTTCAAGTAGTTCTAGTTTGACACAGCACTGGACTGATTTCAGAGGTGTAAGTGGGAAACTTTCAATTGTTCCAAAAGAACCTCATCACCATCAATTTTATCAATCAATAATTAAACTTTAAAAATGATAACTCAGGAGGTAATAAAAGCATCATGAGATTATTAGCCAGCATGCAGCAAAATAATATTGATAATAAAATTGGAATATGTTCCAGTTTACTTCACGTTATTTTTTCACGTATAGCTACAAGCATTTTTAACAATGACATTATTCAAACCTCTCTGAAATTTTCCATTTTACTTGCAGGAAGTTAAGTCTTTTGAATTGTTTTGTTGGAGATGATCTTTCAACAGAGCTCATGTGCACGGTATCTTCAACAGGATGAAGGCAGTTAATCATCTGATGCAGTTTGGCACATTCTACCTCCATCTGCTCATTAAAATGACCCAAGTCCAGTTCACTGCTCTTCCTATTTCTCAGAATGTTAAACAATGTTCCCCTTTGAATATTTTTTTCAATTCCATTTATTGAATTAGCTTCACCATACTTCCTGATTATTCACTCTAGGTTGTAACTCTGAGCTGTTTACAGGCTTTAAAGGATAGAGCATCGAACTGTGCCGCACAGTTCAAGCCCTTCAGCTTACGATGTTATACCTACTCCACAATCAATCTATTCCCTCCCTCCTTCACATCCCATTAACCTCCATTTTATTTACATCCCCATAGCTATCTAAGACTCTCTTAAATGTTGCTATTGTACTATCCTCTACCACCACACTTGGCAGTACATCCAGGTACTGTGTTAAAAAAAAGGTATCGCCCAAAACTTTCTATGCTCACTTTAAGCAGATGCCTTCTGTCTAAGAGGATGAGAGGCAACTTCAAGTCAAATGACCTTTTGTTGCCACTTCAACCATAACTGCTGGTACAGTACACAGTAGAAACGAGACAATGTCTTTCAGGACCATGGTGCTACATGAACAATACAAAAACTACACTGAACTACGTAAACCAACACAAAAACTACACTAGGCTTCAGACTACCCAGGACTGCAGAAGGTACACAGAACAGTGCAGGCATTATAATAAATAATAAACAAGACAATAGGTACAGCAGAGGTCAGTAGGTTGGTAGTCTCATGGCTTGGGGGAAAACCATTGCATAAATAATCAGCTGAATGGCGGTGTCCGGGGATTCCGTCCGTTTCTGTACTCCTGCCAAGTAGTCCGTTGCCACAGATGTAGTCCAATTTAATTACCATTGGAGAGCAGAATGGACGGGAGAGCTGGCTGGCTAGGACTTACTTTTTTCCTGGCACGGACTCCTGCCCGCTCGCCTCGCTTCTACACTGACCCCACCTGCGGCCACCAGCATCAGGCAACCCTGAAGACTACAGGCCTGATTCCCTCAGCAAGCAGACATTGGAGAGCAGAATGGATGGGAGAGCTGGCCGGCCAGGGGCTTACTTTTTGCCTGGCACGGACTCCTGCCCGCTCACTTGATAGAAGTGTATGACATTGCCTTATGTCGAGCTATGCCTTGTGTCCCCTCCAGCAAACCCTTGGTTGTGATGGTTGCTAACGCAGACTATGCATTTCACTGCATTCTTCAATGTAGATGTGATAACTGATTCTGAATCTAAAGTTGAAGTCAGTTCATTGGTCACTTCTGCAAAGGAACCCCCTCCCCTCTCCCCCCCCCCCCCACACACGCTCAAAAACATGGTGTATTTCATTGAAGTAATATGGACAGTCTAGTTGCATTTTAATGTGGGTGTAATCTCAATTTGAGGTGCTAAGTTTTGAGAAAAACAAGGTATTTTTATGTATTGAGAAACTTGATTTGTAGTTGAGTGTTAGCTTCCTACACTCTATCGGTATTGTTGCCTTGTGGTTTCTCAACTCTGCTTACCTGTTAAACAGTGCAGGGCTTTGCAACAAAGTGTGGAAGTTAGGATGGCTGTGAAGATAGTGACACTTCAGAGCTCTGAGGAAATGTGAATATGCTAGTTTTAGTAGCATGAGGTGCAAATGCTGCCTGTATAAAGATGATTGTCATGGAGCTAAAGGGGATGCTCAGATACAGCAAGTGTAGGCTCACCATTACTATCTACAGGGAAATTTAGGAACTTTGGGGCACCATTGTAGCATAGCGGTTAGCAAGATGCTAATACAGCTGCATACCAATCAGATAACCACTGGCTTAGACTTCAGGAGTAACATCCTGGTCCGCAGAGATGCCACTCACAGCCTGGAGACTATATCAGGAATCTTTTCCTTCAATACCAATGAGTTAGTATTTCTCGTGAGAATGAACTCCCCTTCACATTTTCTCACCCATGTATCAGGAAACACCTGGCTGGATCAAACGTAGCGATAGTTACGAACCCCTGCTCGATTAGCAGAGGATCCTTCCCCTTTCTGCACTGCAGAGTTATGGCTACAGTTGGTGGTCCAGTTGAGTGTACCCTTTGGCTGGCATCATTTAGCTTCAACAAGCTCTTTTACAGATCTGGCAAAGGTACAATTGGTGTAAGATTTTTGAGTTACCAATCTAATCCCATCTGTCTCTACATGGCCCATATCCACCCTTTCCTTGCATGTTCATGTGCCTGCTCATAAATGTTGCTATTTTATTACTTCCATCACCTCTCCTGTCTGCAGGTTTCAAGAACCCACCACATTCTGTGTAAAAGAAACAATTGCTTTGTAAATTTTCTTTAAACTTTTTCCCTCTCACCTTAAAGATGCATTCTCTAGTATTTATCATTATAAACTAGGAAATAGACTCTATCTGTCCTGTCTATGCAACTCTTTATTTTATATATCCTTTCTATCATGCCACTCCTCAGCCTCTGACAATCCAGAAGCAACTGAATAGACAACTGTCTCGACATCAGACCTACTAGTTCCCTTCCACCTGGTGCAATGCATCCTCATAGTCAACAGTTTCTCTTTAGGCTCTTCGAACTTCCTCCAAACCCAAGTTATTGCCATGGGCACCCGCATGGGCCCCAGCTGTATCTGCCTTTTTGTTGGCTATGTGGAACAGTCCATGTTCCAAGTCTTCACTGCTAATGCTCCGGAACTCTTCCTGCACCACATTGACAACTGCATTGGTGCTGCTTCAGGGATCCATGCCGAGCACATCAATTTCATCAACTCCGCCTCCAACTTCCACCCTGGCCATAAATTCGCTTGGTCCGTTTCTGACACCTGTCTTCCCTTTTTCAATCTCTCTGTCTCCATCTGTGGGGACTAACAGTCGATAAACCTAAAATTTCACAGAACTATCTTGACTACCTTTCTTCCCACCCTGTCACTTGTTAAACTGTCACTCCCCTTTATCAGTTCCTTTTTCTCCACCACATCTGTTCCCAGGATGAGGTTTTCCTTTCCTGAACAATGGAGGTGTCCTCCTTCTTCAAAGAACAAGGTTTCCTTTCCTCCACCATTGATGTTTCTCTCAACCGCTTCTCCTCCATTTCCCAGAAATCCACCTTCCCCCCCATCTTCCCACCACCTGATGAGCCTTCACATCCATTACATAGTTCTCTGAAACTTTCATTATCTTCGACAAGATCCTACTACTAAATACGTTTTTACTTCCCCCCACCCACTCTATGCAGGGATCACACTCTCTGTCCATTCATCCATCCCAATTAATCATCTTCCCATCATCTATCCCTCCAAGCAGAAGTGCTGCACCTGTCCACTCACCTCCTCCCTCAGCTCCATTCCGGGCCCCAAACAGTCCTTCCAGGTGAGGCAACACTTTACCTGTGAATCTGTTGGGGCCATCCACTGTATCCGGTGCTCTTGATGCGGTCTCCTCTACATTGGTGAGCGTCGACATAGATTAGGGCACCGCTTTGTCAAGCACCTTCACTCCGTCTGTAATGTTATGCACCGGCAGCAGTAGATATGAAATTGAGTCCGGTTTATAACTAAACAACAAAATTTATTAACCTCTACTCAAAAACATTGAAAAGTAAACAAACGACTAACTTAAACGGAAGTTTATAGTGTTATGCATCTATAGTTATCAAACAGTCGAACGTAGAGATAATTCTTAACAATTCTTATTCAAGCAGTCTTAAAATGGTAGTTTAATAAGTCCAAGTGATTTATAAAGTAAGGGAGAGGAGAGGCTTCCCAGACCAGCTTTGGATCGATGCTTAAAGAAAGATGAAACTGCTGATGCAGATCGCAGCCGCTAAATGCTTTTTTCGAAGAGATCCCGAAGAATAAGATTTCGCAAAGTAACTAACCTTTTGCCGGAGACCACACACCCGAGACCTTGCAGGGGGTTAACTGAAAGTGCGTGCCACACTTCATGTCAATCACTTCGATACACACAGAATGCCGTTGATTTCTATACAATTCTTTGGGTTCGCACGAAGCTGGTATTTCTTCAATCTCTCTCTCCTCCTACGATTACGTAACCACCGACTGTGACTCCCAGCAAAACAACTACGCAACAAATATTGTCTCCCCTTTTATACCAGTGGGACATGCCATCACATGACATCACATCACCCCACTATCAGAGGGCAATTACATCATACCAATATCACAAGACAATTACAGCATGCTCACGAGAAATTCATGGGACAGGTAACAGTAACAAGTAGGATTTCCCAATGGCCAACTACTTTAATTCCAATCCCCACTCTCATTCTGACATGTTGGTCTATGGCCTTCTTTACTGCCACAATGAGGCCACAATCAGGTTGGAGGAGCAACACCTCATATTCCGTCTGGGTCGCCTCCAACCTAAAGGCATGAACATCGATTTCTCCAACTGCCAGAACCCCTCCCTCCCCTCTCTTTTTCCATTGCCTATTCTGCTTCTCTGCTTACCTCTTCTTTTCTCCCCACTTTCCATCGCCCCCTCCTGGTGTCCCTCCTCCTTCCCTTTCTCCAAAAGCCCATCCTGGTCCAACAACATAGAACCCATGGCTAAGAATGTGCTCCAGCACCTGTGCTTGCTCAGGAGGCTAAAGAAATCTGGTATATACTCTTTGAACAATAATTTTTATCAATGCACCATAGGAAGAATCCTATCTGGACATAGCGTGGCTTGCAATAGCTGCTATTTTGCCTGAGACCACAAGGAACTATAGAGAGTTGTGGGCACAGCTCAGCACATCACAGAATCCAGTTTCCCATCCATGGACCCTGTCTACATTTCCTGCTGCCTCAATAAAGCAGCTGTCATAATCAAGGAGTCTATCCACACTAGACATTCTCAGTACTTCCGGAGGGCAGAAGATTCAAAATCATAAAAGCAAGTACCACTAGGCATGAACAGATATTATAAGACTATCAAATGGTTTTCTCATATAATAGGAATGATTTTTGACCTTGCAATCTACCCCATATGGACTTAAACCTTATTGTCTACTGCACTGCACTTTCTCTGAAACTGAATACTGCATTCTGTTATTGCTTTTCTATGTACTACCTACCTTAATGCACTGATATGATGAAATGATCAGTATGTATGGCAGAAAAAACAAAGCTTTTCATTGTATCTTGGTATCTGTGAAAATAATAAACTAAATTATTAATCTACTATAATCTTGTTGATTCTAAAACGTTGTCTATGTACTCAGTCAACTACTTATATAGCCAGTGTGAAAAAGCACTATTCCAGCCTTGTAATATCAGTTTACCAGATACAAGTTTACTTCAGAGATTGTAAAATTCACCAATATTCAAGTACTAAGACTACATTTTAGCAGCTTGCAGGTTTCTAATCACTTCAAAAGTTGACTTCTCTTAAAACAATCTCTTTTGAGAGTTTCCATTCAGCAGCAAAGATCTGCTGTTCACTGTTGACCCTAGCTGCAGAACATTAGCAGGCTCTGTGACATGTATTTTCCCTGGCTTCACCTATCACCTTCCAGCTAGCCTCCTTCCCCTCCTTTTACTGTTTTTTTTATTCTGGTGTCTTCTCTCTTCTTTTCCAGTCCTGAAGAAGGGTCTTAGCCCGAGGTGTTGACTGTTTTTTGCTCTCCGTAGATGCTGCCTGACCTGCTGAGTCCCTCCAGCATCTTGTGTGTGTGTTGCTCTGGATTTCCAGCATCTGCAGACTTTCTTGTGCTTATGTATTTTCCTCTCCCCAATCTCATGTGCAAGTAGGGAACGATCTTCAGGGATCAGTGATAAAACAAGCTGAGCATATTAATGAGCAAAATTCCACACACGGCATACCAGGAGGTAAAACACTCTTGTTAATTCAATTCTAAGATATTTAATGGAGACCAAAATAAAGATCAGGTAGCACTTAAAGTATTGTAAGCAAACATTAAAATATTAAATTATTTTAAAAAGTATGTCTTTTGAAGTAATTATTCAGAATTAATTGGACTCTGCTCCTTAAATAGATTTTGAGGTTTGGAGAGATTGTGGAGCAGTAAGCACAGTTTAATAGGCCAGTACAAACTCAGTACACTTTATTCATACATTGAGACTAGTGTTCAAGTAATTGAAGTTCACATCAAATCAGTGATTTCTCCTTGCTTCCTTTCATGACAGCAGTAGTAAGTATTCCCTTATAGTTGCTCCATATTTACAATAGGACCACTGTTTTTTTCAAACCTTTTAATACCAGATGAACATCTCAAGAGGCAATACATTCATTGGGTAATGTATTTCCCTACCGTGAGTTGGGCCTCCAAAACAGCTGTGATGTGTCTGATTAATGACACTTAAGCAGTAATGAAACCATTGATTGCCTGCTGATTGATATCCAAAGGGAGGCTAGGCTTTGTGCAAATCATGCAAACAAAAGATTTCTATATCTTCCAGATTCCAGCTGTAAATTGGTCAAGACCTAGAAGAGATCAAACTGTTTACTCAGTGTTTGAAATCCAACCCCATGACAAAGGTCATTGGTTTGCAACATTGATGGAAGAATAGACAGCAATGTGGAATGTTTACAACATTGGTAAATATCCCAGAATTAGAATAAATGGAAATTCACTATTCAGTCTTGTTAGACGATGTAATGCATGTAAACTATGTAGTAAAACTGTTAACAGAGTAATAATCCCAAATTTTATTTTCTAGTTATTTCAGAGGTGGATAAGGAGCAAGAAGATTTAAAATGGGGTTACATGAGTGATAGACACTTTTAAATGCTCTGAGACCATTCAGCCTGATTGATCCTCAAGACTTATTGTTCATTCTTAGTGCTATAGTTGTTATAGTATTTGTTAAATATTATTTCAGTAATATTTGAGTAATATTGTAGATAAATTGTTTGATTAAATGTTTATATAATTCATTACAGATTATGTGTAAAAATTATGTGAATGGCATACATCATCATGCCAATATGTCATATGTGCTAGTAAAAACAAAACTAGAATACACATATTATTCCCAACTCCATGTTTTTCTTTCAATTAATTTTATGTTTTGGACTTACAAAACATAACAGTGGCAGTGAAGGCGTTCTAACCAAACCCAAGATGTACCTATTTGTTGAAGCACAGCGAGACATTTAAGTTTTAAAAAAGCACCAAGAGTCTTAAGAGTTTTTTTTTTAAAAAGTCACAGCATGTGTTCTTTGGAAGGGACTTAAAAAAAGGCAGAAAACAGACAAATTTCATGGGTTCATAAGCAGTAATAACCAGGTGAAAATAATAAATAGAAAAAGAGCAGAAATGGCTGGCTACGTCGGAAAGATAAATGTGTTCCATTGCACAATGGATAACTGACTGATATATACTGAGCAAATTGGGCAGTATTTTGAAGAGTACAGAATAGCCAATGAGAAGCGAGTGCCAGTTTTGCGGAGTACATGGGGTGGAAAAGCATATAGTTTTCTTAGAAGTTTATCTATTCCATCCAAACCAGCTACAATGAGCTCTGCGGTTTTCATGAAAGTAATGCAAGAATGTTTGGAACCAAAATCACTGTGATTGCAGAATGCTTGAAGTTTCATAAGTGGCATCAAAAGGAAGGAGGGTCAATTTCAGTGCACATGGCTGATTGAACATTGTGAATTCAGCAATGGGCATAATGATGCACTGTAAGATCATTTAGTTTGTGGAATCTTACAAGAGGACATTCAAATATGACTCCTAACTGAAGCACAGAGTAGATGAAAGTGCTGATTTAATGGAAACAGCAGTAAGAGACAGAATTGAGTTGCAGCCAGGAATGAACATGAGTATGAACAAAATTGCAACGTATAAACAGAACCAGGCCAGACAGAACAAATTATGTTACTGTTGTGACGGGCTCACATACACCAGACCAATGCAGGTTTAAAGGTAAAACTTGCAGAAAATGTAACAAAGTAGGACACATACACAGAGCATGTTAAGCAGACAAAAATAATTGGACAGCACAAGGAAAAGAAAAAAATAAAAAGTCACATTGCAGTTGGAAAAAGAGCACTAATCCATGTGATGTTGATGAAAAATGATGAGGGTGACACATGATTGAGGTTTGCAATGTGAAAACTAATAATAGAGAAGCAATATGGCTTACAACAGAAGAGAAAGACAAATTAATTAAATTGGAATTGAATGTTGGCCTGGCTATTTCAGTCGTTCCACAAAATGAGTTTAAATGACATTTCAAAGATACTGAACTGAAGCCTGTTGATATACAACTAAGAATTTATACTGGGAAAAAGTTAACTTATGCAGGAATGATACTGGTAACAGCAAAATACAACAGCCAACAACCATTTTGAGTTTGTATGTGGTAAAAACAGCATGAGGGCCAGCATTATGGGGACATCAGTGTCTGAGACAACTACAACTTGATTGGAGATCCATCTATCCATGCTATGCCCCCTGCAACAGAGTCAACTAAAAACGAATTGAGAAAGTTACTGAACGGTGCCACAACAGAGTTTATGGATGGCATTGGAAAACTCAAACTTACCAAAGGTAGGATAGTGTTAAATGAACATGGAACATCCAAGTTTTACAAAGTCTGTACAGTTCCTTATACCATCTGTGATAAAGTAGCAAATGAGCTAGATCACATGGAAGTTGAAAAGACTTTTTTCCAAGGTTGGCTGGAGCCCATGAGCAACACCAGTGGTCCCAGTAGCCAAGAAGAATTCATCTGTCAGGATCTGTGGTGATTTTAGGCCACTAACAACACAGTACTGAAAGTAGATCAATACCCTTTGCCCAGAATAGAGGATATCTTTGCAAACCTTTCTGAAAGAAAACACTTCATCAAAGTGGACGTAGCTGCGGCCTACCTGCAGATGGAGAGGGAAGGAAAGTCCGAAGTACTTCTCACCACGTCATTTAACTATATACATGTATACTGTCAAAAGAGACAATGTTTCTCCAAACCTGGGTGTAAAGCACAGTAGCACACATAATACTCATATGTTGCACAATAACTTAGGAAAGTAAGGATAAAACCTACAGATGAATTATGCATAAATAAACAAAGTAAAAAGCATAAACTAAATATTGTAAGGTACAGAACAGATTAACTGGTGACACTGAATGCGATGCAACAGTGTGTTCAGAAGCCTAATGGTCTGAGGAAAAGAACTGTTTCCCATCTTGACCACTCTTGTTTTTGTACATAGAAGTCTCCTACCTGAAAGTCAAAGAGGCTGCTGGATGGATAGGTAGGATCCTTGATAATATGAAGGGCCTTGCATATGCAGCGGTCCTGAGAAACGTTTGCAATGGATGGTAGGGAGGCCTCTATAACCCTCTCAGCCATTCTCACAGTACTTTGTAGGGACTTCTGGTCCGATGCTTGACTGCTCCCATACCGGTTGGAGATGTAACTTGTCTGGATGCTCTGAATGGTCACTGATGTGCAGGGTAGACATAGACTGCAATCCTCTGAATTCTCTACCACATGCGCTTCGTGTCTCATGTATTGCAGAAGTAGATGTATATTCTCTGAAAATGCTCTCGTCTCGCCTTCCTGATGGAGCGGGGAAGCTCGGTTCTTGCTACCCTGGGCCCGATCTGAAGGCAGCACTACGAACACGCAGCTGTCTGCAGTAAGCCATGCCTTCTGATTTGCCCTCACCTGCATGTGTTTCATAATGGTAACATCCTCAGCACACTTCTCTATGTAGCTGGTCGCATAATCCACCACACTCATAGGGCTTTATCCCTATAATAGGCTTGTTTTTGAGGCAGCAGTTGTACCAGCACATTTGCAGAAAGCAAATTTCTCCAGGCACTCATTGTTACATGGATGACATCATTGTTACCAGTGAAGATAACAAGCAACAACCCTAAAACCTCAAAACAGTGTTAAAAAGATTAGAAAATGATGGGCTCAGAGCAAACCGCTTGTGGTGAACTACATATACCTGTCTGGATATGCCCCTCTGCTGACTGCTCCTGTGGCTCCTCCCACAGACCCCTGTATAAAGGCGGTTGGACACACTGCTCCCCCCGCAGTCTCCAGGATGTTGTGTGCTGGTCTCTTACAACTAATAAAAGCCTATCGTTTGCCTCCCGTCTCCGAGAGTTATTGATGGTGCATCAACGCATCAAATATGAATCTTTTAAACCATGCATCACTTACTGTGGTCAATAGCTACACAATAATTACACAATAGTTGTAAACCAGAGTTAAAAAGAGTGTGACTAGGGAAATGGTAGGGCTATTGAAGGACAAAGGAAGGAACCTAAATCTGGAATAAGAGAAAATACCAAACAAGAACTTTGCATTGGTATTCATTAAGTGATGCTTATGGAGAAGTGTGAATCAGGAAGGGGTATGCTGATTCTGGGCCATGCTGATATCAGAAGGAAGAGGTGTTAGGTCTCTTCAAGAGCCTTAAATGGATAAGAACCCAATCACTGATGAGATCTATCCCAGGTATTGAGAGAGGCAAGAGGGAAAATTGCCAGGGCCTTGACAGAGATATTTCTATACGTATATATTTTTGCTACTGGTGAGGGATTATAGGACTGGAGATTAAACAGTGTTGTTCTTCTGTTTAAATGAGGAAATCATAGGTGAGTGAGCCTTACATCAATAGCCAGGAAATTAATGGTGAAGTTAGTCAGCATAGCCTTACATAAGGGCATTAAAAATTTGATTGGGATTTTAAGTATTTGCTAAGGAGGATTCATGAGGACAGGGCTTTTAATATTGGCTGTATGCATTGACTTGAGATCCAGAAGATTAAAGCACATGGGATCCATGGAGACTCTGTAGAATGGATTCAAAATGAGCTTAACCATAAAGGACAGAGAGTAGTGATGGAGAGATGCTATTCTGACTGGAGGTCTGTGAATAATGATTGTCTACAACGATCAATGTGGTCTGTGATATGAATAAAAGATTTGGATGAAAATGTAGGTGGGCTGATTAGTAAGTTAGTAAGTTTACAGGGAATACAAAATCAGCAGAATAGTGGATAGTGAGGAAGGTTGGCAAAAGATTCAGGAAATACGGGCAGAGAAATGGCAGAAGGAGTTTAATCCAGACAAGTATGAAGTTTTGCACTTTGGGAGATCAAGTGTAACAGGTGCATATACCGTAAATGGCAGGCCCATTGGGTGCATTGAAGTACAGATGGATCTTGATTTCCAGGTTCATAACTCCTTGAGAGAGGCAGCACAGGCTAGTAAAGAAGGTTTATGGCATAGTTGCCTTTGCTAGTTGTGGTTTTGAATATCAAAGTCAGGACATCATGTTGCTGCTATTTAAAACATTGGTTCGGTCATATTTGGAGTATTGTGTGCATTTTTATTCACCCTATTACAGGAAGGATGTGGAGGCTTTAGAAAACGTTCATCAGGCTTTTCAGTGTGTTAGCTAAAAAGAGAGAATAGTCAGCTTTTATTGTTTTCTTCGGAGTACTGGATGCTGAGGGCTGACCTGATATAAATACATGAAACTATAAGAGGCATTGATGGTCAAGTCATGTTAAGTACTGGAAGGCATGGTTTTAAGGTGGAAGGGATAAGTTTAAAGGACATTTATGAGGCAGGTGTTTTGTTACATTGATGGTGTAGTTGCCTGGAATGTGCTACCAGGGGAAGTAGGTACGAAGGCAATGATTAAAGGACATCTAGATGGGCACATGAACAGACAGGGTTTGGAAGGATATAGACTAAGTGTAGGCAGGTGAGATTAGTTTGGATTGGCATCATGGTTAGCACAGACATGGTGGGCTGAAGGGCCTTTTCCTGTGCAGTACTGTTCTGTGTTCTACGTCCTAGGAAGGCAAATAGGATTACCGTCAAAAGCCATCACAGTCTTTTTGGACAAAGCAGACTATAAGGAGCCATTTCTGTATGTTTCTATGATTCTACAGATGCTGTCTGATCTGTCGAGTGCTTAAAGTTTTTTTTTGGATTTTCGATTTCTGTAGTCTTTGATTTTTATCCACACAAGGTAACTTCAAAGCTGATTAAAGGTTTCAAAGGTACATTTAATGTCAGAGAAATGTACACAATATACACCCTGAAATGCTTTTTCTTCGCAACTATCCACAAAAACAGAGTGCCCCCAAAGCATGATTGACAGTTAAATGCTCGAACCCTAAAGAAAACTCCAATTCTCCTCCCTCACGCGCATAAGCAGCAGCAAGCAACGATCCCCTTCCCCCCACTGGCAAAAAAAGCATCGGCACCCACCACCGAGCACTCAAGTGTGAGCAAAGCAACAGCAAAGACACAGACTTGCAGTTACCCCAAAGACTACTTGTTCACCTGGTATTCAACATACCACTTGCTCTCTCTCTCCCCCAATAAGGGAGAAAGAGATGTTGATGTTTCACAGCGAGAGGGGACAACTCGCTGGTTTACGATGTGTTCTGTTGTGTTGCTTTTATCCCCCAAGATCTTCTGTTTCCAATGACACGCCGATCTCCTGCAGAAGCACTGACCACCACCCCGCCCCCCCCCCCCCCCACCATCTCCAGAGCTACAAAATCTTGGTCATCCAAAGGTGAGTGAAGATCTTAGGCCAAGCCCTTGGTGTGCCAAACTGCTTTATAGTCTGAGCAATAAAATACTTAACTGCATACTAAAATTCTTCCAAAAATGCTTGTAGTTATTATAACATTATTGAAGATATTTTGGTATAATCATTTAAAATTACCTGAAAGGATCTGTGATTATCTTCTAGCTCGTTTGAATGTGTACAGATGAACACATAAATGTGTCTTTAAAAACATCAGGATAACTAATTAGGAAAGGTACTTGACAGCTTTCACCAGGCAATGTAGTGTCTTTGCCAATAATCAATTTTTATTTTTTAAAACAGTACGTTTGATAACTGCATTTTTGACACTTTAGCCTGGATGAGGCAAGATCTCCAGACCCAGTTTGAATTTTTCATAATGTGACTTGGAAATTGAAGACGTTACATCCAGATGGCTTAACTGTGGTCTGACACAGTTAGACATAGACATAGCCCAAATGGAAAATAACACAATGTGAAAGGACTATTGTGACTCAGAAAAACAAGCTAAATGATGAAAGCAGTTTCACTTTGTCTTTTTATTATTAGCTCTTCCTTTTCTGCAAGATTCAATTCTACTCAGTAATATTCTGTTAAATTTTACGAGGTAGGATTCTCGATCCCATACTGAGCTTCAAACGCACATAATCTGTTCCAGCATCATCTATTTTGGAGAATATAAATTGACTCTACCTCATCTATCCTGGTTAGAATGTACCTTTTTCACCACCAAATTATCTCCCAAATAATGGGAGATGAGAGACACCTGGAATAGCCCATCCAATTCTGTGATGGGTGGCATAACAACAGGAATGCTCTAGTATGAAATTATGCAGGGGGCAGATATTATGCATGAATTATCTGTAAAGTAGGCACAACATATTGCAGTTTCTACTGTTAGTGAGAGGAGAAACAATATTTCCTACATGATTCAGGAGGAGTTGCATATCTAATTTGAACCTTTGGCTTAGATATTATTTGGAAAATAATATCTGGAAAACATCCAGATTATTTGGAAAACATCATGAATGAACAGTCTTTCATGAAGCACGTGCATATGTGTGGACTCTAATACATATTTAAAATAGTTATTTTAATCTTTATGAAGTACATTTAAATGAATAATTGAGACTTTCGAAACGAGGCAAGTTCTAGTTCATTGTCTACACAGCTGGTGCTAGTCTTGTCATGGAACAACTAACTTGCTCATTTCTATTTTCCGATTTTAAAAACACAAACATGAGGAAATCTACAGATGCTGGAAATTCAAGCAACACACACATGCTGCGTTCCGCCAGAACTTTGTGTGTGTTGCTTCTATTTTCTGATTTTTCAGTTCCTTCTGCAAAGAGTGGCTCAATGTTGATAGAGACTATTAAGTGCTGCCTAACCGATCGGGTGTTTGCTCAGTGCCAACAGTCAGTTTTCCATTAATATTCACAGGGATTAAAGCTCAGCAGCAGAAAACCAGCTGAATTGGGGCTGAAGCCCAGCAAATAGAAATGATCTCATTGTCTCTGTGCTGGGGATTATTTAGCTCAGACCGAGATCTGAAACTGCAACCCACACTCTTTGAACTAAAAAGCTTTGAACCAGACCAAGTGACACATTAAACTGCTACTGGCGAACTCCTCACTGCACAGACCTCACAACTTCTTACTGAAAACATATTCCAAAGAGACGTATAAATTTTGGAAGTTGCATGAAGTTGATCTGTTGGCAATCTCATCTCTAAGTAGAAGATTATGTGTTCAGGCCAGAGGCTGAACATTTCATATGACCTTTGACAAGCTGAGGTCGGACTTGTTGTGGTCGGACTGTTGATGAAGTACATGCTTGATGGAACAAGGGAAAATAGAAGAAGATAACATGAATAGATAAAACTGGTGATTTGAGAGTAATTAGAGAGGGAAGATATTATAAACAAAGGAACATAATTCTGTAAGGACTTATAGCTGGTCGGGCCATTTGAAAAGAGATAAACTGAAGCAATATTGCAGATGAATGACTTTCAGCAGAGTTGACTAGTTCTGATAGGAACAGTGAGAGCAAGCTACCCGAAGCAGTTGAATTCATAATTGAGTTTAGGAGGCTGCAATCTACCAAGAGGGAGAAATAAGGTAGCAGACGATGGTGAACTCTGGTTTGCCCCTGTAGACTGAATGCTATTTTTTTAAAATGTGGAGAGGACCATATTGTGAGCACAAAATGCAATACATAAGATTAGAAGAAGCACTAATGAAATGCTGCTTCACTGCAAGGAACGTTCGGGTTCCTGAATGGTGGGATAAGACGAGGTAGAAAGATAGGTTCAGCATATGCTTGCAGGTAGCACCAAGTTTCACCCAGGGCCCCTTTTTGGTATAATCACTATAATGAAAAGTCAGTTGAATTACTATAATGCAAAGACAACTTCCACCTTCTTTTTCTGGAGGAGGTAGGTAGAAAGAAACAAGTTCCTGTTACCTCCTATTCAGTCATACCAATAACAGTCACAGCCAATGAATGAGTCAAGTGATATTGGCTAGGTCAAGGAGATATTATAAAAGGGAAGACAACCAAGGGAAGAGAGAAAGATCATGAAGAAAACTCCAGAGAGGGAGATCAGATTAGGGACAACTGTGAGAGAAAACATCAAAGTTCAGTGTAAATTTATTACCAAAGAAGAGCAAGTGAGGCAGTTAGAAAGGGGGCAACTAACCAATCATATGATATGCTTAGTTCATAAACAATTTAGAGTTCAGCAAAAAATTAAGAAGGGAAAAATAGGGGGTGTGAATAATCTCACAGTGAGCTCATGTGAGAGAAAACTTCAGTAGGAGAGCAAGTGAGGTGATCAGAAAAAGGGCAACTAATGATGATGATGATGCAGTGGCTAAATTACTTACTCAGTTACTAATCCAATAAACCCAGCAAAATAATCTAAAGACATGAGTCCAAGTCTCACCATGGTAGTGGTGGAATATAAATTCAATTGATAATCTGGACCTTGTCTTTTGTAATAAAGAGCCCAAAACTTCAATTCCTCATGAGGAGGGATTGAGGTGATTAGACATACATTAACTGGAGTTCAGAAGAATGAGAGTGATCTTGAAAAAGCCCTCAAATACTAACAGGACTGGACAGACTAAATGAATGGCTGTAAAGTCTCATCTATTTCATTATGTCTAACATGATTCACTCTAAAATAGCCAAGTAAGCACATTCCTTTACAAGCACTTAGGTTTGCAAATAAAGAGTGCCCAGATGTCGAACGTGAATTAAAGAAAACATCAGTGTGGTGAACTACATGTACCTGTCTGGGCACACCCCCCTGCTGACTGCTCCTGTGGCTCCTCCCACAGACCCCTGTATAAAGGCAGTTGGAGGCATTGCTCCTCCCTCAGTCTCCGAGATGTTGTGTGGTGGTTTCTTGCAGCTAATAAGAGCCTATCGTTCGCCTCCCGTCTCCGAGAGTTATTGATGGTGCATCAATCAGAGAGTTCTATAGGCAAGGAAAGATCGCAAGATAGGCTGCTTAATGGTAGTTTAGAAAAGAAATTGGAAATAGTATTAGTAATAAGATATGGCCAGAAAAAATGTGAACTTGAAGAATGGGAGTAGTTTAAGAATACAGCAAAAATTAAGAAGGGGAAAATAGAGTATGGGAATAATCTCACAAAAAACATGAAAACTGATTGTTAAAACTTTGATAAATATGTGAAGATTAGCGAAAATAAATATAAGTACCTTACAGTCAGAATCAGAAGGTTTTATTATAATGGGAACATGAAATGGCAAACCTATTTAATATCTATGAAGACTCACTAGACTGAGATACAAGACTGATATGTAAAGCCAGATCAGAGTTTAGAAGAATGAGGAGGGATCTTATGGAAACCTTCAAAGTACTAACAGGATTGGACATAACTACATGGAGGAGAAGTCCAGATTCAGGAGTCACAGTCTAAGGTAATGGTCGCCAACCCGTCAATCACGGTCGACTAGTCGATCTTTGAGACTTTCCCAGTAGATCCCAAAAAAAAAGAAAAAGAAATACACAAAATACTGTTGAGAGATTGTTGCCGGGTTGTGGGGTTTTAGTTCTGTTCTTTCTGCCCAGTGCGCATGTGTCAAGCTCCCCCGTACTACACAGTGTACTTCAGTGGTCCCCAACCACCAGGCCGCGAGGAAACAATAGGAGTCCTCTGCACCTTTCCTCATTCCCTGTCACGCCCACTGTTGAACACACACAAGGTCATCAGTCGCCTAAATGCAGTGATACCCTCGCACCAGGGATCACCAGTTGGCCTCAGGCAGCCAGCGGTAAGTGCCGTCGCTACTGGCCTGGAGCGCAGCCTCTAAACCTGTTTAACACACCGAATGTTCGTGGGGAATCCGGTGCTAAAGTATTTGCAGATGACCTAATTCGGGCTCAGCGTTTCGTAAGTATCAGAGCAGCTACCTTGCTGCGATCTACTGAGACAAACTTTTGTTGGCCGATAGATCCTACAAGGGGGGTGTGGGAGGACGGGCACCCTGTTGCGCTCCTGGCTCAATCAGTCGCTCTCTCCGGACTGCGACTGCCGTGGCCCCGGCACGGGGAACTCCGGCCCTGACCTTGTCCTCTCACCCGACCCATGACCAACCACACCTGGCCAAGGCGTCTGGCAGCGGATGGGCGGGAAGCTGGAGTTCGGGCCCGGAGGCTGTCCAATGAGGCAATGAAGCACTCAAAATGGCTTCAGTCTCCTGAGTCCAAGCACCCAGCACTTAAAGACAAACCCGTTGAGTTTTCTCAGCAGAAAAAACGTGAGCAAGGGGGACAGAAGCTAAGTGCCGAGAGCCACGAAAACTAAATTGCAGAATTGACTGGACATAAGGAACCTGCATCGAGTATCGCTGTATTCCCGTCACGTTGAACACCCCTCCCCCGTCAGCTGGTCTGCAAGAATATTGTCAATATTAAACCAGTCCACGGCGCAAAAAAAGGTGGGTACCCCTGGTGTTTATACATTATTTCTACTTCCCGGTTGTGGGGTTTTACTTCCGGTCTTTTCTGCCCTGGGTGCACATGCGTGTACCTAATCAACCTGGGATTGATCTTGCCTTTTACTAAGGCTGAGGTAGGGGATCTTGGGCTTAAAAAGGTTGGTGACCACTAGTCTAAGGTTAAGTAATAAACCTAAAACACGAGAGATTCTGCAGATGCTGAAATTCCAGAGAAAACGTACAAAATGCTGGAGAAGCTCAGCAAGTCAGGCAACATCTATGGAAAGAAAGAAGCATCAATGTTTCGGCCTGAGATCCTTCATCAGGACTCATATAGAATGAGACGAGGAGAAATACTTTTTAGAGTACAGTGATTTTGTGTATTTTTCTACAACAAATGGCAGTCTAACCCAAATAATTGAAGAAGGCATTGGATTTAGTTCCTAACTTAATGAGCCTATATCATCAGAAGAAATATCTTTTGCAATTTCTGCATTGTCTTCAGGAAAATCTCCTGGACCTGATGGGTTCCCCGTAGAATTTTATAAATCATTCTCTTCACTCCTTTCTCTTCAGTTACTCTCAGTACTATGTGACTCATTTAATTATGGTAAATTGCCACCCTCTTTTAATGAGGCATGTGTTATTCTTTTATTAAAAAAGGGTAAAGACCCAACAGAGTGTTCCTTGTACAGGCCGATCTCTTTGCTTAATGTTGACGTTAAAATCTTGGCCAAAGTTTTGGCTCATAGATTAGAAACTGTTATTCCCTCTATTATTTCTGATGATCAAACTGGTTTTATTAAAAACTGTCTTCCTTTTTTTAACATACGGCATTTATTTAACATTTTATATCCACCTCCAATTGGGATTCCTGAATGCATTATTTCTCTGGATGCAGAGAAAGCATTTGATCGTATAGAGTGGAACTACCTCTTTGCAGTTTTAGAAAAATTTGACATTGGTCAAAGTTTTATCTCTTGGATCAAATTGCTGAATCTGTGTCCTACCGCCTTTGTTTTGACTAATTTTCAGCAATCCCAGCTATTTAACCTCAAACGTGGCACCCGTCAAGGATGCCCCTTAAGTCCCTTTCTCTTTGATTTGGCTATAGAGCCTCTGGCAATAGCATTCTGAAACTGTCCTGAACTGACTGGGATTTGGAGGGGGGGTGTTGAGCATAAAGTTTCTCTTTATGCTGATGATCTATTACTTTTTCTTTCAAATCCGTCCACATCCTTACCTCTAATGTTTTCACTTCTTGATCAATTTAACCAGTTTTCTGGCTATAAACTTAATTTACATAAGAGTGAACTTTTTCCAATTAATAAAGAAGCACAGGTATTAGCATTTTGTGACCTCCCCTTTAAAGTAGTTCATAATCAATTTACTTACCTTGGGATTACAGTTACAAGGAAATTTAAGGATCTTTTTTGTGAAAATTTTGCCAATCTTTTATATACCACAAAACAGAATCTGTCACAATGGTCACCTCTATCTATGTCCTTGGTAGGTCGTATTAATGTTGTTAAAATGTATGTTCTCCCTAAATTTTTATATTTATTTCAATCTATCCCAATTTTTATTCCTAAAAACTTTTTTGATTCATTAGACTATTATTTTGTCATATCTATGGAAGAATAAGCGTTCTAGAATTAATAAAATTTATCTTCAAAATTCTAAAAAAGAGAGTGGCATGGCTTTACCTAACTTTCGTTTATACTACTGGGCAGCTAACATACGTTGCACTACCTTTTGGTCTTTTTTTCATAGCCAATCCGAGTGACCTAATTGGGTGGCAATGGAGTTGAATTCCACTAAAGATTTATCTATTTCTGCACTTCTTGGCTCTGCACTCCCTAGTAGTTTGTCTAGACTAATTGTCAATCCTCTTTGTCAGACACACTTTGCGAATATGGGCCCAATTTAGGAAATTTTATGGCTTTTCCCTTTCTAGTCCTATCTTACATAATCATTTTTTTTAACCTACTATGTATGACTCAACATTCTATGATTGGTATAGGAGGGGCATTAGACATTTTGAACATCTTTTTATCAATGTTCGCTTCGCATCCTTTCAACAGCTCTCTGCTAAGTTCAATCTGCCTAATGCCCATTTTTTTAGATATCTCCAAATTAGACACTTTATCAATCCTTTCATTCCTAACTTCCCTGAAATGCCCGAGAAAAATGTTATGGATTTCTTTCTTTCTATTAATCCACTGGGTAAAGGTTTAATATCATTGATTTGTGATAAATTAGCATTCTTACGGCGTGCCCCTGTGGATAAAATTAGAATGGCTTGGGAGTATGATTTAAATATCTCTTTATCTGATGAGATTTGGGACTTTATTCTCAAATCGGTTAATTCAACCTCTCTTTGTGCTCGCCATTGCCTTTTACAGTTTAAGATTGTTCATAGAGCCCATATGTCCAAATCTAAATTATCTCAATTTTACCCTAATATTAGCCATCTTTGTGATAAATAGACAATAGGTGCAGAAGTAGACCATTCGGCCCCTCGAGTCTGCACTGCCATTCTGAGATCATGGCTGATCATTCACTATCAATACCCAGTCCCTGCCTTGTCCCCATATCCCTTGATTCCCATATCCATCAGATATCTATCTAGCTCCTTCTTGAAAGCATCCAGAGAATTGGCCTCCACCGTCTTCCGAGGTAGTACATTCCACACCTGCACAACTCTCTGGGAGAAGAAGCTCTTCCTCAACTCTGTTTTAAATAACTGACCTCTTATTCTCAATCCATGCCCTCTGGTACTGGACTCTCCCAACATCTGGAACATATTTCCTGCCTCAATCCTATCAAATCCTTTAATTATCTTAAACGTTCCAATCAGATCCCCTCTCAATCTCCTCAATTCCAGCGTGCACAAGCCCAATCTCTCCAATCTCTCTGCGTAAGACAGCCCTGCCATCCCAGGAATCAACCTAGTGAATCTACGCTGCACTTCCTCAACTGCCAGAATGTCCTTCCTTAAACCTGGAGACCAAAACTGTACACAGTATTCCAGGTGTGGTCTCACCAGGGCCCTGTACAAATGCAAAAGGACATCCTTGCTCTTGTATTCAATTCCCCTTGTAACAAAGGCCAACATTCCATTTGCCCTCTTCACTGCCTGTTGCACCTGCTCATTCACCTTCATTGACTGGTGAACTAGGACTCCTAGGTCTCTTTGCATTTCTCCCTTACCTAACTCTACACCGTTCAGACAATACTCTGCCCTCTTGTTCCTGCTTCCAAAGTGGATTACTTCACATTTATTCACATTGAATGACATCTGCCAAGTATCTGCCCACTCACCCAGCCCATCCAAGTCTCCCTGTATTCTCCTAACGTCCTCTTCGCATGTCACACTGCCACCCAGTTTAGTATCGTCAGCAAACTTGCTGATATAGTTTTCAATGCCCTCATCTAAATCATTGACATAAATCGTAAAGAGCTGTGGTCCCAATACAGAGCCCTGTGGTGCCCCACTAGTCACCTCCAGCCAGTCCAAGAAACACCCATTCACTGCTACCCTTTGCTTTCTATCTGCCAACCAGTTTTCTATCCATGTTGAAACCCTGCCCCCAATGCCATGAGCTCTGATTTTACTCACCAATCTTCTATGTGGCACCTTATCGAATGCCTTCTGAAAATCTAGGTATACAACATCCACTGGCTTACCCTCGTCTAACATCCTTGTTACACCCTCAAAAAACTCCAACAGATTAGTCAAGCATGATTTGCCCTTGGTAAATCCATGCTGGCTCGGCCTAATCCTATTTCTGCCATCTAGATGTGCCACTATTTCGTCCTTAATAATGGACTCAAGCATCTTCCCCACGACTGACGTTAGGCTAACAGGGCGATAGTTCTCCGTTTTCTCCTTACCTCCCTTCTTGAAAAGTGGGATAACATTAGCCACTCTCCAACCATCAGGAACTGATCCTGAATCTAAGGAACATTGGAAAATGATTACCAATGCATCCGCAATTTCCTGAGCCACCTCTTTTAGAACCCTCGGATGCAGACCATCTGGACCCGGGGATTTATTAGCCTTCAGTCCTACCAGTCTACTCATCACAGTTTCTTTCCTAATGTCAATCTGTCTCAATTCCTCTGATATCTTATGACCCTGGCCCATCCATACATCTGGGAGATTGCTTGTGTCCTCCCTGGTGAAGACAGATCTAAAGTACGCATTAAATTCTGTTGCCATTTCCCTGTTTCCCATAACAATTTCTCCCAATTCATTCTTCAAGGGGCCAACATTGTTCTTAACTATCTTCTTTCTCTTCACATAGCTAAAAAAGCTTTTGCTATCCCCTTTTATATTCCTGGCTAGACTGAGCTCATACCTGATTTTTTCTCTCCGTATTGCTTTTTTAGTTAAGATCTGCTGCTCCTTAAAACTTTCCCAATCATCTGTATTCCCACTCATCTTAGCCCTGTCATACTTATTTTTCTTTAATGCTATACAAACTCTGACTTCCTTTGTCAACCACTGTGGCCCCTTCCCCCTCTTTGAATCCTTCCTTCTCATTGGAATGAACTGCATTTGCATCTTTTGTATTATGCCCAAGAATATCTGCCACTGCTGATCCACTGTCTTTCCTGCCAGGGCATCCGCCCATTTAACTTTGGCCAGCTCTTCCCTCATGGCTCCGTAGTCTCCTTTATTTAATTGCAACACTGACACCTCTGATCTGCCCTTATCCCTCTCAAATTGTAGATAAAAACTTATCATGTTATGATCACTACTTCCTAATGGCTCCTTTACTTCAAGATCACTTATCAATTCCTGTTCATTACACATCACCAAGTCCAAAATAGCCTCGTTCCTGGTTGGCTCAAGCACAAGCTGTTCCAAAAATACATCCCTTAGACACTCCACAAACTCCCTATCCTGGGGTCCAGCACCTACCTGATTCTCCCAGTCCACCTGCATGTTGAAATCTCCCATAACGACTACATTACCTACATTACCTACCTATGACTACATAAATGCAAAAGGGCGAGGCTTCTCTTATTCATATGTACTGGTCCTGTCCTAGGTTAGAGAAATTTTGGAAAGATGTTTTTATAACTTTATCCTGTATTCTGAATCACCAGTTAGAACCTAACCCTTTAATTGCTCTGTTTGGTTTTTTGGGTGAGACAGATAGACGTTTGAGTTTGACTAAGTGTCGAATATTATCTTTTGCTTCTCTCCTGGCTAGATGTCTAATCCTCCTTAGATGGAGAGATGTTGCCCTGCCCACGCATGCTCAATGGCTTAATGATATTATGTCCTGTTTAGACCTTGAAAAAATCCATTATTCAATTCTTAACTCGGATATAAAGTTTCATAAGGTCTGGGGACCTTTTATTAAGTATTTTCATAACTTTCCTCTTAATTAAGCTTTTTTTTTCAGTCCCTTACTTTCAGCTCTTCTTTTTTTTTGGTAGTAGGCATTATTATCTTCTGTTTTCATGTGTATTTACAGTTTTGGGGGTTTCAATGTCTTGATTTATATTCTGTACATTTTGTCATGTTTGGTCTGGAGTTTTTTTTTTGTTGTGGGGCTTGGGGAGGATACTAACTTTACATAACTTCAATTTGGGTGCTTTCTCAATGATCTTTTTTGTATTATATTATTGTATGTTTATTTTGCACTGTATTAATTTTCTATTTTGTTTTGGTTTTTTTTATTTGTATTGTTGTAGAAAATGCATTAAAAATCAATAAAAAAATTTAAAAATTGATGTTGTTCCTAGAGTTTAAGGGTTGAACAATTTGTGAAGAAAGTAGAAGTGTAGATACTGAATTTCAATGATCAACCATGATTATATTATAATTTGGTGTATATCTAAGGCTAAATGGTCAGCTCTGACTTCTGTGCTTCTCGGAGAAAGCATCAGAAACAGATGATGCTTTTTTTTTGCAGAAACAAATTTCTCGAAAGAGAAATTTAAAAAACAAAAATAAGGAACAAGCATCATAAGGAAATTGATAATGGCACTATTATATACTAGATGACCAAAAATAAATCAGCACATACAGAAACATTGAAGAAAGGGAGATTAAAATTTGAATGCCTTATTTATCGTATAGTGTTTCTCTGTAGAAACACAAATGCAATTTGTCAGTAATAAATGTTCATTCTGAATATCTTTTATTCCTTAACTGGGGAAAAACCACAATTTTAAAAATAGCTCCCCCCCATAATGTAAAGCTCCCCCTAAAGTGTAAAATCTTAATAGTGTGACTCTTGTTGTAATGTGAGTATTGTTAAAAGTAAGTTAACACTAATCCGGAAGCTGTTGGTAAGAAGAGGCTGGTTCTGGAATTGACAGGGATTTACTTCCAGTATGCATTGTATGTAGTTCCTCCACCCAGGCCGCAAGAGGTACCTGGAAGCCTCTGTATTGTAAATATCATTTGCCGTCCCAGATAAAGATGTCCTTTTGGCCATAAAATTGTCGAGTGGTCTGCTTGTAAAGTAGAAGTTACCACATATTTTTGGTGACGAGGTGAACTGGTTTTGTGGAAGTGTCAGCACCTTTCGAACAGGAGCTGTGAGCGGGCGAGGAGCCTCGCGTTCGGATGGCTACATTCGAGTCTATCGGTGAATTTGTGGAGGGAGCCGAGGAGTACGAGGAAAGGTTGGGACACTTTTTCTGTGCTAATGGAATTACTGAGGAGGGTAAGAAGTGCTCTATTCTCCTGAGTGTGTGTGGGGCAAAAGACGTACAAGCTGATAAGGAACTTAGCCACACCGCGGAATCTGGGAGAAATTCCATATGACGAACAGGTCAAGCTTGTGGGGAACCACCACAATCGGAAACTTTCAGTGATAGTCCAATGGTTCAAGTTTCACAGCCATGTCCGGAGGCCAGGTCAGTCTGTGGGTGATTTTGTGGCCGAGCTTCGACTGTCGGAGCATTGTGATTTCGGAGCCGTGTTGGATGACATGCTCCGTGATAGATTAGTATGCGGCATTAATAACGATGCCATACAACGTCACTTGTTGGGGGAAACCCCACCATTGGCTTTCAAGAAAGCCCTAGAGATTGCCCAAGGCATGGAGATGGCTGCTAATAATGCCAAGGATATCCAGAAAGGACACGGGGGGTTGCAGTTGGCAGCAGTGCTCCAAGTCAGGAGGGAGACTGGTAAACAGGCAAAGTGGGTGGAATGTTTTTGGTGTGGAGGGACGCACTTTGCAAATCCAAAGATACTGTCTGCCATGCTTGTCGCAAAAAAGGACATTCAGCTAAAAAGTGCAGGAGTTTAAAGGGTGAGGTTAAGCCTGGGCAGGGAAAGCTCAACAGGCTCAGGCAGCCGCACACCACCTGGGAGAAGCAGACGGAGAGGCAGCATGTGCCTACAACATGTTTGGGGTGGAAATCGTTGAGGGACCACCCGAATCATATTATGCCACTGTCAGGGGAAAGGACATTAAGTTTGAGATTGATTCAGAGGCTACTGCATTGGTCATTAGTGAGGAGGTGTACAGGAGGACACAGGGGTTCAACCTGCCTCCCATCAGACCGTCTAAGCTCAAACTTAGGACCTATACAGGGCAGCCCATACCTCATTTAGGGGTGTTATATGTGGATATTTCAGCCGGGGGTCAGAAGGCTGAAGCCAGGCTGGTGATAGCTAAGGGCAGTGGGCCCAGTCTTTTGGGCTGCGATTGGCTTTGCAAAATCCGGCTCAACTGGCATGAAATTAAGTATGTACACACGATGGATGATATTCTGCAGCGGTATAGTGACGTTTCCAGGGATGAGCTGGGCACACTGAAGGGTGTGTGAAACTCCATGTTGACCCTGAGACCACACCACGTTTTTTAAGTCCAGGTCGGTGCCCTTTGCCATAAAAGGCAAAGTCAAAGAGGAGCTGGAATGTTCACAGGGGCTGGGCATCATTGAGCCCATTCAGTTTTCAAGGTGAGTGGCTCCCATTGTTCCAGTTTTGAAGGCAGATAAAACGGTGAGGATATGTGGGGACTACAAGCTTACGGTGAATCAGGTCTCTAAGCTGGAGGAGTACCCATTGCCACGGGTGGATGATCTGTTTGCAACCCTGTCAGGGGGTAAGCTGGTCACAAAGCTGGACATGAGCCATGCTTACCAACAGCTGCTGCTCGACAAGGATTCAAAGGAGTACATCACCATCAATACGCACAAGGGATTATTCAAATACAATCGCCTTGTGTTTGGAGTGATGTCTAGCCCCGCCATTTTCCAAAGGACAATGGACTCTTTGCTGCAGGGGATTCCGCATGTAGCAGTGTATCTCGATGATACTTTGATCATGGGAGCCACGGAGGGGGAGCATCTGGCTAATTTAGAACAGGTGCTTAAGAGGGTCTCAGACACAGGGCCGCAATCGAAATGCGGAAAATGTGTGTTCCTGGCTCCGAGTGTGACCTACCTGGGACATGAGATTGCAGCTGAGGGGCTTTGCCCAGTGGAGGACAAAGTGAGAGCTGTCAAGGAGGCCCCAAGCCCCAAGAGCGTCACTGAACTCAGATCATTTTTGGGCATGGTGAATTATTATTGCAAGTTTCTTTCGGACCTCTCAAAGGTTTTGGCCCCACTGTATAGGCTGCTTCACAATGACACTAAGTGATGGCGGGGTGAAGAGCAGGAGGAAGCTCTCAAGGAAGTGAAAGAACTCCTGCACTCAGTGAAGCTGCTGGTTCACTATGACCCAGACAAGGAGATCACCCTTTCATGTGACACTTCACCCTATGGAGTCGGGGCAGTTCTCTCACTCGTGATGGAGGACCGTTCAGAGAAGCCTATTGGTTTTGCTTCACGTACCCTGATGAGAAGGGGTATTCACAGCTAGACAAAGAAGGTCTGGTTGCTGTTTTTGTGGTCAAATGCTTTCATCAGTCCCTCTATGGACGTGTATTCACAATTTATACGGATCATAAACCACTGATGAGCCTTTTTAGGGAGACCAGATGCATCCCACTGCTAGCCTCAGCCAGGATACAGCGTTGGGCTCTCACATTGTCAGCCTACCAGTATACTATCGTGTACAGAGCGGGTGGGGATAATGCAAACGCCGATGTGCTGAGTTGACTCCCTTTACCTGAGGCGCCTGTTACTACAGATGTGCGTCCAGAGACGGTGTTTTCATTGGAGAGGCTGTCGGAGACACCTGTAAAGGTGACCCAGATCAAGCAATGGACAGAGAGGGACCCAGGCCTGTCTCAAGTCAAGAACTTTCTTTTACAAGGTTGGCGCAGAGTCGTGGAAGGAGAGGAACTGAGGCCGTATGCCAAACACAAGACCAAACTGACTCTGCAGGATGGTTGCATTTTCTGGGGGGCGAGGGTCATCGTGCCTCCCCCTGGCCATTCACAGATTGTGGAGGAAATTCATGAGACTCATCCAGGGGTGTCTCGAATGAAAAGCCTTGCAAGATCCTACGTCTGGTGGCCAAGAATGGATCAGGATCTGAAGAACAAGGTAAAACCATGCATGCAATGTCAGAACAATCAGAACATGCTACCACCAGCTCCTTTGCACCCATGGGAGTGGCCAGTCTACCCCTGATCTAGGCTACATTTGGACTTTGCTGGCCCCTTTACGGGGCAGATGTTTCTTGTAACGGTAGATGCACACTCCAAATGGATCGAAGCTCACATCATGAGCAACATCACAGCCCCCACAACCATAGATCAACTCAGGCAAATGTTTGCAGTCTACGGATTGCCTGACACTCTGGTCACTGATAATGGCCTGACGTTCACCAGTGAGCTGTTCGGTGAGTTCAAGCGGCAAAATGGCATTCGTCACATTCGGACGGCCTCTTTCCACCCGGCCTCAAACGGTTTGGCTGAGCGGGCTGCTCAGACAGTGAAGGAAGGCCTGAAGCAGATGACAGGGGACTCTCTTAGTACCCAGCTTTCACGTTTCTGTTTAAATACTGCCTCACACCACAGACTACGCCTGTACGCACTCCAGCAGAGATGTTCCATGGAGTTTCCAATGGTGAGACAGACTACTGGGGAAGCATGTCCACCAGTGACTTTTCCAGAGAGCGAGAGAGATGCTGGCAGAGGGGGCAGAGTCCCCTGAAGAGGTTGGACATTCTCACACGGACCCCTCTCATGTCCCTAACACCAGATCCACCCAAAACATCCTCACCAGTGGTGCCTGCTGGGTCACCGGGGGTAGTATGTAGATCGCAGCGTCCTCGCAAACCTCCTGACAGACTGAATCTTTGATTGGATAGTTTCTTTTGTTGTTGGATTGAATATTGAATTTGCCATGTTTTTTAGGTGTTTTTGTACTGGTAACCTGTTGCTAACGATACCACTGTTTTTATTTCCCAGTTCTTCTATATTTGGAGAATGTTGGATTTTAAAGGGGGAGAAGTGTTGTAATGTGAGTATTGTTAAAAGTAAGTCAATACTAATCTGGAAGTTGTTGGTAATGAGAGGCTGGATCCTGGTTGACGGGGTTTTACTCCCGGTGTGCGTTGTATATAGTTCCTCCACCCATGCCGCACGAGGTACCTGGAAGCCTCTGTATTGTAAATATCATTTGCCGTCCCAGATAAAGATGTCCTTTTGGCCATAAAATTGTTGAGTAGTTCTTTTGTAAAGTAGAGGTTACCACAACACTAATTGCAAAGGAGGACTTAGTGCACTTTCTGTAACAAGAGTGACTTACAACATAATCAGTTGCTTGCTGTGCAATTCTCACTCTTTGCCTTGCAGGAATTAAATCTTGAGCAAGGACCTCCATTTAGTGAAGGAAAATGTCATTTTTTTTACAAGTATGTGTAACTGTTACATTCCTTTTATGACTAAGTGCTTGAAAATCAAAAATGCGCAATTTCAAAAGTAGCATTCAGCGGTTATTTTCTGATTTCCATTAAGTGCTTGATACAGTTCTCTGAAATAATATGGAAATAAACAGTTTGCTAGCATGCATTGTTTTTCACACTCTTAAATGTCATAAAGTGCTAAGAAAAGACTCTGGAGCTGTTCACATCACTTTCACGGGAGAGAATAAGAAGGCACAGAAGAGTGAGCTTACATTTATTTATTTAATGCATGTTTCAGTAAGTTGCTGGAGCTTAATCAATCCAAGAAAGAACTCTACAAATTTGTAAAACAATTATGAAAATGATTGAATCACAGCTTATATTTCAAATACCTGACTAACATTTAAAATCCTGCATAGATTAAATAGCCATAAAATAGAGATTTCAACAATTTAAGAAAATGTAAATAGACATACCTGAACCTTAGAGAATTATTTAGAAACTGAGAATAATCTTTTTTGATCGTCAGACAATTTTCTGTTAATATTCTCATGATTTAATCATTTTAAGTAGAAGATTTTACCACATTCTGTCAGGCTGCCCTCTTATCTTATGTTTGCATACCATAACTTCCCAGGAAATGGTGTTTCATTATGCTGTTTACAGAGTTCCTGGAAATGCATCCTTTGCATTTCCATTTTTCCTGGAAACGTGGGTCATTATGGTTTGTCCACTGATGATGTTTTCATTTCCTGACACTGTCTGTCTTTGTCCTTGAGCATATTTTCAAAGTTCAAGGTACATTTATTATCAAAGTATGTATGAGAACAGCAGATACATGGGCTGAAAATCTCCCTCCAAGTCACTCACCATCCTGTCTTCGAAACATATTGCCATTCCTTCATTGTTGCTGGGACAAAATCATGGAATTTCACCCCCCCCCCCACTCCCAACAGAACTGTGGGTGTACCCACACCTCAGGGACTGCAGTGGTTCAAGTAGGCAGCTTATCATCATCTTCTCAAGGGCAACAAGGTTGGGCAATAAATGCTAGCTGAACTGGCGGTGCCCACATCCCATAGATGAATAAACAGGTATACATTCTGCAACCTCGTTATTCATCTCCTTACAGGCAGCTACAAAACAAAGAAACTTCAAAGAAACCATTAAAAAAAGCCATCCGGGTTCTCAAGATGGCGGCTCAGTGAAAAGTTTGCTTTGCTGAGCTAAACACTGCAACACTGATAATTGCGCATATAAACCTATTCGCTTCAACTTTTTAAAAAAATGCCCAAGTGTCAGATTTAATGACATGAACTTTAATGAGTTTTTCTTGAGCTGCTTCAACACCATGCCATTGAAAGGTAGACAATAGACAATAGGTGCAGAAGTAGACCATTCGGCCCTTCGAGCCTGCACCGCCATTCTGAGATCATGGCTGATCATCTACTATCAATACCCGGTTCCTGCCTTGTCCCCATATCCCTTGATTCCCCTATCCATAAGATACCTATCTAGCTCCTTCTTGAAAGCATCCAGAGAATTGGCCTCCACTGCCTTCTGAGGCAGTGCATTCCAGACCCCCACAACTCTCTGGGAGAAGAAGTTTTTCCTTAACTCTGTCCTAAATGACCTACCCTTTATTCTCAAACCATGCCCTCTGGTACTGGACTCTCCCAGCATCTGGAACATATTTCCTGCCTCTATCTTGTCCAATCCCTTAATAATTTATATGTTGCAATCAGATCCCCTCTCAATCTCCTTAATTCCAGCGTGTACAAGCCCAGTCTCTCTAACCTCTCTGCGTAAGACAGTCCAGACATCCCAGGAATTAACCTTATGAATCTACGCTGCACTTCCTCTACAGCCAGGATGTCCTTCCTTAACCCTGGAGACCAAAACTGTACACAATACTCCAGGTGTGGTCTCACCAGGGCCCTGTACAAATGCAAAAGGATTTCCTTGCTCTTGTACTCAATTCCCTTTGTAATAAAGGCCAACATTCCATTAGCCTTCTTCACTGCCTGCTGCACTTGCTCATTCACCTTCAGTGACTGATGAACAAGGACTCCTAGATCTCTTTGTATTTCTCCCTTACCTAACTCTACACCGTTCAGATAATAATCTGTCTTCCTGTTCTTACTCCCAAAGTGGATAACCTCACACTTATTCACATTAAACATCATCTGCCAAGTATCTGTCCACTCACCCAGCCTATCCAAGTCACCCTGAATTCTTCTAACATCCTCATCACGTGTCACACTGCCACCCAGCTTAGTATCATTAGCAAACTTGCTGATGTTATTCTCAATGCCTTCATCTAAATCGTTGACATAAATTGTAAACAGCTGTGATCCCAATACCGAGCCCTGTGGCACCCCACTAGTCACGACCTGCCATTCTGAGAAACACCCATTCACGTTTACCCTTTGCTTTCTATCTGCCAACCAGTTTTCTATCCATGTCAATATCTTCCCCCCAATGCCATGAGCTCTGATTTTACCCACCAATTTCCTATGTGGGACCTTATCAAATGCCTTCTGAAAATCGAGGTACACTACATCCACTGGATCTCCATTGTCTAACTTCCTGGTTACATCCTCGAAAAACTCCAATAGATTAGTCAAGCATGATTTGCCCTTGGTAAATCCATGCTGGCTCGGCCCAATCCTATCACATCCTGACTTTTTGTGCGAGGAAGAACATTTTACTTTGTTGAATATCCAATAAGGCCCCTGGACTTTTTGGTTGGCATAAATTTATCATGAAATACATTCCTTTGGAATTTTTGACATATGTGGTACACTCAAAAACAAATAGCTTTCATAAAACATGGCAACCTTTTCTGCAGTACATAGGTGTAAACCTGTTGGCTATGTAAAGGGGATCGAATGGTGGCCAGAAGACTTCAGTAATTGAGCTCCAACAGTTGTGCAACAGTTTGGACTTTGATAAGTTTGGCGCCTTTTCTTTATTTTCATTTCCTTCATATACATTGTATGGTTATTAATCAGTTATGGTAATTGTTATAAACTGTAAACATTTAATCGCTATGGTGTCCTGTTTGTTCTTTGGCGAGGCGGGGACATCACACAGCATCCACACCAGCTGATTACCCAGTTTGGCGGGGCCGAAGGCTGCTCCCCCTAGACGAGAACGAGCTGAGCGAGCCTGAGGCGACCCAGCGGGTTACAGCTATACTAGTAAGGGTTTTTGTATAGGATGTTGTGGTGATGTCTATATCTTGATGGATAGCTGATATCTGTGAAGGGAAGAAATGTAAATATAAATGTGTCAGGAAATTGAAAGTTTTGTTACGCTCAGCAAAAAAAAAGATCTCCAAACACCCAATGTGTCGAGAGAGAGAAAAAATCATGCAACCAATAAACGTAAGCAAATAGCTTCAGAACTGCATCTGGAGCAGGCTCCAGCCTCAGCTCATTGCAAAGCTGAGTAAATGCTACGAGATCACAGACGTGAAGCCAAGTTACAGCCTCAGTTCAGCACAGAGCTGAGTAAATGTCACAGAGCAGTCAGTAGAACTAGGCAGAATTAGCCCTCGTCTCACTTCCAGTCCCAGCAGCCTGACCTTTTCAATCTGGCCCAGTGCTTAAATCGACCAAACATTGGGATGTTCCTCGCTCTTGGCCTACCGTGGGGTTGAACCTTACTGCCACGATTCAGCCCGTACCTGACCTTTCCAAACAGGCCCGGAGCTTAAATTGATCAGCCAGCAGGACTTTCTTCACTCTTGGAGATGCCACGACTCTGCCTTGGCTCTGCCTCAAGGCCGCCTCCACTTTCACTTGCCTCGACCATGCCTTCCCTGCACCTCCACCACCACTTGCCTCTGCTTTCCTTGACCACTTCAAAGGTGTAAAGGTTGAAAGGTGTTTCTATTATCAAAGTATACGACTCTGAAATTCTTCTTCTCCGGGCAGCCATGAAGCCAAGAAATAAAAGAATGGCAGCACGATCACTGACCCCCAGATCCCACCTCCCCACGCAAAAAAAAAGAACAAAAACAGAACAGGCACATTTTCACTCCACCATCGCCAGCACCACTCAACCTCTCCATTGTTAGTGTTATTAATAAGGTATCTAGTAGTTTCCTTTGTTTTGTTTCTGTTAAGTAGTCACTGAGTATCACCAGTGCCACCTTAAACCAAAAGTTGTTTCTGTCACTTTAATACCAATGAATATGGCACTGTTCTCTTCAAGTAACATGTTTTCACCAAACATTCTTTCATGGTCAAGGTGGCACTAGAGAGGGATAATCTTTTGCGAGGAGTTTGGGGAACGCCTCCATTGTCTCACAAAATGTGACTGCCAGTCAAGACTGCAGGTAAAACTGAACTGTAGGGCCCTAAGGCCCCCTCCACCCCTCCCTGGCATCCTCCTGGCTAATGTACAGTCTCAGAAAAATAAAATTGAAAACCTCAGGGCGAGAATGCAGAACCAGTGGAACATCAGGGACTGTTGCTTCACACAGACATGGCTCCCCTCCAGCACTCCAGGTTGAGGGTTAATCCTTCCACTGTATGGACCAGACAGCGGCATCAAGTAAAGGCTGAGACAGTGACAATCGCTTCATGATTAACTCACAGTGGTGCACAGATGTGGCGGTTCTGTATCAGGCCTTCGTCCCCCACCTGGAACATCTAATGTTCAAGTGTTGTCCATTCTATCTACTGAGGGAGTTCTCCGCCATCATCCTGATTGTAGTGTACATTCCATCCCTGACAAACATCAAACTGGCAATCGAGGAGCTGTGCACTCAATCACTCAAATCGTTAGATTTGAATGGATATGCCACTGTCATCACAGACTTCATCAGAACCTGTGGGAATGAGTGTGTTCCTCTGAGATATGCAGACTATAAGCTGTGGATAAACCAGGTGATTCACCGTCTGCTGAGGCAAGACCTGTGGTATTCAAAAGTGGCACTTCAGAGATACATGAGAAGCCTAGTTATAACCTATGGAAAGCCATTATAGAAGCAAATTGTGAAATTCGAGACACAATCAGATGTGTACAGCTGTAGCTGGGTTTGCACACCTATAAGGCAAAACAGACAGTATAAATGGCTGTGATGCTTCACTCCCTGATAAGCTCAACTTCTCTTATGCATGTTTTGAAAGGGAAACTAACACTAGACCTGTGCAAATCTCAACAGCATCTGGAAGCCCTGTGATCTCTACCTCAGAAGCTGCCATTAGAGTACCCTTCAAGGAGGTGAACCCTCACAGTCCTGATGCTGCACTCAGCAGGGTACAGAAAACCTGTGCTGGAGTGCTCAAGGACAACTTCAACCTCTCACTGCTGCAGCTGAAGTTTCCCACCTGCTTCAAAAGGGCACCAATCATATTGCAGTTCAGGAATCAGCAAGGTGAACTGCCGCCTTGTCTATCATCTGATAGCACTCAGCTCAACTCTGAAAAAGTGCTTTGAAAGGTTGGTCATGTCTGGAATTCAGTCCTGCCTGACAAGGACCAAGAACTGCTGCACCACAATAGGTCTACAGTGGATGCAATCTCACTGGCTGTCCTCCTGGCCTCGGACAACCGAAATACCTATGCCAGGTTGCTGTTTATTAATTACAGCATGGCATTCAACACCATCATCCCCTAAATACTGATCATCAAGCCTCAAAACATGAGTCTCTCTACCTTTCTCTGCACTGGATCCTTGACCTCCTCATTGGGAGACCCAAGTCAGTACCAATCAGTAATAACCTCTCCTCCTCACTGACAATTAACATAGGTGCACCTCAAGAGTACGTGTTAGCCCACTGCTCCACTCTCTCTACACTCATGACTGTGTGCAGATCAAACATCTATAAATTCCCTGCAACACCATTGCTGTTGAAAGAAGTTCAGGCGGTAACGGGGAGGTGCACGGGAGCAGAATAGATTGGCTGGTTGATTGGTCTTGCAACAATAATCTTCAACTCAGCGTCAGAAACACCAAGCCATTGATTGTGTACTTAAGGAAATGGAAATCAGGAGATCACACACCAATCCTCATTGAGGGGTCAATGACAGAAAGGGTGAGCAGCTTCAAGTTTCTGGGTGCCAACGTTTCAGAGAATTTAGCCTGGGCCACCACATTGGTGCAATCATGAAGAAGTGAAGGTGAATATACTTCATTATGTCATCAAAGACTCTCGCACATTTCCATCTTCAAGTATTGTACATCTTCAAAAGGCAATGCCCTGACAAAGTGGCATCCATCTTTAAGTGTTGTCCCATCTGGAATATGCCCTTGTTTCATTACTGCCATCAGAGAGGAGGTACAGGATCCTGAAGACGCATATTCAAAGTTTTAGGAGCAGCTTCTTCCCCTTTGCTGTCAGATTTATTTATCTCATATTGTAACTTATAGTAATTTTTATTAACACCAGAGATTCGGCAGATGCTGGAAATCCAGAGCAATTTTTATGTCTCCACACAGCACTGCTTCTGAAAAACAACAAAAAC
Organism: Hypanus sabinus; assembly: GCF_030144855.1. Taxonomy (NCBI): domain Eukaryota; kingdom Metazoa; phylum Chordata; class Chondrichthyes; order Myliobatiformes; family Dasyatidae; genus Hypanus; species Hypanus sabinus. The sequence goes on along the minus strand of NC_082709.1, from coordinate 148,170,391 downwards.
TTCCCAATATATTGTACAGACAGACAGACATAGTTTATTGATCCCGAGGGAAATTGGGTTTCATTACAGCCGCACCAACAAAGAATAGTGAAGAAATATAGCAATATAAAACCATAAATAATTAAATAGTAATGTTAATCATGCCCAGTGGAAATAAGTCCAGGACCAGCCTACTGGCTCAGGGTGTCTGATACTCCGAGGGAGGAGTTGTAAAGTTTGATGGTCACAGGCAGGAATGACTTCCTATGACGCTCAGTGTTGCATCTCGGTGGAATGTGTCTCTGGCTGAATGTACTCCTGTGCCTAACCAGTATATTATGGAGTGGATGGGAGTCATTGTCCTAGATGGCATGCAACTTGACAGCATCCTCTTTTCAGACACCACCATCAGAGAGTCCAGTTCCACCCCCACAACATCACTGGCCTTACGAATGAGTTTGTTGATTCAGTTGGTGTCTGCTACCCTCAGCCTGCTGCCCCAGCACACAACAGCAAACATGATAGCACTGGCCACCACAGACTCGTAGAACATCCTCAGCATCGTCCGGCCGATGTTAAAGGACCTCAGTCTCCTCAGGAAGTAGAGACGGCTCTGACACTTCTTGTAGACAGCCTCAGTGTTCTTTGACCAGTCCAGTTTATTGTCCATTTGTATCCCCAGGTATTTGTAATCCTCCACTATGTCCACACTGACCCCATGGACGGAAACAGGGGTCACCGGTGCCTTAGCCCTCCTCAGGTCCACCACCAGCTCCTCAGTCTTTTTCGCATTAAGCTGTAGATGATTCTGCTTGCACCATGTGACAAAGTTTCTCACTGTAGCCCTGTACTCAGCCCCATCTCCCTTGCTGATGCATCCAACTATGGCAGAGTCATCAGAAAACTTCTGAAGATGGCAAGACTCTGTGTTGTAGTTGAAGTCCGAGGTGTAGATGGTGAAGAGAAAGGGAGACGGGACAGTCCCCTGTGGAGCCCCAGTGCTGCTGACGACTCTGTCTGACACACAGTGTTGCAAGCGCACGTACTGTGGTCTGCCAGTCAGGTAATCAATAATCCATGACACCAGGGAAGCATCCACCTGCATCACTGTCAGCTTCTCACCCAGCAGAGCAGGGCGGATGGTGTTGAATGCACTGGAGAAGTCAAAAAACATGACCCTCACCGTGCTCGCTGGCTTGTCCAGGTGGGTGTAGACACGGTTCAGCAGGTAGACGATGGCATCCTCAACTCCTAGTCGGGGCTGACAGGCAAGCTGGAGGCGGTCTAAGTGTGGCCTAACCATAGGCCGGAGCTGCTCTAGTACAAGTCTCTCCAGGGTCCTCATGATGTGGGAGGTCAATGCCACCGGTTTGTAGTCATTGGAGCCACTGGGGCCACGGTGTCTTCGGTACAGGGACGAGACAGGGCATCTTCCACAGCACAGGAACCCTCTGGAGACTCAAGCTCAGGTTGAAGACATGGTGAAGTACTCCACATAGCTGGGGGGCACAGGCTTTGAGCACCCTGGGGCTGACACCATCCGGGCCTGCAGCCTTGCTTGGGTGGAGACGTTTCAGCTGTCTTCTCACCTGTTCAGCTGTGAAGTCCACCGTGCTGGTTTCAGGTGTGGTAGGGGTGTAGTCACGAGAGCAGGGTGAGGGGCTGTAAGGAGGGGTAGGAGGGGAGAGTGGAGTATGTGTTGGTTAGGGGCCTGCAACAGATGAATCATGTGGGGGATGGGCAGGGGCCACAGTGTCAAATGGATTGAAGAACAGGTTAAGTTCGTTGACCCTGTCCACACTGCCTTCAGCCCCTCTGTTGCTAGTTTGCCAGAACCTAGTGATGGTCCTCATCCCACTCCAGACCTCTCTCATGTTGTTCTGCTGGATGTAGCAACTGTATGTCAGTTGATAATAAACTTCATACTGTTGCTGACTCTGAAAAAAAAATTCTGCTTTCATGACATGGAAACATATAGCTGGGCCAAATTGACTAAAATGGAATTAATCTGTACATAGTAGTATTCCTAATTCGCTGTACAGCACGAACCCTCTTTTCATATACTTTTCTCTGAATCTCTTGTATTGCTTAATGGAGAAATTGCACCCACTTGTGTTGGCTTTGTTAGTGCAAATCAAATACAATCAGTGTCACTTTATCGGGTATACCTGTACACCTGCTCATTAATGCAAATTTCTAATCAGCCAATCATTTCCATCCCCTTCCATCCTTGCTTCCTTCCTTTCTTCCTTCCCTCTTTCACTCCTTCCTTCCTGTTAGAATGACAATCGGAACAGTGGAGTGCTCCTCGTGCGGGACGTGGGAAGGCAGAGAGACCTCCAGAATCTCTGACAACTACACCTGCAAGAAGTTCATCCAGCGGCAGCTTCTTACAGTCTGCAGAGGGAAACTGAGCTGGAGCTGTATGGCCTTCCGCTCATTCGAGAGATGAAGTGATTGACAGGGACACAGGTAACTGGATGACTGGTGGGGGGGGGGGAAGAAATATGCAGCAAGTACAGGCTACACCTATGGCAGTTCCCCTCAATAATGAGTTCTCTCAGTGGCCATTATATTAGATATATCTATACATCTGCTCATTAATGCAAAAATCTGATCAGCCAACCATGTGGCAGCAACTCAATAGATAAAAGCATGCAGACATGGTTGTTCAGGCCAAAATTCAGAATGGTGAAATCTGACCTGTTACCTAATGATTGTTGGTGCCAGAGAGGGTTGTTTGATTATCTCAGAAATTGATAATATCCTGGGATTTTGATACAGAGCAGTCTCTCGAGTTTACAGAGAATGGTGCAAAAACACAATAAAAAAATCTCCAGTGAGCAGTAGTTCTGGGGGTGGAAATGCCTTGTTACTGAGATACTGGAATATAGCCATACTGTTTGAAGCTGACTGGAAGCCGATAGGAACTCAAATAACCACACATTACTACAGTGGTGTGCAGAAGAGAATCTCCGAATGCACTACACATCAAACCTTGTGGTGGATGGGCTACAGCAACAGAAGATCGCTAACATACACTCGGAGGCTACTGTATTAGGAGGTACCTAATAAAGTGGCCAATAACATACACTAATGCAACAGCAACCATTTTCCTTTGACATCCGATCCACAACAACATTGGACCGGGCACATCAGTAACAGTTTTCCAACATGATTCATGCATGTAATAACATCATCAAGGAAATGCAAAACTAAACTCAAAATTAGTTTCCAATAGCAACTGCCTGCAACAATCATAGCAGGTTGCAGAAATATCCTCTTAGCAGCAACATAGTTGTTTATAGGTAAACAATATATTTACTTGTTATTATAAATATGTTTACCTTATTAAATATATTTTAACACATTAAATGTGTTGAAGAGTAACTCGTACAAAATGCTGGAGGAACAGCTTGAAAAGCAGCCTCTATGGAAAGGAATAAATAGTCGCCCATTCATCCCCACTGAAAAGGAAGGGAGAAGAAAAGGTAAGTCCACAGCCAGATCAGCCAGGGCCTGCTCCTGTTTGTTGTTCTTATGTTCTAACAATTCAACAGCATAAAAAAGAAACAGTAGTGGACTCTACCCAGTACATTACGGGCACATCTCTTCGCCACCCACCCATCGGTAGTATCAAACTCAAGAAGGCAACATTCATCATCAGAGATTGCCACCATTAGAGCCATACCATCCCCTCACAGCTACCTCAACATCTCCTTGTTGAACTGACTGTCAAAACCCTAATATTTAGCACCACTATGAACAATTTGACCACTTTGCACTAAAATGAACTCCATGCTAATTTCACCCTGTCCTCAAATTTACTTGGTCTATTTCCAATACCTCCCTCTGCTTTCTTGATCTCTCTGTCTCTATCTCTTGATGCAGCTTAACTACTGGTGTCTTTTATAAACCCACTAATTCTCACAGCTACCTGGACCATAACTCTTCCTACCTTGTTGTTCGTAAGAATGCGATCCCCTTCTCTCAATTCCTTCACCTCCGCCGCATCTGCTCGCAGGATGAGGTTTTCATTCAAGAACTACAAAGATGTCCCCCTTCTTCAAAGGAAAGCTCTTCCCATTGTCCACCATCAATGCTGCTTTCACCTGTATCTCTTCCATTTTGTGCACGTCTCCCCTCTTCCTTTCCACCAGCCACCCTACCAGGGAGAGGGTTCCTCTTGTCCTCAACAACTGACTCCCCAGTCTCCACATGCAGCACATACTTCTCCATAACTTTCACCACCTTCAATGGGATCCCACCACCATCTTTCCTTCCACCACAACCCGTCACCCAATTCTGCTTTCTGCAGGGATCGCTCCCTTCACAATTCCTGTGTCCATTCAAGTGAAACAAGTGACACACCTGCCCCTTCACCCCCTCCCTCACTACCATTTCACCTGTGAGTCTACTGGAATCATTAACTGTATGCGGTGTCCTCGGTGTGGCCTCCTGTATATCGGAGAGACCTGACATAAATTAGGAGTCCTCTTTGCCAAGCATCTACGCTCCATCCAACAGAAAAAAGTGAGATCTCCCTGAGGGCTCACCCATTTAAACTCTGCTTCTCATTCTGACAGCTCAGTCTATGGCCTTCATTACTGCCACAATGCGGCCACACTCAAGTTGGAGGAGTAACACCTTTTATTCCAACTGGGTAGCCTCCAACCTGATAGCATGAACATCGATTACTTGAACTTCCAGTAATTGACCCCCTTCATCATTCCCCATTCGTGTTTCCTTTTCACTTCTTTCCTTACCTCCCCATCACCCCTACTCTGGTACTCCTCCCCCTTTCTTTTCTTCCATGGATTTCTGTCCTCTCTTATCAGATTCCCCTTCTCCAGCCTTTGTCTCTTTCACCAATTGACTTCTCAGCTCTTTACATCATCCCTCCCACTCTCCCGGTTTCACCTATCAAATGCTCCTGTCAAATACTCCTCATATGTTAACTCCTTTATTCCTCGAACATTCCTCGTGAACCTCCTCTGGACTCAGTCCAAAGTCAAAATGTCCTTTCGGAGATATGCTGCCCAAAACTGTTGACAATACTCCAAGTGCGGCCTGACTAGTGTCTTATAAAGCCTCAGCATTATCTCCTTGCTTTTATATTCTATTCACCTTGAAATAAATACCAACATCGTATTTGCCTTCTTTACCACAGGCTCAACCTGTAAATTAACCTTCTGGGCGTCTTGCACGAGAACTCCAAAGTCCCTCTTCATCTCTAATGTTTGAACCTTCTCCCCATTTAGATAAGAGTCTGCACTATTGTTCCTTTCACCAAAATGTATTTTCATACATTTCTCAACACTGTATTCCAATTACTTGCCCATTCTTCTAATTTGTCCAAGTCCTATTGCAATCACATTCCTTCCTCAACACTACCTAACCCTCCAACTATTTTTGTATCATCCAGAAAGTTTGCCATGAAGCCATCAATTCAATTATCTAAATTACTGACAAACATTGAGGAACAATTGTTGTGTTGTGTGTTGCTCTGCTCTGTGTTGTTCCATTGTGTGTTGTTGTGTTATGTGTTATTGACTCTGTGTTGTGCATTGTGTTCCATGCTGAGGAACAATGCTGTGTTCTGTGCTGTTGTATGTTGCTGTGTCCTGCGCTCCTGTGTTCTGTTTTGCTGTCTTCCGAGTTGTTGTGTGTTGTTGGGTTGTGTGTTCTGTGTTCTGCAATGTTGTGTTCCGTGCTGTTCTTTTTGGTGTTGCTGTGTTGTGTGTTGTGCTCTGTAATGTTGTGTTCAGTGCTGTTCTTTTTGGTGTTGTTGTGTTGTGTGTTGTGCTCTGTAATGTTGTGTTCAGTGCTGTTCTTTTTGGTGTTGTTGTGTTGTGTGTTGTGCTCTGTAATGTTGTGTTCAGTGCTGTTCTTTTTGGTGTTGCTGTGTTGTGCTCTGTAATGTTGTGTTCAGTGCTGTTCTTTTTGGTGTTACTGTGTTGTGTGTTGTGCTCTGTAATGTTGTGTTCAGTGCTGTTCTTTTTGGTGTTGCTGTGGTGTGTTGTGCTCTGTAATGTTGTGTTCAGTGCTGTTGCAGTCTGTCTTGTTGTGTTCTGTTCTGTTGTGTTGTGTTGCTGTGTTGTGTGTTGTGCTCTGTAATGCTGTGTTCAGTGCTGTTACGGTCTGTCTTGTGTTCTGTGCTGCTGTGTTGTGTGTTACTGTGTTGTGTGTTGTGCTCTGTAATGTTTTGTGCTGTTGCGGTCTGTCTTGTGTTCTGTGCTGTGTTGTATGTTGTGTGTTGTTGTGTTGTATGTTGCTGTGTCATGTGTTGGGTTCTGTGTTGTGTTGTGTGTTGTTGTGTTCAGTGTTGTAGTTGTAATGCTCTGTAAGGCTTCACTGCTAATGTAATGGTTTCTCTGTAGCAGCAATGTTTGGCTTATGATGAGAGATAACGGGGGTTCTGGAATGTGCGCCATCTATTGAGGGGCATTTTGTTTTTTCTTGTGGGACTGAGAGAAGGGATTTTGCAGTCTTTTCTCGGCAAGAGATGAAGAGGGAAGGTGCAAGTGAAGAGAGTTGGTAGCTTGCCAGATGGAGTGGAGTTGGAACAAGGGTCCGAGGGTCAGTTACGCTCGGAAGAGGTCGACGGAGTACAAATGGACAGAATTGTGAGCTCCAACGTGCACACTAGACTGTTTCATTAAAAATGGCCCTTTTGCTTTTTATTTTCTTTACTAACCCTATAGTCAGATTACGTTCAATCGTTTAATTGCATATGGTGTACTATCTGATATGCTGTGATATGGATTTGTAACTGGGCAAGACCTTACGCAGCATCCACACAAACGAGATTTCTCCGTTTGATTGGGCCAGGAGCTGTCTTTCCCTAGATAAATGCATGCTGGCTGAACCTGGGGTTACAATTGTGGGGGTATCATTCTGGAATTGTTATGATCTGTGTTTTGTATTCTGTGTTCTCCATTGTCATGTTCTGAGTTGTGTTTTGTGTTCTGCAGTGGGTTGTGTTCCAAATCGCTGTGTTGTTGTGCTCTTGTTTCTGTGTTCTGCGTTTTATGTTGGTTGGTTTGTTTGTTGTGTTTTGTAATGTTGTGTTTTTTTGTTGCTGAGTTTTGTGATGTTTTCTGTGTTGTTGTGAACTGTGTTTCTGTATCCTGTGTTGCTGTGTCATTGTGTTCTATGCTTTTGTTCTGCGTTGTTGATTCTGTGTTTCTGTGTTCTGTGTTGCCGTGTTCTTTGTTGCTATGTTCTGTTTTGCTGTGTTGTGTATTGCTGTGTTCTGTGTTGACATGTTCTGTGTGGCTGTGTGGTTGTGTTCCTTGTTTTTGTGTTCTGTGATGTTGCTTTCTGTGTTGTGAACTGTGTTACTGTGTTCTCTGTCATTGTGTTCTGTGTTTTTGTGCTCTTCGTTGGTGAGTCTATGTTGCTGTATTCTGTGTTGTGTGATGTGTTCTGCATTGCTGAGACTTGTATTGTTGTGTTCTGTCTTGTTACATTCTGTGTTGTTGTGTCTGGTGTTGTGCTGTGTGTTGCTTTCTGTGTTGTTGTGCTGTGGCTTGCTGTGTACTGTCTTGTTGTATTCTGTGTTGCTGTGTCCTGTGTTGTGTTCTGTGTTCTGTGTTGTGCATTGCTGTGTCCTGTGTTGTTCTTTTCTGTGTTATTTTGTTCTCTATTGTGTTCTGTGTTGTTGAATCTGTGTTGCTGCGTTCTGGGTTGTTGTGATCTGTGTTGTGTTTTGTGATGTGTTCTGTATTGCTGTGTTGTGTTGTGTGTTGTTGTGTTCTGTGATGTTGTGTTGTTGAGTCTGTGTTGTGTTCTGTCCACTGCTATTATTTCTCTGGCCTCATTTTCAGCAGTCCTCTATCCACTCACATCTCTTTTTTATATTTTGCATACTTGAAAAAGCTTTTACTATCCACTTTGATATTGTTCACTAGCTTGCTTCATATTTCACCTCTTCCCTCCTAATAATTCTTTTAGCTGCTCTCTGTGGGGTTTTAAAAGCTTTCCAATCCTCTGCCTTCTGACTAATTTTGTTTTGTTGTATGGTGTCTAATTAGCTTTGACCTCGCTTGTGCTATTTTGCAATTTGAGTATGTCTTCATTTTTGGAATACATCTATCCTGCACCTTCCTCACTTTTCACAGAAACTCACACAATTACTGCTCTGTTGTCATCCCTGCCAGCATTTCCATCAATTTACTTTGCACAACTCCTCTCTCATTACACTATAATTTCCCTTCTTCTTCTGAAATACTGCTACATCAGACTTTACTTTTTCCTTAACAAATTTGAAGTCGAAGTCAATCATATTGTGATCATTGCCTACTAGGGGTTCTTTTTACCTTAAGTTCCCTAATCATCCCTTTTTCATGTCATAACATCCAGTCTAGTATAGCTGATCCCCTAGCAGCCTCAACGACAAACTGCTCTAAAAAGCTATCTTGTAGGCACTCAACAAATTCACTCTCTTGAGATTCATTTCCAACCTAATTTTCCCAATCGACCCGCATGTTGAAATCTCCCATGACTATCATAACATTATTTTCTTGACACACCTTTTCTAATTCCTGTTGTAGTCTGTGGTCCACATCTTGGCTACGGTTGGGAGGCCTATGTATAACTGCCCTCAGGGTCATTTTATTCTTGCAGTTTCTTAACTCAGTCGACAAGGATTCAACATCTTCCAATCCTATGTCACATCTTTCTACTAATTCGTTGCCATTCTTTACCAGCAGAGTGATGCCACCTCTCCTGTCCACCTTCCTATCCTCCAGTACAACGTGTAACCTTGGCTCCCAACTACAACCATTCTTCAACCACGATTCAGTGATGGCCACAACATCATACCTGACAATCTGTAAAAGTGCAACAAAATCATCCACCTTATTTCTTATACTCCATGCATTGAGATGTAACACTTTGAGTACTGTATTTGCTACCCTTTTTGAATCTGCACCCCAATGCACTGAAACTCACCCTGCTGGATGCAATGTCCTATTATCTGCCAGCCCTTGCTGACAGTAAGACTGCATACCATCTTTGCATTTTTAACCATACCTCCTATCCTGAGTCCCTACACTCCGGTTCCCCCCCCCACCTACCAAATTAGTTTAAACCCTCCCCAACAGATCTAACATCCCTACCTGCAAGAATATTGATTCCTCCCAGGTTCAGGTACAATCTGTCACTTTAGAATAGGTCCTACCTCCCCCAGATGAGATCCCAAAGATCCAAAAACCTGAAGCCCTGATCCCTGCACCAGCATCTCAGCCACGCATTAATCTGCGGAATCATCCTTTTCCTACCCTCAGTGGCGCATGGCACATTTAGCAATCCAGAAAGTACTACCGGGGTGCTCTCAGCTTTTCTACCTAGCTCTCTAGCTCTCAGGACCTCTTTGCTTTTCCTTCCTATGTCATTAGTACCAATATGTACCAAGACATCTGGCTGTCTCCCTCCCTCTCCAAAATGTTGTGGATGCGATCCAAGACATCCCTGACCATGGCACCTGGGAGGCAACATAACCATTCTGGTGTCCCGTTCACATCCACAGAATCTCCAGTCTGTTTCCCTGAATACTGAGTCCCCGTCACTACTGCTCCTCTCCTTTCCCTCCTTCCCTTCTGCACCAGGGATCTATGTTTAGTGCCAGTAATACGGTCTCCATGGCATTCCCTGAGAAGTCACCCCCCACAACAGTATTCAAAATGGTTTACTTATATAGAGGGGAATGGCCATGGGGTGCTCTGTCCAATGGACATTGAATTGGTCTACATCTGTGGCAATGAAATACTCGGCAGGAGTACAGAAATGGACGGAATCCTGGATGCTGTCATTCAGCTGTTTATTTATGTAACAGATTTTCCCCCAAACCATTGGACTACCAACCTACTGCCCTCTGCTGTGCCTACTGTCTTGTTTATTATTTATTGTAATGCCTGCACTGTTCTGTGTACTTTATGCTGTCCTGGATAGGTCTGTAGTCTAGTATAGTTTTTGTGTTGGTTTACGTAGTTCAGTGTAGTTTTTGTATTGTTTATGTAGCTCCATGGTCCTGAGAAATGTTCTCATTTTTACTGTGTACTGTACCAGCAGTTATGGTCAAAATAACAATAAAAAGTGACGACTTGACTTGACTTAGGAGTCCTTGTGCAGAACACCCTAAAGGTTAACTTGCAGGTTGAGTCAGAGGTGAGGAAGGCAAATGCAATGTTAGCATTCATTTCAAGAGGTCTAGAGTTCAAGAACAGGGATGTGATATTGAGGCTTTATAAGGCACTGGTGAGGCCTCACCTTGAGTATTGTGAACTGTTTTGGGCTCCTCATCAAAGAAAAGATGTGCTGGCATTGGAGAGGGTCCCGAAGAGGTTCACAAGGATGATTCCAGGAATGAAAGAGTTATCATACGAGGAACGTTTGGTGGCTCTGGGTCTGTACTCACTGGAATTTAAAAGATTGACGGGGGATCTCAATGAAGCCCTTGTTGAAAGGACCAGACAGAGTAGATATGGAAAGGATGTTTCCCATAGTGGGGGAGCCTAGGACAAGAGGGCACAGCCTCAGGATAGAGGAATGTCCATCTAAAACAGAGATGTGGAAAAATTTCTTTAGCCAGAGGGTGGTGAACTTGTGGAATTTATCAGCACATGAAGCTCTGGAGGCCAGGTCGTTGGGTGTATTTAATGCAGAGCTTGATAGGTTCTTGATTGGACATGACATCAAAGGATACGGGGCGAAGGCTGGGGAGTAGGGCGGAGGAGAGGAAGAAAGGATCAGCCATGATTGGATGGTGGAGCAGACTTGATGGGCCAAATGGCCTAATTCTGCTCCTATCTCTTATGGTCATCTCGGATATCTTTTTGTACCTGCTCCAACCTTCCTGAATGGAGTGTTTGTCATTGCTGTTCAACACTGAAATGACGTGCTTCATTGCCAGCTGTAGCTGGTAAACTTTGAATGTAGTGGTGAAAGCTGGTTAAAAATGCTGTCCAGATGTTATCAATCATGTCTATAAGATAATAAAACTATAAGGCACAGGAGCAGAATTGGGCTATTCAGCCTATTGAGTCTACTCCACATTCCATCATGGCTGATTCATTATCCATCACAACCCATTCACCTGCTTCTCCCTGTGACATTTGACACCCTGACTAATCAAGAACCTATCAACCACTTTAAACATCCCTAATGACTTGGCTTCCACAGCTGTCTGTGGCAATGAATTCCACAGTTCCACCACACCCTTGTTGAAGGAATTCCTTCAAATCTCTGTTCTAAATGAAAGTCCCTTTAAGTGGACTGTGCCCTGTGGTCCTGGACTTCCCCACTACAGTAAGCATCCTTTCCACATCCACTCTATCTGGGCTTTTCAATATTAAATAGGTTTAAATGAGATCCCTTCTCATTCTTCTAAACTCCAGCAAGTACAGGCCCAGAGCCATTAAATGCTCCTCATACGTTAACCATTTCATTCCCAGGATCATTCCCATGAACCTCCTATGGACTTTCTTCAAAGCTATCACATCTTTTCTAAGATAAGGATTGCAAAACTACTCACAATACTCCGTGTGGTCTGACCAATGTGTTACAAAGCCACAGTGTTACTTCCTTACTTTTATTCCAGACCTCTCAAAATTAATACTAATATTGAATTTGCCTTCCTTACCACCGAGTTAACCTTCAGGGAATCCTGCATGAAGACAATCCCTTTGTACCCCTGATTTCCAAATTTTCTCCCTGCTTAAAAAATAGTCTATAGCTTTTTTCCTTCTACCAAAGTGCATGAACATATACTTCTATCTGCCACTTTTTTGCCCGTTTTCCCATTCTGTCTAGGTCCTTCTGCAGACTCCCCATTTCCTCAACACCTCCTGCCCCTCCACCACCTATCTTGATTTATCCACAAATTTGGTCACAAAACCATCAATTCTGTCATCCAAATCATTGACATAAAGTGTGAAAAGAAGTAGCCCCAATACCAACCCCTGTGGAATACCAGCAGCAGCCAAGAAAATGCCCTACATGAGGAAATCTGCAGATGCTGGAAATTTAAGCAACACACACAAAATGCTGATGGAACGCAGCAGGCCAGGCAGCATCTATAGGGAAAAGCACTGTCGACATTTTGTGCCGAGACCCTTCGTCAGGAAAATGCCCCCTTTATTCCCACTCTTTGCCTCCTGCCAGTCAGCCAATTTTCTATCCATGCTGGTATCTTTCCTATAATCTTTAATATCTTGTTAAGGAGCCTCATGTGCAGCACCTTGTCAAAAGCCTTCAGAAAATCCAAGTAAATAACATCCACTGACTCTCCTTTGCATATCCTGATTGTTATTTCCTCAAAGAATTCAAGATTTGTCAGGCAAAACGTCCCCTTAAGGAAAACTTACCAATTTTCCCCTACTTTATCATGAGCTTCTATGAAACTTCATCCTTAATAATGGACACCAATATCATTCCAACCACTGCAGTCAGGGTATCTGGCCTATAATTCCTCTTTTCTGCCTCCGTACCTTTTAAAGAGTGGAGATGGTGCCAGCAAACAATGTTACTTCAGGTGACATCTTCCAGATAATTCACTAAGCTATTTCTTTTCACTTCTGCATCTTCTTTTTTTTATTTTAAACGTGTTTCTTGTACTGTTAGAGCTGTGACCTACAGTTTGAAGATGGATTGAGCGATCCGGCACTCAGCTGTCTCCGAGAACATTCCAGAGGGTGAGTGGCCACGAGACCTAGAAGTTTAAAGACAAGGCTTGGGCCCATGATCAACTCCATTTTTTGCCGATCTTGCCCAAATAAAGCACTGACGAAGATTGAGATATTGAAGTGAGTGCGGAGGGCAGGTGAGTGTTCCATGCCATCTATTGCCAGAGGAAAGTATCTCTTGATTGCGGCTCCTGGGGGAAGGCCCCTGTGGCAGTATGGCCTCTCTCTCTGTCACAATGCTGTTGGAGGATATTCCCGAAGCTCGATTTATCGATTGGGCTGTGGATCTCTTGTATTTTTCAGTTTTGTATTTTATTTTCTATGTTTTTGCCTGTTCTTTCTGGTTGTTGTTTGTGTGATTTATTCGTCATTATGATGTTCTTGTTGCCGTTTGCCTGCAGGGGGTATGATATTTTTGTTGCTGTTTGCATGGGAGGTATGATGATCTTGCCATTTGCATGGGGGGTTTATGATGTTCTTGTTGCCATTTGCCTGCAGGGGGTATGATGTTCTTGTTGCCATTTGCATGGGGGATATGATGTTCTTCTTGTCATCTGCACAATTTGTTCTTCTTGCATGAGGTGGGGTTGATGTTTTTCTTAGAACGTCTTCCATGGTTTTCTTTGCTTCATGGCTTATTAAATTTGCTGATAGCACTACACTGATTGGCCTAATCTCAAATAATAATGAGACAGCCTACAGAGAAGAAGTCATCATCCTGACACAGTGGTGTCAAGAAAACAACCTCTCCCTCAACATCGCAAAAATGAAGGAGCTGGTTGTGCACTACAGGAGGAAAGGAGACAGGCTAGCCCCTATTGACATCAATGGATCTGGGGTTGAGAGGGTGAACAACGTTAAGTTCCTCAGTTTAAGCATTACCCAGGAACTCATGTGGTCTGTACATACCGGTTGTGTGGTGAAAAAGGCACATCAGTGCCATTCATCTGACACAACTGTATTTCTATGTTATAGTGACTATCCTGTTATACATAATATTTATTATAAATTACTATAAATTGCACATTGCACATTTAGACGCAGATTAATGTAGAGATTTTTACCCCTCATCTATATGAAGGATGTAAGTAATAAAGTCAATTCGATTCAATTCAACCTGGAGATGATGAATCTCAGAGTTGTACTCTGTATACTTTGATCATAAGTGTATTTTAAACCTTGAAACTCAAGTGACAATTGCAATTTTCTAGTCCTCTGGAACCATGCCAGGATCTAGTGATTCTTCAAAGATCATTACTAATGCTGCCACAATCTCTTTCAGAACACAGTGCATCTGGTCCAGGTAATTTTTCTACTTTAATACCTTGCAGCTTCCCAGCATCTTCTCCTTAGAAATAGGAACTACACTAATTTCTGCCCTCTAACTCAAATTTTTGGCATATTCTTAATGTCTTCCACAGTGAAGACTGACACAAAATGCTTATTAAGTTTGTCCCCACTCCTACCTCTCTCCATTCCTACCTTTCCTGTGGCCCCCTATATACTCTCACCTCTCTTTAACTCTTTATATATCTGAAAATACTTTCAGTATCCTCTTTTATAGTATTGGTTAATGTAGCTTTATACTTCATCTTTCCTCTCCTTATAGGATTTGAGTTTCCTTTTGTTGGTTTCTAAATTTTCCCAATCCTATAATTTCCCACTAATTTTTGTTATATTATACATCACCTCTTTTGCTTTTATGCTGTCTTTGACTTCCCTTGGTTGCATCATCCTCCCTTAAGTATACATCTTCATCTTTGGGATGTATCTAGCTTGCATCTTCCAAATTGCTTACATAAACTCCAGCCACTGCTGAACTGCTGTTAACTTTGCTGACTTTATCTTCTCCCTCTCAAATTGCCCAGTGAATTCTATCATATTATGGCCACTGTCTCTTTAGAGTTTCTTTACCCTAAGCTCCCTGCTGAAATCTGATTACACAATACACAATCCAGAATTGCCTTTCCCCTAGTGGACTCAACCACAAGCTGGTATGAAAAGGCATCTTGTAGGCATTTTACAAGTTCCCTCTCTTGAGATCCAGCACAAACCTGATTTTCCCGATCTACCTGCATATTGAAAACCCCCATGACTATTGCAACATTGCCCATTTGCCTTTTCTATGTCTCATTGTAATTTATAGCCCACATCCTGGCTACTGTTTGGGGCCCTATATTTAAATCCGATTGAGGTAATTTTACCCTTGGAGTTTCTCAGCTCTACCAACAAGGATTCTACTTATTCTAATCCTATATCTCCTCTTTCTAAGGATTTGATTTCATTTTTTACCAATAGAGCTACCCCACCCCTTCTGCCTACCTGTCTGTCCATTTGATACAATGTGAATCCTCCCAGCTATGATCTTCTTTCAGCAACAACTCGATGATGCCAATAACGTCATACCTGCCAATCCTTGGCTGTGCTGTAAAATCTACTTTATTCCATAACATCTTGCATTGAAATATAACATTTTCAGCTTTCAATTTCTCCCACATTTTACATTTCAATTCATCTCACTGCCTGCAATTTTGACCTATCATCTGCCTGTCCTTCCTCACAGTCTCACTGCACACTTCATCGACTTGTATACCAACTGCCCCATCCTCAGCCCTATCACTCTGATTCCCATCCCCTGTCAAATTAGTTTAAACCCCAACAACTTTAACAAACTTACCCGTAAGGATATTTGTCCCCCTCAGGTTCAGGTGTAACCCATCCTTTTTATACGGGTCGGTTCATACCTTCTCCAGAAGAGGTCCCAATGAACCAGAAATCTGAAGACGAAGGCAAATGAGTGCCCAGTGCCATCTACCAGCCTCTCGCTCACTGCTGCCAGAGGAAGGTGTCTGCATGTAATGCTCTCTCTCTGCATTGTGTTGGAGCCTGGTGCCAGAGTTCTGGGTCTTGGGCAGGGTTTAATTAATGTGGTTTGTGGGGTGGACTCTGTAGTTCATGTTATGACATGTTTCTTGTTCACGGGCACGTTTTTTATTGTTGCTATCTTGAGTGACTTTAATCAGGGTAGCCTGCAGGTATGAATGCACTGAGCTAAACTAAATATGCCTGGACTTATTTATTTTTGGGTTTTATATACAGTTGGCCCTCCTTATCCACGAATTCCACATCTGTGTATTCAACCAACCGCGAATAGTGAAAACCCGGCTGTTCACACTCCACCTTTAGAACCTCCTTGGTGTTAACAGGATACTTCTTCGGAAAGATTTTATCAGATGCCATTGTTCGTAACATTAATTTACATCTCTCTGTCTAGGACTTGAACTAATCTCCTAATGTTATAGTCATAGAGTCATTGAACACTACAGCACAGAAACAAACCCTTCAGCCCATTTAGTCTGTGCTTCCCTGTTATTCTGCCTAGTCATTTAGACCTGCATGTAGCCCATGCACAGTACTTATCAAAATATCTCTTAAATGTTACAAGTGAACTCATACCTACCATTCCACACTCACACCACCCCCTGAGTAAACAAGTTTCATCTCTGTATATTGATCTTTAAAAAAACTTTCCTGAACACATTTAGATTGCCGTTAGCACAACTCTATTGTAGCTCAGGGTGTTGGAGTTTGGAGTTTAATTCTGATGTCCTCTGTAAGGAGGCTATGCTTCCTCCCCATGGAGTGCATGGGTTTCCTCCGGGTGCTCCGGTTTCCTCCCACAGTCCAAAGATGTACTGGTTAGTAGGTTAATTGGTCATGGTCAATTGTGCAGTCATGATGCTAAGTTTAATTTGGGGGTTGCTGAGCGGTAAGGCTGCAATGGCTGGAAGGGATTGAAGGGCTGATTCTGCACTAGACCACTAAATAAATAAATAAATAAATAACTTCCATATCATCAGGTCCTTTTATAGTCCTTTCGTTGACTGGGAGTCCCAGTCTATATGTGGATGGTTAAAATCATCTGCTACCGTAGCTTTATTTTTCTTGCAACTGAATACCATCTCTACATATTTTCCTCCAATAAATCCCACTAACCATTAGGAGGTCTATAATATAATCACAGTAACATGGCCATTCCTTTCTGATTCCTCATTTCTACATATATAGCCTCAGTAGAGCAGCCCTCCACACTGTCCTGTCTGAATACTGCTGTGCCATTTTCCCTGGTGAGTAATGATATCCCTTCCCCATTACTACCTCCCCCTCTATCATGTCTAAATCAAAGGAACCCCAGAACATTGAGCTGTCATTCCTGTCCCTCCTGCAACCAAGTCTCATTAATGGCCACAGTATCATAATACTACATGCTGATCCATGTTCTAAGCTCAACTACGATACTCCTTGCATTGAATGTTAGTCCACCATGCTCAACCTTTCAGTTCCTGTCTTTCTAAACATCATCTTTCCCTGGCACATCTGGTTCCCATCCTTCTGCTGAACAGCACTAGCAAACCCTTCTGTTTTGACCTCTACCACCGTTGCTGGCAGCCCATTCCATGCACTCACAACTCTCTGCGTAAAAAATCTTACCCCTGACATCTCCTCTGTACCTACTTCCAACCACCTTAAAACTATGCCCTCTCATGCTAGCCATTTCAGCCCTGGATAAAGCCTGTCTACCCACATGATCAATATGTCACATTAGCTTGTACACCTCTATCAAGTCACATCTCATCCTCCATCGCTCCAAGGAGAAAAGGCCGAGTTCACTTAATCTGTTCCCATAAGGCATGCTCCCCAATCCAGGCAACATATTTGTAAATCTCCTCTGCACCCTTCTATGGTTTCCACATCCTTCCAGAAGTGAGGTGACCAGATTTGAGCATAGTACTCCTAGTGGGGTCTGACTAGTATCCTATATAGCTGCAACATTACCTCTCGGCTCTTAAACTCAATCCCACAATTGATGAAGGCCAATGCACCGTATGCCTTCTTACCCAGAGTCAACCTGCATAGCAGCTTTGAGTGTCCTGTGGACTCGGACCCCAAGATCCCTCTGTTGCTCCACACTGCCAAGAGTCTTAACATTAATGCTATATTCTGTCATCATATTTGACATACCAAAATGAACCTCACATTTATCTGGGTTGAACTCCCTCCCACCTCTCAGCTCAGTTTTGCATCCTATCAACATACTGTAACCTCTGACAGCCCTCCACAGTATCCACAACACCCCCAACATTTGTGTCATCAGCAAATTTACTAACCCACCCCTGCACTTCTTCATCCAGATCATTTATAAAAATCACTAAGAGTAAGGGTCCCAGAACAGATCCCTGAGGCACACCACTGGTCACCGACCTCCATGCAGAATATGACCCATATACAACCACTATTTGCCTTCTGTGGGCAAGCCAGTTCTGGATCCACAAAGCAATGTCCCCTTGGATCCCATGCCTCCTTACTTTCTCAATAAGCCTTACATGGGATACCTCATCAGATGCCTTGCTGAAATCCATATACACTACATCTACTGCTCTTCCTTCTTCAACATGATTAGTCACATCCTCAGAAAATTCAATCAGGCTTGTAAGGCACAACATGCCTTTGACAAAGCCATGCTGACTATTCCTATTCATATTATAGAACATAGAATAGTACAGCACAGTACAGGCCCTTTGGCCTGCAATGTTGTACTGACCCTCAAACCCTGCCTCCCATATAACCCCCCACCTTAAATTCCTCCATATACCTGTCTAGTAGTCTCTTAAACTTCACTAGTGTATCTGCCTCCACCACTGACTCAGGCAGTGCATTCCACGCACCAACCACTCTTCGAGTAAAAAACCTTCCTCTAATATCCCCCTTGAACTTCCCTCCCCTTACCTTAAAGCCATGTCCTCTTGTACTGAGCATTGGTGCCCTGGGGAAGAGGCACTGGTTGTCCACTCTGTCTATTCCTCTTAATATCTTGTACACCTCTATCATGTCTCCTCTCATCCTCCTTTTCTCCAAAGAGTAAAGCCCTAGCTCCCTTAATCTCTGATCATAATCCATACTCTCTAAACCAGGCAGCATCCTGGTGAATCTCCTCTGTACCTTTTCCAATGCTTCCACATCCTTCCTATAGTGAGGTGACCAGAACTGAATACAATACTCCAAGTGTGGCCTAACCAGAGTTTTATAGAGCTGCATCATTACATCGCAACTCTTAAACTCTATCCCTCGACTTATGAAAGCTAACACCCCATAAGCCTTCTTAACTACCCTATCTACCAGTGAGGCAACTTTCAGAGATCTGTGGACATGTACCCCCAGATCCCTCTGCTCCTCCACACTACCAAGTATCCTGCCATTTACTTTGTATTCTGCCTTGGAGTTTGTCTTTCTAAAGTGTACCACCTCACACTTCTCCAGGTTGAACTCCATCTGCCACTTCTCAGCCCACTTCTACATCCTATCAATGTCTCTCTGCAATCTTAGACAATCCTCTACACTATCTACAACACCACCAACCTTTGTGTCGTCTGCAAACTTGCCAACCCACCCTTCTACCCCCACATCCAAGTCGTTAATAAAAATCACAAAAAGTAGAGGTCCCAGAACAGATCCTTGTGGGACACCACTAGTCACAGCCCTCCAATCTGAATGTACACCCTCCACCACAACCCTCTGCCTTCTGCAGGCAAGCCAATTCTGAATCCACCTGGCCAAACATCCCTGGATCCCATGCCTTCTGACTTTCTGAATAAATCTACCATGTGGTACCTTGTCAAATGCCTTACTAAAATCCATGTAGATCACATCCACTGCACTACCCTCATCTATATGCCTGCACCTCCTCAAAGAACTCTGTCAGGCTTGATAGACATGATCTGCCCTTCACAAAGCCATACTGACTGTCCCTGATCAGACCATGAGTCTCTAAATGCCCATAGATCCTATCTCTAAGAAACTTTTCCAACAGCTTTCCCACCACAGATGTAAGGCTCACTGGTCTATAATTACCCAGACTATCCCTACTACCTTTTTTGAACAAGGGGACAATGTTCGCCTCCCTCCAATCCTCCGGTACCATTCCCGTGGACAATGAGGACATAAAGATCCTAGCCAATGGCTCAGCAATCTCTTCCCTCGCCTCGTGGAGCAACCTGGGGAATATTCCATCAGGCCCCGGGGACTTATCCGTCCTAATATATTTTAACAACTCCAACACCTCCTCTCCCTTAATATCAACATGCTCCAGAACATCAACCTCACTCATATTGTCCTCACCGTCTTCAGGTTCCCTCTCATTTGTGAATACAGAAGAGAGATATTCATTGAGGACCTCTCTCACTTCCACAGCCGCCAGGTACATCTTCCCATCTTTATCTCTAATCGGTCCTATCTTCACTCCTGTCATCCTTTTGTTCTTCACATAATTGAAGAATGTCTTGGGGTTTTCCATTACCCTGCTCACCAAGGTCTTCTCATTCCCTCTTCTTGCTCTTCTCAGCCCCTTCTTAAGCTCCTTTCTTGCTACCCTATATTCCTCAATAGACCCATCTGATCCTCGCTTCCTAAACCTCATGTATGCTGCCTTCATCCACCTGACTAGATTTTCCACCTCACTTGTCACCCATGGTTCCTTCACCCTACCATTCTTTATCTTCCTCACCGGGACAAATTTATCCCTAACATCCTGCAAGAGATCCCTAAACATCGACCACATGTCCATAGTACGTTTCCCTGCAAAAACATCATCCCAATTCACACCCGCAAGTTCTAGCCTTATAGCCTCATAATTTGCCCTTCCCCAATTTAAAATTTTCCTGTCCTCTCTGATTCTATCCTTTTCCGTGATAATGCGAAAGGCCAGGGAGCGGTGATAATTGTCCCCCAGATGCTCACCAACTGATAGATCTGTGACCTGACCTGGTTCGTTACCTAATACTAGATCTAGTATGGCATTCCCCCTAGTCGGCCTGTCAACATACTGTGACAGGAATCCGTCCTGGACACACTTAAACTCTGCCCCATCTAAACCCTTGAAACTAATCAGGTGCCAATCAAAATTAGGGAAGTTAAAGTCACCCATGATAACAACTTTGTTATTTTTGCACCTTTCCAAAATCTGCCTCCCAATCTGCTCCTTGGTATCTCTGCTGCTACCAGGGGGCCTATAGAATACTCCCAATAGAGTAACCTGCTCCCTTCCTGTTCCTGACTTCCACCCATACTGACTCAAAAGAGGATCCTGCTACATTACCCACCCTTTCTGTAGCTGTAATAGTATCCCTGACCAGTTATGTCACCCCTCCTCCCCCTTCCCCCCATTCCATCCCTTTTAAAGCACTGAAATCCAGGAATATTGAGAATCCATTCCTGCCCTGGTGCCAGTCAAGTCTTTGTAATGGCCACTACATCATAATTCCATGTATGTATCCAAGCTCTCAGTTCATCACCTTTGTTCCTGATTTTTCTTCCATTGAAATGCACACACTTTAGTCCTTCTACCTTATTACCTTTACACCCTTTATTCTGCTTCTCTTTCCTCAAATCCTCTCTATATGTTAGATCTGGCTTTACTCCATGCACTTCTCTCACTGCACTATCACTCCGGGTCCCATCCCACTTGCAAATTAGTTTAAACCCTCCCGAACCATGCTAGCAAACCTACCAGCAAGGATATTGCTCCCCCTCGAGTTCAGATGCAACCCATCCAATCTGTACAGGTCCCACCTTCACCAGAAGAGATCCCAATGATCCAAAAATCTAAAACCCTGCCCCTTGCATCAATTCCTCAGCCACGCATTCAACTGCCACCTCCTCCAATTCTTATCATCCCTATCACGTAGCACTGGCAGCAATCCTGAGAAAGCCACCCTTGAGGTCCTGTTCTTCACCCTTTTGCCTAGTTCCCAAAACTCACACTTCAGGACCTCATCCCTCTCCTGCCTATGTCTCTCCAAATGTTCATAAATCCTGCCTCTCAGGATCTTCTCCGTCAACTTACCAACCAGTGAAGTA
The DNA here is from genome assembly GCF_030144855.1 of Hypanus sabinus. Classification (NCBI taxonomy): domain Eukaryota; kingdom Metazoa; phylum Chordata; class Chondrichthyes; order Myliobatiformes; family Dasyatidae; genus Hypanus; species Hypanus sabinus. Next base: position 148,148,813 of record NC_082709.1, on the reverse strand, counting down.
AGACTTACTGGTTCATAATTTCCAGGGCTATCTCTATTCCCTTTCTTGAATAAGGGAACAACGTCTGACACCCTCCAATTCTCTGGAACCTCTGCTGTCCTCATTGATAATGCAAAGATCATTGCCAGAGGCTCAGCAATCTCCTCCCTCGCTTCCCACAGTAGCCTGAGATACATCCCGTCTGGTCCCGGTGACTTACCCAAATTGATGCTTTCCAAAAGCTCCAGCACATTCTCTTACTTAATATCTACATGCTCAAGCTTTCCAGTCCGCTGCAAGTCATCCCTACAATTGCCAAGATCCCTTTCCAAAGTGGATACTGAAGTAAAGTATTCATTAAGTACCTCTGCCATCTCCTCCAGTTCCATACACACTTTTCCACTGTCATACTCGATTGGTCCTATTCTTTCACATCTTATCCTCTTGCTCTTCACATACTTGTACAATGCCTTGGAGTTTTCCTTAATCCTGTCCACCAAGGCCTTCTCATGGCCCCTTCTGGCTCTCCTGATTTCATTCTTAAGCAGCTTCCTGCTAGCCTTATAATTTCTAAATCTCTATTACCTAATTTTTTTGAACCTTTCATAAGCTCTTCTTTTCTTGACTAGATTTAGAACAGCCTTTGTACACCACGGTTCCTGTACCCTACCTTCCTTTCCCTGTCTCATTGGAATGTATTGTTAAATGCCACAGTGAGATCTTTTGAGTGGCATGATGTAGCGGTCTTGTGAATGGGATAATGTAATGGTCTTGTGACAGTGGGGTGATGTGATGTCCGATTCCTTTTGTTTGATTGGTTTGTGGGTGGAATTTGGCAGCAATGGATGTTGACAACTTTCTGGAATCACCAACCCTGGTGGCATTAGCGAAGGTGAAAAAAAGGTGATGTATTAGAGGTTGTTAGAAGGTTGGACCTTAAAGGAATACCGGCAGTTACAACAAAGCCACTAATTCAGAGGAAAATCGCGAAACACGATGCACTACGGGAGCTTTTGATGAAGCAGAGTTAGAAAGATTCGCTGTGAATAAACACATGATCCAGTTACAGCACGAACAGGTAGCGTTAGAGAAACTTAGAGTAGAAGCTGAGTTAAAACAAAAACAATTAGAGGTTGTTTTGGAATGAAGTCAATTGGAAGCTGCAGAAAAAAGAGAATTTGAGCTAGCGATAGCAAGGTTGAAGTCCAAGACTCAGGCTCCAAGTTCCAGGAAACCATTTGTTGCTAGTCAGGAAGTTAAATTGGTACCTCCATTTAATGATAAATACTTCCAGCAATTTGAGACAGTTGCTCTGAGTTCAGATTGCCCAAAAGAGAAATGGCCAATCCTTATACAGAGTGTAATTAAAGATAAAGCACAAGTTTATACAGCTTTAACTGCTGATCAGGCAGTTGATTATGATACTGTGAAGCAGAGTATACTTAAAGCTTATGAACTGGCTCCGGAAGCTTGTAGAGAAAGATTTAGAAATTTGAAGAAATCTGTGAACCAGACTTATGTGGAATTTGCCTATGATAAATCTGTGTGTTTTGAGCAATGGGTCACCTCTAAAAATGTAAATGGGGGGTATGACAACTTGAAAGAGTTGGTTTCAATTGAGAATTTAAAAGGTGCGTCCCTAATGACATAAAGATTACTTAAATGAGAGGGACACAGCTACATTGCAGGAGTCTGCTAAATTAGCAGATGAGTATGCTTTAATCATTAAGAGTAAGTTTCCTCCGGGTAAAACTTTTTTTAAAAAAAAGTAACATGGACAGTCAGGATAAATCAGAAATTAAATCAGGAGCTAGTGAGAAAGGTACAGATGAAGGGAAACAAGTGAAGGAAAGACATTTTGGTCCTATTTGTAATTATTGCAGGAAACCTGGTCACGTAATAGCTAACATGAGGAAATCTGCAGATGCTGGAAATTCAAACAACACACACAAAATGCTGGTGGAACACAGCAGGCCAGGCAGCATCTATAGGGAGAAGCACTGTCGACGTATCGGGCCGAGACCCTTCGTCAGGACGTAATAGTGAACTGTTTTCAACTGAAGAAGGAGGAGAAGAAGGCAGTCCCAGATGCCTGTGTGCAACATCTTAAAACACCTGTAAACCCGCAGGGTTCGAGAAATTCAAAAGAAGCTTTGTCAGGGTCTGACCGAGTTAAGAAGGGATATGATCATTTTAGGTCTGAAGGATTTGTATCCTTGAAAGAGGAGTCCACTCCAATGCCAGTAAAAATTCTCAGTCACTTATGTTAGACAGTGTTCTAGAGTTTAGTGATGAGTCTGACACTGGTGAGGTAAACTATATACGAGGTGTTGGGAGTGCCCTTATATCTGTACATCTGCATAAAGTAATTTTAAGGTCAGGGTTAGTTTCAGGACCTGTTAAAGTAGGATTACAATCCAATTTACCTTTGAGTGATGTTTCTTTATTGTTAGGAAATGACCCAGCAGATGGACAAGTTTTTCCTGGAATGCAGTTGACAACTAAACCCATCCCTGATGATCCAAAGATGGATTCTAACATGTATTCCTCCTGTGTAGTAACCCGAGCTATGGCCAAAAAGACTGCCGATGTGGATGGGTCTGTGCAGGATGGGTCTGTTACCGATGACCGTTCAACTCCGGATTCAAGTTTTAATGATTTGTCAGTAACTTTCCTTCCTTCATTGTTTGATCAAGGTTCTTGTAGTAAGTCTGACCATGAGGGTTTGTCTATGTCTCAGAAGGAGATTATAGCAGACAAGAGTAGAGACCCTGAGATTGCCAAATTAAAAGAACAAGCTCTCTCAGATAGTGAAATTGAGTAAGTGCCAGTAGGGTATTACTTTAAGATTGGAGTGCTAATGAGGAAGTGGAGACCACCTACGATTCCTGCAAGTGAGAATGGGCAGTTGTTCACCAGGTAGTAGTTCCTAAAGTCTATAGGAATGAGATTTTTACTTTGGCTCATAGTATGCCCTTGGGTGGCCATCTAGGTGTGAATAAAACTGTGAACAAGGTTTTTAAACACTTTTACTGGCCTGGTTTAAGAAAAGATGTGGCGACATTTTGCCAAACTTGTCAAACTTGTCAGGTTGTGGGTAAACCTAATCAAGTTACCCTAGTGATCCACTACAACCTCTTCCTGCATTTGGTGAACCGTTTTCCAAAATTTTTGTAGATTGTGTCAGTCCATTGCCAAAAACTAAAACTGACCATGAATATTTGCTGACCTTCGTGTGCACAGCGTCCAGGTTTCCAGAGGCAATACCTCTCAGGAATATAACAGCTAAAACTGTAATAAAGGCTGATATAAAATTCTTTACTTATTTTGGGTTGCCTAAGGAGATCCAATCTGATCAAGGAAGTAATTTTATGTCAGGGTTATTTCAGCAGTTGGCATGTGGCCTAGTGGATAAGGCATCGAATTAGTAACCTGAAGGTCACTCGTTCGAGACACAGCTGAGGCAGCATGTTTGTGTCCTTGCACATTGCTCTGCGATGACACCGGTGCCGAGCTGCTTGAATGCTAGTGCCCTTCCCTTGGACAACATCAGTGGCATGGAGAGGGTAGACTTGCAGCATGGGCAACTGCCGGTCTCCCATACAACCCTGCCCAGGCCTGCGCCCTGGAAACCTTCCAAGGCGCAAATCCATGGTCTCATGAGACTGACAGATGCCTATATATTTCAGCAGGTATAAACTGGGAGCAAAACAGATTACCTCGTCTGCCTACCATCCAGAATCACAAGGAGCCTTGGAGAGGTCCTATTTTACCCTAAAAACCATGATTAGGACTTATTGTGTGGAAAATGAAAAGGGTTAGGATGAGGGCCTATATTTACTTTTACTTTGCAGTACAGGAGTCAGTACAGGAATCCCTAGTCATGTTTGGGCATAGAGTTTGAGGACCTGTGGCATTGGTAAAAGAACATCAGCTTTTAAAATAAAGCGGTGCATACTAATTTGCTGGATTATGTTTTAAAATTTAAGAAAAGATTACAAAAAGTTTGTAGCTTAGCAAGGGAAAATTTAAATTCTGCTCAGGAGAGAATGAAAACTTGGTATGACAAGGAAGCCAGAATGAGGTAATTTAAGCCAGGAGATAAGGTGTTGGTTCTTTTCCCGGTGCAAATGAACCCTTTACAAGCTAAATTTCATGGTCCTTATGAGATTATATATAAAGTTAATGATGTATATTACATGGTAAAAATACCAGTTCAAAGAAGGCCAACACAGCTTTGTCGTGTAAATATGATAAAGCCATATTATGAGAAACAGTTTGCTACTATGACTGTTGTGGTCAATAATAATGAGTCTGATCCCTCTGGGAACTTGGTGGATGGTTCATTTGAGGCTCATTTAAACCCAACATTATTTCTGCCAGATTACCAACTACAATTCTGGAAAATATTGATGAGAAATTAGCTCATTTACAGCCTTGGCAGAGGCAGCAGATGAAGCAGTTAGTTTTGAAATATAGGAATTTATTTCTAGATGTTCCTAAAAGATCCACAGCAGCTTCACATGATGTAGATGTTGGGAATGCCAAACCCATAAAGCAACATCCATATCGGATGAACATGGAAAAATGTGTACTTGCTGAACAAGAAATTAAGTACATGTTAGAAAATAATATTATTAGATCTTCTACTTCGAATTGGAGTTCACCTTGTGCCTAAACCCGATGGTAGTATCCGGTTTTGTACTGATTACAGAAAGGTGAATGCCATAACAAAAACAGATGCGTATCCAATCCCTAGGGTAGATGATTGTGTGGACAAAGTTGGAAAAGCAAAGTTCCTTACAAAGTTTGATTTGTTAAAAGGGTATTGGTGTGTTCCACTGACGGACAGAGGTAGAGAGATTTCTGCATTTGTAACGCCACCTGGGTTATATGAATATAATGTTCTACTGTTTGGAATGAAGAATGCACCAGGGACTTTCCACAGAATGATTAATTCTGTGATTCATGGGTTAAAATATACAGATGCCTGTATTGATGATTTAGTTACAGGGAATGACACTTGGGAAACATACATCACTGCAGTGCAAAAGCTGTTTGAAAGGCTTTACTGTTAACTTAACTAAAAGTGAATTTGGCAATGTCACTGTGACCTCCCCTGGTTATGTTGTGGGTCAAGGTAAGTTAGCTCCTGTTCAGGCAATTTCTGATGTTCCCATTCCAGCTGGATGAAAGGGAAATGGTCAATTAAACTCCAACTTAATGTTAGTACAGAAGTTTAATTTTACAGGAATATGGTATTTTAATAACTCATATTAAAGGCAAAGATAATGTAATTGCCGACTGTCTGTCCTGATGTTGAATTTAAATTTTTTTTAGTGGAATTTTGATATTTGTATACACTCCTACCGTAGATTACTTTGCAAAGTGCTGTATAATAATTATATGTATATTGTATATCTTTTGGGTTTTTTACATTTATATATTTTTTGTAAATATTTGTTAAAAATTTTGCTCACAATGGACCAAAATTGTTTTTCCTTGAAGAGAAGTGTTACATGCCACAGTGAGATCTTGTGAGGGGGATGATGTAATGGTCTTGTGAGCGGGATGATGTAATGATCTTGTGACAGTGGGGTGATGTCATGTCATGTGATGGTATGGTATAAAAAAAGCCTGTGACTGAGATATGGTTCTAATTTGTATTTTACGGTGCAACCCTGTTGATGTCGGTTGGCTGTTTTGGTAAGGCACCACTGGTTTTGTTTGTTGCACATTTATTTTTCCCATACAGTTTAGTACCAGAGAGTGAAGAAATTACCAGCGTTATCCGAACCCAAAGGATTGGCTAAAGTTAATGTCATTCTGTGTTTTAGGAGTGATCGACCTTTTTGAATCTTTGTTCGAGGAATTGTGGCATGCATGTTTGAGTTGAACCCCTGCAAGGTGGGGCAGGCTTGTGCAGTGACCACCCTCCAGTCAAAAGGTCAGTTACTTTAAGACACTTTATTTCTGCATGATTTCTTCGGACAAGGCATTTCTCGGCTATAATTGGCAGATTCATCAATTCTTCGAAGGAATCGTTGTTTTGGGGAAGTCTCTCCTTAATGACAGTATAAATCACTTGGACTTTTAAATTTGCCACGTTGACACTGCGCTTGAATGAGAACTCGTGAAGAACTGTTTCTAAGTTCAACTGTTTGTTAGGTATAGCCGCATAACTGTTAACTTCTGATTAAATTAGTTATTTGTTTACTTTTCTATGTTTTTGAGCAGAGGTTAATAAACTTTGTTGTTTGTTTATAAAATCTGGACTCAAATTCATATATTTTGCTGCTGATTCATAACAGTACCTATGCAGAACCCCACACAAATAGCCACTGAACATTTGCCACATTTCTTCCGTTTGTTTCCCTGAGAATATCTGTTTCCAATTTAGACTTCCGTGTTCCTGCCTGATAGCCTCATATTTCCCCTTACTCCTATTAAACGTTTCCCTAACTTGTCTGTTCCTATCCCTCTCCAATGTTATTGTAAAGGAGATAGAATTGTGATCACTATCTCCAAAATGCTCTCCCACTGAGAGATCTGACACCTGACCAGGTTCATTTCCCAATGCCAGATCAAGTACAGCCTCTCCTCTTATCTACAAATTGTGTCAGGAAACTTTCCTGAACACACCTAACAAACTCCATCCCATCTAAACCCCTCACTCTAGGGAGATGCCAATGAATATTTGGGAAATTAAAATCTCCCACCACAACAACCCTGTTATTATTACACCTTTGCAGAATCTGTCTCCATATCTGCTCCTTGATGTCCCTGTTACTATTGGGTGCTCTATAAAAAAACACCCAGTAGAGTTATTAACCCCTTCCTATTCCTAAATTCCGCCTGCAGAGACTCCTTTGACAACGCCTCCATGACTTCCTCCGTAGACAGTTATTAAACTGTATTATATTCCTATTTCTCGCCTCACTAGCACATGGCATGTGTTGCCATCCTGAGGTAACTATCCTGGAGGTTCTGTCCTTCAGCTTAGCTCCTAACTTGCTGAACTCACTTTGCACCTCTTTAACTATCCTACCTAAGTCATTGTTTCAGATGTGGACAACTGCCTGTGGCTGCTCACCCCACTCCCCTTAAGAATACTATGGACTCGATCAGAGATCTCCCTGACTCTGGCACCTGGGAAGCAACATAGCATTCAGGATTTTTCTTTTTGTCCACAAAACCTCCTGTCTGTTCTCCTAAGCATTGAATCTCCTATCAATACTGCTCTCCTCTAACCTGCTTCACTTCTCAGTCAAAGTCAGTCTCAGTACCAGAAACCTTATCACTGTGCCTTTCCTCTCCTGGAACATTCACCCCCCCCCCCCCCCGCTCTCCAAATAGTATCCCAAAACAATATCCAGTACTGTGCAAAAGTTTTAAGCCACATATACAGTATATATGTATATGATCACAAGAGTGCTTAAGACTTTTGCAGGGTACTGTAGTAATTTATGTACTAAAAAAGTTCACCGTACTACTGCTGCAAAAAGATACAAATCTCATGACGTGTGTGTGATGATAAATCAGATTCTGATATTGTGGACTGAGATTGGGAAGGGGAATGGAGAGCGGAGGGAGCGGGAATCACCAGAGGGACATTCCATAATGATCAATAAATCAACTGTTTGGAATCAAATTGTCTGGCATTTCAGGGCTACGGGTGTCTGCATCAGCCTCCCGCCCTCGTATTCCTTCTCTGCCACCTGCCCAAGCCACCCCCCCCCCACAGCACTCTATCTTTGCCATTCCCAACATCCTTTGCTCCCGCCGGATTTACAAACTTACTCTCTGCTCAACATTGACAAATACAGTATGGTACAAAAGTCTTAGGCACCCTAGCTATATACAGTATATGTGCTTAAGACTTTTGCACAGTACTGTATTAGGTATCTCCTGTACATAATAAGGTGGCCACTGAGTGGTCTTCTGCTGCTATAGCCCATCCGCTTGATGGTTGGACGTGCTGTGCTTTCATCGATGCCCTTCTGCAATGTGTGATTACTTGAGTTACTGCCACCTTCTTGTCAGCTTGAACCAGTCCGGCCACTCTCTTTCGACCTCTCCCATTAACAAGGCATTTTTGCCCACAGAGTTGCCACTCACTTAAATTTTTTTCTTTGTTTTTCACCATTTCTTTAAAATCTAGAGACTCTTGTGCGTGAAAATGCCAGGAGATAAGCAGTGTCTGAGATAATCAAACCATCCTCTCTGACAACAACAAACATTCCACAGTCAAAGTCACTTAGGTCACATTTCTTCACCATTCTGAAGTTTGGTCTGAACAACAAATGAATCTTTTGATCATGTCTACATGCTTTTATCTATTTAGTTGCTGCCACATAATCGCATTAGCAAGTGGACATAGAGGTGTACTTAATAAAATTGCTGCTGAGAGAACTCATTATTGAGGGGAACTGCCATAGGTATAGCCTGTACTTTCTGCGTATTTCTTCCCCCCCCCCCCACCAGTCATCCAGTTACCTGTGTCCCTGTCAATCACTTCATCTCTCGAATGAGCGGACGGCCATACAGCTCCAGTTCAGTTTCCCTCTGCAGACTGTAAGAAGCTGCCGCTGGATGAACTTCTTGCAGGTGTAGTTGTCAGAGATTCTGGAGGTCTCTCTGCCTTCCCACGTCCTGCAAGAGGAGCACTCCACTATTCCGATTGTCATTCTAACAGGAAGGAAGGAGGGAAGGAAGCAAGGAAGGAAGGACAAGTGAAAATACATGTGGAAGTCATGTCTAACCATCCTTATAGAGTATTTTTGAGAAGGATATGATGAAGGTTGATATAAGAAATATGGCGGACATTGTCAACATGCACTTTAGCAAGCTCTTTAATAACGTCCCGCATGGAAGGCTACTCCAGAAGATTAAGTCGCTTGGCTTTCAAAATGAAGTTGTAAATTGGCTTAGCACAAAAAGCCAGTGAGTGGTAATAGATGGTTGTATCTGGAGGCCTTTGACTAGTGGAGTGCCACAGGGATTGGTGCTGGGACAGATGATTTGGATGATAATGCGGTAGTTGGATCTTCACGTTTGCAAACGATGCCAAGTGTGAGAGCACAATGGACAACGAGGAAGGCTAACAAAATTTGCAGTTGGAAAAATGGCAAGATGGAATTCAATACAGACAAATGTGAGGATAAAGTAAGGTAGGACTTGCACTTTGAATGGTAAGGCATGAGGTGTTCAGTAGCATAAAGAGATCTGGAAATACTGCTCCATAATTTCTTGAAATTACTGTTAGATAGAACATAAAGAGAGCTTTTGGCACATGTACCTTCATAAATCAGAGTTTGTGAGTGCAGGAGTTGGGATGTTAATGTTGAAATTGTATAAGATGCTGTTGATGTTGAATTTGGAGCATTGTGTGGAATTCTTGTCACCTAACTACAGGAAACATATTAATAAGTTTAAAAGAGTAAAGAGAAAATTGACAAGGATGTTGCTGAGACTTGAGGACCTAATTTATAGGGAAAGTTTTAGTAGGTTAGGATTTGATTTCCTGGAGCATCGGAGAATGGGAGCATTCAAAATTACATCCAGGTTCATCCTGCAATCAGGCACTTTTGGGGTCTTTGTGGCCCTGTAGACACAAATTCTTGTCGGAGTCACGTACTGAAGCGTAACAGGAGGCGGACCATCAAAGACAGTGAGAGTGACTGTCGGACGCTCTGTACTCGGTAACCGATTTGCCAATTCTCAGGTCAGGGAACTTGAAAGTAAAAAAGCAATGCTTCAGATTACCCGTAACATCAAATAGCAACTGTTGTCTTTCTGTCGCTGTGGAAAGAGTTATATCTGTTTCTGCTTTGTTACTGAGAAAGAGTGCCTGTGGGATGTCAAAATGTTGGAGTGAACTGTTAGTTTTTGATGTTCTGTAGATCGTGGTCTCTCTTTGGGGGCTTTGCTTTTGCTTCCATGGTGGGTGGTGGGAATGCTGGCACTTCATGCTAGAATAAGTGGGGGAGGGGGAGGGTTGATTCCGCTAGTGTGGGGGCACGGGGCTTTGGGGTTCTTATGTTTTTTCTGTCATTCATTCTTTGAGGAATTTTTCTTATCTCTGCAGGATGTCGGCAGAGAATAAGAATTTCAGGTTGAATATTGTATACATTCTCTGATATTAAATGGAACTATTGAGCTCTGGAGTAATTCTAATGAACAGCAGATTGCAGTAGATCTATTATTCCAGGTAATATCTGCCGTTATGCTTTATACCCAAAAAGAGACCAAATGCAAATGTTTTCTGTGCATTTCCAAAACTGAATATTATTTTATTCTGTTCAGAATTTAAAAAAAAAACTGAAATGAATAGTTTGCAAACATGCAAGTAGTGAACATTATCCTATATGTAAAAAAAAACAGCTGTTGTGTATTTTTTCAATATGTGTTCTGCAAGTAAACCATGTGAGTTAAAGGCATTTATTGTGGTTAACACTCAGTTAGATAGACACGGGCTTGTTCAGCTAACTGCGGATGTCTTCAGCTGTATGTTTCCGCTGTGGTGAAGTAAAGGCTAAGAATGATCTTTTATCCTCACCTCTTTGCAATCCAAGACATACTTACTGTGAAGCAAATTTGAACAAGAGACATCATATTAAAACAATTGGACAGATTCGTTCTGCAGTTCAGAGTATGCCCTGCAGATCATGTTTTTAATCTGCATTGCCATCAGCTTCTGGTGTGCAACTCATTCCAACATTTTAATTTGAGCATTTGTCATCTCCAATTTTTGAAAGCAGTCCTTTGGCTTTACACATGATTGCAGAAAAAGGTCAACCTGGAATCAATTATTCAGTACAAAAGGAAAATGTGTGTGAATTAAAATTTGACTGCTTCTGGAAGGATATATTGAACTCTCCTGTACATATGCAAATAATTTAACCTGCGTAATGATGCCCATCCTCGCCACTCCACCGCCAACTCTGCACACACGAAATATAATATCACAGTAATGGGTGAAGCAACATTGTCTAAATTTGTTGCAATTTAGCCTCCATTGTTGGCAATTGACAACAAACTTTCTGAAATCAACCCTGTGCATCCTGAGATAAAGGTCAGACACCTGCTATTTGTAGAGAGATGTGGCTGGGGTTGCAGCCCCAATTCCTTACCTCTCAGGAAGCTTAATTGGAAGGGCTGCAAATGTAGGGCATTCTGCAAGCAGCTTGTTGTCTTGCCTTTCTCTCGTTCACAATTAAACGGCTATCTGTATGCGATGACCGTTATATCATGTTTGTGAAAACGATAAGTTTTAGTGTACATATTTCAGAAAACCACTGTGGGTTGTTCCTGTTTCAGCCTGTTCCCCTGTTATACTGTTCTTTGTTCTATGTTCTACATTCAGCACAATGATACGAATCATACAAGTTACATATTTTACAAATAATTAAAAACCGTTTGAAAATGAAGTATTAAATACAACAAAGCATCAAAAACCATAAGTTTTGAATATAATTTTATGATTAGATTAGTGGTTTTAATGCGCATTACCTTTTGGACAAGGTTTGCCAGTTTTGTTAGGTTCTGTAACTCTTGGACAGTTATAAGGGGAGCTGTTAAACTATGAGTTAAAGGGTAAGATTTTTCATTGTTGTCCAATATTCTTATTATAAATTTGCTAAAACATTCTGCATATATATTGAAAACAATTGCTCTTTACCTCTAATGCACACAATAACAAGTGACTTATTTTTACAGCAGTGAAATAGGCAGATACAATTCATAAGCTGCAACACGAAACTGAAGATCATGACATTACAGTGTGACCTTTGGAGACAAACTGTCAACCAGCACCTTTTATAAACCTACTGATTTCCATGGCTATCTTCACTATACTTCTTCCCACTCTATCTCCTGTAAAAATGCTAATCCCCTTTCTCAGTTCCTTCACCTCTGCCACATCTGTTCCCAGGACACAGCTTTCCATTCCAGGATATCAGAGACGTTGTCCTCCTTCAAAAAGCATTTTTCCACCCCCCCCCCCAAACGCTATTGACACTGCCCTCACTCACGTCTCTTCCATTTCCCAGACATCTGCACTCATGCCATCTTCCCGCCACCTCAACAGTGATAGTTTCTCTTGTGCTTAACTATCACTCCATCAGTCTGCACATCCAACACATCATCCTCCAGAACTTCGGCCACGTCCAAAGGGATCCTACCACCAAACGTATTTTCCCCCTGCCACCCCACCCCACTTTCTGCAGGGAATCACTCCCTCCGTGAGCCCCTTGTACATTCATCCTTCCCTGCTAATCTCCCTCCCAGCACTTTTCTCTGCGAGTGGCCTAAGTGCTTCACCTGCCCTTTCACCTTCTCCTTGACCTCCATTGGGGGCCTCAAACTGTCCTTTGAAGTAAGGCAACACTTCACCTGCAAATCTGCTGGGGTCTTCTTTTGTGTCCGGTGCTCCCGATGTGGCCTCCTCTACATTAATGGGACTCACCGTTAATTGGGGGACCGCTTCATCAAGCACATCGGCTCCATCCGCGACAAGTGAAACTTTGCAGTGGCCAAACATTTTAATTCCTCTTCCCAGTCTGACATGTTGGTCCATGTTGAACCAAGATGAGGTCGCCCTCAGGGTGGAGGACCAATACCCTTATATCTGTTTGGGTAGTCTCCAACCTGATGGCATGAATATTGATTTCTCCTTCTAGTAAACAAATTCATCCCCCCCTACTTTAACCTTTTACCTCTTCTCAACTATCTAACATTTCCCCCTGGGGCCCCTCCTTCTTCCCTTTCTCCCATGGTCCACTCCCATCTCCTAACAGCTTGCTTCTTCTCTAGCCTTTGACCTTTCCCACCCACTTGGCATCACCTATCACCTCCTTGCTCTCTTCCCACCACCTTTTTATTCTGGCATCTTCCCTCTTCCTCCTCAGTCCTGAAGAAGGATTTGGCCTGAAATGTCGACTTTTATCCTTCTCTATAGATGCTTCCTGACCTACTGAGTTTCTCCAGCATTTTGTGTGTGTGTTGCTTGAGAGTTCCAGCATCTGCAGACGTTCTTACGTTTGTTATTGCATTAATTCTGTTTTCTTTCCACAGTTGCTGTCTGACCTGATGATTATTTACAGCATTTTCTAATGCTGTTTCAGAGTTCCAACACCCAAGGTGTTTAATTTTTTTTTTCATATTTTTTTTTATTTTTTTTAAACTTTTTTTATTGCATTTTTAAATGTCAAGGTGTTTAATTTGAGTGTACTTGTTTCTTTGAATGCACTAATACGTCTCAGTTATTCCTTCACATTTCTTCTCTTGGGAAGGTCGGTCTCAGCCTTGAACCATACGTTTATTTAAGCTGTCCACTGTGGCTGTTCTCTTTCACAAGTTCTCCCTCTGAATTCATTATAACATGGAATGATTTTCATTCTTGTTGTACCTCGTTTCTTATTTGTTTCCATGTTACATGTTCTGTACCTAAATTGTAATTCTGTTCTATTTAATTTAAATCATTCCTTTTCTGTTGTGTTTTTAGCCAGTGTTGTTTTTTTTAGTTGGTATTATGTTGGGATGGGTGGCTAGGTGGAGATGCATCTTTACCAAAAGAGGTGTAAGGTGCTACTTCCCTCTGCTTAGCCTCCCCTCCCACCCCAGATCAGGGTCACGTGGGAGCAGGTGGTAGATGGTTGTATGAGCAGCTAATGCATATCTGCATGATGGGGTGGTAAATTGGATTGGTAAGTATGCAGATGATACTAAGATAGGTGGCGTTGTGGATAATGAAGTAGGTTTTCAAAGCTTGCAGAGAGATTTAGGCCAGTTAGAAG